>NC_091071.1:135805000-137055000 GCF_032405125.1 Capricornis sumatraensis
CAGGCCTCCCTGTCCATCACCAACTCCTGGAGTTCACTCAGACTCACGTCTATCGAGTCAGTGATGCCATCCAACCATCTCATCCTCGGTCGTCCCCTTCTCCTCCTGCCCCCAATCCCTCCCAGCATCAGAGTCTTTTCCAGTGAGTTAAGTCTTCACATGAGGTGGCCAAAGTACTGAAGTTTCAGCTTCAGCATCATTCCCTCCAAAGAAATCCCAGGGCTGATCTTGGTATCTTTAAAAGGTTTATTATGATATTTTGATAATATGAAAATTCTTAAGAACTTTATATTTAACTAAAGTTGTAATTTCTAGGTCCTTGAAGTGAAAATTGCTCAGTCATGTCTGACTCTGCAATCCCATGGACTGTAGCCTGCTAGGCTCCTCTGTCCATGGAATTCTCCAGGCCAAAATACTGGAGTGGGTAGCCATTCCCTTTTCCAGGGTATCTTCCCAACCCAAGGACTGAACCCAGATCTCCCTCATTGCAGGTGGATTCTTTACCATCTGAGCCACCAGAGAAGCCCCAGGAATACTGGTGTGGGTAGCCTATTCCTTCTCCAGAGGATCTTCCTGGCCTAGCAATCAAACCGAGATCTCCTGCATTGCAGGTGGATCCTTTTACCAGCTGAGGTACTGGGAAGATCGTTAGGTAACTTAAAATAGGTTAGACAGATATTAAACTGAGTTATTTGATACATAATCTTTGAATACTTAGACAAAATCTAAAAAACAGAACATTGGCCACTAAATAGTTTTCTCTTACTGTTGCTATTGTACATTTAAAAATAGATATAGATCAATAGGATGTGAAAATGCCTTTGGATTTTATTATATACAAAGCATCCTTAAAATTTATCAATATAAAATCGTAAGCATGCTCATTAGAAAAATACAGTTCCTGGTGTTCTGTCTTTTAGTTGTCTGAGGAGGGGAAAAAGTTGAACGTCTAGGTTAATGCAGCAATTAAGACGGTATTCATATTAATACAAAGGGTTATGAATATGTATGTAAAATAACTTATGTAGAGGCAGTCCAAGCACAGGTGGGAAAACAATTTCCAGACTCAGAGTATTGCAGAAAGGAGTGAGTTTATTAAGAACAAAGAGCAGAGATAAAATCAGCAATGTGAGCACAGAGGGCTGACAACTCCTGACAGGCCAGGGAGAGTCGACAGTTTTCATGAGTTAACAGTCAATTTTTATAACCTCAAGACAAAATTCCTGCTGGAAGGTTGGTGTTAGGTGATTGGTTGGGGCAGTATAGGGTGTTTACTGGAGTGGGCATCTTTGTCTAATTGCCAGTCGGGTAGTTTGTTAGTAATGCTCATGAGCTTTTGGCAACAGTAACAAAGGGGCTCAGTCAACTTCCAAGGTTTCCTTGAATCTGGGCTCTGCTTCTGTGGCCTTGGTGCAGGGCCTTGCACCTGTGACCTTGGGAGCAGGATTCAACAATTTATATAATTTGTTTCTTCAAGAAATTGCTGCAGTTAAGTTGGTAAGTTCATAGAATGCTGAAATGGCCTTTTGAAAGCAGAGCTATGCATTAACTGAGAGGCAACATTCTGAAAGTTTGAGTGCCGTCCTTGGTGATACAGTGTATGCATTACATCAAAGACCTCTGGATGGTGCTGTGTTCCAAACAGGAAGAATGCATGAGCCTAATAACAAAGGGGCAGAGGCAAGAGTGGCCGCATTTACCATCATTCCCAATGACACACTGGGAGATTTTGTGTTTCCCACCTCTTCAACTGTGGGCCCTGCAGGATTGTAGGCCCTGGTCCCCAAAGGGAGCATACTTTTGCCAGGGGGAACACAAAGTTTTAATGGAATTTACAAGATATAGCTGAAGTCAGGACATTTGGTGTCCTTGTATCCAGGAACCAGCCGGTGAGAAGAGGCATCCACATTCTGTCTGGGATGGTGGATTATGATCAGCAGGAGTTAGGGCAGGGAGACTATATGTGAAACCGAGATGATCCATTTGGGCACCTTTTGGTGCCCCATGCCCTACTGAGAAGGCACTGGCAACCCACTCCAGTACTCTTGTCTGGAAACTCCTATAGACGGAGGAGCCTGGTAGGCTGCAGTCTGTGGGGTCGCTAAGAGTCGGACACGACTGAGTGACTTCACTTTCACTTTTCCACTTTCATGCATTGGAGAAGGAAATGGCAACCCACTCCAGTACTCTTGCCTGGAGAATCCCAGGGATGGAGGAGCCTGATGGGCCGCTGTCTATGGGGTCGCACAGAGTTGGACACTTAGCAGCAGCAGCCCTACTGTAAGGGTGAACAGACTTATGCAGCAGTGTCAGCATGAGGACAGTATGACTGCTAAGACCTTTCAGGAGTTAAGATTTTGAGTCATACCACTTGCAAGCCACCAAGATATGATGAGGTGATAGCTGAGGGTGAGGGAGAGTTTATCAGTTGTGACCCCAAAGATCTACTGTGGTGTCAGAGGTCCTGTCTGAGTTTACCCTCAGGAAGACAGGCCTGCAAGAACCAGAGAAGACCTGCACCCTGAACCTGTTTGCTGAACCTGTTTAGCACAAGAGGTGAGCCTTGACAGCTATGAAAAGGAGCCACTCGGAGCTCTTGCTTTGGGGTGGAGTAATTGGCCAACTGCCCCAACTGCTATGCTCTGGATCTAGCATAGTGGTGTGTAGAAACTGTGCTGCCCACAGGCTACTCCCAGCCGATGACTGAGCATGGCAAAGGTAATGAGGCATGCCCATTTCTGTGAGAAGGGCTCTTTGATGGGTAACTTTGGCTTAGGTCTGCAGACTTCACCCAATACCTCTCAAGTTCTTGCATTGAAAAACAGCTTAAACTAGACTCCCCTGCCAAACTAAATATCTCACCGTTGTCTTTCCCCCAAGAGACACTATTCAGATTGTCAAGGTAGTAGTTCTTACATCAGTAAGCAGGAAACTTAGTTTTCCTTTATCAGCTTATTATTTTGGTGATATTTTCAGAGAGAGAGCATTCAACAGATGGAAAGAACCTTTCACTCAAAAAGCAGAGGGAAGACCTTCACAGGTAGAAGAAACAGTAAAATGCAAAGGCCTTGAGGTAGGAAAAAAAAATGTGTTAAAGGGTTGAAACAAATGCCAGCAGGCATAAGCTTAGAGAACAATACAGAAAATGGTTTGAGATGAGATCAGTCAGGTACAGAAAGCCTTGGAATCTATGCTAATCAGAGGGTCAATTTCATCCTGAGTATCTTTTGGGGCCAGTGTGAGGAAAGCAGGAGAGACTCCATCTTGAAGCCTGTTCATCTTAAAGACAGGATGTGAACTGGGCCTGAACCCTGCCCAAGAGTGAGGAAACTGTTACTAGTGAAAACCAGGTCTCCTGGAAACTTCCCTCCCTACAGATTACAAACCGAGATTGTAGTTGAGTTTGGCTGCCTCTGTTAGATTAATCATGGAGACATCCCCCCTTGATGTATAATCATTGTTACCCCGCTTTAGCCTTAATTGTTTTCCTAGCACCTACTTGTAAAACTCAATTATATACAACAAAGAGTTTGCTAACATGTAACCAATCACCTAGTCAGGGGCTATAAAACTGGCCTCTGAAACATTAGGGTCTTTGTTGGGAACTGATTCCCTTTAGAAGATTTTTAGTGGAGAGTGATACACCTTGCTTTGTATGTTGTAGGAGAGTGTATTATATAGGGACACAAATGGAAGTGGGGAGAGCAATTATAAGTTATGGGAATTGAACACGTGAGAGCTTAGGTGAACTAGAGCGATAGTGATACAGCAAGCAAAGAGAAATGGACAGATTCAGGATATATTTTGGAGAGAAGAGCAACAAGACTTGCTGACTGAAGGGCTGTTGGGAAGTGGGTGCGGGGATGGTAAGTGATGGAAAGGGGGAAATGAAGAATGACTCCAGGGTTTTAGCCTTGAGCAACTACAGGGATGGTAGTGAATTTTACTGAGTTGAGGGAGACCAATTTGGGTTCAATAGATTTGGAAGAGAAAAGCAAGAGCTGTCTTTGGACTGGTTAGTTTGATTTCCAAATGGAAATGTTTAGTAGGCACTTAAGAATATAAATCTAGAGGTCAGAATTGGAGATAAACATTTTTGTGATTTATCAACATACAGATGGTTATTTAAAAACAGAAAACAGAGAAGAAATGTATATAAAGCAAAGAATGCTCAGGATCTAGCCCTAGAGCCCTCCAACACTTAGATCAGGTAGAACAGGAAAAACATCTAAGAAATGCAAAGGAATGCCAATAATGCTTCACACTGGTCAGCTGAGTCCACTCTGGAACCTGTGAGCGAACTTAGGGGCAGAAAGTACTTCAGATCAGTTGCTAATTGAAGCAATCTCTTCAGTCTCTTAATCAACAAATACTTATCCGGTGAAACAGTGGTCTCCAAGAGATACTGTAACAGGAAGGAACTCCAATCTAAATGCCTTTTGTGTGTGTGCGCTCGGTCATGCAGTCAGGTCTGATTGTTTGCGACCCCATGGTCTGTGGGCCACCAGACTCTTCTGTTTATGGAATTCTCCAGGCAAATTACTGGAGTGGGTTGCCATTTCCTACTCCAGGTGGGGTCTTCCCCAACCAGGGATCAAGCCCACGTTTCCTGCTCCTCCTGCTTTGGCAGTTGTTGTTTAGTCACCCAGTTGTGACAGCTCTTTTGTGAGTCCATAGATTGAGGTTTGCCAGGCAAGAATACTGGAGTGGACTGCCATTTCTTTTCTCCAGGGGATCTTCCCAACCCAGGGATCAAACCCGAGTCTCCTGCATTGCAGGTGGATTCTTTACCACTGAGCCACTGGGAAAGAAGACACTGAGCCTTGTGGCTTATTTTTAACTACTCTATAATACACTATATTTACATATACCACTCCCCTGTATCTGAGGGGATTCAGATTTCTAGGCTTGATTATAAAAATATTTCAGAAATTTTTTTTCTTTCTAGTCTTTCTGCTTTCTATTCTTTTTAAAAAAACTGCTTTAAACTATCATTTTTTTATTCTCTTTATTGTACATTTAATAAATTACTAAACTTGCTTTTATCTAAATTTCAATTAAGTGGCAGTATAAATTCTGGCTTTAAATAGACAGCTAAAATTATGTAAATATATGAACTGTCCTAAGAAGATGTTTCCTCTCTTTTCAGGATTAACATTTCAAAATACATTGAAATGCTTTGGTATGAAAATTATATTAATAAAAAAATACGGGTATATTTAGACCTTCAAGAAGAATTTAACCAGAGTATGCTGCTGCTGCTGCTAAGTTACTTCAGTCGTCTCCGACTCTGCGACCCTATAGACGGCAGCCCACCAGGCTCCCCCGTCCCTGGGATTCTCCAGGCAAGAACACTGGAGTGGGTAACCAAAGAGTATAGGCAAGAACAAAACAACTAAAAAACATCTAGCTTGTAGTAGCTAAGACACAAGGTGTGACTTTCAGAGTAACAGACTTCTCTATCAGTTGCATAATAGTTTTTTATTCATGAGGTCTTTTTATTTCCACGGAAACACTGAAGTCATTTTAATTTTTAATTAACACTTAAGTTTATAGTTCCAGCGATTTTAACTCAGTAGTAACTACAGAAGCTAAAGCTTTACCTATTTCTATTTTTAAAAATGTAAAGGAGGAAAAGATGGTTTAAAATGGTCATGCATTTCATTTAGTTACATCTTGTAGCTATATATTGATTCTTTATTAGTGGCCTGTGGGATTTTAAATTCCCCAATCTGGACCCTCCACAGTGAGAGGTAGTCCTAACCACTGGGACCATCAAGAAATTCCCCTTGTTTCTAATTTCACCCAAACCTACCCCACAGTTATATCCAATTAATTGTTTTTGTCTATGTGTGCCTGCTCAGTTGTGTCTGACTCTTGTGACCCATGGACTGCAGCCAGCCAGGCTTCTCTGTCCATGGAATTTTCCAGGCAGGAATACTGGAGTGGGTTGCCATTTCCATCTCCAGGTGATCTTCCCGACCCAAGGATTGAACCCACATCTCCGGCGTCTCCTGCATTGGCAGGAGGATTATTTACCACTGAGCCACTTGGGAATCCACATGGAATAGTAGTTGGAGTAGTCAGTTTTCATAATGGTAGTAATACTACTAAAAGTGCTGATGCAGGAGACGTGGGTTCATACCTGGGTGGGGAAGATCCCCTGGAGAAAGGAAATGGAAACCCACTCCAGTATTCTTGCCCGGAAAATACCATGGACAGAGGAGCCTGGCAGGCTAAAGTCCACAGGGTGGCAGAGAGTCAGACAGGACTGAGCACACACGAACTACTAGTACACGCAGTATAAAAACTTGCTCTAGACTCTGATTTTCTAAATTAATCTTACCTTTATACTGTTATATTTGATTAATACCTTATAGTACTAGTAGTAATAGTAGCAGTTAAAGTGTTAGTCACTCAGAGTTGGACAGGGCTGAAGCAACTTAGCATGCAGGAATGTATGCATAAGATATGTAGGATTTATTATTTACCTTATTTCTAAATATTTTCACAAGTTGTTTAACTTCACAAAATTTCTGTGGTAGAATTAAGTCTGAGTATATTTTTCTATTCCCTGGTGGCTCAGAGGTTAAAGCGTCTGCCTCTAATACAGGAGACCTGGGTTTGATCCCTGGGTTGGGAAGATCCCCTGGAGAAGGAAATGGCAACCCACTCCAGTATTCTTGCCGGGAGAATCCCATGGACGGAGGAGCCTGGTGGGCTATAGTCCATGGGGTCACAAAGAGTTGGACACGACTGAGCGACTTAACTTAAAAACTTAAAAAAAAAAAAAAAAAGGTAAGGACACAAAATTGTAGGGAATAATTTTTTTTTTTGGTAATACTTGTGAAATCATTTGGAATTGAAATTATATATGATCATTTGAAAGTAGTTTTCTGAAACATAGCTGAGTAATTTTAAAATTTGAGATTAAATAAGCCACAACCATTATATCTTGGAATTCTTAAATTTCCTTATGTTTCCTAGCTTTGCAATAATTCTGTTCACAATTCAGGACTTAAAGCATTGATTTTTAAAGAGGAAATGAACAGAAATGAACTGAATCACTTTTTATGAAAAAGGAATTATGTTTACTTATAAAGAATTGTCTGAACTTTGTACATAGATAAAATCAAATGCATAGTGAATGACAATGTATTTAATCATTTGCTTTTCAGTAATGTACATGGAACTTGTATTACAGGCCTTAGGGTTTTGAAAAGTCATTTAAAAGGAAGAATTGCATAATGCCTCGCTACCTAGCAGCATGTATTTCCTATTTAACTTGTCTGCCCTACCATTCCCCAAGCTATGCAGCATTTGGACTGTCAACAATGGTAGAAAATAAAAGTGTTGTTAATTTAACATGTATTTACTTAACTTAGTTTCAAGATACGATAATTAACATTTATTGAATGCCAGATGCTTTTTATTTATCAGTTAATCCTCTCAACTTGCCTGGGTATTATCCCAATTTTTATGGAAGAAAAATAAACTCAGAGAGATTAAATGCCTTATAGCTAGGAAGTAAAGAACTGAAGCTCTAAAACTAAAAAAAAATAATAATTTTTTTTCTTCCTTTAATTTCTTTAATTTTCTATTCTCCCTCTTAATTTATACTGAAACAAACTTTTGTTTCATTCACACTTGTTTCTTTAAGGCACTATTTTCCATATGCTTATTCACAGCTGGAAACCATAATCTTGACCTACTAATATATTTCACTATGATGAATCATGTCATAAGCAAATGCTAATGATCCTTTTGGCAGGAAATATATGTGAGAATGGAATGTTCAGTAAACAAAGATCTTTTTCCTTATATTAAATCCATTATAATAAAATGGGGAAAATGAAATAAGTAATTTTTTTAGAAATGTCCTCAAAAAACTGAAGCATTTCCTGTTTTAACCATTGTTGACTGCCTTTAATATGTGTCAGACTATTAAAGAACTACTTGATCTCAGATCTTTTCTAATTGTTATTTGATTACCATTAAAATTTTAGTATTCAAGAAAGTTAAGCCTAATGAGTCACAGTTACAGTCATTTACCCTTGAAACTCTAGATCTCATAACCTTAATTCCAAATAAGCTGATAATTATTAAACCACTTTACTACTCAAACAGAAAAAGTAAAAGAAGCCAATCATTCAAATGAATATACAAGTCAAAAGAACTATCCAAAACAAACACTTGAAAACAGTGCTAGATATAGTTCCTAGGAACACTAATTAATTGTTAGAAATATCATACATTCTTTAAATTTTTTTTTTGATGTGGACCATTTTTTTTTTTTAAGTCTTTATTGGTTTTGTTACAGTATTGCTTCTGTTTTGTTTTGGTTTTTTGGCCATGAGGCCTGTGGGATCTTAGCTCCCCAACCCAGGATTGAGCCTGAGTTCCCTGCTTTGGAAGGTGAAGTCTTAACCGCTGGACCTCCAGGGAAGTTCTTTTCATTTTTTTCCGCGAAAAATGTAGGGAAAGAAACTAAACGAGATATGTGGTGGTACAACAGATACAGGAACAGAGATTACACAAAGTTTTTTTTTGTAATTCTTAAAGTGAGCTTCCCCAGTGGCTCTGATGATGGTAAAGAACCCCTCCTATGATGCAGGAGACCTGGGTTCGATCGCTCGCTTGTGAAAATCCCCTTACCTAGAGAAATCCATGGACAGAGGAGCCTGACTAAAGTACTGCATTGCTCTGAGAAAGAGATACTCCTTGATACTTGGAAGTAAAGAGACTTCTTTGGAGAAGACCCCGATGTTGGGAGAGATTGAAGGCAAAAAGAGAAGGGGACAGCAGAGGATGAGATGGTTAGATAACATCACCAACTCAGTGGACATGCATCTGAGCAAACACAGAGATAGTGGAGGACAGAGGAGCCTGGCATGCTGTAGTCTTTGGAGTTGCAAAGAGCTGGACATGACCTTAGTGACTGAACTGACAACAAAAGAGACTTCAGATGGTGATTCACTTGAATTTGAATTACAGCAATTGAATTTCAAGAAAGCTGCTTTCTTAGAACAAGAAATCTCTTCCAGTCTCAAAATTTTCTTTCCTTCACATTTAAGAAGGAAATAAGAATTTTAAAGAGAAAATATTGCCTTTTAAATTAAAATTTCCTATAATTTCCTTTTTCTTCTTGATTAAAGAATTGTTCCTTATTGTAAACTAGGTAAGTATTAACTTTCAATTAACTTGCCAGCCACCATAGAAAGTTCATTATACATGAAAGTGAAGTGGTTTTCTTTCATGTTTCAACTGAATTTAAATTATTGTATTTAATTACTGTATGTGTGTGTGTGTGTTGTGTGTCAGGAGTGTACGATTACATCTTGCCTTCAGAAAGATATCACAAGGTCTGAACAACAAATGTAGTTTTAATCTTGTCATCTTCCTACTTAAAAAACTCTAATTCACACAGAATGGAGTCAAAAATCAGTGATCCAGCATTCAGGACACTCTGGTGAGCTAGTTACAACCTATATCTTCCCAACCTCATCTCCTTCATTTTTCCACCTGAGTTTGACTGCTCATGGTTTTCTAAAAATTTGGGAAAGAATTTCCCCAGGAATCAAGCCTTTACCTAAGGCCTTCTTTTTTCAGAATTGTCTTTCTCTTCTTTCTTGACACCCAAATTCTAACATTCCATCACAGCCTTGCTCAGGTACCACTCTCTGCTAAAAGCCTGCCTTAATCATACTAGTTATTTGGTGGTATCTCCCTACAACTCTCCCCATTAAATATACCTTTACCTCAGTAAGAGTCCCCTTTACTCTTGTTTCCCCCCTTTCTTTATCTTATGCTTCAGATCTGCAGTCTTGAGTACAAAAAAACTGTTAGAGAGATGGTTATCCAAGTAGAAAGTACATGTGTGTTAAATTCAGAGATTGCTAATCGGTATGAATTTTGCCTCTCTTTTGCTAGCTAGCTGTGACTTTGTGAAAGTGCAAGTGTTAGCCACTCAGTCGTGTCTGACTTTTTGTGACCCCATAGACTGTAGCCCACTAGGCTCCTCTTATCCTCTGTCCATGGAAGTTTCCAGGCAAGAATACTGGAGTGGGTTGCCATACCCTTCTCCAGGGGGTCTTCTTGACCAGGATTGAACCCAGGTCTCCTGCATTGTAGGCAGATTCTTTACCATCTGAGCCACAGTTCCTTAAACTTTCTGAACTGCAGTTACCTAATCTGTAAAATGAGAATTCCATTTGCCTTACAATGTTATTTTGAGAATTAGAGAGAAAAGATGTAAAGCACATGGTACTGTATATAAAATACATAGTGCTGTGCACATAGTAGGTGCTCAACAAACAACTATTAAGCATACTTGATTTTTAGTCTTAGTTCTGGTGATAGCCACCAATAGCAGCCCAGTCTTGAGTTAATTTACTTTTTTTTTTGGCGGGGGGTGGTGGGGTGGTGGTGGTGGTGCTGCCGAGCCAAACAACTTGTGAGACCTTAGTTCCCTGACCAGGGATTGAACCTGTGCCCTGACAGTGAAAGTCTGAGTCCTAACCACTGGGCCACCAGGGGATCCTCTTAATTTGCAGTTTCAAAACTAGATCACATTCTTGACGAAGTTTTCAGTACACTATTAAGTAAGCTGGATCTACCTTGCCTCTCTTGGGGGTCCTAAAGGACATCTTATGTACCTAGGAAATCCTGGGATTCAGAGGTTCTCAACTGAGCATAGTTTTGCCCCCCAGTTTTTGTCCCCAGGATATTTGGCCTTGTCTGGAGACATTTTTGGTTGTTGTAACTGGAAGACATATTGGCATTTACTGGCTGGATGTCAGATGCTGCTAAGCATTCTTCAATGCACAGGAAAGCTCCCTAGGACAAAAAAGTACCCAGTACAAAATGTCAATACTGCTGAGGCTGAGAAAATTTGCTCCAAACACATCAACCTATGGACTCTGAAAAGGCGGCACACTATAGTCAAAAACAGCCTAGAATTAAAGAGTTCTGGGTTCTAGTTTTGTCAGCCATATGCAGTGTGCTGCAGGGCTAGTCAACTCCTCCAGACCTCAATTTATTTTTAATATCATTTAACTTATTTCTTGATCCTCTGTGTTTTCTACAATGCAAATTCACTCTAGAGCTGCACTGTCCAACAGTAGCCAATAGCTACTTGTGACTAAGTTAAAAATAAACAAAAAAATTCATTTCTCAGTTGCACAAGTCCCATTTCAATTAGTCAATGGCTACATATGGCTAGCGGCAACTGTACTAAATAGCACAGATTTAGAACATTTCCATCATGGTGGAAATTTCTGTTGGACAGTGCTTGTCTACTGGCTTGATTTGATCATATTCAGGCCTTAATTTTTTAATATTTAAAATGAAGATATTGAATTACATGATCTCTAATGGTAACTTCCAGTTTTCTAGTTCTGTGATTCTAAAGGACAATACAATAATTCTCTTATTTTGAGTGAATAAAGTAATCAACTTTAATAAAAGAATCTGTAAATGGGTGGAAAATTCTAGAAAAACCCATGTTTCATGTATTTATGTACACCCATGTTACAGTCAATGTAATCAGAATTAGAGTGTTTACATTAGCATGTCTGATCATCATTTAGACAACTGTGTGGTACCTACTGAAAAGGTATGGGACAGGACTTCTAGTTTTTGGTTCAGCATATAAGGATCTTGAAAATTGTCACCCCATCTAACAAGTAAACAATTGAACAAACTAAAAAACCAACAATTCTTCCTAGCTCCATGAGAGATGAGAGGTCACAGGGCAAACCATTACCTGCAGGTGACAGTTGAATACAGAGAATCTCAACTTACCAGAACAGAAACCCTCAGCAGAATCCTCCATAGCAGTCCATACTGGGTTGGAGAAACTTGCCTGTAATTAACAAACCTCTGGAGGCTGAGTGGACAAGTCTGAGCATTAAAGGAGGTTCCAGCCTCCACTTTTATGAATTTTATTGCTAGGAGCTCAATGAGGTTGTCACAGTAAATACTGGAGAAAACCTTCATGTTGCTGGCAGAGGGAGGGGGAGAATAACCGTTCTCAAATAACCAGAGGTCTGCCATTAAGAGAAACGGTTTTACCAGAGTTGAAACTGTTGGGGTTTTATCAGAGTCTAACTGATCTAGGGGATGTTAAATACCCAACTTTAGTACACTCTAGCCATCCTGTCCCTCTTAAGGGGCAGGGGAGTGACAAAGCACTTGTGAGGTACACCATTTAGAGATCTAAAAGACTGACCTAATCACTGTAGAAAGCTTGCCCTCCTCTAACACACCACCATCTTATTACTAAAGGGTTATTTATTGCAGTTCCTTTGCTCAGATTATCATGTCTGGCTATCATAAAATTACAGAGCATGTTGTTCAGTTGCTCAGTCATGTCTTACTCTGCAACCCCATGGACTGCAGCATGCCAGGCTTCCCTGTCCTTTACCATCTCCTGGAGTCCGCTCAGACTCATGTCCACCGAGTCGGTGATCCCATCCAACCATCTCATTACAGAGCATACTAAAAGGGGAAAATAATCACAATTTGAAGAGACCAAGCAAGCAACAGGACCAGACTTATATATGGCAAGAATGTTGAGAATTATCATAGAGAAAAATTTAAATGGTTATGATGAATATGTGAACAGCTGTAGGAAATAGCATGCAAGAAGAGAAGGTCAATGTAAACAGAGATGGAAATTCTAAGAACAAAGAAATGCTCCAAATAAAAAATATTATAATAGAAAAGAAGCCTTTGATGAACTCATTATTCGACTGGACACAGCTGAAAAAAGCATCTTTGAGCTTGAGATATGTCAGAAGAAACTTCCAAGATGGAAAAACAAAAAGGAAAAAAGACTGAAATATTTAAGAACTGTGGGACAACTACAAAAGATATGTGTATAATGGGAATACTAGAAATAAATGAAAGAAAGGAACAGAAGTAATACTTGAAGCAATAAATATTGAGAAATTTCCCAAAGTAGTGACAGACAAGATTTGGGAATCTCCAAGGACACCAAGCAAGATAAATGCCAAAGGCTACACCTAGGCGTATCATATTCACAATTAGAAAATCAAAGAAAAATCTTGAAAAGTCAGAGGGGAAAAAAATCACTTTTCCTATAGAGGAACAGAGACAGAAACTTAAATCTGACTTATCTTCAGAAGTCATTCAAGCAAGTAGAGAGTGGAGTGAAATATTTAAAGTGCTGAGAGAGCAAACCTGCACCTAGAATTCTGTACCCCATGAAATTACTCTTCAAAAGTGAAGGCGAAATAATTGGGGGTGGGGCACACAGCATGGCATGCAGGATTCTTAGTTCTCTGACCAGATATAGAACAAGTGCCCCCAGCATTGGAAGCATGGAGTCCTAACCACCAGACTGCTAGGGAATTTCCTGTAAAGACTTCCTTTGACAAAAATATTGAGGGAAATGGTTGCTAGTAGATCTGTCTTGCAAGAAATAGTAAAGTTCTTCAGAGAGAAGGGAAACAATGCATCAACAATCATATACTTGGAAAAGAAAGGAAGAGCATCAGAGAAAAAATAAGTGAAAGTGCTTATTTTTTATTTTTTTAGGCCACACTGTGTGGCTTGTGGGATCTTAGTTCCCCGACTAAGGATGTAACCTGTGCCCCCTGCATTGGAAGCACAGAGTCTTAACCACTAGACCCAGGTTAGTCCCAAATAAGCGAAAGTAAAATTAAAATTTGTATTTTTCTTGATAGGTAGTTGTTCAAAATAATATGTTAAACTGTGTATGCTTATGTATACTAAAGAGCCTCTTGATTAGGGTGAAAGAGGAGAGTGAAAAACTGACTTAAAACTCAACATTGAAGAAACTAAGATCATGGCATCTGGTCCTGTCCCTAGTGTTATTTGCTCAGTCGTGTCTGACTCTTTGTGACTCCAAAGACTGTGACCCTCCAGTTCCTCTGTCCATGGAATTCTCCAGGCAAGAATACTGGAGTGGGTTGCCATTTTCTTCTCCAGGGGATCTTCCCAACCCAGGGGTTGAACATGGATCTCCCGCATTGCAGGCAGATTTTTTACCATCTGAGCCACCAGGGAAGCTCCCACTTGGGTGAAAAAGTAGAAGCAGTGACAGATTCTATTTTATTTACTGCAGATGGTGACTGCAGCCGTCGGTTGTTTTTTGGAAGGAAAGCTATGACAAACCTAGACAGCATATTAAAAAGCAAAGTCATCACTTTGCCAACAAAGATCCGTATAGTCAAATATATGGGTTTTCCAACAGTCCTGTACAGACGTGAGAGCTGGACCATATAGAAGGCTGAGCATCAGGAGAATTGATGCTTTCAAATTGTGGTGTTGGAGAAGATTCTTGAGAGCCTCTTGGATAGCAAGGTCAACCCAGTCAATCCTAAAGGAAACCGACCCTAAATACTCCTTGGAAGGGCTGATGCTGAAGCTGAAGGAAGCTCCAATACTTTCGTCAGCTGATCCGAAGAGCGGACCCATTGGATAAGACCCTGATGCTGGGAAAGATCAAGGGGAGGAGGAGATGGGGGCGACAGAGGGTGAGATGGTGGACATGAGTTTGAGCAAACTCCAGGAGATGGTAAAGGACAGAAGACCCGGCAAAGCTGCAGTGCCTGGGGTCGCAAAGTCAGACACGACTCAGCGACTACCAATCTCATGCGTCTTCCCCTCTCAAACCCCTCCAACCCCATCCCGCGCAAAGTTATCTACCTTTCTATCTCTGGTGAATGCTGCCGTTTTCCTTTTTCTTGTAAGAGCAAAACCCTTTTGAAGCCTTTAGTAGTTTTGCACTTGACAGCGACAGCGAAAGTTTGACACGGGGTGGCACGGGGCTTTGGCACAAACACGATTAATGGAAAGGATTTTGGAGGGGGGGTGGGGTGTGGGAGCAGGTGTATGTTCTCACGACACACTGCCCCGACCAATCCCCTTTTTACAAATATAAATCAAAATGAAATCCCCTTCAGTTATCACCGTAGGGTTCCCTGCCCTCAGATGACTCCCGGAAATGACGCCGACAGCCCTACGCTCCGTCTGCCAGTCGGCAGCAGCGGCGGGCGGTTTTGACGTAAGCACGTCTGTCCTCCAGCTCGTCCAGCTCGGGAAGTCTAGAGAAGTCCGCCGGGGACCGCCGCTGGGTCTTCAGGAGCCGGGTCGACTGAGACTGCGCAGGTATGCCGGGGCGAGGCATCAGATAATCCCGCCCCTTCCAGCCTTTGCGGCCAATGAACAGCTAGTGACCAGGGACGGTAAAGCCTTAAAGGCCGGAATGATTAGCCGAAAAGGCACTCCCGCCCCTGGCTCCTCCCAGCAGCCCTCGCGCCCCGCCTCGACCCGTCACCGCCCCGCCTCCCTCTCCCGGCCGCCTCCTAGCTGCGGGGTGACACGGGGCTTTGGCTTGGGAAGGGGGCGAGGGAAGCGAGTTAGACGTCGGCTTGGCGGCGGTGGCGGCGGCACAAACCCCCAATGTGAGCGTGGTGATGGGTAGCGGGTCATAGGGGAGCGAGGGCCGCGTGGCAGAAATGGGAGGGCCCCCGGTGCTTGGTGGCGAACGCGGGCTAGAGTGAGGGGCGGCCGTGAGGGGGCGAGGTTGACCGGGGCGTGTCCCGGTGCGGTCGGGAGGGCGTGGATAGCGGGTTGGGGGACGCCCTGCTTTTCTTGTCTCCTTTCCAAAGCTTCTCTTGGCAGCTTGGCACAAATTAAGTTTGCCTCCCTTTCGGTTGTCTGGGTTGCGAGGTGGAAATTTAAAGATCCTCCAAACACTTGGAGGCTTTCCCAGGGTGTTTTCCTTGCTGGTGCGTTTGTGCTCCTTTTCTTCTTACTGGATGGAGAGGTAGAGAGGCTAGGTGGGCTGGTCGACCTTTACTGTTTGAGGATTGTTCAAACAAACCAGGAATTCTTCACCCTCCTCCCCACGCCCTGCCCTGCAAAACAACAGCAAACATTCCCAACAAGTTTTAAGAAGCCGACTGTAAAATTCTGAGGTTTTCTGTCTGCAATGTGTCAGTAGTAAGTTGTGCTCTTTCTTAAGTTTATAGAAAGTCTATGAGTGGCATTTTGGCTGTTTATTATCATTGGACAAATTTGTTTGTTATGAGTACTCATCTTTGAGTTCTGTCCAAGGGGATTCTGACTTTATGTTGATATGAAATACTGCATTAGTTGTGATGTTTTCCTGAAACAAGTTTCTGTGAAATTCAGTCAGTTGTAAAAGCTTAGCCGGTTGTTCGTGGACGTGAGGTAGATAAATTTCTAGTTCTGATAAACCTGCAGTTAGTATTATAGCCTCTTTTTAAAGCAAATCCTTGCATGTTTTTCTCTTTCACAGATTTTTATAATTATCCAACGACCACTGATGAAGATAGGTTGGAGTAACTTCTGAAACTGAATTTTATTGACCAGAAGGCAGTCCATTTGTTCCACTTCTTTTTGTTTTCCTTACTGCTTTGAGCTTTACTGTAACGGCTGAAAAACTTGGAAAATAAAATGAACACTCTATGGTCTTGAACTTTTTTTTTTTTGAGGAAAAATTAAAGTGCCAGAGTGAAAGCCAGAATGGCATCTAGAGAGAGACTCTTTGAACTTTGGATGCTTTATTGTGCAAAGGTAATTGCTTTCCTTTTTTATTTCTAATTTTAAAATACTTTGTTATAAAATTTTGTGACTTGCCTTATCAGCAATTTATTTAATGGATAATGGCATATTTATTCCCAGTATTGACTTTAAGACCACTGAATTTTCTTTTTTTCCACTTTATCAGATTTGAACACAAACACAGTATTGGCATGCTATTAAAAACTGTAGGGTGTGGTTTTAATTTGTCTTCAGTGATCCTAAAATTATATAAGTAAAATTATGACCTTTGAGAAAAGTAAAATATTTGTACTTTTGTTTGCACTAGTTTTTCCTCCTACACTTCGGAGTAAAAATAGAGATATTTTTATGAGAAGAGAATTAAGCATTTTTCTCATAATTAACCTCTTAAAAGATTATTATATAAAAAGGCTATTGATTTGAAGTGGTTACTGTAAGCTTGCCCTGATGTTAGCACCATGTCTCCCTGATCCTCACAACAATCTTGGGAAATGTGTATTGTAATTACCCACTGCCCCTCCCCCCCCACTTTTTTTTTTTATTAATGAGAAGAACTGATGCAGAATTTAAAGGGGTTAGTGAGAAGCAGCCCCTTCTGTTTCTAAATATAGCTGGGAAGTCAGCACTGCTGATTCAAGTCCGTGCTCTTATCTATTATGACTCCTCACTAATTTTACTTTAGTCGCTCAAAAATTATTTTTTCTCTGTTCATCTTTATGTGAATTTTTACATGTTAGTTTTGATTGCATGTTATTAGAGGAGAACGGTGCTACTTAAAAACATGTTTTTCAAGTGAGGAGCTACATTACTACTTTGAAGATACTGGCGTGTGTTAGAGTAACATCTCTAATTCATTACTTAAATTACTTTAGGTCTCTGTGAAGGTCTCAGCTTCTGTTCCTGCATTATCCCTTAGGGCTCCCTTTCAATACTTTGAGCTCTTTAAAGAACAAGTTATTCTTTAACAGATGATCTCAGTTATCTTAATATTAAATATTAGAGCTCACACTGGAATTTTCTGTGACTTCCTGGTTTGGTATTTCTTACTGAAGCACATATACTTTGAAATATTTAATATGGATTTTTGAAATAGTTTTTAGTCTTGTGTAATTTAATGCCAGAAATGAATTTTTAAAAATAGGCCACTCTTCCAATAAAAAAGGAATCCAATTCATTACTTTTGAAAATAGTCACTAACACATGTCAGCCAAAAGTTAAAATGCGTTTTACCTTTTAGTATGTGAGCCCAGTAGTTTGAAAATGACTCCTTTAAAAATCCATCAAACTTACTAGGTTTTTACACTTTAAGAATGACAAAACAGTAAATGGAGTTACACTCTCTTACTAATTAGTCATGTTGTTTCTAGGTCGAGTTCATGTTTTATTCAAGGGACACTGTGCTTATTGAAAAGATAGTGCAGTTTTGTTGACATACGCAGAATTTTGTTTTTAATGACTTAACATAAATGTGAATCCTTACTATTTTATGAGAATGTTAGAGTAAATATTGAAGCCCTTTTGTGGTCAAATTTTGAAACTTATGCTTGGGCTGGAAGATCAATCCCATTTTTATTTTAAGATTTAAATCACTTGTACTCTCAATAAGATTATATTTTTTTTCAGCTGTTTTCATAAATCATTATTTAAAGTAATGCTTTTTGTTTCAGCAACTCATGAATAAGCTCTTGTAAGCCAGACAACAACTTTCTTTTCTTTCAACACCTTGAATTCAGCTTCCAAATATGCATCATAGATTTAACTCTTTTGCTTGCTAGTGAGGATGATTCCCTAATACCCGGTTCTTTGTGGTACCATCTTCTAGCCTCACCGCTCTCACTCTAGCACACAGTCCTTCAAACCACCTGGCTTTCTCTTTTTCTCTTGACTAACATTTAAGACTTTCTTTTTACACCTTTGATGGGTTTTCTGACTACTTCAGCACTGCTCAGATCTTCTTTGAACTTGGCTCGGACTTAGACCTCTTTTTGGGCTTCTACTTGTGGTGTCTAGTTTTGGCTCTGCTGCTTTGTTTTGCAGCCGTGCTCAGGACTTATCTCTTTGGGTCTCAGTTCTCTTATTTGTTGAGTAGTACTGTGTATACAAGGAGAATTCTTGTCTAACTCACCATATGATTCTCATATGATTTTCATTTGTTTTGACCTCTATGGGACAAGGATCTTTTTTTAACCCCTATTCTGTGGATTATCATGTGATACTTTTTAGTTCATCTTTCTTTTTTAAACTTTCATTATGGGAAATTTCAAACCGGTACAAATAGGATACTGTAGTGAACACTTTCGTATCTGTTACTATGCTTCAATAACTATCAGTTCATATTCAATGATGTTTCAGCTATAAGCCTCCCCTACCCTTCTCCCCACCCCTGAATTATTTTAAAGGAAATCCCAGATAACATATCTGATCCATAAATTTTTTTCTTAAATTTTTAAATTGAAGGACAATTGCTTTACAGAATTTTGTGGTTTTCTGTCATACATCAACAAGAATCAGCCATGGGTACACCTATGTCCCCCCTGCCCCCAACCTCCTTCTCTTCTCCCTCCCCATCCCACCCACCCTTCAGCCTGTCACAAAGCCCCTGTTTGAGGTCCCTGAGTCATAGAGCAAATTGCTGTTGGCTATCTATTTTACATATGGTATTGTAAATTTCCATATTACTCTTTCCATACATCTCCCCGTGATCCATAAATATTTAAAAATATATCTGTAAAGTAAGAACTCCTCTTAAAAATATAATCTCAGTATAATTCTTTAAATTATCAAATATCTGGTCAGTTTTCAAACTTTCCTAAGCTTCTTAAGTGTTCTTATTTCCCTCCTGTTTGACATAGTATTTCAACAAAACATACTTGTATTTTGCTGAAAATTTATCTGTGAAGTCTTAATCTGTGGGTTCCCCCTCACCACACTTTTTATCCCTTCTATTTATTTGTTGAAGAAACCAGGTTTTGCACATTGAATTCCCTTGATTTTAATTGTTGGGCTTCCCTTGTGCCTCAGCTGGTAAAGAATCCACCTGCAATGTGGGAGACTTAGGTTTGATCCCTGGTTTGGGAAGATCCCCTGGAGAAGGGAATGGCTACCCACTCCAGTATTCTGGCCTGGAGAATTCCATGGATTGTACAGTCCATGGGGTTGCAAAGAGTCAGACAGAACTGAACAACTTTCACTTAGTTGTTACTTCTGCTGGTGTTTGCACACTGGCAGATCAGGAGGCTTCATTGATTCACATTTTGTTTGGTGTGGGGAGGCTAGTATAATTCATCAGTGTCTTGGCCATCAGTGACTTTTTGCCTATACATATTAATTATTTCAGTAGGAGTTTGAAAAACTATGATATCCCAATTTTATCTTTTATTTATTAGTAGAACATATATAGAAAAAAGTCTCATCAATTATTTGATGACAGTTCCTTAAAGGGAAGTCAGGCAGAATAAATGTTTGATTCTTTCTCTTTGTTTTCAGAATAATGCCTTGATTACTAGCATCCTCCCAAGGTGACCAGTTAATTTTCTTGACTATCAAGTTCATCTTAATGAGTAAAATTTAAACACTGTCTTCTGTTTTGCTGCCTTAGTTGGTATTCCATTCATATCAAACACTTTACACATACCTGACTAAAGAAGACTTTGAAGATTTATGAAGTTCTGCTTCAGGGCAATATGTATGGTTAAGACATCTTCCCTGTTTGCCACACTCCAAACCTTGGCCCAGATATTCCATGGTGTATTTGCAGTAAATGAATATTAAGATGCTGTCATAATGTTCTGTCTAAAGTGATGTATTAAAGGTTGCCATTGAGCATTATCTCCAGGCCAGAATACTTGAGTGGGTAGCCTTTTCCTTCTCCAGGGGATCTTCCCAACCCAGGGATCAAACCCAGGTCTCCCACATTGTTGGTGGATTCTTTAACAGCTGAGCCACAAGGGAAATCCAAGAAGACCTGAGTGGGTAGCCTGTCCCTTCTCCAGGGGATCATTCCAACGCAGGAATCGAACCAGGGTCTCCTGCATTGGCAGATGGATTTTTTATCAGTTGAGCTATCAGGGAAGCCCCAAAAGAACCTTATGAGAGGTTTATAAATGTTTAAATAGGACTTTTATCAGAAAGAACCTTTGGTCAAAGGAATACTAAAGAGATGTATAAAGATGTCTTCTTCCCATTAGTCTAGGTTTAGTTGCAAGCCTAAATCCTAGTATTAAAGTTTTAAAGTAGAATTAAGATAAATCCAGTTTGCCAGATGGGTCTCACATATTAAACTCAATATTTCAGAAAAATTTGGCTATAAGACTTTGTAATTTGTTTTTTTTTAACCAAAGTTTTCAGGTCTAACTTTTCACTTTCTCTTTCTAGGCATTGGATTTGATTGTTAAAAACATGCATCTTCCTTGTTGGCTATTTATTAATCTCATGTAGTTGTTTTATCGGAGAAGGCAATGGCACCCCACTCCAGTACTCTTGCCTGGAAAATCCCATGGATGGAGGAGCCTGGTAGGCTGCAGTCCATGGGGTCGCGAAGAGTCGAACACAACTAAGAGACTTCCCTTTCACTTTTCACGCATTGGAGAAGGAAATGGCAACCCACTCCAGTGTTCTTGCCTGGAGAATCCCAGGGATGGGGGAGCTTGGTGGGCTGCCATCTATGGGGTCACACAGAGTTGGACACGACTGAAGTGACTTAGCAGCAGCAGCAGCAGCAGTTGTTTTTATATAGTTGAGGCAGGATGATTTCTGATTATCCGACATGCCTGTTCTGTATAGAATCTTGCCCCAGTGTATAACACTAGTAATTCAGTTACGTAGTCTGAACTTTTCTTGTCTCCAAACAGGCATCCCCACCCAGGGTCAAGGATTTCATCAACAATGCATTTCATATAGCTCTTGTAAGTTAAACATTAACTTGGAAACAGGTTTACTCTTGTTCTTGGATTTTAGTTGAGTGGTTAAGTACTTCTTGTCTGGGCATATTTTTTCTGAAGTGTAGAAAGCAGCTTTATTTTTTAATCTCTAAAGATTTTAGTTTATTTTATCTGTGTTAGGCACCCTCTTATTCCCTGTATCTTTTGACATTATTTCTTTCCTTAATGTGCTTATGGTAAGAGAGATGGTGCTGAGAATAATTTTGGTGTGTACATTATCATACAACTTTTTGGAATTCATACATTGGGGAGCAGGCATGTATGTATCCCTGTCACAATTGTTCCCCTTAGAGGGACTAAGGATATATTTCAACATTTATTCTTTTGGAAGTCCTTCAGTTGGTCACCAAAGTATGCAGAAGAGAAACTGAGTTCTCAGATTCTTTGATAAAGTTGGTTTTGGTCTATGTAGTAGCAAGTATCAACTGTATTAACTCAGTAAAAAGATACAAAGTGAGTAAAAAAATATGTTGAAACTTGGCAATGTGAGTTGAAATTCATGGTTCATTTTTGACAATGGCTTTTTTTTATTTCCCCGAAGATTCAGTTTATACTGAAAAATTCTGTGAAACTTCAGAATTAGAGTCAAGATTTAGTCCCATTTCTCTTTCTGATTTTAAGAACCCAGATCAGGTTATGTAATTTCTTTATGTTTCAGTTTTTTCATCTGTCAAATGGAAAATAAAGCTATTTTGCATATCTTCCAAAGTTGTTGAGAACAAAACAAATTAACTGTATTTAAATGCATTTTAAGGGTTAGAAATATAAAATATCATTTTTAATAGTATTTAAAGAACACATATATGATCATGTGAATATGTGTATCAAGATTACTTCCATTTTGTTTTTATTGTATAATGATAGTGGGAAATATTCTCTTGTTTTAACCAGTAGTGATGAAACTATGCTCATGAATGTCTTAATTTTTTATTTGTATTTATATTTGCTTCCAAGCTTAGTGGTTAATTATCCTAGTAATGCTTTGGGATATTTTTATTTCTTTCTTTTTTTTACTCTAAACCAAGTTTGTTTTGGATCTTGGTGATGCTCCATTTCCTGCTGTTGCCCTTTGTCCTGCTAAATCTGGAATATGACTGAAATAGATAGTTTTGCAATGAGCTCAGAGTAAACTTCCTTTTCAAAATAAAAGTTTTGCTTCATAAGGAAGGTAGACTTTAGAGGTATTTTATTTAGATAAAAAGGCAAATACCTCTTTTGATACATAGATTTGGAAAAAATGGATGAATGAATACTCTTCTAAATCAGAAAATTATAATTTATTTTTACAAGTTTAGTTATAATAAGTGAAGCTTTTGGCAGGGTGTACCAATATACATCAACCCTTATTATTTAACTCATTTTTAATAAGTCTCTGGTATGTACAAAATGTAGATAGAAATAGCTCTTAATTTTCTCTGGCTTAATAATGACTTTGTATATAAGGAAAGTGGTGGTGTTTGACTCTGAGGCAAAACAAAATCATCAGCTAAATAGTATTGGTTATCAATTACATGTTTATTTTAGGAAGTTAGATGTGAAAGAAAGCAAGAAATGAGTACTTTTTGTTAATAGAGTTGCCCTTAGGAAAGGAATATTACCACCTTTGTAGTTTGACTTGTGAACTTATACACTATACTAAAAAGTTGTTAAGATGCATGAAAATTTATTTTTTTCTTTTGAATACCATAATTTAAGTTTCCCTGGTAGAAGGTTGAATTGATAGCCCATCAATGTGTAGATGTGGAGGAAGAGGGAAAAGGTAGAGCCTAAAATAATTTTCAGATTTTTGGATTTTACAAACTTGGTCATCCCATTCAGCAAGCTGACTAGGTTTTCAGGTGAACATGTGAATTTGCAGTGCCTGAGGGACGTCTAAGTAGAGAAACACCCCTACAAGATCGAGTTTAGAAGGTGATCTATGCTGGAAATAAAGATCTGAGAGTTGTCACAGTGGCAATTATTGAAGAGTTACTTGAGAGTAAGAAGAAAAGAGGATCAAAGTCAGGGAGTTCCGAAGAACATTATCATTTAAGAGGAGGATAGAGGAAGAAGAGTTAGGAGTTGGAATGGGGGGAGAACCAGGAATGAGTGGTTGCCTCTGAAAGTAGACAGGTATTACAAAGAAGGGAGTAGTCAGTGGTATCCAATTCCACATAGCTTTGAAGTAAAGCATTATGGAGCATGTATTGGATTCCACAGTTAAGAGATTATTGGTGGCTTTAGCAAAGTAGTTCTAAAAAGAATGGAGAAAAAAGATGTTAAAAATACAAGTCCCTATTTTAAGTTGAATTCAACAGAATTAAAATGACAGACTGCCATTAAAGTTGTAAATGTTTACTCTTGATTTTTGTACTCATCTACCTTTCAAACTTATTCTTAACTACATCCAAGGAATATCAGCATTTTCTTTGAATTTATGTATTGTGACTTAGATTTAGACTGATAAAATTACTCTTTGGTTGAACCAAAGCATTAACTGGTCTGTGCATTTCACAGAGAAGTCATTCAAGCATTTCAAAAGTTTGCCTCTTTAAAAAAAAATCAGTGGTTTTGTTTGATGCATTTGATTTAACTACTACATACTCTTTCCTGATAATAAACATTAGAATAGTAGGAAAGATATGTACTATTTCAGCTTATGCTGTCACTGTGAGGTGAGTTTATACTTTTTTATTGAATAATTTTGACTTAGAATTTTTCTCAAAATATAAATTTAATTTTAAAATATAAAATTTCACTTTTCTAATTAATGAATTTCATTTGAAGCATGAAAATATATAGACTTTCTAATTTTGGTTTATGCTCTAAGAAAAGTAGTAAAGATGTTTTACTGAGTTTTAAAATTTTTTAAGAAAAAATTTAGTAAAACACAGATCTGCAAAAAGTAAAAATTTCATTATTCAGAAATTTTTAGAGTACTTTTATGCATGTGATTGAAATCTGTGTAAATTAGTTAGATTTGCTACTACAAAACATTAAGATACTAACTTTGAAAAACTTCCATCTGATGTGAAACTTGAACATTGTTTTAAGCTTCTAAGCCTCATTTTAAAAGTGTCAAAGTTATATTTATTTAATGCCTATGTAGTGGTATCCTTTTCCTTTCTAAAGAATTTATTTTAGTCCAATTTAGCTAGTTTTATTGGATGCCTGGGACTTCCCTGTAGCTCAAACGGTAAAAAATCTGCCCACAGTGCAGGGGACCTCGTTTGATCCCTGGGTCAGGAAGATCCTCTGGAGAAGAGAATGGCAATCCTCTTCAGTACTTTTGCCTAGAGAATGCTATGGACAGAGAAGCCTAACAGGCAATAGTCTGTGGGGTCACAAAGAGTCAGACACGACTAAGTGACTAACACACACACACACATTGGATGCCTGCTGTATACACATGTTATTTACTGTCATTTTATCTCTTGAATTTTATATTTTTCCTGTTTTTAGAAATTTGGTCATTTAAAAAAAGTAAATTATTTTTTTAGAACAGTTTCAGGTTCACAGCAAATTGAACAGGAAGTTCCTATGTATCCCTTGTCTCTATATATGTACAACCTTCCCTGTTATTGACATCTCACACCATACTGGTAAATGACCACTTGACTGACGCCTGAAAACACTTGAACCAGGAATGTTTTTACCTGTTCACTGTGTGTAAAACTCCAAGAAAAACACAAAAAGTTAACAGGACATACCTAATATTCCAACATTTAAGAGGTTGGTCTTTATAAGCTTTGCTAATATTAAATGATAATTTTCTATACTCTATTGATCAAATGTAGCATTTCATTAACCCTGTGTGTGGGTAGCTCAGTGGTAAAGAATCTGCTTGTCAATGCAAGAGATACTGGTTCGATCCTGGATTGGAAATATTCCCTGGAGGAGGAAATGGAAACCTACTTCAATATCCTTGCCTGGAAAATTCCACGACAGAGAAACCTGGTGGGCAGTAGTTCATGGGGTCACAAAGAGTTGGACATGACTGAGCATGCATACACAAATGAATAGTTACTTAAAATCTAAGAAATATCTAAAGTAAAAATTAAAGTCTTTCTCACTAGGGGTGGCTCAGATGGTAAAGCATCTGTCTACAATGCAGGAGACCCGGGTTCGATCCCTGGGTTGGGAAGATCCCCTGGAGAAGGAAATGGCAGTCCACTCCAGCACTATTGCCTGGAAAATCCCCTGGACAGAGGAGTCCAGTAGTCTACAGTCCATGGGGTCGCAAAGAGTTGGACACGACTGAGTGACTTCACTTCACGTCACTTCTTCACTAGGGGTAAAGAGATGGGAATACTAGACCACCTGACCTGCCTCTTGAGAAATGTGTATGCAGGTCAGGATGCAACTGTTAGAACTGGACAGGGAACAATAGACTGGTTCCAAATTGGTAAGGGAGTACATCAAAGCTGTATATTATCACCCACATTTAATTTATATGCAGACTACATCATGAGAAATGCTGGCTGGGCTGGATGAAGCACAAGCTGGAGTCAAGATTGCTGGGAGAAATATCAATAACCTCAGATATGCAGATAACACCACCCTTATGGCAGAAAGTGAAGAACTAAAGAGCCTCTTGATGAATGTGAAAGAAGAACGTGAAGAAAGTTGGCTTAAAGCTCAACATTCAGGAAACAAAGATCATGGCGTCTGGTCCCATCATTTCATGCAGATAGATGGGGAAACAGTGGAAACAGTGACAGACTTTATTTTATGGGGCTCCAAAATCACTTAAAGCTCAACATTCAGAAAACTAAGATCATGGCATCTGGTCCCATCACTTCATGGCAGATAGATGGGGAAACAGTGTCAGACTTTATTTTTTTGGGCTCCAAAATCACTGGAGATGGTGATTGCAGCCATGAAATTAAAAGACGCTTACTCCTTGGAAGGTAGATAGCATATTGAAAAGTAGAGATGTTACTTTGCCAACAAAGGTCTGTCTAGTCAAGGCTATGGGTTATCCAGTGGTCATGTATGGATGTGAGAGTTGGACTGTGAAGAAAACTGAGCACCAAAGAATTGATGCTTTTGAACTGTGGTGTTGGAGAAGACTCTTGAGAGTCCCTTGGACTTCAATGAGATCCAACCAGTCCATCCTAAAGGAGATGAGTCCTGGGTGTTCATTGGAGGGACTGATGTTGAAGCTGAAACTCAAATACTTTGGCCACCTGATGCGAAGAGTTGACTCATTGGAAAAGACCCTGATGCTGGGAGGGACTGAGGGCCGGAGGAGAAGGGGACGACAGAGGATGAGATGGCTGGATGACATCACCGACTCGATGGACATGAATTTGAGTGAACTCCGGGAGTTGATGATAGACAGGGAAGCCTGGCGTGCTGCAGTCCATGGGGTTGCAAAGAGTCGGACACATCTGAGCAACTGAACTGAGGCGTTGGTATAGTCTAGCTTATTTTTATGCACAAGCGTCTTTTAGAATATAGTTTCTTTTGTTTGCGCTAAAATGGCTTCCAAATCTTTCCTGGATGTAACTGGCTTTTTATCAGAATTTCCATCAAGATTTTATATCTTTCATCTGTTTGATTGACTGTGACTTCATCTGAAGTCATGCTTTTCCAATTGGAGTCAGTTTTCCTCTTAGATTGTACGATGTGAGACCTAAGGGAAGATGAATGAAGTCATCAGTGATCGCTTAGTTGAAGAGGTAGCATTTGATCAAGGTTTTAAATTGAAACTGCTAGTGAAGTTTGCTTATTTGTGTCCAACTCTGTACGACCCCATGGACTATACAGTCCATGGAATTCTCCAGGCCAGAATACTAGTGTGGGTAGCCTTTTCCTTCTCCGGGGATCTTCCCAACCCAGGGATTGAACCCAGGTCTCCCACGTTGCAGGCAGCTGATTCTTTACCAGCTGAGCCACAAGGGAAGCCCAAGAATACTAGAGTGGGTAGCCTATCCCTTCTCCGGCAGATTTTCTTGACCCAGGAATTAAACCAGGGTCGCCTGCTTTGGGGGTGGATTCTTTACCAACTGAGCTATGACGGAAGCCCTAGTATTTTAATAGTCACAGAGGATGTTCCAGACACACAAGGCATGACCAAAAGTACAAAGGAAAAGTGATCTTAATATAGATTTGCATCATTAATGTCATGTTGTACCCTGCTGCTCTGTGTTCGTGCATATCTCTGTATTGAATAGCTCCATTTTGCTGCCTAATTTAGTATAATTTTTTGAAGACATTTTGAACAGCAGTTAATCTCAACATCAACAGCAGCTGATGTTGGAGTATCAACCATGCACACACATCTAGTGAAAGAACATGTGTGAACACCTGCGACTAGGGTTGCACAGGCTGTCACAAATATGTCCTAACAGCAGCCTTCCTGAGAGCAACTGTAAGATGCATTTTGATTTCAAAGATGCCAAATTGTAAAAAATTATGTTTTAGAATCAGAGAAATATAGTATACAAGTGACCTAGCAGTTTTAAAAATGAATGTCTAGAAATAGAAAAGATCCCAATAATGATAATTAAAGACCAATAAAAAGGATATGAGTTTAGATAGCTGAAGAGAATTAGAGAGTTGGAAGGAAGATCACAAAAATTCTTTTAGAATATATCCTAGAAAGTCAAGGAGTTGGAAAATATGGAAGACTGAATAATGAGAAGATTTAACACATATTTAATTGGTCTCAAAAGAGTAAAGAAAGCATGAGATGAATGTTAGTATTTGAAGAGATTGCAGGTGAGAGCTTTCCAGGATTGATGAAAGTCGAGTGAAACCCACAGAGAACAAATAAAACAAATTCCATACCAGTATACGTCATAGTGAAACCTTAGTTATTCTGCAGAAAACCAAAGCAAAAGAAAGAAATCTTAAAAGCTACCAGAGGGAAAAAGAACTGTCTTCAAAGGGATTACAAGTTAACACCTGATTTTTCAATAATAATGATTGTAAGGAAAGGATAATGGATTGATATCTTTAAAGGAAAGACTAATGTAGAATTTCCAACCAAGTGACATTTCTTCAAAGAGAAAATTGAAATAAAGCCATTTTCAGCAAAACAAAAGCAGTTCAGTTCATGAGGAAAATATAACAATTTTCGGTACTATTGTTGTTTAGTTGCTAAGTCGTATTGGACTGTTTTGGGACCCCATGGACTGTAGCCTGGCTCATCTGTCTATAGGGTTTCCCAGGCAAGAATACTGAAAAGTGAAAAAGTGAAAGTGTTAAGTCCCTCAGTTGTGTCCGACTTTTTGCGACCCCATGGACTACAACCTGCCAGGATCCTCTGTCCACAGGATTCTCTGGGCAAGAATACTGGAGTGGGTTGCCATTTCCTCCTCCAGGGGTTTTTCCTACCCAGGGATTGAACCTGGGTCTGCCACACTGCAGGCAAATTCTTTTTGTTTTTAAAAATTTATTGATTTTTTAAATTGAAGGATAATTGCTTTACAGCAATTATCTGTCAAACCTCGACATAAATCAGCCATAGGTATACATACATGTATCCCCTCCCTTTTGAACCTCTTTCCCGTCTCCCTCCCATCCCACCCCTCTAGGTTGGTACAGAGCCCCTATTTGAGTTTCCTGAGCCATACAGCAAATTCCTGTTGGCTATCTATTTTACATATGGTAATGTAAGTTTCCATGTTACTCTTTCCATACATCTCACCCTCTCCTCCCCTCTCCCTGTGTCCATAAGTCTATGTCTATTTCTCCATTGCTGCCCTGTAAATAAATTCGTCAGTACCATTTTTCTAGAAAACATATGCATGCATTAGACGGGCTGACTCTTTACTGTCTAAGCCACCAGGGAAGCAAGAATACTGGAGTGGGTTGCCATTTCCTTCTCCAGGACATCTTCTTGACCCAGGGATTGAACCCGCATGTCCTGCATCGCCTGCATTGCAGGTGGATTCTTTTCCGCTGAGCCACCAGGGAAGCCTAGGAAACTACAACGATTTTAAATCATGTGCACCTCATAACATAGTCTCTAAAACAAGCATTGACAGAACTAGAGAGGAATAAACACATGACAGTCATGATAGGTTTTTTTTAAGTTAACATCGGTTTGTAGTTTTTAAAAACACATTTTCTCAGTAACTGATAGAATGAACAGACCAAAAAAATGAAAAAAATCAGTGAAGATACTGAAGATTTAAACAATGTATGTTTTATGTTAGTTGCTCAGTCTTGTCCAACTTTTTGAGATCCCATGGACTGTAGCCCACCTGGCTCCTCTGTCTGTGGAATTCTGGCAAGAATACTGAAGTGGGTTGCCATTTCCTTCTCCAGGGGATCTTCCTGACCCAGGGATTGAACCTGGGTCTCCTGCATTACAGGCAGATTCTTTACTGTCTGAGCTACCAGGGATTGAAATAGTAGGGTTGACAAATTAAAAGGGACTTACGTAGAGCATTATACCCATACATTCCTTTCAAGCACACATATTTACAAAAATGATGATATGACAGAACTTAAAGCAAGTTTCAGCAAATTTCAGATTATTGAAATAATAGAGTATGTTTTCTAATGAGAATGTAGTTAAAGGAGAAATGCAGCTAAGGAACAAATTGCAAAATTTTTTTAAAAGTCATACCGTTTAAAACAAAGGTTTGATTAAGGAACAAGAAAAAAAGGAAAATTGGAATTTTTGTGGGGGAGAGCTGAATGATAAAAGTACACATTTAGATCCTTTTGGGAAGTACCTATAGCATTACCTGGGAAAATTTGTGGCTATAAATGTGTTAGAGAAAAAGGCTAAAATGAAATGAACTAGTCATTTGTGGTAGCCACGCCTTCAAGATCCCACCTTGTCATATGCATGCCCTTTTACAATCCTCCTACATGGTATTGGTTTGTCTATGACCTGTAGAATTTTTTGTTGTTATTGTTAATTTATTTTTTAATTGAAGGATAATTGCTTTACAGAAATGTGTTGTTTTCTGTCAAACATCAGCATGAATCAGCCATAGATATACATATGTCCCCTCCCTCTCGAACCTCCCTCCCATCCCACCCCTCCTCATTGTTACAGAGCCCTTGTTTCAGTTCCCTGAGTCATACAGCAAATTCCCATTGGCTGTCTACTTTATATGTGGTAAAGTTTCCATGTTACTCTCTCCCGATGCATAGAATTTGGAAAAAGTGATGGTATATCGTTTCTGAAATTAGAAAAGACACTGTTTTTTCTACTGTTTCCATCTCAGTTGTTCTCTTTTCCCTGTATCATTTGCTCTCTGGGAAGCAAGCTGCTGTGTTATAAGCAGCCCTGTGTAGAACCCTATGTGAACAACCGAAACCTGGCCAACCACCACCTGAGTGAAGCTGAAAGTAGTTTCTCCAGCCAGTCCGTCTTTGCTGTGACTACACTCTGGTTTCTGTCTTCATCACAGGTTTGGGAGAAATGCTGAGCCAGAACCACACAGCTAAGCTGTTTTTCCATTCTTGGCTCTAAAAATCTGAGATAATATTTGTTGTTCAAGCTCCTAAATTTAATTTGTTATGCAGGAATACATTAATATTATAGATAAATTATCCATTTCAAGATGACAATGAAAGAATAAAATAAGCCCAAAGTAGAGTGAGGAAATTGTAAGTTTTTTTTTTTAATGTAAAATTATGAACTTTATTATGTTTATTTTTCAGTTGTTTGGGGAAATGTACATAAGTAAGAAGATTGACACATTAAGGAATGATTAATAAAAAATTATCCATTATTTAACACCTTGTGTGAATAGCATAAACACAATCTGTATCTGGATATAATTTTAATTAAGGATCTGGAAGTGAGATTGAAAGTAAATCAATAATAGGTCTTCATTCTGCAAATCTTTCTAGTAGTCCTGGTGATATCATAGGGGAATTATAAGGTTTATTATAGAAATTACTCATAATAAAATACTGAATCTAGGAAAAGAAAATCAGTAGTTCCAACATCACAGAAGAGATAACTAGATATATATCTTCTGAAGGACATATATAACATACCTGTGTTGTATTTTTTGCCAGAAAATCCCTAAATCTGACAATCTCTAGATTTACTACCTCATGGGAAATACAGAGGACTGAGAAACATGTTAAATGACAGTCAGCAAAATCTCTAATGTGAGAAATATTAAATTACCAATGGCGTAGTGTCTTCAGCAAATAAATTAGAGAAAAAAGAAATATAATAGAAACCCATTGGTTTAAAAAGACTTAAAACATATACCAACAAATTGCAATTTATGGAGTTTCTTTGGGTCCTGACTATCAGACAGTTTAAGAAAGGCGATTCTGAGCAAGTCAGGAAAATGTGAACATCAACGGATGTTAAAGGGCTACTAATTTTTTCAGATTGATAGTATTGTCATATTTTAAAAGGTGTATTTTATGGTTATGTATTGAAGTATTTGTGGTTGAAATATGATGTCTGGATTTGCTTAAAAGTAATTCATTAGAGGATGAGGATATAGGTGAAATATATGTGTGTATCTAAAAGTTTATAAAACTTGAAAGAATATGTGTGTGCGCCTTGTGCTCAGTCATGTCCAACTCTTTGCACTTCATGGACTGTAACCTGCCAGGCTTCTCTGTTGATGGGATTTTCCAGGCAAGAATACTGGAGTGGGTTGCCATATCCTTCTCCAGGGGACTTTCCCCACCCAGGGATTGAACCCATGTCTCCTGCATTGTTGGCAGATTCTTTACCCACTGAGCCATCAGGGAAGCTTGAAAGAATATTAAAACCCAAATATCATTATGTGGAGAAAGGAAGGTGTTCCCACTATTCTTACTTGTAACCCTACCCCATAAGAACTTGGTGAAATTATATGGCTTTCATAATCCTATTACTACTAAAGCCTCCCAGTGGATGTTTTGAAAAGGTAAGAATTTCTCATGCTTGAATGTAATTTGAGTCATCACATTCAGCTAGTGGTCACTGCATTGGACAGTACATCTCTAAGTGTTTAGACGTCATCCTCTGGTAATGAGGAGCCTTTGAATGTATTTGAGCAGAAGAGAAAATTATATTTAAATTGAACAAATCCCGTTAGTAGCTGTGTGTCACTGGGAGGAACTAAAACTACAGAGACCCGTGGGGAGCTACATAACAGTCCAAAATGAAAGATTATTTTAATGGCAGATGATAGGATGGATATTTGAGTATAAAATCAATAAAATTGATTTTCAATTATTTTATAATTGCTTATTTTATGACATTGGATAATGACCAACTTGATAGCAGAACCTGTGTCTTATTAATGGTAGCCGACATGTTTTGAGCATTTGCTAAATGTCGGGTATTGCCAAATGCCTTACATGTATTATCTCATTCGGTGCTTTCAACAGTGCTGTAAGGAGAGTATTATCTTCATTTTATAAATCCAGAACAGATCAGAGAAATGAAGTTACCTGCCCAAAGTCACACAGATAGTAAATGCAAACAGACGGGAAAGGAAAAGTATACAATTAAGATCATATGGCACTGGGGATCATGAAATATTTAAGTATGCATATGGGTAGCTTAGAACATTCTTGTTTGGGAATGTTACCTAATTTAGGCACATAATAGGTTATAAAAATAACTATACTTAGTCTATACTATGTGCTAGGCATTGTTCCAAGCCGTTGACACTTATTAGGTTTTTTCATTTTCACAGCCCTGTAAAGAAAGGTGCTATGATTATCTTCATTTTTACAGAAGAAACTTGTGTATACATAGAGTAACTTGTTCAAGAAAGTGCAGAGAGGGGATTAGTGTCCATTTAATTTGACCTCAGTGCTTCTGCAGTACTTTGTGTTTTGTGTTAATAAATATTGTGCAGCTGGGGAGATAGACCCTACTGTGTTATTTTATCGTACTACACTCTCATAACCATGAAATTGCCTAAGCTTGAGATTTAATTGTTTCTGAATGTGTGGACTTTTTTCCTTTTATGACCTTTGGCAGTTAAGTATAGATCATTTTAAGGGTTTTCTCAGGCTGTGTCAGATGTGGCTTTTTTATGTGTTAAAGTTGTTTATGCCCTTGAGTGTACTGATCCTGACTCAGTTCCTCTTTTCCTCTTTTTGCTCACAAAGCCAAAACTCCATTTTATTCCTGCTCACAATTCAAAAATAGTGTAGTGTAGTGGAGAGGACACAGTTGGATTCATATATCTTTGCATTTTAATCCCTGCACCATCAATGACTAGCTGTATGACTGTGGATAAGTTATATATCCTTAGAACTTTGCTTTTCTAACCTGTACAATGAGAAAAATGAAACCCTGTCTCAGTGGTTGTAAGGAGTAAATGGGATGATGTATACTTTTGAAATAGCTGCTGTAGTACTTGGTGGGTTTCCCTAGTTGGTCAGTGGTAAAGAAGCTGCCTGCCAATGCAGGAGACTCAGGTTCCGTTGGAGAAGGAAATGACCACCCACTCTAGTATTTGCGTGGGAATCCCATGGATAGAGGAGCCTGGTGGGATACAGTGAATTGGGTAGCAGACAGTCGAATACAACTTAGTGACTAACTGACAACAATAGTACTTGGTACATTGCAGAATCTGAAAAGACTGTAACTGCTTCACTTCTTACTAAGTAAAACATTTCCAGGTTTAAATACCATTTCTTTCCTTATAGTTAGCTGTTCAACTTCCTAAGAGAACTCTGTACTTAGCAAACACTTGATAGCCCTGACTTTCAGACTTTGAACTAGATACTGTAGAGTTTCTAAATAATCTATAAGGAGAAATACATTAATTCTTTATGGCATTATGAGCTGTTTTGTGTTGAACTTTTACACAGTTTATTAAAACTGCTCTATTAAGAAGGAACTTCTTAATAGAGGCAAACTCCAGCTACTTGTATTTCTGGAGTCTTATCCTAAATGTATGAATGAATGGATGATGTGCTGATTGGAAATGAAAAAAACAATTAATGAAATCCTTGAGAAGATTTTTCACAAGAGGTAGTTCTTTTTCTGAAATATTTCCATCATCTCAGTGATGATGTAGATTATAACAATTTATGATCTGATTTTGGAACAGTGTATTAATAGAAAAAACAAATACACAAAAGGTCAGCTGTCTGCATATTCTGGGAACATTCTTTTTAGGAATTCTCATTTGTGTATACTGCTTTTATTTTAGGGAAATAAATTACTTGAGTTCTTGTTATCCAAGAGCAGTGCCCAGCCAATGATAAGTAAGACTCCTGAGGGTCATGTTGAAATTGACTGGAGTAAAAAAGTGTTAAGAACGTGAAGGAAACATTTTGAACATCATTTTTAATGATGCAATTTATATTTAAAATAATTTATGAGGAATCATGGTTTTTTTCAAATCATCTGTGAGATATAACTTACCACAAAATGCACAGATTTTGTGTCAAATTTGATGAGTTTTGGTATGGCAAACATTTGTGTAACTACTGCCTAATAAAACAAATAGAAAATTTCTGTTACCTGGGAAGATTTCCTGTGTGCCCTTGTGTAGTCAGCCCTCTGAAAGACAGTGATCTAATTTCTGTCACCATAGGCTGCTCTAGAACTTTTACAATTGAAATCACAATTTCAGCATGCTTTAATGCCTGGCATGTTGCTCACCATGTTTTTGAGATTTCTCACTGTTGTCATATCAGTAGTTTATTCATTGTTATTGGAAGCTAGCATTCCGTTGTGTGACTATACCACAATTTATCAGTTAACCTGTTGATAGAATTTTGGTTTATTCCCAGCTTAGGGCTATTAAAAATAAATCTTCTATGAACACTTTGGTACAAGTGTTTTTTGTTTTTGTTTGTTTTTTCTCTTGAGAGGAATGACTGGGCCATGTGGTAAATTTATGTTTAAAAGAAACTGCTAAACTATTTTCCAAGTGATTGTACATTTTATACTCCCACCAGAAATGTGAGTTCCAGTTATTCCACATTTTTACCAATACTTGATATGGACAGTCTTTTAAATTTTAGCTTTTCTAGTGCATGTGTGATGGTGTTCCATTTCATTTTAATTTGCATTTCCCTGGATAACTAGTGATATTGTAAATGTTTTTGCATGCTGCTTGGCCATTTGTATTTTTTCTTTTGTGAAACATCTGAACCTTTTGCCCGTCTTTAAATTGAGTTGTCCTTTTTACATTGATTCATCGAAGTTCTTTTTATATTCTTGGTACAAATCTTTTGTCACATATATGTACTGAGAATATTTTCAGCTGATATATGGCTTGCCTTCTCCTTTTCTTAATGGTGTATTCTAATAAACAGAAGTTTTAAATTTTGAATAAGAGCAATTATTATTTTTTTCTTTTTTTGGTTTGTGATTTTTGTGTCCAAGCTGAAAGATCTTTGTGTGCCCCAAAGTTGCAAAGGTATTCTCCTATATTTTCTTTTAGAAGATGTTTTAGTTTTTATGTTTAGGTTAATGACCCATCTCCAATTTTATTTTATTTATGTTTTTTATTAATTCATTGGGCAAGTATTTGTTGAGTGCCAGGAACTGTTTCAGCCACTTGGTATCCATTAGTAAACAGAATAGTCACTTGTGGTGAGCCTTTAGATAGGCCCTATGATTGTGAAGTCCACAGTCTAGGGGAACTGACAGGTAATGAATAAATTCTAGAGTGTGTGAGAAGGTGAGAAAGCACCATGAAGTGGGACAGCAGAATAGGGTATAAGGTAAATGTTGGCTTGTAAGGCTGGTAATTTTAGGAAAACATGGTCAGAAGGCTTCTAATTTTAAGAAAGGGTAGTAAAATTTGGCTTCATTGAGAATAAGCCATTTAAAGAATGACTTGAAGAAGATGCAGGGGTTAGCCATTCAGCTGTTGGGAGAAGAATGTTCTAGATAGAGAAAACAGCCATTGCAAAGGCCTCAGATGGGAACATGTCTGGCTTGTCCCAGTAACAGTCAGGAAGCCAGTATAGTACAGGGTGATAGTGGGTAAGATCACAGAGTTAGAAGAAGGCAAATTGTGTAGAGTCTTACAGAATATTGTTAAGACTGTAGCTCTTTGTGTGAGTCACATGGGATCATTATACTTAATACACATTTTAAAACAGCTCCTATGTCTTCCTGAGTATTATTTAGAGATTTCATATTATTACTCCTTTAGATTATCAGTTTATATTTGCTCAATAGGAGTTAAAACGTTTTTTAAAAAAGACTCCTGACATACTTAATATTATGATGATTTTCTTATTTCAGAAAGATCCAGATTACCTGAAGCTGTGGTTGGACAGTTTTGTTTCTAGCTATGAACAATTCTTAGATGTTGACTTTGAAAAGCTGCCTACCAGGTATGTAGAAACAGTTAGTTTCCTACCCTTGGGTGAATTTGTTAATTCTTGTCATAAAAACCTCATTGATGACATATTAAAAGGATGGCAATTATATGACACACATGCCCCTCCTGCATAACCCTGCTTTCCTAGCAGACATTTCTGATTGATCACAGTCATCTTTCTTGCTGCCTCTGCTTTGTTAAGGCACTGGCAACTGAGTGTCCTGCAGTTCGTTTCAGTTCTGATATTACCCAGAGTTAGTGCTATATGCCACGAGTTAAGAGTAAAGTTCTCTGCGAGACTGTCCTCACTTCAGTCATTATTAGCAAGTCTATGGAGAAGGCAATGGCACCCCACTCCAGTACCTTTGCCTTGAAAATCCCATGGATGGAGGAGCCTGGTGGGCTACAGTCCATGGCGCCACACAGAGTCGGACATGACTGAGTGACTTCACTTTCACTTTTCACTTTCATGCATTAGAGAAGGAAATGGCAACCCACTGCAGTGTTCTTGCCTGGAGAATCCCAGCCAGGGGGGAGCCTGACGGACATGACTGAAGCGACTTAGCAGCAGCAGCAGCAGTAGCAGCAGGGAGACCTTGACACTTCTGACCAACAGGCTATACATTTGGAGGTTGTCATGACTGCCTCACGTTCAGTAGTTTGCTACAATGACTTAGAAATCTCACTGAAAGTCCTATATTTAGTCCTATATTATTATGAAGGATACACATAGGAAACAGGTCTAGGGTCTGGGAGGGCCTGGATGCAGGGCCTCTTGCTGTCTCCCTGTGGGGTGAGGGTGTGTTGCTCTCCCTGAACATCAGTGTGTTCAAAGAAGGAAGCTCTTTGAGCTTTGGTTTTCCAGTTTTTTTGGGTCTTACTACATCATTGACTGTGCGATCGACCTTAGTCTGTACTTCCTCTCCCCTCTCAGAAAGTTGGGGGGGTGAGTCATTCAGATATGACTAGCCTATTTTTGAAACTATCTAAGGGTCCACCATGTGTCACTCCATTCATTTGCCTAAAATTTCTTTGTTATATGACAGGCATTGTAGTTGAAACTTATTTTTCCTGGCCTACAGTTGGGCCCTGGAAAACACCTTGGAGTAGGTCAAGTTTTGAGATTTTTAAAAATTGGATTTGAAAATCATAAAATAGGGGAAAAATTAAAATCTTGGAGAAATGTATCCTCTGCCTGCCACCATTTCCATAGTCTCACAGTTCCCAGGCCCACTTCCTTGATAAACTTTGTATTGTATCTGAAGTCATCTTGTGGACCTAATCCTTGTTAGGCAGGAGAGGTTAGGTTGGCTGTGGTTAAGGAACAAAAGGAACTCAATATGTAGAGATGTATTGTGAGGGGAGGGGAGAAATGGCTGGTGGTTGATGATGAAAAAGAGTATCTGGAGAACTGGGACTTCCCTGGTGGTTCTAGCTTCCCAGGTGGCACAGTGGTAAAGAAGCTGCCTGCCAATGCAAGAGCTGCAGGAGATGGAGTTCCATACCCAGGTTGGAAGATCCCCTGGACTCCAGTATTCTTGTCTGGAAAATTCCATGGATAGAGGACCCTGGCGGGCTATAGCCCACAGGGTTGCAAAGAGTTAGACGTGAGTGAGCACGCTGGTGGTTCAGTGGTTAAGGCCCCATGCTTCCACTGAAGGTGGTGGGGGTGTGATCCTTAGTTTCCAGGGAACAAAGATCCTGCATGACCTGTTGTGCAATCCCACCATCCCCTCCCCCCCCCCCAAAAAAAAAGAGAATCTGAAAAATTAAAAATCTTCAGAAAGGAAAATGTTTGCAGATTGGGGGTAGAGGTAGGCACTGAGTATAGACCAGGTGAGTTGAATTTGGAGAATCAAATCGGAGCCAGATCATGAGATGCCATGAATGCACTCCCCATGGACTTTGTTTTTTTGTTATGGAAGATACAAGGCTCTAGGCAAGGGATTTTTTGTGTAAGAGTATCGTGATCAAGTTTTTTTTTTTTTTTAAGTCATTTAGGTGGCATTATGGAGGTTCGTTTGGGAAGGGTTGAGATTGAAGGCAAAAAGCCCCATTAAGAGATGATTGTAATACTTCAGAGAAAGAAGATCATTTGAGTTTTTGGACCAGAGCATTGAACTTAAGAAATGATGTGGTTATGTTCAAAAAGCACCAGTGCTTTATTGTTTATAAATGCAGTTTCAGAGTTCTTCCACATTAGATTATTTGTTACAAGTTTATAAAGGCTGAAAAATCAGTATTAAATCTTAACTCAGAATAAGATTATGTATTATTGATTTCTACTCATAAAAGAGTATTCTTTTAGTTTATATTGTGTGTGTACATGCATTCTCAGTTACTCAGTTGTGTCCAACCCTTTAAGACCCCATGGACTGTAGCCTGCCAGGCTCCTCTGTCCATGGGATTTTCCAGGCAAGAATACTGGAGTGAATTGGTATTTCTTTCTCCATGAGATCATCCCAACCCAGGAATCGAACCTGGGTCTCCTTCATTGCAAGCAGATTCTTTACCATCTGAGCCATCAGGGAAATGAACCACCATTTATACTTAGAAGTGCTTTTATTATAAAACTTACAGCTCACTTTAAATCATGAATGTAAGAGTTTTTATGGAGTCAGGATTTTGGCCTTTGAATGCTTGGTGTTTTGTAAGATGCACTTGTTATCATCCATCTGTTATAAATGTCTCCTGTCTTCGGAGGTTATTTCTAAAAACGGTACAAACAGTTATATTGCCACTACATTTAAAGTAAGATGAAGAATGCCAATAGTGTTTTTACTTGCGACTTAGTTTGTTTATTTAAAATTATTTTTCATATCTTTGTCAGAATATGGATTTAGATTTTGCTAGTAGTAAATTTTCCATTTTTCAAGTGAATAGTATATGTCAGATGTATAAAACTAGTCGTCATCTTAAAGCAGCTCACAGATAATCCTCATTTAAAGTATACTGACTTTATAAAATTTCCATGTTAGAGAATTCATAATACAAAGCAAGGGTTGCTTTTACCAGATTACAAAGCCTTGAAATTTAAGCTGGACTTTTTCCTGTGTTAGAACAATTGGCAGCTGTTTACAGGAGACATTGAGTAGGCGAACAGAGGAGTGGAAAAGATTTCTGGAGTTTGGGAAATTTCAGCAAAAGGAGCTTAGAATTTTGGCAATGAAGTCTTAGAGGTGGGAACAAACTTCTAAATTCTGAAATCTTTATCACATTAGACCAAAAATTCCAACTTGGACTATAAACCATGTTCTAACTAATTTTATGAGTGTCAGTTAAGAAAAAAGATTACTCTTTTAGAAGCTGGTATTTTTTTCTGCCTAGGAAAATAAAAACATATGTAAATAGAAAAAGGGACAACTAAGGACAAAAGGATCAAGTTTTAAATAACTAGAATGAAATATTGGGAAATCTGATGTCTTCTTTCTTGCTGACTTACATTTTTGGAAAAGTGAGGAGGAATAGTTTTGCCTAGTCTTGAAAACCAGTTTTATTTAAATATTTGTTATTTTGAAGTTGCTCTGTTTTTTCTAATCACCTTTTTTTAGCTCTTCAGAAAAAATTAAATATAAAAATGAGTGTTTCTTTTGCCATCTGTAAATAAGAGAGAATTAAAGAATCCAAAGTTGCAAGTGAAATGATGCCCAGACTAAAACGAAGCATATTTTATAACATAGTTGTAGAATTAGGCAACCTTGGTAGTCTGCTTTGTGGCTTGTATTTATTTTATAAAACACTTTATTAATTTATGTTATAGGGTGGTTCAGGAAGAGGCTAATATTTATCATGTGTGTTTATGTGACTGCTGCTGAGGTGCTTCAGATTTTTCTATCTACAATGAATACCTTTTACTCAGTGTAAAAATAGTACTAATACTTCATGTTAAGCACTTTCTGAAAAAGAGACCATTATAAAGTATAATTGTCATTCTTCACAGTGATTCTTTATGATTTGAGCATTTTCCTAATAGAGATAGGAAAATTAGTATAGTGACTTACGAAAAGATTCTTAGGTTTTAGAAATGTGTATTTAAAATGTATTACATTTTTAGAGTTCTTCACCTATTTTAAAGTGGAAAATGCACATTGACTACTTGGTTTCAGAGCCCAGTGAAATAGGGCAGATATCTGATATTAGTTTCATAGAGATATTACAGTTTCAGAGATGAGATTAAATGGATATGTTACAGAGGTGAAATTTAGCATTCCGGCTTCTGAGACTGAATCTAGGGGATTTTAATGTGAGAGCCACGTTTGCAAGGAGTCACTTATATCTGGTGTTGGTTTTTGCCCTGTAAAACCAAATAAGTTTTTACACAGAAACCACTTGTCACAAAATATTGATATATCACTTTAAAAGAATCTTCTGTTGATGTTTGTGCTTGGAGTTCTACATTCATCTCTTTCTCCTTTCCTTTTGCTAGTTACCTTCTCTCCCTCTTCTGATCAGATGGCTTAGGGAGCCTATAGGTAGGTGAATATTGTTTATTTAGTGAAGCAGTTAACAGATATTAAACTAGTTATGGGTGCTTCTTTTATATTTGCTAGTTACTGTTTCTTTTTGAATTGGTATAGATACATTTTATTTCTAAGTAATAGAAGGTGAACTAATATATTTTAATTATATTCTTTAAAAGTAGCACAGTTGAAAATACTATATAGCATCTTTTTTTCTCTTTTCAGTAAGCCTCCTCTGAAGTGTTACTAATCACTCTGCTCTAATAATCTTTGAAAATATCACTTATCATTTGGTGGTACCTTGCAGAGAGGGCCACAGAATTTGTGACCTAGAGGAGCTTCTTTAGGACTTGAACTGAAAATGTAGTTCCTTTAAAGTGCCAGAGATTTTCATCCTGTATTTAAACACTCTTCTTATTTTGTTCGCTTTCTGTTGTAGGGTGGATGATGTGCCTCCTGGAATATCTCTGCTTCCTGATAATATTCTGCAGGTTCTGAGGATCCAGCTTCTACAGTGTGTTCAAAAAATGGCTGATGGGTTAGAGGAAGAACAGCAAGCCTTGTCAATTTTGCTTGTCAAGTTCTTCATTATTCTTTGCAGGTATCTGGTGCAAATAAACTAGTTATCTGTTTTAAATAATAGCAAACTAATAATGTATTTATTGGTTATTAATGATGTTTGTTGTCCATGTGGTTATTAATGATGTTTGTTGTCCATGTGGTTAATAGCAAACTAATAATGGCATTTATTGGTTATTAATGATGTTTGTTGTTTATGTGGAGCTCTTAAGGATGAGTGCAGCTTTTGAAGTAGGCTTGTAGTTTGTTATTATATTGGAAAGCCTTTTAGTATACCTACGTAGAGATATTCAGCCAAGATAAAAGAATAAGTGCTTTAGAGTTAAGACAATGACAAGAACTGTTACTTAAGAATTTATTGCACTTGTATTTTCTCTATGGTCCTCACCTGTAAACATGTACATACACATTTTTATACTGTGCATTGCCATTTGCAAAATGTATTTTTCTAGTCTTTCATTTTATAATTTAACCAAAGTAAGTATAATTATTCCATAGCTTATATTTCCAGATTTATAGATGATTGGGTCTATGGTACTTAAATTTAGTGTGTATAAATAACAATTGGGAAGCTTACTAGAAATGCAGAGTTTGAGCCTTCTGTATGGAAATTTGGATCTAAAAGAGCTCATGCATTCTGATTTTCACCTATTTCACGTTAATCTGCATATAAAAATTTGAGAGCCATTGGGTTAGGAACATCATATGCTTCTTAAAATCTGTCTTCTTGTTCTTAGAGGAAAAACTTTTAGTCTTTTACCATTAGTTTGATATTTGCTGTGAAGTTACATATAGATTTTATTAAGTCGAGACAGTTTCCTTCTATTCTTAATTTGCTGAGTGTTGTTCTCAGGAAAGATTGTTGAATTTTCTCAAATGCTTTTCGTGCAGTTAAAATGCTTTTTAACTGAGATGATCATGTGGATTTTTTCCCTTTATTCTGTTGATGAAGCATATTGCATTGGTCAGGTTTCATATGTTGAACCAGCCTTTCATTTCAGGAATGAGTTCCACTTGGTCATGGTATGTAGTCCTTTTAATATGCTGTTGAATTCTCCTTACTGGCATTTTGTTGAAGATCTCTGCATTAATGTTTATAAGGATTTTGGTCTGTAGTTTTCTTGGAATCTCTTGTCTGATTTGGTATCAGGGTAATACTGGCATGATATAATGATTTATAAAGTGTTTCTTCTTCACTTTTTGGAAAGATGTGAGAAGGATTGGCATCAGTTCTTCTTTAAATGTTTTGTAGAATTTGTCAGTGAAAACATCAGGTCTAGGGCTGCTTTGTTGAGAGAGTTTTGACTGTTGATTCAGTATCCTTATTAGTTGAAGATCTGTTCAGGTTATTTCATCTTGGTTTAGTCTTGGGAGGTTTTGTGTTTCTAGGAATTTCTCCATTTCACCTATGTTGTTAAATCTGTGTACAGTTCTTCATAATACTGTAATAATTCTTTTTATTTCTCTATAATCAGTACTATGTATCTTTTTATTTCTTTATAATCAGTCATGTCTGACTCTTTGTGACCCCATGGACTGTAGCCCACCAGACTCCTCCATCCATGGAATTTTCTAGGCAAGAGTACTAGAGTGGGTTACCATTTCCTCTCCAGGGGATCTTCCTGAACCAGGGATCAAACCCGGGTCTCCCGCATTGCAGGCAGACACTTTACCATCTGAGCCACCAGGGAATCCCAGTTGGAGAAGGGAATGGCAAACCACTTGAGTATTCCTGCCTTGAGAACCCCATGAACAGTATGAAAAGGCAAAAAGATAGGACACTGAAAGATGAACTCCCCAGGTCGTTAGGTGCCCAATATGCTACAGGAGATCAGTGGAGAAATAACTCCAGAAAGAATGAAGAGATGGAGCCAAAGCAAAAACAACACCCAGTTGTGGATGTGACTTGTGATGGAAGCAAGGTCCAATGCTGTAAAGAGCAATATTACATAGGAACCTGGAATGTTAAGTCCATGAATCAAGGCAAATTGGAAGTGATCAAACAGGAGATGGCAAGAGTGAATGTCGACATTCCAGGAATCAGCAAACTAAAATGGACCGGAATGGGTGAATTTAACTCAGATGACCATTATATCTGCTACTGTGGGCAAGAATCTCTTAGAAGAAATGGAGGAGCCCTCATAGTCAACAAAAGAGTCCGAAATTGCAGTACTTGGATGCAATCTCAAAAACGACAGAATGATCTCTGTTTGTTTCCAAGACAAACCATTCAATATCACGGAAATCCAAGAAAAGCAAGAAAATTCAAGAAAAACATCTATTTCTGCTTTATTGACTATGCCAAAGCCTTTGATTGTGTGGATCACAATAAACTGTGGAAAATTCTGAGAGAGATGGGAATACCAGACCACCTGACCTGCCTCTTGGGAAATCTGAATGCAGGTCAGGAAGCAACAGTTAGAACTGGACATGGAACAACACACTGGTTCCAAATAGGAAAAGGAGTGTGTCAAGGCTGTGTATTGTCACTGTGCTTATTTAACTTATATGCAGAGTACATCATGAGAAACGCTGGGCTGGAAGAAGCACAAGCTGGAATCAAGGTTGCCAGGAGAAATATCAATAACCTCAGATATGCCGATGACACCACCGTTACGGCAGAAAGTGAAGAGGAACTAAAAAAGCCTCTTGATGAAAGTGAAAGAGGAGAGTGAAAAAGTTGGCTTAAAGCTTAACATTCAGAAAACGAAGATCATGGCATCTGGTCCCATCACTTCATGGCAAATAGATGGGGAAACAGTGGAAACAGTGTCAGACTTTAGTTTTTTGGGCTCCAAAATCACTGCAGATGGAAGAAGAGTTACGACCAACCTAGACAGCATATTCAAAAGCAGAGACATTACTTTGTCAACAAAGGTCTGTCTAGTCAAGGCTATGGTTTTTCCAGTAGTCATGTATGGATGTGAGAGTTGGAGTATAAAAAAAACTGAGTGCCAAAGAATTGATGCTTTTGAACTGTGGTGTTGGAGAAGACTCTTGAGAGTCCCTTGGACTGCAAGGAGATCCAACCAGTCCATTCTGAAGGAGATCAGCCCTGGGATTTCTTTGGAAGGAATGATGCTATAGCTGAAACTCCAGTACTTTGGCCACCTCATGTGAAGAGTTGACTCATTGGAAAAGACTCTGATGGCTGGAAGGGATTGGGGGCAGGAGGAGAAGGGGACAACAGAGGATGAGATGGCTGGATGGCATCACTGACTTGATGGATGTGAGTTTGAATGAACTCTGGGATGGACAGGGAGGCCTGGCGTGCTGCGAATCATGGGGTTGCAAAGAGTCGGACGCGACTGAGCAACTGAACTCAACTGTAGTGTCCTTAATTTTCACCTTGCAGGACACTGTTGAGCATTTTTTGCATGGTTCACCTAGTTGGCACAGACTCCATTACCTTTTGTTTTCTAGAAATGTGTTTGTTTCTCCCTCACTTTTGAAGCAGTTTGCCAGATATTGGATTGTTGGTTGATAATTTTTTCTTTTAGCATTTTGAATATATTCTCTCACTGTCTTCTGGCCTAAGTTTGTTATTAGAAATCTGCTGATAATTGTATTGAGGATATCTTATATGTGATGAATTATTTCTCTCTTCATGCTTTAAAGATCCTCTCTATGTCCTTTAAGAGTTTGGTAACTTTGTGTGTCTCAGTGTGGGTGTCTGTGAGTCCACCTTATTTGGAGTTTATTAAGCTTCTTGGCTGTTTATTTTCATTTCTTTCTTTTCACCCATTATTTGTTCAGGTATTCTCTGTTCCCCTTTTTCTTTCTCTTCTTTTTCCGGAACGCAAATATTATTATTTCTATTATTTAGACTTGTTAATTTCCATTGTGCTGTCTTCAGGTTCCCTGATTCTTTCTTCTCCCTTTTCAAGTCTGCTCTTGGGGGGCAGCAGCGGCACGCACTGGCGTAGACACGCTCCAGCCACGGTGGTGGTTGCACCCGCGCAGAGCCCGGCCGCCGGGGCCCCTAAAGTACTGCTTCTGTCTGGCCAGCCCGCTGCTGCGCCCGGAGCCCCGGCTGGCCGGGCTCTGCTGGTCATGGTGCCAGGCCAGCAAGGGGCCAGCCCGGAGAGGGTGAGGGGGGGTCTGCCCCAGGCGTGCAGGTGACAGCGCCTCAGGCACCTGAGCCCGGAAGAGAAGGCGCTGCAGAGGAAACTGAAAAACAGAAGCAGCTCAGACTGCCAGAGACCGAGAGAAAGCTTGAATGAGTGAGCTGGAGCAACAAGTGGTAGATTTAGAAGAAGAGAACCAAAAACTGTTGTTAGAAAATCAGCTTTTACAAGAGAAAACTCATGGCCTTGTAGTTGAGAATCAGGAGTTAAGAGTGGTTGGGGACGGATGCCCTAGTGGCTGAAGTGGAAGCAGAGACCGAGGGGGACGGAGCAGGGCTGGTGGCCGGGTCTGCCGAGTCCACAGCACTCGGACTATGTGCACCTCTGCAGCAGATGCAGGCCCAGTTGTCACCCCTCCAGAACATCTCCCCATGGACTCCGATGGTGCTGACTCTTCAGACTCTGAGTATGATATCCTGTTGAGCATTCTGTTCAACTTGGACCCAGTCATATTCCTCAGATGTCCTTCCCCAGAGTCTGCCAGCCTGGAGCAGCTCCCAGAAGTGGACCCAGAAGGACCCCGTTCCTTACCGGCCTCCCCTTCTCCATACCTGGGGACGTCATCAGCCAAGCTGGAAGCCATTAATGACCTGATTCGTTTTGACCATGTATATACAAAGCCCCTAGTCTTAGAGATGCCCTCTGAGACAGAGAGCAAAGCCAATGTGGTAGTGAAAATTGAGGAAGCACCTTTCAACCTCTCTGAGAAAGATCACCCTGAATTCACTGTCTCAGTGAAGGAAGAACTTGCAGAAGATGACTTCATTCCAGAGCTGGGTATCTCAGATCTGCTTTCAACCAGCAACTGCCTGAAGCCATCTTCCTGCCTACTGGATGCTTACAGTGACTGTAGCTATGAGGGCTCCCCTTCTCCCTTGAGCGACATGTCCTCCCTGCTTGATGCAGACCATTCTTGGGAGGACCCTTTTGCCAGTGAACTTTGCCCAGCTGATTAGTGTCTAAGGAGTGATCCAGTATTGATGCTCTTTTCTTGACTGTAACTCTGCCTGGAGGACAGCACAAAGGCCTGTGCTTCATCCAAAAAGCCAAAGTAGAGGGGGTGTGGTCCTGGAGAATTCCTCTAAAGTATTTGTTCAAGCCTCCGAGGTCACCGCAAGTATTGTCCTTTGACTTTAGTGGTCCAGGGTACATAGATACATTACTGTGATCCAGAATTACAGCTTCTGAGGGTGTACCTTTATCTTAAGGGCGGTGGTTCACCCTGAAGTACTTACACAAGGGTCACGGGATGTGTTCAGACATGGAGTTAAGGAATGGTCCTTTATCAGTTTCTCTTCTCCCTTCTCAGCATCCCAGGCTTGCCTCCAATTTTAGGTCCTTTAGTTTGGTTCTGCAAGCAGAACACCTACCTGAAGGGGCTTCTTTCCCCTCATGTACAGTTCTAGTAAAGATCAAGAATCTTTTGTAAAATTACAGAAAACTACTATGTAAATGCTTGATGAAATCTTTCCATGTTAGTGTAACTTTTGGAAGGTGCTGTCTCCATTTATTTAAAACTACCTGTGCAATTAAAAAGTACAATGCAGTGTCAAAAAAAAAAAAATCTGCTCTTGGATTCCTCTAGTGAATTTTTCATTGTAACGATTGTACTTTTCAGCACCAGAATTTCTTTTGGCTTCTTTTTAGTCTTTTAAATCTCTTTATCAATAGTTCCATTTTGTTTACACATTAATTTCTTAACTTTCTCCATGCCTACCTTGAATATTTCGAGTGTCTTGAAGACAGTTAATTTGAAGTTTTTGTCCAATAAGTCTTTTTCAGGGAGTTTCTGTTGATTTCTTTTTTTCTTTTGACTGGGCCATAGTTCCCTAGTTCTTTGTATATCTTCTGATTTTTCTTTTTAATTGAATGCAGGACATTGAATCTAATAACGTAATGTTGAAAATCAGATTTGCCTCCTTTCCAGTTTACTGCTTTTTGTTGTTACTTTTGTTTATTGCTTTTATAATATTTTTTATTCAGTTGAGTTTAGTTCAGTCGCTCAGTCGTGTCTGACTCTTTGTGACACCATAAATCGCAGCATGCCAGGCCTCCCTGTCCATCACCAACTCCTGGAGTTCACTCAGACTCATGTCCATCGAGTCAGTGATGCCATCCAGCCATCTCATCCTCAGTAGTCCCCTTCTTCTCCTGCCCTCAATCCCTCCCAGCATCAGAGTCTTTTCCAATGAGTCAACTCTTTGCATGAGGTGGCCAAAGTACTGGAGTTTCAGCTTTAGCATCATTCCTTCCAAAGTAATCCCAGGGCTGATCTCCTTTAGAATGGACTGGTTGGACCTCCTTGCAGTCTAAGGGACTCTCAGGAGTCTTCTCCAACCCCACAGTTCAAAAGCATCAATTCTTCGGTGCTCAGCTTTCTTCACAGTCCAATTCTCACATCCATACATGACCGCTGGTAAAACCATAGCCTTGACTACACGGACCTTTGTTGGCAAAGTAATGTCTCTGCTTTTGAATATGCTGTCTAGGTTGGTCATAACTTTCCTTCCAAGGAGTCAGCGTCTTTTAATTTCATGGCTGCAGTCACCATCTCCAGTGATTTTGGAGCCCCAAGAAATAAAGTCTGACCACTGTTTCCACTGTTTCCCCATCTATTTGCCATGAAGTGATGGGACCAGATGCCATGATCTTCATTTTCTGAGTGTTGAGCTTTAAGCCAACTTTTTCACTCTCCTCTTTCACTTTCATCAAGAGGCTCTTTAGTTCCTCTTCACTTTCTTCCATAAGAGTGGTGTCATCTGCATATCTAAGGTTATTGATATTTTTCCCGACAATCTTGATTCCAGCCTGTGCTTCTTCCAGCCCAGCGTTTCTCATGATGTACTCTGCATAGAAGTTAAATAAGCGGGATGACAATATACAGCCTTGACGTCCTCCTTTTCCTATTTGGAACCAATCTGTTGTTCCATGTCTAGTTCTAACTGTTGCTTCCTGACCTGCATATAGGTTTCTCAAGAGGCAGGTCAAGTGGTCTGGTATTCCCATCTCTTTCAGAATTTTCCACAGTTTATTGTGATCCACACAGTCAAAGGCTTTGGCATAGTCAATAAAGCAGAAATAGATGTTTCATTACAGATTGTCTTTGTGCTGAGAATCAACCTGAGTTTTAAACCTGAGGTCTGCTCAGATCTATTATGATTTTCCCTCAGCATATGTGGTCACTCTCTAATTTTCCCCATTTATGCCATCATTTTTGAATATCCTAGTCTTTAATATCTGTCTCCCAAAAGGGGAGAAAAAATTAGAAGATGATGGTGGAAAGGGAAATGACTCATTAAGTCCCACGGAAATTACATTGCCTGTAGAGGGAAGAGTAATAACTGTGGGGGTAGGTGCAATAGCAGTGGCTGCCTGTCTGTTTCTGTGCACCTTTATAATGAGGTGTGCCGGGGTCCAGCCCTGGTGGATCCAGGGAATTCGAAGCGGGGACGACGTTGGCGAGGAAAAAAAACTTATTTATTTAAATAGAAATATAAGATTAAATTAGGAAGAAATAGTGTAGTAGGAAAATTAAGTGGAGAAAAGAGGCTGAATAACTTGGTTTACATGGAAGGCCAATGAAGTTCCAGACAAGGAGCTTGCACCATCTACATTAGGCCACTGGCGTCCTCTTGAATATCGGAGGGTGCCCCACCTTGGGCTCCCTCTCTCATGGATCTTAGAAGCTGGGGCAAATAAGTAGACATGGTGAGCCTCCATGCCCCAGATGGGAATTCAGCCAGAAAATAAAGAGGAGACATGGGGGAAACCAGTCCTTCCAGTGACTGGCCCGACCTCTATTGTCTAGAAAGGCCTTTTATACCTTTTTGATTGTACATAGAGATCAATGGGTAATACAAAATTATGCAGTGTTAGCAGCCCAGACTCTTATCAAAACCAGGCTTTTCTCTCTGCATACCTAGTTGTATATACAAGTCTTAGGTGATTTACATCATCTTCCGGCCAAAAGGGCCAATTAACATTTTACAGCCTTGTTTCTGATAAGAGTTTGTCAACCAGAAGACTTATTTGTGTTGTTCTTCTCAAAGTCTGGTGCCACTCTCAGAAAGCACTAAATAAAGTTACATTCTTACATAGCAAAGATACAGCAGTTTATAACAAGTAAAAGGAGTACTGTGATTTATAACAAAAGAAAAGTGATTAACTCAAAAGTCTAGTGTTGCTAACATCAAAACTATTATATATCTTTTTCCATATCCCATTTACATTGATTAACATCCTCCCAGGTGCCTAAAAGATAAAGAATATGGAGGCCTGGTGGCAATCATTGAGTCAACAGTGAAAACCTGTCACCAATATGATTTTTAGCTCTTTAGAAAAGGTTCTGTATCTTTAAGATGCTTTTAAGCTTTGTGCCTCTCATGGTTAGGGGGCTGTAAGCAATTCACAAGCTGTAAGAGGTCTGGGGGAACCTGTTAGGCAAGCTAGAGAGTTATCAGAGGGGGTTTAACTGAAACATCCCTTTCAAATGCAGAAGACTAAAGCCCTGAGTTGACTTTTTCCAGAGACTATCAGAAGAGCAGAGTACAAAAGCCGGCAGATTTTTGGTTTTTGGGGTACATGCTCAGGAAATACCAGGGGGACACCCTGAGATCTGACTTGCCTTGCCCATCACATCTCTGCCGCATGACCTTGTCACGGGTGGGATTCCTCACGCTGGCTCCCAGCAGAGATGCAGCAGTTGGTGACCAGAGCACAGATCTCCAATATTTGGGGACAGGGTCCTTTTTGCCCTTAATGTTTCCTGTAAGCTTCTTCCAAGCTGCTTCTGGAACATAGGCACAGCTGTTTACCACATGTCTGGGATGGGGATTGGTAGCTGCTGCTGTGCTAATAGCTGAAATTTAAATTAATGTCCATAATGTAGCACATTAATTGCAATTTATCATCCAAAACTTCATATAAAAGTTACCAGCCTTCATTAGAGGCTCAAGGTTTCCAAAATACTTACATCAAACTGATTTTGACAGTGTAACTGTTTCTAGGTGGGGAGACAGATTCCTTTTGCTTCCTACTTGGCTGTCTTCCCAGAATCCTCCACAGGCTTTGAATGTTACCTCTGCCTTTATGCTCTGCTTTCTCAAAGATGTCCTGCCATTCTGACTTCTTAAGAAGTCTGTTAATTCAGTTAATTTTTCCTGTTCTTTTAGCATCTACTGGATTTTAAGATACAGAGTATTTTTCAAGGTCACAATGTCTCAGAACTTAATAGAGTTTTTGTCTTAATAGAATTTTTTTTTTAATCTGTAAAGAAAAAGACTGGCGAGGTTAGATAGAGTACACTTTAGCATTTTATGTGTCATGGAAAAAATGACTCTTTCGACCCTGTGGGCTGTAGCCCACCAGGCTACTCTGTCCATGGAATTCTCCAGGCAAGAATACTGGAGTGGGTAGCCATTCACTTGTCCAGCGGCTCTTCCCGACTCAGGGATTGAACCTGGGTCTCCTGCATTGCAGGTGGATTCTTTACCATCTGAGCCATGAGGGAAGCCCCTTTATGTGCTATACCTCAATCTTGTTAAAAATGGAATAAAAATGAGGGTCAGATTTTAACTGAATGCCATGCCCTTGTTAATCCATTGCTTTACACAAGGCATGTACTCCGCCCTCTTGGAGTATGTATAGATATCCACCCTTCTTTCAGGCTTTTTAATACAGTTGAAGAGATAAATTATGAGTCTAAAGAAAGTGAAAGAAAGTGAAGTCGCTCAGTTGTGTCTGACTCTTTGAGACCCCATGGACTGTAGCCTACCAGGGCTCCTCCATCGATGGGATTTTTCAGGCAGGAACACTGGAGTGGGTTGCCATTTTCTTCTCCAGGAGATCTTCCTGACCCAGGGATTGAAGGCAGGCCTCCCACATTGTAGGCGGATGCTTTCCCATCTGAGCCACAAGGGATGAGTCTAAAAGGGGAACCCAATTTCAGAAAGCAAGATGATAACTGTAAAACTACACAAAATGTCTTATAAAGGCCATGATATGTAAAAAAACCAAGCTAAGAATCTACAGAAGAAAATAGCAACAAATCTGGAAAGAAATAATCCACAATGTATGTATTTGCTAATGTTCGAATTGTAAGAACATTAATGACTTTTACTCTTTCTACTTTGTGATACTTTCTAATTTTTCACAATAAGCAAATGCTAATTAACAAGTATTTCTTATTCTCTGTTTATAGTAGTTAAATAGTGCTTGAGTTGTGTTTTGCATTCTCAGTGGGAAAGCAATTATATAATCAAATTGATTTTAAGTTTTAATGAATGTTATTTCTACTTCATTTGCCAACAAGTGTTCTGAAAATCAGTCTGAATATATGAGCATGCATTTTTCTCACCATTCATATGCAATAAATATATGGCTATTCTTTTTCTTTTCCTCTCACAGAAATCTATCTAATGTAGAAGAAATTGGGACCTGCTCATATATCAACCATGTTATCACTATGACAACACTTTATATTCAGCAAGTAGGTGTGAATTAATATATTCCTTTTTGTTGCTTTACTGAGAGTAATTAGTTTTTACTTTTTAAAATTTAGTAAAGTTAAATTTTCAGAGGAGATATTAATTGAGAAGATCATTAAATTATCATTGAGCACGTTATTGCAGGCATCTTATGCATATTATCTAAAAGTAGAAAAACAGTTATTAATACATTTTGTTATTTTAATTTTAAAATTGCAGCATTTTGTAAATGGCTTTTTAAAATGGCACAATTTGTCATTTTATGTTTTTGTTATTTATTTATCAAATAGCCCTCTTACTGAAAGCATCTTCATTTTTGGAAAAATGTTTGGCTGACAGTTTGAAACCTTTCCTAGGAAATATTTAAAATTTGAGTGGTTATATCTAGTCAATATGATTACCTGACCTGCAACTGACCTGAAACTTAGGCTTATTTGAATAAAAATTATTTGTTATTATTAGATGAATGAAACATAGTAATCTCTTAATGATATTGTACAGTATGTCATATGGCTTAATATTTAAGTGCATATAATTTTATATTTAAATTCTCAGTTAAAAAGCAAAAAAAAAGAGAAGGAATTGGCAGATCAGACATCTATTGAAGAATTTGTGATCCATGCATTGGCATTTTGCGAAAGTTTATATGACCCATATCGGAATTGGAGGCAACGAATTTCAGGGTATGTCTTAGAGTGTTCATTTGCACACTTAAGGTCCTAGTGAATGTAGTTCTTCAAAGCAGGTCTCATTCTCTATGAAAGCAACTGGTAAGTTGTGTTTGAGGCTCCATCTCTATCTCTGAAATAGAGAGGTACATTGGAGGTAATGAATTAGTGATAAATGCCACTTCTGGATAATTAATTCGCTCTGATTTTTTATTTTGTAATGCAATTGAATGCTAATAATCTGATGGTAAAAAATCTCAGAGCACAGTAGCATCAAGTAGAGTGTACATATTTTTCAAGGAAATTTCTCTTTTTATAAAAGTATATTTCATAATTTGTAAATGAATTTTAATAATGTTTTATGTATTAATGTTTATTTTAAACTGTGGACCTTGTGTCAGCCAAGGTCTAGTTAGGAAAACAGAAACCAGTGCTTTAAAAGAGAGCATATAGCAAAAGGAAAATTTTAAGTAGGTATTAGTGAAGTTGCTCAGTCATGTTGGACTCTTTGCGACCCCATGGACTGTAGCCTGCCGGACTTCTCAGTCCATGGGATTTTCCAGGCAAGAGTACTGGAGTAGGTTGTCATTTCCTTCTCCAGGGGATTTTCCTGGCCCAGGGATTGAACCCATATCCTCCCGCATTGTAGGCAGATGCTTTACCCTCTGAGCCACCAGGGAAGGATTAGAGGATTCAGAAAGCAAAAGGGGGGACACTGGTGTAATATAGAAATAGTGTCTTTAGGAAGCAGCTCCTTCCCTGGGGCTGTGGGAACAAAGGGAAGAGTTTGGAGTTATCAGAAACTAGGTGTTTCAGAGGAGGAGTCCTGCAGTTCCTGGGTGTGAGATTTCTGGGGAAAGAGCCCTAAGGCAGTGCTGATATCACTGAGCAGCCATGAAGAGGCTGGTTCTGGGATTGCCAAAAATAAGCTGAAGACAGAAACCAACTGTGAATGCCATAGTTAAGAACTGTTGGCTGGTGAAAAAAAGAAAAGGAATAAAGAATCATTCCCCTTTCAATCATTCAGTCTTCCAGTCTCCATTTAGTACCACGTGTTGATGAAACCAAGACTGAGGTACCTGGAGAAAAAGAAATATAGTTTGTAGCATGCCTATTGCAGCATCGCAAAGCAGATGAAATGTGGAATGATGGATTGGTAGCTTAGCAACAAAGGCATAATTACCAGTACACAGCTCAAAGATTATAAAAAACTCAGATGACTTTCTTACCTGTGGGAAAAGAATAGGTATATTGTCACTTATAGTCAGATCTCTTTTTTCAGTCTCCCTGTCTGCTGTACTTTCAATCTGAAGATTTTTTATTTTCAATGTAATTTGTCTTGTTTATAAGCAATTCTTCCTTCCTACAACATTTCGTTACTAGAATGTTTTGATTTTTTTAAAATAGGATTTTCAGGTTTCCAGGGTATGATACCCTCACTTTGAATAGCCACCATTGAATAGTGGTTAAGAATTAATAACTGAGAGAACATGTGTATAGACTATGTGGTAGCACTTTGTATGTTCTATATAGTAATATTTTATTGAAATAACACATCTTTTAGGTAAAGCAAGAGAGTCTAATAGAAATAATAGGAACAAATACTCCAGCTATTGAATATAACTGGCTTCCCAGGTAACTCAGTGGTGAAGAATCCACCTGCCAATTCAGGAGATGCAAGAGACACTGGTTCGATCCCCTGGGTCAGGGAGATCCCCTGGAGGAGGAAATGGCAATCCACTCCAGTATTCTTGCCTGGAAAATTCCATAGACAGAGGAGCCTGGCAGGCTACAGTATATGGGGTTGCAGAGTCAGAAATGACTGAATGACTTATCACTGCCATTAAATATAATGATCCTATCCACTTATACATTTGCTTTCCTTTATATGTTGAAAGAAGTTGTCTTTTGTCATAAACCATGGAGGAAGAAAGGAATTCATAAGTCTGTACCAGTGATTGATTGATAAAGATAGGGAGAGAGAGAAAAATAAGGGAGTAGAGAGGGCTCTTGCTTCCAGTAGAAGGGCAAATGACAATTAGGAATGCACAGGGGATGCTGATGTTTGAGAAGAATCAACATTTTGGACACATTATAGGAAAGTTAGGAATCCCAATATACAGCGGTGAAAGTTTGGTAAACAACATGGGTTTTGCATAATTTTAAAATGCTTCTCTACAGATTACTTTCTTGTTGCAAAGGATAAATTAGTAATTATTTTGTACAGTACTGGATAGTACATTGACTGGATGACCAAAGTAAACATCATCATTGAGAAACAGGTGGACACCCTGTGCCTGCAACTGTGATATGCTAAGAAGGACCCATCATTGCATGTATAATAGTCCAGCTAAGAATGTGTGATCTGAATCTTAATTGTATGGAAACATGAAGCAAACTCCAAAGGGACAACATTTTAGTGAATAAAAGGAAGAGTTAGGAGACAGCAGTCTTTAAAAGTATCACAGAGAAAATGTGTGGAAATGTTTCAGATTAAAGAAGGTAAAAGAGATGTGACTGCCAAATGCAATGCCTGACCCTGGATAGGAAACTATACTTAGGGCCAAGAAGGTGGGAATGCTATAGGACACTGTTAGGTCAGTTGACATATTGGATTATAGTAGTAGTTTCGATAAATGTGTAACATTAATGGTAAGTGTATTGAAATTTATAACAGTACTATAATATTATATATGACAGTATCCCTATTCCTAGGAATTATTCACTATGAAGTATTTAGAGGTAAAAGGGCATAATCATAATTTCCCTTAAATGTTCTGAAAAATTATAGGTCTCAATATGTATACATATGTAAATACACATATATATAAATATATATGTATATATATTTTAGGGGAAGAGTAAGCAAATTATAAAGCATTTAGGATAAAATTTTAAACAATGACCCTGAGTAAGCGCTTCTTGAAGTTCTTTATACTATTTTTATTCTGGCAGCTTTTGCCAGAGCTTGAATTTATTTCCAGATAAAAAGTTTAAAAATTGAGAAAAAAAAGTATGTTCTAGGTAGGATGGGAACACACAAAAAAAGCATAGAAAAATTGACTGGGGGACATAACCTTTAGAAAACTGAGATGCAAACAAACATTTTGCATCCCTCTCAGCAACCTGTTGATATGTATTGGCATCAGCTAGGTGCTAAATGCTTGGCCAGATACCAGTTAATAATGGAGCAACCAAATATACTATGTTTTAAAAATGGTACATTATTAGCTGTTCTGTTTCAACCTATTGAATGCATGCAGTGCAAATTACTTATGCTCTGATACCTGTATGATATAATTGTTTTCTCCTCTTTTAATTCAGCTTATTAAATTTTACCACAAGTATAATGGAAATTATTTATGTTTGAATGTCACATCTAATACAGGGCCTCTAGAATGAGTCATTAATCACATATCGCAAGAGTATATTTTTATTGTGTTAGTCAAATGAGAATCTTTATTGTTGTTTGCAGTACAGGATCTTTGGATAGGATATATATTCTATTAGTTAATATCATAATTAATAATAAATGTGCAAAATGTAAATAATATTGTGGAAAAGCCTAACTGAAGCTAAATCAGATTTCATCCTTTTAAAATTAATTTTTCTACAACATGACTGATTTTTTAATTTTTTTTACAATATTACTCAGTTTTTTATTTGAAACTAGTAATATTTATATTGTTTAAAGACATGCACAAAAAACCTTGGTAAGGTCTTAATTAAACAGGAAGATCCAGTGATGTTCTAAGATGTTATGTTTATAAATACAGAAGTATGATAATTCCTAAGCCCTCTGGAAAATGGAAATAGGCATAGATTTGGAAAACAGTGCAGTATCAAACGGTGTCTGATATGATTTCTAGTGAATCTCGATATTAGAGCTGAATCTTAGAACTTTTTGCTTGATTAGTACTGAGTCCTATCCTGTTTGTCTTATTCTATGGTCAGTTGGCTTTTCTTTCTTTACAGTTATAAGGAAAATAATTTCAATAACGTAATGGAGTATTGTTCAGATTGTTAAAATGGCAGCTTAATGTAGTGCTTTTGCTATGTGGTTGTTCTCCAATATTTTCTGTTTTTGTTGGCTCTAACAGTGTTAAAAGCATGTTCAGGGAATGAGGAAAAAAATGTATATATATATTTTTCTAATTTTCCAACAAGCCAGCAGTTGCTGATGTATCATCATAACAGTAACCTTTGTTCCCTAAATCCCACACCCACCATGCCCGTCTAAGATACACTCACTTTGTGTTGAATTGAAATGTTCTTGGTAAAAGCACATGCTGTTTGTGTTGGCCTTACTGAAGTCAGTAGAAATATTTCAGCCATCAAAACTACTAGACTTGTGATTAAAAACAAAAGTAATTCCAGCCCTCTAGATCAGTATCCTTCATTGTGGAGGAAGCCAGTAGTATGGAGTCTGTGTGCCCAGATAAAATTTCAGAAAGTGGCACAAAATAGCTTGATTTTAGTTGTGCTGTATAAGCTACTGCCTTAGGTGTCAAATTAGCAGCACTATTGACTAAATTCTTTTACAGATTGGAAATTTTAAAAGGCTAGTTCCTTTTTCTATTTCCGGTTGTTATGAGGCTTTTAATGTGGCTGCTATGTTTCACCAGTAACTGTTGTAAATTTTTTTGCACAATTCAAAAGAAAATATCCTTTCAGTTGATGAGCATTTACATTATTGGCCAGACTTCCCTTTCAAGATTATTCCAATTCTGGTGGTGTATTTTTAATATACAAATGAAAAGCAAACTATTGTTTATCATTGTTTTTGCAATTGTGCCTTCTCCGTTTGCCCATGTTGTAATATACCCTTAACTTCTTTTTAATGGTAGACGAATCTTTAGTACTGTGGAAAAGAGCAGACAGAAATATAAACCAGCTTCTCTCACAGTGGAGTTCATCCCTTTCTTTTATCGTAAGTAACAGCTCTAATTTCTCTTGCTTTGATTCTGATGTTACTCTGATTATTCCTTATTCTTATTCTGATTCTGACCTTGTTTCAGCTTGTGTATTTATAAGATAAAGATTCTAAGAACCTGTTACTAGAGTACTTGATTGTTATTTTGCTGTGATTATTCCTCTTGGTTTCATTTAATTTACTGTTCTCCAAGTGTTTTTCTTTTGAGAAGAGCTGAATGTTTTAAAGACAGTAGTATATTTTGGAACTTCAGAACTTTTACTGAAAATAATCTTGAGAGAATTGGTTCCTATTTGTATGATCTATATGGACTCTAGTTTTCTTTCTTTAAAAATTGATTATGCTGTATTTCAAGGATATAGAACATTTTGCAGACTGTAATAGCAACCCCCTGTGTTTCCCACTCAAATTTGTCAGATTTTAACCTTTTGCCATTTTACCACATTTTTTTTTCACCGTTTTTCCCCCTAAGAAATAAAATAAGACAGAAATAGTCCCTTGTAGGGCAACTGATCCTGCCCAAAATGTCTTCCCTGATGGCTCAGACGGTAAAGAGTCTGCCTACAATGCAAGAGACCCAGTTTTGATCCCTGGGTCGGGAAGATCCCCTGGAGAAGGAAACGGCAACCCACTCCAGTATTCTTCCCTGGAAAATCCCGTGGTTGGAGGATTCAGGTGGGCTTCAGTCCATGGGGTCGCAGAGTCAGGCACAACTGAGCAGATAACACAAAATGTACATAAAGACATTTGGTTCTATGTGGTTGGAAAGAGTCAGACATGATTTAGTGACCAGACAACAGTAAAAATGTCCATAAGACATGTGGCTATGCCAAAAGGTCCTTGAAATTTGGTCCTATCCAAAATGAGCATATTTGGTTTGTGCTGAATAGTTTTGGGTAGGACCAAATATTAAGGAGCTTTTGGCATGGACCAAATATCTTATGGACATTTTGCACAGGACCAAAGGTCTGCTTATCAATTAGTTCTTTGATTGCTTGGTGAAGATGACTGTAGTACTCTGTTTGACCACCAGTAGTGATACTGGCTTTAGCTAGATAATCAAGCTCATGTGTCCACACTGGGAAAGCCAGCGTTCCAGTGAAACAGTGTAGGCATTTCTTTTCAGAAGGAGATCTCACAACCGTACAAGGGCTTTACTTGGATTTTCCAAGTGAGGGTATGAAACCAAATTGATGGGTGTGTGAGCCACCCTGGCTTTGAAGTGCAGTATCCCATTAGAAGACGTTTATACCATTATACCCGCGAATGTAACTTCTAAATCCTAGGAAAGGAAATGCCTAAATTACAATTTACACTGAAATCAGGGAAGCCCAGGGTTATAAGTTCCCATCAGGTTATTTACAGTCATCATAATCTTTCTAGTCCAGATCAAGGGTCATTACCATGAACAGTGTTGCCTGGTAACACATTTGTCACACATTGACTATCTACTTTTGTCATATTTCCAGTGATTTAATTCTTGGTGCATTTTCTTATAGAGAAGGAAGAAGAGTTTTTCTTACCCTGCATAGAGTGAATATCTTATTTTTCAATACATTTCCATTTAATATTTTTGCATTCATTGATGATACTTGCAGTTATTTCATTCAGGGTTGCAATATTGTCTTCAAATTCCATTCTTATACTTCCATAAGTTGTTATATTCTGTAAAAAGAATTTTCCCTCATCAACTGGAGATACATTACAATTATTCCTAAAAAGGCTGTATAAAGTACTTAAATCTTTCCCTTTTACTGTTTTCAAAATGAGTTCAAATAATACTTAAATACTTAAATAATACTCAAATGTTTTATTTCTCCCTTTTTTATGTATCACTGTGGACTCAGTCTTTTATTTACTCAGTATTTTAGAATCAGTTATAGTTTTTTTTTTTAATACTTGTTTTTATTTCTTTGGTGCTCCAGGTCTTAGTTGCAGCATGTGGGGTCCTTGACTTTTGTTGCACATCCAGGATCTTAGTTGCTCCATGTAAAATCTAGTTGCTGACCCCAGATTTGAACCCTGGGCCACTTGCATTGGGAATGCAGAGTCTTAGTTACAGGACCACCAAGAAGTCCCTCAGTTGTAGTTTTTGATGGTAAAATTATTCTAAACTTGATCACTGAGAATATTTTCTCCTAGAATGTTTATCTTTTCATTTGAGTCTTTTAAAACATAGAAATTTTAAATCTGAATGGAATCTAATTTATAAAATTTTTCTAATGATCTGTGGTTTTTGTGTTTTCCCAAAGAAATCTTGCTAATTACCTCAAGGTCATGAAGATTTTCTCTTATGTTTTCTTCTGTTAGGTCAGTTACCTGTTTTAAGTCAGTAAAACAGACTTGTATCTAGCCTAAGGTTTCTCATTATTGTTCCAGCAATATTTGTTGAAAAAACTGTTCTTTCTTCTATTGAATTACCTTGGCACATTTGTCAGAAATTGGTTGACGGTAAAACATGGGTTGACTTTTGGCTTCTCCTTTTTGTTGCGCATGTCTGCCTTTATGCTGTTTCCACACTGTACTGATTATTGTGAGTTGATACTGAGTCTTGAAGTCATTAAAACCTCCAGCTTTATTCTTTCTCAAGTTGTTTTTGCTATTCTTGTTTATTTGCATTTTAATATACATTTTAGAATCCATTTTTAAGTATTGTTACAAAAAAGCTTGCTGGGATTTTGATTGGGATTGTATTGAATCTCTGGACTATTTGAAGAGAATTGCCACTTTAAGAATATTTAGACTTCCAACTCATGAGTCTGATGTATCTCATCAATTATTTGTATGTTGCTTATTTTTTCAGTCAATTTTACATAGTTTTCAGCATGTAGATTGTGCACATATTTTGCTAATTTATCCCAAAATATCTATCTCAAGTGCTTGTAGATGTAAAGTCTGTAAAATAAACTATTGCAGATCTTTAAAAAGCGGTATTTTCATGTCTCTTTCTATCCATGGTAATATTCTTTGCCTTGCCTTGATAATATTTCTTGCCTATTTTGTCAGATACTAGTATATTGCTGACACTCCAACAATCTTACGATTAGAATTTCCATAGTGTATCTTTTTTTACATCCTCTCTATGTGTTTCCTGGCTGAATAGAACTCTGTCATGTGTGTGAAATCTGCCCATTCGGTTTACAACTTCTTGTAGGTTTTTGCCTGTCTGGTAGGATTTCATGGTTTAAATAAGGATTGGTACTTGGACTCAAAGTGAGCCCTTTGCATATTTCTGGATTGCTTTCTCTGCATAGCTTCCTCCCTTCTAGTACTGCTTTATGAATTCCAGTTGCCTAGGCCTCCCCCAACTTGTAATCTGTCTCCTATCTCTGGAAATAGCCATGTTCCTTTAGGGTTCCCCCTTTCTGTACATTTGTTCAGAAAATGTCTGTAAACCGGAAACCGAGATGATCCTTGAGTTCACTTTCAATTTCTAGAACCAAAAAAATCTCTAAAACCTATTTTGTCAAATTTTCTAGTTATTTATAGCGGGAAACCTTGTATAGTGAAATTATTCCAACGTAGCTGAGATGTCTTAATGTTTTAAATTTATCAATACTTTTTAACTTAAAATTGTTCCTTTTGGAATGTTTCTTGTCTAAAATTGGAAATCATTCTCATGTTATAATCTTGTCTTTGTATATAGTGATGTATGTGAAAGGATATTAATTACTGAATTGTTAGCAGTATCAAAAGAAAGTGAAAAAGCATAAATGTTTATCAGTAGAGAACTAGTTAAATAAATTAAGGTATGACACTGTAGTGGAATGCTCTCTAGTCATAAAAATGAATAAGGGAGATGTATATGTTAAGATTGGTGGTTTCTCTTTTTTTTTCTTTGGAAAATGCATATTAACCTTGCTTTTTAATAACTTTCAGCTTTTCACAAATAATTTTTAATATTTCCATTCAAACATTCCTTAGAAATCAATCATACTGTAAAAGAGAAATCTCATATAGTTATTTGTGTATTGTATTCACAGAGTGTTTTCAAGAAAGTGAACATCTCAAGGAGAGTCTTAAGTGTTGCTTATTGCATCTCTTTGGAGCCATAGTAGCTGGTGGGCAGGTGAGGAACATGTTGAAAGTTAATCTGTAAAATGACAGTAAATAGTACAGTTTGCCATGGATTATTTAATGAAGTCTTTGTCTTTTTGCAATTTAATGAACAAATATTTTTCTGAAGTTAAATCTTGTTTAAAACTAATTTACTTAGTTTTATTTATAAATTTCAAAAACACCAAAGTAATAATATTAGCATTAACTATAAAATTACTGCATAAATAGTTAGATTTAACAGTTTTTGGTATATGATGTTCTTAGTTGTATTGACTTTCAGCTTCCAGTTGTTACTTTAGAATATAGAGGATAGTTATCCCTACTAGTTCATTTGATGAAATCAGACTTTCATTTCCTAGGACATATGAATTTAGTCACTTTTCTGTCTACTTATAATTATTAAGTTCATATGTACATGGTTTATATGCATTTTTTCAACCAACTCAACTTTTAAAAATTATTTACAATAAAGAAGTTTGAGTAATGTTTATTTTTTTCAGTTGAATGTCTTAACAACTGTGGTAAACTTTGAGTCTAACTGCTAGTTGAAAACAGGATTATAGTTCAGAAGGAACATTCTACTTGTTTTATTTAACCACAAATTTAGATCAGAAGTTTCTGACACATTTTATAACACATACCCTTTTGGCAGTCTGATATAGCCTCTTGTCAGAATGTTTTCACGTGCCTGAAAGAAAATACACGCCATCACAAAGGAAACTATACTGAAATGCAGTTACTAAAATATTAATAAAACAAGTCTGTTACATAGTAATGGGCTTCTTTATAACATATCAAATTAAAAAATACAGTAGCAAGTCTAGTGACTAATTTCGAAGAAGAGATTAGCATAAGTGATGTTTAAAGACACTGTAACTGTAATACATGAAAATGTATATCGTTTCTACTGATGACAAAATTATGGGTATTGCTAATAATTCTGCTTGGGTTTCCTAGTGGGTCACCTTGCCCTCTCCTCTTCACTCTTGTAGAAGATAAAGAGTCTCCGTTGTAAGAGGAATGGTGACCAGAATCTTATTTTTCACTTTATTTGCTTTGTCACTTTCTTTTATTAGCTAGTATCCATCTTTTGCTTCAGTTCCTCCCCATTTCCATCATTTCTTCACTACTAAGAATTAGTAAGTGTACAAGAACAAAATTGGAAATGGCATTCTTTTTGACTAATGGAGAAGCTGGTTTGAGCCCATACCCTTTTTGAACAAATCCAGACTTGTTAATGCCTCCAGGTAATTGAACCCTAAGAGATTTCCAGTAATTAAAACTCACATGGAAATCAAATGGATATTTAAAGGCCAGTTTATTATTTTATATATGGAAAATAACTCAAAATCTTATAATTGGATCATAGCTATAGTTACAACTATATTGAAATCATAAGACTGTTGAATATAGCCTCAATACAAGGGTATTTAGATAAATTGAGGATCTAAAAGACACCTTTATCATAAAGAGTTGAAGATTTAAAGTCCAATGATTGGTCTCCCTTTCCTCAGCATCATGCCTGGCTTCCTGCTAGCATATTTATGCTGTTTCATGCTATGTTAAGAGCAAGGGCTCTGGAGGCAGCCTGAATCCTACGTCATTTCTAACCAGTTGTATGACCTTGGATGAACTATTTATGTGTGTTTTAGTTTCTTTATTTATAATGTGGAAATAACAACACACAAGGACCAAATGACTCATTGTGTATGTAAAGTACTTAACAAAGTGCCTGTGATTATAAGCACGAAATATATCATGGGTGTATCAGATTTATAACTCCTTAAAAGTAAAAGTGAAAGTCGTTCAGTCCTGTCCCAACTCTTTGCCACCCCATGGACTATAGCCCCCCAGGCTCTATCCATGGGGATTCTCCAGGCAAGCATACTGGAGTGGGTTGCCATGCCCTATAGCAGTAAGTAGTAAAGTTCTAACAGCTAAAGTTAGAAGTTTACCATTTTCTCTCATTAAAAAAAAAAAAAAAAGCAGTAAACAGTCCAGAGTGAACTTGGTGGCTTTAGGATCTTCGGGGACTTGGGTTCCTTTTGAATGTCAATTTGTTATCCTTACTGTTGTGTCTTGGGCTACAAAATAGCTTCTGGAGTTCTGGCCATCGTGTCTGCCTTTGGACACAAAGATAGGTTAGTGAAGAAGGAGACAAATGGCAGGTGCCAATTATTTTTGAAGGAGATACGGAAAAGCTGACAGCATCTCATTTGCAAAACTCCATCAGATAGCTACACAGTTGCAAATGGTGAAAAGGCCAAGATCCAAGGATCCTTCCCTCTTTTATTTGTAAAGTGATATCCTCTTCCTGGTCTACTGCCATGTATTCTTGACCGAGGACTACCCCTAGCTACAAGGAAGGGTGATGAGTACGTTTTCTATATGAGCAGATGACTCTCTGAATAAAATTAGAATGCTATTAGTAGTGAAGAAAAGACTTAATATGTGTAAAACACCAGCAGTGACTATCAGAGTATCCATGTAAAAATTTTTTAATGTTGGTTTGTAAAGAAAAAACTTGTCTGCAGATTTATTAAATTCTCTTTGTTTTTGCAAATGTGCAGCACTTCAGTTAGGTTTGGATTTCACTTTTTTTTTTGTCTCTCATGTTTCAGAAGAATGCTTTGCAGGCAATTTCTCCAGCCACCATGGAAGTTCTTATGAGAGTTTTGGCTGACTGTGATTCTTGGGAGGATGGAAATCCTGAAGAAGTGGGTAGGAAGGTGGAACTGACTCTGAAGTGCCTTACAGAAGTGGTGCATATCCTTCTCACTAGCAGCTCTGATCAGCGTCAGGTGGAAACCAGCACTATTCTGGAGAACTATTTTAAATTGCTAAATTCAGATCATTCAGCTTTACCTAATCAAAGGAGGTCCAGACAGTGGGAAAACCGGTTCATAGCTCTTCAGATCAAAATGCTGAGTGAGTATTAGATGAAGTTTATTCTGTTCAGTTTTCTTTGAATCTAGTTGTTTTACATTTCTATTCTCCATTTTCATTTAGAATTCGTGGCCATTGTATAGAAAACAGTGAATGTTTAATTCAGATTTTGTGTGAGTGTTTATAGATTTTGACTTTAAAATAATGTGGAATTGATTTGTCTTTCACATATTTGCTTTAGCAGTGACAAAATTGAGCCATTATATTCTCTTTTGAAAGTTGTAATCCTCTCAAAGCATCAGTGTTAAAAAAGAAAATCAACTGTGATTTTGAAATTTTAGGAGAAGTAAATTTTCAGGAAGTGCCATTTGTAAATTTCTAACCTACCGCAAAGGGTCATACGTAATCAGTTTGTATATGCTTCTGTAACATCTCTATAGCGATTGCTTCAGCATGGCCCTCCTCTTGAGAGTTTCTGGTTTCTTGTTTTGTTTTGATTCCTGGGATCCTCTGTGTGTGTGTCTTGCTTTTCTTTCTTTCTTTGTGTTGGTGGTTCTGTGTCACTGCGCTTCTCTCTGCCCCTCCTTTCCTCCCTCACCCAATTCCTTTCCCTCTCCCTCTCTCTGCTGCCTGCAAACTCCTTAACCAATATATGTGGTTTCTTTTTGTATTCTTATTAGATGAATAGGTATACTGATATTATTAACTGAGAGTTCCTTTTTATAGAGATAAAATATTTTCATTATAGCGAAACTAGAAAATTCAGAGAAGTTAAAAGAAAAAGATTTTTATATGCTTCCATCTGACATAACCATGGCGTCCCGCGATTCATGGAGTCGCAGAGTCGGACACGACTGAGCGACTGAACTGAACTGAACTGAACTGAATGGTTTGTTATATAACTCTAGAGACTTTAAAAATTGTGTGGGTATGTGTGTGGTGCCCAATTTAAAAAATACTGGACATCAAAATCTTGGTGAAACTTAATGATTCATTACAACAGTGTTTTGTATATAGATTCACATTATATAGTTTCTATTTTATGTTATAAAATGTAATGTTTTAAAATTATGAAGTTTATAAGGAAATTTGAGTCTTTATTACATGGACTTCTTTTTTGTTATGAACTTTCATATTACCTATGTCAAATGCCCCTTGATTTCCAAGTGAGGATATCGTTTTAGTAGGAAATAGGACCAAAGCATCATCACAAATAGCTTAATTACCTGACTCTCATTTTCATGATGGCTATATGTTAATTTTATGCTGTATAAATGAAACTGTGTTGCCAAATATAATCAGATGTTGCTTATTCATAGCAAGTTGGGAACCACAGTATGTTACACTTAAGTTATAATGGAAGAACACCTAAGTAAATCTCTGAAAAATGTTTATAATTTATATATGCAAAAATAAATATTTTTGATAATAAAGTATAAAAATGTTCACTTTTCTTATCAAGAAATAAATGACTGAGTAAGAGTGAAAGTCACCTAGTCGTGTCCTACTCTTTGCAATTCTCTAGGCCAGAATACTGGAGTGGGTAGCCTTTCCCTTCTCCAGAGAAGTACAGGATTTGTTTTCTATTCCACCTCCTTATTATTTCCTATTAATTTACATCTATTTGTCAGCTGAAATGCCTAAGTTAACTATACAGCTAGAGTGAATGTTTCTGTGATCCCAAATATTCCACTTTATTAATGGATAATTTTGTTTTTATTTTCCTAGATACCATCACAGCCATGTTAGACTGCACAGATAGACCTGTTCTTCAGGCTATTTTTCTTAACAGTAACTGCTTTGAACATCTCATACGACTGCTACAGAACTGCAAGGTATTTTTCTGTTATTACTATTATTATCATCTTTAATTTTAAGAAGCTATTATTTTGTTTATGTTTTGATTTTATCTTGAGCGTATTATAACCATAGCTAAATTTTTTATTGTGGTAAATACACATAACATACAATTTACCATCTTAATCATTTTTAACTATATCATTCAGTGGTATTAAATACATTCTCATTGATGTTGCAACCATTACCACCATCCATTCCCCATAACTTTTCATCTTGTAAAACTGAAAGTCTGTATCCATTAAACAATTTCACATTCTCCTGTCCTTTCAGCCCCTGGCAACTACTATAGTTTCTGTCTCTATAATTTTAACTACTCTAAGTACCTCATATAGGAGGAATTATGCAGTGTTTGTTTTTTATGACTGGCTTATTTCATTCCGCATAATACCTCAAGATTCATCCATGTTGTAGCATTTTGCAAAATTTCCTTTTAAGACTGAATAGTAACTCATTGTATGGATATATATGTGTATGCCACATTTTGTTTATTCAGTTGTCTGTTGATGGACTCTTGTGTTGATCTTACCTTTTGGCTATCGTGGATAATGTTGCTGTGAACATGAGTATTACCAATATCTCTTCCAGACCCTACTTTAAATTCTTCTTGGCATATGTTCAGAGTGGGCTTGCTAGATCACATAGTAATTAAATTTTTGATTTGTTGAGGAACTGCCTTACTGTTTTCCATAGTGGCAGCACTGTTTTACATTCCTGTCAACAATGCACAAGAATTCCAGTTTCTCCCATATTCTCATCAACATATGTTTTCTCCTTCCTCCTCCTCATTCTCCTCCTTTTCTTCTTCTTCCTCTCCTTTATTTTTGATAATAGCCATCCTAATGGGTGTGAGGTGGTATCTCATTGTAGTCTGATTTGGTTTTCTCTAATGATTAGTGATACTGAGCATCTTTTCATGTGCTTATTGGCCATTTATATTGTCTTTAGAAAAATGTGTGGTTCTTGGTGCATTTCTTAATTTTTTTTTTTAGCTTTTTTGTTGTGAAGTTTTAAAATCTTTTTTGTGTTACGCACTATTAAAATTTGGTATGAGCATTTGATAAGCATATGTTTTTGTACTTTTGTATCATTTAAGATGATTTCATTAGCATTTTCCAGAGAATGCAGTGGCACCCCACTCCAGTACTCTTGCCTAGAGAATCCCGTGGACGGAGGAGCCCGGTGGGCTGCAGTCCATGGGGTCGCACAGGGTCGGACACGACTGAGCGACTTAGCAGCGGTAGCAGCAGCAGCATTAGCATTTTCGTGTGTTGTGATTTTAATATTTATGTATTATTATATTAAGTGAATATATAACTTACTTAAATATTCCCTATCAGTTAAGTATAGTATTAGTTAAGTATATAGATACTTGTTTCCAGTTTTGTTTGCTATTACATAACTCTTTAAAGTTTCATGGAACAGAATTCTATTTCTAATACAACTATTAGATCAAAGGGCATACATTTTTTAAAGCAGGGAGCACTGTATGAAAACAACTTATAAGTGGAAAATGTAGAAAAGTAGAAAAACAAGAATACTATTAGGGTTCTTGATGTATACTTCCAATTTGCTTATTTTTAAAAGTTTTTACTGATTTACACTTGTAGCAGATTTGCGTATGAATACATAGTAACTAATATCTCTGATTATTATATAGTCCCATAAATATCAAGATGCCACCAGAAACCTTTTAGAGAGCTTCTTGAAAACCCTTTGAAAATAAAACTACTTCAGAGAGCTTTTACTTTCTATTTGAGGTGTTCATTTCATGAATTCCCAGTTGAAAAATACTAGGGGTTCATTCTGATTTTGTGAGAATATTCCAGAATAAAAATTTTAACATCAGCTCCTTGAAGTTTTCCACACAGTTAGGAGAGTATCTTTGAAAGCATTATGTCACTATGTTGCTTAACTTACAGTAAAACTATAAAGAATAGCATAAAATAGTAAATAATATATTGATAAAATAAGTCAGAATGAATACTTATGAAGTCAACACAAGTACTAAATCACCACTGAAGCGTCAAGATTTCTCTGTCCACCTTTTAAAAATCATTCTTGGGGAAGAAATCCTAGGGAGGTGAAAGCGACATAAGAGAAACGTTTGTAAAACCTTCTCTGTGTTGTAAAAATGCAGTGTGGCTTTATGGATTATAATGACAACGTCAGTGATAGACAAGATCTCACATGTGTAGAGAAACTGTCAATCACATACTACAGAAGGATGAATCACTAGGATAAAATAATTTCTACTAAAATTTTTAGTGTGCATTTATACAGTGTGTGAAACTAAGAGATAATTTTTAAAAATCTCTGTCATATCATGGTCAGCAGTACATTTTTTTAAAAATACAAAACTGTTTGACATAGCTGTCATGACAACAAGCTAATATTTATTCTTTCTACCATGTTAGAAGTCAAAGTTTCTTATAATTTAGACCTTGAAACTTGCTGACGGTCATAATGATTTAAAATTTAATTATTTGATGGGCTTTCCTGGTGGCTCAGTGATAAAGAACTCTCTTGCAAGTGCAGGAAACACTGGTTTGATCCCTGATCTGAGAAGATACCACATGCCTTGGAGCAGCTAAGCCCACGTGCCATACTGTGGGGCCTGTGAGTTGTAACTGTCGAAGTCCACAGGCCCTAGAGTCCGTGCTCCATAACGAGAGAAGCTGCTGCAGTGAAAAACCCACACACTGCAACAATAGAGTAGCCTCTGCTCTCCACAAATAGGGAAAAAGGCCATGCAGCAATGAAGACCCAGCACAGCCAAAATAAAAATAAGGAAATAAATAAAATTTAACTATTTTATGCCATTTGGGCTTCCCTGATAGTTCAGTTGGTAAAGAATTTGCAGTGCAGGAGACCCTGGTTTGATTTCTGGGTCAGGAAGATCTACTGGAGAAAGGATAGGCTCAGTTCAGTTCAGTCGCTCACTCGTGCCTGACTTTTTTGCAACCCCATGGTCTGCAGCACGCCAGGCTTCCCTGTCCATCGCCAACTCCTGGAGTGTGCTCAAATTTTGGCTACCCATTCCAGTATTCTTAGGCTTCTCTTGTGGCTCAGCTCATAAAGAATCCACCTGCAATGTGGGAGACCTGGGTTCAATCCCTGGGTTGGGAAGATCCCCTGGAGAAGGGAAAGGCTACCCACTCCAGTATTCTGGCCTGGATAATTCCATGGACTGTATAGTCTATGGGGGTCACAAAGAGTCGGACACGACTGACTTTCACTTTCACTTTGATGCTATTTATCACACATTTTGCTTTTGAGAAGAAACCCATTTTGGAGAGGAAAGCTAGGTTTTGGGACCTGAGCCTTTTATCCTGGCAGTATTCTTTATTTGTGGAATATTCTAGTCAGAATCTGTGTAGATTCCTCACTAAACATTAGAGTCATTAAGTTTTTTTTTTTTTAATTTTCTAAAAAGTAAATAGCTCATAGCTTCATTGAGTTACCCAAGCCCCTTCACCATGATAAGGCTATGATCCATGGTGTATTGGGATATAGCCAATTGACAGTGTTGTGATAGTTTAAGGTGAAGAGCAAAAGTACTCAGCCATACATATGCATGTATCCATTCTCCCCGAAATTCCTCTCCCATTCAGGCTATCTCATAACATTGAGCAAGGTTCAATGCACTCTACAGTAGGTCCTTGGTTATCCATTTTAAATATAGCAGGGTATACATGTCCATCCCCAAAGGACTTAAGTTTTAAAAACAAAGGAGGACAATGTGGAAGAAATGGACAAATTCTTAGAAAAGTACAATTTTCCAAAACTGAACCAGGAAGAAATAGAAAATCTTAACAGACCCATCACCAGCACGGAAATTGAAACTGTAATCAGAAATCTTCCAGCAAACAAAAGCCCAGGTCCAGACGGCTTCACAGCTGAATTCTACCAAAAATTTCGAGAAGAGCTAACACCTATCCTACTCAAACTCTTCCAGAAAATTGCAGAGGAAGGTAAACTTCCAAACTCATTCTATGAGGCCACCATCACCCTAATACCAAAACCTGACAAAGATGTCACAAAAAAAGAAAACTACAGGCCAATATCACTGATGAACATAGATGCAAAAATCCTCAACAAAATTCTAGCAATCAGAATCCAACAACATATTAAAAAGATCATACACCATGACCAAGTGGGCTTTATCCCAGGGATGCAAGGATTCTTCAATATCCGCAAATCAATCAATGTAATTCACCACATTAACAAATTGAAAAATAAAAACCATATGATTATCTCAATAGATGCAGAGAAGGCCTTTGACAAAATTCAACATCCATTTATGATAAAAACTCTCCAGAAAGCAGGAATAGAAGGAACATACCTCAACATAATAAAAGCTATATATGACAAACCCACAGCAAACATTATCCTTAATGGTGAAAAATTGAAAGCATTTCCCCTAAAGTCAGGAACAAGACAAGGGTGTCCACTTTCACCGCTACTATTCAACATAGTTCTGGAAGTTTTGGCCACAGCAATCAGAGCAGAAAAAGAAATAAAAGGAATCCAAATTGGAAAAGAAGAAGTAAAACTCTCACTGTTTGCAGATGACATGATCCTCTACATGGAAAACCCTAAAGACTCCACCAGAAAATTACTAGAGCTCATCAATGAATATAGTAAAGTTGCAGGATATAAAATCAACACACAGAAATCCCTTGCATTCCTATACACTAATAATGAGAAAGTAGAAAAAGAAATTAAGGAAACAATTCCATTCACCATTGCAACAAAAAGAATAAAATACTTAGGAATATATCTACCCAAAGAAACTAAAGACCTATATATAGAAAACTATAAAACACTGATGAAAGAAATCAAAGAGGACACTAATAGATGGAGAAATATACCATGTTCATGGATTGGAAGAATCAATATAGTGAAAATGAGTATACTACCCAAAGCAATTTACAAATTCAACGCAATCCCTATCAAGCTACCAGCCATATTTTTCACAGAACTAGAACAAATAATTTCAAGATTTGTATGGAAATACAAAAAACCTCGAATAGCCAAAGCAATCTTGAGAAAGAAGAATGGAACTGGAGGAATCAACTTGCCTGACTTCAGGCTCTACTACAAAGCCACAGTCATCAAAACAGTATGGTACTGGCACAAAGACAGACATATAGATCAATGGAACAAAATAGAAAGCCCAGAGATAAATCCACACACATATGGACACCTTATCTTTGACAAAGGAGGCAAGAATATACAATGGAGTAAAGACAATCTCTTTAACAAGTGGTGCTGGGAAAACTGGTCAACCACTTGTAAAAGAATGAAACTAGATCACTTTCTAACACCGCACACAAAAATAAACTCAAAATGGATTAAAGATCTAAATGTAAGACCAGAAACTATAAAACTCCTAGAGGAGAATATAGGCAAAACACTCTCAGACATAAATCACAGCAGGATCCTCTATGATCCACCTCCCAGAATTCTGGAAATAAAAGCAAAAATAAACAAATGGGATCTAATTAAAATTAAAAGCTTCTGCACAACAAAGGAAACTATAAGCAAGGTGAAAAGACAGCCTTCTGAATGGGAGAAAATAATAGCAAATGAAGCAACTGACAAACAACTAATCTCAAAAATATACAAGCAACTTATGCAGCTCAATTCCAGAAAAATAAACGACCCAATCAAAAAATGGGCCAAAGAACTAAATAGACATTTCTCCAAAGAAGACATACGGATGGCTAACAAACACATGAAAAGATGCTCAACATCACTCATTATCAGAGAAATGCAAATCAAAACCACAATGAGGTACCACTTCACACCAGTCAGAATGGCTGCGATCCAAAAATCTGCAAGCAACAAATGCTGGAGAGGGTGTGGAGAAAAGGGAACCCTCCTACACTGTTGGTGGGAATGCAAACTAGTACAGCCACTATGGAGAACAGTGTGGAGATTCCTTAAAAAATTGCAAATAGAACTACCTTATGACCCAGCAATCCCACTGCTGGGTATACACACCGAGGAAACCAGAATTGAAAGAGACACATGTACCCCAATGTTCATCGCAGCACTGTTTATAATAGCCAGGACATGGAAACAACCTAGATGTCCATCAGCAGATGAATGGATAAGGAAGCTTTGGTACATATACACGATGGAGTATTACTCAGCCGTTAAAAAGAATTCATTTGAATCAGTTCTGATGAGATGGATGAAACTGGAGCCGATTATACAGAGTGAAGTAAGCCAGAAAGAAAAACACCAATACAGTATACTAACACATATATATGGAATTTAGAAAGATGGCAATGACGACCCTGTATGCAAGACAGGAAAAAAGACACAGCTGTGTATAACGGACTTTTGGACTCAGAGAGAGAGGGAGAGGGCGGGATGATTTGGGAGAATGGCATTCTATCATGTATACTATCATGTAAGAATTGAATCGCCAGTCTATGTCTGACGCAGGATACAGCATGATTGGGGCTGGTGCATGGGGATCACCCACAGAGATGTCATGGGGAGGGAGGTGGGAGGGGGTTTCATGTTTGGGTACACATGTAAGAATTAAAGATTTTAAAATTTAATAAAAAAAAAAAAATTAAAAAAAAAAACAAAATAAACATTGCATGCAGAAGGCTTTTAAAAAAAAAAAAAAAAAAAAAAAAAAAACAAAGGAGAACCTTGGAAATAAACTGTCCCAACTCTCTTCTTATACAAATAAGGAAATATGTCCTAAGAGATTAACTGACCAGCCCATGGTTAATGCTAATATATGATGGAGGTAGTATTTCTTACACAGGTATTCTGACCCTAAGCTCATTGTTACATGTGGTTTTCTAACTGTATTATTGGTACTTAAAGTCAATGTTTAGTCAGTAGAAGAATGTTTTCTGTGTATTAGGAATAAGAGAATTACAGGTTTTATTCACTGTATATACAAACATTTGGTGGAGATAGGTGATATGATATATGAATGTATAAAAATGTTTGACATCTTGTGAAAACTTAAGTTCCTAAATGTGTAATAGGATGCTACAGATGTCTGATTGATTTCTGTTTAAATTTTTTTTAAAATAAGTAATGAATCATTTATTCTTTTATATAATAATACAGAATCAAGACAATTGTCATTTAAATATTCATACCCATTTGAAGCATTGTCAACTAAAGTTTAAAGTATCATAAACAATTCATGAATTACATGGAAATCTTTAGGCTTTCTGCTGCAGTTTCTATGCTTTCTTTTTGCTCTTCTTGCGTGACATTCACCAACCAGTTTAAATACACATTAATTTCTTTGAATATTTGTGTAAAAACTAATGAGTTTCATCATACTATAGCATATTTTAAATATATTTCCAAGGAATCATATGTTTAACTTTTATATAGGTATGATGAACTTTAAATACTTGAGCATTATTTTGTTTTACTATATTGAATTTTGAAAGGGGAGATATGCTTTGAGTTTATGAAAATTTTTTTTAAAGTTGTCCAAAAGTATTTAAATTAATGTGAAGAAAAGAACGGCAAATTTCTAGCAGCAAAGAGGATTCAAAGCCATTATGCTGACTTTAGTACTTTCCTATTTGAAATCATTTTTAAAAAGTATACATATGTATATAAAGTTTCATTTGAGGACTTAAGATTCTGGAAAGCTTTTGATGTTGTGGCCTTGCTCATCTAATTTGTTTTCTTTACTTTTTTCTCTTCTTCACATCTACTCTTTAAAATCAACTACCGTAGAAATTCATCATCATGACAGTCTTAGTAGAAATGAGAATTTAGGAGAGGAACAACGAAAGAATACCTATGGAAAAGAGTGTTAGGAGTGAATAGACAGAAAGGTAAAGTTGAAAGCCTGACTTTGGGAAGCACACCTCTGGACACACATTGCCGTAATGACTTTTGACATTGAACAAGTTTCTTTTTATTTTTAAAATATAGATTTTTATTTACCTTGTAGAAAAATACAGTGTGGAGGTTTCAGAGGAAAAATAAATATAAAAATATATTTTAAATATTTTTAAAAATGCATATATATGTGCATAATATTTAAATTACCACAAAATATAATAGCAATATTTATGTGTATATTTTTAATGTAGATGTATTTTCCTTTACAAAATTGGAATACTACTGAGTGTTATTTTGCTCTGCTTTTAAGTATTTTATATCATGAATCTTTCCATAGGCCATCATGTATTTTTTGAAAGATTACTTTTAATGACTGTAAATATTTCAACCCAGCAGTTCTCAAATCATGAGAGCCCCAAGATCATTTTAGGGAGTCTTCGAAGTCTGATCTTAACAAAGTTTCTTTTTGAGGCTAATTTTCTTATTGAACTTTAACCAAAACAACATTATAAATGTCTGAATGCAGAAGCAGATAGGAGAGTTCATTTGTTTTCTCTTAAGCCGGACATTTAAAAAAGGTGCAAAAACTGTAAAAGCAGTACCATCCTTATCAAGGTATATTTTGGAAAACACAGTTATTTTTCATAAATATGTAATTCATAGATACTCCTAATCCCTCTTTCTAGTATACAAGATAGTATAAATTATGCTTAACTCTTGATAATTTTGGAGAGTACTGCTGTAAATTTTTAAAAATTTATTTTTAATTGAAGGATAATTGCTTTTACAATGTTGTGTTGGTTTCTGCCATACATCAACATGAATCAACCCTGATTTTTGAGAATATTGCTATAAAATTTTTAACAAAATATGTGGTCATAAATTTGGGAAATGCTACACACTGACCTCCCTTGTCAAAGTACATATTAGCATATTTGATTCTCTGCGAAGTATTGCCAGAAAGACCCCTTTTTTAAAGTTAAATAGTAATTCACAAGCATGCATGGCTACAGAACCATTACTATACATTATTTACTACAGTATCTTTAGTCTGTCTCAGTAGCAGTTTCCTTCTTTTCTGAGTCATTCTTTGCTAATTCTTGAAGAATTCAAGAATATTAACTAAGTATTCCTAATAATTATTTAATTGTTGCTGTTGTTTCTGAATAATAATAATTAATTATGTCACATATGTTAGTTGGTCATTGAAAAAATGGATAGTCGATTGTCATTTTAAAGTGGTATACTTCATGAGTGGCTTCCTGGATTTATTTTCAAGAGACATGGCAATCCATTTAAGCTTCACTTCTACTTGTAGGTAACAATTTAATTTTCTTTCTCCATTATTCTTATCTCTGTTTTTAACAGCTATTTTTAAATGCTAACAGTAAGGTGGCAGACAAGAACGAGAAAGACCTTGCCAACAAATTACTGACAGAAATGAATGAGGACCAGGTATCTACAAAACCTGCATCTTGTATCAGCTGAAGACCAAAATCAGTCAATGGGAGCACCTGTTCCTGTACTTTTATTCTTATGTTTTAAAGTACACAAACCTTATCTATTTCTAATCTTGAGTATTTTTGAAAATTATTTTTAAAATTAAAAATTGCTTTTATCTAAAAGATAAATATATTGAAATCTTGCTGAAGGTTATAAACAATCAACAGTATCCCATGCATATATGTGTGTTTTCTTTTCAGTTTGAGACACAAAGTACAGGAATGGGATCCCAGTTTCAATGCTGTCCACCTGGTGATGACTCCATATTTTGGGGGCTTCATTTTCTAAGCATTGTGGTGTATTGGGATCTAGGGCTTTGTTCGTGAATATGTTTGATCAATTTTAATATCTTGATTCTTTGCCTCTTGTTGACAAATAATGATTATAATCCAATGGACAACCCAAATCTTGGAGGAAGGGAAGAAGATGCCAAACTCTTTGAGTCTTAATTTAGCATATTTTTCTTTTCTAAAAATTCAACTCTATATAGGTATCAGACAGAAATATAAAATTCATCTTGGTTTTCATTATGCATTAGATAGTGTAGTTTGGAAAAATCTACCTATAAAAATTGCTTTTTTGTCTTTCCTAGAATGTCTGAGAGAGCTTACATACCTGATGTCTTTTATTAACATTATCTTAATGACCAGATGTATATACAGATCTATGGTATAAAAAGAGCCATGATAATCTATTATTTTCTCTTCTGAATGTGAAATATCAGTTACAGACTGCTCTTCTGTATTTCTCTATCAGTTATAGTTATCTTTTTAGAGGTTTACAATTAGTATTCCTGATTAAGGCACTGTGTGCCTAGTCCTCTTCTATAGAGTCTAGACAAAATCTTAGTTGTATGGAATTCTTTGTGCTAGTAGTTTTCACACTTAGTTGTATGCAGAATGTTTAATGACTATGATATTTATTATACCTGTTCCATGTTTATTTTATGCAATAGTGCTTAATAAACAAACAACATCCACAAAAGTCAAGATACCAGCTTTAAATAGCTTGCCTGAACGTGGTAGAGGTTAGCTTACAGTGACAAAGATCTAATCATTGCCCTTTTGCCCACACCATTTTTAGTGGGAGGAAAAGAGGAGAATTCAATTTGTGGGATAATGAGTTACCAGTCATAGTAACATATTTCCCAAAAGTAGATTTCATGGATTGGTAATTTTTACAACTTTCTAGTCCTCAAACTGTGCTTTTGTGGTCGACTAAGTCCAATCTTTAACATTCATATTCAGTTTTTTTTATATCATTGATACTCTATTTTGGTTTTGTTTTCAGTTTGCTCTGAATGCACTACCCTGAAACTTCACACATCTCTTCTTATAGAGGCTTCCCTGATAGCTTAGTTGGTTAAGAATCCATCTGCAATGCAGGAGACCGTGTTTCGATTCCTGGGTCGGGAAGATCCCCTGGGGAAGGGATACTCTACCCACTCCAGTATTCTTGGACTTCCCTTGTGGCTCAGCTCGTAAAGAATCCACCTGCAGTGCGGGAGGCCTGGGTTCGATCCCAGGGTTGGGAAGATCCCCTGGAGAAGGGAAACTCTACCCACTCCAGTATTCTGGCCTGGAGAATTCCATGGACTGTATAGTCCATAGGATTGCAAAGAGTCAGATATGATTGAATGACTTTCACTTTCTTCTTTTTGATGAAGCTTAAACAGACAAAATGGAGATGGTGTTTATTTATTTTTTCTTAACAGCTTTTGGCATTAAAGATTGCCATCTAAAAACATGACACTGCTTATAGGTACACACTTCATTTTCTATGCTGCCTCAAATTCTGCATTTTATGTACAAATAGATGTACGTTGTTTGCAATTGTGATTGATAGATTGGTATAGACACATACCAATTCATTTATAACATAGGGTTTGGAAAATATAGAGACAAGACTGTTTTATGCACCTTATTATACTTGCTAATGAAATTTTAACCTAGGTAGTTTCAAGTGTATTTTTGAAGGAAAATTAAAACATATCATGATAGCCTTCCCTCCCTTCCTTTTGAGATTGTCCATTACTTTTAAAAAGCATGTATGAAGCTTGGTGTTTTTTTTTCCCCTCCCAAAACATTTTAGTGTAATGAGTGAATGTAGCCTTATTCTCTTTGACACATGGCTTATTTTCTGTCAAGTATGTAACTTGTCTTACAGGTTTTGCTGTTTCAGAAATCCATGTCATTGGAAGAGGAATGTATTGCATGTTAAATAATTTTTTTTTCAGGTTTTCAGAGAAAAGGTTTCCTAACTGAATATAAATCTTGAATACATTTATTAATTTCTTTCTTTTTTTCCTTTTCTGCTAGGTGTTTCAGGGACAGTTGGACTGTTTGGCTGTATCAGCTATTCAGGCTTTGACAGCAGTAATGAACAAATCTCCAGCTGCTAAGGTAAAACATAAGTCCTCAAGCTCTAAAAGGTCATCTTAGATATACCAGTTTTCACTATGTAATTCCCAAAGTAATATATGAAGTATATAATACATATAGTTTCACATATAAAATGAAATAGTTCACAGAATATCTCATTTTTGCATAAGAATCACTTTGCTGATAATTTAAAAGACAGAAGGCTTTTATTCACTGAGGACTGACTGCAAGCTCCAGAGCTTTACAGCATCAGTCAGTGATTGGGAAGAGAGCAGTGGGGTTAAAATGTTGAAAGCATCATTTTAATTGATTATTTGATTAATGCATTTACAGACTTAAAATTTATATCCTAATTTTTGTTCATTAATAAAGTAATCACCCTTTCACTATTTGGTCAGTTTATGACTGCCTACAGTTTGAACACTTTTCATATGTGAATAGACCTATCAATTTGGGACTTGTTCTTCCAGATGGCCTTGGAAATTCTGCTTCTTTGTTTGTAGTCACTGATCCTCAGGATTTTCTTTCCTTTTTCATTCACTACCACTGACTCTACCCTGCAGTCCACTTACACTGATTTTGTGCTAGTAGTTTTCCCACTGAGTACTTTTAAGGATTAGTGGTATCTTCTTTTTTTTTTTTTTTTTTTAATTTTTTTTATTTAATTTTAAAATCTTTAATTCTTACATGTGTTCCCAAACATGAAACCCCCTCCCACCTCCCTCCCCATAACATCTCTGTGGGTCATCCCCATGCACCAGCCCCAAGCATGCTGTATCCTGCGTCAGACATAGTATCTTCTATGTAAAATGGTAAGCAGAGTGCCAGGCACATGGTAAGTGCTTAATAAGCATAAATGTCTATTATTATTTTCACCATTTTACTTTCTTATCTGCCATCTCTTATATATTTCATTCTTCTTAGAATTAGAAATGAATGATCCCTTGTTCCCTAAGCCATGCTTTGAGTCATATTTTTTACATTCCATTGATTTTTGTTAGAAGACTAACTTTGTCCTATACGTGTTACTATAAATAACTCATGGCTAAATTACTACTGAATAGGTTTTGGCAACTATTATAGGCTGGCATGGGAATCTAATCTCCATTTATAATAGTTACTTAAGGGAAGAATTATTTTTAAGTTCTAAGTAATTGGTTTATGAGTATAATGGATTGCCTATACTGTATTATAAAATTTAAATCTGAAATGATGTCAGTCTTTTTTTAATATAATTTTTAAAACTATGTTATGCATTGCATGGTTTAAAATTGAAAGATTATTTTTTAAAATGCCTTTGGCAAAGAGATTTTCTTCTGTGTTTGGCCCACAGTCAGTGAATGCTCCTTTTTAGAGACAACTAACCAGGCATGCTTGTTTTGTTGAAAATCTTTTGATTTTATGATAAGTGTATATATTTTTGCCTAACTTACTGAACCAATTTATTATTGATAGGTTTTTTGGTGTCTTTACAGTTTACTTTATGACTTTGGGTGCCCACTAGTTCAAAAATGCATGTGACTTAAGAGCTTATTAAATTGAACTTTGTGCTCCAGATATTTCAGACTATTTAGATACAAAGAACAGAGAGAAAACCATACCCAGTGTTTCTCTGGCCACTACTCAAAATTGCCAGGAATCTTTAATTTAGTTCTTTGAGGCTGCTGACTCCTGTTATCCCTAAAATCTCCTCATTTTTTTCTCCATTTTTATTTTGACTTCAAGTAGTACTGTACTAATAACAAAGCAAGTGAGGAAAGTAAAGGGATCTGCAAGTAATAGAACAGTTTTATAACACAATGTTTTCAATTCCAATTGTTTTACATATTTTATAACATTGTATTCCAGAAGGTATATGGAATCTTGATATTTAAGATGAAGACATCTAACTTAAGAAAACAGAAATATTGAACTCATGATCTTTTTAATATTGTTAATTAACTTAAATGAATATTATTCAACATCTTTAATATTTTAACAAATTCAGTCTTAGAAAATCTGCTTTGATGTATTAATTTCTTCTCCCTTAGGAAGTATTTAAAGAACGAATTGGTTATACACATATGTTTGAAGTATTAAAATCACTGGGTCAGCCACCACTGGAACTACTTAAAGAACTTATGAATATGGTGAGACTCTTTTTAGCTTTATTAAAAGAAGTTCCATTTTCTTTGTATCAAAGATGGTGGCTAATTTTTTGTTTCTTATGTTGCTTTACAGGCTGTAGAGGGTGACCACACTTCAGTGGGTATTTTGGGCATTAGTAATGTCCAGCCTCTCTTGCTTCTTATCCAGTGGCTTCCAGAGCTAGAATCCCATGACCTGCAAATCTTCATCTCAGATTGGCTGAAAAAAATTTGTTGTATTAACAGGCAGAGTCGAACTACTTGTGTCAATGCAAACATGGGAATTAGAATCATTGAAGCCCTTAATTCCCATTCTTCCCTCCATCAAACTTGTGCTGAGAACTTGATCGCGCTCCTTGGTTCCTTGGGAAGTCAGTCAGTGAGCTCGGAAGAAATCCGTCAACTACTGAGGTTGCTAAGAGTGGATGAATCTGAATCTGTTCACCCCTATACCACTCCTGTAGCTCGAGCAATCCTGACGATGGCCCGAAAACAAAGTCTAGAGAGCGCTCTTCAGTATTTTAATTTGTCACATAGTATGGCAGGAATTTCTGTGCCTTCCATACAGAGATGGCCAGGGTCTGCCTTTTCTTTCAATGCTTGGTTTTGCTTAGATCAGGATCAGTTGACTCTTGGCAACGCTAACAAAGGAGGAAAAAGAAAACAATTATACAGGTACTGGTAAAAGTTATGGAATATAAATGAATCCTATCCTAACAATATCTGCTGTGATTCTTCAACAGGAAACTGCTTTTCAAAGCTTCTACTTTTTATATGTATAACAATTTATCTGAAGCCTCTCAGGATGTACACAGTTTAATTTTAAGCTTATTTCATAGTAATAGTTGTACATTCAAACATTTTGCTAGTTCTGAAGCTAATTTGGACACAAAGTTCCTTCTTAAAATTATTGTAAAAGTGGAGGAAAAAGTAATAGTAAACTTGAAAGTGATTGGTGATTTCTCTGTTCAATTGAGGATGCTACTATACCTTTATATGAAGGACCTGAAAACCTATGTGCTTCCAAACTTGTTATTTCAGTAACTAATAATTTTTACTATGCCTTGTGATTTTTTTTTTGGAAAGTTATACTTTTCTAAGAATTTGTCCATTTCTTCTAAGTTGTCCATTTTATTGACATGTAATTGCTCATAGTAGTGTCTTAACGATCTTTTGTATTTCTATGTTGTCTGTTGTGATTTCTCCATTTTCATTTCTAATTTTATTGATTTGATTCTTCACCCTTGCCTTGTGATTTTTTAAAGACCTTTATTCATGCTTTCTGAATCTTACATGGAAGAATTTTGAAGATTTTAAAATTTACAGTTTTGTTAGCAGTTGCTAATGGCATTCTGTGTCTAAGGCTACTTTTTATAATTAACTAAACTAAACCTGTGCCTAAGAAAGATTTAAAAATCATCTCTGAGGCAAGGTAGAATTGATGAGGTATGACAATAGAATGTAAGCCACAGTGTGTTTGATAAAGATATTCATGATGAAGTTGTAGTTTTGTGTACCCCAGTGATGATAAAACTGGATAGCTGATTTCAAAAGTTCTGATAATACGTATTTTTGTTAGCTTTTTTACAGGAAGTGGTATGGGCTTTGAAGCTTTTATTACCCATTCTGGTATGTTGGTTGTGGCAGTGTGCACGAAAAGAGAATATGCGACAGTTATGCTTCCTGACCACAGTTTCTGTGATTCCCTCTGGGTAAGACTTAAGGGCATCCACATTTAACTTCCTGGTTCTTTCCTTTAAAAAACACATTTGATGCATGTACATCAGGTGTTGTCATCTAGTTTTTGAGAGTTCATGTTAAATTTTACTTATAAAGGAGTTAATACCATTTGTCATAATAATTGTAATTTCAGCAGTAATAATTTTTCTGCTAAAAATTATGTTGAAATGTTATGATTTCTTTCAAGTTTTCTAGAATCAAATTTGATATTGAATTTCAATTTTAAATGAGAACAGAGGTTGTTAAAAATAATACATTTCCATTGCTTTTCTTAAAAAATAAAATGTTTCTCATTAGACAAAATTATTCTAAAGAATGCACACAGACTTGGAAAATGCAGAAGAGGTACTATGTTATAGTTGTGTATAGATTTTTTAGAATATTGAGAAGTGCTTTTATAGTACTTCAAGCAAAATTATTATTTACTGTAACAACATCATTTTAATCAAAATTTAGTTATGCTTAAACTTACCCTTTTACTGTTCACACGAACTAGTTATGTGGTAATACTCTGAAAACATTTGTCATCCCAAGGATTTAATGCAAATTTTACTTTTTAAGTATATGTTTTACTTTACCAGCACAACATAACCATTGTTCACATGCCTGGAAAAAGGCCCTTTGGTCAGAGCCTTGTCTATATCTATGACAATGGACAGCAGAAGGTCTCTGCCCCTCTGAGATTTCCTGCCATGAATGAAGTAAGCACATCTAACCTACTCTTTATGCAACCAGTTGATTGTGAACTCTTGAACACTTTTCCAACTTAATATGTAAGGTTCTATTTATTCTAAATATGTGCCTCTAAGTTTTAGTATTTTCTATATACTAAGATACAATAAGTAATAATTCTGTTTGCCTGTCATCAGTAGATGAAGTCAGACTATCGTATAATAAAGAAAAACAATTCAAGGAAGAAACACATGTAATTAATGCTCAGAAGAAAAAAAAGCTCATGACAGGATAACCAAAGAAATTGACTAGACCAGGCTGAAGGATCATTTAATAAAGCTCTCCACGTATGTGAAATATTTAGATGGTTATTATGATGGACTCTTTGCCATCAGTGAATTTAAAATTGTGAAGAAACTTTAGATTTTTATATTGTAGTTAGGTAGAATTTATTTACTGGGGGGATTCTTATAGAACATTATGAAAGTTCTTTGAGAATTTCTGGATATTTTTGAAAGAGCCTTTTCTGAAGATAGTGAAATGGATTAGATTATTTCCCAAGTCCATCTAGGATTCCAGTAATTTCTTGTTGTTTATGTCAGTGATCACTTCAGGATAACCTGTAACTAGCAGTATTATACTGATATGTAATTCTTTGTTTATAAATTTTAAGGGAGAAAGGTGGTTTTCTCTATTTTAGAATACAGTAAAAAAATCTTTAAAAAATACATTCATTAACATTCAAAATTTACAAAAGGATGTAAAGTGAGTTTTAAAAGTAATGCATCCAAATTCCACAGGCCAAATGTAACATCTGTAATGTTGTCTTATGTGTACACACACACACACATCATGATCCAGTAAAAATAAACCTTTGTTTTTTTAGTGTGGTGCTAAATTTTATGTAGTTTCATTTTAAATATGAGGATGAAGTTTTACTTAAAATGTGTAATTTGTTACGTTTGTTTGGTTCTTACTATTTTAGCCTTTTATTTCTTGCTGCATTGGTTCGGCTGGGCAAAGAACCACCACTCCCCCACCATCCCAAATCCCAGATCCACCTTTTTCTTCTCCTATTACTCCTCATCGGACATCATTTGGTGGAATTTTGTCTTCAGCCTCCTGGGGAGGGACAACTGAAAAATCAAAATTGATTACCAAATTGATATCAGCTGGAACCCAAGACAGTGAATGGGGATGCCCCACATCTCTGGAGGGTCAGCTGGGGTCTGTTATTATCTTCTGTGAAGCACTGCAGCCTCCTCAGGTGAAGGCATTATATTTAGCAGGTGAGCGTGTACCATCATACTGCCTAATTAAATTGAAATAGTGTTTTCCTGTTGCCTAAATTTACTCTGGAGAATATATTTTGTCTGAAGAGTGTACAGTTGGCCCTTAAACAACTGTAGGATTAGGGGGTGCTGACCTTTCATGCAGTTAGAAATCCAGGTATAACTTAGAATTGGTCCTCTGTATATGTGGTTCCTTTGTATGTGTGGTTTTGTATTGTAGATACACAATTGTAGTACTGTAGTATTTACTATTGAAAACAGTTGCGTTCAAACCCATATTATTTAAGGGTCAATTGTACTTGTTTTGATTGAAGCTGAAAGCGAAAGAGAAGCCTATCGCACACCATACATTCGCTCCCTTTGGCTTTATTGTGGTTTTGACAATATAACGTAAGGTTAAGGTATGCAATGTGCTGATTTGGTACACACATACATTGCAAAATGATTACCATAATAAAGTTAGTTAGCATCTTCATCTCCTTCCATAATTACTATTTTTTAATGTGTGTGTTAATAACATTTAAGATTTACTCTCTTAACAACTTTCAAGTACATTGTATATCATAATTAATTATAGTACACTAGTGGTAAAGAATCCGCCTGCCAATGCTGGAGACCTAAGATATGCAGGTTCGATACCTGGGTCGGAAAGATCCCCTGGAGGAGGGCATGGCAACCCACTCAAGTATTCTTGCCTTGAAAATCCCATGGACAGAGGAGCCTGGCAGTCTACAGTCCATAGAGTCACAAAGAGTCGGACGTGACTGAAGTGACTTAGCATGCACGTACCATTTTTTGGTAGACATAAATAAAGCAAACATTGGGAAATATTTCAAAGATCATCAGTAATACTGTTTGTATTATTCTGTTAGGTCTGCCATAACAAAATACCACAGACTGGATGTTTCAACGCTGTTTTCTCATGTTTCTGGAAGCTAGAATTCTAAGATCAGGTTTTCGTCAGGCTCGGTTTCCTGTGAAGCCTCTATTCCTGGCTTGTAGGTGTCTGCCTTCTTGCTGTCCTCACAGGGAATTATTTCCTCTTTTTATAAGAGGCTGTACTAAATTAGGGTCTGACTCTTATGATGTCATTTGGCCTTAGTTACCCCTTAAAGTCCCTATCTTCAAATGCGGTCACATTGTGGAATTTTGGACAGGAGGCGCATAATACAATCTATGATACTGCCAATACTTTTGACAGATTTTAGTACATTGATGAAACAAAATATAAGTCTGTCTGTATAAGAAATCACATATTTGATTCTAAAATCATGAGTCTTATTCAAGACTTGTCATTTTTTATAATTTATATAGTAATAATCTGAAGAATTCATGAAGGCATTAGAATAAAGAGTCCTTTGATAAAATTACAAGCTGTTTTTGTTTTGGCCTTTTTTTTCTTTTGGCTCTGATTTTAAAGATGCGTGCTGGTTGTTATTGGATCATAACTGTTTTCAAAATTATATCTGTATTTTAGTAGAATGTTTAGGAGTTAAGCCTACAACTAGTTATGTGTATTAAATCAACAAATTAGCTTAGTATTTGTCAAAATATCTTTTTAGATTACATGGGGTTTTGAAATGAATGTCTCTGTCCATACTTTAACAGTTTGTATTAGGACATTGTCATTATTTTAAAACTCATCAAAACATTTGAAGTTGATATTTAATTTAAATAAATTCCAAGTTAATAATAAATCATTTAGTATAGTCATTACAGCTGTATAGCTTAGATTTTGTTCTTAGTTTTTCCTACATCAAATTTTACTCCTATGAATAATTGTTTTATAGTATTCATTAAATAGTAATGTTTTATAGTAATCATTAAAAATGATTATTTTTAATGGCTACATGATATTTCACTGAATTCACTATGTATGATTTAGATTGTTTATAATTTTATTATTGATAAAACATCAAATATTAAATATGATGAACTATTATACCAATTTTTTTTCATGTTTTGGTGGATTTGCTTATGATAAGTTCCCAGGATAAATATTTAAAGTGGGTGAATATTTTTTGGCTCTTAATTACATTTTACCTAATCAGTTTCCATAAGGAATATACCAATTGACAGTGTCTACCAGTAGCAAATAAGTATACCAGACTCGCCACTGCTGCACTAAGATGGAATGATTAATATTGTTTCCTCTATTTTTTGTACAAAATGGAACCTTTATTTTTTTTTTAATTGGAGAAAAATTGCTTTACAATGTTTTATTGGTTTTGGAACCTTGTTTTAACTTTTAAAAAAAAATTTTGTTAGTAAAGTCAATAATCTTTTATTTGTATTTGTTAGTCCACTCATTTGTTATTCCATTTCTATAATAACTATTCACATTATTGATTGGTTGTTTTGCCATTTTATCTTACAGTTTTGAATTGTTTTACTTTTAATAAATATATAAGCTTTGTTATATTTTATATTAGTTTTTGATGCTATATAAAATTTCTTTTCCGTAGTAGACATTGATCAACCCTCTCCTGCAACTTTACTTGTGTTAGATAAATTGGAGGTGATATAAAAATAAATTACATTTTGGCTAGTGTGTTTTAACTGTATTATATAAGAAGTTTGAAACAGCTAATTAAAAATTTCTTTCTGATTACACAGAACTGAGGAGGCCATATATATTCAATGATACGTGTGTGTTTGTGTATGTGTATAAATAATTTTTAGGTCCAAACTGTTTAAGCCCTTGGAAATTTCAAGAGTCTGACATGGCTGACCTGCCTGGTAACGTCCTTCTTCACTACACTGCAAAGGTCAGAGTAAATGTGCGGACTGTTCATCAAGCTGTAACTATGTTGTGAACTAAAATTCCATCTTTATTCCTTTTGTCATTTCAATGGGTAATTGAGAAGAAGGGACTTGAATTATCATTAAAAATTATTAATTTTTAAAAGAAAATGGGGAGCAGTAAAGTTATGTTGCAGCTCTTAACTAGGGTTCAGATGTTATATCATTCCAGTATTATAAATGGGAATGCTTGTAGTGGGAATTTGTACTAATGAATCAACCTAAATGTGAAGTTCCCTGCTTTATGAACCTTAATGGAAGTTAACAGATAACTTTAGCAATTTCGAGAGTTGCAGAAAAAGCTAATTTGAATATAACTAAAATTGTTGGTAATATAAGGGAAAATAGTGTCTTATGTCAGTGGTTTAATTTTTCTGTCATTATAATTTTTGTACTAATGGGACTAAGATGTTGAATTAAAAAAAAAGTAAAATATCTGTTTTGCACATACTGGTTTAGAATAGAAAGAATTTTAACTCATGTGATTAGTGAATGATAAGTTCTAGCTCAAACTTATCTGTCAGATGACAAGCAGAAATGACCTGCATTTTATGAGTGAGTGTGTTAGAATCTAGTCCTTGATTCTTTTGAAAGACAGAGAATAGTAATACTAAACTTAATATTGTAGGCATCTTATCATTGAGTATACTATATACCTTTTAAAATTATGATGAAATGTTCCATATATAAAGTTATATTTTATCTTCATTGTGCTTAGCCGTTTGCCTTCTTTTTCTTTTATTTTTAGGCCTGCAAAAATTCTATCTGTCTTGATTTATCTACTAATTGTTTCCATGGAAGGTTAACAGGAAACAAAGTAGTAAACTGGGACATTAAGGTAAGTTAATGGTGAACACTGGGCAGCATATTATCTAAGTTGACTGATCCTTTAAAAGCATTTGTCTTTTGAGCAGTCCCAGATTGATCTGAGTAAATCCAGTTTAAAATATCTGCAGGTGAACAGTTTGAAGGATAAACAAATAAGTAGTTGAATGACTATTTAATTTTTTTGTAACTTAGTTATCTTTTTAAGTTATGCTGTCAGTTTTCATAAGAAAAATATGCTGCCCTCATTAATTGCTGCACTTTTAAGGTATTTAATCCCTGAAACTATGTAACAGATTTCAACCCCTCAGAGACTTCATTGATTATCCCTTTTCTCCTATATCATACACTTCTTGTCTAGTCTCCTGTCCATCAGCTTTAAACAAACTTAGATCGTTCCTCTCTGAGGTTAAAGAGTAATTTTCCCTCTTCTCCAGCACACCGTCTAGCCATCACATCTGGTTTGCCTTTTTCGTGTGACTCATATTTATGTCTCAGCTGGATATAGTATCTTTGCTTCTGTCTAACGGCCTCTACTTATTTCTAAGACTGAGTTAACTCTTCTTCTCATGAATACTTGTAGCAGTTTTTATTATTTCTTTCATCATGGTGAGTAGTTAACGATTTGCTTGCTTGATTCTCCAGTAGTCCTTAAGAACTTCAAAGGAGGGACCACTGCTTTTTCCAGCAGTGCCTGGCACCTGGTATATACAATAAGATCATTGACAGAGTGATTATAAATTAGTAAAGATTATTTGGGCTAATGTGAAAGTCAGAGACATCCTATTTCTAAAATATAGAATTTCTTTAAAAGATATATTAAATAGAAACTATAGCCTAAGTACAATAAAAATCAAAGACATTTATGTTGGAACTTACTGGTAAATCAGCAAAGAAAACAAAACTCTTTTATCTTCTAGTCATTTAATACCAGTCATATAAGCTTATTGTTTCAGTGAATAGAAATCATTAGGATAATTCTGCCTGGGCTAAAATGAATCCATCAATTTGTATTATTCTCATGTTATTCATGTGATATAAGGCTTTTTTCTCTTTGAGATACTGCTTATTCTTACCTGTTAACATAGTTAACTTTTGATGACCTATAAGATTGATTTTATAAGGCCAGTTCTATGGATTACTTACATAGAGAAAGCTGATTATTTGTCATACATTATACTTGAAATTCAAGCAGTCTTTGAGCCTTGAAATAGCTATGCAGAAGTCGAAAAGAAAGAATTATCAAGAAAAAGACTATTGCTTTTTTATACTGCAGCAAAATCAAAGACAAAAAATTTTAAATGACAACTGGAAAAAAAATGCTTTCCATCCCAAATTCTAGTTTACTGATTACAGAGCCCTTAAAAATCAATATGAAAAACAAGCAGACTAGGAAGAGGTTGTTTACAGACTTAAGCTATGTATACATAGCAGTTCAGAACATTTTAGCAGTCTAATCTTATATAGCACCCACTGTATGTCAGGCACTAAGCACTTTTCGTGTGTTAGCTTACCTCATCCTTGTAACAACTTTACAGAGTGGAAATTAATATTATCTTTATCTTACAGATGTGGAAACTGAGGCCTGGGAAATAACTTGTCTAAGATACTGAATATATCTGAATATATTTTGCTATCCACAGTAGTCACTTTGAACTTAGGTTGAAGCCACTGACTCCACTTTTCTGTAAACTTAGAGGAGTCAGTCATATTTGTAATACAAATACATTCTGTTTTTCCATGCCTTATTCTCCTGTTTGTTATGCCTTATTGCCTGTGACAGTTGTTATTTCTTACATAATTAATGATAATGATATGTACTTAGAGGGTCATGTTTGGATTGCCTGTCTTTTGAATTTGTAAACTTTGGAAAACAGAGGTGTATTAAAAATGTTCTGGCCTGGCTAATATACACAGGAAAAGATGCTCAATATCACTTTTTATTAAGAGAATTGCAAATAAAAGCTACGATGAAATATCACCTCACACCAGTCAGAATGGCCATCATCAAAAAACCCACAAACAAATGCCAGAGAGGGTGTGGAGAAAAGGGAACCTTCTTGCACTGTTGGTGAGAATGTAAATGGATATAGCCAGTATGGAAAATAGTATGGAGATTCCCTAAAAAACTAGAAATAAAACTACCATACAACCCAGCAATCCTACCACTAGGCATATACCCTGAGGAAACCAAAATTGAAAAAGACACTCCAGTGTTTGTGGCAGCACTATTTACAGCAGCTAGGACGTGGAATCATCCTAGATGCGCATTGACAGATGAATTGATAAACAAGCTGTTGGAATATTACTTAGACATAAAAAGGAACACATTTGAGTCAGTTCTAATGAGATGGATGAACTAGAGCCTATTATACAGAGTGAAGTAAGTTAGAAAGAGAAAAAAAATATTATATATTAATGCATATACATGGAATCTAGAAAGATGGTATGATGAACCTATTTGCAGGGCAGCAGTGGAGACACAGGCATAGAGAACAGACTTACGGACATGGAATGGGCGAGGAAGGAGAGATGGATGAATAGAGAGAGTGGCATGGAAACATATACACTACCATATGTAAAATAGATAGCCAATGGGTATTTGCTGATGAAACAGGGAACTCAAATTGGGGGTGTGTAACAACCAAGAGGGGTGGCAAGGTGTGGGAGGTGGGAGGGGTGTTCAAGAAGGAGGGGCATATGTGTACCTAAGACAGATTACTGTTGATGCATGGAAGAAACCAATGCAATATTGTAAAGCAATTATTCTTCAATTAAATATAAATTTTAAAAAATGGTCTGGCCTTGTCTCTCTTGAGGATTCATTATGGTGATCCTTGAGGCCACCCTTAAAGCATATGCCCATACAAGGGTTGCATTAGCTTAGGCTGTTGTACACCTTGCTAAAAACTTAAGCAAATTATAACCTCATACATGCTGTATAGGTATTAAATGATAAAATTTCCCATGCATCATAAGATTAATCAACTGTAGTTTCCTCTTTCAGGACGTTATAAATTGCATAGGTGGATTAAATGTACTCTTTCCTCTATTGGAAAAAATCAGCCACTTTGGTGAAGGACAGATTCCTGAAGGATTGAATGAAAGCACAGTTTCTGAGTTGATAACACCTGTAGAAGGAGATTGGGTGGTATTGACTTCCACAAAGGCATCAGGTATTTAGCTGAATTAATGTGAAATGGTCATTGAGAAATGTGAGAATTAATTGGAAATGTCTTGCTTCCATTTGTAGCTGAAGTGGTCCATTCCTAATTTTCCTAATGGAGTTCAGAAAATTCATAATACTTTGCTCAAAACACTTATGATGTTGACTGGGCTCTTGACTATCCTTAGTTTGTACTGTTAGCAGAAATCTGACAGCACTATTAAATTTATCGTAGAGGAAATATTTACATGTATATATAAATATATAATATGCAGTTACTGTTTTCTGTGATACTTATGTTCTGCAAGTGACCTTTAGGATGCATATTCCTGAGCCCAATTACTTGTTTGTTACAATATGCATTATGATGTAGAGCATCTGATATAAAAGTGATTAGAGTAATTATGATAATTAATGACTTGTTCACAATCCCACAGAGTCAAGACTTGAGAGAAATTTAATTGCAACATTTATCTTGATTGTGAAACACTTTATTCAAAGACATCCTATTAACCAGGACAACCTTATTCACTCCCATGGAGTTGCCGTTCTTGGAGCCTTACTTCAGAAGGTGAGCTAGTCTAATATTCTGCAGATATTTCTGATGATTGTAATTACCAGTTAGTATTGAGACTTTTTCTTTCCAGTACATAAATATATTTTTAAAATTATACTATCATAACTTAAGTTATATTAGAGAATATAATTTATTTCACAAGCAGCTTTTAAAAATTTCTATGAAATCACCTTATATAAGAACTACTTATCTTACATAACAGTGTATAATCTTTGATATTCAGGACCTTATGTGTTAACTTTGGTATTTGCATTATTTGATCATTTAAAGTACTATTTTAGGAATATGTTCTAGAGTTATATCAGAAAAATTAATGTTTGAATTGTTTATATTTTTCTAACCAAGATTTTTTTATTTAGTAGATGTTCTGAATTAATCATTTCAAATTACAGCTTAATGACAATTGTTTAAACTGAACTTTACAAAAACCTTCTTCTGTTTGGATTTCAGGTGCCTAGCGCTTTGATGGATGTTAATGTATTGATGGCAATTCAGTTACTCATTGAACAGGTATCATTAGAGAAAAATATGCAACTCCTGCAACAAATGTATCAGTATTTGCTGTTTGACTTCCGTATTTGGAACCGTGGAGATTTTCCCTTTCGAATTGGTAAGCTCAGGCTGTTGGATAAAATTCTGTAGTTGGTTTAGAAATTTATTACCACCTATGTGACTTTCATTTTAAGTGTATAATTTAAGAGTAAACTTTCTATTTTAGGTCACATACAGTATCTTTCTACCATCATCAAAGACAGCAGAAGAGTTTTCCGAAAGAAGTATGGTGTACAGTTTCTCCTGGATACACTTAGGATTTATTATGGGTATGATGCCCTTCTTCTCAGTTTGATAATGTGTCTGTCACTTGTTTGGAGCACTTAGATTGTTATATTTTCTAGCAATTCTGATACCTTTAACTTCAGAGAGCCAGGGCATTGTGAAGGTTAAAATAATGAACAAGGATCACATACAAGGGCAACTTACACAACTTTTCTGTGCTAAGGTTTTCTGCTTTGTGACAAGGACAACTGTATGATTTCCCATGTTTATTTCGAGGATTAAATTAAATGAAATAATAATGTGTAAAGCACTTTAAATTGTGTCTGCTACGTAATACATAAATATAAACTGTTTTTAACAATTTATATCTTTATTATTGCAACTCCTAACTTGAAAAGGTTTTTCTTAAAAAGAAGCCAAAGATACTATGAATTCTAATAGTTACATACAAACATCTTCTTTTAAACTATGGATTCTTTTATATATAAAAGTACAAAGATGTAAAAGTTAAAAATTTCAATTGTTTCTTGTTTACTTTCTGTTTTAGGAATGATTGTAAATATAGTGAGCTGTCTCCTGATGATATTCGAACAATAAGGACTTCTTTGTATGGACTGATTAAATATTTTCTGAGCAAAGGTGGAACTCATGAAGAGATACAAAGTATTATGGGTTACATAGCTGCTATCAATGAAGAAGAACAGGTATTATGCTCTTGATTAACCTGTTTTAATAATTAAGTTGCTGTATCATAGGCCATGTATTATATGTTTAACTATTAACAAAAGCCACTGGATAGATTCCTCACATAAATTTTAGTATTTAATAGGTTCATAAAAATTTTACATAAAGAGTAAATTATAACTGTTTCTATTTTTAAATTCTTCCACATACACTATTCATTTATACTTCAGAACTACCCTTTAAGACAGTGGTTCTTAATGTATGGACCCACTTACCTGAGAATTTTTTAGAAATCCAAATATATGTCCAAATCAAGCCCTCAAGGTGATTCTGATGTATGGTAGAATTTGACCACTGACATAAAATATACAGACCAGGGATTATTCTTCCCATGTGTACATTTGAAAATACGTGCTCAGGGAGATTAGGTGACTTAACTTAAAAAGTCACACAGCAGATAAACCTGGAACTGTATAACCCAGGTGTTTTTGTTGCTGTTTCTGTGTTCTTTTGGTATACCACTCTCAACACCAAATCTGAGCAGCCTTAATTTATGTTGACTGAAGAATTTTGTCCTCTGTCATGAAATATGCATTGTGTACTCAGTGGTTATATGACTTTATAGTTGGTATTATATAGATAAATTAACAGGCTATTTCCTTATAAGGTTGAACTACTTCAAAGGCTTCTCATTATTTAGAATAATGAAGAATCATCTTATTTCATGATTGCTATATTGTCACCTATGCTATGATTCATTGCTAATAATATTTTCTTGATCAATTTAGTCAAACATTTATTACATACTTAACTATATATTTATTGAATACTTACTATACATATATATAGAATAATACTAGATATTGTAGGTATTTAATGATGAAAAAATTATCATTCTTGTTTTTAGCTTAATAAAGGCAGGGATTGATAAGAAAGATTTATAAGTAATTATGAAAGTAAAGAAAGCATGAAATATCTGTAAGAGAAATATGAAGTAACATGAGATTGCCATAGGAGAGTGTTAGATGTTGAGGAACCAGGAAAGACTTTATGGAAGAGAAAGGTTCAGCAGGTGAACGTGGGTAGTGAGAGGATGTGCAAAAGGAAATGGAATAAAACAAAGGCATAATGAAGGAAAAGGAAAGGCAGATTCAGACTTCTGATAATCTAGTTAAGCTAAAACATTAGGGGATATTGAATTTAGTTAAGTAACTATTTGTGGTGTATGACTTTTGTTTGTGTTTCTGTATACGAGTGTGATTATTTGTTTTCTGTTGCTTAATTTTAAAAGCTTCTTGGAATTTTGGACATACTCTTCAGTCTCCTACGTACCAGCCCAACTAGAGGTCAGCTTTTCTTACTGCTGTTTGAACCTGGAAATGCTGACATACTTTATGCCTTACTCTTAAATCAGAAGTACTCTGACAAACTAAGAGAAATCATTTTTAAGGTACAAACATGTCTTAAGCATCTTTATATTTGAGGAGATTTGTGGGTATATGAATTTACTTCGAACATATCCATTCTGTGAATGTTAATTCTTTTTTCATGTCCCTACTTCTAATTTTAAATTGTTCGGTTTGTTTTGATACATATTTTTCATGTTTTTGCTGTTTGTGTATTTAAAAACTATATTATTATAATCTGATTAGTAATTTCAGTGGAAAATCCACTTTGTCATACTCAATAGAAAAACTCTTAACCTCCTTTAGACTTCCAGTGGGTCTGTGTAGCCCATCATACTAAGCTTGTTTAGCACACACTATTTATCAAGCACTAAGTCCATTTTGTGGCTCAGACGGTAAAGTGTCTGCCTACAATGTGGGAGACCCGGGTTCAATCCCTGGGTCAGGAAGATCTCCTGGAGAAGAAAATGGCAACCCACTCCAGTATTACTGCCTGGAAAATCCCATGGACAGAGGAGCCTGGTAGGCTATAGTCCATGGCGTCACAAAGAGTCAGACACAACTGAGCAACTTCACTTTCACTTCTATAAGCCCATTTAATGTATAGTTTATATAGTCCTTGCAGCAACTTTATGAAGTGGATATTATTATTATCATGTTACAGATGAAACTGAAGCGGAAAAATTAATAACTTGTTAAAGGATGTAGGACATGTTTTATTAAGCTTTCCAGAATATCCCAGACTTTGAATTTGGACTGAAGCCACCCCCTCCACCTTTTTGGTTAACTAAAATTTTAAAAGTCAGTCATATTTCTACTGCAAATGCTATTTTTTCATCATTTATTCTCCTTTGTAATGTCAAATTGCCTGTGACAGTTGTTTCCCCCTACATCATTAATGTGACATAAAGTCTACTCGTGGGGTTATGTTTGGATTGCCTTTATATGGAATTCCTAAATTTTGGAAAACGAAAGTGCATTAATGATGGTCTGACATAGTCTCTCCTGAGTATTGGTTATGGTGACCCCTGAAGCTATTCCTTAAAGCATGTACCCATACAGGGTTCCTATATGGAGAATTAATGTCATTTCTTCAAAAATGGCCCCTCAGAGGTTGTTCATGATACTCTTTTGCCAAGATTCAGTTCAGTTCAGTCGCTCAGTCGTGTCCGACTCTTTGAGACCCCATGAATCGCAGCACGCCAGGCCTCCCTGTCCATCACCAACTCCCGGAGTTCACTCAGACTCACATCCATCGAGTCGGCGATGCCATCCAGCCATCTCATCCTCTGTCGTCCCCTTCTCCTCCTGCCCCCAATCCCTCCCAGCATCAGAGTCTTTTCCAATGAGTCAGCTCTTCTCATGAGGTGGCCAAAATATGGGAGTTTCAGCTTTAGCATCATTCCTTCCAAAGAAATCCCAGAGCTGATCTCCTTCAGAATGGACTGGTTGGATCTCCTTGCAGTCCAAGGGACTCTCAGGAGTCTTCTCCAACACCACAGTTCAAAAGCATCAATTCTTCTGCGCTCAGCCTTCTTCACAGTCCAACTCTCACATCCATACATGACTACTGGAAAAACCATAGCCTTGACTAGATGGACTTACCCTTTCATAAAAGCTTTCAGTATGTCACTTTGTAAAAGTATTGATTTACGTTCAAGGTGTTTGAGGTTACTAATTCATTCTTCCATTTTAACATATGGATGAGGTGTTTCACAGTATTTCCTTGTTGTTGAAAATTATTTTGACAACTATCACATAAATAGATTACTAGATTAATCTAGAAGTGTCTTTCTTGTATTTCAGAGCACACGTTTGTTCTTCTTGCAAGCTACAGGATTTTTTCCCTCTACACTTTAAGCCATTAAAAGAAAATTTTAAATTATTTCTTTTATCTACGAAGAAATTGATATAAATTGGGGTTTGAAACATATTAATTATTCAAATACAGTTGCTTTTAAGTTCACTTTTTAATGATAGCAAGATATGGAATAGTCTTCCCTATTAGTGCTATTTTTTTTTAATTCTTGAGGAATAAAATGATGCTTCAAAAACATTGTAAAGTAAAGTGAAGTCACTCAGTCGTGTCCGACTCTTTGTGACCCCATGGACTATAGCCTACCAGGCTCCTCTGTCCATGGGATTTTCCAGGCAATAGTACTGGAGTGGATTGCCATTTCCTATTGTACACTAATATTTATTCAATATTAACCTAAGTGACAACAGTTCTTAGTTTTCTATATTGAAATGAATATATTACCATTGTGACCAGGTTATGGAACAGATGTTGAAATGCACAAATGTTTATGAACGAAGTAAACAACGTATTCGACTCAGAGAAGTTGGCTACTCAGGATTTGGACTCCTCCTTAATGAAGCACCTGTTAATACTTCTCTCATTAAAAGTCTCACCAATCAAATTATAAATACAGGTATGACCAAGGCTAAAAATACTAATGCATAGAAATGTTCTTCATCATCAAATAATTCTACTTGATGGCTCTAAATTTTTTTTTCTTCTGAAGGTTCTTTCCCCCTCCTTCCTCAGGTTGCTTTTAAAATTAGCTGTTACTAAGAAAAATGAAATAAAATAAAATAAAATTACCTGTTACTTGATTCAGCAGGGCTTTCATTGGACACTGTTTCAAATATACCTTTGTTGTTTTTCCCCAGAGCATAGCATAGAGCCTTACTTGGCATGCCTTCAGTAGATGTTTATTGACTGAGTGGTAAGCAAATAATTGACTATGTAAAAAGAAAAGGACATTAGAGAAAACGTGTACGAGATATTATTTTCCTTTACAGAGCTTGAAGTCTTAAAGGAAAAATGAAAACAAATTTTAGATATTTTTTTTTGTTTCTAATTTTGCTTTTATAAACCTTTTTGTTAGTACTTTCTATGAACTATAGGGTCTGTATCAGATGCTAGAGATTCAGAAAGATCTAGGACGAGCTTCTTTGATAAGACATTTATATAAGAAGGTAATCCAAGTATAAGATCGAAGCAGCATGGACAGTATGTTTAGGCAGTCAGAGAGCAGCTATTTCGGGTTTCCTGAGGAAGATGGTGGACATTCTAAGCCTATTGTCTTTGTAAAACTTAAACATATCTGTGATTCTCACCTAAAATGAAGCAGCTATTTCAGCATTTATGTGACTATTACGTATCATTCTTTTTTTGAGAAAGCAGTATGCTGGAGGCATCATACTTTGGGATTTCAAACTATACTACAAAGTTATAGTAATCAAAAGAGTGTGCTCCAGTGTGCATAAAAATAGTCACATAAAAAAGTGAAACAGAATCAAGAGCCCAGAAATAAAACTATGCATGTACAGTAAACTAGTATTTGATAAGGGATCCCTGAACTCAATGGAGGAAAGATAGTCTCTTCAATAAACGTGGTTGGGAAAACTGAATATCCATTTGTAAAACAATGAGAATGGACCCATACACCACACAGAAAAATTAACTCATTTAGATTAAAGTGTAAGAATTGAACTGTAAAAAATACTAGAAGAAAACATAGGGGAAAAGCTGTTTGACCTTTGTCTTGGCAATGATTTTTTGCATATGACAGCAAAAGCAACAAAAATCAAAATAAACCATGGGATTAGATCAAACCAGGAAACTTCTACATAGCAAAAGGAACCATCAACAAAAGGAAAAGTCTTTTGTACTTTTATACAAAAAGTATATACATACAGTGTATAGTATGGGAGAAAATGTTTATAAATCAAATCTTATAAGGAGTTAATATCTAAAACATATAAGGAAATCATACAACTCAATAGCAAAAAATCCAATTAAAATATGAGCAAAGGACGTGAATAGACATTTTTCTAAAGAAGATATACAAATGGCCAACAAATACATGAAAATATACTCAACATCCTTAATTTTAAGGGAAATGAAAATCAAAAGCACAGTGAGATATCACCTCCCACCTGTTAGTTTGGCTGTTACCAAAGAGAGAGGAGATAAAAAGTGCTAGTGGTGAGGGTGAGGGGAAAAGGAACCCTGTGTGCTGTTGGTGGGAATGTATTATAAATTGGTGCAGCCACTACTGTTGTTTTTTAGTCTCTTAAGTTGTGTCTAACTCCTTGCAGCCCCATAGACTGCAGCATGCCAGGCTCCTCTGCCCACGGTCTCCTGGATTTTGCTCAGATTCATGCCAGTGGACATGAGTTCATTAAATTTGAGCTGACTGTCCATTGAATTCATGTCTAGTCAGCTCAGATTCAATGGATATGAATTTGCAGCCACTTTGGAAGGTTCTTAAAAAATTAAAAATAGAACTACCACATGATTCAGCAGGCCCTCTTCTGGGTATATATCTAAAGGAAGTGAAATCATATCTCAAAGAGGTATGATCTGCACCGCTGTGTTTATTGTACCATCATTCTTGATTGCCAAGATACAGAAACAACCTAAGTGTCCAGTTCAGTTCAGTGCAGTCGCTCAGTCATGTCCGACTCTTTGCGACCCCGTGAATCGCAGCACGCCAGGCCTCCCTGTCCATCACCAACTCCCGGAGTTCACTCAAACTCACGTCCATCAAGTCAGTGATGCCATCCAGCCATCTCATCCTCTGTCGTCCCCTTCTCCTCCTGCCCCCAATCCCTCCCAGCATCAGTCTTTTCCAATGAGTCAACTCTTCGCATGAGGTGGCCAAAGTACTGGAGTTTCAGCTTCAGCATCATTCTGTCCGAAGAAATCCCAGAGCTGATCTCCTTCAGAATGGACTGGTTGGATCTCCTTGCAGTCCAAGGGACTCTCAAGAGTCTTCTCCAACACCACAGTTCAAACGCATCAATTCTTCTGCGCTCAGCCTTCTTCACAGTCCAACTCTCACATCCATACATGACCATAGCCTAAGTGTCCATTGACAGATAAATAAGTAACAAAAGTCAGGCATGTATATATGTACACAAAATGGAATATTGGCCATATAAAAGAAGGAAATCCTGCTGTTTGCAACAACATGGAAAAGCCTAGAAGGCAATCTGATAAGTAAGTCAGGCAAAGAAGGACAAATCCCATGTGATCTCATTTAACCTGTGGGTGAAAAAAGTGAGAAACAGGGTAGACGGATGGTTGCCAGAGTGGGGCAGTGAGGAAAACGGGTAAAGGTACAAAGACTGAAAACTTTCAGTTGTAAAATAAGTATGTTTTGTGGATCTAAGTTATAACATGGTGACTGGAATTAACAATACTGTGTTGTGTATTTGTAAGTTGCTAAGAGAGCAGACCTTAAATGTCCTCACCACAAAAAGAAATATGGTAACTATGTCAGATAATGGCTGTGTTAAATAACCTTATTGTATAATCATTTCACTATATATATGTGTATATATATATATATATATAATCATTGTGTTTTGCACCTTAAACAGTGTTTTTATGTCAATTATATCTTAATAAAGTTGGGGGAAAAAGCATGTTTGTTGACAGCAGGAAAAAAGTATAAATAAAATGAATATGTCAGCTTATATATAACTATTAACACATTTCTTTCTTTTTTTTTCTCTAGTACTTAATGTTAACTTTTTTTTTTCTATCATAGATCCTGCTATTAATTTCAAAGATCTGTTATCTGTGGTATATATTTCTCACAGAGCCTATATAAATGTCAGGGTGGTCATCTGCAGAAAGGTTAGTAAGCTTTAAAATATACTCTTAAGAATTGCAGTATTATTATATTGTGAATAACCTTTAGATTAAGTATATTTCACCAGATATAAGTTCTAATATCTTTTATATGACATAATGTTATAGTTTAGTTTTTTGAAGGGAATTAACTTTATGTAATAATAAGAAATATAGCATACAAATTTGTTCTTCACCATACATGAGCTCCTGGAAATAATGCCCTTCCCAGAGTCAAAAATATATTCCCAGAAACTATTTTCTGTATTAAGATCCTTCAGTTGTGACCTTTTCTAATTCATATACCATATTTTAGAGTTTCTGAATCTTTTGACCTTTATGGAAAGGGTTTTCTGTAGTTTATGGGTGTATTCCAACTATGATTTACCTTCAGTCCACTCATTTAACATTTAAGTAAGTTTATGAATGGTTATCCCATTTGCTTCTTCCTGCCTAAAACCTTTTCTTCTGGTAACCAATGACCACTCTGGTATTTAATTTGCTTCCTTGCTTTTCTTTTTAATTTTGTTCCCTAATTATGTCACTGTTCTTTTCCACCAGTAAATCTGGATATATATTTCTCCTTTTTTCTTTAATTTTTATTTTATCTGTTATTTATTGATTTATTGCACTGGATCTTTGTTGCTCCACGCAGGCTTTCTTTAGTTTTGGTAAGCAGAAGGCTTCTCTTTTTGTGATGCACAGGCTTCTCATTGCAGTGGCTTCTCTTGTAGAGCGTGGGCTCTAGGTGCTTGGGGTTCAGTAGTTGCAGCATGCAGACTCAGCAGTTGTGGCTCACGGGCTCTAGACATGATGGGCTCAGTAGTTGTGGTACACGGGTTTAATTGCCCTGCAGTGTGTGGAATCTTCCTGGACTAGGGACCAAACCCGTGTCTCCTGCACTGGCAGGTGGATTCTTATCCACTGTACGACGGGAAAGTTCCCATGTTTCTCTTTAATAGCTGCATGGTTTTTTATTCTATGACTGTTCTATAAAGTATAATCTGGTTTCCTATTGATGGACATTTTAGATTGTTTCCTGTTTTACCATGTTAACAAACTTCTGTTAGGAGCTTTTTTTTTTTTTTTTTTAACACAGATATTTACCTGTCTGTGATAATACATATGTGGTACATAATTCATGAAATGCAATAGCTCTTCAAAGAGTTTTCATAATTTATATATTGATGGATTTTGCTATATTTTTCTTGAAGCAAGTCATGTAAATTTATCTTTTTTTCTCTCAGAGTGCAATTAGAAACCTCTCCCATTATGGCCTAGTTTTTATTCATTATGTGTTTATAAAATAGCTGTAAGATAAGTCTTATTTCATGGAAAGTTTAAAATCATGAAAAGTTTCTTTGCCTACCAATATTTAATATGTTTAAAGCTGATATTTTGCACTGACAGAGGCATAGTAGCTCACTGATTGCAGCATTAAGTGAGGAAAGACACTTAACGTGTCATTGTAACTCACTTTGACTCAATTGCTGTCTGTACCAGCATCAGTGTACATAAGAACCATTAATTCTGAAGTCCACACTGACATAATTCATCTCCTGCTATGAAATTCTTCAGAGTTAGAAATTCTGATAAAGAGATACTCTATAAACACTGGGAGCCGAAATTCTTTCCATCTACTTAGAAGTTAATTGTCTTTGTGATGTAAATCTTAAAGCTCCTAATGGCATTTCTTATAAATTTTTTTTCTTAATAATTTTTTTGGAATACAGTTGATTTACAATGTTGTGTTATTTCTGCTGTACAGCAAACTGAATCAGTTACACATATACATATATCCACTTTTAAAGATTCTTTTCCCATATAGGTCATTACAGAGTACCGAGTAGAGTTCTTTGTGCTCTACAGTTGGGCTTTGCTCTTCCCCAGTACCCTTCCTATTCTCTACCAGAAGGCAGTGTGGTGTAGTGGGGAGCACTTGTGTTCTGGGGCCAGACCACTTTTAACAGCATTTCTGATATAGTATTTGAAAATTTGTTTTTATCCAAAAAATGTGAAGTCATTTGGGATTCTAGAGATCATACACATTGTCACGTCAATACCTACTCTTTAATTTCAGTTTCTTATTCTAGCTAAATAGCAGCACCCATCTCACTGGAAATAGTTTTCTGGAATTAAAGTTCAGTTTTTGTTTGTTTGCACCATGTAGAGTTAATGAAAAAAAGTGTTTTTGCAAAAGCAACCTATTAACTTTGCTTGGGGGGAAAAATGATATGGGACATTATTCTTGGTGTACTTAGGGTCTTTCAAAGTTTCTTATGTGTTCTAATGATTCCCCAAACCCTAGTGTCAGAACTGTGTGTGGCATATAGTTGTTGTTCATTTCTAAGTCATTTCTGACTCTTTGTGACTCTGTGGACTGCAGCATGCCAGGCTTCCCTGTCCTTCACCATCTCCAAGAGTTTGCTCAAACTCATGTCCACCGAGTCGGTGATACCATCCAACCATTTCATCCTCTGTTGTCGCCTTCTCCTCCTGCCTTCAATCTTTCCCAGCATCAGGGTCTTTTCCAATGAGTCAGCTCTTGGCAATAGGTAGCCAAAGTCTCGAAACTATCCAGTGCTTTGGCACATAGTTGATGTTCAGTATCTGCTAAACAAATATAGTAGGCTCATGGAGAGTATTTAGTTGAGAGGATATAACTTTATTACATTAAATCAGTTTATATTTTTTCTCTGACCAAATTAAGTTAGTAACATGAGTATGTTGGTATGTGGAGGATTATTTTATCTTATTTTCCTTTTTTATCTTTCAGCAAATATTTGAATATATCCCTACTCTAGATATACAATGAGTATATCTAGATTAGTTGAGAACCCAGTGTCTGCCCTCCAAATAGTTTCTAATCTAGTTAAGAATGTAATCTGTTGAAAATGTATCCTCCAAAGTTTCTTATTAAATTACTTTGTCATGAAATAACTGAAATGGTTCTGAGGTAAAGTACCATTTACCTTTTGACAAATTTTTGCATTCTTAATCTCTTTGCAGATTTTACAGATTTTGCAGTCCCAGCCAGATGCAGCACATCAGATATCTCAACAAGTGGGCTGGCAAGACACCTTAGTTAGGCTTTTTTTAAAAGCAAATTTTGAAAATGGAAATACTCTTCATAAACACAATAGGGCTATTATAATGAAAGACAATGATAAAAATATATCAGTGGAAGATATGAAGAGGAACTTTGACGAAAAGACAGATGAAGAAAAAATTGCCTCTTTTGCCTCAGCTCATGTGTCTTCAGATGAGTGGAGTTTGGAGGATAGACATTCTCTGGACTCAAACATGCCATTATTTCAAGAAGATAGCTCGATGGGAGAATTATCTTTCAAATCAGAGAATCAAGAAGAATTCTGGCATAATAACCCTTCACCTCTGAGTTTAGATCTCAGTGGAATTGATTCATGTGAACTGAGTGATGGTGGAAGTCAAATGCCAGACAGCCTGCCTAGCACTCCTTCCCCAGTAGAGTCCATGAAGCCGTTTCCTGTGCAGCCTGACAAGGAAAGCAGCGTCACATATGATGTGGGTTTTAGTGATGACTTCTCTTTACTTGAAAACAAAGAGGTAAGATGCCTCATTTGTCCAAATGTATTTTTATTTTTATATGTCTAACCCCAGAAATGTGTAATTGTTAATAGCTTCATATATTATTCATGTTCCAAGTCTCATGATTGAAGATATTGGACACCTAGAAGTCCCACAGTAGTGAGTGTCTTAAGAGCAAAGCCAGTGTCTTGTTCTTCTTTACATCTCTGGGGCCTTCCTAGTGAAGTTCTAGGTTCATCCAGACACCTTAAAAATATGTTAAATGATAATAATCTGTGTACCTGATGGTTCTGTTTATGTGTTTTTAACAATCCTTCCCTCCAGTAATTTAATATTATTTTCATGTTTTTTATAGAGATGTGAGGAGGAGCTTATTCAGTTACTGACCAATATTTTGAGCTGTATAATGTGTAAGGGACTAGAAAAGTCTGATGATGATACTTGGATTGAACGGGGACAAGTGTTTTCAGCACTAACTAAACCAGGAATATCCAGTGAGCTACTTCGACCATCAGATGAAATAAAACTAGTGTAAGCATTCCATTAGTGATATCCCCTCTCCTTTTGAAAGTGGGCAGGAGTCTAAAATATTTATTATTGAACATTTATTCTGTATTCACTGGGTAGGGAGAGAGAAAAGGGGAAGCTTTGTACTCAGCCCTTTTCCTGTCTGTTGCCATTCTAGTGGGATCTAGAGAGAAATACAAAGCTAACTCCAATGTGAAAAGATTTAAATCTTACATTAATTTGGGTTTGAGGTGATTATATACTCATTGTTTCAATTGTTTCCTGTAGTATCTAAGGACTTGGTGCTTTGTGTTCTATAGTCTAGCCCAGGTTTGAATGCTTCTGTGCTAAAGGAAGGGGGAGTAGTGTTTTCATGAAAATTACTCCTCTAAAGCTTTGAGTTCCAGGCATATGATAGGACACTGTAACAGCAGCAGACTACAACAGAATTATTCTTGTTTTTCCATGGAGCTAGACTCTGTGTAAGGCATAAAGCTTTCTTCCCTAACATTTCCAATTTCAGCTTTAAAAGGAACTTTTAAATATCTCATGGCCAGAATGTGAATTATTTTCATAGCTTTTTTTTTAAAGGTCAAGTCAAACAGGTAACTTTTACTCTGCCTTTTAGTATTAGGTTATATTAAAGATAGATACTCCAGAGATGGAAAAGTGCTTTCATTGTTACTAAAATCCTTCCACAATGTCTTATGATGCCTGCCAGTGAGAGTGTATCTTTGGAAATACACTCCTGTTAGTAAATAGCTGGCTTTGCTGTTGCTGTTTTCTTTTCATTTTTTTAATGACCTGTTATTTTTATAAGTATAAAGTGGTTTTACTTTGCTTTATACCTAGTTTGCTACAGAAGATGTTAGAATGGGCCGTCACAGAAAACAGAGAAGCAAAAACGAATCTAGTAACTGCCGAAAATGCTTTCCGACTCACACTGATCATACAGAACTTCCTGCAATCAGAGGGACTAGTCAATTCGAACATGTGGACTGAGAAGGTGCGTAACGTATCTTTGATTTTTTTTTGGTAGTGGGAGACTTTATTCAAAGAAAGAAATTGTATATCGTCTCTTATCAGATGCAATAAACAATGGATAAGGTGTGATAAATAGTTACAGACTTTGTTAACTATTGCTAGGATAATTATTTTGTTTTTTACCAGCTGAATATTGAATCAGCCTTGAAATATGTATGATTTGTATTACTGTTGGGGGAAGCTCATCATAGGTAGATTTAAAAATGGGAATATTTTTGTTTCTCAATTTTTCCTTTGTGTTAGCTTTTAGAGGATTTGATGCTGCTCTTCGACAGTCTGTCAGTTTGGTATTCTGAAAGTCCAGTATGGGTGAAACTCTCTCAGATTCAAATCCAGTTGCTGCTTGGTTTCATTGGAAGGGGTAATTTGCAGGTTTGTTGATTCTTTTACATTTATATACTTACACGTAACATATGAATTTGTGTAATAACTGAATGGCAATTATGTTTTCAGCACTTTAATTTTTTAGTTTTAAAAATACCATGACTTAACTCTGCTTTCAGTTTTGTAGGATTAAAAACAAGCTTGAGAGGCAGCTAGTCAGTTATTTTTTCCCTAATGTTTGTGACTCTGTATAATTTGTGGTTTTCTTTTAAAGCATTAATACATAGCTTATATTAGAGGGTGTTACTCACATCATCTGTATTTAGCATAGCTAGAAGCTGTATAGCCTGCATAGACTTTTTGTACATGTGCAGTTTAGGGCTTGCATTTTTTTGTTTGTTTTGATTTGTTTTGTTTTGTTTTAATTTTTTTATTGAAGGATAATTGGTTTACAGAATTTTGTTGTTTTCTGTCCAACTTCAACATGAATCAGCTATAGGTATACATATATCCCCTCCCTTTTGAATCTCCCTCCCATCTCCCTCCCCAAACCACCCTTCTAAGTTGATACAGAGCCCCTGTTTGAGTTTCCTGAACCATACAGCAAATTCCCATTGGCTATCTATTTTGCATATGGTAATATAAATTTCCATGTTACTCTTTCCATACATCCCACCCTCTCCTCCCCTCTCCCCATGTCCATAAGTCTATTCTCTATGTCTGTTTCTCCATTGTTGCCCTGTAAATAAATTCTTCTGGACCATTTTTTGAGATTGTGTATTTGTTGGTTAGAATATGATATTTATCTTTCTCTTTCTGACTCACTCCACTCTGTATAAGTTCTAGGTTCATCCACCTCATCAGAACTGATTCAAATGCGTTCCTTTTTATGGCTGAATATTCCATTTTATGTATATATACCACAGCTTCTTTATCCATTCGTCTGTCAATGGACATCTAGGTTGCTTCCATGTTCTGGCTATTGGATACATGTGTCTTTTTCAATTAGGACTTGCATTTTTGAGAAAATTTTTTTAAATTGCTCCTGTCAAGATCTTTTTCTATATTAAAACACTACTTTTAGTAGTGTTTTAGTGTTTTACATTTTTCTCATTTTTTTCATTTATTAAGCACTTGGTGAAGACCAAGTATAGCTTTGTGCTAGGTTTCTGTAATGAAGGTGAATCAAAGATGGACACAGAATATTCATTGTTTCTGTTTTAAATTAAAGTGTCAAGGGTTAGAGAAGTTCCATGCAGATTTTAGTCTGCCATCTTTCTGTTTACTTGGCTGTTTGTGATGACCTGGGTTGAATTAGTCATGACATGTGTCCCATGGCTAGTTCAGTTCAGTTCAGTACAGTCACTTAGTCGTGTCTGACTCTTTGTGACCCCATGGACTGCGTGCAGCACATCAGGCTTCCCTGTCCATCATCAACTCCCGGAGCTTGCTCAAACTCATGTCCATCGAATTGGTGATGCCATCCAGCCATCTCATCCTCTGTCGTCCCCTTCTCCTCCTGCCCTCAATCTTGCCCAGCATCAGGGTCTTTTCCAGTGAGTCACTTCTTCATATCAGGTGGCCAAAGGATTGGAGTTTCAGCTTTAGCATCAGTCTTTCCAAAGAACACCCAGGACTAATCTCCTTTAGAATGGACTGGTTGGATCTCCTTGCAGTCCAAGGGACTCTCAAGAGTCTTTAACACCACAGTTCAAAAGCATCAGTTCTTCAGCGCTCAGCTTTCTTTATAGTCTACCTCTCACATCCATACATGACCACTGGAAAAACCATAGTTTTGACTAGACGGACCTTTGTTGGCAAAGTGATGTCTCTGCTTTTTAATGTGCTGTCTTAAGTTATGTCTGTGTCATGGCTATTTACCTGACTATACATTCATTTTTGATGTTGGAATTTTAAGTACTTGGGGTATGGGAGTTGTGGTGTGTATGGTGTCTAATATAACCTTGCTATAATATTGATAAGAGCATGAGGATGTTAAAATACCATACATTTGCTGTTTTTAAAGAAGGCCATACTTTTCAGTAAGTATTTTTTTCCAGTCAGAAAAGAAAATATGCTCATTGTAGAAAATACACAAAAAACATAAAGAGAAAAAAAATAGGTAAAACATGCTTTATTCTGTAGCCAAAGAACGATCTCTCAACATTTTAATATTTTTTTCTGTGTATATGTATATATTTTGGGGGGGGGGAGATGGAAACCATCATATATTTGGATAATTTTGTGTTCTTTTCTATTTTTCTTACAATTATATTAAACTTATTTCCCCCTGTTACTAACTTTTTTTAAGATAGTGGACTTTCCCCCTAATCATGAAGGTAATACATTGTCTTTGTAGAAAACATGGAAAATACAGAAAAGCTCAACAATACTAGATATTCTGATATGTAAATAATGAATGTTTGAATTGTACAGCTTTTAAATACAATTTGAAAATATATGAACTAAGAACTTTTATAAAGATTGTTATACTCTTTGTCTAGTAATTCTACTCTAAAACTATATTCTAAGGTAATAATCTAAAACATCAAGCAATCTTTGTACACATAGATGTTCATTGTCATTTTCTTTCTCCTCCATGTAGGAATAGAACAAAGATAACTTTTTTGACTTCTTCACTGAAATGAACCTGGTGGCTGTTAAAGCCCTTGGAGCCAGCATGCTGGGTAGCTAATTGTTTTAGATGTTAGGACTTGGTTTTTTTCCGCTGATAATCACCCTCAGTGTTTTTCTCCTTGGTGAGATTTCTTTTTTTTTTTTCCCCTTGGTGAGATTTCCAAGGAGAAATAACATGTGTATTATAATTTGTTCACCATTAAATATCCAGTGCCTGTCCCATAGTAGGATTTTATGGGAGTCCTATTAAATAAATGAAGAGTTGTAGAGAAGGCAATGGCACCCCACTCCAGTACTCCTGCCTGGAAAATCGTATGGACGGAGGAGCCTGGAAGGCTGCAGTCCATGGGGTCGCTGAGGGTCGGACACGACTGAGTGACTTTCCTATCACTTTTCACTTTCATGCATTGGAGAAGGAAATGGCGACCCACTCCAGTGTTCTTGCCTGGAGAATCCCAGGGATGGGGGAGCCTGGTGGGCTGCTGTCTGTGGGGTCACACAGAGTCAGACACGACTGAAGTGACTTAGCAGCAGCAGCAGCCGCACCTACAGCTAAGACTTGATTCTGTCAACCAGTAGTTAGTGATCTAGAACATTCCTCTCTAGCTACTTGTTTAATTTCACTCTCTCAGGCTAAAAGCGGATTTCCCTGAGGTTGTGCATCTTAAAAAATTGGGAAAGGAACCCCTTCCCTCATAGGGGTTTAAACAGAATTGCCTGCAAAATGAATCTGGCCAGCAAATTTGTTTTATTTGGCCCATTTATATTATTTAGTTCCCAACATTTAATTATCAGGAGATTTCACATAAATGCCAGAATTTCCCAGCGTGTCTTTAAAGCAGGACCAAATAGCTGTTCATTTCCTTAGATGCTGCATATGATCACTAGTTTGTCTGGGTTTCTGCTCCCTCAATGATCTTAGCTCATCTAATGGTTCTCTTCACTAGCTGCCCATGAAATCACCTAGAGGAGCTTTCTAAAAATGCCTTTGTGTGCTTTGTGTGGGGCGTCACTCAGTAATTAAGCAGGGAACTAGGGCATTGATGTTTCTGTCATTTCTCAGGTGACCATAATATAGTACTCTTTATAATGTGAGGGCAGGGGGATCATATCTATGTGTGTGTGGGGGTGGGCAGTGGTATGTAAATCATTGTATTCACTAAAAGTGTCTTTATACTTTTAAATAAATGTATAAAATTATAGTTACGTAATACTGTGACACTAGTTAGAAGCAGAGCACTGAATATTCGACTTTTTATGTAAACAGTGTTTTTAAAAACACGTAGCAAAAAAGTCTAGCGTATTAGCATTGGTGTTTCCTGGAAAATGAGATTTTATGGCCTTTTGTCTCATATTTGTTGCCTTCTATTGGGTTTACACTGCTTTAGTCAGATTAAAGAGTAAAGTGAAGGGGTTTGGGGGAAACCTGAGGAGAGCAGAGATGCTTCACAAGTGGAAGCTTAAGTTAAAAATAGAAAAGTTAAAATTTTGAACCATCTTAGAGGTTATTTCCTCAAATGCTCTTTGCTTCTTTAAGTTTTCTGTTACGGAAAGACTGCCTGAGATCCCTTATTGTTGCCTTGGCCTTCGAAGACCTGTGCATACAGCTCAGATGAGTTTTTGGCACACTTAATTCTTGAAGTCATGTTGGTTTCTAATACTTCCTTTTTTTTTCTCTTGCTTTTCTTTATTTTTAAAATAATATGATCCAAGATTGGGATATAGGTGAAGGGAAAAGGAGGCGCTTTTTTTTTTTTTTTAATAATTTGTCTTATAGTTTTAAGACTTACATCTTTCTCTAGTCTCAATGAAAGGAGGCCCCTTTGTGACCTAATTTACCTTTTTGCAATGAAGTTTGAGGCCAGAGCTTAAGAGTAATATAGAGTATTACTTTGTGTGAGTTTGTGCCCTAAATGTGTATTTACCTTGGGGACTCTGCTTCTCAGGTGGCTCAATGGTAAAGAATCTGCCTACTAATGTAGCAGATCCAAGAGTGTGAGATTTGATCCCTGGGTTGGGAAGATCCCATGGAGAAGGAAATGACAACCCACTCCAGTATTCTTGCCTGGAGAATCCCATGAAGAGAGGAGCCTGGTGGGCTACGGTCCATGGAGTCGCAAAGAGTTGGACACAGCTTAGAGACTGAGCATGCATGCATGTATCCTAAATGTGTATTTTCTTCGAGAACTTTACTTGGTCTCCTATGTACCGTAATTTATCTGTAAGAATGCTTGTAATTCCAAATAACAGAAATGTCAATACAAGATGACTTAGTTAAAAAGATTCATGTAGTTGAAAATTCCATAGTTAAGATGAGTTCAAGGCATGATTCCATCAAGGCTCCATCCAGTTGCATTTGTTTGCTGTTCTTGTAGCATGGCTTTCCATCCTGTGCCAGCTTGTTTTAAACTGGCTGCGGTTACCATCACAGAATGACTGCCAGCAGAAACTGAGGCTGCATGCTTGCTTGTGCATATTCAGAGAAAGAGAGTGCTTCTACCTATAGTCCTTGTTGGTAGACATTTCTTCATGGATCTCTTGTGAATACAGACAGTGGATGCCTTTGTGATGAACTGTCTTTTTGAGGATGCATGTATAGTAAACAGCTTGAGGAGATAGAGATCATATCTCCCTCCAGACTAAAAGGCAGGTTTGTTTTACTGCCCAGGTCAGGAAGATCCCCTGGAGAGGGAAATGGCAATCCACTCCAGCACTGTTGCCTGGAAGATCCCATGGACGGAGGAGCCTGATAGGCTATAGTCCATGGGGTCGCAGAGTCAGACACGACTGAGCAACATATGTATGTATGTATGTATGTGATAAAGACAATATCTCCCTCCACGGCAGTGTTCAGGCACCTTTACTACCCAGGGTAAAAGATTTGGATTCCTTTTGCTTGGGGCCACTCTCTTGTAATGCAGCCATTGTGTGTGCAGGCATCATCTCCTATTCATTTCTCACCATGAAATTAGTTTGGGAAACAGGGCAAATCCTGATATTCTGCTGCTGCTGCTGCTAAATCACATCAGTCGTGTCCGACTGTGTGCAACCCCATAGACAGCAGCCCACCAGGCTCCCCCGTCCCTGGGATTCTCCAGGCAAGAACACTGGAGTGGGTCGCCATTTCCTTCTCCAATGCATGAAAATGAAAAGCGAAAGTGAAGTCGCTCAGTCATGTCCTACTCTTTACAACCCCGTGGACTGTAACCTGCCAGGCTCCTCCGTCCATGGGATTCTCCAGGCAAGAGTACTGGAGTGGGTTGCCATTGCCTTCTCTGCCTGATATTCTGGTTATTGCTAATGCTGTAGATCATTGTTTCTGATCCAGGAGTCTCATTCTTCTGCCTGTGTCTGTGAAACTATGGTAAACTAACTTGTTAGCTTGAAGGTTTGGTAGTATCCAAGCCCTTTCACGGTTCTTTACAGTTACTGTATAGAAGTTCTGACATTGCACTAATAAAGCTATACCTGACCTGAATGAATCCATGCTACAAATACAATGACGAGTTGACTGAGAGATGAGTTCCCTGAACCAGTCACTGTGGCAAGGGGTTGGATATTCTGTTTGGCTTATATCTTTTAGGACCTGAGTTGGAACTCGAGATGGAATCATCCCCCTCTTCTTGCAGACTATAAGAAGGAGTAGAGTGGATGTTGGGATGATTAATTATCAACCTTTTAACTTTTCTGTATATTCCATGGGTTACTTTTATAATTTATTTTTAAAAACAACTTTAAGAAGAGCCAAAGAACTTTGCTATCACTAAATATCTGCTCTATTTTACTATTTTTCTCCAGGTTTGTGCAGTGGCATCTGCTAAGCTAAACACCCTTCTTCAGACCAAAGTGATTGAAAATCAGGATGAAGCATGTTACATTTTAGGGAAGCTGGAACATGTTCTAAGTCAGTCAATCAAGGAACAGACTGAAATATATTCATTTCTGATTCCCCTTGTCCGTACCCTAGTTTCTAAAATTTATGAGCTTCTCTTCATGAACTTGCATCTACCTTCTTTACCTTTGACTAATGGTAGCGCTTCATTTTTTGAAGATTTTCAAGAATATTGCAGTTCAAATGAATGGCAAGTTTACATTGAAAAATATGTAAGTTTTATCTTTATTGAGTGAGGTTTTTTCTACTAAAGTATCATTTTTATGGAAGCATATAGTAAATTTTGTGTATATATATTTTTTATAAGATTGTACCTTATATGAAGAAATATGAAACCCATACATTTTATGATGGTCATGAGAGCATGGCACTTTATTGGAAGGATTGTTATGAAGCCTTAATGGTGAATATGCATAAGCGAGACCGAGAAGGGGGAGAAAGCAAGCTCAAGTTTCAGGTAAAAATTATTAAATGTTTTAATATTTAGTTTTTTATGTTGATTTCAAGCAGTTAATGTTCAAATGAGAATAATAACAAGCCTGAACTTTGAAAACAAACAGTATTTCTTACTGTTTGTCAGAAAAGTATTTCAGAATTAGAAGAAAAGAACTGATAAGTAGCAATTTAAAAATTTATATCAAAATGTTCTATGCACAGTGATTATGTAAAATGTCTATTAAGCTGAGAAGGTATCTCTAAGGAGGCTGAGTATATACCAGTGCTTAGAGGGTAATTTATAACACAAAGTACTTATACTAAAAAAGAAGAAAGACCTCAAATTAATAAGTTCATTCCATCCTAAGAAACTTGAAAAAGTAAGCTAATCTACTGTTATTTTTTTTCGCCTGTGCTGCACCTTTTGTAGAATCTCAGTTACCCCACCAGGGACTGAATCCCTGCCATCACAGTGAAAGCACCGAGTCCTAACCACTGGACCGGCAAGGAATTCCCTACATTAGTTTTTAAATAAGAAATTATTAAAGAGCATAAAATAATGAAAATGAAATCAGAAAAGCAATAGAGAAAGCCAATGAAACCAAAATCTGCTTCTTCAAAATATCAATAAAATTGATAGACTTGTAGCCAAATTGAGGTAGGGGGAAAGGGGGAAACAGTACTCCTACCAGAAATTAATCACCACTGACCTCACAGACATCAACATGCTAATTGGATTATTGCAGCCAATCTGTGCACATAAATTAGATGCTTTAAATGTAATTGATCAGTTTCTTCACAAATACAAATTTCCAAAAATAATTCAATAATAAATAGATAACCTGGCTTGTCCTCTATCTCTTAAAGAAATTGAATTTATAGTTAAATAGCTTCCCTTGTGGCTCATCTGGTAAAGAATCTGCCAGCAATGCAGGAGACCTGGGTTTGATCCCTGGGTTGGGAAGATCCCCTGGAGAAGGGAATGGGTATCCACTCCAGTATTTTGGCCTGGAGAATTCCATGGACTGTATAGTCCATGCAGTCGCAAAGAACTGGACACGGCTGAGCAACTTTCACTTCACTTCCCTTCACCTTCCAAAACAGAAAACTCTAGACCCAGATGGCTTCACTGGCAAATTTAACAAATATTTAATAGAGAAATTAGACCAGTTCTTTGGAGTCTGTTTAGAAAATAGAAAAGTGGCATAACTTTCCACCTTGTTATATAATGGCAATATTACCCTCATATTGAAACCATACAAAAACAGTATAAGAAAACTGAAGACAGTATCTCTTTTGGAACATAGATATAAACTAAATCTAGCAGTGTATAATAAAATAACATCACAACCAGAATAGTTTATCTTATATGCAAGGCTGATTCAATATTTTATAATCATTTGATAATCAGTCATATTAATAAACTTATCGAAAAAAGATGCATGATCATATCAGTAGATGCAGCATTGGCAAAATTCATCATCCATTTATGATCAAAGTTTTCAGCAAACTAGGAATAGAAGGGAAGACCCAAATCTCTACAAAAATCCTACAACTAGCTTCATATTTAATGATGAAAAACTGAGTGCTTTGCCCATTAAGGGTGGAATGTTCACTTTCATGCTTCTTTGTATTGAACTGTGAGATGTAGCAAATTCAGTAAGAATAGAAAAAGAAATAAAAGACATATTGGGAAAGAAGAAATAAAACTATTTACAGATCACATGATTATCTGTGATCAATATACAGAATTTAATCATATTTCTATACAGTAGCAATGAACAATTGGAAACTGAAATTAAAAAAAAAATACTATTTACAGTAAGACTAAAAAGAATGAGGTACTTAGATACCAGTCTAACAAAATATGTACAGAATATATATACTAAAAACTGTAAAACACAGATGAAACAAAGAAGATCAAATAAAGTAAAGCTTTATTTCATAACTTAAGTGTAAAAAGAAACATTTGTAATCCACTACTACTGACATTTTGCTGTGTTATCTTTCCTGTATTTTTATATATATATAATGGTTTAAGTGAAATGATAGTTTCATTTGCTGCTACTTCAACTTAAAATGTGTCATGAGTATTTTCCCATGCCATTATATGGCTAATATTTCATAATGTTATTTATTAGAAAATTTAAACTTATTTCCTGGTTTTAGATCTAATTTATGAGTTTTTTCTTTATTATGGATAGTACTGATCATCTCTCTAGTCATATTTTTGTGTTTATCCAGAATGACTTCCCTCGAATAAGTGGAATTACTGGTATGTAGCAATCATGATAATAATTATTATTATACTTCCCTCATAGAAGTTCTACCAGTTATTATTCCAACCTTTCTTTTCTCTGTAATTTTACCCTTGGCTTCTAGAAAAACCTAATTTATGTGCTCGAATATCCTCATGTGCTCAAACTGCAAAGCTGTGAAATTGATGTTTAATTATATGGAATTCTCATGACTTCTTCAGTTGTCACAGCAATGATCTGTTTTAAATATTTGAAAACATTGTATCCCAAATCATTGATATCTTATAAATCTAGCAGTAATTACAGTAATGATTATAATAATAAGTAATTTATTGAAAGCTTGCTACTTTTCTAGCACTATATTAAGCACATGACAATTATTGTCAACCTCAACTTACAGGCGATGATACTGAGCCTCAGAGAATTAAGTAGGTAAGATTTGTACTGAGGTCTAGCTCCAAAGCTTGTATTCTCAACCGATTAGTACAGTATTAACTCGTTTGAAGATGTCTGGTAGGGACTTCCCTGATGGTTCAGTGGTTTAGACTCTGTGCTTCCACTGCACAGGCTCAGGATTGATACCACATGGAAACTAAAATCACCCAAGTTGCATAGCGTTACCAAAAAAAAATAAGTAAAAGATGTCTTTTAAATCCGTATCTTTAACCATTCATTTTAATGTAATTCACTGTTGATTTGTTTGAAACAAGTTGAATATTATTTTAGTTCCTAATATTTCTTAATTAATCAATGTCAGTGTGAAGTAGGTAAACCAGGCTTCCGTGCTCATTCGGTCAGTTGTGTCCAACTCTTTGCAACCAACCCCATGGACTGCCAGGCTCCTCTGTCCATAGGATTTTCCAGGCAAGAATACTGGAATGGGTTGCCATTTCTTCCTCCAGGAGATCTTCCCCACCCCGGGATCAAACCCATGTCTCCTGTATTGGCAGGCAGATTCTTTACCACTCCACCACCTGGGAAGTCCTAAACCAGGCTTACCTCTTACCTTTCTGAAAACTTTAGAATTTTAATTTCAGGGTTTAGAGTTATACCTTGGTAGAACTTATTACCAGAATCTTATTTTATCCTGAAAACTGGAATAGGTATATGAATTCATTTGCTAGAGAGGATGCTATTCTGAGAGAAGCACTCCTAAATGATGGAATTTTTCATTGTGAGAGATTTACTCCTACAGGTCTCTTTTGTCTTTAGCACTGCCTTTCAGGCCATCAGTAGTAGTGTGGAATGTGGTCCTCTTCCTTTTACTTTGTTTGACTTGAGTCAGATTCCAAATGCCTTATAAATCAAAAGATCCCCAAAGAAAATCATTTTACTTGATGGGATACAGTTAATAATTCTAAGTCTTAAATAATCTGATTTTGAGGCACTACAGTTTTGAAGTTCTTCACATATTTATTGTTGGCTTGTTATTTTCTTATATTAAAGAAATAAGTATTATAGCTATAGTCATATTAATGATTCTAATGGAATAAGAAAATCCTGTTGGTTGCCAGCTTCTTTCTTTTCATTTTATGATTTTATTGAGTCAGATTTCTAGAATTATGACATTCAAATTTAAACATGCCTCTCAATACATGATTCGGTACTCTTATTTATTGCTCTTTCTTTCAGGAGTTTTTTGTGGAGCCATTTAATCGAAAAGCACGCCAGGAGAACTTGAGGTATAATAACATGCTGAAACAACTTAGCAGTCAGCAGTTAGCCACTCTGAGACGCTGGAAGGCAGTAAAGCTTTATCTTACATGTGAAAGGGGACCTTGGGCTAAAAGGTAGGATTAGCTGTCATTCATTAAATGCCCTCTTCTTTACAACTCTGATCTATAACTTCATGAACCTCTCCAATCCAATTTTTACAAGATTGCTTTTAATTAATTTGCTTGTCTTTTATGAATTATAGCTTTGTGTAAGTGTAGAGCTTTGTGTTTATATGTTTTTCACTGTGGAGTTGTTTCCTTTACTCTTACCCTTTAACGTAGAATTTGTTTTGAATCCATTTACTTCTGTCTTCCTGACACTATCTCTTTGAGCTAGGGTTAGTGATGCTGTGTGTTTAAATATTTTACTATTTCTTTACTTGATCAGTCATTTTTGTTTTGCTGAATTATATTACACACACATTTTTAACAGCCCTTTTTTATTCTAGTAAAACACACAATACAAAATTTTCTCTTTTAACTGCTTTAAAATGTATAATTTAGTGACCATAAGTACATTTCTAATGTTGTGTAATCAGCTTGAGATGAGAGCACTGTCCAGCTTGAGAACCTTTTCATCACCTGAAAAAGAAACCCTGGAACCAGTAATAGTCACTGCCTATTAACTCTTCCCCTGATCCCTGGTAACTGCTTGTCTGCTTTCTGTCGCTATGGATTTACCTATTCTGGGTATTTCATATAAGTGAAATCATACAATAGGTGGCCTTTTGTGGCACTTCTTTCACTTAGCATAGTGTTTTCATTTTGTGGTAACATGTGTTAGTACTTTCTTTCCTTTTTATGACTGAATAATATTCCATTGTATGAAATGGATAATGGATATTTGGGTTGTTTTCTTTGGGCTGTTGTGAATAGTGGGCTTCCCAGTGGCTCAGTGGTAAAGAATCTGCCTGCCAGTGCAGGAGCCACTGGGGATACAGGTTCGATTCCTGGGTTGGGAAGATCCCCTGGAGGAGAAAATGGTAACCCACTGCAGTATTCTTGCCAGAATAATCCCATGGACCGAGAAGCCTGGTGGGCTCTAGTCTATGGGGTTGCAGAGAGTTAGACACGAGTGAGCACACACATGTTGTGAATAGTATTGCTTTTGTAAACATTTGTGATCAAGTGTATGCTTCAATTCCTGTTTCTAGTTTTCTTGGTCGTATACCTGCAGATAGCATTGCTATGGTAATTCTGTATTTAACTTACTGAAGAATTGCATAACAGTTCTTCATAGCAGCTGCCCCATTCTTATCAATCGTGCTTGAAGGTTCCAGTTTCTCTGCAACCTTACTATAATACTTGTCTTCTAAAAAAAATTTTTTATTATGGTCATCTATTGGTTATACAGTGGTATTTTATGATTTTGTTGCATTTCCCTAATGACTAATGACATTAGTATCTTTTCATATACTTATTGATCGTCTGTATATGTTCTTTAGAGAAATGTGTAAGTCCTTTATTTTTTGTGCTTTGTCCATTTTTAACTTGGATTGTTTGACTTTTTGTGGTTGAATTGTAAGAGTTCCTTTTATTTTCTCAATAATAGGCCTTTATTGGATATATTGTCTATAAATATATAGGTTGTCTTTTCACTTTCCTGATAAGTGGCCTTTGGTGCACAAAGACTTGAAGGTTAAGTCAAGCTTATCTGTTTCTTTTGTTGCTTATGTTATTGATATTGTATTTAAGAAACCATTTTCAAATCCGAAGTCATGAAGATTTACTCCTATGTTTCCCTTAAGAGCTTTAACTCATGTTTAGATCTTTGATCCATTTGTAATTATATTATCTTTATTTGTAGTAAAATTATTATTTTATTTTGAAAACTGTATTTGGAATAAACTCATATATAGCTAGTTAAGAAACTCCTTGTAACAGTGAAAGAGTAAAATATATCAAGCTATAAGTCTGAAGATTTCTGTTCAAATCTTATTTGTGATGTCTGTAAGCTCCATGGCATCTTAGGCAAGTAATTTAGCCTGTCTTAGATTCCTTAGCTATAAACTGTTGATATGCATACTAACATTGGGTTTTTTCCTCAGGATTGTTTGGGTCAAATGAGATATGAATGTGAAAGCTTTTATAAAATGATGCCAAAGAAACGTAAAATATATGTTACTTTTTTACTCTGTTTCGATCAGCTGACCTTTTGTAATTTTAAGCTAAAATAATTTTATTTGTTTACTTATGAATATTCATAGGAAACAAAATCCAATTCACTGGAAACTAGCTAATGTAGAAAATTATTCCCGCATGAGACTTAAGTTGGTGCCAAATTATAACTTCAAAACCCATGAAGAAGCTAGTGCTTTGAGAGATAATCTAGGTGAGTTCCGATGGCTATTTAATTATCTGTTGAAGATAAAGAGAGTGGTGGTAGGGGTTGGTAATTGTTTTTATTAATTGTTTGAAAATTGTTTATTCTTGAGAGAAGGTGATGTTTTATAATTGATATTTAAATGGCTGTCTATGTTGCCTATGTCAAATCTTAGTCAAATCTAAAATGACTTCCAATTTCAGTTGATTTTTGCAGTTTTTCAAAGAAAAATATAAACTCATAAAATTATACAGCAGTTGGTGTGAAATGTGTTGTCTCTGTATCCATTATGGTATAGTAAAATACAGTACTTTAACCTGAGCCTTTTGCCTCCTAAAACTGAGGCTAATCTTAAATATATCTTGAACTCTTAGCAACTCTTTAGGTCTTTCTTTTAGATGGGTCAATCCCTTTGTTCTAGAAGAAAAAAAAAGTGTTTAAAAATATGTAACCTAGCAATATATCAAAACAGATTTTAAAGAGTGTCTGTAATTCTTTAGGAAGCCCTTCCTTTATAAGCCCTTCCTTATGAGACTTCCCTGGTGGCTCAGATGGTAAAGCATCTGCTCACAATGCAGGAAACTCAGGTTCGACCCCTGGGTTGGGAAGATCCCCTGGAGAAGGAAATGGCAACCCACTCCGGTACTCTCTCCTGGAAAATCCCATGGACAGAGAAGCCTGGTAGCTACAGTCTATGGGGTCGCATAGAGTCCCACACGACAGAGTGACTTCACTTTCACTTTCCTTTATACCCATCTGACTTGACAGATCCTTTTCTTTTTGAAGAAGGGTCTCTGAAATACCCCAAAATATTGAGTCATGCGTATACTAAATTGTAGTTATTTTACCCAAGCTAGTTGTGCATCTTGTGTTTAATGACTAAGTTATAGATAAAATGAGTACCAATTTTTAAATCTTATTTTTTAAAAATTGCCATAATAAATTGGCCCATCCAGTAAGTGCCATAAAAATAAGAGAGCTATCATGCCTGCCATTTCAAATCTTACATTCTGAAATAAATGAGACTCAGTAAGTTTCCTTAATGTAAAATAATGGCCTTTTCCCTCGTACAAACACTAACTTTGAGATTCTCTTATATAGGAATGGTCACTTGCATACAAGCTTGTCTTCCTGTTTGTGTCCTGAGACTATTATACTTTTCTACCTCTTGAAATTTTATACTTGTCACTCAGAAGACATCTTTTGGTGAATGACTTCAATTTAGTAACATTTAAGGAATAGTATTCTCTATTTTTCTTCATTATTGTCAGGAAATTCCTTGTCCCTTTCCTCTCCTTCTTCATCCCTCTTAACACATGTACATAGATATAATTTTGTTTCATCTTCTTGGTCGCAGTTGTTTTAAGTTCAGGAAGACCAGTGTCCTTTCTGTTTCTCCATCTCTTTCTCTCTTTACCTAGTTTTCAAAATTATCCCAGGTATAATGGTGATAATAAAATTGTACAGAAGTAAGAAATCTTACATTTCAAAGTGAAATTGGTAATAGTAGAAAACCAGTGGTATCAGTCTCTAAAACTTTTAAAGTTCCCTGAAGCTTACTCCATAATTACCTGCAGAGTGTTTTACCTACTCCATATGTTTGTCTCTAGGTATTTTCATCAATATTATTCTATTTATATCAGATTATCTAGACTTGTATGTGATCAAAGCAGATTTATAAAGGAAAAATGCAACTGTACATTAGGTTAATTCATTTTATGTTTCAGCAAGGATACCATTTGAGAAATTGAGTGGTTCTGTCATCTTTATAATGTTTTGTTTTTTAGCATGAATTATTTTTCTAAATATGAAATGTCTATATTCATAGTTAAACATATGAATTTTTTCCAGTCCTGTCTATAAATTATGCGTATATTTTCATTATTACTCTTATGCCACTCAGATAATTCAGAGGTAAATATACAGCAAGGATAGCTACCATTTATTTTATGTATAATGTGGTGTATCTCCATTTCACAGTTACAGAAACATAAGTTCAAAGGGATCATGTGGTTAATAAATGGAATTTGAATTTAGGTTTACCACTTCACAACCCATGTTCTTTCCATTGCACTAGCCTAGCCTTCTTACATAATGCATAGTTCATTACATTTGTGGCATATATATGTATCAGAATTATCTATTCTTTGTACTCCAGAAAGGAACACTTCAGAATGGCCTATGTATTATCTTGCAGTTAACAATAATTTTTCACATTCTTTCATAATATTTCTATAGTACAAATGTGCAGTAAGGATAATTCTGTTGAATTAATGTAGTGAGAATAACTCTTACTTACTGGCATGCTTTGGGTCTCTTAAGAGTCGGACACGACTGAGCGACTTCACTTTCACTTTTCACTTTCATGCATTGGAGAAGGAAATGGCAACCCACTCCAGTGTTCTTGCCTGGAGAATCCCAGGGACGGGGGAGCCTGGTGGGCCGCCATCTATGGGGTCGCACAGAGTCGGACACGACTGAAGCGACTTAGCAGCAGCAGCAGCAGCAGAAGTAAATATGGTTAAAGAGGTTACTTGGCCTATTTCTGAAACATAAGTAATACCATCGTTAAAAACAAGTACCATTTTAAAAACATTTGTTCCTTTTGTTATGTGTATAAAGTTAGTTAAGTTGCTCAGTTGTGTCTGACTCTTTGCGACCCCATGGACTGTAGCCCACCAGGCTCCTCCATCCATGGGATTCTCCAGGCAAGAGTACTGGAGTGGGTTGCTATTTCCTTACGTGTATAATAATTTTAAAAAATCAGTTAAGCAGCATAGATACTTCTAACTTATGTATATAACAGCTTTTCTGTAGTAAATCACTTTTTTATGCTAGAAAATTTCAAGCACCTTCTTATAATACACATTATTATCATATAATTAACAGTTGAAATTACAGAAGGACTCTGATATGATTTTTCTACTTTGTGTTTAACAGATATTTTATGTTTAAACAGGTATCCAACACTCACAGCCTTCCAGTGATTCATTGCTTCTGGAAGTGGTGAAACAAGTAAAAGTTAGTGATATGGAGGAGGATAAATTAGATCTTCCTGAAGAGGAAATAACAGCCAGAGTAAATATGTATGTATCAGTACTTGAGAGAATTTAAAATTACTTTATTCTGAGAAATGGGATTGTAAAATTGTGGAAAATAGTTGCTTGAAATTGTAATACTATACATTTCTATGATCCAATAGTTAGTACTATATCAACTGTTAGGAGTCTATCAGTGTCAACTGAAACCATTGAAGGCTTCTTAGAACTGGGTTAATTTGGAGCTGGAGCTTGAGATTAGAAAATATTTTGAGCTGAATGATAATAAAAACATTACCAAATTTATAGATACTACTGAGGTGTTTAGATGGTAAGTACAGGACGAAATATAAGCTCTTAAGCGAAAGGAAGAAATTATTATAAAGATAAAAGCAGAACTCCATGAAAGAGAAAACCAAACAACAAAAAGAAAAAGTAAAAAAAAATGGTCATTAAAAATCAGATAGTTCAGTTCAGTTCAGTCGCTCAGTTGTGTCTGACTCTTTGTGACCCCATGAATCGCAGCACGCCAAGCCTCCCTGTCAATAAACCTCTAGTTAGACTATTTAGGTAGTAAAGACAGCATAAATTACCAGTATCAGGAGTGAAAGAGGAGAGGACATTACAGATATTAAAATGATTAAAAAGAAATACATTAAAATAATTAAAAGGAAATGACAACTTTATGCCAATAAATTTGACAATTTAAATGAAATGGATAAATTCCTTGAAAAATATAACTTATCAGACCTCTACCAGGAAAAATATATATCCTGAATAACCTTGATGCTGCTGTTACTTCAGTTGTGTCCGACTCTGTGCGACCCCATAGATGGCAGCCCACCAGGCTCCCCCATCCCTGGGATTCTCCAGGCAAGAACACTGGAGTAGGTTGCCTTTTCCTTCTCCAATGCATGAAGGTGAAAAGTGAAAGTGAAGACGCTCAGTCGTATCCTACTCTTAGCGACCCCATGGACAGCAGCCTACCAGGCTCCTCTGTTCATGGGATTTTCCAGGCGAAAGTACTGGAGTGGGTTGCCATTGCCTTCTCCGTGAATAGCCTTAGATATACTTAAAATTTTTGAATTTGTAGTTTAAAAACTTCCCCTGTGCTTTGTTGCTCAGTTGTATCCAACTCTTTGTGACCCTGTGGACTGTAGCCCACCAGGCTCCGCTGTCCATGGGGATTCTATAGGCAAGAATACTGGAGTCAGTTGCCATGCCCATGTCCAAGAGATCTTCCCAACCCAGGCATCAAACCCAGGTCTCCCGCATTGCAGGCAGATTCTTTCTCATCTGAACTACCAGGGAAGCCCAAAAACTTCCCCTAAGCAAATGTAAAACATTTTCATTTTTCATGTCTCCTTTGTTTTATTACCATAATATTAAACCTTTTTATATTTTAAGCCCAACAGCACAGCTTATGCTATTACTGTTTTATGCACTTGTCTTAAAATCAATTGAGAATAAAAAGCTATGTAATTATGTTTTCCTTTATATTCTTTTATATTTGCCTGCATAATTACCTACCTATACACCTTATTTCTTGGTGTACATTTGTATTACCATCTGGTGCATTTCCTTTAAGCCTGAAGGACTCTCTTCAGTATTTCTTATAAGGAATGTCTGTAAGCCACAGATTATCTTGGTCTTTTGTCATCTGTGGGGGTTTTAAATTTGTCTTCATTTTTGGCTGCTTTTTAAAAAACTGAGGTTTTTTAATCTATTCACAGAGTTGTGCAGCATCACTACTATCTAGTCCAAGAATGTTTCCATCACTCCAAAAGCAGGTCTCCTACTTTTCAGTTCAGTTCAGTTCAGTCGCTTAGTCGTGCCCGACTCTGCGAGCCCATGAACCACAGCATGCCAGGCCTCCCTGTCCATCACCAACTCCCAGAGTCCACCCAAACCCATGTCCATCGAGTCAGTGATGCCATCCAACCATCTCATCCTCTGTTGTCCCCTTCTCCTCCTGCGCTCAATCTTTCCCAGCATCAGAGCCTTTTCAAATGAGTCAGCTCTTCGCATCAGGTGGCCAAAGTATTGGAGTTTCAGCTTCAACATCAGTCCTTCCAATGAACACCCAGGACTGATCTCCTTTAGGACGGACTAGTTGGATCTCCTTACAGTCCAAGGGACTCTCAAGAGTCTTCTCCAACACCACAGTTCAAAAGCATTAATTCTTCGGCGCTCACCTTTCTTTATAGTCCAACTGTCACATCCATACATGACCACTGGAAAAACCATAGCCTTGACTAGACGGACCTTTGTTGGCAACATAATGTCTCTGCTTTAGTACTCAGTCCCAATTTTCCCTCCCTGCATCCTCTAGCAATGGCTTATTGACTTTCTTTTAGTATGGATTTGCCTGTTTTCAACATTTCACATATTTCATATAATATGTTGCCTTTCAGTATAGGTAGGTGGCTCAGGCGGTAAAGAATTTTCCTGCGATGCAGAAGACTCGGATTCAGTCACTGGGATGGAAAGATCCCCTGGAGAAGGGAATGGCTACCCACTCCAGTATTCTTACCTGGAGAATTCCATGGACAGAGGAGCCTGGGAGGCTACAGTCCCTGGGGTCACAAAGAGTCAGACATGACTGAGCGACTAACATTTTTACTTTTTTCCATAATATTTCTAGTATTTATCCAGGTCATTGCATCTAACAATATTTTTTTTTTTGGCTAAATAGTATTCCATTATATGAATATATTATTTTTGTTTATCTGTTCATCAGTTGATGGACATTTCTGTAGTTTCTGTTTTTTTAATGATTATGAATAATACTGCCTTGAATATTCATGTATACATTTTTGTATCAACTCATGTTTTCAGTTATTTTGAGTATAAAAAAACTTAGATTTGCTGATCATGTGCTAATTATATGTTTAACCTTTTGAGGAATTATGAAACAGTTTTCAGAATGACTTTGCCATTTTATATTTCAGCAATGTTTGAAAGTTCTGATTTTCATATTAGATTCTCCAATCCATTCAGTCATCTGTTATTCTCTCTTTCTTAAAAGTTAAATTAATTTATATATTATTTTTGGCTATTCTGTATCTTTGTTGCTGTGCAGGCTTTTTTCTAGTTGCATTGTGTGGGGGCTGCTTTCTAGTTGTGGTGCACAGGCTCCTCTTTGCAGTGGCTTCTTTTATTGCAGAGCATGGGCTGTAGAGCACGAGAGCTTCAGTAGTTGTGGCATGCGGACTCAGTTGCAGTTCCCAGGCTCCATACCACAGGCTCAGTAGTTGTGGCACATGGGCTTAATGCTCTGCAGCATGTGGGATCTTCCTGGGTCAGAAATTGAACACATATCTTCTGCATTAGCAGGCAGATTCTTTACCACTGAGCCACCCAGGAAACCCTTTCTGTTGTCTTTGTAAAATTTATTATATCATTCTAGAAGGTGGTGGGCTTCCCTGGCTCAGATGGTAAAGTGTCTGCTTGCAATGTGGGAGACCCGGCTTTGATCTCTGGGTCAAGAAGATCCCCTGGAGAAGGAAATGGCAACCCACTCCAGTATTCTTGCTTGGGAAATCCCATGTACAGAGGAGTATGACAGGCTATAGTCCATGAGGTCTCAAAGAGTTGGACACAACTGAGCAACTTCATTTTCAGAAGGTGGTATCTAGTGGTTTTAATTTGCAGTTCCCTAATGACTAGTGATGCTGAGCATCTTTTCATATGTTTCTTGGCCATTTATATGTCTTTTTTGGAGAAATGTTTATGAAGATCTTTTCTGTACTTTTTAATTGGGTTGTCTTTTTGTTACTGAGTTGTTTTGTTACTGAGTTATAAGGGTTCTTTGTATATTTTAGCAACAAGTCCTTTATTAAATATAGGATTTACAAAAATGTTCTTTCCATTAAATTGGGTTTTTCACTTTTTTGTTGATATTTTTAATTTTGATGAATTTCCTTTTATCTATTTTTTTCCTAAAAGTTTTATATTTTATCTCTTTGTTATGTCTTTGATCCATTTTGTGTTAATTTTTGTATGTGGTATGATGTAGATATCTGTTAATTCTTTTGCATGTGATTCTAATTGTCTGAGTTGCTTTCTCTTTGATGAGTAATTTTGCTGGTTATAGAATTCTCGGTTGACAATTTATATACTGTATTGTGCTTTAAAGTTATTCTTTTTGTCCTAGCTTTTATCACCTTGACTTTCAGTCCATGTATGGATATCTTCATGTTTGTCCTGCTTCGAGTTCACTGAGCTTCTTGGATGTGTAGATTAAATTCTTTCATATTTGAGAAGTTGCTACCATTGTTTTTTCAAATATATCTTGGCCTTTTTCTCTATTCTCTCCTTCTGGGTCTCCATTTGCACTTACGTTGTTTTGCATGATAGAACCCTCTGAGGTTCTTTCATTCTGCTTCTTTTTTTCTTTGTATTCTCCAATTTGGACAGTTTCTTTTTGATCTGTCTTCAAGAGCTCTGCTTCTTTCTCCTACAGAAATACTGTTCAGTCTTTCTGGTGAATTTTTCATTTAGTTATTATATTTTTCAATTTCAGAATTTCTCATTTGGTTCCTTTTTATAAATATATGTATAATTACTATCTCTTTATTGTAATCTCTCTATGAATAGACATTATTACCATAATGCACTTTGGTTCTTTAAACATGGTTTTCTTTAGTTCTTTTCATGTATTTTTATGATAGCTGCCTTGATGTCTTTGTCTAAGCTGAACTTCTGAGGTCCTCCCTGAAATAGTTTCTTTTTACTTCTTTTGAGTTCATGGTCCATAGTTTCCTGTTTCTTGCTATGTCTCATAATCTTTGCGAAACCCATACATTAAAAAAAATTATATCCACTTTGGTTTCTGATCTCTCCCTTGTTTTTGGTTGTTGTTATTGTATTTTTGTTTGTCTAATGACTTTGGTAGATTAAGTCTGTAGAGTCTGTTTTACCTGTAGTGAATGCCATTGATGTCTGTACTTACTGGGTTTTTGTTTTGTTTTATTTTTAAAACTCTACTTGTTGGGGGTTGCCTCTGGATCAGCATAGCTTAGTGGTCAGCCAGTAATTTTTTTGTACTTGTGTTAAACTCCTTGATCAGTAATACTGCCACTCTTTGCCAGTGGATCTGTAAGTGGTTAGGGAATTCATTCAAATCTGGTGATTTACACATCTGCCCTGACTTTTACTATGATTGTAAAGCCTCACATTCAGCTAAGAATGAGTAGCTAAGTCTCAAGTTTATAATTTATTCTGAGCATCACTTTGTTTAGGTTATAAACAACATATGGCAAATATTTCTTCTGAAATTATTTTAATGTTACAAACTGACCAGTTTCAATAATATCTTTTGTTGGCAGTTCTTTATATAATTTTAATGATTTTAAAATATTTCCTTGATTATTTTTAGCAAACTGAGTAGACGTGTTTGTCTAGGGAGCTCTTTGATTTGGATAGATTTTTTTTGGTCAGCCTTTTAATGGGGTTTTATTTTCTTTCTTCAATGACTAGTGAATTCAATGGATGTCAGTCTCATTCATTTTCAAATAAAAAGCCAAAACTCCTTCTTTCATAGAATATAAATAAGCAACAGACTATGTACTGCCTTAAGTTACTTATTTCTCAATTTCATCACTGTGAACTTTAGAATTTGACTATTTAGGAAAACATTCTTAGTTTTTTTTGAGCTTAGCTTTAAGGATTGCAGTATTACCTGTTAGGTTGGTGAAATATGCAGTGGAATGTTTTTTGTAGAAAATTCAAGTACCCTTTCTTGGATAGTGATTTCACAGAAATGAGATTTGAATTTGAATATGATGCTCTTTTCCATTTACCCAGAATACATTGTTGGATCTTTTTTGTTTGTTTTTTCCCTTCAGTGATGAGAAAGAAGAACAGAATCAAAAAGAAAAATTGGTGTTATCAGAAGACTGTGAACTCATTACAATAATTGATGTAATTCCTGGCAGATTAGAAATCACTACTCAACACATTTACTTCTATGATGGCAGCATTGAAAAAGAAGATGGTGAGGAGTTCTGGGGGAATAATTTCTGTTGTTCAATAGTTAAGTATCCAGTTTATCAATCATTAATGAGAAGAAAACAATAAGATGGGCCTGTAAAATTGTAGTCTCTCATGTAAAAGGAGAAATGGAAAGTCAGTGTGGGTTTAAATTCATTATTCAACAATGTACTGAGGGGAATGCTTCTTTTTTATTATCAATCTTTTTTTAAAAGGTTTACCTAGTGGGGATTGCTATAAATTTAAGTTATAAATGCAATATTTTATTTATATGTACTCTTGTTCCTATAGGCTTTTCACCTAATCCTTTATCTGAAAATAAAGAGATATTTAAATCTAAGCTGCTAACAGAAAGAGAAAAGGGAAAATGTTTCTAAGATACAATATTCAGAGTTATTCTCTATTCCAATGGAAAGGAAGTAGAAAAAGCTATAGAATTTTAAAATAGTTTTAAATGCAATACATTTAACAGATGGTTTTTATCATATAGAGGTTGAATTCTTTTTCCCTAAATGCTATTCTTGTCAGGAAAAGGAGATATTTTCTGCATAGCATTTGTAACTTTATGTGGTCCACAGTCAAAAGATTTTTTTTTTGTTTTCAGGAGTAGGCTTTGATTTCAAGTGGCCTCACTCTCAAGTTCGAGAGATTCACCTACGACGGTACAACTTAAGGAGGTCAGCCCTTGAGATTTTTCATGTTGACCAATCCAACTACTTTCTCAATTTCAAAAAAGAGGTTTGTAAAAGGCTACTTTTCTTCTAGACTGTTAGCTTGAAATAATTTTCCAACTAGTAAGCTGCAATGAAACTTTATACTTTGCTCTTGCACTGAGTCAGAATATTAGAGAAAAAAGATACATACTTTGGGACTAAGCAACATATGAATTTTTGTTGGAATTTATGTTTGAGTGTTTGGAGGATATTTTATATACAGATAGATAAAGAATTGAGTAGAGTTTTGAGTGTCAGCAAATAGATGTCTCACATTGTAAAATACTATGGTGTATATATATATGATATAATTGGATTTATGAAATTAGATTGGGTTGAATTCCACAATAATGGAGTATGTGTAATCAGAAAAAAAAATAATGGAGCATGTAGTTCTTCTAGGAATAGCATAAATTCTTAAATAGTATAAGCAATTAAGAGATTGCCACTGAATTCAGGTTCCCTGGATCTAAAAGCATTCCACCACTAGCAGTGTTACCTTTGGCACATTACTTGCTCTCAGCCTTCCTTCTCTTTGGCATATACTTGAGGCCAGACTTGCATCACAGTTTGATAGCTTTCTTTTACCTTACCTAGCTTTCTCTCCATTTTCTTTCTCTGGTATCTCTCCTAATAAAATCCTTCATGTTCAATTCTGTCTTAACATTTGCTTCTCAGATTACCTGGATTCAGTTCAGTTCAGTTCAGTTGCTCAGTCGTTTCCAACTCTTTGCAACTCCATGGACTGCAGCACACCAGGCCTCCCTGTCTATCACCAACTTCCAGAGTTTACTCAAACTCATGTCCATTGAGTCAGTGATGCCATCCAGCCATCTCATCCTCTATTGTCCCCTTCTCCTCCTGCCTTCATTTTCCCCCAGCATCAGGGTCTATTCCAGTGAGTCAGTTCTTCACATTAGGTAGCCAAAGTATTGGAGTTTCAGCTTCAGCATCAGTCCTTCCAATGAATATTCAGGACTGATTTCCTTTAGGATTGTCTGGTTGGATCTCCTTGCTGTCCAAGGGACTCTCAAGGGTCTTCTCCAACACCACAGTTCAAGAGCATCAATTCTTTGGCACTCAGCTTTCTTTATAGTCTAATTCTCACACCCATATGTGAATACTGGAAAAACCATAGCTTTGACTAGATGAACCTTTGTTGGCAAAGTAATATCTCTACTTTTTAATATGCTGTCTAGGTTGGTCATAACTTTTCTTCCAAGGAGCAAGCGATTAGCAGAGTCAATAACTTCTTCCAAGAACCTGGATTAGCAGAGTCAATAACTAACTTTCTATTCGTTTGAGATCCAGGTATATTTATAAATGAAATCCAGGTATATTTATAAATGATTTGATTCAGAACTTTGAGGAACATTTTTATATTTTTACAAAAGGGTAATTTTTCACTATTAAAAATAAATATTCACCCATAGGAAAATACAATGTATGTGTTTTTTAGAAAGCTATTTTATGTAATTAAACTAAGCACACTCCTGTTGTATGTAGTGTTTTTGTTTTGTAATTTATTTTATTTGGCTGCACCAGATCTTAGTTGCAGCATGTGATCTCTTAGTTGTGGCATGTGGAATCTTGTTTCCTTACTGAGGATTGAATCTGGGCCCTCTACACTGGGAGCTCAGAGTCTTAGCCACTACACCACCAGGGAAGTGTCTTGTATATAGTCTTTAGAGCATATTTATATGTGGTACCTAATCTTCATAACAATCTTCAGATTAGATATGGAAAATTCCATTCCTTTTTTTATAGATGAGGAAGCTGAAGTTCAAAGATTAATTTCATTTCTTTACGTTTGCATAGCCCTGAACAATCCACAAAACTGTAAAGGGTAAGAGATTATTATATTGAACACACAAATGAGACTCAGTAAATTAATTGGTTTGTCCAGATGCTTAGTAAATGACAGAACTAGATTTGAACTGGAAGTGAGCTAGTTTTCTGATAAAATGTGTGATGATTGCTCTATTAATATACTGTGACATTCTAAAAAAAAATGTGTGTCATAAGTTTGCTAAGCCTAGTAAAATAAAGAAGTTAAAACCATAATCTTCTGTTTAAGTGAAATGTTCAGATTAGGCCAATCCATAGTGACAGAAAGTTTAGTGGTTGTCAGAGGACGAGAGGGAAATTGGAGAGTGAGGGCTCATAAGTATGTAGTTTCTTCTGAGGATGACATAAATGTCCCAGAGTTAGATGATGTGAATAGTTGCACAACTCTGTAAATATTTTTTTTTAAAAAAAGAGAAAAACCTCACTGAATTGTATACTTTAAAAGGGTGAATTTATGGTATGTGAATTATAGCTCAATAAATCTGGTAATAAAGCCATAATCCTGTTTTGTCTTATTCTATTTTTAACCCGTAAAGTGCTGTTTTTTAATAGGTTAGAAACAAAGTATATAGCAGACTGTTGTCGCTTCATTCTCCAAATAGTTATGGAACCAGATCACCCCAGGAGTTGTTCAAAGCATCAGGACTGACACAGGTAGGAAATTTTAAGTCACTGTTTGGTGTTAATTTTGTATCTTAGACTTTTGCCTACAAGTAAATCTTCCTTCTGACTATTTTATTTTGATCATACAACTGCTGTTCCATTCAGGTTGATCTTTTGAATTGTCTTTGAATCTTTCTGTTTCCCTCACACATAAGAGTACCCTGTCCTCCAGCTCCCATATCGTTCAGTTCATGGGCATATCTTATAACTTCTTTCATTATAATGTTCTTTAAAAAATAATAATGTGGAATTTTTCTTAATAATAAAAATCTGTGCACAAGAAAAAATGAAAAAATACGATACACCTTGGAATACAGGCAGAGGAAAGTTTCTCCTATCTTTCTATCTGTCAAAACTGACTAAAGCTTCCACGCATTTTATCCTCATATAATCCCAACATCTCTTGAATTTGCACTGTCAAAAGCCAAGGAAAGGCTCTTGTTTTTTGCTCTCTGGTGTCGTTAGTAGTCTCCTAATTAGGTTCTCTGCCTCCTGGCTCTCTCCTTCCTCCTACATATGTGTTAATCTTAATTTTTAAATGTTGCCCTTGTTTAAAAGCCATCAGCAATTTCTTCCTATTGTTTATGGAATAAGCTTTATTTAAAAGTACATTCCCTGCTTTCTGTGGTATAAACTTTATTCATTAAAGTACTGATTCCTCAATTTGGCACATAAATATTATTGTACTTTCTATATAGATAGATTCATTTCTCACCATTTCTGCATGTCTTTTGTTTAAGGCACACAGTAATCTTTAAGGTGTATGTTAATCTGTCTTCAAAAAAAAATGTTTGAGTATACTCACACTGTGTAGAGTAACTAGTAGGCTAAATATAACAATTTGATAAAAAAAATAATAACTGATAAAAAATAATAACTTTCTTCAGAAAGTTTTGTATCTGTTATAGCAAAATCCCACCTAGCTTTACTGTATAAAGGAATTTTTCTGAGCAGAGATATAATAATATAATGTTATTTAAAATTTGTAGATCATTTAAGTACATTGAGATACTGATATTTTAATATTTATACTTAGGAAGATTTCAGTTAATGACAGAAATTTAAAATTTGGCCAGTCCTTCTAGCATTAAACATTTATATTCAAATAAAATATTTTTTAACTAAAGGAAAAACTTAATTATTATAGGAGATCTTTTAGACTGCAGTGTGAGAACTTTTTTTTCCTTTTCTGAAGACCAGTTTTTAAAAGGAAGTGAACTTAGGAGAAGTATGTTGATTTTTCTCCCTGTTAAATCTTTTTTAAAAAACTTAACTTCTTTTACCAGAAAGATGATATAGTGGATGCAAGATTATTTAGTACTATCAGTAATAGTTATTGATTTCTAAGAGATGTAGACTAATTTTTATTTTTTCTGTGCTATCTAGAAATGGGTAAACAGAGAGATATCAAATTTTGACTACCTCATTCAGTTAAATACAATGGCAGGACGAACCTATAATGACCTTGCACAGTATCCTGTGGTGAGTTTTATAAAAATCCTGTAAATATACACTTGCCTTTCAATTTTATTACATACAAACATATAAGTGGCTTATATCTAGTTTTTATTTTTAAAAAGATGTAAAAACTATTTTTGCCTTTCTATTTATTTCTTATTCTGCTATTTTCAAGAAGTATATAAGTATGAAGGACATTTTAAAAATGAAAGTCTTTTTTCTTTCACTTCATTGAGAATATTTCAATGGAATTATAGGAGATAATGCTTCTGGTTATCGAGCTAAAGATGAATAAACATTTGCAACAGGGAAAAAGTAAAGACTGTCCCTTTTTGTCTTTAGAAAAGTGTTTGATATTAATTATGGAGCTGGTAGCATCCCTTGGAAAGAATGTCTAAATTGTAAATTGTGGCTCTTTTAGTTCCCCTGGATTTTACAAGATTATACTTCAGAAGAGTTGGATCTTAATAACCCATCTGTATTTCGAGATCTTTCCAAACCAATTGGGGTAGTTAATGATAAAAATGCCAAAGCCATGAGAGAAAAGTAAGTGCCTTTCATCTGCTTTGATAGATATACCCATAGCAGTTTGAATCTGTATTGATTTCGCCTATGGCTAACCAAGTGTTACTTTTTAAAAAATGCACAACTATTGCTAATTAGAGTCTGATAATTCCTTCACTAAGTTTTCTTGAAAATGTTATCAGTTGTCTTTCAAATATCTTGACTATAGTCTGTGTCCCTTCGTTATCAAATTTAAATTAATGTTGTTTAGAATTTCTTTTCTCCTTGTAATAAGAGAGTGAAGTCATAAAAAGAAAAACAAATACCATATATTAATACATATGAAATCTAGAAAGGTGGTACAGATGAGCCTGTTCACAGGGCAGGAATAGAGATGCAGACATAGAGAACCGACTTGTGGACACCGGTGGGGAGGGGGTGGGGTGGGGTTGGGGTCGCAAAGTTTGGGATTAATTGAGAGCGTGGCACTGACATGTAAACAGAACCTTGTGTAGCATAGATAGCTAGTGGGAAGCTGCTCTATAGCACAAGGAGCCCAGCTCTGTGCTCTGTGATGACCTAGAGCAGTGGGATGGAGGGTTGGAGGGGAGGGAGGCTCAGCAGAGAGGGGATGTGTATATGTATAGCTGATTCACTTCGTCATACAGCAGAAACTAAAACAACGTTGAGAAACAATTATCTATCCAATTAAAAGATAAAAAGTATGTGTGCAAAGGTGGAATTCTTTATCCCTAGGTATTTTAGACTTAATAACCTACTAATCTAGCATTTACATCTGATGTACTATTTTGGTAGATACCAAATTAATAATGCTAATCTTTTCAGTAATAATGTGAATAAAAAACAGTGAAATATAAGAAAATTTAGAAAGTAACATTTGAAAGGAAAGAAAATATTTATAGTTGTATATATTTATGATCATCCTGTAAATGTCTCATAATTTTTTTAAATTCAAAACAAGTGACTGACAAGTAAAAGAATAATTTTAATTTTCCTTTTTCTCCATGTGAACTTATGGATAACTTCCAGGAATAAAGACAAAAGGTTTTGCAAATAAAAACTTAGTTGTAGATTTTTTTGAGAGTTGATAGTACATTTTTTTTTTCCTTTTTATTTGCAAATCTTCCATAAGACCTTTTTGCAGTATTTAATATTTGATTTACTAATGGAATTTTGTTGTATGTATATTAACCTCACTGCTGTTATTCAAACTATTAACACTGTTCCATAGGAAATATATTTCATATAGGTTAACTTATTTTGTAGATAATGGAAGATACAATTTAATTTATGTTTCAATAGTATATTTTTCTGCATAGGTACAAATGACTTTGGCCTAAAAAGTCTCTTTATTCTCCAAATATTAATGATTTCTATGTAAAAAGGAAATTGACCTTAGCTTGACAAATTGATTAGTATTTTGGTTTAAAATTTTAGTGTGTATTGCTTCCAAAAAACTGTTCATTCTTATTTAGATTTTATGCCCACTAACTCAGATGTCACCATTCAGAACAATTACATTATTAGTGATAGTGCTTGAAGAGTTATTATATATATGCCCTTTGCTAGTAACCTGACTTAGGCCCTCTTTCTGTTCCACTGTCTACTTTTTTAAATTTAGTTTTATTGGAGTAGAGTTGATTTACAGTGTTGTGTTAGTTTCAGGTGTACAACAACGTGATTCAGTAATACACACATACATTCATTCTTATTCAGATTTTTTCTCATATAGTTTATCACAGAATATTGAATAGGGTTCCTTGTGCTATAAACATCTATTTCCTTCTTCTACCTTTGAACTATTAGACATTCATTTTCACAATTCTTGACTGACCCTCTGTATTTTTTCCTATTACCTTGGCCATACTATGATGTCTAATTATCACATTCTTACAATAGCAGAAAAATAGAAATAACCTAACTATCTATAAATAAATAGTTAAATTGTTATATATTCTAAGATTTTGTAAAAATTTTTTCTTGAAGTGTAGTTGATTTACAGTGTTAGTTTCTGCTGTGCAGCAAAGTGAGTCACTTATTTATTTTGTAAGATGTTAGTAGAAAATTGTTAGATGAAAAAATAAGTTGTGGCCAATATACTAGGTGTAACAGTTTTATATTAAAATGTATTTTATATTAAAATATATATTAATTCATAATTGACAAATATTTGCCAGAATGTTATTATATATTATCTCTGGAAAGTACAATTGTAATTGATTTTAAATTTCTTTATTTTTGGTTCTCTGTGATTTCTAATCTATCTGTAGTGAAAATAATTATTGCATAATACAAAAGTATTCCAAACTCCACTATTAGTGCTCCTTTATTGTTCAGAAAGTATTAGTAATTTTTTTCATTTATTAATGTGATGTGATGATATGAATACATAGCCTCTTAATAAACTGTTTTCAGCAATACAATACAAGCATCTGTCCTAAATTAATTTTGCTCTTGTGATTATAACACTTTAGTTTCTGTTTTTAGATATGAAAATTTTGAGGATCCTATGGGAACTATTGATAAATTTCATTATGGTACTCACTATTCAAATTCTGCTGGAGTTATGCACTATCTTATTCGTACAGAACCATTCACCACTCTCCACATCCAGCTTCAGAGTGGAAGGTATGTTTCGGGTAAATAAGCTGTTTTCTTAAGACTATATGATAGTGTTGAAAACTCTTTGCCTTCATGTCATGTACTGTTAAGGGTTTCCTGGTGGTTCAGATGGTAAAGAATTTGTCTACAATGCAGGAGATGATGGCTACCCACTTCAGTGTTCTTGCCTGGAGAATTCCATGGACAGAGGAGCCTGGTGGGCTACAGTTCATGGGATCACAGGAAGTCAAGCACAATTAAGCGACTTAACACTTTCACTTTCATATACTATTATAACAGGACCTTACCTTTTTTATTCTCCTCTTTTTAGGTTTTGATTCATATAATAGCCCCTAGATAAAAGTAGCCAAACAAATTTGAGAATGGGTCACTGAAACTGACTTACACAAATAACTTTTAAGGCAAATTCCACTTTACTGTTATCCAGTGTACTTTTGTTATTTTCAGGTGGGTTTAGGAATCTACCAGAGATTCAGACTTAGAACTGATTTAGACCTTGATCCAAAACCTCTACCAGAGATGTCTAACCAGTGCCTCTGAAGTCCTCCTAAAAATATTGATCAATAGGAATAAAAATAGAGAGGAATGAGGGCCCTTACATTATTAGTAGCAGCTCAAACAGGTCTGCGATGCCACTGTATTATTGTATCACCTGTCTATATTATACCTTACCTAAGTTTCACATTTTCTTATTTATCCTAAAGAAAGAAACTTCTTCAAGAATCCTCCATTCCCCAGTGTATCCTCCAGGTGCCTCTCTACTTACTCTCATTTTGTCTCTCTGTTGCCTTATTCTTTAACATTATCCTTTGCCTGTTCTGACCAATCAGAAACTATGTAAACATTGCCTGTTCTGCTCTCTTTCCATGTAACGTTTGTCTCTCAAAATTAGCCTGGGTTCCTTATTCCTGTTTTAGTTCACTGAGCCTTGTCTTTCAAGGAGAGGCTTAGATCACTACATATCTCCAAATGTTATGTTTGCCATGAAATCAGGTAATTTTCCTTCCAGGAAAGTAAACCTGGGCCTCTGCAGCTTTTAGTGATTTTACAGCTTTTAAATGATTTTTTTTAATAAGGCTTCAAAAATAGATTGTTTGTGCTTCAGAGGACATCATCAAGAGAGTAAAAAGACAACCAGTTCAGTTGGAGAAAATATTTGCAAATTATAGATCTGATAAAGGACTTGTATCTAGAATATATAAAAAAAATCCTTGCAATGCAACAGTAAAAAGACAAATGACTCAATTAAAAACTGAACAAAAGATCTAAATGGACATTTCTCCAAAGAAGATTGCAGATGTCTAATAAACACATGAAAAGCTGATCATCATCATTGGTTATCAGGGAAATTAAAATCAAAACCAAACTGAGATACCTCTGTACACTCACGAAGATGGCTGTAATAAAAAGATAGATAATACCTACTGTTGATGAGCATGTTGAGAAATTGGAACAATCATGTACTGCCAGTGGAAATTTAAGATGATGCAGCCTCTGATCAAAACAGTCTGGCAGTTCTTCAAAACATTAAACATAGTACTACCCACGACCCAGCAATTCCAGTCTTAGGTATAGACCCAAGATTATCGAACACACATGTTTATGCAAACACTTGCACACAAATGGCCTTAACAGCTTTATTTGTGATAGTCCAAATATTAAATTACCCAAATGCCCATGAACTGGTAAAGGAATAAATGAAATGTGGTATACCCATGGTGTGGAATATTATTTAGCTATGAGTTAAGAGAAGGAATGAAAGATTGATATATGCTACAACATGGATGAAACATGGATAAAAGCAGTAATATGTTGAATGACATAAGCCAGGCACAAGATACCATATGTTATATATGATTTACATAACATGGCTAAAAAAAACCAAATCCTTGGAGACAGAAAGTAGATCAGTAATTGCCCAGGGCTGGAGGGAGGGTGAATGGAGAGTGACTGCTGTTAGATACAGGATTTCCTTTTGGAGTGATGAAATGTTCTAAAATTGTTTGTTGAGATGGCTGCACAGCTCTAAATATACTGAAAGCTATTGAATTGTTCCCTTAGAGTAAATTACATCTATGTTAATGATATATCAGTTAAGCTGTTCTCCCCCCACTCAAACAAAAAGATTCTGGCCTTAAAGCTGTACCTTTCATTGAATTTGAATATATCATTCTTAGACTTTATTGATGACCCAGTCATTGACTATAGTTAAATTTAGAGTTCTGCTAAGTTCAGCTATGCTTCAAAACAAGATTGCTAGGCACAAGAAGGGTCATATTAGTCATCAGTTGTCACTTAGAAGACATCATTTATAGGATAAAACTGGGAAAACAACGTCAAAGGAGATGAAACAGAAGGGGTTTATGCTGTTTGTGATTAGCTAAAACATAATAAAAATTGCAGTATGACCATTTCTTTCAAGTACTGTAGGCCCATGATGAAACTTGAAAATAAAGTTAAAATAAGATAATAGTATTTGGAAGTAAAGTATAAAAGCTTTAGCTACAGAATTTATTTCCCTAACTCACCATCTACTTTTTAGCCAAAGAGTTTGTAAAGGTATTTTGTATCATAGATTAATCAGCAGCATTCCTATAGATCTGTTAACTATGTCATAAATACTATAATACTTAGTGATAGTTAAACTCTGTAATTTTAAAATATCCAAATAATATTTATTTACACTCTGTAATAAATTTTACTCAGCAGAATTATGCCATTTTCATCTAAGATGATACTAGTGATTAAAATTATAGTATTTAGTTCCTGACAACAAAATAAAGATTCTCATAAGGAGAGCATATTTTGTTTTTAGATGTTAAAGAGAAAGGGTAAATAAAGAGAAACTAAACGTGAGGCACCCTGAAGAAAGTGTAATTTTGTTTTAGCCTGTTGTTGCTCAGTCAGGACTCACTGCTTCCTTCCCATCTCCACCTGTAGGTTCGACTGTGCTGATCGACAGTTCCATTCCATCCCTGCTACCTGGCAGGCTCTCATGGACAATCCATATGATGTGAAGGAACTTATTCCTGAATTCTTCTATTTCCCAGAGTTTTTGGAAAATCAAAATCGTAAGAAATAGTTTAAAAACTGGATTGAATAGGTCCCAATGGAGGATCTTGAAAATATCTTTTAGGACATTTTTTGTGATGACCTATAGATTATTTATTCTGTTTTTATTATTCAGTGACAAGGCTTAACTTAATATCCAGGTACTAGTCTTACCTTCCACAGAACTGCTAAGTGAATAAGATAAATGAGTGAAATATGAATTAGCAAGGGAATTTATCCAAATACAGTGTTTACTAGTGAAGCAAAAAGTGGCTGCAAGCTATTTCAGCCATACAGCTGCATGAGTTAAAGTGTTTGAGTTAGATAAGATGAAGGTTTATATCAGGGGTCAGCAAACTGTGGGCCAAATCTGTGAGCAAACTAGTATTTATCAATAAGGTTTTTTGGAATACAACTGGCCAATACATTTACATAAGCTGTGGCTGCTTTCACAGTATAATGGCAGATTTGACCAGTTGCAGCAGAGACCATAGGTTCACAAAGCCCAAAACACTTATTCTTTGTCTCTTTGTAGAAGTTCGCTGACTCCTTTTAGAGTAGAAAACAGGAGGCAGTTTGAAAATAATGACTGAATTTAAGTTACCACTGTATTTGAAAAACCATATTATTATTTTGTTATTGTTTTAAATTAATTTTTATTGGAGTATAGTTGATTTATAGTGTTGTGGTTGTTTCTACTGTACAGCAAAGTGAATCAGCTATACGTATCATGTTGTTTTTGAAGAAAAGAATCATAGAAGGAAATATGGTCTTTAAGAATATCCAAATACATTTTCTATGACTTAGTTTTAGATTTAGGTACAAATAAGAAAATGGCAAGATCGTTCCAGTTGTATTCTTTAGGGAAATTCCAGGGTCAAGGGCTGTAAACAACTTCCTTTTCCTCCCCTAGCATGAAATGTTAATGTTTGACCCATTGCTTGCTCAGTAGAATTATTTGTCATGCTGGTGAGAGCATATCAAGGGTCTCATGACCTTTGATCGTGCCCTCTGGGACCGGCTGTTGGATCCAAGGCATCTGATTCTCGGAGAAAGGCAGTTCCAATTGATCACCTTCAGAAAACTGAGTGAAACTGTTGACAAATCTGACCCTAGGCAGCCAGAGGACTGGATCTTCTAGGGCAGGGTATCCAGGATAGAAGGGATGACCAGATTAAATTTGGACCCAGAATTCAAGGTCTGCTTAGCATGACAATTTCTGACATTCACCAGAGCCAGAGCTAGTTGCTCTCTGTTACTACTGTCCTGGTGGCCTCCATTTCTAATTATCCATTGCCAATTTATTCAAAATGAGCTGGGTGGGAGAAAACAAAGTATATTCATTAGAATGACAACAAATATTAATAAAAACCACTCAAAATTGTATGAGGAAGAAAATGTTAGTATTTATTTTCCATAATAAAAATCCTGAGATATGGTAACTTAACAGCATCCTCAGAGTCAAGTTCCTTCTGTATTTTTTTACTCTGCTGTTCTGAGTGTTTTAGATTTGTTCTTGGCCAGTTACTATCCTGACTAAAAAATTCTAGACATCATAGGCAGATGCAACATTGTCTTAGAAAGAACTGAAACTTTTAAATTCTTTGTGTTGTTTCCTAAGAATGAAAAACCCTTTCTCATGATCTCCCTTCACTGTCCAGAGCTGGGTCATGTACCAACCCCTATGCCAGTCACCTGCAACAAGCATGAAATATAGGGCAGGATGCACACTTGAATAAAATAAAGTTTCTGCTATTAGATAAGGAAGGGTGGCTGTCCGGTGGCCACCAGTATCTGCCATAAAGCAGTTAAGTTAAGGCCACAGACCCTGCATTGTGATATTTTATGACATTTAAACTTCTCTCCCGCTTTAAGGACACACTGATATTTTTAGATAACTTCTTTAATGAAGGACTTTTGTGTTAACACTTTTCCCTTTCCATATGTATGAACAAGAAAATCTTATCTTTGGGACAGTTTTGTCAAAATACTGTCTTCTATCATAACTAGTATGAGCAAATGTTTATTATGTCAGTATCTATTTAAAATAGTGTTGTAGAAATACATTGTCCTTCCATAAGGTAAACTTGAGTGAATTTAAGGTATAAGTTACACCCAAAAACTTTGTCACTGGATTTTGTAAATTAACCATTAGAGGAACTGTGTTAATTCTTTTTAATGTGTGAAGAATGTTTACTGTTGCATTTTTGTTCAGGTTAAGATTTTGGTCATGTTTATAATTTTTCTCACTTTTCTCAGCAAAAAAATAGACTATTAATTTGATTTACCTTCTAATAACTATAGTTTATTTTTTTCTGAGAACTCATTTTAAACTATCTTATTTTCATTTACTTTTTTGATAAACTATCAAAATACATTCTAATAGATGAGTTATTTTTACCCGTTCAATAAATTTACTCAAGAAGGGAACTTAATAAGTGGGATAGACTGTGAGTTTGAGATTGACATGTACATTCTGCTATATTTAAAATAGATAAACAGTAAGGACTTGCTGTGTAGCACAGAGAAGTGTACTCAGTGCTCTGTAATAACCTAAATCAGGAAAGAATTTGAAAAAGAATAGATACATGTCTATGCATGGCTGAGTGACTTTGCTCTATACCTGAAGCTAACACACCGTTATTGATCAACTGTACCCCAATATAAAATTAAAATTTTTTAATTGATTTTTTAAGTCAAATTTTATAAAAACTTGATTCTCATCTTTTACTCTTAATAAATGAAGAAAAAACTTAGTTTTGCTAAGGAATTTATCCTTTTATTTGTTCTACTTCATTTATTTAAATCTAAAATTATTTGATACATTTATTTTTTATGTCTTAGAATTTAACTTGGGTCGTCTACAAGTTTCCAAAGAACTAGTAAATGATGTCGTTCTCCCCAAATGGGCTAAGTCTGCTGAAGATTTCATCTATAAACATAGGAAAGCTCTGGTAAGATTTTTATATTTAGTTATTAAGCAGGTTAATAAGATAAAGATATATGTGTTTTCCAGAGGATAATGGAATAAAGTATAGCTATTATTTTTCTTCATTAATTTGTAATCTATATTATATGCTGTTTTAGAAAGTATAGTAATTTATTTTGAAGTTATGAATCTTCTGATATAGTGAGACTATAGTAGTACCGTCCCTCAGATATATAGCAAAAAAAAAAAAAAAAATTCACTTCTGTAAGGCATCTGCCTGTTGTATGTGTGTTTCAGTCACCAAGCTTGTGTAGTCTGATGTATCATAGATCCCATATTTGTTTCAAATCTATCAAGGATAAGAAAATTGTTTTTTCCTCTGAAGGAATTCAGTAAGTTTTTAATAAGATAGCTAAATAAATACTAAATACTACTTAAGTGTTTTGCTAGTTTTTAGCAAAATTTCCATTTTGGAGTTGAAGGACTAGTAAGAGTTCATTTAATATTGCTGTTATGTTATCTTGAAAACACTGTTTCCGCCTCCACACCCACAGAGCCCACCTAGCTTTCTATCTAAACTGAAATGTTTCAGATGCTAGATCTAAATGGCCATTTAGATCTGGGAACATTCCTTATTGTTAGTAGGTAGTTTGTCAAACTTCAAAATTCTGGATTAGTTTATAATTTGTTGTTGTTGTTCAGTCGCTAAGTAAGGTCCGACTCTTTGTGACCCCATGGACTGCAGCATGCCAGCCCTCCCTGGTCTTCACTATCTCTTGGAGTTTGCTCAGATTCATGTCCATTGAGTCGGTCCATTTCATCCTCTATCACCATCTTCTTTTGCCTTCAACCTTTCTCAGCATCAGGGTCTTTTCCAGTGAGTCAGGTGTTCTCGTCTAGATTATAATACTTGTTAGCAATAACCCCGTGCATGAATAAAGAGTTGGGGAAAAAGGTAAAACAATTCTGAAAGATAATCTATAATTTTTTAACTAGGCAGAAACTGTTCAGATCCTTCCTGTGAACTATCTGGTTTAAGCTGTGAACTGTCACAGTACCACATATGCCTTCCTCTCTAATGGTTAAATAATAACAGGATCGGTGCAGATTCCAGAGGAAAGAAAGTAAAACCCCATCTCTTAATGGTGGGAGTGAGAAAGAATTGCAACTATCTTTAATCTACCACACAGAGGCTGCCCTTTGGCCTTGAAGTGTTTACATTCCTTCCGCATGCAAAATGAGCATACTTCCTCTTAAGATCTTCCCACAGTCCCACATCATTAAGGCAGGGTTCTGCAGACCTTTTGTAATATTTTTGTTAGCTCTAAGTTTAGTGTGTGTTGAAATTCTCCCATTCTAGTGCAAAAAAAAAAAAAGGATATGGCTGTCTTCTACTAATCTACAAATCTGAATGCCAGTAAAGTTTGGCCCACAAGCAGTAGTTTTGCTGATCCCCGCAGAAAGCCATGAGGCCTGAAGTCCAGAGTCTTATTAGTCATCTACATCAAATCCATGTGTGGATGAAACTACTCCAGTGCATCTCCTCTTGGATCTGAAGACTGTGAAGTAGATACAAGTTAATCCCCCACATAACAACAGTAGTGTAATGAGGACAGGAGAACTATAACAGACACTGACATTTGAAAGGGAAAGAGAAACCAGAGGCACCTAACTTCTTATTGTGAACTTCTAACTGTTCACAGCAGTTCAGAATTATAGCCTGGACACGCTCTCAGTTCCTTTATAGCCCACTGCTATTCCATGATAATTGGTTTTCCGTGGATCATTTTGTTCTACCCTCAGGCGTTTGGGTTTGCTCTGAGTCAGTCTTTTCCATAAAAACTAAAATTAAAACAAAATGTTGTTTTTACAAGAGTATCTTTGCCAGTCTCTTTCCTAATCGTAGTTAAGTTGGAAGCCAGTGGTAAAGAACCCATCTGCCAATGCAGGAGACTCAAGAAACATGGGTTTGATCCCGGGGTTGGGAAAATCCCCTGGAGAAGAGTATAGCAACCCACTATAGTATTCTTGCCTGGAGAATCTCATGGACAGAGGAGCCTGGTGGGCTATGGTCAGACACAATTGAGCGACTTAACATGCGCATGCATAAGAGTATCGTTGCCTGCCTCTTTCCTCATAGTAAGTTGGAAGCCAAAAATCTTATTTTTTGAACAGTTTTTATCTTTCTCAGTTTGAACTAATGCGATTTCTTTTAAAATGTTCTGGGTTTCTTATAAATCAACTCTATTGGGCAAAAAACAGTCCACAAACAAGATTGTCCATTTTCTCCTTTGAGCTCAGTTCAGTCGCTCAGTCATGTCTGACTCTTTGCGACCCCATGAATTGCAGCAGGGGAGGCTACAACAGGAAAATGTTCTTAACGTTCTTAAGGGGCTCTATTTTCTAGTTGAATGGGTCTGTGACACACAACCTCAGACCTTTGACATCTCAGTAGATTGTCTTGTGGCCACGCTCTTGATCTCGATGGCTCGGTGGTAGGGAATCTGCCAGAGACACAGGAGACTCGGGGGTTGATCCCTGGGTCTGGAAGATCCCCTGAAGGAGGAAATGACAACCCACTTCAGTATTCTTGCTTGGGAAATCCCATGGACAGAAGGAATTGAATTTCTAGACAACTATTTCAGTAGAAGTTTCACAACAAAAATATATTCTACAGTTATCATTAATTTTTTTGTTGCTCACATTTGGGCTATTAGAATATATGTTATTTTCTTCACCCAATAGTTAGATATATATGTAATAAATATTCGTAAATATGGCATCTATATTTTCCTAGATATAGTCAATGTTTGTAATAGATGTTAGATACATACTTAATGTCACTTTGAGATAATTTTATTACAGCATTAATATTTGTATGTGGAAATGTTTCAAATGCTCTTACTTTTTCAAAAGACCCATGTTTACAGTGTAGTCAAAGGTAACTATATTAATGATTAAATTTGTTCTCTTTCTAGGAGTCTGAATATGTTTCTGCTCATCTTCATGAATGGATAGATCTGATTTTTGGCTATAAGCAGAGGGGGCCGGCTGCAGTGGAGGCACTCAATGTTTTCTATTACTGTAGTTATGAAGGTATAAGCCTATATACTTTTTCTCTTATATCATGTTGATAGAAAATATTATTAGAAATTCCCTGACTGTCCAGTTGGTTAGAAATCTGTTTTTCTGCTGCAAGGGGTATGAATTTGATCCCTGGTAGGGAAATAAGATCCTGCATGCCACAGGACTCTGTCAAAAAAAGGGAAAATATTATTTAATATGTATTTATACATGGTATATTAGACATAACTGTTTAACACGAGAAAAGACTACATTTTAAAAATAGTTTTAGGGACTTCCCTGGTGGCCCAGTGGTTGAGAATCCATCTTACAATGCAGGGGACGTGGATTCCATCCCTCGTTGGGGAACTAGGATCCTACATGCTGTGGAACAACTGAACCCATGTGCTGCAACTAGAGAAAGCCCATGCACCACAGTGAAGACCCTGCACAGCCAAAAAATTAAAAATAATTAATTAAAAGAACACCAACCATCTACTTGTGGGGGGTTATCAAGATGGTGGAGTAGTAAGTAGGATGTGAAGCTCACTTCCTCCCACCAAAAAACCCCACAAAAATTAAAAAAAAAATAGCTTTCATGACCTTTTATATTTGAAAGAGTTCATTTTTTAAACAATAGTTTCATTTATCCCATCTCTAAATTTAAACATCCATTTGATCATGATTTGACTCAAAATATGGAGAATGAAATCTACTTGGCTTCAGTAGAAAGAAAATATAATGAGTTGTCAGCACCAAATCTACTGTATATTATCTCTTACCATAGATTCATAGTAAACTTCATCTTAGTTTTAACATAGAAGATTGAACTTCTCTTTAAACTTGAATGGAAAATATCTCCATAAAATATTTTAATGGAATTCTGTCTTACATAAGGAATTTGAGATGCTTTAAAGCTAGGAAGAGATGACAGAAATAACCACAATATTTTTCTTGAAGGGACATATAGAATTTATGAACTATCATGGAATTATTATGTACCAAATGTGTACTAGAACTTCTGAACAGGTTTTCTTTAGGATGAATGAAAATGAATGTAAAGGTTGAGATAACAGGGCCTCATATGTCTTTTAAGTGTGAGCAACCCCAACCCTTTTGGATAGTAATATCCTCGAGAAGCCTTGGTGAATCTGCTGCACCTTGATGCTATAAATAGTTGGGTTGAGTACTGGTGGAAATAAGAGGTAAATATTTGCCATTGTTGCTGTGTTCCTTGTTTAGTTGCTAAGTTGTATCTGACTCTTGGTACCCCATGGACTGTAGCCTTCCAGGCTCCTCTGTCCATGGGATTCTCCAGGCAAGAAAAATGGAGTGGGTTGCCATTTCCTTCTCCAGAGTGCTGCTTTAAAAAAAAAAAAAAGGTACATATATGCAAATCAAATTATAAGGATCAAATATTGGTGGTATTAAATATTTTGATGTCTGGCCATATGTGTCCCGTTTGGGCAAGTCTGAATATACAGTTTTAAATTGTTAACACACTTTATAGAAGACTTTAGAATTATGAATGAAATATTTTCCAGTGATAATAAGATGACATTATTTGAGCAAACTCTGGAGATAATGAAGAATAGAGGAGCCCAGCATGCTGCAGTCCATGGGGTTGCAAAATCAGAGGTGACTTAGTGACTAAACAGCATTCTGATGTCTAGCTCAGGATCAAGTGCATTTTCTGAAGTCTTTGAAAGGCTTAAGAAGAATTTCTTCTGTATAATACTTTTGTTTATTTTATTTTTGATTGTGCTGGGTCTTTGTTGCTTCACGTAGTCTTTTTCTAGTTGTTAGGAGAGAGGCTACTCCTCGTTGTGGTGCATGGGCTTCTTTGCAGTGGCTTCACTTGTTGTGGAACACAGGCTCTGGGCGTATGGGCTTCAGTCTTGTGGCACACAGGCTAAGTTGCTCCGCTTCATGTGGAATCTTCACAGATCAGGAATAGAACTCATGTCACCTGCAGTGGCCAGTGGATTCTTGTCCGCTCTACTACCAGCGAAGTCCAGGAGTTCTTTTCTAATCCTTCCATAGAGCTAATACTTCTAAAGATCATGAATAGTATGAAGTTTTATGAATCGAACAGAGCCCACTTGACTTTTGGTAAATAGACAAGCTTGTTCTACCTTACCTTACTTGGTTCATTTGGTAACAGTTTTGTAGGGAGGTAGCATAACATGGTGGTTAGGAGCATAGATTTTGAAATCAGACTTTACCTACTTTGGTCAAATACTAGCCATGTAACAATCCCTATTAAGTATGACTTGGTATAATCAGTTTGCCAGAACATCACTTTTCCCAACTTTTATTAGATAGACAGTATAGCAGCGTTTTTGTGTGGTTTTTACACTTGTTTCAGCTTAACTATCATGAAGAAAGCAATCAGGTGTACAATGAGTATAGTGTGTATTTTTCCAAGAGAAACTTTTATAGACTTTTATAGAAACTTTTATAGTTAACTTTTGGTTAAAGCCTTTTTCATTGTAAATAGTGGGTGGGATTTATTTTTATGCATATTTAATATCTGAAGCATTACTGATTTTTTAAAAATTTACTTATTTCCATTCAGAATATTTTGTTGAAAATATACTAATCAGTCTCTGATATTTTAAACAGTTGCATGGCTTACTGATTTGTTTTCACTGTTTTGGCTTCTTTTTCTTGGTTTTAGGAGCTGTGGATCTGGATGCCTTAACAGACGAGAAGGAACGAAAAGCCTTAGAAGGGATGATTAACAATTTTGGGCAAACACCTTGTCAACTGTTAAAGGTAAAGCGTGAAAGTTACTAATTACATAAGTCTAGAAGTTAATTGCTAAGGAATAGTACTATCGTTATTTTCAATAATTTTAATGATTTAAAACTTTATTTCAGAATTATCTAGAATTTGGAAAAAAATTTTACTGTGACTAAGAAAAAGTAAATTTAAATGATTCTTCCTAATTTGAATAACAAAATATTACAGTTGAAATCCACATATTCAGTCAATTTCTCTTGAGTCACAGAGGATTTATGTTTACTCAAAAAGCCAATCACCTTTTGGAGAAGGAAATGGCAACCCACTGCAGTAACCTTGCCTGGGAAATCCTATGGACAGAGGAGCCTGGCGGGCAAAGAGTCAAACACGACTGAGGGAGGGGCAGGTGCTCGCCAGAGGCCCCAGAGCTTTGGATGGCAGAGCCAGCACTGTGGCTGAGGACACCCGGCTCCCCAGGCCTCTCTTACCAGATAGGAGCGTGGAAAACTAGAGGGCTTTCCTGGCGGCTCAGTGGTAAAGAATCACCCCCCTGCCAAAGCGGGGGACACGAGTTCCACCCCTGGTCTGGGAAGACCGCAAGTGGCAGAGCAGCTGAGCGCATGCATCACACACAGCCACTGAGCCGGGGCTCTCGAGCCAGGGAGCGGCAGTACTGAGGTCTGTGCGCGCCAGAGCCCATGCTCCGCAACAAGAGGAGCCTCCGCGGTGAGAAGCCCACGCCCCCCACTGGAGAGCAGCCCCTGCTCGCCACAGCTAGAGAAAAGCCCACGCAGCAGGAAAACCCTGCACAACCATAAATAAAATCATTAAACAAACAAAAAAGCCAGTCACCTTTATTTAGTTATCTCCTGAGCGGAAAAGGTGAGGTTGAAGGTCCCTGTCAGGTGAGCTATTATTCCCTCCTTTGTTTAAATGGAGAAGGAGGACTTCCCTGGTGATCCAGCGGTTAAGAATCTACGCTGCCAGTGCAGGGGCCACCGGTTCAGTCCCCGTTTGTCCACCCAGGGCAAAACGGAGAGAGAGAGAAGGAAAAAAAATTATCATAGAAGTTAGTCTAATATTAGTTTGCAAAGATGTTTTTCTCTTTGTTAGTGTGAATTTAGAAATGAAGAATACATAATAGCATTTATTAAGTTGATACTGTCCTATGCTAGCACTATGCTAAGTGATTACCTAACCCTCACAGTAAATATTCAAAAATTACCCTTATTTTTTTAGATGATAAAGCTCTATTTCATAGAAATTAATACCTAGCCTTAGAAAAGTCAAGTACTTTTTGCACCTTTACACAGCTAGAATGTGACTGGAGCAGAATTTGGATGCCTGATCATTTAACTCCGAAGCCTTTCTGCCATCCCATGTTTCCTCTGCATTAATATCTGTAAGCCCCCTTGTTGAACTTGTAGATCATTTTTCCAGTTCTTGTGGGTTGCTGTTTACATCCTAATTATGACTTTTTCTGACTTAGTTGTTTATATACCCATCTGCCTCACTATATTATAGCTATGTTAAAGGCAATAACCTTCTTTTAATCATTTTTGTATCTTTCTTGCATATCATTTGTGTGCAGTAAATATTTGTTGAATTGACATCTCCATAGCTATGATCACAGAGGTATATCTAAATTCTGGCAAATAGATGTACTTCATTAATTCATTGATCAGACTGAGCTTTATAATTGTTACTGTTTATTAGCAACAGTTTATTTGAAGTCTCCAATATTGATCTTTACAGAATATTCTATATTTGAAATCAGTGCTTTAAACCTTATCTGCTGACAGAGGTAAAAGTAACAGAATAACAGAACACTTCATTGGACTTTGAAATAGATTCTATAGTAATTTTGCAGCAGCTTAACTTTTTTTTTTAACAAGGGTAATGTGAATTAGTTTTTATGATTAAAAAATGTCATTAAATATCAGCTTTTGATTTCAAATAAAGTGAATACTCACATGGTTAATTGAGAGCTAAATATTGAATTAGAGCTGTCAAATCTATTTCCCATGATTTAATATTTTGGAGAACACTCTTGAGAGTCCCCTGGATTGCAAAGAGATCAGACCAGTCAGACCTATAGGAAATCAGCCCTGACTATTCAGGAAGGACTGATGATGAAGCTGAAGCTCCAGGACTTAGGTCACCTGATGCAAAGAGTTGACTCATTGGAAAAGACCCTGATGTTGGGAAAGACTGAAGACAAAAGGAGATGGAAATGGCAGAGGATGATATGGTTAGATAGTATCACTGACTCAATGGACATGAATTTGAGCACATTCCAGGAAAAGTGCTGTAGTCCATGGAGTTGCATAGAGTCAGACACAACTTAGTGATTGAACAGCAGCGATATTTTACAATAGAGACATAAGAATCCTCTTTAGATAGAGTTCTATTCTGCATTTTAACTGTGGCATTGGAATATTAATCTGACTTGTAATTCTCTTATTTAAAAAGGTGATACTGTTTTTTGTCTGTGGCATAAAATCTAAGAAATAATAATAATTTATTTGAAAAGCAATGCAGCAATATCTGTAATTCAGTTCCAAAAATATGGACCTTATTTCAAGATCTTATTTCAAGAATTATAAAGATTCACTCATTTTATAAACTTTGACTTTTGAATAACCCATTTAAGTTTACCAGTATATATACATCAGCATGTACCATATTTGTGATACTCTTCTACATGTTCAAAATCCGAAACTGAATAAGATTTACTTTCTTACTTTAAGATACCTATTGTCTAGTTGGAAAAGACCATAACCAACTATATATAAACCAACATAAAAAGAAATAAGTACTGAATAAAATGCTAAATAATATAATGTGCAGAAGAAAATGAAAGAGAATAATTAATTACTTCTGACTTAGAAATTCAAGGGAGATATCAGTAAGAGAGACTGTAGGAGTAGGGTTTCTCTAGCAATGAAGAGAGCCGAACTCTGCTGAGGGAATTGAGCAGTTCAAGTTGTCAATAGTGCATAGAATGTAATCCATTGAAGCTAGAGTCCAGTATATATGAGGGAATATAGTGAGAGGTGCTTTAATGTAATTATGAATTATTTTTTCTTAATTTTTTTAAAGGAACCACACCCTTCTAGATTATCAGCAGAGGAAGTAGTGCAGAAGCAAGCCAAAACAGACACTTCAACCTTTAACCTATTTCAACACCTCCCTGAACTCAAGTCATTTTTTATAGAGGTAATGTCCAACTTGATAATATCAATGAATTTTCTCTCTCAATTCTGTTCACTTCCACATTCCTTTTATACATTAATGGAGAGTATAGGTGTTAATACTTCATCCAAAATAGTAAATAATTCTTCATTTTTATTTTCTTAGAATTTTTTAAACAACCTTGTTGAATGGTTTTGTTTGCTGCTGAACTTTTTCTCCTAGCTTTCTGTCTTCTAATTTCATGTTTTCCTGAAGGAAACATAAGAAAGAAGGATAATTTGATTTAAATGGCTTCTTATGTCAGTTGAGATGATACATAGAGGAAATCTAAAATAACTTTTAGTTATAGTGTCTATTCATATATAAAACATGGCCCATGAGTCAACTTGTTAACTGCTAATATCAGAAGGAATAGTCAGTGAAGCAAGATAAGTAATTAATGCAGTTCTTGAAAGAGTATGTTCAAATTCAAATGTTTAAATATTACAGTTGATCCTTGAACAGCACATGGTTGAACAGTGTGGTTATACTTATACATGGGTTTTTTTCAATAGTGAATACTAGAGGTACTACATAATCTCTGATTGGTTGAATTTGTGGGGCAGAACTGCAGATAAGGAGGAACTGCAGGTACAGGGGACTGACTATAAATTATATAACGCATGGAGAGTTGGTATCCCTAACCCTTGAGTTGCGGAAAGGGCAGCTGTTCTTTGAATAGTTCAGAATGTGAATGTGAAATGTGTTCACACCTATAAATGTGGTTAGAACAGATAATATTAACTCTTTTGAAAGAAGAAAAATGATGAAAAGGTATCAAGAATAGATTGAAGATGTACATAGAACGTGTAGTAACTCTTATGCAGCATAACAGAGGTTGGTAAATGTGTTCTTAAAGGGCCAGATAGTAAATATTTTGGGCTTTGTACCTATATATGATTTGAAGGTGCTTAATTTCTTCCAGTAGTGAATGGGACATGTGTTTGTGTCCCAGGGAAGCTCATAAGCAACTCAGCACCCAACATATTTATTGGGGGCTGGTCACTGAAGTACCCTCTGCTTAGCACATTCCAAATTCTAGACTCTCCAAAGAAAAGCAGGTATTTAGACGATTGTCTGCACAAACAGTCTAGACATAGTGAGCCTCATGCATCATTGAAGACAAGTTTTATATCCATGTAAGGAAGTCTTTGCCTGCCAAGTTCCCTGATGCCAGCCAATGGCCAGCCTTGCAAACAGCCTTCCTAAGGAGAGCAGTTTCAATTCTGCTATGTTATCTTTTTACTATACAGAGTAACCCATAAATTCCTATTTGACCCCTAAACTGAGGGACATGTAAGACTATATTTACTATGTAACTCTGATAAGTATTTTCACTGCGTGTAATAACTTACGGCATTTTCTGGGTTCTGTCTGCAGTGCAGTGGCATTTGCCCCTCTCTGCACCCAAGTTACAGGGTAGCTTTCCTAGGGCCAGTATCTGGATTAGGCTAAAGAATGCAATTGATATCCTTGGGTACCAGTAATTGTTAATCCCTTTTCATCATCGTAAAAGAAGGTGTTTCCCACTCGCTCATATGAAAAGAGACCTCTCTTAGGTCTCTTCATTGGTATTACAATAGTGAAGAAAATTGATGTAGCAGTGAAAGCAAGAGCTTATTGAATAGATTCCTTCAGATATCATTTCCATTTATGCTCATGTAAATGTCAGTCATCTTCTCTTGATTAATTCACAGTATGAAGAGAAAAGATATATTCTAACTTCGTATAGCTATAATTAATTATTTAGTTCATATAAAACTCTTAGAAAAGCACCTAGTTTGTACCTAGTAATATTAGGTTATAATTTACCTCATAAATGTTAACTGTAATTTATGAACTATTGTCACATCAAGAACTTACTTCAAATCCTTGTTCTCGTTAACATTGTAATAAAATAATGGTAATATAATAATGATAATAATGTAATAAAATAATAAAATGATGTTTTCCAAGGAGTGTCTTATTTTCTGGTTGTTTTGTTGTGGCTTTCAGGAAAGGGCCTCAGGTAATGGAACAGATCTATTTTTTGAAAGTTAAACCCAAAAGGAAAAGTCTATAATATATAACTAGTTTTTCCATTTTGCTTATTTGAGTAATGTTTTCTTATAAAGTCTATATTTTCTCCTTTATATTCATGTCAGTATGCATGGGAAAAAGAAATACTTTAAATCATTGGTTATTTTAGATGGTTGACACTCCTTGGAATCTACATCCTTGTTTAACAGCAGGGTAGTGGAATACAAGAAAGTGATGGGTTTCAGAACTTTCAAGTATGCCATTCAAATGCAATATAAAATTTCTTTCTTGTATTTTAAATTAACTGGTAATATGTTTTGGATAGAGTAAAATGCTATATTACAGGATTTATCTTTATTTAAAGAAATAGAAATTTTCAATAATTTTTATCTAATAAAGATAAGAGCAACCAGCCACTAAAACTTCTGTCCTTTATTTTATAGGGAATTAGTGATGGAATTCCACTTGTAAAGGCAATTGTTCCCAAAAATCAGTCTCGTTCTTTTATGTCACAAGGAAGTCCTGAGTTACTGGTAAGTTGGTGTATACCTTTTTCACACGGCCATGTCTATATCCATTACAACTTACTGAAAAAGTTGAGAAAATAAATTTTTTTTTAAGTCTTTTAAAAAATTAATAGATAAGGGAATTCCCTAGCCATCCAGTGGTTAGTGCTTTATGCTTCCACTGCATGGGGGATGGGTTCCATCTCCGGTTGCCTGGCTAGAGAACCAATATCCCACATGCTGCTGAACATGACCAATAAAAGGAAAAAAAGATAAAATTTTTATAGAATTAATTTGACCAAGTATAAAAATGTATCTTTTATGTACATAGCTTTTAAGTAGTTTTGTAATTCTAAAGTTTGTTTGGAATAATAAATATGTGAAAATACCAGGAAATTTTGTAGAAGAGACTGAGCAACTTCACTTTCACTTTTCACTTTCATGCGTTGGAGAAGAAAATGGCAACCCACTCCAGTGTTCTTGCCTGGAGAATCCCAGGGACTGGGGAGCCTGGTGGGCTGCCGTTTATGGGGTCGCACAGAGTCGGACACGACTGAAGTGACTTAGCAGCAGCAACATCTTATTAGATATTAAAATTTATCATAAAGCAGTGAAAATGAGATATAATACAGAATTGATAAAGGTCCGACTGCCTGCAGGACATATTAGTGATTATGTGAATTTTGTCATTTACTCCTCGTAACAATCCTGTGAGATAGGCACGATTATTATTATTTCCCTTTTACAGATGAGGGTTAAATCTCAGAAGTCACTTGCTCAGTCACAAAGCTAGCAAGTGAGGGATCTGGGACCCTAGCAAGTTGACCAAACATAGGTCTGTCTTATTTTATCACTTAGAGATGATAAGAATTTGAGCATAGCACAGTGAACAGTAGAGATTTCAGAGTTAGACCTATTTTTCTAGTTATGCGTATTGTGTGTTTGCTTAGATAAAACATCTTCAAAGATTAACAAAAATAATAAGTACTTTTTTTTAAGTGGCAGAATTCTTAAGTTATCTGAATTTTTTTTTGGAAGTCTGTCACTTTCATCAATGGGGAGTAAAACTTTCCATTTTTTAATGTAAATATTTACTATTACTGTCACTCCTAAAAGGACACCTCTTTAATAATTCTTCCCAAATTCTACTTACGATTTATGTTCTAAATGATAGGTATCTTATTTTTGTGGTAAGACTTGATCCTTAATTTCTTCTGACTGCCAACTAATAGATGCTAGTATTTGAGAAATTTTGAGGAAAATAATCTTACTAAAGGAGGATAGATACATTGGGAGAGCTTTTTTTGTAGTACGATAACAATGAGCTTTTTAACCATTTGAATTATTTTAAGACTTTTTTAATGAGTCTCATGTTTTAAATATATAATCCTGCACTGTTCCCTAAATGACAAAAGCTAATAACATTATGTGGGCATTTGGTTATTTTGTGTTGCTTTCTTTAATCTTTTCGTTGAAGGTTTGTCCTCATGTGTTTCTTTCCCAGATAACAGTAAGCATGAATTACATTATTGGAACCCATGGCTGGCTGCCGTATGACAGAAACATTTCTAATTACTTTACATTCATCAGGGATCAAACTGTGACAAATCCTAAGTAAGTAAATGGACATTTAAAACAAAACAGCTACCTTTAGTATCTTACTGCCAGGTTTCCTGTTCCTGACATCCCTTTATCTTGTCTTTATCCTTTGAGGCTATTTACAGAATTGAGTCTTACTAAATTGGTTGTGAAAGTCAAGATTTAAATCTTTTTCATACCTTCACGAATCCCACTTTCTTTACACTTAATCCTTGAGACTATATTGTTATATATATTTTTGTTTAATTAATAATATCAATAAGATTAATGTATTTTTTGAATGTATCATTTATTAATAGATATTTCAAATTGAACATTTGAACACACTTATTTTTTATTTCTTTTGGGAGAGATTAAAAAAAATCATTGATATCAGTCTAAATGATCTTTTACAGAAGAGTCTAATATTTAATTGTGTTTACAGAACTCAGCGTAGTATGAATGGCCCTTTTGCTCCAGGGCTGGAGATCACTTCTAAGCTATTTATAGTATCACATGATGCGAAGTTGCTTTTTAGTGCTGGACACTGGGATAATAGCATTCAAGTGATGTCGCTTACAAAAGGCAAACTTATTTCACACAATATCAGACATATGGGTAAGCATTAACTCCCCCCACGCAAATTTTTGTTTTTAATTTCTAACCATAATAATAGTACATGCGTCTTATATTATAAAAGGGCGTGAATTTTACCTTTGAAATTGAGTGAACTTTTTGATAGAGTGTTATGAATATTCTTTCTTTAAAAGTGTCTAATGTATTTTGGGTATACTAAGCATCATATAAATTAAATACAGCTTCACAGTATTGGAAAGATGCTAAGGTAAGTCTTTGGAAAAATTGGTTGATAGAATCAGAATTTTATGACAAAATGGTAAAAAAAAATCTCTCATAGTTGAACTAGAAGTCATCTGTTCTGTTACTTTGTTAGTGGTAAAGCATGAATGAAGTAAAATTGTTGAATATAGTTTAATCTGGTGCTTCCTAATATCTCAATCTTTTGAATGTAAGGATAAATCATTGAGTAAATTTTTTTTCCCCAGTAAAGCTGTTAAGAAAGGGAAATAGAGTCTGCTACTAATTCTGGACCAGTGACTTCCAATATGTCACTTAGCTCAGGTTTTTTCAGTTTAGGAAAAGTATATTTTATATTGTGAACTTATGGTGTAATATGTACTATTTTGGTTAGGGACACATATTCAGTAGGATTGTAGTTCCAGTAGTAGTAGAAGGTAAATGGAGATGAGAGAGTGAGTGACAGAGAAGAGTATCAAAATAAGTGGGGATTCATTTAAAGCTGCTTAAACTCATGCCAAGATTCTGTCAGGCATATCTTGCCTTATGTCTGGTCGTCACCCTTGAAGAAGGGTGGCCTCAAAAGAGGCTATCCTACAGGATTTGAGTGACATCCTTTCCTGTGTCACTCTTTCCCAGTGCTTTTCCAATGGCATTCCTACATTTCTTCCTGCTAGAACAACTGATTTAGTGATAGTTTGAACATAACCTAAAATTGCCCCTGTATTTCTGTTTCAGTCAAACTATGCCATTTCATTTTTTTTTTTACATTCTTTTTTTCTTACAGATATTGTGACTTGTTTAGCTACAGATTACTGTGGAATACATTTGATTTCTGGTTCCAGAGATACTACATGTATGATATGGCAGATTACCCAACAGGTAGTCACACATTTAAATCCTCTGGGTTTAGATCAGAAATTCTCCCTGGGGATATTACTGAGATGTCTTAATAGACAGTGAATTTTTCCCTGATGTTGAATGATTATTTGAGCTCCTTTGCCGTCTTTCACTGCTCATTCTGTTCTGTCTTAATCACCACTTTTCTCCTAGGTTTATTGTCCTGATTCATGACCTTATCTTGTATTGCTTTCCAAAGATAGCTCCTTGTTAACTTCTTCTAGAAACATGGTTATTTTTCTTGTCTTTGTTTATATAATATTCCTATTTTCCTTTCAAGTGCAAAAACTAGAAATTAGAAATTTAGAATTTTCATCAACCTTGTTGTGTACTCTCATGATAATGTTGATGCAAGGAAATGTCTTTCTCTTTATGGCTTCTGGATTTTCTACCTTGCTTAGAAAAATAAACAGGCTTTCTCTCACTCCAAATTTATGAAAATCTCGAAAATATTTCTTGTAATACTTTTCTTATTTTTCTACATTTCAATCTTTAATCCATTTCTAAATTTTATAATATAGAATATTTAATATTACATGTATTAGTTATATAGATACATTATTTATATATTATATAACCAAATAGAATATAAAAATACATGCTTTTATTTATTTATGAGTAGAAGGTCATTTATGCCAACACAAATGATTACCCACTGAATTGGCTCTTTTTCTAGATTTCCCTTTCTTCTATATCTATTCTGTATCAACATCAAAATGACTTAGTAGTTTAAATATTTGGTAAGCCAAATCCCCTCTCACTGTGTTTCCTTTATTAAAGATTCTCAGCTATTCTTTTATGAGTTTTTATTCTTCCATATGAAATTTCAAAATATTTTAACTGTCCTCAAAACATTTCATTTTAGTCTTAATGAAATTATATTTAATTTCTATATTAATTTAGTGTGGATTGCCATTTTATAATTATTCATATTGCAAATGAGGAAATGTCTTTCTGAATTTGTTTCAGGTCTTTTTTCAATGTCCTTTGGTAAAATTTTTAAATAATTTTTTCCCCATTTTGATCCTCTACTTTGTTATGTTTACTTTTAACTATCATTTTTTTATGACTGCTTCAGTGGAATTTTAAAAATCATTTTTATTTCTAACTGACTATTGCTAAAGAAGTCATTGATTTCTGTACAGTTATCTTATACCTAATCAGTTTACCAAATCCTTTTATCTAACTCATAATTATTAGTATTTCTTGAATTTTCTGAAAACAGGGTAAATACACATTCATGTGATCTGAAAATAATAGTGATTTTCTTTACTTTTTCCAATATACTAATTACTTCATGTTCTTACCCTATTACATTGTTAGTGAATACAATAAAGCACCAAAATTCTAGTGAGCATCCTGTCTTCATGTCTGATTTTGATGAACTTGCCTTCACTGTTGTACCATTTAGTATACTGTTCGCTGTTAGGTTTCACTAGTTGTGGGTTTTGTGGGCTTTTTTTTTTTTTAATACTTTAGTAGTTTCCTTCTTTCTTTCTCTTTTTTTCCCCCTTTGGTAACTGTTTAGTTTTAACAAAATTTCAATTTACCGAAAAGATACAGAGGTAGTATATTTTTGCCATTTGCCTTAACATTCTCTCTCTCTCTTTTTCCCCTATCTTATTTTTTTCCTGAACATTTTAAAAGCTGGAGACTTTATGTTCCTTTACACCTAAAAAAAGACTTTCTTACATATAACTACAGTGCATTTATCAAAACTGAAACACTGAACATTTTTACAATACCTTTATCTGATCCACAGTCCATGTTCTAATTTTGTTAGTAGTCCTCAGTTCAGTTCAGTTCAGTCGCTCAGTCGTGTCCGACTCTTTGCGACCCCATGAATCACAGCACGCCAGGCCTCCCTGTCCATCACCATCTCCCGGAGTTCACTCAGACTCAGGTCCATCGAGTCAGTGATGCCATCCAGCCATCTCATCCTCTGTCGTCCCCTTCTCCTCCTGACCCCAATCCCTCCCAGGATCACAGTCTTTTCCAATGAGTCAACTCTTCACATGAGGTGGCCAAAGTATTGGAGTTTCAGCTTTAGCATCATTCCTTCCAAAGAAATCCCAGGGCTGATCGCCTTCAGAATGGACTGGATGGATCTCCTTGCAGTCCAAGGGACTCTCAAGAGTCTTCTCCAACACCACAGTTCAAAAGCATCAATTCTTTGGCGCTCAGCCTTCTTCACAGTCCAACTCTCACATCCGTACATGACCACTGGAAAAACTCTTGACTAGACAGACCTTTGTTGGCAAAGTAATGTCTCTGCTTTTGAATATGCTGTCTAGGTTGGTCATAACTTTTCTTCCAAGGAATAAGCGTCTTTTAATTTCATGGCTGCAGTCACCGTCTGCAGTGATTTTGGAGCCCAAAAAAATAAAGTCTGACATTGTTTCCACTGTTTCCCCATCTATTTCCCATGAAGTGATGGGACCAGATGCCATGATCTTCGTTTTCTGAATGTTAAGCTTTAAGCCAACTTTTTCACTCTCCTCTTTCACTTTCATCAAGAGGCTTTTTAGCTCCTCTTCACTTTCATGTTCTTTTCAGCTATTTTTCCCAGTTTCTCTTCCTTTTTTAATGTATAAGTTTTTCTTTTACTTTTTTTAAAAGTAATGTATTATGTTGGGAAATGTCCTAGTTTTGCACCATCCTTGAATTTCTATAATAAACCCATATACTTCATACTGTCTTGTTATATTTTACAGCAAGATTTTCTTTGCTAGTACTTTATTTTTCTACTTATATGTGAAAGAAATCTGGTTTTATTCTATCTTTGCATGTTAAGCATTGGGATATGCAACTTTTATAAAATGAATTTGGGAAGAGTCCATCTTCTTTAAATAATATAGGAATTATTTGACTTTTCAAAATTAGATGGAGTACAGTAAGCACTCAGACTGATACTCTTAGAGGAAGACAGATATGACCCAAGTAATAGAGTGTCAGGGAGAATTCATCTACATTGTGTAATGGAGGTAGAAATTCTGGACATTTATCCATGGTAATCATAAGTCAAACACCATGGCAAATACTCAAGCATTTTGTAGCATAGAAAGTACTGTACCAAACAAAGCATGCTACAAACAGATAAAAAAAAATAACTTTACATACAGAGAGATTGCCTGCAATAAGTTGCGCTATTAGAAGAATAGAATAATAATATTAACTGAATAAAATAGGACCTCAAGGATGAAATTATAAACTAGCATAATGAAAGGGAGATTGCAGAAGAATCAAACTGAGATTAAAATCAATACCATTATAATTATAAATAAACCCAAAGCAGAAAAAGCAAAGAACAAATTTAATGTGACTGAAAAATCAAATTATTAGCATGGAAGAAAGATTTAAGGTAATCAAAGTAAATAGAAACAACAAAGCAATTAGAAAAAGGATGATAGTTATAGAAATCAAAGACAAGTCAGCGTAAAGATAATTGATGTCCCTGAAATAGGACTCCAATAAATAAAAAAGAGAAAGTATTCACAGATGTAATAGAAAAAGTTTCTTCGAAGTAAAGGAAGAATAATTCTGTAAAGGGTGAACAATACACTTGTTAAAATTAATCCAAAGCAATCAACTTTGAAACTCTTCATATTATTAATATGTTTTTGAGGTTGAAAAGATTGAGAACCATTTGAGAATCCAAGGAGAAACCCAAGAACAAGTACTTCTGAGAATAGAGTTTAGTGATAAGAACTAGTTGCAGTGTTGGTTTGTGACTAGACAGTTAAAATACAGTATAATTTTTTTTTTTAAAGAAAATAGTGTACAAGAAAGTGACCTTTGCTTTTCTGCTTGTATATTAGGGAGGTGTTCCCGTGGGCCTAGCATCTAAACCCTTTCAGATTCTGTATGGACATACTGATGAGGTGTTGAGTGTCGCCATCAGTACTGAGCTAGACATGGCGGTGTCAGGATCAAGGGTAAGACTGTACCTTTAAAAATACTGATTTTTTTAATACAAATTCAGAGACAATATTTATGTTATATAGGAGAATTGGTAAAAGCATAAAAATTTTATGCTAAGTTTGTCCAGGACTTTGCAGAAGTAGAAAAATTCAGCAAGAAAAAATTTAAAGAGACTGGATTCTATTTGTGGATTTTACTGGTCTTATTAGTTAAAACAAGGCCATTTTATGAAATAAAATGCCATTTGAAATTTCAAGATTGGAATTTTTCCTAAGGTACATGTATTATTCCTTGATGGAATAATCATTTTCTCAGGTCCTTTCCCATATTTCTTTCTCTTGCTCCATTTTTTCCTTTTCCTGTTCTTATTTTCTAATATTTTCTGTGTGTAGGATGGCACTGTGATTATACATACCATTCAGAAGGGTCAGTACATGCGGACTTTACGACCGCCTTGTGAGAGTTCTCTGCTCCTGACCATTCCCAATTTGGCTATATCTTGGGAAGGACATGTTGTCATCTACTCCAGCATTGAAGAAAGTGCCACTCTAAAGGTATATAACAGTTTCATGCAGTATGGCTAGACCACTGATGAGATTGTCTTCTCCTTTCCATGTTGTATACATTGTGTACATGTGGGGCATTTTGAAGAAGGAAAGAGCTGCTGCTGCTGCTGCTGCTGTTGCTGCTGCTGCTGCTGCTAAGTCGCTTCAGTTGTGTCTGACTCTGTGACCCCACAGACGGCAGCCCACCAGGCTCCACTGTCCCTGGGATTCTCCAGGCAAGAACACTGGAGTAGGTTGCCATTTCCTTCTCCAATGCATGAAAACGGAAGTGAAGTCTCTCGGTCATGTCCGACTCTTTGCGACCCCATGGACTGCAGCCTACCAGGCTCCTCTGTCCATGGGATTTTCTAGGCAAGAGTACTGGAGTGGGGTGCCATTGCCTTCTCTGAAGGAAAGAGCACAGTATTTTGAAAAGGGTATTTTCCTTCTGTCACAAGAGTGTATGTTCCTCGATTCTTTGTCTCGTCACAACAAAGATTTGGAGTGACGGACATTAAAGCCCCCTTGGCGTGTCAGAGCTCTCAGGTCTTGGATAGACCGTGTTATAGCTCTCAGGTCTCGAATGGACCATGTTATAGCTCTTAGACAGATCAGTGTTACAGCTCAGTGTTACAGCTCAGTGTTACAGCTCTATTTTATTTAGAAGATAGCAGGAAAATCCATCTTCGAGGCGTGAGGGCACATCGATCCAAAGACATGAGGAGAAGAGCGCCCCAGTGCGCAGGAGAGAGAGAGAGCTAGCTTTGGCTCCTCTATTCATGTGTTTCTCTCTCCCTGGGCCTGTCCTATGTAAATTGGGCCAGCCAGGAGTGTTGTTTGTTTTACCTGAGGTCCTCACTCCGCTCCTCGGACCTTTTGTTCCATTTTCGTGGGCTTTTCCCTTCCTTGTCTTGTAGCTACCGCCATTTTGGACTCCTTTTCCCTGTACTACCTACCTAACACTTCCATCATGCAATTTGTTCATTCCCTATCACAATATTAGCCTCACGTTTTTTTTTGTTTGAGGGGTTTTTATAGTCTTTGGAGAAGGAGATGGCAACCCATTCCAGTATTCTTGCTTGGGAAATCCCATGGATAGAGGAGCCTGTCGGGCTACAGTCTGTGGGGAAGAGTTGGGCATGACTGAACAGCTAACACTAACTGGCACTATAGGCCTATATGATTTCAAAAATAATTTCTAATTGTGTGGCACTTCATAAGCTTAGATGGAAATTTTTCTTTTTGCACAAGGCAGGGTATAAATAAACCATGAATTTTATATGTTTATTTCATTTCAGTGATAAAGCTTTTTAAAAATTACAAGAACTTTAAAAAATTATTTTGGAGGGGTAAGAGTTCTTGTTTAATATTTATTTACTTAGCAATCTGATTAAAATCACTTAACAATATTGTCTACATATTTTCTCTTTAAGTATAACGTATGTTTTATCCAAAATTTTAAACCCAGTTATCATTCTGTTATTAGTCATAGTTTTAATTAAGAAATCTGAAACTCAGTTTTAATTTGAGATCATTAAATTTTCTTTAACTAATCTTTGCAGGATAAGAATGCATTGCATTTGTTTTCTGTAAATGGCAAGTATCTAGGGTCTCAAGTCCTGAAGGAACAAGTATCAGATATATGCATAATTGGAGAGCACATTGTCACAGGCAGCTTACAAGGATTCCTGTCCATAAGACATCTCCACAGGTAAATAATAAGTATTAAAGTATCACTTAGGAAAAGACAGTAGTATTTTCAGAGAATAAAATCTGTAATCTAAGATTTCTAATCTTTTTATCATTTATTATGGACTTTTTTTGGTAACTATAAAAAAGTTGGGGAAGCTAAATTATTTCTGGATTAGTAAATAAAATTTATATGTTGTATACATATATGTATATGTTGTATACATTTTACCACAATTACAACAATTTTTTTAAATAGCCAAAAAAAAAAAGCAATTTTCAACGTGTCAAGCCTGCACGGATTTGGGAATATGTCCAACTATAGCTTCAATTTTTTTAGAAACTAAAGTTGGGTTGGGTTTTTTTTTTAATTGAAGGAAAATTGCTTTACAGTGTTGTATTGGTTTCTGCTGTGCAACAACGTGAATCAGTCATAATTATACATATGATCCCCTTGCTCTTGAGCCTGCCTCCCCTCCCTTCAGCCAACCCCTCTAGGTTATCACAGTGCCTTGCTGGACTCCCTGTCATGTATAGCAAGTTCCCACTAGCTGTTTTACACAGGACCATACATACATGTATATCTTTGCTCCTTTCTCCATTCGTCCCACCCGCTCCTTCCCCTGCTGTGTCCACAAGTTCATTTTCTACGTCTTCATCTCCATCCTTTCCCTGAAAATAGTTCATCAGTACTATTTTTCTAGATTTCATGTATATATATACACGTTAATATATATTTGTTTTTCTCTCTCTCACTTCATTCTGTATAACAGACTCTAGGTTCATCCACCTCACTATTGCTGACTCAGATTTATTCTTTTTTATGACTGAGTAATGTTCCATTGTGTATATGTACCGTATCTTCTATATCCGTTAATCTGCCAATGTACATTTATTTATGTTGCTTCCATGTCCTGGCTATTGTAAATAGTGTTGCAGTGAACACTGGTGTACCCATGTCTTTTAGAATTGTGATTTGCTCAGAGTATATGCCCATTAGTAGGATTTCTGGGTCATATGGTAAATTTATTTCTTGTTTTTTAAGAAATCTCCATACTCTTCTCCATAATGGCCGTATCATTTTACATTCCCTCCAGCAGTGCAGGAGGGTTCCCTTTTCTCCACATCCTCTCCAGCATTTATTGTTTATAGATTTTTTGATGGTGGCCATTCTGATTGTATGAGGTAATACCTCATTATAGTTTTGATTTGCATTTCTCTAATGATGAGCAGTGTTGAGCATCTTTTCATGTGTTTATTGACCATCACTGTCTTCTTTGTAGAGATTGTCTGTTTAGATATTCTGCTTATTTTTTGACTGAGTTGTTTGTAAAGTTGGGTTTAAAATATTTTTTTCAGTTGTAATCAAATAAAGTCTTTTTCAGGCTAAGTCTAGCATATCTATTCATGTTATGTATATGTGTGTTTAAAATTGGTGAAAGGCTTTTGTTATTTAACCCAGTGAAGGAAAAAAATCTTTGTAAAGTAAGTGCGTTTATAAGTTTGGTGTTCTTTATGTTTAACAACTTATATTCACAAAGCACTGTTTTCCCTTGCATGCCCGAATACATTCTTTTCTTTTCTTGTCTTCTCTTTTAAACTTACTGTGACTTATTTATATGCCTCTTAGTATCTTGGCCTCTCCCTAAACCCTTTCTTCTTAATAGTTTCCTGATCCAGAGTGTTCTCTTACTGCCTTCATATTAAAATCATTTCTATATCAATATCAGTTTTGATTTTTATGTTTTCCTTCTCATTTTTGTCAGTCTTTCCCATGTGGTAGAGCATTAAGTCTACATTTCAATAATATCCTTCCAACATTTTGTATTACAACCCTGATTTTAGGATATTGTTAGGAGAATCCCAAATTAGAAAAAATTAATGGAATCTTTTAGCAAGTTAGTCTAGAACATAGTGTGTACATCTAAAATTCTTCATTCTCTAATCATAAAAGCTGTGAGCATTTATCAAAATGGCATGTTATATTTTTATACCACATTATATTTTAAAATATATATTGCTTCCTTTATGACAAAGCAAATATACCAATTTTATTGACCTTATCCCCCACCAGCACATACTTTTTGGGCTTTTACCCTTTTGTTTATCCAACTTTCATTTGTTAATCATTTCGTGAGAGCACATAAAATGGTTAGAGGGCAAACAGATGTTGGAAATAGAGAAAAAGTGTATAAAGTATTTTGAGTAATGCTATAAATATTGGCTCTTGTGTCACTCAGGTTTTCTGAACTTAAGTTCCCACATTTATAAAATTAGAATGTATAATTAGATGACTATTAAGTTATCTTATAGTTATAAAGTTCTATGAATCCATTGTATATCTGTGTAACTATGTGCTTTCTATTTCTCTTCTAGTTTGAATCTCAGCATCAACCCATTAGCCATGAGATCACCTATCCACTGTGTTTGTGTAACCAAAGAATATAGCCATATTCTTGTAGGATTAGAAGATGGTAAATTGATTGTAGTGGGTGTTGGCAAGCCAGCTGAGGTAAAACCTAGCATCACGGATTTAGTTTCCCGTACTTTTGGGGATTCCCTTGGTTCTTCTTTATTCCAGCTAAATCAGACGTCTCCATTATGGATAAACAAACTGAAAAACAAATTTGATTTTTCAAAGTACAGTAAATGAAAGTGAACAAAGCTAGTATTCAAGAGTGATAGTTATATTATTATATTATTGAAATCACATATTTAGCAGTTTTCATTTATAACTCTAGATGAGTAAGAAAGTTCTTTTATTCTGTCTTTCCAAATGTAGATTTAAAACCACACACTTGCATTTTTAATACATATTAAAGTATTTCTAAAAAATGAAATTGGACTAAATAACAAAACAGTTTACTTTATTATTCTTTTGTAAATTTGGCCATGCTGTGTGGCTTACAGGATCTTAGTTCCCTGAACAGGGATCCCACTTGATCCCTGGCAGTGAAAGCACTGAGTCCTAGGCACTGGACTACCAGGGAATTCCCCAAACTATTTTAATTTCAACAGATATTTAGCATAATTATATATCACTTATAAAAGCAGCTTTCTGTTTTTTACCTGGAACTACAAATATCCCCATATAACATGCTAATTCTCAGTGAGTTTCCTATAGTTCCTGTAAATTTATTTGCCAATGGCTTATTAATTACTGAATATTCAGATATCATAAATCTAAGACTATTCCTAAGAAAACTTAGAGGCTGTACTCCAAGTAATCTAGTGATTCTTTTAGAAAATTTATTTTATTACATAGACTCATATTTAAGCATTATAAATTTTTATTGATATCATTGGTCTTTTCTGAGAAATCTAGAATATGACATCTGTGGGGGTTATTTCAAGAGAAGACATTATTGAATAACATACTGTCATTGGTTATAATAAATCCATTATAGATCATATGAACCTCTTTGCCAGATACCTTCTTCCAGGATATTAATAAAAGAAGTCTTACTAAAGTGACTACAACAACATTTAGTTTCAGGTCTAATGGTTCCCCAAATAATGTCAGCATGTCTATATGTCAGTATTCCACTTATGTTTAAAATATTATACACATTTTTACATTCAGTAATAGAGTTTCTTGATTAATATACTTCCCAAGTAGATTTCCCTCTTGTCTTTTGCTAATGTGATGATTACTTGAGAACTCTGCTCAGATACTACTCTTTGAGTATGTTTGTTTTCACTTTCTGTGGTTTACTTAAATGCCTTTAAATTTGCCTGTCCTCCAGTTCAGGTAATTTGTTAGCTTACAATTTTACTGAAGTTTTAAAAAATGAAATGCTCTTGTGCACACACATTTTTAAAAAATTAATTGGAAAAAAAATAACTACATAGCTTTATTTCATAGGCCTAATAAGTCAATGTTCTGTAATATTTACCAAATAAGTTTTTGGTCCTCATTGAAAGATTTATGTAGTATACAATTACAGAATTTGAATTGTGTGTAGATTTTGATTAAAAATATTTTTTATCTATTTTTACATCTTTGTGAAATTCATCTCTCATTAGCTGAATTATGGATCTACTTTGGTAAATAATATAATTGAATGCTTAGAATTCTGCATAATTAAAATATAATTTTATATAATTTTATTTAGAAATTAAATATATCAATAGTTCTGAAGAGTTCTATTTCAACATCTATTTTTATCTAAAAGTAAAAAATGTTGGTTAATGTGTATTTTTAAATCATGTATCAGTTTTATGTGTTATGCTGTCATACAGAATCCATATTTGTAAATTAGGTGTTCAAGTGGAACTAGATGAATAGAAATAATGGTTTTGGAAATACGTCTGGATGAAAATGCAGAGCAAACATGCCAAAATGTCTTTGCTTGAGGCCTGTCTTTTATCATTAATGAATGGACCCTAGAAAAGTAACCATTAAAAAAGGGTAGCAGATAAAGCACCGTTAAAAAGTAGATTATTCTTGGGAAAGTAATTCCAACAAATCATATGATTAGATAGAGAAATGTTACACTTTCAGAGGGGCATTAACCCATTGATTCAGTTAATTTTGATTAATAATTGTTATGTGCCAAGAAGTGTGCTAAGTGGTAAAAAATTTAATGGTGGAAAAATGTGATTCTCACTTTTGAAGAGCTTATGCTGTTCTTATTTTCTAAATTACTTTTTATCATTCTATTGATAAAGAATTTTTAAATTTCTTAGATGAAACTATTTAAAAATTACTTTCTTTTTATGAAAATGTTATTTTACTTTCTTCTTATGATTGTGATTGTCTTCAATAGTACTGTAATTAGGAGAAATATCCTCAAAGGTATGTGTCTTATTAGCGAGATTAAGTATAATTTGAAATTATTTTAATGAAGTGAAATGTAGTTTTGTAAATACATAATGTAAGGGAATCTTGTAATTTTTATATAACTGGCACATTTAATTAAAAAATTTATTCATTAGCATTTGATCTTTCTCAACTAAAAGACAGTGTAGAAAAGCCTTTCTTTAATTATTATTAATTAAGAATCATTAAAATGTTAATGATTCTGCTAACTAAACCTATTCCTGTTTCTTTTGCACTCTACAAAATCATTATCTTATATATTAATTTCATTTATTTTTTTCATACTTAATAACATTTATTCTTAATTTCTCTGGATTACTTTAAACAGATGCGCTCAGGTCAGCTTTCTCGAAAATTGTGGGGATCTAGCAAACGGCTCAGCCAGATCTCAGCTGGAGAAACTGAATATAATACTCAAGATTCCAAGTGATTGTTATTTCTACCTTCTGTCATGGATAACTGAAATTTGATTTATCACTTTGTCACTTTAACCACATCTCTCAACTATCTCAAATGCTTCAGGTCTGCTATCCCTGAAAAACATTCAGGGTTTACCGAAATTTGGTATGGCATATGTATAAATTTAGTCATAGGTATTACTGTTATCCACTTAAAAATTTTCTGGTTAACATCATTGAATCTATCTTATTAACTAATTCTTAGTCTACACTAAGATGAATTTGAGAAAAGACATTTGATTAGATTTAGTGGTTTATTCCTAAGGATAATTAGATCTTTAAAAAAAAATAAACTTCTAAAAATGAAGAAGTTAGATTCAACTCACTTATTATAAACAGCAAAAGTTGTATTTCTAATAAAAGAGTAGATAGAGATAATGGGACAGTTGAGAGATATGGCTTTTAATACTTTCTTTAGTTAATCATTCTATTTCCTGACCACCATATTTAAAAATATGATTTATTTATGGAACTTCTGATCAGAGGTAATATTTGAAAAGCATCTGTTGCATACTTGTATTTTTGAAACTGGTACATTGGCTCATCCCACTACTACTTAGCATATTACTAATGAGAATTTATTGCAACATATTATAATCCTTAAATAATAAAGGTTGAGTAGAAGAAACTAGAGATACATTTTACAGATATATTTCACTAGTAGTATAGTTAAGGAAAAATGCTAATTATGATTTTGACATTTGGGTCCTATATAGCATTTGCAGCTCAATTTATATATGCAGAGTACAAAATTTCTTGGCTCTTTCTTTATTAAACACTATGTTTTCCCTCAATAATTTTTGGAGTTATAAATGATACCCAAATAATTATGTTTTTACTTATTTCATATGATTGATGAACTGAAAAGATATGCATAACTTAAACTAGTCATTTAGATATAGTAATTTAAACAATACACATTTCTGTTTCATGTTATGTATAATTTAGGGTTACAATTTTATTATACATACCTAGATGTTACACTATGCTTTGCTATTCAAGATTTTAAAGTACTGATAGATTTATTTTAGAATTGAAAGAGATTGTTAAACCTTCTACTTTTGTAAGGTCATGTTTTGAGTAAGGTCAGAAAGCTTTTACAACTATTTGAGTGTCCTTAATCTGAGATTCCAAAGGTTTTGAGAGAATTTATGAATCCCTTAAAATTGTGAGGAAATTCTGTTTGTTAGCTGCTTTTTTTTTTTCTAGGAATGGGTGGTTGAGTGGCTTTCTAAACGGGGTCTGTGAAAAAAGAGGAGGGGAAAAAAAGACTTTTTACAATGACACCTTTTAAAATAATAATCTTCTTTTTTTTATTCCAGAAACTATAGAATTCCTTTTATCCAGTTGTCTTCTCAATTGAATCTTAGAAAAAATTTTCCTTTGCAGTCCTCTCCTGTTGCCTGTTGCCCACATTTGTCTAATACCCTTTTCTTTATAATCCTATGAGAGAGTAAAAAATATATGAGAAGTGAAGAATTCTATAATAGGGAAACTATTTGATAGATTTGATCGGCTTGTATAAGAGTTAGCAAAAAGTTGTAGACGAATATTCTTTCCAGTCATTTAAAATCCTCTCTTTTATCAGTAAAAAAACTTACATTTAGGTGAATCACACTGACATAAACTGATGCAGCATAAAGTAGGACATCCGTAAACGTGAAGGTTTCCTTTTTTGAGGACTGCAGTATGTGTGGTAAAAATGCCTCAAAACAAGTCAATAGAGATAATTATGATATATTAAGATTAATTTCTTCTATTAGTTTTTTCATTCTTATAAAATATTCATCAATATTTTCATTTTTCATCTTATAAAATGTAGGTTATCCTCCAAAACCTATTTTGTTAGGTTTGAAGTCAAGAGAATCGAAATGATTGATTTTTGGTATTTTAAATGTTGAAGTTTTTAAAAAAATGTTTCTAAATCAAAACTTTGGAAATGTTTCTTTTGCCTATTTAATTTAGGGATTTTGGTATAAGGATGCCTTCTTTATTTTTAAGGTTATTTAATACTGGTTTTGGAAGTTATTGACTTTGGAAGTTACAGAAAAGTTTAACTTAGATTATTAGGGGGAAATTCCTAAGTTTTTGGTACTTTACTTTGCTACTGTTGAGATGGAGTAACTAAAGAAGCAGGGTTCATTTTATAGCACAAACATGAAGAAGTTTTCTTCACAGTAGATCTTCTATCTGGAACAATAGTAGATGTTCAGAGCAGTATAATTCATCCTTACATTTTCCAAAAAGTGAAAACCAAAATCTCAAAATTTTGAGAAAAGTCTTTGAGAATACTAGCAACAGTCTAGAAGAATGGAACTTAAAGTTTATTAAATAAGCAAATATAGTAGTAGCTTTGGCTGAATAGGGCTTCCCTGGTGGCTCAGCTGGTAAAGAATCTGCCTGCAATGCAGGAGACCTGGGTTTGATTCCTGGTTTGGGAAGATCCCCTCGAGAAGGGAAAGGATACTTATTCCAGTATTCTGGCCTGGAGAATTCCATGGACAGTACAGTTCATGGGGTCGCAAAGAGTCCGACATGACTGAGTGACTTTCACTTTTGGCTGAGTAATTCCTCTTTTAAACAGTTTAGACCACTGAATTAAAGCTTTTTAGGTAAAATCACTGAAAAGATACACTTTGAGGGATTCTGGTGTATTTAGATGTTATCCATACCAATTAGTTCTGTATTGTATAATGGGAGACATGAATAGGATCATTAATGCAGTAACAGGTGGACATTTTAGACGATGAATATAATAACTTAGCTGTTATATGAAATGTGTTGTCTTGAAGAACTTTTCTTCTGCTTTTGTTTCTTGACACAAATGAAATCTCCGCATCCTGATGATGTGGAGTGATTTATAGTAAGATAATGATTTTATTTTTAGAAAGTGAGGTCAAGTATTAAAACATATAATACAGGTGCTACTCATTTGGCGAAAAAAGAAGCTTTGTAAGATTTTTTTCAGTTCTTCCCAAACAGTATTCTGTCATTACTTAGATAAAGTTGGAAGAGAGAAGCGGAAAATAGAGCAGGGCATGAATGAGCCTGACCAGTTGTTTTAAAGTCTTATAAGCCTGTGAAGCTCATGTCATTTATGAATCAATTTCTATTAATTTCCTTTAGTCACAGTGCTTTTTCAGTTCACATCCTTTTGTAGACGAGAAAATGTCAAGTATTCATTTGTCATTAACAAAGAACAACAGGCTTCCTTTTTTCTCTGTGTTAAGGTATATAACAATTATCTTTTAAGAACTAGTACTGAAAATCACTTTTATCCTTCTGAAGGGCACTATTGCCCTCATAATTAATTAGAACTTAGATCTGAAAGTTAAATCTTAAAGCTTAAATAGAAGTAGATAGAAGAAATTAACTTGAATACCCTATTTTTATTTAATGATGACACCATGACATGGCCTTTGCCTTTAAGTATATTTTATATTGTTATTATTAAAAGAATCACTAATGGAAATCTCTTAATTGAATTTAAAGAGCTAATGCTCCTTTTATATATTTATTTTTATAAAGTGAATAGCATTGTTTTTATCACCTTTCCAATGAAAAGATGCAAGTACATGGACTATTTTAAATATAAAATTACATAAATATTAAATAACATCATGTAACATGTAATATCATGTATGGGTGTATATATATGAAGGTTGGTCTCTTCAAATACATCATTAAATATGTCATCCATAAATAAATTCTTAAACCTGTCTTTAGGATATAGTTTTTGACTGATTTAAGAAATGAAATACATTCTTTTTTTTTTTTCCTAAATCTAATCTGTTGTTATCAAGCAGACTCATAGCTTGTCCTAACTCCCATTTCTCTGATCAACTAAAACTGTCCTCTCCCAGTAAGTGACTAGTCTTAAACACTTTTATCACTCTAAGCAAATACTGTTCTCAATATTCTTTAAGCTTTATTTATTTATCATGCATACATTTGATTTGCTTTTAAACTTGATCATCCAGAACATTGTTCTAGAGAGTTTTCCCATATGAGAGCCTTGTTGTCATCATTTCAGTATTATTGAAATGATAAGTCATCATTTCAATATTATTAAAATGTGGGCCACAGCTTTATTTAATTTGAATCTAGCATTTTTCAAGGCCATTGTTTCTTAACTGAGATTACAGGTAGACTTCTCTGTGAAGTTTTATAAATATACAGAAGTTTAGGCACTACTCTGGATATTTTGAACCTCTTTACTTGATATTCTTGGTATAAAAAAACTATATCTCAGGGTTATTAAATCAAAATATTTTCTGCTATAGAAATTATATCCATTCATTTTTTATAAATCAGATCCGGTATTCACAGGCTTATTTGAAAGTAGGTGTGATCATTATCCTTGAGGACATTTGTTTCTAAAATTTGCTTGGAATGGCTTTCTTATCTGTTTTGCATGCCACAGTAACAACTAAATTTCCTTTTCAGTTTGCATTATTCTTATCATAAACTCTCTTCAGACCTTTCATATTTGAAAATTGTAACTAATATCCTGTCTCCAGAAAAGTGTTTGCTTGTATTAGTTCCTAGTGACTATCAGTGAATATTTTGCATATCTGAATTAGGTAATATTTTTAAGTGTTAATAAAATCATGAGTAACAAAATGCTAGATTTAAAACATTGACTTAGATCTCTGAAAGCTTTGAAGCTACTAATCAATAGTTTTCCTAATTAAAAGCATTGACTTAAATTCCCTAAGCGCTTCTGAGGACTTTTGTAGGAGGTGTAGCCTCTGTATGGAAGTACTCCTTAATCTTTCATATGAAAAGTCCTAGTATTAAGAAAAAATAGAGCATTAACATTTAAGATATTTAAGCCTGTATTGAGAACAATTAATTTTCTGCTTTAAACACATAGGGCCATCTTAGATTATAGAAATTATGATTTTCATCAGTATAAGAAAGTGTATAAAAGTGGCTATCTTACCAAGTACTTTTCTGATATATTGTAGTAATTCATCAGATATACCTTCTTAGATTATCTCACTGACGTTTGTCACTTGTGGGTGATTTTTAAAGACACTGTAGGATTTGGACCTATAAAGCTAATGGCTTTAGTGAAAAAAGGGCAGAGATAAAGTTTTATTTACTTTTGTCTTAATGCCTTTAATCTTATGAATTGAAAATTCAAAGGAAAAGAACAAGTAGAAAGTCAGTTGGTCAACATTTGTTTTCTTTGATTTAATGTTTCCTTGGAAACTTATTTTGCAAATATTACCATAATAATGATAATACCACAATATTGTCATTGAAAAGGTTACCCATTCTTTTTTTAAAAAAATTCTCATTCATTTTTCAAAGTTGACTGCTAGTGGGCTCGCAGTTGACTGCTCATGGACTCTTGGTATTTGTGTGTGTGTGTTTTCACTTAAAATGGCTGTCTCATTATTTAAAATTTATTATAACTTTTGAGTGTACAAACTGATTAGCTATTTATAATACTATTACAGTACAACATTGTAATTTGAGAAAGAAAACAAGTTAGGATTTAGGAGGGATTGAAAAATAAAAATATATTTTATTGATTAAAATATAAACTTTTACAAAAGTCTTATTCCAATGGACCTTTTAAAATTTATTTTTATAATAATATATTGTACTTAATGTGTATAAAATTAGAGGCTTTCTGGTAGCCAGTATTCCAAATAAATAGTTAATATTCAAAGGCTATTTTTGTTGTTCCTTATCTTGGAAACATTTTCCCACAACATCTAGGCAATGTGTTTTAATATTTACTGGACTCAGTCTACAGATTCAACAAATATTCCTCTTGTATTTTGGAGGAAAAAAAGCTTATCTATGATAACATATTTTTCTCTTTAGAATACTAAAATTATATTAATCAATAAACAATTTAGAGAGTAGCTCTGGTAAGGTGATGTCAGTTGTCAGACTTAATTGAAAAAATTTCAGCCCCTTAGTTTCTTATATAGGTATTAAAGGGAATAATTTTAATCCTTTGGGATTTCAACTTTTTCATGGATAATTTTCAAAATATTTAATTACAGTAGTTTCTACATTTCTTCCAAAATTATCACATATTTCAGTACATCTTACTGTTAAAGATCTTTTATACTTTTTATTTTTTTTCCTATTGTACTTTTTACTGGTCTCTCCAGTTCTTAAATACCATCACCAAAAAGTTTTTGTGGCTACTGTTTTACAGTTAGCTTTACAGAAAACCATATGGCTGGTCTATTCTCTTCAGAAATTCCTAATGAGTATTGCTTTCCTTCCCCTAACTGTTTGCTTTTATATAGATTTGGAGCAAAAATATTAGCAAAAAATAATCATCTAACCAGTCATTTTCTGTCAGGTTCATTGCTATAGAAGTGAATTACATTAAGATTGAAAAATATTGAACATGTATGATTTGCCTCACGTCAATCTTTCTGGGACTCAGATTAAATAGGAGTATGTCAGTGTTATAGAGGTGACAGTGATTTGAGAGTGTGTGTGTGTGTGTGTGTGTGTGTGTGTGTGTGTATGCACATAGTCAATTCAGAGGAGAGGAGGATAGCTAAAAATTCAGAATTACTTGTTTAAAAAAGTACTTGCAAATTGTGCTGCTACTTAAATATTTAAGGAATTCAAAAAGTTATGTATTTATCATAAAGTACTCCTCATTTGTTCTACTGGAATTGACCATTAAAAAGAGAATATTAAGCCTTATTTATATCTGATTATTGACTGCAAACTGTGACTCAATGAATACTTGTATGCCAAAAAAAAAAAAAAAGTTTTAAAGTTGAGATAGTTTTAGCCTTAATAAAGATGTGTAAATAATTTTGATTAGTATTCTCATTATAATGAAGTTACTGTTAATTTGGTGCAATACATTCTTCCCTTTCTCATCCTTTTAAAATTAAATATATAAGATGTATGTTTTGTTTTGTTACATTGAATGTTTTAAAATTTTTCAGTGTGTGTATATGAGCTCATGTTTGATTGTTTCTGTATAGCATGATTGAAGATAATAATTGAAAAATTTGCACATTTTTTAGTCATTTGGAAATTTGTATTCTAACAGTTTTTAAGAATATGCATTTATTTTGTAAATAATAAATTAGCTTTGTATATGAAAATGGGTTTGAATCAAATAAAAAAGTGATGTTACTTTCTTCAGCTCATTTGTAATTCTCAATTTATATAGTCTGATTAGAACTTAACATTAGCTAAGCTATTTGAACTTAGCAAATTATAGACCTAAATGTAAAACCATAACTATCAACTTACAGATGAACCTAAAAGAATGCATTTCACACTCTTCTGTCACAGCTGAAGAATTTGAGTTTTGGAAAGCTGAATCTTTTATAATGGGCTGCAAACAAACCTTCCTGACCTTTGCCCTGGAGGGAAACATACTGATGAGTAAGCAAACCTGCCTTCTATTCCAGAAGGAGACTCTGCCTTCCAAGGTTGTTTGCTGTACAGATGTCCTTGAAAAGACATGTCCAGAACAGAATGGCAGTTTATACCTTGCTCTTAACAGACTCAGTTTCCCAACACTACCTAACATCCACTAAGTCTTGTCAGACCACCATGTCTTAAGGACCATAGGGAAGAGGGAAGCTGCCTGAGCAAGGATCCCAGATCTCCAAAGTCTCCACTACTGTTGCACCAGTGCCCCTTCCTCAGCTAACACGTTGGTTTACAAGTCATCTTGTATGAGTAGATAAGAGGAGAAAAAAGACCAAGCTGCATTTACAGAGGGGATGACTCAGTATGTGAGTAAAGACAAAAATGGATAGAAGGTGAGTTGAAGCCTTACTTATGGGTGGTCTTGAAAAACAGTGGCAAGGGAAAACCATCTTGGTGGGCAGATCTTTAGTGGTACACCATGTCATTTACTTTGGGTGGAAAGAGAAGGGGCTTAAGGTTAGAATATAGATAGGAATCATGGGCCATGATGAAAGGCCTGGCCAGCTGATGAGAGACATAAATGGAAAAAGATTTTTAAGATTGGGGACATGAAGGTGTCAGATATAAGTGTGTAGATAGACATATAGGATTAGGAAAGAAGCATGAAAATCTTTGTGTCAAATATTAGCACTCGTCCGGAGCATCCACCATGAAAGAGACATTAAGCAATCAAGTGGACCAAACAAGAAATTCAGATCATGTCACGTGGCCCCTGCATTGGCCACTCTAGGGCCAGTACAAGGGGGAGGTACATGAACAAAGTGGCCACAATGGCAGAAATGGAGACTATCCATGGGCTTAGTAGGATGAACCCTCCACTTCTCAAGGCTGGTCTAGCTATTGCCACCAATGAATGTCCAAATTACTAACAAGATAAATGCTTAATGCCCAAGCATTCCTCATTCCTCAATGGGTCACATGCTGGCAAGTTATGTATTTTGGGCCCCTTCCATTCTGGAAGGGCTAGAAGCTCATTCTTATAGGAACAGACATGTATTTTATGTACATGGTTTGCCTTTTATGTCTGCAGGGCCTTAGCCAGCACTATTATCTTAAGGACCTTGGAGTATCTTAAGGACAATGGAGTATTAATCCATTGGCAGTGGATTCCATATAACATGATCTTAAATCATAGGACCCACTTTACAGGAAGTAAGTGCTGGAGGGAGCCCATGACAATGGGATCACTAGTCATATCATATCCATTACCCACAAGCTGCATTCTGATAAAGCATCAGAACAGCTAGCTGATGTGAGGGGTAATTGACCTGGATAATTAGGGAGAGGAACAGCTGCCACTACACAACGGAATATGTAATAGTGTAGAACCTAGGCAATCTCCTTGGGCACTATTTTGTACTTCTTTGCCCAAATGTGTCTGTAGATAGAGAAACCATACTGAGAAGTACATGATCACCAGGGACTCAGGCAGTTCAGAATAACTCATTCATTCTTCCAGGCTAACCAAGCAAGCCTCAAGACTTGGTGAGTAGAGATTCTAGCATGGATAAAGGAGAAAGAAGATTGTAAGTATCAACTGTGGCCCTCAGAAAAACTGCAGAGGCTAACTTCCAAGTTTTTTCTCAAGAAGAGAGTAAGGTGGGTACATAGAAAAAAGGCCCAGCAAAGCCCAATTATCATTGTAATTCTCGTCCCAAACTCCCCACTAGGTTGGTTTAGGAGTTATGGGGGCTGCATCATAATTCCACTTCCTCTCTGCCCAATCCAGGTTTCATCCTTCACAAGTATTCAGTTCAGTTCAGTTCAGTCACTCAGTCGTGTCCAACTCTTTGCGACCCCGTGAATTGCAGCACGCCAGGCCTCCCTGTCCATCACCATCTTCCGGAGTTCACTCAAACTCACGTCCATCGAGTCCGTGATGCCATCCAGCCATCTCATCCTCTGTCATCCCCTTCTCCTCCTGTCCCCAATCCCTCTCAGCATCAGAGTCTTTTCCAATGAGTCAACTCTTCGCATGAGGTGGCCAAAGTACTGGAGCTTCAGCTTTAGCATCATTCCTTCCAAAGCATTAATCCCCACTAAATATTTGGCATTTTAAACTCTTATCTCAGACTGCTGTTACAATATGCAAGTACCTCATGCCACTCAACCTGTAGGCACTTTATCACTATGCCAGACTCCTAAATAATTTTTGAGATTTCTCTTTGACTTTCTGGCATGTATTTTTTTTAAGGCATCTAGGGAATTTCTACTTTATGCTCACCAGGTCTCAATAGTATGTCATCAGAGTAATGGACAGGCAAGATATTGTGTGGAATACCATTACAAACAAGTTAGAGGTATATGTGCTCACATCACAGAGGAGAAATGACAATGTCCAGGAGTATTACACTGAAGGTGTAATACTGTTTCTTCCAGGTAAAAGCAAACTGTATTTGATTACCCTTATTCGTTAGAATTGAGAAAAAAATTTTGCACCTACCAAATAGGCAAATTTGATGATGATAATTACCATGTGGATCAGAGTCCCAGCAGGAAACAGATGGCATGCTGGACTTAGTAAAAGTTCAAGAATGGAAACTTTTACGAAGATGTGGGAAGGGTTTAAGGAAACCACAGGGTTTCAGTGCCCCAAGACTAGCAACAGTGGTGAGCTGTCATTAACCCCAAGCCTGAAGTGAGTTCCAACTCCTAGAAAGGGTATCTGTGTGGGGGTATTATGACAGAATCTGCACTCAACAGTGAGTCCACAGCATGAAAACCAGGAGAATGAATATCCAGACTTTCCTTTCATCCTAAGCTACTATTTCCTGTTGGCCAATCTAACCAGAAGTCAGAGGGTTACGAAACACACTGAATGTCCTTTTATATGGATAGTACTACCTATAAAACAGGGCAAGACAGGCCCCTGCCTTGGGCCCCATACTCAAGAGAAACCCACATATCACAAATCCATAAAAATGGTCAAATTTTTATGCCCACATGGGCAAATCAGTATTTGGCATTCAGTCAGGATTTAGTGGTTAATCAGGACTTTGTGGTCAACTGAACTTTTAATATCACCCTCATAGCTAACACTGCTCAGGCTCCAGGGAAATACTAAGGGTTTGTAGGTTATGCTTTAAAGTTGGAGGAGACTATAAGAGTGGAAAGAGTATTTGAGCAAGTTGATAAAAATAGATAAATTAGCAATCTTTGTTCTCAGAATAAACACAATAGATTTTTGCCTAATTAAAAAACATTCAGTTCCGTTCAGTCGCTCAGTCGTGTCCGACTCTTTGCAACCCCATGAATTGCAGCACGCCAGGCCTGCCTGTCCATCACCAACTCCCCGAGTTCACTCAGACTCACGTCCATCGAATCCATGATGCCATCCAGCCATCTCATCCTCTGTCGCACCCTTCTCCTCCTGCTCCCAATCCCTCCCAGCATCAGAGTCTTTTCCAATGAGTCAACTCTTCACATGAGGTGGCCGAAGTACTGGAGCTTCAGCTTTAGCATCATTCCTTCCAAAGAAATCCCAGGGCTGATCTTCAGAATGGACTGGTTGGATCTCCTTGCAGTCCAAGGGACTCTCAAGAGTCTTCTCCAACACCACAGTTCAAAAGCACCAATTCTTCAGCGCTCAACCTTCTTCACAGTCCAACTCTCACATCCATACATAACCACAGGAAAAACCATAGCCTTGACTAGATGGACCTTAGTTGGCAAAGTAATGTCTCTGCTTTTGAATATACTATCTAGGTTGGTCATAACTTTTCTTCCAAGGAGTAAGCATCTTTTAATTTCATGGCTGCAGTCACCATCTGCAGTGATTTTGGAGCCCCCAAAAATAAAGTCTGACACTGTTTCCACCGTTTCCCCATCTATTTGCCATGAAGTGATGGGACCGGATGCCATGATCTTTGTTTTCTGAATGCTGAGCTTTAAGCCAACTTTTTTGCTTTCCTCTTTCACTTTCATCAAGAGGCTTTTTAGCTCCTCTTCACTTTCTGCCATAAGGGTGGTGTCATCTGCATATCTGAGGTTATTGATATTTCTCCCAGCAATCTTGATTCCAGCTTGTGTTTCTTCCAGTCCAGCGCTTCTCATGATGTACTCTGCATATAAGTTAAATAAGCAGGGTGACAATATACAGCCTTGACGTACTGCTTTTCTTATTTGGAACCAGTCTGTTGTTCCATGTCCAACTCTAACTGTTGCTTCCTTACCTGCATACAGATTTCTCAAGAGGCAGGTCAGGTGGTCTGGTATTCCCATCTCTTTCAGAATTTTCCACAGTTTATTGTGATCCACACAGTAGGGTTCCATTAATGGACTGGAAGCACTTGACAATTATTGTGGCAAACATAGTGGTTGCAACTGTCAGCTTAGGAACACTTCCGTATTAAATTCCTTTAAAAATAATATATATGTAGGTCTAAATATGATGTAAAGTTCTTTACACTACCCTACAGCTTTAGTTGTTGCTTTAAGGGATGGTGAGGGCTGCCCTGGTGGCTCAGAGGTTAAAGCGTCTGCCTGCAATGGGGGAGACCTGGGTTCGATCCGTGGGGCAGGAAGATTCCCTGGAGAAGGAAATGACAACCCACTCCAGTATTCTTGCCTGGAGAATCCCATGGATGGAGGAGCCTGGTGGGCTACAGTCCATGGGGTTGCAAAGAGCGGCTTCACTTTCACTTTAAGAGATGGTTAGAATCATAAGTGATACAATTGTTACCATAAATTTAAACTGTTTTACAATATTTGCTGTAATAACAATGGTACCATATGTAACGACTCCGTTACAGTTGAACATCATAGATAAAAGTCAGTTCATTTCTGAAGCTACATATTAACTATAAATTTCTATCGATAATTCCAATTGCTACTGCCTGGAATTTTGCTAAGAGTGAAATTTCTTCAATTTGAAAGTATTAAAGAAAACAATCCCATATATTAATTATATGACTCAATAAACCTGAAAAGATTGTTTTAAAATAATCTATCAAATCTTTTCAAGGACCACAATGACTGGGAACAGGATAATTTGGCATTTCTGGCAACAGAAGACAAACGATGTCAAAATCTTGATGATAAAAATATAGAGATCATGCTGAAATAAAGGGAAGACATATTTCATGAAGTAAATACATAATAATTGTGAATCATGTGCCCATTTATTATTTTGATTCAAAAATCACTAGACTGTGGTAGAAAATCCAGACGTGCAACAACAAAGATTAACTTGAGCTGTTTTTATTTTGATATATGTATTTTAAACCCACTTGGAAAACACTTGGTTAGGACGATTCCTAACGTTTTCTAGAAGGCGGGGTCCCTCTTTCTTCAGCAACTTGGTCCGGGAGTCGTGGGCGTGTTCGGAATCGAATCCGCCGGCACCGCGCCTCGGGTCTCCCTGTTTCTCGCCGCCCGACCGCAGGGCTGACCACGGCACGCCCCCAGCGACCCAGGCCACGCCCCCAGCGACCCAGGCCACGCCCGGGCGACCTATTCGCTCGCAAGTCCCGCGGGCGCCCCGGCCCACCCCTCTGTCCCTCTGGTGCGCCAGGCTGAGACGCCGCAGAGGAGCGCGGAACTGAGACGTGGTTCCCGGGCTGAGGCACCATGTTGGACTTCGCGATCTTCGCTGTTACCTTCCTGCTGGCGTTGGTGGGAGCGGTGCTCTACCTCTACCCGGTAACCGCCATCCCGGCCCTCACGGGCTCAGGCCGCCGCCCGCATCCACGTCGCGCAGCCCGCAGCGGGCCGCAGGGAACGGGCCCCGGGGGAGGGCTCCAGCTCCCGCCGCCACTCTGCCCCGCTCCCGGAGCACGTGACGCCTCGCAGGCGCACGCGGCCGGCGCTGAAGACAGAGCAGGGCAGGAGGCTCGACCACCCTCGGACGCCGAGAGACTCACGGACGGAGGCTCGGCGGAGCGGGCGCGGCCGCAGGGGCCTGAGGGCTGGTTGGCGGGTCCGGCCTCCCTGTCCTAGCCGCGCCGCTGTGGAGGGCGGGGCCGAAGTGCTTTGGTGGCTTTCGAGCAGTAACTGTGCCCACCCCACTTCCATTTTCTATTGTGTCTGAGAGGAAACTCCAGGCTGCTCGTCGCCTTTATCCATTCTCAAGGATTTTCCCCTAGTGTTTCTTTTGTCGCCTGCTTTTCCGTCTGCCTTTCGACTTTCATTCCTGAAATCTAAAGTCCTTAAGGTCCGGACCGGGTCTTGTTCCTCTTGGGCCTCACATGCTAAAGGGGTCGTGGAAGGAGCATACAGCCAAGTGCTGTATCTCTAAATCTCCTTCTGACCTTTCTCTGCTTACCTTCAGCCTCAAAAGATGCTTCTGAAAACAAAGAAGCTAATGGATGAGGAATCATCTACAAAGCAAGGTGGTGGTTTTGTAGAAAAAGTTGTAAAGCAACAGAATACTGGCAAGCACATCCCTGATATTGACAGAACACCTTAAATATTCTTGCTGGTAAATGAATTTGATTGGAATGTTAGAACTACCCTATCTGGAACTTTCAGTGTTTTTTTATTTTCTGAGAAATAGCCTTCTAGGTCAGGAGAGTGAGAGAGTAGGAAAACGAGATTTCCAGACAACTCATTTGAAATTCATGAAAGTAAAATAAGACTAGGCAGCAAGCTGTGTGTTCCCTCAGCTGTTTTCCTTCAACTATGTGGCATCAGGGCAGTTGCCAGAATGTTGGATTTAATTAGGGTTTGTGTTTTGCTAGGTACTTTTGAGCAAAGGAAACAGGGCAAGAGAGTGATTAAAAGGCACAATGGAATCTGAGCTGGATGGCTGGAAAAGGAGTTATAGGAGTAAGTTGGGTTAACAGTCTGTTTGGGGTAAAAATAGTTTTTGGAGTCAAGATATTAAAAATAGAAATAGGAGGTGCTTGGAGATTTGGAAGCTTGATGTTAAAACTCCAGGAATGGTAAAGTTACTGGTAATGTCAAGGCCTAGTGCAACCATAGGAATGAACCGCTGAGATCAGGTGGGGTTTTGAGTTGGGGACAGATGGGTCAGGAAAGAAGACAAACTTCTGTAGGAATAAAAAGTCTAGGGGATGAAGGAAGACCTGGGGATGGTAGTCTTGGGCTTAGTGTGGTATCTAATATATGTAAGGGAAAATGTCATAATAACATTCTGGATGATCTCAAGGAAGATGATAGTGGTGAGGCTGTGATTATCAGATTGAAGTTTTGCTGGGGTTTGCGAGGGGCGTGCCAGGTGTGGGGATTGATTTCATTATTTTAGCTATTTCAGAGTTGTGAATGTAGTGAAGCACAGGGGAGTGTTTTGCCTGGTATTTTGGGGCTCACTTCATTTCTCATGTTGAAACATGGAGTCCGGTGTGGGAGCCATTTATCCAGAGCACACAGAGTTCTGAGGCTCTATGCACGCCTGCTGTTGGAGCTGTAGACCTGTGATTAGGGCGGAGGAGAGCAGCTGTACTTACCTTTGCATAGAGTTTCTTTACTTGTGCCTGTCAGTAGTTTGGGGCAAGTATCTCACCATTTCTGTCATAATGCTTTTCAGTGAGCTCGTTCAAATATTCAAAGACATCAGTTCAGGTCAGTCACTTGGTCATGTGCGACTCTTTGTGACCCTGTGGACTGCAGCACACAAGGCTTCCCTGTCCATCACTAACTCCCGGCGCTTACTCAAACCCATGTCCATCGCATCAGTGTTGCCATCCAACCATCTCGTCCTCTGTCGTCCCCTTCTCTGCCTGCCTTCAATCTTTCCCAGCATCAGGGTCTTTTCCAATGAGTCACTTCTTTGCATCAGGTGGCCAAAGGATTGGAGTTTCAGCTTCAACATCAGTCCTTCCAATGAATATTCAGGACTGATTTCCTTTAGATGGACTGGTTCGATCTCCTTGCAGTCCAAGGGACTCTCAAGAGTCTTTTCCAACACCACAGTTCAAAAGCATCAATTTTTAGATGCTCAGCTTTCTTTATAGTCCAACTCTCACATCCATACATGACTGCTGGAAAAATCATAGCTTTGATCAGATGGACCTTTGTTGGTAAAGTAATGTCTCTGTTTGTATTTATTTTTATGGGAAAAAATTCAGAATTGATATTCTCTTTGCGTTTGTTGTAGACCCTGTTTCCTGGATGCCACGTGAGTCTCTCTCTTTGTCTCTTTCTGTTTAAATTCTTTTATTTGCTGCAGTGCATCATTTTCCATAATTTCTTGAGGGAGTGTGCATGAAAATTTTTTTGAAATCTTGCTTGTTTGAAAATCTATCTTTTCTAGCTTCACACTTCAATGATAGCTTGGCATGGTATAAAATTGTAGGTTGGAAACAGTTTTCGCTTAAGATTATCGGGGATGCCACCCACCAACCTGTTGTTCCTGAATCTGGAATCTTAAGGTCTCTTTCCAGAAGGATGGCCGTCACAAGAATGATGTCTAATGGATCTGTATACTGACTTTTTGCTTATTGTTAAAGTCCTGCATCTTACTCTGCCTTTGTGGTTACAAGTACAAATCTGATTGCTTCCTGTGGGAATCCTCCTTTGCAGACCCCAGAGGAGGCCTCTCAAGGTCAACTAATCACTGCTCCAACAACTAACACTTCCAAAAAAACTGGTCAGATTATTCATCCACTATTGCCTCCTCTCCCATTCTCTTTATCCTTATTTTGTCCTTTTGTATTTCTTCACTTTCATTTTGTGGGATTTCAGGAAGAGATCACTGATGAGTGTTGTCACTCTATCATATTTGAAGAGAAGTCAGGAAGCTTGCTTCAGTCATTAATAATTTCAACCTAGAAAATAAAAAGTAGGGTCTTTTTTTTTTTTTTTTAGTATCACTGACTTTAATTATGGAGTTCCTTCCATTCTTTTCCCCACTTTTTATACATTAAAATTGACGAGTTTCGATTGTTGATGAGGCTGTAGGATAAAATCTTACATTGTAGGTTTCACTGTCATCAGTTAAATGCAAGTTGCACATACTATCATATAGATAGTATTCTTGTAGTATGTAGTAGAAACTGTAAAACTCCTTCATTAGTACTGTTGAACTTAGTGTATCTCTTGGCATACATAATCCAAAGGAGGAAAAAAGTAAAATTGTACAGTGATTTTCATGGCACTACCTGTAACAATGAGAAAATGAAAGAAATAGCCTAGATGTTTTACAACCTATGGTAGGAACATGATTATGCAATTCTGAATATGTAATGGAAGACAGTTTAAACTTTAAATGTTCAAATAAATAACTATTTATTTATATAATGTTAAGTAATGCCACCCCACTCCAGTACTCTTACCTGGAAAATCCCATGGATGGAGGAGCCTGGAATGCTGCAGTCCATGGAGTCACTGAGGGTCGGGCACGACTGAGCGACTTCACTTTCACTTTTCACTTTCATGCATTGGAGAAGGAAATGGCAACCCACTCCAGTGTTCTTGCCTGGAGAATCCCAGGGATGGGGGAGCCTGGTGGGCTGCAGTCTATGGGGTCGCACAGAGTCGGACACGACTGAAGCGACTTAGCAGCAGCAGCAGCAGCAGCAGCAGGGGGAGAAAGGGGCAGAATGCCAAACTCTGATTAATAACTAGTTAAAATCATAGACAAAATTCAGAGTTGATTCTAAAGTTGAATATTTTAGGTTATTTTTTCTATAGATATTTAGCTAATTTAAAAATTATAAGAAGTCTTATTTTAAAAGTGATATGCTTGTTTTAAAATAAAATAAAAATGCTAACCTCTAAATACAGTAACCATAAACCCAATAGAAAATTGTAAAAAATTAAAATTCCCCCCAACTTTTTTATAGTTCATTCTTCAGAGGCTGTCACTTTAACAATTTGGTATAAATTATTTTGTTACTTATTTGTATACCAGGTGATCTCTCTGACTGTATTACTCTGATAATGATAACTACATTAAAGCAAAAGATAAATGTGTGTGTGCGCTCACTTGTGCAGTCATGGAGACCCGGACTCTTTGTGACCCCATGGAGTATAGCCTGCCAGTCCCCTCTGTCCATGGAATTTTCCAGGCAAGAATACTGGAGTGGTTTGCTATTCCCTATTCTAGGGGATCTTCCCAACCCAGGGATCAAACCTGAGTCTCCTGTGTCTCCTGCATTGGCAGGTGGATTCCTTGAAAGTGAACGTTGCTCAGTTGTGTCTGACTCTTTGTGACCTCATGGACTATGCAGTCCATGGAATTCTCCAGGCCAAAATACTGGAGTTGGTAGTCTTTCCCTTCTCCAGGGGATCTTCCCAACCCAGAGACTGAACCCAGGTCTTTTGCATTGCAGGCGGATTCTTTACCAGCTGAACCACAAGGGAAGCCCGGCGGATTCCTTACACTAACCTGGGAAGGCCTAAAATATGAATATCACTTTGTATTTTGACAAATTCTTTGACTTGAAAGAGAACTATTTTAGGAATGACACTATTATAATTATGACATTAAATTTTTTGAAAGCCAAGCCAGATGAGACCATTTATAGTCTCAGAACAAAGAAAAATGTGCTTGGTTTTATATATTAATTGATATATAATAGATGTTTAATTCTTCAGATACCTTAGTTTAATTGACAGAGAGGAGGAATATTAGGATAATTCTTTTCAGTACAAAGAATCCAGTTTTTTTATTTTAATAGATAAATAATCTCTGAGATTCAACCAAATTGAATAACCATCATTTAAGGTCCTGCACATGTCTTGGCAAAACACATCTGACTTATGGGATATATGATCATTCGTTATACTAAATTATTTAAATTTTTTTCCCTAAGGCTTCCAGACAAGCTGCAGGAATTCCAGGCATTACTCCAACAGAGGAAAAGTAAGTTGGCTTTTTGGCTTTTTTAAATCAGGTGAAGTCAGCTCTTAATTTTTGGATAAAAACTAAACCATATCTTTAGATTGCTCAGTTTATTTAGTCCCTTTGTTTTCTTTAAACTTGTGTTTGGGCATACCACCTAAACTTTGTTAATAAATGAAAGGAAGCCTGTATAAATCAAAACCTTTAATTTTTTTCACTTCCCTTAGCCAGAGAGTGTTGAAAATAGAAAGATAGAATTAAGATGGAATAAGAAAAAATTGCCATAGCTGATTTAAATTCACCTGTGATTTAATAGCCAGTGGTGGCATCCATTGCTGTCTCAGAATGAGGTGCTGCAAACTTGGATCGTTTTTCAGTGTCTAAGTCAGATGTTCTTGTGCAGCTTTGTTGATGTGAAGTGTTATGAATTCTCAAAATATCAGACAAATGCATATCCAAATGTAGCTACCAAAAGTGAGAAGTCAAATATAATAGTTTTGGATTTTGCAGTAATTTGATTTTCGTTTATCTTTGTTTTCATCTGTTGACACAGTTAATTCAGAATCAACTAGTATTTTTGTTTTTCTGATTCTCCCATATTAAATTATTTTCTCAAATATTGCTCTTTTTTCAGAGATGGTAATCTTCCAGATATTGTGAACAGTGGAAGTCTGCACGAGTTCCTGGTTAATCTGCATGAGAGATACGGGCCTGTGGTCTCTTTCTGGTTTGGCAGGCGTCTTGTGGTTAGTTTGGGCACTGTTGATGTACTAAAGCAGCATATCAACCCCAATAAGACACGTAAGTCTGATTGTCTTTCTAATTAGCTGCTCCTTATCTTTTAAGAATAGATGTCTATAGATGAAGGTCCATACACTGCTCTTAGGAATAGCTAACATTTATTAAATACTTTTTATGTCAGACATTGTGCTGAAGTCTTTATATTAATCACCTCACTTCACTTAAGACACAGTATTTTTAAATGATCATTTTCTTCCTTCAATTTATAGATATATATGAAAAATACCCCAGTGCAAATGCCAACAGGATTTTTTTTTGAACCTGAAAAAATAGTTCAAGGGTACATCTGAAAGAGTAAAGGTGTAAGAGCATTTGGGCTTCCCAGGCGACTCAGTGGTAAAGAATCCACCTGCTACTTCAGGAGATGTGGGTTTGATTCCTGGATGAGAAGATTCCCTGGAATAGGAAATGGCAACCCACTCTAGTATTCTTGCCTGGGACATGAAGCGAGGCTGTCTGGGTTGAGTCTGTGCTCTTAATCACTAAGTTTCCACAACCTGGAAGGCTGTCTCTGTTAGGAAATGCAAAGATGAGTAAAACCAGACATGGCCTCTGCTCCTGTGGAATTTATAGTTCAGTGGTGGTGAGTTTGGAGCTTGTAAATGGTATTTGAATGATTAGGAGAGTGAACTGAGAGATGTACTCTGAAAGAAGGGACTGTAGTTCTTTGCAAAATCTGACAGATTTTTCTGTCTTTTGCTGGTAAAAAAAAAATGTTAACAGCTATTAAAAAAAAAAACAAAAACCTCAGATATTTAACAGTGAGTATCTCTTGCGTGGTGAGATTTAGATGAATTTATCTTCTTAGTATCTTACTGTGTTTTAATTGTTTAAAGTGACAGTGTATTTGTGTATGTGTAAAAACAATATAGTCATTGAAGAAACACATAAAAGTGAGTGAAGGAGAAAAGAAAAGGTTTTGGACTCAGCTAAATAGTTTTAACTGTAATACTCGACAGTTACACGTACAACATCAATTTTGTCTTAAAATTGATGGAGTGAGTTCTTTTACAAAGATACATGCTGTCATGCAGTGGAAAATTTACTTGAGTATTAATGGTTTACAGTGGAATTCCCAATTTACTGGGTATTGTTTTGTTGGCAATTTTTATTGTCTCTTGAACTGTTCACATTTAGAAAAGACAAAGGAGTTAGGAAAAAAACAGTTCCTGGCCTCTCTGCTATAGTCCCATACCTTTCTGATCTCTGTTCTTTTGCTGGAGTTTTTTTTGAGTGATTACTTTGACTTAGAAATGTTTAATCATGTCTGTTTCAGTGGACCCTTTTGAAACCATGCTGAAGTCATTATTAAGGTATCAGTCTGATAGTGGGAACGTGAGTGAAAATCACATGAGGAAAAAATTGTATGAAAATGGTGTGACTAATTGTCTGCGGAGTAATTTTGCTCTCCTGCTCAAGGTAAACTAGTTTGATCTGGATTTCTGTTTTACAGATAATAATATATGGATCTTCCTTGATTTACAATCAGGTTAGGTCCTGATAAACCCATCGTGAACTAAAAAAATATCATAAGTTGAAAATGCATTTAAATACACTTAACCTGCTGGACATCATAACTTAGTAGCCTAGTCTGCTTTGTATGCACTCAGAACACTTATGCTAGCCAGCAGTTGGGCAGAATCATCTAAAACTAAGCCTTGTTTTATAATCGAGTGTTGAATAGCTCATGTAGTTTATTAAATACTGTACAGAAAGTGAAAACCAGATGGTTGTCTGGGGAAAGAATGTTTGTATACTTAAGGCCTGTTTGCTCTCATGATCACGAACATGGCTGACTAAACTGTGGCTGCTGTTGCACCCAGCGTTATGAGAATATCGCACCTCCTATCACTCACCCAGGAGAAGATCAAAATAAAAAAAATTCAGAGTATAGTTTCTTTTGAATGCCTATTGCTTTTCTGCCTTGTTGAAAGTTGAAAAATTGTAGGTTGGAGACCATCTGTATATTTTGGCTATTAGCGTGTCTTTGTCTTTGGTATTCTTGCCTTCTTTCTCAGCTGATTTTTATTCTCCTGAAATTCTGAAACAGAAACAAAAGCAAAACAATTTTAACACCTAGACTTCCTGTGTAAGTTGGAATGATGGGAGTGGAGAAAAACTGAAGAAAGTTTTTTAAAATAAAACCTTATGTTTCTTTACTTTTTAAATAATTTATTTTTTAATTGAAGGATAATTGCTTTACAGAATTTTGTTGTTTTCTGTCAAACTTCAACATGAATCAGCCATCAGTTCAGTTCAGTTCAGTTACTCAGTTGTGTCCGACTCTTTGCGACCCCATGAATCGCAACACGCCAGGCCTCCCTGTCCATCACCATCTCCCGGAGTTCACTCAGACTCACGTCCATTGAGTCCGTGATGCCATCCAGCCGTCTCATCCTGGGTCATCCCCTTCTCCTCCTGCCCCCAATCCCTCCCAGCATCAGAGTCTTTTCCAATGAGTCAACTCTTCGCATGAGATGTCCGAAGTATTGGAGTTTCAGCTTTAGCATCATTCCTTCCAAAGAAATCCCAGAGCTGATCTCCTTCAGAATGGACTGGTTGGATCTCCTTGCAGTCCAAGGGACCCTCAAAAGTCTTCTCCAACACCATAGTTCAAACGCATCAACTCTTCGGCACTCAGCCTTCTTCACAGTCCAACTCTCACATCCATACATAACCACAGGAAAAACCATAGCCTTGACTAGACGGACCTTAGTCAGCAAAGTAATGTCTCTGCTTTTGAATATACTATCTAGGTTGGTCATAACTTTTCTTCCAAGGAGTAAGCATCCTTTAATTTCATGGCTGCAGTCACCATCTGCAGTGATTTTGGAGCCCCCAAAAATAAAGTCTGACACTGATTCCACTGTTTCCCCATCTATTTGCCATGAAGTGATGGGACCAGATACCATGATCTTCGTTTTCTGAATGTTGAGCTTTAAGCCAACTTTTTCACTCTCCTCTTTCACTTTCATCAAGAGGCTTTTTAGTTTCTCTTCACTTTCTGCCATAAGGGTGGTGTCATCTGTATATCTGAGGTTATTGATATTTCTCCCAGCAATCTTGATTCCAGCTTGTGTTTCTTCCAGTCCAGCGTTTCTCATGATGTACTCTGCATATAAGTTAAATAAGCAGGGTGACAATATACAGCCTTGACGTACTCCTTTTCCTATTTGGAACCAGTCTGTTGTTCCATGTCCAGTTCTCTTCCAACAACACAAGAGAAGACTCTACACATGGACATCACCAGATGGACAACACCAAAATCAGATTGATTATATTCTCTGCAACCAAAGATGGAGAAGCTCGATACAGTCAACACAAACAAGACCGGGAGCTGACTGTGGCTCAGATCATGAACTCCTTATTGCCAAATTCAGACTTAAGTTGAATAAAGTAGGGAAAACTGCTAGACCATTCAGGTATGACCTAAATTAAATCCCTTATGATTATACAGTGGAAGTGAGTAATAGATTTAAGGGTCTAGATCTGATAGATTGAGTGCCTGATGAACTATGGAATGAGGTTCATGACATTGTACAGGAGACAGGGATCAAGACCATCCCCATGGAAAAGAAATGCAAAAAAGCAAAATGGCTGTCTGAGGAGGCCTTACAAATAGCTGTGAAAAGAAGAGAGGCAAAAAGCAAAGGAGGAAAGGAAAGATATAAGCATCTGAATGCAGAGTTCCAAAGAATAGCAAGGAGCGATAAGAAAGCCTTCTTCAGCGATCAATGCAAAGAAATAGAGGAAAACAAAAGAATGGGAAAGACCAGAGATCTCTTCAAGAAAATTAGAGATACCAAGGGAACATTTCATGCAAAGGTGGGCTCAATAAAGGACAGAAATGGTATGGACCTAACAGAAGCAGAAGATATTAAGAAGAGGTGGCAAGAATACATGGAACAACTGTACAAAAAAGGTTTTCACGACCCAGATAATCATGATGATGTGATCACTAATCTAGAGCCAGACATCTTGGAATGTGAAGTCAAGTGGGCCTTAGAAAGCATCAGTACGAACAAAGCTAGTGGAGGTGATGGAATTCCAGTGGAGCTGTTTTAAATCCTGAAAGATAATGCTGTGAAAGTGCTCACTCAATATGCCAGCAAGTTTGGAAAACTGAGCAGTGGCCACAGGACTGGAAAAGGTCAGTTTTCATTCCAATTCCAAAGAAAGGCAATGCAAAAGAATGCTCAAACTACCACACAATTGCACTCATCTCACATGCTAGTAAAGTAATGCTCAAAATTCTCCAAGCCAGACTTCAGCAATACGTGAACCGTGAACTTCCTGATGTTCAAGCTGGTCTTAGAAAAGGCAGAGGAACCAGAGATCAAATTGCCAACATCTGCTGGATCATGGAAAAAGCAAGAGAGTTCCAGAAAAACATCTATTTCTGCTTTATTGACTATGCCAAAGCCTTTGACTGTGTGGATCACAATAAACTGTGGAATCAGCCATAGGTATACATATATCCCCTCCTGTTTGAAACTCTCTCCCATCTCCCTCCCCATCCCACCCCTCTAGGTTGATACAGAGCCCCTGTTTGAGTTTCCTGAGCCATACAGCAAATTCCCGTTGGCTATCTATTTTATATATGGTAATGTAAGTTTCCATGTTACTCTTGCCATACATCTCACCCTCTCCTCCCCTCTCCCCATGTCCGTAAGTCTATTCTCTATATCTGTTTCTCCATCGCTGCCCTGTAAATAAGTTCTTCAGTACCATATTTCTAGATTCTGTACATATGTGTTAGAATACGATATCTATCTTTCTCTTTCTGACTTACTTCATTCTGTATAATAGGAGAACCTGAAGAAATTTTTAGAGCAGTGTTGTATCAATAGATCGGTTCTTTGTTTTCAGACCCAACTCAAAACCAGCAGCACGTAGAATCTTTAGTTGTGGCATGCAGACTCAGTGTATCTCAAAGTTATTTATTTTGTTGTATGTTTTATGCAGCTTCTTGGTAAATAGCAATATGGTATAGAGCAGAGACACTAAGTTTGGAGAAAAGGCTTTCAGTCTTATTTCTGTCATTTCGTATCTGCATGGTTGACCTTTGTGAGTTTTTATTGCCTATGCTGTGCAGTATATGGGATCTTAATTCCTTGACCAGGGATTGAACCCATGCCCCCTGCATTAGAAGTGCAGAGTCTTAACCACTGGACCACCAAGAAAGTCCTATTGCCTTATCTTAAATTGAGGATAATATTAATAGCATCCACATTACAGATTGGCTGTGAGGATTATACGAGGTCATGATGTAAAATTCCTAACATCAAGTCTTACAACACAGTCAGTACTCAAAAAAATACCTTTCCTTCCTCTGCTTGAGGTTTTCCTGCCATTTGTTTCCTGCTCCCCGGACTCCTTGTATTTTTCCTGCTCCTCTGAAACTGTATCTCCTTGTTAATGTTTCCAGTTCATCTAATGTGTTACTTCTTTCATGCAGGGTTTTAATAGTTGATGGACCTAAATCTGTCCCATTTGGAAGGTTACATGGGAGTCCTTTCTGTTCTATATAGAGTAAACCCACATACACTCACAAGTACACAAATACATCTCACTGTCTCTCACATTACATAGAGTAAATAATTTTAAAAATCATGGAAAATTTAAATAAAAATAGAATACTATAACACACATCCATATGCTCATCACTAAGCTTTTTAACAGTTATCAAATTCAATGCAGTCCTATTTTATCTTTCCCCTACTTAATTCCCCTGTTTTCTTTCTGGGTTGTTTTTAAGCAGATTCCAGACATCATATAATGAGGTCATGCTTTTTCAAGGACTTAACAGGATTTAGCATGTAGTAGCTACTTGGTCCGTTGTCTTTGACCTTAAATATGTTCATTCCTTCTAAAATTGTTCAGACTGCACATTCTAAGCACTTTTGTGACTTTTTTGAGTTGTAGAATAGTTGATAATTCTTAAGAGGATACCATTTTGATTCATCCTACAGTATCTACTTTTTAAAAATTATATTTGATAAATGCTTAATACCATTTTTTCCCCTTATTCTCCAATTCTGTTTGGAACTCACACTTTACATTCAAGATTTAAGGCTGGCTTGAGTCTGGCCTAAATCTCAAACTCACTGGATTCTAAGTGAGTTTACTGTAACCATTAATTAACATGTTGGCTCCTCTCTGCACAGTTTTGCTTCCGAAGAGAAACTGATCAAGGCTTTTACTCATAGCTGATTAGTCTTTCTCCTTTCCAATTCCCTTTTCTCACTGATAGCCACTATTCACAGGGCCGTCAGGAGATTTGTATATCTAATGTCTACCTTCTCATCGTTGTCAGTACTATTCAGTAGTATTATGTTCTCTGGACCTCTCAGGCTGCCTGCTTGGGTTGTCATAGCTGGTCCTGTCACACCCGATTGTCCTCCTGAAAGCAGTTATGTTACCTTTGTCTAAGCATTCGTGAATCAGAATCTTTCTATCTGTTTAAATACCTTACATTTGTCCATAAGAATCTTGGTATATAATTGTATATCTCCAGGGAATTTTACCCATTTTCTCTTTGCTTTGCTTCCAGTGATTATGCTTTTCAGTACTTTTTATTGTTAAAAGCTTTAATTAGTCTTTCTTCTCTGATTTAAGTAATTCAAACTTCATTAATCTTTTATCATAGGCTCTATTTCTCAAATGTTCAGTCTTTTTTATTGTTTATCTGTTTTGTGTTTTTTTCCTTTTCCAGTCTGATCAAAGGCAAATCAAAGTGGAAATTATTTCCCAATTTAGACATTTCTTACCATCATATTTTCAAGCTTTGGCGCATAGACTGGGTCCATACATGAGAAATGTGTTTCAGGCTTATATTGTCAACCCCTTAGCACAAGCCAGTTACTTAGCTTATTCATTAGTCAGAAATACCAATTAATATTTAATCAGCAAGAACATGATTGAAGAGGACGTGGTCTGAGCCTCCTCCTCCTCCCTACTAATGGTTTTCTGTAGAACAGGGGTGTTTACCAGTTATCACTCCAAAGTAAGTTAATTTCATACTGACACAACAAACCTTTTCCTTGTTTTTTTTTTTTTTTTTGATCCAGATCTGAGTTCTGTGTTCTGACTCTTCTCTAACCCTCTCAAACCTCATCCTGTAAGTTCTGGCTCCTTCCTGCCCTGACTGTCTCTGCTCCAAGGCTGTGTGTGAACCTGCACTCTAATTCTGTGAGTGTAATTTCTGTCTTCAGTGCTTCAACCCCATATGCTCCTATGACTTTTGAGTTAAACTATGATTTAACAAATATTTCTGGATCTTAGAATTTATGACAGTTTTACAGAATCCTCTCAGTTGACAGTTCAGTAGTCATATGTTAATAGCCAAAATTATTGAACTCATTGATTTAACACTGTCAGATGAAGCTCAACAGATTGTTAGCATTCTCATCTAATGTACATAACCAAGATTCATAAACCAAAATTCATAAACAGATTCAAGATTCATAAACTAAATGAGATGCACATAAGCTTCTAGCAGATGCATTAGCTTTGTGTCCAGAATAAAAAAATATATGAATCATATCTAATATTTGCATTGTATTGTAAAATACTGTGCAAAATAAATGGGTGAGCAGATCATAATACAGTTCTGTGATACAAATGATAGTATTGATAATAAAATTTTTATGGCCAAGGCTTAAAAGAGGGTAAAAAAAAAAGACTTTCCCAGCATAGATTGAAAGCATTTAATCTGTTCGTTACACAGTCAGCAATGATCTGGTACTGGGGGGAGGTATTCACAATTAAATTCTCTGATAAGCTGCATGTTGTCTGAATAGGTTTTTAGGATACCATTTGGAGCCCAGGTTTGGTGTTTGGGAGTACCATTTTCAGGTTTTTTTCTTTTTTTAGTGTGTAATAGTTCACGGAAGAAAGGTCACCAGAAAACTGTTGAGTACTCTTCACTTAGAACTGGAGAAAGATACATCCTGGACTTCATTTAAAACCCAGCTAGGCACAAAGCTCTTTATTTAAAAAAAAAAAAGATATAAGCCCCAATAGAAACATGGCTAAAAAAGTGAACATGCAGTACTTTATGGAAAACATGTAGAGGGCCATTAAATTTGAAACTTATCTGGAGCCTATCAATAATTAGCATGAAATAAACCAAGTAAAGCAGTGTTGGGGTTTTTTTACCTGTTAGACCGACAGAGATTTTATAAAATGACAACACTTAGTACTATCCAAAGTATGGGAAATGGGCATTTTGCTGGTAAGAGTATAAGTTGATACATGCTTTCCCCAGTGCAGTGTGGTAAAAGCTTAAAAAATGACTTCTTAACTCAGAAATTTCATGTCAAAAGAAGCCAAATGGTAAAGATGATTACCGAAGCATTGTTTATTGAGGCAGAAATTAGAAAATACTTAAATGTCCAGTAGTAGAGGATTATTTGAATCATAAATCCTTGCAGTGGATGAGAATGAAAATGTTAAGGAAGATGGCAAAGACATTTATTTACTGACATGGGGAGATGGCTTTAAGGTGATATATTAGTTTGCCAGGGCTAGCGTAACAAAGTACCACAGACTTGGTGGCTTAAACGACAGAAATGTATTGTCTCGCAGTTCTGGAGGCTGTTGGTCCAGGATTCCGGTGTCAGCAGAGTTGGTTCCTTCTGAGAGCCTTAAGGAAAAGTCTGTTTCATGCCTCGTTCCTAGTTGCTGGTAGTTTGCTGACCATTTTGTACATTTATCACCTCAGTCTCTGCCTTCTTGTTTATAATGAGGTCTCCCTGTGTGTGTTTATGTGTGTGTGTGTATGTGTGTGTGTGTGTATGTTTCAGTGTCCAAATTTCCCCTTTTTATAAGGACATAGTCATATTGTGTTAAGGCCTTAATGTGCACATCTTAAATTATCTGCAGAGAACCTATTCCCAGACCAGGTAACATTCACAGGCACTGCGGGGGTTAGAACTTCAGGATCTTTTTTTGAGGGGGGCACAGTCAACCCATAACAGATGATAAGTGAAAAAACCAATAATACAGAACAAGTTTGTAGAGAATTATTACATTGTTCAAAGTATACCTCTACACACACACATATGTACACATATACATAGATACACTATAGAAAAACATGAAAAGCTGTATAGAAAAATGTTATCTGTAATTATCACTGCTGGATTGTAGGGTGATTTAAATTAATTTCTGTATTTTCATTTATGTTATTTTTTATTAGTTATTATTTTCTACATATTAATTTTCTTTTACACTAACCTGTGTTACTATCCAAAAAAAAACAGTGAACCTCTTGACTATCAGTGATAGTCTTAACATTCATTAAATTTTCATTAGAAACAGAGCTTAATAATGTTGTTTTTGTTGTTCAGTCTCTAAGTCATGTCTGACTCCTTGCGACCCTATGGACTACAGCACTCCAGACTTCCCTGTCCTACATATCTCCTGGAGTTTGCTCAGATTCATGTCCATTGAGTCCATGATGCTATCTAACCTTCTCATCCTCTGCCTCCCTCTTTTCCTCATGCCCTCAGTCTTTCCCAGCCCCAGGGTCTTTTCCAGTGAGTCGGCTCTTCACATCAGATGGCCAAAGTATGGGAACTTCAGCTTCAGCATCAGTCCTTACAATGAATATTCAGGGTTGATTTCCTTTAGGATTGGCTGGTTTGATCTCCTTGCTGTCTAAGGGACTCTCAAGTGTCTTCTTCAGCACCACATTTCTAAAGCATCAGTTCTTCATGGTGAATAGAAAGGGAAAAAGTGGCAGAAGTAGTGACAGATTTTCTTTTCTTGTGCTCCAAAATCACTACAGTGATTGTAGCCATGAAATTAAAAGACACCTTGGAAGGAAAGTTATGATAAACCTAGAGAGCATATTTAAAAGCAGAGACATTACTTTGCCAACAAAGTTCCATATAGTCAAAGCTATGGTTTTTCCAATGGTTATGTATGGATGTGAGAGGTGGACCGTAAAAGAAGGTTGAGTACCAAAGAATTGATGCTTTTGAACTGTGGTGTTGGAGAAGACTCTTGAGAGTCCCTTGGACTGCAAGGAGATCCAACTAGTCAATTCTAAAGGAAATCAACCATGAATATTCATTAGAAGGACTGATGCTGAAGTTGAAGCTCCAATACTTTGGCCACCTGATGCGAAGAGCTGACTGATTGGAAAAGACCCTGATGCTGGAAAAGATTGAGGGCATGAGGAGAAGAGGGCAACAGAGGATGAGATGGTAGGGTGGCTTCACCAACTCAATGGACATGAGTTTGAGCAAACTCAGGGAGATGGTAAAGGACAGGGAAGCCTGGTGTGCTTCAGTCCATGAGGTTGCAAGGAGTTGAATGTGACTTAGCAGCTGAACAAGTTCAACAAGCTTGTTTTGATGAACAGATACTAATTTTAGTGTAGTCTGACTTTTTTCTTTTCCTTTTTGCTTTTATGTTTACTGCATTTTAAATCTTATATAAAACGTCTTTAACCTATTGTCATGAATATATTCATTTAATGTTTGTTCTCAGAGTTGTCATATTTATCTTTCAAACTTTGATCTATAATCTGTTTAGTGTTTATTACTGTGCGAAGAACGAGGAAGGGATTAACATTTTTTTTCCTATATGATTATCTGGTTGATCCAGCGTAACTTATTGAAAAGATCATCCTTTTTCCATTGTACTGTAATATTCCCTTTATCATAAACCAGGTAACTGTATAGGTCACTTGATGTATGTACAGTTTTGTTGGCTGGAGAAAAGTCTGCAACCTACAAATTGTGAGTTATGTTTTATTTGGGGACCTTAGTGGGAACAGTAGCATGGGGAACAGCCTCTCAGATGGCTCTGAGGAACTGTTGTTTAAAAATTTTATTAATTTTATTTATTTCTCATTGTGCTGGGTCTTCATTGCTGCACTGTCCTTTCCTTAGTTGTGGAGAACTGGGGCTACTCTCGAGTTGCAGAGTGCAGGCTTCTCACTGTGGTGGCTTCTCTTGTGAAGCATGGGCTCTAGGGAATGTGGGCTCAGTAGTTGCAGCTCCCAGGCTCTAGAGCACAGGCTCAATAGTTGTGTATGGGCTTAGCTACTTCACAGCCCATAGAATCTTCCTAGATCAGGGATTGAACCCCTATCTCCTGCTTTGCCAGACAGAATTGTCTGTAGAGGTAAAGGAGAAGCCAGGATATACTCCTGTGTATCCTGAGAAAACTGTGTAGTCAAACATCAAAAGACTACTGCTGATCACAAAAACAGGACTTCACAAATTAGTGACTTTAGTGCTTTTCTTCATATGAGAAATTTATTTAAGAGTCTGGGTGCATTAAAATTATTCCTCAGATACACATCTACTTACCTGGGACCATCTAGTCAAGGCTATGGTTTTTCCAGTGGTCATGTATAAATGTGAGAGTTGGACTGTAAAGAAAGCTGAGCACCAAAGAATTGATGCTTTTGAACTGTGGTGTTGGAGAAGACTCTTGAAAGTCCCTTGGACTGCAAGGAGATCCAACCAGTCCATCCTAAAGGAAATTAGTCCTGAATATTCATTGGAAGGACTGATGCTGAAGCTGAAACTCCAATCCTTTGGCCACCTGATGCGAAGAGGTGACTCATTTTAAAGACCTTGATGCTGGGAAAGATTGAAGGCAAGAGGAGAAAGGGACCACACAGGATGAGATGGTTGGATGGCATCACCAACTCAACGGACATGAGTTTGGATAAACTCGGGGGTTGGTGATGGACAGGGAGGCCTGGCATACTGTAGTCCATGGGGTCGCAAAGAGTCAGACATGATTGAGCAACTGAACTGAACCTAGGACCAGTATCCTGTTTTTCTTCATTCTGAATCCTCTCAGGGTACGCTGTCTTGGGAAGAGGGGCTGCGGTGACTGATGGCTTGATGGCAACAAGCCTTGTTTATTGGAATGGTAGGCAACATTCCTTGTCCACAATGTTATGGAATTTTCCAATCCATGAATATGGAAGAATTCCCTCCCACTTTTTGGTTTTTAGTTTTGGTCGTTAGTTTTTCTCAATAATTTTTTCACTTTTAAGAGATCTTATATATCTTTTATTAAATCTACTCTTAGATAATTAGTAGTTTTTTAAATATACTATCATAAATGGTGCAGTTTTTAAATTTCATTTTTATTTGTTTTATATATGGTTGATTTCTGCATATTGATCCTATTTATAGTCATTAACCTTGCCAAATTCCCTTATTAACTCTAACTTTATCATGATATCTGAGCTCTCATTCCCATAGATGTCTCTTCTACCAATCTCTTCCTTCTACCAATCTCTTCCTTCTCTACCAATCTCCTCCTTGGTGTTTATTGCTTGTCCCAATTGTTGTTTCATTCACCAGCTATTGCGGCCAATACCTGCATCTTTAAATGTTTTCAGCAGAAGTCACCTAGGAACCTGTCGAAGCTGTAGGAATGCTCAGAGTTGGGCAAGGCAGGGACAGTCCTTAATGAGAGTTTTCAGGTTAAGACTCATGGCCACAATATTTTTTTACCAAAATGACTGTATTGCTTTCTAGCAGTTTGCATTGGGAGTATGTGCTGCTGTTCTCTTAGCTGCTGCTTCTCTGGGATATGGGAATCAGACCAGGTTGTTTAAAATGCCACAGTACTTCCTTACCTCGGAGCGGCTGCTTCTTTCTTCATCAAGCCTTCCCCTAATTGTTTTTTTTTACTGTATTCCAGAGTTTTTCAGAAGTTGATTCTGACAGGTTAGCTAGCTCATTACTTAATTTTGGGGAGGGATAAAGCCTTGGGGTTCCCCAGTTGTCCGTTTTCAGTGACCATTTTGGTCAGCAATGGTGATGGTGCTTTTACTAGAGCTGTTTTCTGCAATGCTACCATTGAGATGGGGAGAGAAAGGAAATCAAATAATGTTAGGTTAAAAACATCAAAGACCTCACTATCTTGCCAAGGTCCAGTTGTTCCTGTTGAATAGACACTTCACATTGGGTACTGAGTTTTGGTTAATTGCCAAAGTGCTAAAATGGTTAATGTTAGTTGTTTAGTGGTTTTGCACGTATTTTCATTGTTTTAAAGGCAGAGTGAGATCACCAAAGTCTTACTCCACCATTCTGGAAGTCAGTCCCTCTTCTGGAACTTTTTGAAACAGAATTGTAATGGGAAATATAAAGATACAATAAATTTTCAAAATTTATGATAGCAGCATATGTGTGGACCCTTTACACTATGACAAAACTTTCATAGAGTTGATACGGCAAAGTAGCTTAAATTTGAGTTCCCAACATGAAAGGGTCTACATATATTTTACTTTACAAACCTAGTTACTGTGTTTTGTGATGTAAGTACGATTATCCCTATCATAGCAACCATAAAAAGTGGGAAATGTCATCCCTGTTTAACTTTTGAGACACCTACACCTTGGAAAAGTCAAGCAAGTTGCTCAGTTACATTGCTTCTAAGAGCCAGAAGTAAACCCAGGATTTTTTGACTCCAAAGCTTTTGATCTTTTTATTACACATTGTTGGGCTTCCCTGGTGGCTCAGAGGTTAAAGCGTCTGCCTGCAATTTGGGAGACCTGGGTTCAATCCCTGGGTTGGGAAGATCCCCTGGAGAAGGAAATGGCAATCCACTCCAGTATTCTTCCCTGGAGAATCCCATGGACGGAGGAGCCTGGTGGGCTACAGTCCATGGGGTCCCAAAGAGTTGGACACGACTGAGCGACTTCACTTTCACTTTTTTTACACATTGTGTTTTGTTCCACAAGGGATTTGGTAAATATTCAGTGGATGAAGGAATGACAAAGAGACCCTGAGTGGATGAAGGAATGACAGAGAGACCCTGAGAGATTTCCGTCACTGAAGCTTATCTAAGACTTTCACACATTTGTATACTTACTGTTTACTAGATCACAGCTACTCTGTGGTGAATCTTTACTATTTTTAATTTGATACTAAGACTCTAATATTAAAAGTTCCTTTAGGTTCAAGGTTTTCCCAGCCTTTAAATGACTTGTATTTTCCGTTCTTATTGTTGTGGTTGTTTTGTTTTACATATCAGCCCTTTGACAGAATCTGAACCTAAACTGCTAGGGATGTGATTATTGGTAGAGCCAGTGTTAGTCTGACAGATGAAGTAAACACCTGAATGCTTGCCTTGGTTACAGAATTGAACTCTGTGAAATGAATCTATTTGATGGAGTTCTCTAAGATTTAGTAGGAGGGAATAGAAAATCATTGTGGTTTTCTGTTCTGTTTCAGCTTTCGGAAGAATTATTGGATAAATGGCTATCGTACCCAGAGTCCCAGCATGTCCCCCTCTGCCAGCATATGCTTGGCTTTGCTATGAAGTCTGTTACACAGATGGTAATGGGCAGTACATTTCAAGATGAACAGGAAGTCATTCGCTTCCAGAAGAATCATGGCACAGTAAGTCTAGGGCCAAATTTAAGTTTACTCTTTCATCAAATTGGATACTTGAGGAATGTAGACCTCGCCTCTTAAGAAGTTTTAAGATCCTGTAGAACAGAGTGTCCTTGTTTGTGGCTAAAAACAATGTAAGAAAGATAATTGTTGCCTTTTTAAAAAATTTAAGAAATACCTTTTTAAGCAGTTATCTTTTGAAACTTAAAAAATGACTAAAACAATTGTCTTGAATACTTAGCAAGTATGTCAGGAGTTCCCTGGTGGCCCAGTGGTTAGGATTCTGGGCTTCCACTGCTGTGGCCTGGATTCAGTCCCTGATTGAGTAACTGAGATCCTGCAAGTTGTACTGCATGGTAGAAACAAAAACAAAAACCAAGTATGTTATAATGATAATTTCTAGGATAAAGAGAAAAACTGCACTTAGTAGCACTAGACTGTGTCCTCTACTGAAAGAAATTAAACTTGATGGAGCATTAAGGTACTAATGAAATGAATATGATTTGAAAAAAGGATAATTCAATTGAAGATTGAGTTACTATTTGCTTTTTTCTGGACTCTCATATGGACTTTATTATTCTCTATTTTTACCAGTCTCAACATTATATTAATTTGTTTTGAATTGTACTTAAGTCATTTATTTCACTGAAGTTTTGGATCTCTGATCAGTTATTCCTTATTTTCTTCAAATCTATAAAAACAGGTTAAATAATCAATGCAATGCATGTAAAACAAAGTCACTAGGAACTGTGGCTTAGTACTCTGTCACTGTTTAATATTATCCTTTTTCCCATTAAGATGGTTTTATTACTTGTGTTTGATGATTGAAAAATGTCCATTTCTTAGAAAATGTTCACATGTTCAGGAGTATAAAAATAAAACTGGAAAAAATCATCCTAAATTCTACTTCCTTTAATAAACTGCTCAGGGTATCCAGGTAAAATAAATTGGCTAAAGGATTCCTGAAATGTTTTCCTATTTTAATGAAGAATCAATTTTTGACTCAGTTGTTGATGTCTGATTTTTTTTCACGTTGATGAGAGAGCATTTTTAAAAAAGTAACTCCACTGTTATTTCTAGGATTTTATTCCAAGCTGCTGATACCTGTTCCTATTCTGGGTATTTTTTTTAATATTTTATATATTTATTACACATACAGCATGTGGAATCTTAGTTCCTTAACCAGGGATTGAACTCATGCCCTCCATTGGGAGCTCAGAGTCTTAGCCACTGGACCACCAGGGAAGTCTCTATTCTCGGTACTTTTAAGCTGACATTTTTCTTTACTTTTCTTTCCTTAGAATTTCAAAGTAGAAGTCATAATTTCAAATATACAGAAATGTGGCAACTAGTACTAGGAACTCTCATGATATCCTTCAGCTGTTGTTTACATCTTGCCCCATTTACTTTTTTCATTCATTATCCGTTTGTCTATCCATCCATCCTTCCATCCATTCCTCTCCTCCTTACCCAAAACATTTGAGAGTAGACACTTTACTTCTTTCCCCCTAAATGCTTCAGTTTGTACATCACAAAAACAAGAATATTCTCTCATATAGCAACAAAATAGTTGTCACACTTGGGAAATTTAGCTTTCATACCATATTTTTATCCAGAGCCCATATTCAGATTTCTTTACTTCTAGTGGTCGAACCTCTTTAACATGAAATGGTTTTTCAGCTTTTCTTTGTTTCTTGATGTTGACTTTTTTTTTTAAGTACAGACCAATTATTTTGTAAAATGTCCCTCATTTGGGATTAATTTGACTAGATTCAAATTACATACTTTTGTGTGTGACTAGATACAAAGTCTCTACTTTTGGCAGGAATCTGGTATTTTTTTTTTTAATGTTACTGGAAGTTGTCAAAGGAAAGTTTTCATACCATAATCATGACCTAAAATCCTGCCTTAAGTGATTTTTAATGTCCTTAATGTCTGAAACTCTAAGGGGGTGCTGTTGTCCAGCCGAGCCACCAGAAGTACTAACCTGGTTGTGAATGCAGGGGCAGCGTTCCTGCACCATGCCTGCTGCTTGGCTGGCCATACTTGGGAGATATCATTGGCTCTAAGATGCGTTTCTGTTTCACAGGTGTTAACGTGAAAAAATGTACATCTCATACCCAGTTGCATACTGTGTTTCTGAAGTGCCCTCCAAAAACATGGTCCTAGTTATTATCCCACCAACATTAGTGTGCTCTTTCCTTGTTTTTGACACAGTTATTCATCTTTTAAATATTTGCCTATCTAGTAAGTAAAAAATGATCTTTCATAATTAAAATTTGTAATTCTCTTCTTGTTTGTGAAGTTAAACATTGTTTAATATTTTTGCTGAGCAGCTTGTGTTTCTTTTTTGTGGGATGCCTTCTCATGTCCTCTACCTGTATTTCAGTCAATGTCTTTCTTTTTCTTACCAAGAGCTTTTAATTTTTTATCTCAATTTTCATTTGCTTTCACTTTTATTTATAGTGTATTTTAAAAGACTTTTTTTTAAAAAAGCAATTTTAGGTTTACCTGTTTTTGACCGTCAGAGTTGTGTATAGTGAATCTCCAGCCGTTAGTCAGTTTGAGTTCAAGTTCTCCTGCCCCAGCGCTGGTTCTGAGATAATTTCCACCTGTAAGTCTGCTACAGTAAGACGTGCCTCCCATTTTCACCTCTCTCTCCAGTCTTGGGGGCCTCAGTTTGCCTAGGGCGCTATTCTATCTCAGAGACCCAAGAAGAGCTGCTGCTTTTTCAGTCTGTTCAGCTTTTTTTTGTTGGGGTGGAATAGTTAAATTAACTCAACTTTTTCATCATAAATTTTTACCCTGTGCTCTTTGTTGTACTTAGGCACTTCTTTCTCACTTAAAGGGTATTCCTAATATAAACATTTGCTGCACGTTTTTACAGTATATTTAGTAGGTTAATTTTTTACATTTAAATAGTCTGAAAGGCATATCTTCGTAAGGTAAGACTTGAGGACTCATAACTATGAATAATTTAAAAATACCTATTTATTTTCTTTTTTCCACAAGTTCTTTCAGAATTTCTCAATTATCAAGAAAATTTTTCGTGACTAAGTATCCAGTATTGAAATCCTATTGTTTACTCTCTCCAAACTTTAGACTAATTTTTAACCTTTTTCTAGATCTTAGCCAGTGCTTTCCAGTTATCATCTTAACTTTATCTTTGAGGTGCAGAACAAAAGGGAAGAGTGAAGTTGAGTGAAGTCGCTCAGTTGTGTCCTGCTGTTTCCAACCCCATGGACTGTAGCCTGCCAGGCTCCTCCATCCATGGGATTTTCCAGGCAAGAATACTGGAGTGGGTGGCCATTTCCTTCTCCCAGGATCTTGCCGACCCAGGGATCCAACCCAGGTCTCCCACATTGCAGGCAGACTCTTTACCAACTGAGCCACTAGGAAATCCCTTCCAGTTATCATGGTGAAGTAAAAATTTGGAATTCATCTCAAATGGTAAAGAATCTGCCTGCAAAGCAGGAGACCTGGGTTCAATGACTGGGTCGGAAAGATCCGCTGGAGAAGGGAATGACAACCCACTCCAATATTCTTTCCTGGAGAATCCAGTGGACAGAGGAGCCTGGCAGGCTACCGTCCATCAGGTCGCGAAGAGTCAGACGTGACTGAGCAAATTCCATTTTACCATTTTACAATGAATTTTACTTACCCACCAGTGCCATTGTAATAAAAAATTGAAAATTGACTCTACTGATAGTTCCTCTTCCTTTTCATTCATATTCCTTTGAAAATAAGGAAGCTGACTTTTTAGTTATAATTAGTTTGAAAGTACTTTGAATGAAATTAGTAAGAGATATATATATATATATTTTTAGTAAGATATATTTTGTGCCTTATCTTCAAAGACAATGGAATAAATGATTTCCATGTGAAAGGGAGAATTTAACAGTTCTGTTGGTGAGACAGAGGTTCTTCAGTTATTAGCTTAGATTGCATGGTATTATTTGGAAAATTTATGTACTAAATAATAGGTATACTTTGCTATTTTCAGGTTTGGTCTGAGATTGGAAAAGGCTTTCTGGATGGATCACTTGATAAAAGTACAACTCGGAAAAAACAATATGAAGATGGTAATTTTTTTCACTCTTAATTTTTAGTAAGGACAAAAGGAAATGTGCCCAGTTTTAATAGGGTTATATCTGATTCATGAAGTTATAGGTCATGTATTTTTTCTTCCTTTTATGTTTTTTCCTACATTTCCTATTATGAAAGTTTTTCTTAAATAAAAGAGAGGGAAAGGCTGTCAATTAGTCAATAAACTCTAGCACTTGCTCAGAATGAGAGTACTGTAGTGCTGGTACAGCCTACAGGATTAATGGAAAGTGCAAAGGTACAGTCCTGGGAAAGCAATTTAAAAATGCATGTTAAGTAAGAGTTATAATGAGTGAAATTATCTAAAATAAGAAAATAGTCATGAATATCTTTGTAGTGATACTTCTACAAGTAGAAAAACAGAAGAAAATCTAAATATCCAATAATATAGGAATTGCTAAGGAAATAATATCAACATGACAAATGTTATAAAAGAAATGTAACAAAATAAAAAAAATTCTTGCTATTATAATGTTGAGTAAAAAAATATTTAATATTTTATAAATATATCCGCATGACCAGGGGGAGAAAGAATATTCCATGTAGAGGAAAAGTAGTTGGAAAGTCTTTGAGGTAAGATTCTTTCTGATATATTTGAGGTACAACGGGAAACTCCATGGCTGGAGTGAAATGAGTTAGGAGAACAGAAGACCAGAAAGACTGATGGGAGTGGAACAGATTTTGTCTGGCTTTGGTGTGACTGGGCTGCTGTCATCTCCGGGCTCAGAACAGAAGCAGGGAGACTAATTAGGAGGCTACTGCAGGGAACTGGGCAAGAAAAATAATGTGGCTTGGACTAGGTGGAAGGTAGCAGAAAATAGAATATTTTTTTAAAAAAAGAATAAGGGAGAATAATTCTATATTTTGAAAATTAGAACTGCCAACATTGATGGCCAGATTAGATGTGAGGTATGAGAGAAGGAAATACCAAGGTTTTAGACCTGAGTAGTTGGAAAATGAAATTGCTAGGAAATCAGATGGGACAGATACTATGGAAAGATCCAGTTTTGAAGGGGAAGATCATGGCTTCAGTTTTGGATATGTTATGTTTAGTATACTTCAGACATCTCAGTGGAGATGCTGAGTTGATTGTTTGATACAAGTCTGAAATTCAGGGGAAAGAGGTCCTAACTGGAAATATAAATTTGGGAGTGTTCCATCCATAGATTGTATTTAAAGCATGAGAATGGTTATCACCAAGGTAATGAGTATAAATAAAGATCTAAGAAAAGGAGTCCTTGACCTTGGGCATTCCATCATTAAGAAATTGGAGAGATGAGAAGGAACTGACAAAGGATCCTTAGAATGAGCAGGCAGTGAAGTGGGAGCAAAGTGTGAAGCCCAGGAGAGTGGATCCTGGGAGCCAAATGAGAGTGTTTCCATCAGGTGCTGTGATAGGTCAAGTAAGATGGGGCCTGAGAAATGATCTCTGGATAATTTTCTTGGAAGTTGGATTAATCTTCTAGGTTATAGAAATTTACTTTTCTGACTATTTCACACTTGTTGGAGTTTCTAAATGAGTGATGCTTGATTTGGGAGAAGAATGGAATTAAGAGGACAGGATTTAGGAGGAAGGTGAATAATACCTGCAGAGGGGTATATGTGTAAAAGTCCTCTAAGGGGTAGAGTCGTTCTACTTTTTGACCTGGGCGTTTGATTTAGTTATTTGTTAAATTGTGCATATATGTTTTATGCATTTTGGTACATGTGTTCAAGTTAGCAAAAATGAGAAATATTCGACTTTAAATTAGCTTTAAAAATTATGTTATTATTCTCTTAACTGAAAGTTTTACTCTGCACATAGGAACATTGTAGAAATACAAAAAATTGTTCAATCCTCACAAATGAAAATCTTTTTTGTTTTTCTTCTCTAAGCCCTTATGCAACTGGAATCTATTTTAAAGAAAATCATTAAAGAACGAAAAGGAAGGAACTTCAGTCAGCATATTTTCATTGACTCCTTAGTACAGGGAAGCCTTAATGACCAACAGGTGATGTAATTCTTAAATGTTTATCAAACAAAGGATAATCAGACATGTATAGAGTGTGCTTTTTATTCATTTTAACCCAGATGCCTTCCTAGAATTCAATGGCTTTTTCCTTTTTTGTTGTACATCATCCATAAATAGTATTTAGATTTGCTGTCCTGTTATTTAGCTCTTGGAAGCAGCTATATAGTATCTAATATTTGAGTAAGCAGATACTGAACCAAAGTTCTGTGGTTGTTACAGAGGAGGGCTTGGGTGAGCCTTTTTCGACTAAACAGCTCTGCCCACGTGACCAGATGTGGCAGTGTGGCTTGTTCCCAGTGTGGATCTGTTGCCCAGCACACCTCTGGGCTACTGTGTGTTTGTGGAGTGGAGCCATTGCTGCCACACCTGTTCACTGTAGGAGTCTTCTGCCTCCTCTGTGGATGTAAGTCCACATAGACAAAAAGTGGTTTTCTGGGTGTGTGTGGGTACAGAAATTAAATCACGCTCCAGAACAGTGGCAGGCTCCTCACTCTTGCTGAGTCTTCATTGCTGCACTCAGCCAAGCTAGAAAGATAAGACTGAACCATGAGCCAGTGATATTACTGGATAAATGTTCACTGTCAAAAATGCAGTGCAGTGTTTAGGTTGGCTTTTACATTATATAGATTTTATTCAAGTGAAAATGTCATAAAGGAATAATATACTTTGTTCCTTCTTAACTCCCAGTGCTATACTATAGATGATTTTACTAGGTCTAATACAGGGTCTAATACAGGCCACCTTACATGTCACACTATCTAAACCTAGTTTTGTTTCCTAGATCCTAGAAGATACTATGATATTTTCTCTGGCCAGTTGCGTAATAACTGCAAAATGTAAGTATAAACTGATTTCTTTTTGAGATAGATTATAAAATACAGAAAGATAAAGCTATTCTAAGATGAAGGAAATACTGTTTGCGAGATCTGTTTATAATTTCCCTTAGCTCTTATTTTTTATTCCTGTTTGAAAGGCTAGATTCACACAGTGCTCCTCCCCCGCCCCCCCACCCCCACTTTTCTTAACCCCAGGTGCTCTGTGCCACCTCTGAACATTGCCATAAATTTCCTGACACAGTTTATGGATTGTGAATCCTAGTTAGTGCCTTTAAAATGAACTACTGTTGACACCTTTCCAACCAGAGCTGCAAGCTCTTCAGTTTCCTGCTGCGGCTTTTCACTTTGACTTCAATCCTGTCTACTATTAATAAGATCTACCAGCAGCGAATATAGGCCACAGAAATCATGATTTAAAAGAACTTCTTGGTGAAATTAAAGGTGATTATTATTTAAAATTCTAAAATGGGTGATACATTTCTAAGCTTTCTTACTGGTTTTGAGTTTATCAGACTACCATTTATTTATACAGTTTTTAAGAATATGTATATCCATAAAATTGTGTTAACAAAAAATGCTAAAGGAAGTATTAAAGCATAAGTTGAAAATCTAAAGAATTTATGTTTACCTGAAGGATTTTGTTCACAACTTTTTCTGTTTAAGAAAATTAAAAAAGCATGAGCACAAATGTGAAGTTGCTGTAAGTTTTTCTTCTTTGTATACTTTTTTGGTATCTAGAGATGTCCCAGATTTTATACATTAAGTGGAATATAGGTAAGCATGTGTCAAAAATAATGTCTTGAACCTTAAAAAAAAATACTTGTTTAAAAAATGTATTACTGTTAAAATATATCTTTGCTGAAGACCTTCAAAAAAATCTGAATCAGGGACTTCCCTGGTGGTCCAGTGGCTGGACTTCATGCTCCCAATATAAGGGGCCTGGGTTTGATCCCTGGTCAAGGAACTAGGTCCCACATGCTGCAGCTAAGACTCAACGAAGCCAAATAATTACATAATAATAAATAAATGTTTAAAAAATCTGAATCAGTTGTACTTTGGATATTACAAAAATCGATCATTTCCAAGGTTGACTTAATATTTTAATCTTTTTTGTAGTTTTGGGGGAAAATTTGCCTTTGAGAGGCAAGATCAGCAGGAAACCTTGATTAAAGTCCCTCCTCTGTGACTTAGTAGCCTGAAGCAAGATACTGACCTCTACATTTTTTTTCCTCTTCTAAAATAAGGATGACCTCCAAGGTTTCCAACTGTAAATTGGTGTCTTGATTCAACATTGTAATTAAAGAACATTAAGTGGCTTAAAATCAGATTTTAAAGCTATACTCTCTGTCCTTTAATAGAGTTGTACGAAAAAACAGTGTTTGAGGTTATTACACAGTTATATTAATTTTAAATGATAATGTAGTCAGGGTGTAGAGTGCCTACTGTATCCAAATCCTTGTGCTATATCTTTCAATGTTATACATTACTACATATTATTGTAAGATTGCATACATGTACATACATACTGTCTGCATAAGTGTTCACATCACTTGTGAAATAGAAGTTCTGCAGTTCACTCACAAGCCATAATAAAGAAACATATATAGGAAAAAAGTTAAAGTGAGTTACTCATATGCCTTTTATGAACTCTGGATGTGAATAAATTATCAAAATAATTGAGTACCAGGTAGCTATTGATTTACTGATAATAATATTAAGTGCAGAAAGTGAATTATGTATTTACATTGGATTTGGATAATATGTGACTTTGGCAAATATTAAAAATAATTAACTTTAAGGCCAATTTAAGCTAGCCCTTTAGCTCAGGAAAGAGATAATAAGTAGAAATAGAAATTATTAAACACAGTTGAAAAAGTAGTTGACATAGAAAAAGTAGAGCTGTAGATAGAGGCATGTCAGGCTTAATCTAAGGAAAGAGATGCTGTGTGTCTGGATGGTTCCATTTGAACACTTATAATCCCAGTGGATCCCTAAGGGAAATATAATTATTTTATATTTATTTTGTAATTAATTTTCTTACCTTTTGATTTCCTCAGTGATTATAATCCATAAGCCATTTTCAGAAAAAGTAAGCCATAAGCCAGTGAACTCCGGTGTGGGCGTTCATCAGAATAACTGATATTTGTTAGGAATATAGAGACCCTGGACATACCCTAAACCTACTAAGTCAGAATCTGTGGGTGGTGGGATTGTGTCATCGCACAGTCTCTGACTCCCAGGAGATTTTTGAGAACCACTGTCCTAAGCAAGTAATCAGTTTCAGTTCTTGAGCCAGTGTATTACAAGTAAAAACTTAGAAGCGCTGATTTATAGGTAAATCTCCTGCTATTTTTACTTGTGTGAATCATTTCATTAGGGCTCCTGAGGAAACTGACAAGTCAACTATTTTATTTTACATGGTCAAGTGAACCAGTCCATCACAGTTGCCAGCATTTAACACTTACCCAGATGTGAAATTTATTTCTTATCCTTACTGTTTTGCTTAAGGTAAAATGCATCAAGTGCCTTTGACTACTTGCCAATTTTATGAAAGAAATTTTCTAGATTTCACTGTCTCTCTTTGAGAATATTCTGTAAATGTTTATGTTCTGTTGAATGAAGCACAAATCTCATGAACAATCTTGTTTTATCTTCTGGTAGCATTTATTTATCTTCTGTATCAGGTAGAGGGAAAAAAAGAAAATACCAAAAAATAGTAAGTTTGTTTTTTATTCAGCACCCAAACTATGAATTCGCTGCTTTCATTGTTATTAATATAAACTTTCACTTAGTGTGCACCTGGGCAATCTGTTTTTTAACCACCTATGAGGAAATTCAGAAAAAACTATATGAAGAGATTGACCAAGTTTTGGGGAAGGGACCTATCACTTCAGAGAAAATTGAGAAGCTCAGGTAAGAACCTGAGGAAAGGGAGGGGCGGGGAGATCTTTAAAATTTGAATTGGTTTATCTTATTTAAAACTAATGCTAATATGGAGGAAAGCTATGTATTTTTACAGGATTTAAAGTATTTACATATAGATTTTAATAGATGACTTAATTTGCTTTTTAAAACCATAAGGCAGTCTTGGGAAACTTTTACGTGGGCCCATATAAAATAGCATCAGTGATGTCTAATAAGTGGAACATTCATACATTGATGATAGGAATGCAAAATGGTACAGTTCTGTTGTAAAACAATGTGGCAGGATCTTACGAAATTGTACAGTATGACCCAGCAGTTCTCCTAGGCATTTACCGGAGAGAAATGAAAACATGTCCACACAGTGACCTGTATGCAAACATTTATTGCAATATTATTCATAATAGCAAAAAACAGGAAGTAGTCCAAATATTCATCAACTGTTGAATAGATAAATTGTGTTATATCCATACAATGGAATAGTACCAAGTAATAAAAGGTAACATAAAATCAATACACAAAACAACATGGATAAATCTTATTATGCTAAGTGAAAAAAATCAAGCACAAAAATAATCTACAGTGTGTTTCATTTAGGTGAGTTTCTGGAAAAGGCAAAGCTATTGTGATAGAAAGTAGGGCAGTGATGGCTGGGGCCCGAAATGCGGAGGGGATCAACTGCAAAGAGGCATGAGGAAAGTTTTCTAGTGAGAGGGAACTGTTAGATATCTTTCTTGTGGTTGTAGTCACACAGTCATATATGATGACTAAAATTCATCAAACTGTACAGGTAAAATAGATAACATTTTTATGTGTAAGTAATACCTTAATGTAAAAGATTTTTAAAAACAGCAACTGTGACTTCTTAGGGGGTTGGAAGTCTGAGACTGGGTAGCAAGCAACCTTACTTTGGAGCATCTTTCAACTATAGAAAAGAAGATACGGATACAGCCATTAGAAAGAACTCGAAACCATGGGTTTCACAAGGAGACATTTGTTAGGGATTCTTTAAAATGTTGAAAGCTTTATTGATTACAATTTAAACAAGTTATACATACTTGTTTTTTGAAGTTTTTATTATGCAGAAGTGTATGACATAGAAGGGGAATGTCCTTTGTAAATGAGGACAAGAGAGATAACAATTGTTAACTGTCTATATTATTTTTCCAGACTTTTTCTATACATATATATGTATGTATTTAAAACGAAAAATTTAAAAACATTTTTAAGTACAAAGCATGTAACTCTTCTGTAAATTCCATGTTTTCTGTTAATGTGTTGTAGACAGTGTTCTATACATAGTAACTCCACCACATCTAGTCATTGAGTAAGTTTTGTTGATTTTATTTTCCAAACAGCATTTAGTTAGAAGTTTAGTTTTAGTTCTTTCCATTGTCCCCCACCCCCACCCATGAGGAGCACCACCAACTTGTCTGGGGCATTTCAACAGCCTTGTGTCTTTCTTCCTCCTATGAAAGTGAAAGTGAAACTCTCTCAGTCTTGTCTGACTCTTTGTGACCCCCATGGACTATACAGTCATTGGAATTCTCTAGGCCAGAATACTGCAGTGGGTAGCCTTTTGCTTCTCCAGGGGATCTTCCCAACCTAGGGATCAAACCCAGGTCTCCTGCATTGCAGGTCGTTCTTTGCCAGCTGAGCCACGAGGGAAGCCCAAGAATACTGGAGTGGGTAGCCCATCCCTTCTCCAGTGGATCTTCCCAGTTCAGGAATTGAACTGGGGTCTCCTGCATTGCAGGCAAATTCTTTACCAACTGAGCTACTCCAGATTGCTCTTGGAGCCAGTGACTGTACACTGATCTCTTCAGGTGCTTTAAAAATATACATAACCTGAGACTAATCCCAAACCAACAATCTCTGGGCATCAGAAAGTTTCAGAAGCTTCTCAGATAATCTAATGTGTAGTTAAAGTTGAGAATCACTGTGCTGGTCATCTTTCTTTATCTGAGGAGTTGTATCTGATCATGCTGCTGCTAAGTCGCTTCAGTCGTGTCTGACTCTGTGTGACCCCCTAGACGGCTGCCCACCAGGCTCCCCTGTCCCTGGGATTCTCCAGGCAAGAACACTGGAGTGGGTTGCCATTTCCTTCTCCAATGCATGAAAGTGAAAAATGAGTGAAGTCGCTCGGTTGTGTCCAACTCTTCGCGACCCCATGGACTGCAGCCCACCAGGCTCCTCCGCCCATGGGATTTTTCAGGCAAGAGTACTGGAGTGGGGTGCCATTGCCTTCTCCAGTATCTGATCATACTCCCCTGTTTAAAATCCTTCAATGACTTCTGGTTGCCCTTAAGATAAAATTTATACCCACTAACTTGGCTTATGAGGCATTTCAGCTTTAGTGAAATTCTTTTGTTTCTTCAAATGTGAAGCACTATTTTTAGTCTTCTGACTTTTGGCTACATTCTCTCTTCCTCTGTCCTCTAGCTGAGTCCAGTTTTTTCTTCAGGTCTCAGGCTAAGTGTTTGAATATCTGTAAAGTCCTTTCTCCAGTTGGGTGCTCCTGCCATGTGTTCCCCAACACCCTGAACTTCCTTTATCATAACAGTTACTGTGCCTTTTTAATTGTTCATCCTTGATGTTCCTTCCTCTGTCCTTTCCCCTGCCAGCTAGACTCTGAAATTCTTTGCGGGTTTTGTCTTGTTGACTGTTGTAGCTTAGTGTCTGATGCAGTGCTTCTAATGTAGTAGGTACCTAAAAATATTTGTTCAAAGAGGAAAGGATGTTTCCTTTTTTGTTTTTGATGTTTTTAGAAATTATATAAATCAATATTCCTATGCTTACATCTTTGCAAATATTCCCAAATCTTTCTATTAATAAGGTCTGAGAAATGAAATAATTATTTAAGAATGTATGCAGTAGTGTAGTGTTTACAGTTAGGGGCTATGGGGTAACAGACTTGGGTCTGAATCCTGTCAATACCACCTACCTGCTGTGTGATCTTTTTTTTTTAATTAATTAATTTTAATTGGGAGGCTAATTACTTTACAATATTGTGGTGGCTTTTGCCATGTGTTGACATGAATCAGCCACAGGTGTACATCCCAAACTCCCCTCCCACCTCCCTCCCCATCCCATCCCTCTGGGTTGTCCTAGTACACCAGCTTTGAGTGCCCTGTTTCATCCTGCTGTGTGATCTTAAACAATTGCCTCATTTTTAAAATCTGTAAAATTAAAAACAATAATACCCATGAGTTTCTTATAAGGATTAAATGAAATACTGCATAGAAACTATTTAACAGAACTGGTGCATAGCAAGATTTCAATATATTTTAGCTTTTATTCCTCTCCTGTAATTCAAACTTTATATTTTCATATATATTGTCAAGTTATCCTTCATCAGAGATTCTCTGGTGGCTCAGATGTAAAGAATCACCTGCAATGTGGAAGACCTGGGTTCAATCCCTGGGTTGGGAAGATCTCCTGGAGGAGGGCATGGCAGCCCACTCCAGTATTCCTGCCTGGAGAATCCCCATGGACAGAGAAGCCTGGAGGGCTAGTCCATGGGGTTGCAAAGAGTCAGACATGACTGAGCGACTAAGCCCAGCACAGCATCCTTCAGTAAGGTTGTACCAATTTATACTTCCCCAAGTGAATATGAATGTCCATTTTCCTATTTTTTATTAGCATTTTCTAATGGTACTCTTGTTCATATTTGTTAATCTGGCAAGTAAAAAAATTTGCTTTGATTGGCAGTCTTTCCATTGTTAATGAGGTTGAGTAGTTGAGTATCATTTATGTTTCCATGACATTTGCAATTTTTTTTCTTTTTTTGTGGATTGCTTTTATATTTTCTGTCCATATTCCTGTTGGGATGTTTGATCATTTTAATTTGGGATTTTAAAGAGCTTTGATGCATTAAGGATATATTTACAGTAAATAATTTTTCTACTTGGCTTTTAATTTTACTTAATGATGAGTTCAAATATGTAGAAATTTTTCCGTGGTCATGGTGTTTTTCTTTATGATATCCATCATTGTTTCAGTATTTTTTCTAATTTTGAAGTAGAAAAGTCTTACTAAAATTTTTATTAAATCCTTTATTAAAAATAAAGGATGCTTCTGCACACAAATTTTTAAAATATTGTTTTGAGTTTTCTTCTGGTACTTTTAAAGTTGTTTTTATTAGTTTAAATTCATACTCACCTAAACCTAAACTTTATATCCTTCTAGTATACACTGTGTTTTAAGCAAATGAGAATTATGATGACTATTCTGTTAGGAAGGTTATTAAAATTGTTGAATGACACTTTAAAATGTATATACATTTCAAATTGGTTCTCCCAAAATAAGGATCCTCAAAAAAAATTTTTTTAAACAGGTATTGTCGGCAAGTGCTTTGTGAAACTGTTCGGACTGCCAAACTGACCCCAGTTTCTGCCCGGCTTCAAGATATTGAAGGAAAGATTGACAAATTTATTATTCCTAAGGAGGTAGGAAACATTTGGTATTCTTAACCCATTCAGTTATTCTTTTCAATTCTTTTAGTGTGTATTTTTAAGCTTTATTGTTTAAAGTATCCAATAAATGCTACCTATTGTTAAATAAAAGCCAGTTATTTTAAATTACAAAATGATATATGCTTGTTTTAAGGTTCAGACAACATAAAAGAAAGACTCCTTTCTCCCTAGGTCCTACTGTGAATCGTTTAGTATATATTTTGTAAGTTTTTTCCTGTGTATATGTATTATTCTATGTATATATACATATATATGTATTTTAAAAACCTAATTTATATGTGAAAATATACTCTATATGTTGTTTTTAATTTTCTTCTTTTATTGAGGCAATTAATACAACTGGCACTTACTATGGATCCAGTTCATTATTTTTAATGGATGTATAGTACTGCATTGTATGAATGGACCATAATTTAAGTAGTCCTCATTGATGAAAATTTAGATTGACATTAATTTTTTTCATTACTACAAGTTGCCTCTAAAAGGTAATTTATATTTTGAGCAACAGTGTATGAGACTGCTTTTCCTCTCCATATTCTTTACTACCTCTGGATTTATGAATCTTTTATATATTATGTGAATCATATATAAAAAATTATCTCATAATTTTAATTTGCTTCCCTTATAATTGGAGAAATTGAACAGCTTTTCATCCGTATACTCACAGTTTGTATTTCTTCTGTGAATTATTTTCTTTCTAGTGAGGTTATATGTCTTTCTGTAGATTATACATATTAATTCTGTTAGTTATATGATAAATCTTTTTTTTCTGTCTGTTGTTTATCTTTTACTAGTTTTATGGTGTGTTTTGTTTTTACTGGATGCCAGTTTTAAATTTTCACATAGTGAAGTCCGTTATTCTTTTATGACTTCAGTATTTTGTGACATGCTTAAGGGATACCTTCTCACTATGAGATCACCAAACTAATGGCCTGTGTTTTCTACTGTTGTGTAATATTTTTATAAGTTGGCTTTCTGGGAGTCATTTTGTCTCTGTTAGACTTTTCATAACCAGAGTATTTTTTTTTTTTGCAGACCCTTGTCTTGTATGCCCTTGGAGTCGTGCTTCAGGATCCCAGTACTTGGTCATCTCCATACAAGTAGGAAATTTCTGTCATTGTCTTTGCAGTTCTTAATTTTTATGAGTTTGCGTGTTTTGTGTTCTCTTCCTATGTTTTGAGGAGAAATTCAGTATGTAACAGTGATATAAAAACAGAAAGCCACCACCCTCCCTGTATATCTTCTGCTCAATGCTTTTTCTTTCATGAATCTGCTGTCTTCTACTCTTCATTTCTCCTATTACCACTTCTGACCCAAGATCTATTTAATTACTTAATCTCTACAATTATCCTTTAATTTCAGTGGTATTTTGGAGTTCAGTTACTGGTAAATGGGTATTGCCTATGCAGTTTCTTTGTTTTCATTCTATTGGTCTCAGTTATTAAGCTCTTTGGCTGAATTCAGAAAATAGGTATTGTGTGTATATTGTCTGTGAGAACAGCAAGGGAGGGGAAAGGTGAAGAACAAAGCTGATACTGCTTGCCTCCTCAGTAGGCATCTGGTAAAATCTGCCTTAAAAAAGTAGGTTAAGATCTACTGGCCTGAGAGAAGGTTATCTGTTGAGTTGATGAGGGCTAAAGCTATGTGACAGGCAGGGGGCAGAGTTGATGGCATGGTTGAAGTAAAAGAAAAACCTACTTCCAGAGTATAAGGCCTGGGACATTTAAGCATTAAGTAATTTTAGTTTTTCACATTACAGTGATATTAAAGGGAAATCTATTAAGAAATTAAATAACAGTACTTCAAAATCTACTAAAAAATTAAGTAAATTTAGTATTCTAAGGGGCTTTCCTAGCAGAATTAAAGATATACATTTGTGAAATAAAACTTATAAAAAATTAAAATTTCACATTTCAAAATCTTTAAAAAATTCTCATATGGAAAAATGCCAAATTTTTGATAAACTTTTAGATGTAATACAAAAGCATAAGAACTTTGCTAGAACTTTTGACAGTATTCCTATCCTCAAAACACTCAGAGAATCAGGGTCACAGACTGAAGATACAGAAATATGTGCTAAAATGTAGAAATCATTTTTAGGAATCAAATGCAGTCGAATTTAGGAAATGTTACTGGTAATGTTGTATGCCAGGGAAAAGGCTTCTTCAGTTGGATGCCTCATCGCCCATCCCTTGTGGAAACTCCAGAGAGTAATTTGTGTCAGCGCCTTGAGATGATCCTTGAGAGACTGCGTCACACTAGCCGAAATGTACATAGGACTGAGGTAGACCCTGTAGAGATGACTGACTGATTACAGTTTAAATATAATTATCACATAGAGCAAGATTGAGAGATTGACTTTTTCCACTAAATTTAATGCTCTTGAGATCAACAAGGGGTGTTGCATATTTTTTATGGCTGAGTAGTAGTCTACATGTGCAGAGTTTGTTCAGCTTCCACCCTTTGACCTACTAAAGGACATTTTGCTTGTTTCTAATATTTTGCTTATATGAATAAAGCTCTTATGAACATTTGTGTACAAGGTTTTGTGTGAACATGGCATTTCATTTCTTAGGAAAAATGCCAGAGTATGATTGGCTATATGGTTAGTGCATACTTAATTTCACAAGAAACTGCCAGACTATTTTTTATAGATTTCTCAGCAGCAGTGTTTGAGAGATTTAGCTTCTCTGTAGCCTCAATAGCATTAACTATTGTTTCTATTTTTAATTTTAGTTCTAATGGGTATGTGGTGATATTTCATTGTGGTTTTTAGAAGTTTTCTTTTTGAGTAACTGACATTACCTTATTCTCCTTATAGAAACTGTCTAGACATTTATTTATAGAAATAAATGCATTATTGCTTTTATTGTGTTGGCGGTGCCTCAGAGAAAGAAACCCTGACTCAAATTCTCTAATTTAAATTGGTAATAATGTAAATGCATCACCGACTCAATGGACATGGGTTTGGGTGGACTCCGGGAGTTGATGATGGCCAGGGAGGCCTGGCGTGCTGCGGTCCATGGGGTCACAAAGAGTTGGACATGACTGAGCGACTGAACTGACCTCTAAACCAAATAATGAAATATTATCAACTTAAAAAAAATAGACTGAAATAGAATTCTAAACTAAAAAGAACTAAGGCAAACATTAAAATCCTTAGTATGGACTGAGACCAAGATGGTGATATAGCAGGCTCGTAAATTTCCTTCCTCACACAGATGCTCTGAGTGTAGAGCAATTCCCTCTGAGAAAAATCCAGGAACTAGCTGAGTGACTCCTCCACATTAGGTAAATGAGAAAATACCTGCATTGAAACAGGTGGGAAAGGCTGAGACACATTCTTGCCATAAACTCCACCCCCAGCACAGTGCCATACAATCAGGAGGGAACATCCAACTCTCAGCTGCTTCTTGAGGATCAAAGGCTTTGAACCACACATTCTGTGCCCCAGTTTTAAATGCTCCCACCTGAGGGATGGGCTTCCAAAACATCTACTTCAAAAGCCATCTGAGCTTGCATTCCTGTAGCAAAGAAGCAGTTCTTCATGGGAGCATGTTGGGAGCACAAGCATTCACCATGGCTGTCCCCATAGGGCTCAGCACAGAGGGAACAGGCGAAAAAGCCTATCTCCCACTCTTTCCCTGGAAGGGGGTTGATTGCTTACTTTACAAGCTGCTGCCTGAAGATCCAGCTTCTTAATGAGCATGCATTTAGAAATACTGGCTGAGATCCTCTCCAGAGGATCAGTGGACGCACCCCCAACCATAAAACCAAGTTGCCAGCATCTCCCTTTCACACACATCGAGTGTCCCAACTTTTATGGCTGCCATCAAGGGAGGGATATGCCCCAAATTTCCCTGTTCTGTTAACTGGAACGTCTTGCATTCATAAGTCTCACAGGATCGTGGCAAACAAAGAAGCATATGTTAATGGGAATGGAGGTACTGGCTGTGGTTAGCCCCCACATTTCAATGCAGAGGGAGCCAGCAAAATGCCTATCTCCCAATCCTTCTCTGGAAGGAGTTTAACTACATACCTAGAAAATTTATTGTATTTTCAAAATTCTGAAAACCTAGGATTTGGATGGAGAAGGCAATAGGACCCCTGTCCAGTACTCTTGCCTGGAAAATCCCACGGACGGAGGAGCCTGGTGCACTGCATTCTATGGGGTCGCTAAGAGTCGGACACTACTGAGTGACTTCACTTTCACTTTTCACTTTCATGCATTGGAGAAGGAAATGGCACCCTGCTCCAGTGTTCTTGCCTGGAGAATCCCAGGGACGGGGGAGCCTGGTGGGCTGCCGTTTATGGGGTCACACAGAGTGAGACACGACTGAAGCAACTTAGCAGCAGTATTTGGGTAACACTGTCATTTGCTACATATTTTATAATCTTGTGTTGTAAACTGAGTTAAATTCATGATGGAAAATAAAATTGGAATTACCTCTTACCCTGAAAATAAACAAACCAATAAAATAAGTGTTATGGAAGTTTTTTTAAAAACCTCAGTACTTGAGATTAGATTACCTATTCATTTTCATTTCTTAATCCTTAACATTATGAGATATTTAACAATATAGTTGGATGTCTCTATGTCTTTTTTGGAGAAATGTCTTTTTGGATCTTCTGCCCATTTTTTGGTTGTGTTGTTTGTGTTATGGATATTGAGCTACATGAGCTGTTTGTATATTTTGGAGATTAATCCCTTGTCAGTCACATCATTTGCTAATATTTTGTCCCATTCTGTGTGTTGGTCTTTTCACTTTGTTTATGGTTTTCTTTTCGCTGTGCAAAAAAGTTTTTAGGTTTAACTAGCTCCTATTTGTTAGTTTGACTTTTATTTTCATTACTTTAGGAGATGAATGCAAAATGATATTGTGGTTTATGTCAAGGAGTGTTTGTCTGCCTGTGTTCTCCTGTAAGAGTTTTATGGTATCCGGTCTTACATTTATATTTTTAATCCATCCTTAGTTTATTTATGTGTACGGTGTTACAGAATGTTTTAATTTCATTCTTTTAACTGTAGCTGTCCAGTTTTGGACACCACTTATTGAGATTGTCTGTTCTCCACTGTATAGTCTTGCCTCCTTTATCGTAGATTAGTTGACCATAGGTATGTGGGTTTATTTCTAGGCTTCCCATTGATCTCTGTCTTCAGCCAAAATCATACTGTTTTGATCACTGTGGCTTTATAGTACAGAATGAAGTCAGGGAGCCTGATTCCTCCAGCTCTGTTTTTCTTTCTCTATATTGCTTTGCTCATTTGGGGTCTTTTGTGTTTCCATACAAATTTTAAGTTTCTTTGTTTTAGATCAGCAAGAAATGCCATTGATAATTTGATAGGGATTGTGTTGAATCTGTAGATTGCCTTGTGTAATATAGTCATTTTGACTTTGATTCTTTCAATCCAAGAATATGGTATATCATCTGTGTCATCTGTGTATGGTATATCATCTGTGTCATCTGTGTATGGTATATCATCTGTGTATGGTGTATCATCTGTGTCCATCTGTGTCATCTTTGATTTCTTTCATCAGTGTCTTACAGTTTTTGGAGTATCAGTTTTTCACCTCCTTGCGTAGGTTTATTCCTAGGTATTTTATTCTTTTTGATGTGATGGTAAATGAGATTGTTTCCTTAATTTCTCTTTCTCATCTTTAGTTGTTAGTGAATATGGCTTAAAACACACGAAAGATGCTCAGCATTACCAATTATTAGAGAAATGCAGATCAAAACTACAGTGAGGTATCACCTCACACTGGTCAGAATGGCCATCATTAAAAAATCTACAAGCAATAAATACTAGAGAGAGTGTGGAGAAAAAGGAGCCCTCCTGCACAGTTGATAGGAATGTAAATTGCTACAGCCACTATGGAAAAAAGTATGGAGGTTTCTTAAGACTCTAAAAATCAAGCTACCATATGATCCATCAATCCCACTCCTGGGCATACATCTGGGGAAAACCATAATTCAGAAAGATACATGGACTCCAGTGTTCATTGGAACACTATTTACAATAGTCAAGTCATGGTATTAACCTGTGTTCCTCAATAGAGAAATGGTTAAAGAAAATGTGATACTTATGTACAATGGAATATGTTGTTGTTTAGTCGCGAAGTCATATCTTACTCTTTTACAACCCATGAACTGTAGCCCACTAGGCTCCTTTGAATCTTCCTGACCCAGGGATTGAACTTGTGTCTCCTGCATTGGCAGGTGGATTCTTTACCACTGAGCCACTAGGGAAACCTGCAATGAAATATTACTCAGCCATAAAAGAGGATGAAATAATCCCATTTGCAGCAACATGGATGGACCTAGAGATTATCATACTAAGTGAAGTAAGTCGGATACAGAAAGACAAGTATCACGTAATATCACTTATATGTGGACTCTAAAAGAGTGATGCAAATGAACTTATTTACAAAACAGAGACAGACTCACAGACTTAGAAAACTTTCAGTTACCAAAGGGGAAAAGTGAGAGTGAGGGATAAATTAGGAGATTTGGATTAACATATATACATTACTACATATAAAATAGATAATCAACAAGGACCAACTATATAGCACAGGGAACTCTACTCAATATTCTGTAATAACCTATATGGGAAAGAAACCGGAAAAAGAATAGATCTGTGTGTATGTATAACTGAATCATTTTGCTGTTCACTTGAAATAAATGCAACATTGTAAACCAACTATATTCCAATATAAAATAAAAATTTTTTTTAAGTTGGAAAAATCTAGTTTCATTCTCTTTTAACCTGGAAACATAGATATCTTCAAGTAAACACTTAGGGTCCCAATTTTCAAGTTAGTTTACAAAAGGAAAAACATGATTACATTTGATATAATTTTTCTATAGACTAATATAAATAGAGTATATTCCAAAAGTAAAAGATAATTTATACTCTTTAAAAAGACTATGAAAGCAGAATTCTTTTTTTTTTTTTTTCTCATAGTAGAGCTTAGATCTTTTAAAGACATTTGTTTTTGAGGGGAATTTTTATGCTCCTTGGTGGGTTGATTATTTTGTTTTAATATATCCATTTCTCCATGACTCTTTACAGAGTAAAACTTTTTTTCTGTACAGTAAAAAATCCTTGGTGATGGTGGTTTAGTTGCTAAGTTGTGTCCAACTCTTGTGATCCTGTGGACTGTAGCCTGCCAGGCTCATCTGTCCATGGGATTCTCTAGGCAAGAATACTGGAGTGAGTTGCCATTTCCTTCACCACGGGATCTTCCCAACCCAGGCATTGAACCTGGGTCTCCTGCATTGCAGGCAGATGATTTACCAATATTTCCTTCACTTATTAATAAGTCTGGGCCTCATGTAATATAATTTTGATGTGTATAATTTTAAGTCTGGTGACTTCAATTTTAAGAAATGAAATTTAATTGAAAAGGCAATGTAAAATGCTTTGCATATTGATTTGATGGTCTCATGTAACATATTTTGAACACTCTTAATGTAAATACTCACTGTGTGATTTTGTGTGATTTATCCTTACATCTCATAAATGATATAAGTGCCTGTTACGCTTTTATTCCTTGATGGTTCTAGAGAAGTGTATTTTGTGCCTATTGTTTAGAAATAATAAAGTAAGCCAAAAGAGACATATGTTCAGTAGTTTAGGAACATAAAAAGTCAAAATGAAATATAATGTGACAGCAGTTTCTAGCTTTAGTAGTTTTTAAACTTTATTACATACCTGTGTTCTTATAGTGTAAATACATGCCATGCCAGTGGAGCTCTGTTTGACTGGCCCCAATTCTTCTTTTTAGGTTTGATCCAGAGCGTTTTGATGATGAATCTGTAATGAAAACTTTCTCCTTGCTTGGATTTTCAGGCACACGGGAATGCCCAGAGTTGAGGTGAGATGATAAAGGAAAATGAAAGGAAAGAAGTCAGACTTTGTACTTAAAATTTTGATAATCACTGTTGATGAGAATGAACAATCTGTATAAATTGTATAAATTAAATTTAAAAGTTAAATTGTATAAATAACCATTGATCTTTGGTAACCATGTCACTCTCTTCCTGACTAGGTTTGCCTATATGGTGGCCGCAGTGCTTTTGAGTGTTCTGCTGAGGAGACTGCACCTCCTTTCTGTGGAGGGACAAGTTATTGAAACTAAGTATGAACTGGTGACATCATCCAAAGAGGAAGCTTGGATCACTGTCTCAAAGAGATATTAAAGTTGTATGCATTTAACTTTGTTGAAGAAAATGATCATTTAGAAAATCTGTATTGAATCCTTTTAGAAACCAAGCGTCATTGTATAAAATAAACACCTATTAATAAATACTTCATCATGTAAATTTGGACTTTTGTATACCGGAATTTCTTGATGCACCATATACACTTATATTCATTGGATCAGTATAGTGATCATTTTAATGGGAGGCCTTCTGCTTTTAACTTTTGTCTTATCACTTTCTGTGCCATTATTTTCATTTTCTTAGCCTTGGTTTGATTTCTAAAATTAATATTCTTGAAGATAAATTATTTTGCACAGTAATATTTTCCAGATGTTTGTAAAAAACAAAAATAATATTAACTCCTTTTCATAGTTATGGTAAATCTCTTTAAAGGGGGGGGGAAAGACTTCATAATTTTATTTATTGGATTAATGTTTTTATTTTCAAAGTATAAAGTAATTTGTGTTTAATTATTGTTATTAGGTTTGAGTAATTCAGTGAATAATATACCTTGTATTTGCTATTGTGCATTCCCAGACAACAGTGTTCATTTCATGACTTATACATTGCTCATCATTTTGAACAGTTCTGAATCATCTGGAAAATTATATAGTTGTTTTTGAATGTGTTTTGAAATGTCCCTCCTAAGAAGCAAATCAAGAATGAGGCTTGTCTGTCCATTTTTGCTGAAAATCTTAGTAGTACTATATTATTCCACTAATTCTCATTTGTAGAAAAAGCAATTCCTAAATTTACTTATTATGTTATATCCTAACCATAATGAACTTATGATTAAGAAATGAGAGAACATTAACTAAAAACCAAACCAAATTTTAAAAAAAGAAATATGGGTGAAAATATTTGCAGTAATATGACAGAAAGGGATAATATCCCATATTACATATAAAAAGCTCATACAAGTTGGCAAGAAAACATGCAGTAGATAAATGGACAAAACAGCTTCTACTGGGAAACAGCTAATAAGCTTTTAGAAAAATGATTAATCTCATTAGTAAGGATTAGTAAGCAATACTTCTTTATTGGAGCTTTTTCAAAAATATTTGAAGTATCGTTCCAGATTTACATTTTAGTACTGATAAGTTTTATATTTAATACTTTTTTATTGACAGCATTGTATTTTAGTTTTGCTTTTTTTTTCTGGTTATATTGTTCTTGAAGAATTTCTTTTAAATACATTTTTAAAAAGATAACTGAAGGAAATATGCCAAGTGCCAATAGAGAGGAAAGGAAGAATAATGATAAATGTTTGCAAATGGACTTATTATTGACACTGCTGAATTTCTCTTGTAAGTTTAAGTTTCAAGAATGTACTCTGGTTAAAGAGTCATTTTATGCTGTGTTTATGGTTATATAGCTAACATTTCAGACCTAATAGTGAGTTGTTAAACATAGAAACTAAGTAATAACTAGATGCAGCCTTTATTTCTGTCAAAAATATTTAATTTATGGAATAATTTAAATTTGGAAACCTTAAGTGAAATGTCCTAGATTTTAGCATCATGTTGTTTCAATGAAGGCATGTTTTACATTTATTTCCTCTTACCTTCATTTTCTATGGCTTAGTGTATACAGAGCATCTTCCTTTATTATTATCTAAGTACCTTATTTGGCTTTGAAAATGGCAGTGGAAGGTTAGAGGAGGCAGATGATGTGTATGCCAAGTGTCATTAAAATCAGGTAAGTGGAATTCTAGTGAGACGAGATTAGCAACAACAGGGTAGCTGAGCCAGAGTCAGGGTGTTGCCATATTGCCAATAAATGAAAAGAAACAGTGCTTAATAATGATTGGATTTGAGGAAAATAGAGAATAGAAGAATCAGGTACATAAGCAAATTTTTCCAGATTTACATAACTAATTTGCAACATTAAAAATAAGTCATCTTCTCTAAGATTTTTTTAAAATACTCTTTATCATGTGTGAAATAAGTTATCCATTCACTGTTGGTCTTGGCCCTTTGTCAAGCAACGTAAATTTTAGTAGCCTCAGTATTATTGATGCTTGTAACATGCCTCTGGCTGGACTCTCAAGTTTTATAGCTGTTTAGCTTTTTAAAATCTATCTCTTCACTGGTTTTGATCTGCATTCTTTTTGATAGTTGAGAAGTTTATTTTTAAAAACATCAACACAACACATTTCTTATGGCATGAAAGGGCTCTTCCATACTTTGTGCTAATAAAATTCAAAACAGAATTAGTTCCGTGCATGTGTTTGGGAAAAAGGAAAAACATGTTGTCTGGCCCACAGATGTGCAGTTTTATTTATATATATATATAAATAGATTCTATCTTCTTTATAGATCCAATATCAAAATTTCATTTGTTTCCCTTGTATTAAAGTAGTTTGTATTTTAAAGATAAAATGTTCTATTTTTATTAGAAAAATTATATGGGTTATTGTAGAAAAATCTAGGAAATATAGAAGCACAAAAATAGGAAATTCCATCCCCACTGTTTGAGCTTAACCAGTGTTCAGCTTCTGAGGTTAACCTTTCTACTCTTTTATCTGCATATACTTTTCACAGATATACATAAAGTTCTCTCATTTAATATGTTATTAACCAATAATGTTTTCTACAACTGAGACATTACTGTTCTCACTCAGAAGTAAATACAGACTTGCCAATTTTTTTCTGCCCCTTTTTCTCTTCTCAGATATTGTTATTCTTTTCAGCTTTAAAAATGGCCTGCCTTCTCCATCCATTCTATCAAAACAGTTATATATTAATAAACTCAAGCTGCTAAAGTCAAAACATAATGTAGGTATTACAGTGAGCACTTAAAAAAATGAAATTACTCCACTAGCCTAAGAAAAATTTTTGATATAATTAAGTTGAAATTGGGGTGGCATTTTACCTTTTAAGAGGGCATTTTAAGAATCTTTGTTGTCGTTTTTGGACTCTGAGGGAAACATTAACATTCTTCTCTGAAGACATCTTGATTTTTTTCTTCAGATCCATAAAAAGTACTGTCGCCTGTTATAAAATGTACTTTTTTTTTTCACATGTGGTTATGTTGACAGATTGAAAATTGCTTAAAAAAGTATAATTCTACTGAGTGTATAAAAATGAAGACATGGCCAGTAGAATCAAGGAGTCCTTTGGGAGCTGCGAGAAGACAGCTACGAGAGAAACAGACACTATTTCAAGGGTGGATTTTGATAATGTCAACAAAATGATGCTAGTGGCCTTGTTTTTCTTCTTTGCCAGTCCTGTGCCTGTTTCCTAAGTTCCTGAGACCAGTGATGAAGGTAGAAGGGGAGGAGTAGTAACAAAGCTGTTACTGTTCCTGCAGAAGCCAGAAACCCGGATGGCCAGCAGGGCTCCGTACAGTGTTGCTTTGAGTGTGGTAAGTGACCTGCACTGATAAAAAGGAGTGAGACCCAAACTTGCTGAAAGCAGAGCATGGGACTGGAGAAAGCGTTTGTCACCAACCAGCTTCTTTATATACCCATCTCATTTAGTCCTTAGAACATGACTGTAGGTGCTGGTGGGACTAACTTGAGGTGGGTGAACCTAGAGCCTATTACACAGAGTGAAGTAAGTCAGAAAGAGAAAATCAAATATTGTCTATTAATGCATGCGTATGGAATCTAGAAAGATGTTACTGATGAACCTATGTGCGGGGCAGCAATGGAGACAGATGTGGAGCTCAGATGTGTGGACACAGTGGGGGTGGAGTGGGTGGGATGGATTGAGAGAACAGCATGGAAACATATCCATTACCAAATGTAAAACAGACAGCAAGTGGGAACATCCTGTGTGACAGGGAGCTCAACCCAGGGTTGTGTGACAACCCAGAGGGGTGGGATCAGATGAGAGATGGGAGGTGTGTTCAGGAGGGAGGGGCTGTAGGGAGGGGGCTGATACTTGCTGATGATACATGGCAGAGGCCAACACAATATTGTAAAGCAATTGTCCTCCAATTAAAACAAAAAATAGTTCTTCATTCTTGCAAGAAGAAATAGAACTGTATATGAAGATAGCAAATACTAGCTAAGAAACTCTGAAAGATCTAAACTTCAGATTATCTTAATATCGTCAGTGGGGTATAGAGGGGTTTTGTTCTTAAGAGAGAAGCAGTAGTTTCAAATGATGTACAGTTTATAGAAGAGCAATGTAACAGAGGTATTAAAAGAACTCTCAAAACTAATACTGCCAACTCAATTGCCATTTGTACAGCTGTTTAAGTTTTTTGCCTGTTCCCACATACATATATTTTTACCCATTGCGGTCAGAACAACATGGTCTACTTTTTGTTTAATACATTTTAAACATTTTCTTTTGTTACTTCATTTTTGTAAGGTCTTGTTTGGGGGGGTAGACTTTGAAAGTAGAAATTAATTTATGTTTGATTTATAGAATTTTATGGATAATTGTAAAATTTGAGCTTGAAGCAATTTTTTAAAATATCCAGACAATAAACAAAAAGGCAGGAAATGACATTCCTTCTTCCAGTGTGCTTCCCATTCAGGCAGTTTATGGTTTGGTAGCTGTCTTTCTTCAGATTAGAAGCAGGTCTTGTTATAGCATGGAAAACATGCCAGGAGTAAATAAATCACAAATAATCCTGTCTGGTAGTTTTTTTTAAAAAAAACTTGGTTTTATGTATGTCTAAAATACTTGCAAATTCTTGTTTTAATTTTTAACACTTAATGGTAAAAATGAAACTGTTACCTTACCATGGTAACTATCATGGATAGAGTTGTAAGGTACCTGTCTCCAAATGGCAATCAGTAAATATTTTTGAATAAATGAATGAAATCTTTATTGAAGTTTTCTATGCACATATAGGAAATTATTAAAGGTACTTAATAGTTGATAAAGAAAACCAAACTACTTCTAATGCTAATAGTGCTTTGTGATATGTATTGCTGAAAGTATTTAAGAAGATGTTTTATGGACATCTTTCAGTGATGTCTGTATTAAGTGTGAACATAGATTTATAATCAGCTATAGTTCTACAAACTATCAACCAGAATAGTTGGTAAGCAAGACCTTTGTTCCTCTATATCTTATCATCAGATTATCATTAAACTAGAAAATATGTAAGGATCAGAGTTCTTTATTATGTTAGCAAGAGCATTATTTCCCAAAGTGTCTCACGGTACCCTATCCTCTGAGATACTCTGAGAAAAAGTTTCCTTGATCATATTCATTCTCAGATTGTGTATGCATGTTCTTTCTCAGACACCTGTAAATGCATATTATACTGGAAGAGCTGAGAAGTTCTAATGTAAGGAAACCTATTTTAACTTGATGTAACACTGAATGTTCCAAATGTATTTGTTGAAGGTCCCCCTTTACAGGTTACGCCTATTATCCTGAAAAACTGGTGTTTCATGGAAATGTAGTGTTCACAGAACAGAACCCTTTTTGTCCAAAGTGATCTATATAGACAAGTAGGAACATCTGTCTTTGCTAGTTCTTTAATCTGTGCGTGGTCCAGAAATTCTCCAGGCTAGGAGTGACCTAGTAATTCCTATTCACCTGAATTCCATATTCTCTCACTCCCTTGCCTCTACTATGTTTCCTTGTTAGAGCCCTTGTACTCTACTGACTCTCTCCTCATGACTTCCATTTCTGTCTAAAGACTGTGAACCATTTAGTCAGGCAACATTTTTTATTGGTCCCTTCCTGTATGCCAGATCTTATGCCAGATGCTGGGGATATAGCAGTGAGCCAAACAGACATGGAACTTACTGTGCTGTCTGTCTTCTGTGCTTCACCCCAGGAGGAAGAACCCCAAAATCTCATGTGCCGAAGCTTAACTTTCTAGCACTTGAGTTCTCTAGGTCCTTGGTTTGGAAGCAACTCAAAGGCCCTTCAGGTTAGTGGCTGAAAGGGACAGAAGAAGGAACTTGTAGCTGACTACACGACAAACAGAAGGCTTCCGTTACGGGTACAAGGAGGGAAGAAGGGCAAGGAACTGTTGGGAGTCAAACCATTATTTTTGTTATTTTTAGTTCATGAGCAAGAGAATTAAACTACATATCTTACCAAGGAAAACTGTCAACATTGATGATTAATAGGAATACTGGAGATCATTTAGAGTGAGAAGAAACAAAGCTAGGAATTGGTTTGACTAGGTTAAACAGAGATTTTTGTCCAAATTTCTATGACTTGTTCAATTATACTGTATCACTAAGTGGTTTATCTTTTATGATTTGTTGTTTGTATTGCAAGGTCATCAGCTAATAGATAATTAATTTTTAGAGCTTAAAAGGATATTGTAGAGATTATATGGTAACCTGCTCACAGTTTAAAATTTTAGAGGGAGAAGCCTAGAGCCTCTGGGAGTAGAAGAGTAATATTCTTGGGCTTTCATTTTGGATTTTCTTAATAGCTTCAGATAGCTTTCTGAAGACGGGTGCTTAAGTCAGTGCTGCTATTATGTTCATAGGGATTTTGTTAAGCTTTCAAGGAGGTGTAGATTCAGAAGGAATTGGGAAAAAATTTTTTTAATATTCTTGATGCAGAGCCTTTGAGGGAGATGCAAATGTGTTTTGAATGTTAAACTTACTTAGATTTAAAAATACATATCTTCAAGCAAAGTTGCCATGACAACCTTTCTTAATGTGTGTATAAAATTTATGTGTCTCTGAGATTTTCATCTTTCCCAATACAGGGTTTAATCACAAGAATTGGGCACTGTGGTATATTTCTAGCTAGATGATGACCTGTGAGAATTATGTAATTTTGGGAAATGCAAATCAAGTATTACAGCAGTTGTGTAGCATGGTGATCCCACCAAGGTAAATTTCATCTTGTTCTCTCCATGATCAGAGATTGATCTGGCTTGAAATCTAAGCTGAAATTCTATATGCAAATAGAACCATGTGTCTGTTTTGAGTTTCTGTTTTGTTGTATTTAGAGGATTTGTAGGAGAGCCCTTGGAGATGTGGGAAATTTTGTACTAAATCTCTTGGATAACCACCCAAACTGATCCTGTCTCTTTGGGATCATTAAATCTAATCCATAGTTGATAGCATAAGTTGACTCAGAACCACAAGAGACATCTCTGCAATGGCCAGGCATGTGCAGAGATACCACAGAGACTCCTGGCCTGAACTCCAATCCAGCAATGCTAAGAGAGATACCATTATCAGACCTCTTCACGTCCTTTTACTTCACTTCAGATATTTGTCTTTCAGACTCTGTTTTGCATGTCAGGGGCCAGGAGAAGACTGCTAGGATTTTGGACACCCAAACTTTGGAAGAAAGGAATTTTCATCCTTAGTTCGGGAAATACGAATTTATTTAGCAATGGAATAAGGAGGTGATCACGGGTGCCTTTTAGTAACTATGACTTGAACTTAACTCTTAACATGGCTACTTGAGATTTTGAGATGCTTGCAATAGAACTGTTATGTTTTATATTTTAGTTTTTCTGTAGCACAGTCAAGAACCCTTGAAAGTAATTAATTAAGGTGAGGTTAGAAGTATCATCTACTAATGTGCTGGCTTTGATTTAGTCTTACAGACTTTGTAAAACTATGTTACATTTAAGAGAACCCATGGATATGTTCTAATCCAATACCCTTATAAGAGGGGAAAATCAAAGCTGAGACAACTTATTTTATATGAGAGTTTGCCCATACTAGTACAGTGTTTTTTTTTTCAAACTTTTTCCAAATGTGATTTCCTTTTGATTTTATCTTATTCCCTAAAGGATGAATTTGAAACCAAGGAAAGGACCCCTAAACAAAAACCACCTAATTTAGTATACTATGCTTTTGATAACTGGGAGAAACAGGATAATAGTCTCCTAAAAACAAACACTTAAAAACAGTTGTCCTATCTGTGAATGGGACATGCTATGATATTTATAAAGGTTTGGGGGTTTATTTTATAAGAGGCACAATCAGGGCCAGCTACATAATTTGTATGCTCAGTGCAAAATGAAAGTGTGGGGTCTAAGCTGGCGATGAAGTCTATCTGTCCTTACATGAGTTTGCTCCTGTAACCCATGGTTGATGAGAGGGTGACCCCCAAGGGATTGAAGTCCCCATGCTGGGACATTGTTGTTTACCTGAAATGGGATAGGCAAAGAAGCCCCATCTGGTGAAAATGCTGTGGTGTGGCCAGCCCAAGGCAGACATGACTTCTTGCCCTGCCTCAAGATTGCAGAGCAAACTGCTTGCTGGATCCCAGCCCTCCCCACACCTGCTCCCAGGCCCCCCACTGGAGGGTGACATGGCAGAAAGTGGGCCTCCCTCATCAGCTCTCCTGCTAATGCAGTCTTACTGCTGCTCTGGGTAGAAAGCAGCCATGGTAATTAATGGGTGGGGGTGGGGGGAGCAAGGCCAGACAGGGTCCAGAGCACCAGGAAGCTGGCAACAGAACATGTCTAGGGAGACAAGGAAGTAAGCTCTAAGTCCCTAGTATATACTCCAGGGTCCCATTGGACTTCATTTACAAAAGACAAATTCACAAGTAAAATGTGAGAATTTTGCTGCAGTGCCCTCTCAGTGTTATACCCCAACATGGGGTCCTTCTGAGCAGTGGGCTTCTGAGGGACTGCACTGGTTGCAGCCCATGAAACCAGCCCTGGGCACATCTCACCTTATACATCATTGAACTGTGACTCAGTGGTTTTTGAGCACTGCATTTTCTGGTTTATGCCAGTTGTTCTTGCAAATACCCATAAATGTCTTTTTTATGATTTATCCTCAAGCGATTCAAGCCTCTCTAGGATATCTTAAAATTATTTACAAAATAAGCAACAAATAGATGCCAAACATAAAAGCAATTTCATAATACACATTTAAGTTGCAAAATGATCCAGTACACTAATAGTGGATTAAATACTAAATCTTAAGCCTCATATAAACTCCTGTTTTCCCATATTTTAATCATAATTGCCAAACATTTTTTTCTGCTGGAAGATAAAGTGGGATTTTTCCCCTGAAATAATCAACATAAAACCCTATGAAATATTTCAATGATATGAGTCATTCACTTATTCATATGGTTGGACATCTAGATAATAGGAATAGATAATAGGAATCTGTGAGAAATATATTGTTAATTCCCATGGAGGAGGAAGTAAGAAATCCTACCAATGTATTTTAAGTGTAGTTAAATTCAGCATTCTTTTCCATTTAAAAATACCAAAATTATTCTCTTCTAGTCTTTTCTTTCCAAGAGGCTACATAAAATTACTTTGACAAAGAGAATCATGAGTCACTTTTTTGCTGTTAACCGCTTTTACATTCCATTTCATGAACATAGCAATCATGAACAATATTCTTATTCTTAGCAACCTTGTGTTATACATGTGAGTCTTGTTAACATATACCATGGTGTTTAGTTAGCAGTTTTGTCAAAGTATAACCTATTTGTTTGCAGTATTACCGAAACTGACAAGAAATATTGTAAAAAAAAGTTAGCAGCTTTGGAAATTATACATGCTTCTGTGAATATTCAATATACAGGTTCTAATGGTATTAATGCATAATCAGAAAAACTGGTACCTTTCAAACTCTTAGCAATTCATGTTATTAAGGAAAGTATAGTTATCAGTAATAAAAACCTAGTTAGTACATTTTGAGACTTGACACTCTATAAACCTTTAACATAATTTAAGATAAAATGTGAACAAAAGTAGCTAATTTTAGAAATCCAGTTTTTGTGAACTGATTGGTGATCTGTTCTGCTATGGGAAACTGATCTGTTTTATGCTTTAGCTCTGAAATTTATGTTTCTCGTATGGGGGGAGGGAATATGTAAAGCCAGTTTCAGTGGAAACTAAAGATTTGAGGAATTTGTATTCTTCAAAAAATACCTTTCAAGATCAATTACCTACTCCATTGGTTATATCTATACACAGAGATATATTATGGAAGAATTTCAGGTTTATATTGTCCATTCTCATGATTTAATGGGAAAAAACATCTTATTTTTCACAGCGGAGGGAGCTATTTTGTGGTCTATCACAGGAAACTATTAGGATCCTAAATATTTAAATATAATCCTTTCAGGTTTTATCTTGGGGTATATGTTATTTCTTCTCTTTCTAAGAGTAATTTCTTCTTGAAAAATGCTTTTATTGGGTGTCAGGTAGTATGAGGGGATTATTGTTGATTTTGTTAGATTTGCTAACAATATTGTGGTTATGTGGCAAAATACCCTTATTTTTTTGGAAATTTGTAATGAAGCATTTAGGAGTAAAATTTCATGATTACTATAATTTTCTTTAAAATTCTTTAGCATAAGAATAATATTTTATGAGGTAAAATAGAAGCTATTTGTTACATCTAGTCAATGGATATTTGTGTTGTAATTACACCATTTTCCATACTGTATATTTGTAATTTCCAAAGTAGACAAAAAATGACTTTCAGTACAAATGAAAATATATGTTTGAGAGTTGGGGACTACTGACTTCCTGAAAATGGGAGGGGATTTTTTTATTATTACAGACTAATTTTGGAGAATGTGTATTCTTTCCAATCATTTTTAACTTATTTCTTAAAATGTGCATTCATACAGTTACAAAGCATGGGAATCTCTATTACAGAGTAAGGCTTTAAGAAAAATAGTTTGGTACACTTTAAACCATTAAATAAATATCCCTAAAATTGAGACCAAGATTTAAATAACTAAAACTGAGACCAAAGTTTCATATGATAAAGTGTGCCTAAAAATATAAGGCTTAGATCTCAGTCATTCATTTTTTGATTACATATAGAAAATTTGTTTCAAAGATTTAATATGTTCAAATTATATGCACTTGGTATTAAAATTTCCAGTGTCTTAAATTTGATTAAAACTGTAAATATATATATGTGTGTATGAACATATTAATCACTGATAACTATTTTTCTTGTTTGGAGTAAGAATGGGAACTAAGTTAACCATGTCATTGCTTGAGTAAAAAACTCTGCTTTGCATTTCTCCTGATTATTATTGTAATATATCAAATTATATTACTGTAATAAATCCCTGTTTGATACTATAATATATCAAATGGAATTTAATTACTTAAAAAGGAATTCTTTTAAATTTCATTGAAATATATATTCATTGAATTGTATATGCACATATATATCAAGTATTGCCTGATAAAGTTATATAGTAGCCATAAAACTAGTTTTGAGATTCTCAAGGTAAAGAAAGAAAACAGTCCAAAGTATCTTCATGAAGAGTGCTTCCCTGGGGGCTCAGCAGTAAAAGAATCCACCTGCCAGTGCAGGAGACACAGGAGATCCATGGAGATGCAGGTTCGATCCCTGGGTTGGGAAGATCCCCTGGAGAAGGAAATGGCAACCCAATCCAGTATTTTTGCCTAGGAAGTCCCGTGGACAGAGGAGCCCAGCGGGTTACAGTCCATCAGGTCACAAAAGAGTCAGACACGACTTAAGTCACTCAACAACAATAAATCTTCATGAAGAAGGATGGTATTATTTAATAGTTTCCAAACATGAGAAACGCTGGACTGGAAGAAGCACAAGCTGGAATCAAGATTGCTGGGAGAAATATCAATAACTTCAGATATGCAGATGACACCACCCTTATGGCAGAAAGTGAAGAGGAACTAAAAAGCCTCTTGATGAAAGTGAAAGAGGAGAGTGAAAAAGTTGGCTTAAAGCTCAACATTGAGAAAACTAAGATCATGGCATGTGGTCCCATCACTTCATGGCAAATAGATGGGGAAACAGTGGAAACAGTGTCAGACTTTAGTTTTTTGGGTCTCCAAAATCACTGCAGATGGTGACTGCAGCCATGAAATTAAAAGACGCTTACTCCTTGGAACAAAAGTTATGAGCAACCTAGATAGCATATTGAAAAGCAGAGAGATTACTTTGCCAACAAAGTTCCGTCTAGTCAAGGCTATGGCTTTTCCTGTGGTCATGTATGGATGAGAGTGGGACTGTGAAGAAAGCTGAGTGCCAAAGAATTGATGCTTTTGAACTGTGGTGTTGGAGAAGACTCTTGAGAGTCCCTTGGACTGCAAGGAGATCTAACCAGTCCATTCTAAAGGAGATTAGTCCTGGGTGTTCTTTGGGAGGAATGATGCTAAAGCTGAAACTCCAGTACTTTGGCCACCTCATGTGAAGAGTTGACGCATTGGAAAAGACCCTGATGCTGGGAGGGATTGGGAGCAAGAAGAGAAGGGCATGACCGAGGATGAGATGGCTAGATGGCATCACTGACTTGATGGATGTGAGTTTGAGGGAACTCTGGGAGTTGGTGATGGACAGGGAGGCCTGGTGTGCTGCAATTCATGGGGTCGCAAAGAGTCAGACACAACTGAGTGACTGAACTGAACTGAAACATTTAAGGTAAAACCAGGAAGTTCTGTTGTGTTTAAATGAAACAGATGGTATTATTCTTTAGGTGCCATAAATGTTATTTGTTCTCTAATCTTTAAAATGTATGAGAAAATACAATAATACTAAGAACTAATTAATACTCAGTGCTATGGATTTTCGGCTGGTAGGTTGATGTCATTTAAAAGTTTCTGTTGTTTATTGTTTAGTTGCTAAGTCATGTCCGACTTTTTGTGATCCCATGGACTGTAGCCATCCAGGCTTCTCTGTCCATGGGATTTCCCAGGCAAGAACCCTGGAGTGGGTTCCGGTTTCCTTCTCCAGGGGATCTTCCCTACCCAGGGATCGAATCTGTGTCTTCTGTGTCTTCTGCATTGGCAGGCAGATTCTTTACTGAGCCACCTGGGAAGAGAGACTGATAATCTGGAGAAAAAAAGATTTACTGAGCATTGTTTATGATGAATTATGTCAGTGATGTGCAGGAAGAATCTGAGGGGAAAGTCCGAAGTGAATGGACATGTCTCCTAGATGTAAGAGAAGCAATTGTAAACTTCTCAGTTAAGCAAATTTGTTTATTTAGAACCCATACTTTAAGGCAATATATTATTGTGCTTTACCTTAATTTTCTCATTTAGGAGTGATATACATCCAGAGAATTCCACAGTATCTTTATTTCAGCAGAAGAATTTGACACTTTTTCACCAGTTAAGTGATCATGATGAAATATTTGATAAATGTGAGTCCTTTGAGGTACAATCACAACTGGCCCAATTCAAGGTATATTGATTGTGTCTCTGACCAACTGAGTCAGTCTTATTAGGGCCAAGCCATTAGGCCCTCTTCTTGGCCTTGATTTATTCAACATTCTTATTAAAGGCAATAATGCATTCCAAAGTCTTGCTTATTAAATCTGTAGAAGATGTGAATCAAGATTATTTCAATAGATGGTAATGAAGATTTAAATTTGGTGAAAAGTCAAAGCACAATTAATTGGAAATAAATATCAGGACCTGCAATTTGATTTTAAAAAAATCAACTGCACTCAGCATGACTGGGTTAATATATTTAAAAATCTACAAAATTTTAAATGCTTACTTTGAATCAAATTGGTGATAAAATTGCTTAAAAATGTTGTCTTGGGCTGCATTAATAAAAGTGTTCTTTCTGATTTGGGGAGATAATAGCCATACTGGTCTCTTAGAAAAATAATCCATGCTCATTTTGGAAAAACTTAACGAGGAGCAAGAACAAACGTCCTACAATCCCACCAATTATATATGCACACTGATGCATGTAGTTTTTATAGATTTTGTAGTTGTCTTTTTTACTGAAATGACCTTGGTGGCAACAGAAGTGTGTATCTATGTTCTTTGATCCTTAGATTTTGCTGAATATTAAAAGGCCTTCTCTCCCTAGAGAGTCCCCGTTAGGCCTTCATAGCCAGAAGGGCAGTTTCATTGGCATCACCTGGGAACTTGTTAGAACTATAAATGGGGGCAGGCCAACTGGTTCAGAAACTCTAGGGGTTTGGCCTAGCACTTCTGTGTTTTAACAAGCCCTGCAGGTGATTCTAATCCAAGGAGAAGTTTGAGAACTGACCTGAGTTTAACCCTTTGATTTTTCAGTTAAGGAAGCTAAAATCTGAAGAAGCTGTCACAAATTAATTTGAGAAAGTACATACTAGAATCTTTCAGTGATTCCTAGGATGATGAGTCAGCCCTCTGGGGAGAACTGTTTATTGGGCTAATTACTAAGCAGTACTTGAAAGAATGCCAGGTGGAAACAAGTAATGGGGGGAGAGTGTTTAGCATTTCACTTAGCCTGGTGGACATCTTACAGCTCAATAGTAGACTTTGATTCATTGAAATTAAGTCTAAAAGAACAGTTTGCTTGATCTAATAATGTTATGTGCCATCTAAGTAACTACTCCATTCCATCACTGAGGCTAATGAATATCTCTAGAGTGTGACCCTAGAGCTCTCATTTTAAAAGCGCCTCACACTTAAGTTTGAGAACCACTAATACAGAAGATATCTTAAGTGGTTAAGAATAAAACCAGTCAGACTGAAACATTTTCAGTATCCTTTAACTTGGGTTCCACAGAAAAAACTCAAAACAATTTGCTAATGTGTATATCAAAAAGCCAGTAAAACAATAGGAAAGCATTAAAGTGATTTGAGACAGTAATTTCCTCATTATCAGGGGAGAAAAAAAAGGAGGGGCAAAATCACTAGGCGGGCCAAGAGATCACAAATCAAAGACTTGAAATAATAGATCTTGCTCTAAACTGCAAAGGCAGTCAGTTGACTTTCCATGGTACAAATAAAGGTCATGGACTTTATAATATCTCAGCAGTTGTCAGAAATTTCAGTTTTTAAAAATTACATGTGTGGAGTAGTCAGATTTAGGGGGAAAAAAAATATACAATACAGAATAGTAACTGCAAGACCAAAATGGTCTACCTTGAATTTTTGTGGCATTTAACGTTTTCCAAGGTGCTTTCATATAAACTTTTATTTTATCCATGTAATAGCCCTGTGAGGAAGGAAAGTACCAGCAAAATCGTTTTTGAAACTTTAAATCCTTAGTAGATGAGGGAAAAAGTTGATAGACTCAGAGAAATGATAAAAACGACTGTCACTGAAGAAGAGTAGCATAGAGCAAGCGGGAAAAGCTGAAGGCCAGAGGATGGGCAAAGGAGAAAAGAACGGAGGCTAACCTGGCAGGGGAAACAGTGTTAATCGGCAAACAGGTGCAAAGAAGCTGGAGGGCAGGAAATTTGCGATTAGGAAACTGAAATTTATTTATCCAAAGAGGACGAATACGGTCAAAGATGAAGAGAAAAATTAAAAGTGGGGCGCAGTTAAAGCTGCATGGGAGTTCAGTGGGGCTAATATTATCCCTCAGGCCCACTACCATAGGGTTGGGCCCCAGGTTGAGGATAACGCCGAGGAAAGTCGCTGAAGAAGCGGGCGGGAAGACCGCAGAGCCGGGTGGGCGTTCACGCCGGACTAACAAAGGCCGCGGGGTGCACTGCCCCAGCCACGCATCCTGCGGGGGCCGAAGGGTTAACCGCGCGCTCAACTCCCGCGCGCATCCCGGCCCCCACTCCCGCGGTCGCTAGGAGACGCCGGATGTGGGGGAGGGGCGGGCGGCGCGACCAAGGGTGGGAACCTTTTTCGGGCTCCCGGGGGTGGAGGGAGAGGAGCGCGCGTGCGCGCGCCGGCCGGCTGTCGCCGCGGTGACCGTCCTCCGAGTCCATCGGCTCGCGCCCCGCCCCCGTTCCCGCTGCCCCCTCCCCTGTCGCGCGCTCAGGGGGTGTTTCTCGCTCCTCCCGGGTTGCCGCCGCCGTCGCTTCGGCTCCTCCTCTCCTAGTCTTGGGTTTCCCTGGCGCTACTGCCGCCGCTGCCTCTGCGGTCTGTATGAGGAGGAGGATGTGAAGATGGCGGAGCTGCAGATGCTGCTGGAGGAGGAAATCCCGGGGGGCCGCCGGGCCCTCTTCGACAGTTACACGAATCTGGAACGGGTGGCCGATTACTGCGAGAACAACTACATCCAGGTGCGACGCATCTCCCGGCCTGGGCGTGTTGGGCCTCTGGCTGCTGAGCGGCGCGTGGGGGACCCCCGGCCCGGGGGCCGCGCGCCTGGGGGCGTAGGGCACACGGGGCCGAGGCCGCAGCAGGGACACAGTGCAGCTGAGCCCCCATGCAGGGGTAGAAGCAGGGTGGGAGCGGGAGAATGGGTGAGAATTCTCCGGTTGGAGGAAATTGTAGCTTTCAAGCATTTTTCAAAAGCCGTGAATCAGTTCTCGGTGCGGGGTGTGTGTGCGTGTGTGTGTCCCCGCCTCCTCTCTTCCCTCGGCCGCCTCCGCAATCGGTGCCGGTCAATTTTCGCGATGGCGGAGGAGGCGGAGAGTGGCATTTTCTATTTGACAGAATCCTGCTCCCCCATATGGCAAGGATTTGGGGTTTAATGGGTCGCCCCCATTCTCTGGAGGATTTTTGAGGCGCTATATTGCTGCAAAGTAAAATGCCTTAGCTTTCTATTCATTTGAATGTATCAAAAGATCAGCGTGGTTTTTTTGCCTTGTTTTTAGGTTCTAACTGAGGATACAGTATAAGAGCAGCTGTCCCCCTTGTTGGAAGTTAATGCCAGTTTTCTTCTCTATGGAGAATGAGAAGCTGCATGATAATGGTTTATTCCCTCCTGCCACCCGCCTCCAAGCCCGTTAGAAATAGCTAATTTGCCTGCAGGGAAATTTTTTGTGATTATCTTTCAGAGAGAAATGGGAAATAATTCTCACGGTTTAAATTTTCCTGTGATGGTTGGTTTGGCATCGGGACTCAGTGATAGCACTGTATGTTTGTGCATGAAGGCGGGGGGTATTGGGTGAGATGAAATTGAGCCGCTTCTGGAAGAAGCAAGATTATGTGATTAAAAACAATTCTTTTTAAAAAATTATTTGAAAGGATAGTTTAAGATGCACAGTTTGCAAAGTCAGCATCTTTTGTTTTCTTTATAGCTTATTCTGAATCACAGGTTCTACCTCCATCTTTTCCCTTCCCATTTAAATTCTCTTGGGATATAGGTGGAAATGGAAGCAATGTGTTAAACTGTTCCTTCACTATGGCCTTTTTTCCTTCTCCCACCTCCATCTCTCCAGGCATCTTTCCTAACATCAGCTATATTGGGAAGCATTCTCAAGTCTTGGTGTGAACCAAAGAAAAAAATAGGTGTTAAAATTTATAGGTTCATAAATTTTGTAAGGATCACATGGTTAATCAAGGATAGTGTTGTAAGATATTACTTGATTAGACATATCCTGAGCACTATATTTTCTTGTATGGAATATTTGTACTGGAGAATGAATCAGACATAATCCAAGGCTTTTCCCTCCAAAGAGAAAGTTGAAAGTATGGCCAGCAGGAAAAGATAGAGTGTGTCTTGGGTCAAAGGTTCATAGAGACGGTACAGATGTCCATATTCATGGTGTGCTTTGCTGATACTGAGTGTGGTAGGAGAGAGTAAAAGGTTGAGATGCTCAGTTTTCACTAAATATATTTGAAAGTGTAATATGGCCTGGCATTGTTAAGAGTTGATAGGTACCTAGTGTCTACAGAATTTCATAGTATAGTTAGTGGGAAGGCTGATCTTTAGCAGATGAATACTATTTTGAGCATCAGTTTATATTCTTAATGGGCTGCAGGTGGGAAGAAGGACTGGCGGAAACTGCTATCCTCACTCTGGAAATTCGGAGTCTCTAGGAGAGGCAAATTAAAAGGACTGAAGTAGTCGTTACAATTCCTTGTGCAACATATGGGAAAGAGTTACAGGTCTCAGAAGAGAAACAGGGTGGAAAGTGGTTGGGTTGCAGTTATCACTACTAATTTTTTTAAAAAAAGTTCTCTTTGTTTGGAAGATAATTTTTATTGTAATTTGAAGGTATAGTTCCTCTTAGGTTGCAGTTGTTACATAAAGGTAAAAGTACCTGAGTTGATAAAGCTGAGCGAGTATAAAGCGATCAACCATTGTCATCACTATATTTCTTGCGGTTCAAAAGAGAAGAATGTTGCTGCCATCATTTGTGTTAGTGGTGGGACTCAGAATTTAATGCGGTGTTTTAAAATTCAGAATATAAGTGCTGATTAATAGAAATGGGTTTGGATTTTAAAATACCTTGTTTCTTCAATTTAGAACCTAAAATAGATGCTATTAGGATCCAGTGGGTTTATTATTGGCGTTCTCTCAACAGATGACAACTTGTACATGATTTGTTTGTAGTAAAGTTGATAAATAGAACATGGTGATAGTGGATTTGTGCTGACTCAGCTGCACATTTGGCTGGCTCTTCCTGTAACCATCGAACTGACCAGCAGGGGTTCTGGTGCAGCCTGTGACCCTGCAATAGATGCAAGTCAATTAGTGATCTGATGGTCAGGTTAGCCTTATTATAGCAACATGTCCTAACCACTAGCTCAAGTTAACTTCACCTGACACTCATTTTATTTTGTGCAAGGACAGTTTTTGCCTGTAAAGCAGGAAAAAGACAAATTTATTGGTAGGTAACATGATAAGGTTCTTTGCTCAGCGTCCTTAAATGCCTGGTTTTATGCATGAGAATATAAAAATAAGATAAGAATATTCTAAATGTGGATTACATTTAGTGTAAAAATTGAGGAAAGGAAGAAAAATGGTGGTGTCCTTCTGAAAAGCCATACTGTTTAAATTGTGCTTTAGAAATGTTATCTTTTGGCATTAAGAGCGATCAAATAGTGCCTGTATTAACACACACAAAATTACTGAAGGGTTTAAGTGGTAGTTTCCAAGGTTACTAGCCTAGTTTACATTATAAATTTAAAAATCATCTTTAGTAAAAAAAAAAAAGAAATTAGATGATTTTGTTTTATTTCAATCTCTAGTAAAAAGTGATTGTCAGAATATTTTTCTAAAATGAGATGAAGAAAAGTTTTTAACTACAATTTCCTCTCTTCCTGATTGAGTATTTCTTTCCTGTAAAAAAAGGACTTTAGTTACTGTTTAATTTTTTGGAGGTATATAACACTTCAGTTTTTTCTTCATTTATAAACATTGATTCCTAATCTAGTAAGTGTCCAGAAACTTTTAAACTGTTTTGATTAACTTGGATCTATGTGTTTATAAATGAAGAACATTATAATAATATGGATTGCTTTAATGTTTTGGTAGATGAAATAAGATTACATTTTCACTTTGCTAAGGTAAGTCTGGAAAACCAACTTGTTCATTTTTATATTTTTCCTTTTGTTAGATAAAAAAAGTTACTGCTTTTTGTGAGTGATAATTCACATACATATATAGTAAAATCCCATTGTCTATTACTCAGATTAAGAACAAAGTCATCCAATAAAATAGCTTTGCTCAGAAGAATAGAAACTGAGAATTTACTTTGTTTTATCTGAAATATTTCTTTGTTTTGAATAACAGGAAAGATGTCATTCATTTTCCTCTGTCAACAAGGATAGTCAGAGTTTGTTAAAAATTGCAGGGAAGATTTATAAGGGGATAGTAGTAGAATCATAGCTTACTAGTTAGTTTCATTAAAAATTAGTTACTGAAATGATACAAATATTTAAAATTCTTAATAAAAATCATGCTCATTGTTGAAAAATTATTCAGTTCAGTTCAGTCTCTCAGTTGTGTCCAGCTCTTTGTGACCCCATGGACTGCAGCACACCAGTCCTCCCTGTCCATCACCAACTGCTGGAGCCTGCTCAAACCATGTTCATTGAATTGGTTATGCTATCAAACCATCTCATCCTCTGTCGTCCCTTTCTCCTCCCACCTTCAATCTTTCCCAGCATCAGGGTCTTTTCCAATGAGTTCTTCGCATCAGGTGGCCAAAGTATTGGAGTTTCAGCTGTAGCATCAGTCTTTCCAATGAATATTCAAGACTGATTTCCTTTAGGATGGACTGGTTGGATCTCCTTGCAGTCCAAGGGACTCTCAAGAGTCTTCTCCAATATCACAGTTCAAAAGCATCAATTCTTTGGCACTCACCTTTCTTTATAGTCCAACTCTTACATCCATACAAGACTGCTGGAAAAACAATAGCTTTGACTAGATGGACTTTTGTTGGCAAAGTAATGTCTTTTAAGAAGGAAGAAACGTAAAATTGTTTAATCATTTTGAATATATAGCTGGGATTTATAATTTTAAATCTTTTTATACACATGTGTATCATATATTTTTAAAATATTAGGTTCATGTTCTTTATTACCTTTATACCTTGATATGTTTTTTTAACTTTTTATTTTGTATCGGAGAAGGCAAAGGCACCCCACTCCAGTACTCTTGCCTGGAAAATCCCATGGACGGAGGAGCCTGGAAGGCTGCAGTCCATAGGGTCACTGAGGGTTGGACACGACTGAGCGACTTCACTTTCACTTTTCATTTTCATGCATTGGAGAAGGAAATGGCAACCCACTCCAGTGTTCTTGCCTGGAGAATCCCAGGGACAGGAGAGCCTGGTGGGCTGCCATCTATGGGGTCGCACAGAGTCGGGGACTACTGAAGCAACTTAGCAGCAGCAGCAGCAGTGTTGTGATAGTTTCAGGTGAACAGTGAAGGGAATCAGTCATACATGCATCCATTCTCCCCTAAACTCTCCTCCCATCCAGGTTGCCACATAACACTGAGCAGAGTTTCATGGGCTATACAGTGGATCCTTGTTGGTTATCCTTTTTAAATATAGCAGTGTGTACATGTCCATCCCAAACTCCCTAACTGTTCTTTTCCCCCCATCTCCGGTCACCAGGCAAAGTTTGTTTTCTTAAGTTCTCTTTTTTAAGTTCATTAGTATAATTTCTTTTTAGATTCCACATACAAGGGATGTCATACGATATTTCCCCTTCTCTGTGTGACTTACTTCACTCAGTATGACAACCTCTGGGTCCATCCAGTTCAGTTCAGTTCAGTTGCTCAGTCGTGTCTGACTCTTTGCGACCCCATGAATCGCAGCACGCCAGGCCTCCCTGTCCATCACCATCTCCCAGAGTTCACTCAGATTCACGTCCATCGAGTCAGTGATGCCATCCAGCCATCTCATCCTTGGTCGTCCCCTTCTCCTCCTGCCCCCAATCCCTCCCAGCATCAGAGTCTTTTCCAATGAGTCAACTCTTCATGTGAGGTGGCCAAAGTACTGGAGTTTCAGCTTTAGCATCATTCCTTCCAAAGAAATCCCAGGGCTGATCTCCTTCAGAATGGACTGGTTGGATCTCCTTGCAGTCCAAGGGACTCTCAAGTCTTCTCCAACATCACAGTTCAGAAGCACCAATAATTTGGTGCTCAGCCTTCCTCACAGTCCATCTCTCACATCCATACATGACCACAGGAAAAACCATAGCCTTGACTAGACGGACCTTAGTCGGCAAAGTAACATCTCTGCTTTTGAATATACTATCTAGATTGGTCATAACTTTCCTTCCAAGGAGTAAGCGTCTTTTAATTTCATGGCTGCAGTCACCATCTGCAGTGATTTTGGAGCCCAAAAAATAAAGTCTGACACTGATTCCACTGTTTCCCCAGATGGGACCACATGCCATGATTTTTGTTTTCTGAGCTTTAAGCCAGCTTTTTCACTCTCCTCTTTCACTTTCATCAAGAGGCTTTTTAGCTCCTCTTCACTTTCTGCCATAAGGGTGGTGTCATCTGCATATCTGAGGTTATTAATATTTCTCCCAGCAATCTTGATTCCAGCTTGTGTTTCTTCCAGTCCAGCGTTTCTCATGATGTTCTATCTTCTCATGATAGAAGTTAAATAAGCAAGGTGACAATATCCAGCCTTGACGTCCTCCTTTTCCTATTTGGAACCAGTCTGTTGTTCCATGTCCAGTTTTAACTGTTGCTTCCTGACCTGCATACAGATATCTCAAGAGGCAGGTCAGGTGGTCTGGTATTCCCATCTCTTTCAGAATTTTCCACAGTTTATTGTGATCCACACAGTCAAAGGCTTTGGCATAGTCAATAAAGCAGAAATAGATGTTTTTCTGGAACTCTCTTGCTTTTTTGATGATCCAGCAGATGTTGGCAATTTGATCTCTGGTTCCTCTGCCTTTTCTAAAACCAGCTTGAACATCAGGGAGTTCACGGTTCACGTATTGCCGAAGCCTGGCTTGGAGAATTTTGAGCATTATTTTACTAGCATGTGAGATGAGTGCAATTGTGCGGTAGTTTGAGCATTCTTTGGCATTGCCTTTCTTTGGAATTGGAATGGAAACTGACCTTTTCCAGTCCTGTGGCCACTGCTGAGTTTTCCAAATGTGCTGGCATATTGAGTGCAGCACTTTCACAGCATCATCTTCCAGGATTTGAAATAGCTCAACTGGAATGCCATCACCTCCACTAGCTTTGTTCGTACTGATGCTTTCTAAGGCCCACTTGACTTCACATTCCAAGATGTCTGGCTCTAGATTAGTGATCACACCATTGTGATTATCTGGGTCGTGAAGATCTTTTTTGTACAGTTCTTCTGTGTATTCTTGCCACTTCTTAATATCTTCTGCTTCTCTTATGTCCATACCATTTCTGTCCTTTATTGAGCCCATCTTTGCATGAAATATTCCCTTGATATCTCTAATTTTCTTGAAGAGATCTCTGGTCTTTCCCATTCTTTTGTTTTCCTCTATTTCTTTGCATTGATCGCTGAAGAAGACTTTCTTATCTCTTCTTGCTATTCTTTGGAACTCTGCATTCAGATGCTTATATTTTTCTTTTTCTTCTTTGCTTTTTGCCTCTCTTCTTTTCACAGCTATTTGTAAGGCCTCCCCCGACAGCCATTTTGCTTTTTTGCATTTCTTTTCCATGAGTATGGTCTTGATCCCTGTCTCCTGTACAATGTCACGAACCTCATTCCATAGTTCATCAGGCACTCTATCTATCAGATTGAGTCCCTTAAATCTATTTCTCACTTCTACTGTATAATCATAAAGAATTTGATTTAGGTCATACCTGAATGGTCTAGTGGTTTTCCCTACTTTCTTCAATTCGAGTCTGAATTTGGCAATAAGGAGTTCATGATCTGAGCCACAGTCAGCTCCTGGTCTTGTTTTTGTTGACTGTATAGAGCTTCTCCATCTTTGGCTGCAAAGAATATAATCAATCTGATTTCGATGTTGCCCATCTGGTGATGTCCATGTGTAGAGTCGTCTCTTGTGTTGTTGGAAGAGGGTGTTTGCTATGACCAGTGCATTTTCTTGGCAAAACTCTATTAGTCTTTGCCCTGCTTCATTCCGCATTCCAAGGCCAAATTTGCCTGTTACTCCAGGTGTTTCTTGACTTCCTACTTTTGTATTCCAGTCCCCTATAATGAAAAGGACATCTTTTTTGGGTGTTAGTTCTAGAAGGTCTTGTAGGTCTTCATAAAACCGTTCAACTTCAGCTTCTTCAGCATTACTGGTTGGGGCATAGACTTGGATAACTGTGATATTGAATGGTTTGCCTTGGAGACAAACAGAGACCATTCTGTCGTTTTGCAAATGGCGTTATTTCATTCTTTTTTAATGGCTGAGTAATATTGCATTGTATGTATGTACCACATCTTCTCTATCCATCCCTCTGTCCATAGACGTTTAGGTTGCTTCCATGTCTTGGCTACTGTAAACAGTGTTGCAGTGAATATTAGGGTGTGTTATACCTTGCTTTAAAAAGAAACTTTTCATGGTGCTAGTCATGACTTTGTCTTTTATGAATGGTCATAGAGTATACAGAAAGGAGATTTGTATTTATGTGTTTAACTTCTATTTGTTCTCACAAATAGAGAAATCTTAAAAGTGCCTAGAATGAAAGAGGATACAGAGTAGAAATTTGAGGACTAGTGTTTACATCCTTTCCTTGACTTTCGTTTTTCACCTCCACAGAGAGGGGTGAACCATATAGGTGAACATCAGGCTGAATTAGGGAGATCAAATTTCCCTAGATTGGGGTGTGTAATGTATAGTGTGTGATAGATTTGCTTCATTCAGGGTCTTCTTTCATCTCCCAGAGAATCTGCTGTTGAGTTGCTAAGTTGTGTCTGACACTTTTGCAACCCATGAACTGTAGCCTGCCATGCTTCTCTGCTCATGGGATTTCCCAGTCAAGAATACTGGAGTGGTTTGCTGTTTCCTTCTTCAGGGGATCTTCCCAACCCAGGGATTACCCGTGTCTCTTGCATCAGCAGGTGGCGGGTTTTACCACTGAACCATCTGAGAAGCCCTCTCCCACAGAATAGTTTATAACCAAATAGACTTACTTATGTGTAGAATATATAGAGATATTTTTGATGTTGAGATCCTTTGGATTGTTACTTACGTTTTAAAATGTAAAGAATTTTAATAACATGCAGTGGCAATGTGTATAAATGTAATCTTTTGTGGATAAAGAGAAGTATATTGAAAATTATATTTAGATTATTTGCAGACTTTTAATAGCTTATAAACTGAAAGTCGCTCAGTCATGTCCGACTGAATTCTCCAGGCCAGAATACTAGAGTGGGTACCCATTCCCTTCTCCAGGGGATTTTTCCAACCCAGGGATTGAACCCAGGTCTTCCGCATTGCAGGCAGATTCTTTACCAGCTGAGCCACTAGGGAAGCCCCTTTAATAGCTTATCATTGATAATTTATAAGAATTGTTAATAGACTCACTTAATGAAGTAGCAAATGGAATGACACCTACTTTGAATTTTTCATTTATTTTGTGATCCTTGTCCAGGTATAAAGCTTCCAGAGGATAGATTTATATCTTGAAAGTTTTTTTTATATCCTTTCATTAGCCATAGGATATTGGAGACACTAATTAACAGTCAATGAATGTCAGAAATACATACTGCAATATACTAGAATAATTTTATAGACTGGATGTAAATTACCTCTAAACTTGCCTTGCAAGTTTTTCCCTGTTAGATACTGTAAGCAGCATTTATATTCTCTTGGCATTACTATACTGTCATTACCTTGTAGGGATTAGAGTTTTACTTTTTATTCATATACAAGTAACATACTTAGATGTAGAAATTTTGGACTACAAAGCAGCTTCATCTTGAATCATTTACAATACATATTTTTCAATTTGATTTTTAAAGTTAGGTTTATTGAAGTGTAATACACATTGAATACAATTCACCTGTTTTAGGTAAAAAGGCTGTCAATTTTGACAAACTTATATAACCACCATGATATAAATTTTTTTCTAGTTTTAGCCAGTGATGATGATAGTGATAACATTTGCAAATGGTTTTTGGTAGGACATATGTCTTTATCTCACTTGGGTGAATTTAAGGAATTGTCCCCATGATGGCCCCCTGATGGCCTAGCATGTATCCACATGGGTCACATATGGAAGGCTTGAAGCACAGGTGATCTGACTCTTGCCAGAGCACCCGGTGTACTTGGGAAGCTTGGGAGGAGCTCCTAGTAGGCTTCTTTCTCATTTCCCTGTCTCCCACATGATACAGTTTCTCATCAGCCCCTGGTTCGGATGAGATGAGGCTTTCTGTTGCATCCTCTCAGGCCACAGCTGTGGCTGCAAAACTTCATGCTGTAGTATGGCGTTGATTCCTCCCTCACCACAGGCTCATGGCATCCATGTTGTAATCATATGGCCCCTTGTGTTTGGGTGTGGCTCTGCCCAAGGACCTCAACTTTGCTACTTATTCTTTACTCTTAATGTAAGTACACAGCTTTCTGAATCTAATGAGAGCTTGTCAGGGCTGGAGCAGGTCAAGTCTTCCTTGCCTTTGCTTGACAGCAAATATTTATAATCCTGGTTTTATAGGGTGATATGGCAAACAGATGTTTAACTTTATTTAAAGTGCTGAACTCTTTTCCAAAATGATGGTACTAGTCTGCGTTCTTGCCAGCAAAGTATCAGTCGCTCTTCTTCCTTGTCAGTACTTGGTTTTGTCAGGTTTTAAAATTTTAGCTATTGTGATAGGTGTTAGTGTTGTCACGTCTGGTTCATTTTGCATTTTCTCAATGACTAATGATGTCAAGCGTTTTTTCCTGTGGTTATTTACCATCTTTACATCATCTTTGGTGAGATATGTGTCCAGATCTTTCATCTGTTTAAACTTTTTAAAATTGTTTTGAGAATTTTTTAATGTATTCTGTGTACAAATACTTATTAGATACATATTCTGCAAATAATTTCTCCTAGTATATGTCTTGTCTTTGCATTTTAAGTGTCTTTAACAGAGCCTAAGTTTTATGTATTTGAAGCTGATATATCAACTTCTTTTTTGGTTAATACTTTTGCCTAATCTGAAATCACAAAGATCTCTCCTATTTTTTTCTAGACACTTTGTAGTTTCTGATCTTACAGTTAAGTATATGATCCACTTATAATTAATTTATCTACAGGAAGTGAAGTATGTCAAGATTTGGTTTTTGCAAATTGTTATCTAATTGCTTAGGAACCATTTGAGGAAAAGATTCTTTTCTCCATTCTATTCCCTTGGCATCTTGTTGAAATCAGTTGACCATATGTGTCTGGGTATATTTTGAACTCCATTTTGTTCCTTTAATGCATACATATCAGTATATATACTTTGTATCATATTGTAGTTTTGTAGTAAGTCTTGAAATCAGGTGGTATGAATCTTATAGTTTGTTCTTTATCAGATTTGTTTTCGCTTTTCTAGGTTCTTTGGTTTCTCAGTATATGTTTTAGAGTCAGCTTGTTAATTTCTGCAAACCTGCTGGGATTTTAATGGAATTGCACTGAATCTGTAGATATTTTGGGGCAATTTGTACTTTTGACAGTACTCAGTCCTCCAATCTGTGGACTTGGTATTTCTATTTATTTAAGTATTCTTTGATTTAGCTAGTCATTTTAGTGATTATAATACTGATTTTGCATATTATCTTCCCTATCCCTAATTATTTAATGATTTTTCTACTGTAATAAATAGTTATATTTTATAAAATCTTGGTTTGCACTTGTTCATTACTAGTGTATAGAAATAGGACTGACTTGTATATTGCCCTTTTATTCTGTGAGCTTGCTAAATTTACATGCTAAACATAGTAGCTTTTATTTTTTTTTTTTGAAGATTCTTTGGAATTTTTTGAATGTAGGTAATCATGTCACCAGCAAATGAAGCTAGTTTTATTTCTTCCTTTCCAGTCTTTGTTTTATTTATCTTTCTTGCCTTATGGCACTGGCTGGGACCTCCAATATGATCTTGAACAGGTGTAGTGAGAGCTCATGTCCTTCACTTGTTCTCAGTCTTAGAGGGAAAGTGGCCAGTCTTTCACCGTTAACTATGTTATCAGCTGTAAGTTTTCGTGCATGTCCTTTATCAGGTGCGGGAAGTTCTCTTATTCTTAGTTTGCTCAGAATATCTTTTAAAATCAGGATTGATTTCATATTATGTTATATGCTTTTTTTCTGCATCTTTTGAGATGCTCAATTTATTTTCAGTCTTAATAAGGTAAATGACATCGTTTGATTGTACTATGGGTTTTGTAAAAATTTGCACTTAGAGGAAGTTTGATTAGTGAGGTGATGTGCATTCTGAGTTATATAACGTTGTTTTGCAAGAAATGATTTAAATTAATGTCTAGGAATTTGCTATAATCAGTAAGCTTGGTCAAACAGGTATATACTGTATATTAGCTGCTACTTCTATGTGCTTTGTGTATGCAAAAGGACTTTATAAAGGCTCAATGCATTGTTATTTTAAAGACCTTAAATTTATTTTCATATTGAGAGCATTAAAATAGCTACAAAACCCTGAAAATATGATGTAAGTTATTTTAAATTATAATTTTGCCAGTTAAATAGTGTTGTACATAGTAAAGATAATTTTAGTGGCCGTGTGACTGAGAAATTAACCTCTCTGTCTCAGTTGTTAACTGTAAGGTGTTAGAATTATAGCAGCTATTTCATAGGGTAGTTGTGAAGATTCAATGAGATAATACAGCTAAAATAGTACATGTCTAATCAAATTTAAGACTATTAATTTTTAAGATGCTCTATATTATGTGCCACTAACTTAATGAACATTGCCACTTAAACACTTAAAATACTGCTACTTAACATGATGCGTTTCAGTTTTGGTAATGTTAAAATATGAAAAACTATTCATACTACAATCAGTGAAACATGGTTTATCATTATTGATGTATATTGTAGACTTACATGATTTATTTTTGTCATTTTTTTTTTTAACACAGCTCTTTTGGGAGCATGTCTTATAATGGTTACTTTTTTTTTTTTTTTAAGATTTTTGATAGGATGAGATGCAAGATTTCCATGCTAATTTCATTTGTCTTATTGTACTGCAACTGTATTATGGTTGAATTTTTCTAGTTAAGCAGAATTTCATAGCTTTTACAACTAAACTGCGTTATGTAAAGTTATACTTCACATTCACAGACGCATAATTAGTTCATTTTAATTTTCTGGAAATTGTGACAAACTGTGAATACTTATGGATGTCCTGGGTTAAAGTACTTTGTCTCCAAACTTAATTGCTTTAGAGTGATACTTGTTGACTTTTTACACCTCATGCCTTCTTTTGATAAAGACGAAAATCAGCTAGGCACCTTCTCTTAACTAGTTTATGGTTATATGTTGACTTAGAACTTAACCGCCATAACTTTCAGCATTTCTAGCAATTTGCTAAGATGAAAGAATTTACATGAGTTAGGCCTTCTAGAGTAAATATCTATCAAGGTAACAAATTCTGCAAAGTTCAGAGGTTCAGAGCTGAGTCTTCAGATTACATATGACAAAATACTATGATTTAGCTTAAGACCACTGTCACTCTTGGGCTTCCCTGATGGCTCAAATGGTAAAGAATCTACCCAGGCCAGAATACTGGAGTGGGTAGCCTTTCCCTTCTCCAGGGGATCTTCCCAATCCAGGAATTGAACCCAGGTCTCCTGCATTGCAGGGAGATTCTTTACCAGCTGAGCCACAAGGGAAGCCCAAGAATATTGGAGTGGGTAGCCTTTCCCTTCTCCAGGGGATCTTCCCTATCCGGGAATTGAACCCAGGTCTCCCGCATTGCAGGGAGATTCTTTACCAGCTGAGCCACCAGGGAAGCCCGCAGTGCAGGAGACTGGGATTCAGGCCCTGGGTTGGGAAGATTCCCTGGAGAAGGAACTGGCAACACACTCCAGTATTCTTGCCCAGAGAACCCTGTGAACAGAGGAGCCTGGTGGGCGACAGTTTGTGAGGTCACAAAGAGTTGGACATGACTGAGCAACTAATGCACGCACGCACGCACGCGCACACACACACACACACACACACACACACACACACACTTGCTCTTATTTTGAAGTAGATGGATGAAGACATTTATTTTAAATACTAATACTAAGGTGTTTAACTTGACACTATACCTTTTGAGTGTACAACCTTATTTGGTTTTAAAAGGTATTTTCAAAGTCAGATGAAAATTTGTTATATAAAAATTCTGATACATGTAGTTTTTGATTTCTAAATACTTAAACTGTTGCATCTACATTAATTTCCTATTGCTGCTATAACAAATTATCAAAAATTTAGCATCTTAAAGTACCATGAATTTATTATTTAATAGTTCTGGAGGTCAGAAGTCTGAAATGGGTCACAAGAGCTGTGTTTCATTCTGGAAGCTGTAGGGAGGAGTCCGTTTCCTTACCTTTCCCAGCTTTTCGAGGTTGCCCACATTCTTTAGTCCGTGGCCCTCTTTCAGTTCCCAGGGTAGCAATGGCATCGCTCAGACCCTGCTTCCATTTTCACGTCTCTTACTGTCCCCCTGGTTCCATCATCGCTTCCCCTTCTCTTTCTCTTGCTTCTTTTGCCCTGTTGCCTTCTCTGATCCTGATCCTCTCTCCCTCTCATAAAGTCCTTGTTAATACATTGGTTCCAGTCACATAACCTTCCGGAGAAGGAGATGGCACCCCACTGCAGTACTTTTGCCTGGAGAATCCCATGGATGGAGGAGCCTGGTGGGCTGCAGTCCATGGGGTTGCTAAGAGCTGGACACAACTGAGCGACTTCACTTTGACTTTTCACTTTCATGCATTGGAGAAGGAAATGGCAACCCACTCCAGTATTCTTGCCTGGAGAATCCCAGGGACGGGCGAGCCTGGTGGGCTGCCGTCCATGGAGTCGGACACGACTGAAGCGACTTAGGATCAGCAGCATAACCTTCCCATCTCAGGATCTTAACTTTTCATTTGCAGAGTCCCTTTTGGCACGTCAGGTAACATATTCACAGATTCCAGGGATTAGGACGTGATCGTCTGTGAAAGGGCCGCTATTCAGCCTACCACAGTATTTGAACATAGCTTCTCCTGTAGCCATTCCTCTATCAGTAAATGATAGCTCTGACTTCTTAATACTGAACCAAAAACCTTAGTATCACCATTGACTTCTCTTTAGCGATAACAAGTAGTTCTGTCTTCATATTCCTGGATCTGACTACTCTTTACTGCTTCTCCTGATACCATCCTGGTCCCAGTCACCATTGTCCCTTACTTAGTTTATAGCAGTAGCCTTTCAGCTCGTCTCGGAATAGCAGCCAGAATGGGCTTTTAAAAATCTAAATCAAATGATACCACTGTTCTGTTAAAAACCTAGGGACTCCTCAGTGTAAGAACGAGAATCTTTAAAATTGCATGCACAGATGATCTAGTTTCTGGTTTTGAATTGTCTGCCTTTCCTTTGCTCATTCTGCTCCAACCACTTTGACTGGTGTCCCTTTTTTTCTTTTTCTTTTTTTAAATATTTCTTTGGCTATGCTGAATCTTAGTTGCAGTACACGGGGTCTTTGGTTGCTGCATGTGGGATCTAGTTCCCTAACGAGGGACCAGACTTGGGGCCCCTTGCGCTGGGAGCATGGGAGTGTTAGCCCCTGGACCACCAGGGAAGTTCCTTGGCCTCTTTTTCTTGAACATACCAGGCCTACTTCTTCCTTAGGACTTTTCTAGTTTGCATTTACTGTGACTGAATATTTTACCTCTTTTAGGCTTTTGCTGAAATGTCTTCTTGATTTCTTCCTGATCTGTGTAAAATTGTAACATATTCCCTGCCCTTTGTTCACATTCCTCTTTGCTTGTACTTTTCTTATTGATATTACTTATAATTTAACAAACAGTATATTTATTTATATCTCCCTCTTTCCTGATAACTTAGTTGGTAAAGAATCTGCCTGCAAAGCAGGAGACCCTAGGGATAGGCTACCCACTCCAGTATTCTTGGGCTTCCCTTGTGGCTCAGCAGGTAGAGAATCCACCTGCAATGTGGGACACCCGGGTTCAATCCCTGGGTTGGGAAGATCCCCTGGAGAAGGGAAAGGCTACCCACTCCAGTATTCTGGCCTAGAGAATTCCATGGACTCCATAGTCCATGGGGTCCCAAAGGGTTGGACACGACTGAATGACTTTCACTTTCTGGCATGTGAGTGGTATAGTAAGGCGGGGAGTTTTGCCTCTTTCACTGCCAGCATATGGAACAGTGCCGTATAGGCATTCAGTAAATATTCAGTATTTGTTAAGTGAATAAATCAGGTGTCTTCTGGTAAGCAGTATAAAATATATTTGAGAGAAGTGAAATAAATTACTTTCCTAAAGTTGAAGAGGTTGTAGATTTATGTATGTGTAAGTGAAATTGGTGCATACTTCTCATTTGTCCAGCATATTTAATGTAAATATGACTGACAGAGTTGACAGTACTATTTCAGACAGGCTTCTCTGGCAGCACAGATGTTAAAGAATCCACCTGCAATGTAGGAAACCTGGGTTTGATCCCTGGGTCTGGAAGATTTCCTGGAGAAGGGAATGGCAACGCACTCCAAGTATTCTTGCCTGGAGAATCCCACGGACAGAGAAGCCTGGCAGGCTACAGTCCATGGTGTTGCAAAGAATTGGACAAAACTGAGCAGCTAAGCACACATTTCAAACACTGCTGATGCTATAGAGTTAATTCAGTTAAATTCCTTTTACTTTGTTGTTGTTCAGTCGCTCAGTCATGTCTGTCTCTTTGCAGCTCCGTGGACTGTAGCACGTCAGGCTTCCCTGCCCTTTGCAATCACCCAGAGTTTGCTCAGACTCCTGTCTGTTGAGTCAGTGGGGCCATCCAACCACGTCATCCTTTGTCGTCCCCTTCTCCTCCTGCCTTCAATCTTTGCCAACATCAGGATCTTTTCCAATGAGTCAATTCTTCGCATCAGATGACCAGTGTATTAGAGCTTCAACGTCAGTCCTTCCAGTGATTATTAAGGGTTGACTTCCTTTAGAATTGACTGGTTTGACCTCCTTACTGTCCAAGGGGCTCTCGAATCTTCTCCAACACGACAGTTTGAAAGCATCAGTTCTTTGGTGCTCAGCCTTCTTTATGGTTCAACTGTCACATCCATACATGACTACTGAAAAAACTATAGCTTTGACTAGACCTTTGTTGGCAAAGTGGTGTCAACTGCTTTTTAATAGGCTGACTAGGTTTGTCATACCTTTTCTTCCAAGGAGCAAGTGTCTTTTAATTTCATGGCTGCAGTCACCGTCCGCAGTGATTTTGGAGCCCAAGAAAATAAACTCTGTCACTGTTTCCATTGTTTTCCCATCTGTGAGCCATGAAATGTTGGGCCCGGATGCCATGATCTTCATTTTTTGAATATTGAGTTTTAAGCCAGGTGTTTCATTGTCTTCTTTCACCTTCCTCAAAGGCTCCTTAATTCCTTTTCATTTTCTGCCATGAGAGTGGTGTTATCTGCACGCTGCTGCTGCTGCTAAGTCGCTTCAGTCGTGTCCGACTCTGCGACCCCATAGACGGCAGCCCACCAGGCTCCCCCGTCCCTGGCATTCTCCAGGCAAGAAAACTGGAGTGGGTTGCCATTCCCTTCTCCAATGCAGGAAAGTGAAAAGTGAAAGTGAAGTCGCTCAGTCGTGTCCAACTTTTAGCAACCCCATGGACTGCAGCCCACCAGGCTCCTCCGCCCGTGGGATTTTCCAGGCAACAGTACTGGAGTGGGTATCTGCATATCTGAGAAGATTGATGTTTCTCCCGGCAACCTTGATTCCAGCTTGTGCTTCATCCAGCCTGGCTTTTTGCATGATGTACTCTGAATGTAAGTTAAATAAGCAGGGTGTCAATATACAGCCTTGACATACTCCTTTCCCAGTTTTGAACTAGTTAATTGTTCCATGTCTTGTTCTAACTGTTGGTTCTTGACCTGCATACAGGTTTCTCAGGAGGCAGGTCAGGTGGTCTGGTATTGCCATCTCTTTTAAGAATTTTTTCCACAGTTTGCTGTGATCCACACAGTCAAAGACTTTAGCATAGAAAATGAAGCAGAAGTAAATGTTCTTCTGAAATTTCTTTGCTTTTTCTGTGATCCAACAGATGTTGGCAATTTGATCTCTGGTTTCTCTGCGTTTTCTCCATCCAGCTTGTACATCTGGAAATTTACAGTTCATGTACTGTTGAAACCTGGCTTGGAGAACTTTGAGCATTACTTTGCTAGCGTGTGAAACGACTGCAGTTGTGCGGTAGTTTGAGCATTCTTTGGCACTGCCCTCCTTTTGATTGGAATGAAAACTAACCTTTTCCAGTCCTGTGGCCACTGCTGAGTTTTCCAAATTTATTGTCACATTGAGTGCATCACTTGAACACCATCATGTTTGTTGTTCTCCTCTATTTCTTTGCATTGATCAACTGAGGAAGGCTTTCTTATCTCTCCTTGCAGTTCTTTGGAACCTTGCATTCAGATAGATATACCTTTCCTTTCCTCCTTTGCCTTTGGCTTCTCTTCTTTTCTCAGCTGTTTGTAAGACTTCCTCAGACAACCATTTTGCCTTTTTGTGTTTCTTTTTCTTGCGGATGGTTTAGAGCACCACCTCCTGTACAGTGTCAGGAACCTTTGTCCATAGTTCTTCAGACACTCAGTCAGCTCTCTAATCCCTTGAATCTGTCACTTCATTGTATAATTGTAAGGGATTTGGTTTAGGTCATACCTGAATGGCCTAGTGGTCTTCCCTACTTTCTTCAGTGTAAGTCTTTCCCTTAGTGCCAGGCTTATTCTATAGAGGATGCTCGTCAGATGTCTGAACTGACCTACCTCTTCTTGGGAACTAAGCAGCAGAGATATTCCTCTTTCTAAAAATCAGATAAGTAAACTCAAGGTTACCTCTGACTCTGCTAAAGTGAAATTTGGCAAGGAGAGAAATCGTATTTAATATTTTGTGTGTGTCCCTTGTGCTTTGTTAAATTAAGATGTTTGCACTTAAGGCTCACACCACTTCAGATTTTCATTATATGTATTTTTCATTAGAAAAATATTTATTGAGCATTTATCCATGCTAGGAAATCAGGGATAAGTAAGTAATGGAGCTGAGAGTCTTAATTCTGTTACCTATTTTGTTTCCTATGAAGAGCCTCTGTTGTAAATTCTGAATGAGTGGGATTTGAACTAAAGATAACATGAGCCTATTTTTCTTTTGTTGTTCTTACTGACTGTTATTTGGCTGTATCCACTTATCTATTGAAGACTTTGAATAGAGGCAAGAAGATGCATTGTGACGCGTTTTCAGAATCTACAAAACAAGATTGAATAGGGGAAGCCAGTAAGGAATACCAGCCTTTTTCAATATGTGGTACCACATGCTTTCTGCCAGGAGATAGTGTTTGAATAATGATTCCTTATTTTCTCATTTAAAATCTTTTATCCTAAGTCTGCAAGAGCAGGCCAGACTCAAAAAAAGAATTTGAATCACTTAATAGATAACACTAATTATATTTCTGAGAGAAGACGGAATTAAATTTTATTGACATTAAATTTATTTTGTTTGTTTTTTTTATCATCCATACATCTGTTTATAGTGTATTAATGTAATTATGAATTTCATTCATGTAATGTCAGCAGTTTAGTTTGTGGTGTAAACATGTTAGGTACATGTACGTCTAGCACTCAGTCCTCTAGTATTATTATTTGGTGAACACTCAGGGGCCTTGTATAAATTTCTCCAAGTGAATATGTACTGTTTTTTCCTCAAGTTTATTGAGATATAATTGACATGCAGCATTGTAAGTTTGTGTTCAACGTGATCATTATAACTGATTCGCTGTGTGATGATTTGATGGTGTGATGATTTGTTATGCCTGTTTGTTGGGAACTGATAACCACAGTATGATTAGTAAACACCTCCATCACCTCACATGATTACCTTTTTTTAAATCTGTGGTGAGAACATTTAAGATCTATTCTGTTAGTGACTTTCATGTGTATACTATCGTATTTTACCTATAGTCATGCTGTGCATTAGATCTCCAGAACTGATTCATCTAATAACTGGAAGTTTGTATTAAAATTTTATTGAAATACAGTTGATTGATAATGTTAGTTTTTTCTGTACAGCAAAGTGACTCGATTATACATATGTATGTATTCTTTTTCATCTTCTTTCCTACTCCTGTTTGTCACAGGATGTGAATATAGTTTCTTGTGCTATGCAGTGGCACTTTGTTGTTTATCCTGAAAGTTTATACCCTTTGATCAATATTTCCCCATTTCTCTGATCCCTGCCCCCTGGCAGCTACCATTCTCTCTACTTGCTTGGGTATTTTAGATTTCATGTATAAACGAGATCATACAGTATTTGTCTTTCTCTGATGTATTTCACTTAACATAATACCTTCCACGTCCATTCACATTATTACAAATCGGAGGATTTCCTTCTTAGGCTGACTAACATTCCATTGTACAAATGGGCTTCCCTGGTGGCTTAGACGGTAAAGCGTCTGCCCACAATGTGGGAGACCTGGGTTCGATCCCTGAAAGATCCCCTGGAGAAGGAAATGGCAACCCACTCCAGTACTCTTGCCTGGAAAGTTGCATGGACAGACAGAGGAGTTCATGGGGTCGCAGAGAGTCAGACACGAACGAGGGACTTCACTTTTTTTCCAATCATCTGTAGATGGACAGGTTGTTTCCGTATCTTGACTATTGTAAATAATGCTGCATTGAATATGGGAAATAGTGATTTTATTTCAGAAGTGGAATTGCTGAATCATGTGGTATTTCTGTTTTTGATTTTTTGAGGAAACTTTATCCTGTTTTCCATAGTGGCTGTGCCGGTTTACATTCCTACCGACGGGCACACACAAGTTTTCTTTCTTTCCACCTCCTCTCCAATACCTGTTACCTTTTGTCTGTTTGATGATAACCATTCTAACAGGTGTGAGGTAATACCTTATTGTGGTTTTGATTTGCATTTTCCTGATAATTAGTGATGTTGAGCACCTTTTCCTGTATCTGTGGTCTTCTTTAGAAAAATATCTATTTAGTTCCTTTCAGTTCAGTTCAGTCACTCAGTCGTGTCCGACTCTTTGGGACCCCATGAATCGCAGCACGCCAGGCCTCCCTGTCCATCACCAACTCCCGGAGTTCACTCAGTCCATCGAGTCAGTGATGCCATGCAGCCATCTCATCCTCTGTCGTCCCCTTCTCCTCCTGCCCCCAATCCCTCCCAGCATCAGAGTCTTTAACAATGAGTCAGTTCTTCGCATGAGGTGGCCAAAGTACTGGAGTTTCAGCTTTAGCATCATTCCCTCCAAAGAAATCCCAGGGTTGATCTCCTTTAGAATGGACTGGTTGGATCTCCTTGCAGTCCAAGGGACTCTGAAGAGTCTTCTCCAACACCACAGTTCAAAAGCATGAATTCTTCGTGCTCAGCTTTCTTCACAGTCCAACTCTCACATCCATACATGACCACAGGAAAAACCATAGCCTTGACTAGACAGACCTTTGTTGGCAAAGTAATGTCTCTGCTTTTGAATATGCTATCTAGGTTGGTCATAACTTTTCTTCCAAGGAGTAAGCGTCTTTTAATTTCATGGCTGCAGTCACCATCTGCAGTGATTTTGGAGCCCAAAAAAATAAAGTCTGATACTGTTTCCACTGTTTCCCCACCTATTTCCCATGAAGTGATGGGACTAGATGCCCATTTTAAAATTATTTCATTTTTTGCTCTTGAGTTGTATGAATTTCCTTATACATTTTGGATATTAACCCCTTATTAGATACATGATTTGCAGATATTTTCTCCCATTAGATAGGCTGGCTTTTGATTTTGTTGATTTCTTTTGCTGTTTAGAACTTTTTAATTTTGATGTAGTTTCACTTGTTTGTTTTTGCTTGTACTTTGGTGTTACATCTAAAAAGTTTTTGCCTAGACCAGTGTCAAGGAGCTTTTTTCCCTGCCTTTTTTTTAGGAGTTTTTCTTCTAAGGGTTTCAGGTCTTATATCTAAGTCTACTCCATTTTAAGTTAATTTTGCTGAGTGGTACAAGTTAGGGGTGAAGTTTTATTTATTCTTTTGCATGTCCTTATCCAGTTTCCCCAGCACTGTTTATTGAAGAGACTATCCTTTCCTCAAAGAATGTTCTTGACTTCTTAGTCAAATATTAGTTGACTGTATATTGAAGGTTTTACTTCTGGACTCTCAGTTCCATCAGTGTCTTTTTCTGTGCTAATAATCATACTGTTTTGATTACCCTGGCTTTGTAACCCCTGGAGAAGGAAATGGTACCCCATTCCAGTATTCCTGCCTGGAAAATCTCATGGATAGAGGAGCCTGGCAGGCTACAGCCCAGGGGGTCACAAAGTTGGACATGACTGAGTGACTTCACTTTACTGTCACTTCAGCTTTGTAATAATTGTGAAATCAGAAAGTGTGATGCCTCTAGTTTATTCTTCTTTCTCAGGATTGTTTGGCTGTTCAGGGTCTTTTGTTATCCTCTATGAATTTTAGAATTATTTTTTTCTATTTCTGTGAAAAATGTGGCACTGTTTCTTAGAATCCTGATTGATATGCCTCTGGTCTCCAAGGGGATTATTTAACATAGTATATAGAGAAACTGTGATGCATTTAAATTTGTGCTGCACTGCTGCTTATTGAAATTCTAATAATCTGTCTTGCCTTTGAATTAGTGTCCTGTGATTTCTTTCTGTCTGTAAAGAGGAGGTGGAGGAACACGTTTGAAAGATGTCTGTTGTGTTACCTAGCCTGTTGAGACTTCTAACTTGAATTTTTATTTACAGTTGTGATCATCTGTTTTTTAATATTTTCCCTCATTGTGGATATGTTTTTGATAGGAAAATTAATCTATAAATAATTGTTCCAGTGTTTTTACTTGTAATTATAAATTATTTCAGAACTGTGAAGACAATATATATGGCCTTATCTTGTTAGTTTTTGGAGTTTAATTGTTTGTTTGGTTTTTGTCAATCCAGGTATGCTGCTAAGTCACTTCAGTCGTGTCCGACTCTGTGCGACCCCATAGAGGGCAGCCTACCAGGCTCCCCGGTCCCTGGGATTCTCCAGGCAAGAACACTGGAGTGGGTTGCCATTTCCTTCTCCAATGCAGGAAAGTGAAAAGGGAAAGTGAAGTCGCTCAGTCGTGTCCGACTCTTAGCGACCCCATGGACTGCAGCCCACCGGGCTCCTTGGTCCATGGGATTTTCCAGGCAAGAGTACTGGAGTGGGGTGCCATTGCCTTCTCCGAATCCAGGTATAAGTAAAGCCAATTAAGGATTTAGAGGTATTTCTAGTTTACTAAGACCTGAAGTGCCAAATGTTACTGTTGATTTATACTTTTCCACGTGTCCCTTACATTCAGAGTAAAGCTTTGTGCTTTAGTTTGTTTAGAAAGGATCCTACCTAATAGCATAAAGTTACTATTTCATAATTAGCCCTAAAGCCTATCTATCGTGAACATTATTCATAGAAAGAGAACTTAATCTTTAATGATAGTTTTAAAAAACCCACGGTGTGAGTAATTTCTTTTAAGAACTAAAAATATATTCTGATGAAAAACTAAAGAATAACTTTTTGTTAATTAAAATTAGATGGGATTGCTTGTGTTAAAAATTAGCTTGTAATTCTATATTGAGTTTTCCAAATAAGACTTCAGAATAATAAGCTCTTTCCCAGCTACTAAAATCTTTGAGAAATTAGTGTTGCAGACATGTACAAACCAAAGAAGTCAGCCAAATACTATTGGTATTTGGCATCTTTTTCAGGTTTATGCTAATAAAGAATACTTTATTGTATCTTTGTGGAAAATATTTGTGCTTGGAGAAATAAGAGGCTGCTACCGTCTATGGGGTCACACAGAGTCGGACACGACTGAAGTGACTTAGCAGAGCAGAGCAGAAACATGTCTGTCACCTTATTTGTATGATAATACCATGTTGCTAACTGAACAATCACATCAGTTATAAGAAAGAAGTAATCATGCATTGGAGAAGGAAATGGCAACCCACTCCAGTATTCTTGCCCGGAGAATCTCAGGGATTGGGGAGCCTGGTGGGCTGCCGTCTATGGGGTCGCAGAGTCGGACACAACTGAAGTGACTTAGCAGCAGCAGCAGTAGCAATCTGCTATTTCTTGGATTTTGTTTATCCGATACTAGAGTTATGGGTGGAGAAGGCAATGGCACCCCACTCCAGCACTCTTGCCTGGAAAATCCCATGGACGGAGGAGCCTGGTGGGCCACAGTCCATGGGGTCGCTAAGAGTCAGACACGACTGAGTGACTTCACTTTGACTTTTCGGTTTCCTGCATTGGAGAAGGAAATGGCACCCCACTCCAGTGTTCTTACCTGGAGAATCCCAGGGACGGGGGAGCCTCATGGGCTGCCGTCTGTGCGGTCGCACAGAGTCGGACACGACTGAAGCGACTTAGCAGTAGCAGCAGCAGCAGCAGCAGCAGAGTTATGGGATCATAAATACAGTATACTTCTTTTCATAATTCCTGCAGTCTTTGAATCCTTTTTATTGTTTTCGGTTATGTTAAATACCTTTCTTCTCCACCCCTCCCTTCCCCCAACTTTTAGCTTTAGGGGCTGTAAACTTGTGTTCTTCTCCTTCTGGTCCCATCTTTCTGTTAATACTTGCCTGTGCAGGAAGTGACATTAACCTATAAAGCAGGAAAAGATGAACTAGCCTGCTCTGGGGAGAGCAGAGATAAAATAGTGAACCTGTGGCTGGAAGGAGGGTATGTATTGTGAACTGTAGTTCCCTTCACATATTCACCTTTTACTCTTGCTGTGTCTGTTTAGTCGCTCAGTCGTGTCCAACGCTTTTGTGACCCCATGGACTATAGCCCCAGGCTTCTCTGTCCATGGGATTTTCCAGGCATGAATACTGGAATAGGTTACCGTTTCCTATACTAGGGATCTTCCCAACCCAGGAATCAAACCTGCATCGGCAGGGGGATTCTTTATCGCTGAGTCACCAGGGAAGCCACATTCTTGCTTTATTAGCTTTTAGAATTGACTCAGTAGACCCTGTATTTAGAACCCTTGGTTTTGCTACCCTACTTCATATGCTGAAGTGGAGTTTTAACTTTTCCCAATCATTAATTTTTCATTTACTAAACTTGAATTTGTCTTAATTTTGTGTAGTTTTCATTTATTTAGATAGTATTGTTTTCTCTCTGAGTATCAAATGGAGTTTTTCTCCTTAAATCATAATTAAGTTGTAGTGATTGCCCAAGGTGAGCACCAGATATTTTCTTGTTGTGGTTTGTAAGCACTGAATGTCCCTCAGAGAATAATGATTCATCAAGATGTGGTAAGCAAAAAAGTGATGGGTTAGTTTGTGGCCAAACCATAGAAGTGAATTGAGTGGAAAGCTTTTGTTTTTAGCATAAATATCATGAGACCTAAATTTCATTTCTACAGTTCTACAAGTGATTAGTTTTTTATTTTTTGCCTTTTTTCAACTGAAAATGAAAAGGATGATATCCTGACTCCTGTTTACTTAAGTTTTGTTTATAAATCAACGATATACTGGTTTTCCGCTAATAATTATTCTTACGTGTGTGACTCTGGTGGCACACGTGAGTTGCTCAGTCATGTCCGACTCTTTGCGACCCCACGGACTGTAGCCTGCCAGGCTTCTCTGTCCATGGAATTCTCCAGACAAGAATACTGGAGTGGATTGCCTTTCCCTTCTCCAAAAAATGAAAAATAAATAAACTGTTCTCAAGATGCATCTAGCCCTACAACCCCATCATGGAAATAGGATAAATACAAGGCTTCCCAGGTGGCACTAGTGGTAAAGAAGCTGCCTGCCAGTGCGGGAGACACAAAGAGACACAGGTTCCATCCCTAAGACAAGAAGATCCGCTGGAGGAAGGCATGGCAACCCGCTCCAGTATTCTTGCATGGAGAATCCTATGGACAGAGGAGCTGACTGGCTGCAGTCCATACAGCCGCAAAGAGTCAGACAACTGAAGTGACTAGCATGCCCACACAGAAACAACCACAGCATGATAACGTTACCTCCCGCGGAAGAAGTGCCAGGAGAAATGGGAACTGCCTTCTGATAGTCCAATTCATCACACGTTTGTTGACTTCCATCTGTAACAGGCTTTCTGGTCAGCCGAGAGAACAGACATAAAGAAGCCCTGATTTAACTAGCTGGGAATAGAAATTACATGAAGATTGAGGTGATACTTTTGAAATACTTTAGATTTATTCTGAACAAACTGTATTATATAACACCTATTATGACTCTTAGATTTCAGACTGGAAAATTGTAGTTGCTGGTTTAATTATTGTATCTTGGGGTAATGAGTTTTTGGCTTGGTAGTTTGGGTAAGGCCTGATAGTAGTGTCACGAAAAATTATATGAGTTTTTTTTTTTTTTGTAATGTCAGAAACTACAGTTATGTGCTTTCTAGATACTGAGAATTTGGTCAGTAACCTGGTGGTGATATATTAACATAAAAGAGAAATAATTTGAAAGAGAAAATGTTTAGCAACTGCATCTTAAGTAAAAATTAATAAAGTTTGTCTGTTTAAGTTTATTCATTCCTCATAATAGTCTCCACATTAAACATGAAAAGTTCCTTAAAGCTCTGTTTTAATTGGTATTGAAGCACACAGGTGGTAATTAGTTTAAGAAGTAATGGTAAAAAAAATGCATAGTTTATATATAAGCCTTTAAATGATAAAGTGACTATTGAAGACTTTATATGCTTAATTATAAGTTATGTGTTGACAGGATTATTAAAAGTTGACTTAAGAGCCAAATTGTTTTTATTGAAGTATAGTTGATTTCCAGTGTTGTATCAATTACTGCTGTACAACAAAGTGATTCAGTTATACATATATATGTATAATCTATATATATACATATGTAATGTATATATAATGTGTGTATATATATATACACATTCTTTTTTAATATGTTACTTTCCACTATGGCTTATCATAGGATGTTGAACATAGTTCTCTGTGCCATGCAGTAGGACCTTGCTGCTTATCCACTCCGTATATAAAAGCCGACCTCCCACTCCTTCCCTCCCCATCCCCATCCCCCTTGGCAACCACATGTCTGTTCTAAGAGTCAAAATTTAATGATGGTGAAACCTTAAGTTACTGGAAGCATCTCATTTTTTTCAAAACTCAACAACAATTTAATATAACTCCATTAGGTTGAAGTAAGGAATTGCAGTTTAACTTTAAACTTTCTTATTTTCTGAATCATTGGGAAATAGACTGCTGACCTGATGTCTCATCACTCCTAAACATTTTAGTGTGTTTTTACTGCAAAAAAACCATTAAAATCAGGAAATAATATTGATGTATTACTTTCACTGGGAAATCTTCAGAGTCTCATTCAGGTTTTACCAACTGCCCTTTTAAGATCTTTATAAAGGAAGAATCCAGTTCAGAAATAATACTACATTTACTTTTCAAAACTCTTGGTTTCATTGAGTCTGAAACAGTTTATTTCTTCACCTTTCTTTGGTTTTTATGACTATAACATTTTTAAGATTATAGGTAGTTTTTTTAATGATGTCCTTCAGTTACTATGTTCTGGTTTCTTCATGAGTAGATTCAAGTTACATATTTTTGGTGGGAATGTCAGAGAAATGATGCTGTTATTTTCTTCCTATCAAGTTGATACTCATTTTGATCACTTGATTACCAGTGTGTTTGACAGGTTTCTCTATTGGTGAAATTATCCTTAAAATATTTCTCTTTGTAAATATTAAATACCTTGTGGGAAGGTGGTGGTGGTGGTTCTGTCACTCAGTCGTGTCCAGCTCTTTGTGACCCCATGGATTGCAGAAGACCAGGCTTCCCTGTCCTTTACCATCACTTTGTTACTATGCATATATCTCATTCATCATTAAACTTTTAGCTCATTTTATTCAGTGTGTTATAACCATTTTTATCATTATTTATTTTGAGGCTCAAATTGCCTTAGATATGGCCCCTTTATATTATTTTTATTTGGGGTGAAAACATCTTTCTTTGACATTGTATCTCTTTTTCTTCAGTGTTTCAAATAGGGGGCTTTTCTGGTGCTCAGACACTATAGAGATACACAATCTTTGCTGAAAATATTGCTCATTTCAGAGATGTGTGAATGCCTTTAGTTGGCCTGCTGCCAGCCAGCAGCCTTACTGCAGCAGGTGCTTAGCTATAACAGTGGGCCTCCATAATTACTGGAAATTTGAATACATGGAAAGTTCTTACAACCCGAGAATGTCTCCAGTGAAGCTATAGTAAGCTGAAGTGATGCAGGTCCCCAAGACTACTCTCAGGTTTGACAATTTTCTGGAAGCAGTCACAGAACTCAGAACCAGTGTTATTTTGCAGTTATAATTTACTGCATTAAAGTATTTAGGATAAAATTAGCAAAAAAAAAAAAAAACAAATAGGCACATAGGGTGGATGGAGCCCAGAGAGACCATACGTGAACATCCAGTATTCCTCTCCCAGGGGAGCTGTGCAAGTGCATGTAACCCTTCTGGCAATATCGTATGACAACACGTGAAATAGTGCCAACTGGAGAAGCTCAGTTATATCTGTATGGAGTGCTCTGTGACTAACCTTAGCTCTAGGCTCCCCGTCCCCACCCTGAGAGATCAACCTGGGCTTCTTATGAACACAATAGGTGTTTGTCATAAATCACATTGTTAGCAAACTGTCTGATGCTGCTCTGGCTCACAGGTGTACAAAGATACTCTTACCAGGCAAGATATTCCAGGGACTTATACTTTTTCCCCAGGATCTGGTCAAGGGGTCAGTCATTTCTTTGGAATGTGGAGGTCTTGAACACCCCAAGCCTGCTATAGTTGGTCACGTCCAATTAAAAACGAAATTAATATTATAAGGAAGGAAAAAAAATCTTTGTACTGAATTCTTTGCAGTGCTAATGTTTGTCACAGAGAAGTGACTTGTTTTGGACACAAGAGATACAGAAATGGACTATAACTTACGGAAAATTTCAGAATCAGTGCAATCAAATAGACTCTTGCAGGGGACACTCTTCCAGCCACTTTGATATCCTGAGCAGAAGCAATCAGTAGCTAGCATAACAGTGTCACAGAAGTCATGTTTATATAATAATTTGTATGTACTTAGGCTTTTGTTGTTATTTAGTTGCTAAGTCATGTCTGACTCTTGTGACCCCATGGACTATAGCTCGCAAGACTCCTCTGCCCATAGGATTTCCCAGGCAAGAATGCTAGAGTGGGTTGCCATTTCCTTCTTCAGGGGATCTTCCCAACCCCTGGATTGAACCCTGTCTCGTGCCTTGGCAGGCATGCTCTTTACCACTCAACCGCCAGGGAAGCCTGTGCTTAGGCTTTAGACAAGCATATGTAGGTGTATTCCATCCTGCAGATTACTTCCTAATCTTTTTTGAATATGGTATTGACATGTTAGCTTACATCTTTGTAACTTTAGGACTAGAACTGTAAGAACCCAAAGCTGGTATAAGTCTTGGAAACTTTTTTGCTCCATTTTTTGTTCTTTATTTAATTTGGCTTGGCATAATGATTAATTGTAGATTTTAGGTAACTAGTAGTTACTAAATGGTAACTAGTAGTTATTAGTTTTTAGTTATTATTAGTTATAAGTTATAATTAGCTATTATTATTAACTACTAGTTATTAATAGGTAACTGAATATTTTTTCTTGTAAATTACCAGTTTACCATTATGCCAAGCCAAATTAAATAAAGAATAAAAAATGGAGCAAAAAGTGTCTAAGACTTACACAGCTTTGAAGCTGGTGGAACCATTAAAACTCATATAGTCCAATATTTTCCAAACCACCATTGGATCATATGTAAAAATATTTGTGTTGTAAAGTGGAAAATGCATTTGTGCCCCTTTTTGAACCTACAAAGCACAACGTTACTTTAAATGTTCTGGAAAATCTTGCAGTAAAGAAACCTGTTTAACTTACCTATATGTAGTATTTCATAGTCCTCAGAGCCATTTTTGGATGCCCATTGGTTATTAATAAGTACCACAGCACAGTCTGGGAAATGCTGTTTTAGTTCATTTTCTTTTTATAAATTCAGAGACTTGTGCCTGTAGAGGTTAAACATTGTTTCGAATTAGTCTATCCCTGGGCTACAGCTTCTGGACTTTCATCTGAATTTATATTCAAAAATTTTAAGCAATTACAGTCCAAATGTTCAGTACTTCTCTGCTACCCTTAAATTTGTCTGCTTGCACTTTCTCTCCAGCCCCTACTTCCCACATGGCTTAAAACAAGTCTGCTCTGAATTTAGGCAATCTCTATGGCTGTGCTGTCCAGGACAGTAACCACTGGCTGTTTGTGGCCAGTTAAATTTTTAAATTCAGATATATTTCACATAGTGTAAAATTTAAAGTGTACAGTTTAGTGATTTTTTGGTATTCACAAAGTTATCCCACCATCGATCATCTCTGTCTGAGTCCAGAACATACTCATCACTCCAGAAAGAATCCTGTACTTCCCCATCACTTCCCCAGGCACTTCCCTATCCCCTTCTTCCGCTGTCTCCTGTCAACCGTTAATCTTTCTGTTTCTATGAATATGCCTATTCTGGACATTTCACATAAACGGAATTATAAAGTATGTGATTTTTGGGTCCAGGTTCTTTTATTTAACATAATGTTTTCAGGATTCACTATATTGTAATGTATCAGTACATCATTTTGCCTTCTTTTAAAATAACAATTTTATAGAGATGTAATTCACATACCATTTAATTACCCATTTAAAGTTTACAGTTCGAGTTTTTAGTATCTTCACAGATTTATGCAGCCGTAGTACTGTTAACTTTTTAGAACATTTTCATTATCTCAGAAAGAAACCTCATACCATTTAGCCTGCCACCTCTTATCCTCCCACTTTCCTTTATCTAGGCAACTACTTCAGTTCAGTCGCTCAGTTGTGTCCGACTCTTTGCAACCCCATGAATCGCAGTACGCCAGGCCTCCTTGTCCATCACCAACTCCCAGAGTTCACTCAGACTCACATCCATCGAGTCAGTGATGCCATCCAGCCATCTCATCCTCTGTCATCCCCTTCTCCTCCTGCCCCCAATCCCTCCTAGCATTAGAGTCTTTTCCAATGAGTCAAATCTTTGCATGAGGTGGCCAAAGTATTGGAGTTTCAGCTTTAGTATCTGTCCATCCAGTGAACACCCAGGACTGATCTCCTTTAGAATGGACTGGTTGGCTCTCCTTGCAGTCCATGGGACTCTCGAGAGTCTTCTCCAACACCACAGTTCAAAAGCATCAATTCTTCGGCACTCAGCTTTCTTCACAGTCCAACTCTCACATCCATACATGACCATTGGAAAAGCCATAGCCTTGACTAGACGGACCTTTGTTGGCAAAGTAATGTCTCTGCTTTTCAATATGCTATCTAGGTTGGTCATAACTTTTCTTCCAAGAAGTAAGCGTCTTAATTTCATGGCTGCAGTCACCATCTGCAGTGATTTGGGAGCCCAAAAAAACAAAGTCTGACACTGTTTCCACTGTTTCCCCATCTATTTCCCATGAAGTGACGGGACCAGATGCCATGATCTTCGTTTTCTGAATGTTGAGCTTTAAGCCAACTTTTTCACTCTCCACTTTCACTTTAATCAAGAAGCTCTTTAGTTCCTCTTCACTTTCTGCCATAAGGGTGGTGTCATCTGAATATCTGAGGTTATTGCTATTTCTCCTGCAACTACTTACTATACTTTTTTTTCCTTAGTATTCTGGATATTTCATACAAATGGAGTCATATGCCATGTGGCCTTTTGTATCTGGATTTTTTTCACTTAGCGTGTTTTCAAGGTTCATCTATGTTGTATTATGTATCAGTGCTTCATTCCTTTTTATACTGAATGGATATACTACATTTTATTTATCCATTCATCAGTTGATGGATTTTCAAGTTTTCAGCATTTTGGCTATTATGAATAATGCTACCACAACATATATTAACATACAACATTATAAACAATCACACATAAATCTTTATGTGGCCATATATTTTTTTCTTTCTCTTGGATACGTAACCTAAGAATGGAATTGTTGGTTCATGTGGTTACTATATTTAACTATTTGTGAAAGTGCTGGCCTGTTGTCCAAACTGGTTACACCATTTACATTCCCACTGGCATTGTACAAGAGTTCATTTCTCCACTCCTCAACAATACTTGTTATTGACTGTCTTTTTGATTACAACCATCTTAGTGGGTGAGAAGTGGCCTTTTTGTTGTTTTGGTATGCTTTTTCCTAACAACTAATGATGTTGAGCATCATTTCATGTGCTTATCCATCATTGGTATATATTTTTTGGAGAAATGTGCACACAAATCCTTTCTGCATTTAAAAATTGGGTTGTCCTTTCATTTTTTAATTGCACGAATTCTTCATATGTTTTATAGGATACAGGTCCTTTGTCAGATGTATGATTTACAGTCACCCTCCGTCCCCGGGTTTTACATCTCTGGATTCAATCAACTGCAGATCAAATTGGTTGAAAATGAGGATACAGAATCTGCAGATGCAGAACCCGTGGATACGGAGGTTATATAAAATGGGTATGCCAAAAGGACTTGAGCAGTGGAGGATCTTGGTATTTGCAGGAAGTCCTGAACAAGTTCCCTGAAATTACTGAGGAGTGATGGTGTTATCTCCCATCTGTGGGTTTTCTTTTCATTTCTTTCATGCACAAGTTTTTAATTTAAGCCCAACATACCTATTTTTTCCTTTTTTTGTATAGTTTAGGTGTTATATCTAAGAAACTTTTGCCTAATCCAGGGTCACATTCACTCCTCTATTTCCTCCTAGGAGTCAGAGTTTTAACTCTTACATTTAGATCTTTGATCTGTTGTGAGTAATCGTTTGATATGTTTTGAGATGATGTTGTTCAGTTGCTAAGTCATGTCCAATTCTTTGCAACCCTGTGGACTGCAGCTTGCTAGGCTCCCCCGCCCTCCACTATCTCCAGGAGTTTGCTCAAATTCATGTCCACTGAGTCAGTGATGCTATCTAACCATCACCACTCCTCGCCACTGTTGTGAAGTAGGGATCCATATTTATTTCTTTGCATATTTATTTGTCTCAGCATCATTTGTTGAAGAGATTTTTCTTTCCCCATTGAATTGTCTTGGCACCTTCCTTGAAAATTAATTTCCCATAAGTGTTTTGTTTCTGAACTCTGAATTCTAATCCAGCTGATCCATGTATATCCTTACACCAGTACCACGGTCTTCATTATTGTACTTTCATTGTTTTGAAATTGTGATGTATGTGTCCTCCAGCTTTGTTCCTTTTCAAGATTATTTTGGCTACTCTGCATCCCTTGAATTTTCCATATGAATTTTTGGATCCCTTGTTCATTTCTGTCAAAAAAGGCTGCTGGGATTTTGATTGGGATTGTGTGGAATCTGTAGATACACTTGGGGAGCCATTTTAATTATAGTAAGTCTTCTGGTCAGTGAACGTGAGATAGCATTTCACTTCATCAGTTCTTTATTTTAATAACATTTTGTAGTTTTCTGTGTTGTACACTTCTGTTTTTGAAATGATTCATTAAGTATTTTATTCTTTTTGATCCTATTGTAAATGGAATTGTTTTCTTAATTTCATTTTTGAATTATTACTATTGTATAAAAGTACAGCTGTTTTTGTGTATTGATCTTCTATGTTGCTGAAGTTTAAGTTCAATTTCAGTTTTACATTTCTACTGTCTACCTTTCAAGTGCTCCATAGCCACATGTGCCTAGTGACTGCCATATTGAAATACACAGATTAGATTATTTCCAGCATTGTAATTCATTGTCTATCCCTAAAAAGAGTACCCTTTTGCCTCCGATTTCCCTCTGTCTGGAGACTCTTTTAGCTTTTACGTTCTTCTGACGTTTATCTCCATATGTCCATGTTCATGTTGCTGTTTTATAACTTTCAGATAATTCTGCTGTGAGAAACAGACTCTACTTTCTTATAGTTCTTCCCATCTTTTCAACATGGCTTGTAGCAATTTTGGATTTATTCAGTATGTCCATTATGTCTATGTAAATATTAATAGCTGAATCATACAGTGGACTGGTGATTTTACTTCCTAAGCAAATTTTTTCTTTCCCTTGGGGCTAATAGTTACCCCATTTCTTGGATGACTTAATTACTTATCTTTCCCTGATTCATCTCTAAACTTTCTCTTGGATGTAGAAATCTTACCTCACTATGTTAAAGTATGTTAGTGATCTGTCATTTGTCAATAACTGTGAAGGGTCTGAAATTTAGCAGTTTTCAATCTAACAGGCTAGCTAGCCACAGTTTCATGGTTGCTGTGGCAGAAGGCATGAGACTCCTGGGTCAGAGACATAAGAGTTTTCTATTAGTCACAGCAATAGCATTAGCAAGAGTATCAGCATTTTCTTGCATTGCACTTAACTCCTAAAACCCCTGATATCACTCAGTGTGGCATGAGGAAGGCCAGGTGATAGCTGCACACACAATAGGTTGCATTATTGGGAGCAACCCTGAATGTAGGAGGGAGACATTTTATGTCTTCTTACGTAAAAAAAGACTTGCCCTTTGCTCCAGAGGGAGATACTCTTTATCTTCTGAGATGGGTTTTCTGTACAAACATAACTAAAGAGATAGTCAAACAAAGGCCACCAGTACCTCTGCTCGCCACAGTGTACAAAATGCAGACGAATCATGGAGAATTGCCTCCCAGTATCAGTTTTATTTCTTCCCCAGGAGGCATATTTCTTGGAGCGCTTCCTTGGCCATTCTTCTCTAATATTCATTATATGAATTATTAACTAACTTCATCTCAGAAATTTCCTTTGCCATTGGTCTTTGATTTTTCTTTGCCCTCTTTGATGTCGATTCTCTTTTCTGGATTCCATGCTTTCTCTCTTCCCTTTGTGCTTTGAGGTTGTATATACTCCAGTGCTTTTTGAGAAAGAATATATGGAAAGTTAAAAAAAAAAAACCAACCCATTGTGTGCTAGAAATCTTATTTAGCTTTCACTAGATTGGTGGTTTGATTGATATAGAATTATAAGTTGGCAATAATTTTCTCTCAGATTGTAAAGGCATTCTGTTGTTTTCTTCACTTTCTATTAGTTTTTGATATTGCTTTTGAGAAGTTGGGTGGCATTTTGCTTCCTAATTTTTTTCTGTTTTTTTCTCTCCCTCTCTGGAGGTGTGTAGGATCATTTACTCCTGATGGTGAATTTTGTTAAAGCTCTTTTATCATTAATTGTACTAAGCATTTGATAAGTCCATTTAGTGGACTCATATTCTTTAACTCTGGAAATTGAGGTTTCTGCTCTGTTTTCTCTTTTTGTGTTTTTATAGTCAAATTTGGACTTCTTGGATTAAATTTCTAAAAATTTCCCTTGTTTTTGGTGGTTTTATTCTCTTTGAAAAGGTCTGTTTACTGTTTTCCACAGTGGGTGCACCAATTTACTTTCCTACCAGTTGTGTACAAGTAGATTCCTTTTCTCCACTCCTCACAAACGTTTGTGAGTTGTGGTTTTGTCTTTTGATAGCCATTCTGACAGGTGTGGTTTTGATTTGCATTCCTGGGATGAGTCATGAAGTAGAGCATCTTTTCATATGTCTGTTGACCATATGTATGTCTTCTTTGGAAAAATGTCAATTCAGGTCTCCTGCTCATTTTAAAATTGAGTTTGCTCTTTTGATACTGAGTTGTATGAGCTGTTTGTATATTTTGGATATTAAGTCCTTTATCAGTCATGTATTTGCAAAGCTTTTCTCCCAAACTTAAAATGTTTTTTAAAAGACTACTGAGTAAAGGAGGGGATCTTTAAATAACGAGGAAAGTGTTTTTTAAACTTTTTTGTCTGCTTTAAAAAATAAATTTGATGTCAGATTTACTAAACAGACTGATTTTTTCCTGATCTAAAATAGATACTGTTATAAAACTTGTGTTCTGTTACTTTTTAGATAAGCATACATAGTTGAATCTAAAATGACCTACTTTCCAATTCCAGAAAAGAATGATGGTATTTTATAGCTGAAAGAGACATAATAATCTACTCTTGCTGTAACAAGTAGTTGCAAATAGTTACAAGGACTGAGTCCTTGAGAGTGTAAATGACTTATTCATGACCTGGTAAGATAGTGGCCGAGTTAGAATAAGAACCCTGTCTTTTCTATTACCCTCATCATTTTCTAGAAACCTCACTCTGGCTTTAGTGATAGGTTTTCCTGAAACAGCCAACCATAATCTGAGCAAATAACTTTGCTTTGAATCTCAAAAAGATTAATCTGTGATCGTTTGTCTTATTTCTGAATTGGCCTTTTTTTTCCCCTCTCCACTGATACTTTAGGGATAGAGGTGAATATCAAGTTTATCTGACTCAGTTGTTTCCGGTTAGCCTATACATAGATTGTCTAGGTAGATGTCATACCAATTTACCTATTTAAAGATGCCCTGGCCAGTATATATTAAGCTATTAAAATTTAACACTTTTAAGTGTTTTAGATTTGTTGGGTTCAAATGACAGAAACTCAATTTGAAAAAACTTTTTTTTTTTTTAACTTTTCCTCTTGGATTATAATATGAAAAGCAAAGCAGAAGGTCCAGGTTTTCCTTTTCAAGCATCAGTGATTATCAGCTTACAGTGAGGTTCTCCTGGATGCCCCTTCAGGCAGCAGGGGGCCTTGCTAACTTGTCATTTCCAGCTGGAGTGGGAGGTCATTTTCTGAGCATAACAGACCTGTGAGGCCTTCTGTTACCTGCAGCTGAATTTGGTGGGAACTTCCTTATTACTGAATAATCTTGCTCAGTTTTTAAGTCCATGGCATAGGTTTGCAGAGTCAGCAAAGCATCCTGAAGAAGCTGTCTTTGTGATGCTTTGCGTTTAGGGACACTTGTGATTGTCAGGCTGTCCTCTTCCCTTTTATCGTCTCCCCATTCATCCTCATCTTCAAACTCTGAACTCCTGAGCAGGCATGCACCAGTACCTGGAGTGTGGTGGTCACTTCCTCTTTGGTCGGCACCTCCTTCTGCCCAATAACAAATAACAGAAATGTACATTTATTAGTTACAAACTAGACCATGTGAAAAACCAGGAGTGGCTGAAGCAAGGACTCAAACTCTCTCTCATTTCTGTTTCTTTCTGCTTTCTGCATGCTGGCCTCATCCTTTCAGATAGGCGTATGCTATGCACTGTGAGATAGTCTTACATACATTTCACACCTCATGTATATCTAAGATAAGAGGAAAAGGCAGTTCTGTCTTCTAAAATCAGTTGGAAAAATCCATCTGAGATATATTTGTCTTTCTCTGGAAGACAATAACTGTGGCTGGAATGGGCAAAAGTATTGGAATTACTGGAATTGAACTGTGGTGTTGAAGACTCTTGAGAGTCCCTTGGACTGCAAGAGGATCAAGCCAGTCAATCTTAAAGGAAATCAATCCTGAATATTCATTGGAAGGACTGATGCTGAAGCTGAAGGTCCAATGCTTTGGCCACCCAATACGAAGAGCTGACTTAACTAGAAAAGACCCTGATGCTGGGAAAGATTGAAGACAGGAGGAAAAGGGGACAACAGAGGACGAGATGGTTGAATGGCTTTAGCAACTCAATGGACATGGGTTTGAGCAAACTCCAGGAGATGGTGAAGGACAGGGAAGCCTGGTGTGCTGCAGTCCATGGGGTCACAAAGAGGTGGACATGACTGAGCAACTGACAACAAGAAGATCAGACCCTCACTATGACCCGGAGAGCAGAAGTTTCTTTTCCCTTTTGAATCAAGATGGAAGGAATGTTTCTTAAGTAAAAATATGATCTATGACAAGTTAAATAACATTTTTCATAAAGATCACCATCAGTATTTTATGGATGCCTGTATAGTTCCCTCAATCCCATGTGAATTTATCTTCTAATTCCTAGGCAGATAGATGAATTTTCACTGATTACATTTTCACTAGAGTTCCTATAAATGACATCTTAAGTTTATCAGTAAAAATGTCTCCACATCACATTTCAAGATAGAAAATCCTCTTAGGAAGGTTCTTCCAGCAGACATGTATCATTTATAATTGTGATACAGTAACTTACAAATCACAAGGAGTTTTGTTTCTGATCTAAGTTGCACCATGTTCTTTTTTGTGGCTCTCTGTGTTGAAGAGTGGTGTGTCGGGGGATAGGTAGCGATGAATAGTTATCTTCCTTGTTTGGATCTCTTAAATCTCTATCTACTGAAAAATTTTAGAAATTCCACCTATAGTTTCTCTTATTTGTAGAATCTACAAAGATCCCAAATTCATACCTTGTTTGATCTGAAAGAATCAACTGTATCTGTAAGATACATCTGTAATTATAATTAATCCATAAGATTAATTATTATTTGCAAGTATTCATCCTTATAGTTAGAACAATATACAGCTTATATTCTTAATATAGAATATATTTTATATATATATATATATATATATATATATATACTGATCCTGTCTTTATACATATACAGTACTTATACTGGTACATATAGAGTTAGGTATTTACAGATTGAAGCAGTTTTTACACATAAAGCACTTATAAGTTTGTATTCAGTTGCTTTATCTAGTGTTAGGCTTTTAAGAAAACTTTTAAATGATAAGTGATTTGTATTGCTGTATAAGGTCTTGAATGACAAAGGTTATGATTCGTAAGAGGGTAAAGGTAAAGGATAGTATGAAAAGGCAAAAACATAAGACACTGAAAGATGAACTCCCCAGGTTGGCAGGTGCCCAATATGCTACTGGAGAAGAGTGGAGAAATAACTCCACAAAGAATGAAGAGACAGAGCCAAAGCAAAAACAGTGCCCAGCTGTGCGTGTGACTGGTGATGGAAGTAAAGTCCATTGCTGTAAAGAACAATATGGCATAGGAACCTGGAATGTTAGGTCCGTGAATCAAGGTAAATTGGAAGTGGTGAAACAGATGGCAAGAGTGAACATCCGCATTTTAGGAATCAATGAACTAAAATGGACTGGAGTGGGCGAATTTAACTCAGATGATCATTATATCTACTGCTGTGGGCAAGAATCCCTTAGAAGAAATGGAGTAGCCCTCATAATCCACAAGAGTGTTCGAAATGCAGTTCTTGGGTGCAATCTCAAAAATAACAGAATGATCTCTGTTCATTTCCAAGGCAAGCCATTCAATATCACAGTAATCTAAGCTATGCCCCGACCAGTAATGCTGAAGAAGCTGAAGTTGAACGGTTCTATGAAGACTTACAAGACCTGCTAGAACTAACACCCAAAAGAGATGTCCTTTTCCTTATAGGGGACTGGAATGCAAAAGTAGGAAGTCAAGAGATACCCTGAAGTAACAGGCAGATTTGCCCTTGGAGTACAAAATTAAGCAAAGCAAAGGCTAATAGAGTTTTGCCAAGCAAATACACTGGTCATAGCAAACACCCTCTTCCAACAACACAAGAGAAGACTCTACACATATGGACGTCACCAGATGGTCAACACCGAAATCAGATTGATTATATTCTTTGCAGCCAAAGATGGAGAAGCTCTATATAGTCAGCAAAAACAAGACCAGGAGCTGACTGTGGCTCAGACCATGAACTCCTTATTGCCAAATTCAGACTCAAATGGAAGAAAGTAGGGAAAACCACTAGACCATTCAGGTATGACCTAAATCAAATCCCTTATGATTATACAGTGGGAGTGACAGATTCAAGGGATTAGATCTGATAGACAGAGTGCCTGATGAACTATGGACAGAGGTTCATGACATTGTACAGGAGGCAGTGATCAAGACCAATTTCAAGAAAAAGATATGCAAAAAGGTTTTCTGAGACGGTCTTACAAATAGCTGAGAAAAGAGAAACTAAAGCCAAAGGAGAAAAGGAAAGATATATCCATTTGAACGCAGAGTTCCAAAGAATAGCAAGGAGAGATAAGAAAGCCTTCCTCAGCGATCAATGCAAAGAAATAGACGAAAAGAATAGAATGGGAAAGACTAGAGATCTCTCCAAGAAAATTAGAGATACCAGGGGAATAGTTCATGCAAAGATGGGCACAGTAAAGGACAGAAACAGTATGGACTTAACAGAAGCAGAAGATATTAAGAAGAGGTGGCAAGAATACACAGAAGAACTATATGAAAAAGATCTTCATGACCAAGAAAATCACAATGGTGTGATCACTCACCTAGAGCCAGACATCCTGGAATGTGAAGTCAAGTGGGCCTTAGGAAGCATCACTATGAACAAAGCTAGTGGAGGTGATGGAATTCCAGTTGAGGTACTTCAAATCCTAAAAGATGATGCTGTAAAAGTGCTGCACTCAATATATCAACAAATTTGGAAAACTCAGCAGTGGCCATAGGACTGGAAAAGGTCAGTTTTTTTTCTAGTCCCAAAGAAAGGCAATGCCAAAGCATTTTCAAACTACCACATAATTGCAATCATTTCACACACTAGCAAAGTAATGCTCCAAATTCTCGAAGCCAGGCTTCAACAGTATGTGAACCATGAATTTCCAGATGTTCAAGCTGGATTTAGAAAAGGCAGAGGAACTAGAGATCAAATTGTCAACATCCTTTGGATCATTGAAAAAGCAGGAGGGTTCCAAAAAAACATCTGCTTTGTTGACTACACCAAAGCCTTTGAGTGTGTGCATTACAACAAACTGGAAAATTCTTGAAGAGATGGGACTACCAGACCACCTGGCCTGCCTCCTGAGAAATCTGTATGCAGGTCAAGAAGCAGCAGTTAGAACTGGACATAAACAACATTCTGGTTCCAAATCGGGAAAGGAGTACTTCAAGGCTGTATATTGTCACCCTTCTTACTTAGATACAGAGTACATCATGCGAAATTCTGGGCTGGATGAAGCAGAAGCTGGAATCAAGATTGCTGGGAGAAATATCAATAACCTCAAATACGCAGATGACACCACCCTCTTGGCAGAAGGCAAAGAAGAACTAAAGAGTCTCTTGATGAAAGTGAAAGAAGAGAGTGAAAAAGTTGGCTTAAAACTCAGCATTCAGAAAATTAAGATCATGGCGTCTGTTCCCATCACTTCATGGGAAATAGATGGGGAAACAGTGGCTGACTATTTTTTTTGGCTCCCAAATCACTGCAGATGGTGATTGCAGCCATGAAATTAAGACACTTGCTCCTTGGAAGAAAAGCTATGACCAATCTAGACAGCGTATTTAAAAACAGAGACATTGTTTTGCTGACAAAGGTCTATCTAGTCAAAGCTGTTGTTTCTCCAGTAGTCATGTATGGATGTGAGAGTTGGACTATAAAGAAAGCTGAGCACCGAAGAATTGATGCTTTTGAACTGTGGTGTTGGAGAAGACTCTTGAGAGTCCCTTGGACTGCAAGGAGACCCAGCCAATCCATCCTAAAGGAAATCAGTCCTGAGTATTCATTGGAAGGACTGACGCTGAAGCTCCAATACTTTGGCCACCTGATGTGAAGAACTGACTCATTGGAAAGAACCCTGATGCTGGGAAAGATTGAAGGCAGGAGGAGAAAGGGACGACACTGGATGAGATGGTTGGATGGCATCACCAACTCGATGGACATGAGTTTGAGCAAGCTCTGGAAGTTGGTGATGGACAGGGAAGCTAGCTCTGGAAGTTGGTGATGGACAGGGAAGCTTGGCGTGCTGCAGTCCATGGAGTCGGACACGACTGAGCGACTGATCTGAAAGAATGCTTTAAACACATGGCGCAGTTTTGGGTTGAGAGAATTTTTTCACTGAGGTTTGAAAGAGTGGAAAGGGAAAATGGGATATAATGAGGGGAAACAAATTTAGTGGTTTTTAGGTTAGGACAGTTGAGCTGTAAATATAAAGTGAGAAAAATTAAAACACCACAGCCGATGGAGGACAGAGATGGTGTAATAGAGAGGTATGAACAGGCCAAAGTGGCAGTTCAACAGAGAGGTATAAAGAATTTCAATACTAGGGATGATCTGATTCAGAGTAAAAAGGGAATTTGCCTAGGGATCATAGAATTGGGGTCAGGATAGGCCCTAGGTAAGAAGCACCAGATGATGAGCCCAGCAAGCAGAAAAGGAAGCTCTCTTGAAAAACCAGAGCCTGTACCACTATTTAAAGACATGCCTCCAAGATCAGGTTACTTCTGAGTTGAAAATGTTGATCCAACAAAGGGATTGTCTCTCTTGGCTCTTGTGATATCGTATACAGAATATCAGCAAGGATCAAAATCAGAGTAAATACTTTCAAGTATGATCTATACCTTCTTATTCAGCAATAGTACATTTCTTAGGCGAAGTGTGGCTCAGCATGAGCACCGTCTCTAAAGGGGCAGTTGGTGACTGTCAGTCAGCTGGGCTCCCTACAGCATCATCTCTTGAAGGGAAGTCAGAACATGTGTCTAGGTGGCCACCACAGCAACTTTTGCTAAATAATGTTTTCCAATCTGTTAGAAAAGTTCCAGAGAATCTTATTGGCTTAACTGGAATCAGTGCCCCCTAGGTCAGTCAGTGTCCAAAGGACTGGTGAACTTTAGGAATGCTGGGGTCATGCGTTCATACCTGTGGCTTGGGTAAGGTGGAAGGAGAATGGGCGTCAACTGCCACAAACTGAATTCCCCACATGAATCAGAATTTGAGTGATTCTGCTATATTACTGAGGAGGCCAGTGAAAAATTATTACTTCCTTTGTGGTCCTTCATGAATTTTTAGAAGATGTAATTCACAATAACTTTTTGTTGGTTAGAGCAAGTGTTTCTAATGTGTTCTACTTTCATCAGAGCAGTTTGGAAAGAAAAGAGCTCTGCAGTTGATCAACATGGTAGTATGTTTCTAGTTTATTTGTATGCTGGGCCCTGAATGACATAGTTCCCGTGACCTCAGTTATGGTGACAGTAGCTCAGCTACTTCAGTTGCATAATTGTGGCAAAGACTTAACTTTGTACTAAAAGATACATATGAAGATAAAGGTAATGTGGCATGATCCAGGATGTGACAGTGTTGGTCTTGTTTTCATGTAAGCATAGAAGATGATTACTGAAAAAATACTTTTAGTTGTAAGAGGAATACATAACAGGAAATGGAGAAGTAAAAAGAACAAAATTATCTATAGTCTCATTACCAGTAAAGCATTTATTTCCTAATAACTAGTATATAATACATATTTCCTTTTAAAGTCTATTAATAAATAATACGTAATTTTATATACATATACATACTATGAAACTATATAATACCACTTTACACAGTTGAGATACAGTAAAACCTGACCAATGAGTGCTATGAAGTTTAAAAATTAAAAGTTTTAATTTTTTACAGTTTATACAATTCAAGACCATGTTGCAGCTGTCTGGAGATAGTTGCATTATAATCAAATTCCTGTTGTTGTGGGTATATTATTTAGAATTTTAATTAGTTTTCCATTTCTTCTTTCCAACATAAATATTGTTTGTAAGCAGTTTTTAATATGACATAGTGCTGCTGCTGCTGCTGAGTCGCTTCAGTCATGTCCGACTCTCTCTCTCTGTTGGACGTTTACGTGGTTTCTAATTATTTATGTAGCAGGGTAATGAGACTTTTTTTTTTATTGTCTTCATGTTATAGTTCAGGCTCCAAAGGTGAGGAAAATATTTAATAGTTACCTCCATGTTTTAAAAAAGAATGTTAGGTTGCTTTTATGGGACCTTCTGAGAGATGAGACTCTTTTTATCCCTTTATTCTCTGTATCTCCATAAATGTACATACATATGGATATGTATCCATGCATTTTCATATGTGTTTGTACATGAATGTGTATTACATACATATGTGTATGTAAATGAATGAAGATTTCTTACCAGAGGGTTTGTAGAGGTGCTGTGCTTCTCCCTCATCTTCAGGTAAATCAGGAGAGGGTTATGAAAATCAGTCGTAGAGGTTGTTTATTGAAAAGGAGGATTGAGATCTCATGTCCAGTTTGAGGCTTGCTAATCTGTAGAAATGCTTGAGCTGTGCACCAGAGAGAAATGGGCAGTGACGACTCTAGTCTGAACTGGACATGATATGGGAGTAGGCATGAAAATTGTTGCCTGACTTTCCTTGCAGAAAGTCTGAAGATTAAATCCCACTGAAGTGTGGAGGAGGAGGAGGCAGGCAGAGGCTGTGTTGGGAGGATCTAGTACTTCTAGAGTTTGGAGGGGCAAAAATACTGCTTTTTTTCCCCCTATGTGCTTAATAAGTAGAGCAGAATGTAGCTGGTCAGAGCTGTCGTATAAGAATCTTGGTTATAGGGTTTTTGTTTTAGACCAGTTTTAGAGAGTTCTCATCTCTCTATAAAGTCCGCCCCCACTTGGCCCTCTTATTAACATTTTGCATTAGTGTGGTACGTTATTACAGCTGAACCAATATTTTAATTACTAAATAAAGTCCGTCATTTACATAAGGGCTTACTTTTGGTGTTGTGCGTTTTGTGAGTTTTGATAGCTGTAAAGTGACACGTACCCACCCACAGTACTATACAGAATAGTTTCACTACCCTAAGGATCTCCAGAGGTACACCTATTGATCCCTTCTTCCCTTTCCACACACTCCTGGCAACCACTGATCTTTTTAACTGTCCTTTCTAGAATGCCGTATAGTTAGACTCATACAGCATGTAGCATTTTTAGATTGGTTTCTCTCAGTAATACGCATTTATGTTTCCTGTCTTTTCATGGCTTGATACCTCATTTGCATTTTAGTGCTAGGTAGTGTTCAGTTATTTGTATCACAGTTAATTTGTCCATTCATCTTGGTTGCTTTTAAGCTTTGCAATAATGAATAAAGCTGCTATAAGCATCTGTGTATAGGTTTTTGAGTGGCCATATTTTCCAACTCCTTTGGGAAAATACCAAGTGTTGAATCCTATGGTAAGAGGATCTTCCCCACCCAGGGATCAGACCTGGGTCTCCTACATTGCAGACAGATTCTTTACTGTCTGAGCCACCAGGGAAACCTCCATCCTTGTATAAAATTTGTACAAAAATTTTCAGCTCATGTTAGTAAACAATAATGAGCATGGTTACTGCATCGTATGGTAAGAGTATATTTAATTTTGTAAGAAACTTCCAAACTGTCTTCCAAAGTGGCTGTTCTGGATTCCCACTAGCAATGAGTGAGAGTTTTTGTCCCACTACAAGAGACGCAGGTTCGATCCTTGGATTGGGACAATCCCCTGGAGAAGGAAATGGCAACCCATTCCAGAATTCTTGCCTGGAAAATTCCATACACAAAGGACCCTGATGGGCTGTAGTCCATGGGGTCGCGTAGAGTCGGACACGACTGAGCAACTGAACACAGGAGGTGTGTGGTGGTGTCTTGTTTTTCATTTGCCATTCGCTCATGACATATAATGTTAAATCTTTTCATATGGTTATTTACATTCTGTCTTCTTTGGTGAGGTAACTCTTCAGTTCTTTTGCCCATTACAAAACTTTGCTTATTGTTGAGTTTTAAGAGTTCCTTGTGTATTTTGGTTACCAGTTCTTTATCAAATACGTTTTGTAAATATTATAACTCACTTTGTGGCTTCTCTTTTCAGTATAACTATCATTTACAGAGTTGGTTTTAAATTTTCTGTCTTAAATTTATGTTTTTAAGTTTAAATGTTTTTTACCCTGTTGGGTGCTGGGTTTTTATTTGCTTGTTTATATTTTGAAGCTTTATTATATTATTTTAAGAGTTTTATGGTGTTGTAGTTTGAAAGATCATAGTTGTCCTTTCTGACCATGGCTGTGTATGTAAAAGCTTTCCTCCATCTAGAGATCAGATAAGTTAAAAGGGCCATCATTTATTGAGCTCTTCTGTTATTCCAGGTTCTGTGCTAAATTCTTGGCATATAGGATCTCAATTAATCCTCCGTGTTTTTCACTTTCTGAGATAACTATGTCACATCTTCATCTGTCTCTTTGTCTCTTCAGTTTTATATATTGCCATGCCTCATACTTCAGAGATTAAAACTAGGCTAAATCTTCATCTTTCCACCTTAAAATCTATGAACCTTTTCACAGCTGCAGCAACTTTCTCCTTTTCCTTTTTCCCAAAAAGGACAGTTTCCAAAAGAACTGTTCTCTTCTAGTCATTCCAGTTGAACTCTCCCCTGCTGAAATATTTTGTTTTTTTCCCTTGAACACTTTTTGCCTCTTCCACTTTTCCTTTCTCATTAGATAATTTATCTCTGTATGTAAACCCGGTATCTCCCAGCTAAAACCTTTCTTTACCACTGTATTTTCTTCAAGCTCTGGTTCCATTTCTTAAATTTGTTATATGGCCAACATAACAAAGAGCTATCTATATATGCTTTCTTCAATTCTTAAAATTAATTCTTATCTGATTTCCATGCTACTACCCAGCTAAAAATGCTTCTTAAAAACTCGCCAAGCAGTTCCACATTGCCACAGCTAAAACTGCTTCTTAAACACTCACCAAGCAGTTCCACAACACTCACCAAGCAGTTCCACATTGCCACAGCTGAAAATGCTTCTTAAACACTCACCAAGCAGTTCCACATTGCCACAGCTAAAACTGCTTCTTAAACACTCACCAAGCAGTTCCACAACACTCACCAAACAGTTCCACATTGCCACAGCTGAAAATGCTTCTTAAACACTCACCAAGCAGTTCCGCATTGCCACAGCTGAAAATGCTTCTTAAACACTTGCCAAGTGGCTCCGCGTTGCCACAGCTAAAATGCTTCTTAAACACTCGCTAAGCAGCCCCACGTTGCCACAGCCATTTACTGGGTGCTTTTCTCACCTCGCCTCTCCTGTCTGCTCAGTAGTGCAGCTCTGTCTTCCTCTTGAAACAGGCCCTTCTCTTGATTTCTGCAGTCTGCTGGCAAGTGCAGTATTTTTTTCTTTTCCTTTCATAAGAGTATTTGGCATTCTTGGCATGTGCTTTTCTTTCTTCATCACCAAAGCAAAATAACCACAAAGCAAATTTAAGGCAATGCAGATATGTTCTTGTTAATTCCTTGGTAACAGTGGTGCTTTACTGTCTCATTTTCCCCCCATCACTTGTGTGGGTGAGTGTTTTTCCATGCTTGTGTTTGTCTTGTGTTCGTTCCTTGGTGAATTGTGCATGTTTATCTAATGATGCTCTGCTCTTTTTCACCATGACTTGTATAACTCATCCTAAGTTGAATGCCATGCTTTTTTATAGACTTTATTCTCTAAGAGTCTGGAAGCAAATGCAGAGATAAATGATTTAATGAGAAAGGAAAGGTGGAAGAGGCAAAAAGCGTTCAAGGAAAATACCCATTCTTCCTTAGGTGTCATAGAAATTAATATTTGAACAATTCTTAAGACATAAGAGTACATTTGTAGTATTCTGTGTGGTTTTTTGGCAAACATTTTCCACGTATATGTAATGATTGGCATATATTTTAGAAGCTGCCTCTTTAGTTTCAGTCAGATTGAGTAGTGGAGCATTTCTTTCCAGTTTGGTTTAGTTACATGATTTCTTGGAGTGCAGAACTGAAAGCTCAGTAAATAGGTAATCTAAGAATATTCCCCTCTCCTCAGACCATTATTGAGTCAGGTGCTATGACTCTGCCATAACTTTCCGTTCAGTTCAGTCACTCACTCAGTCATGTCCGACTCTTTGCGACCCCATGAATTGCAACATGCCAGGCCTCCCTGTCCATTACCATCTCCCAGAGTTCACCCAAACTCATGTCCATCGAGTCAGTGATGCCATCCAGCCGTCTCATCCTCTGTCGTCCCCTTCTGCTCCTGCCCCCAATCCCTCCCAGCATCAGAGTCTTTTCCAGTGAGTCAACTCTGCATGAGGTGGCCAAAGTACTGGAGTTTCAGCTTTAGCATCATTCCTTCCAAAGAAATCCCAGGACTGATCTCCTTTAGAATGGACTGGTTGAATCTCCTTGCAGTCCAAAGGACTCTCAAGAGTATTCTCCAACACCACAGTTCAAAAGCATCAATTCTTCAGTGTTCAGCTTTCTTCACAGTCCAACTCTCATATCCATACATGACTACTGGAAAAACCATAGCCTTGACTAGATGGACCTTAGTCAGCAAAGTAATGTCTCTGCTTTTGAATATACTGTCTAGGTTGCTCATAACTTTCTGTCCAAGGAGTAAGCGTCTTTTAATTTCATGGCTGCAGTCACTATCTGCAGTGATTTTGGAGCCCAGAAAAATAAAATCTGACACTGTTTCCACTGTTTCCCCATCTATTTCCCATGAAATGATGGGCCCAGATGCTATGATCTTAGTTTTCTGAATGTTGAGCTTTTAGCCAACTTTTTCACTCTTCTCTTTCACTTTCATCAAGAGGCTTTTTAGTTCCTCTTTCTGCCATAAGGGTGGTGTCATCTGCATATCTGAGGTTATTGCTATTTCTCCCGGCAGTCTTGATTCCAGCTTGTGCTTCCTCCAGCCCAGCGTTTCTCATGATGTACTCTGCATAGAAGTTAAATAAGCAGGGTGACAATATACAGCCTTGACGTCCTCCTTTTCCTGTTTGGAACCAGTCTCTTGTTCCGTGTCCAGTTCTAACTGGTGCTTCCTGACCTGCATATAAGTTTCTCAAGAGGCAGGTCAGGTGGTCTGGTATTCCCATCTCTTTCAAAATTTTCCACAGTTTATTGTGATCCACATAGTCAAAGGCTTTGGCATAGTCAGTAAAGCAGAAATAGATGTTTTTCTGGAACTCTCTTGCTTTTTCCATGATCCAGAAAATGTTGGCAGTTTGATCTCTTATTCCTCTGCCTTTTCTAAAACCTGCTTGAACATCAGGAACTTCATGGTTCACGTACTGCTGAAGCCTGGCTTGGAGAATTTTGAGCATTACTTCACTAGCGTGTGAGATGAGTGCAATTGTGCGGTAGTTTGAGCATTCTTTGGCATTGCCTTTCTTTGGGATTGGAATGAAAACTGACCTTTTCCAGTCCTGTGGCCACTGCTGAGTTTTCTAAATTTGCTGGCATATTGAGTGAAGCACTTTCACAGCATCATTTTTCAGGATTTGAAATAGCTCCACTGGAATTCCATCACCTCCACTAGCTTTGTTCGTAGTGATGCTTTCTAAGGCCCACTTGACTTCACATTCCAAGATGTCTGGCTCTAGGTGAGTGCTCACACCATCGTGATTATCTGGGTCATGAAGATCTTTTTTGTACAGTTCTTCTGTGTATTCTTGCCACCTCTTCTTAATATCTTCTGCTTCTGTTAGGTCCAGACCATTTCTGTCCTTTATCGAGCCCATCTTTGCATGAAATGTTCCCTTGGTGTCTCTGATTTTCTTGAAGAGATCTCTAGTCTTTCCCATTCTGTTGTTTTCCTCTATTTCTTTGCCACAACTTTCCTGGGAGTTAATTATATGTGTGATATTGTAATTTCTTAGTAATTTTGTGAGAGATAAAATTTCATTACTATACTAACAGTTCATTACTATACTAACCTTAAATTTCAGCATGTCTCAGTCTTAAAATAGGGACAATAGTGAACTAATCATATGTTAATAATACCAAACTTACATGTTTTCTGGATTCAAGAATCTTTTTCATGCCTCTGTGCCTTTATTTAGGCCTTTAGCTCTACCTGTAGTAATTTCTCTCACTCCTGCTTGGCAGAATTGACTCTGTTCTTTGAGACGCTACTTGGATGGTCATCTAAGTGTTCCTACTTGGATACCATTGATATTCCTGACCATTCTGCATTAACATTTTCTGTTTATATGCCTTTCTCTGTATTGGACTGAAACTTTCTAGAATTCAGAGAATGAGTCTCATTTTCATATTTTAGTATATGGTATGATGTCTGTCCTGTAACATTCAGTCTACAAGAATTCATTGAAATAAACTGATGAATTAATTGTGGCAGATCTAGAAGAAATTGTTTAATACTTTAGGTAAGATAACCAATTAAATGAGAACTAAGTACCTGTACTTTACCTAATGTAATAATTTATACCCAGAACTAAAATAATTACATATTTTTCAGATAGGGTAGTAGACTGGACTCGAGTGAGTGAGAGGTTTCCTGCTGGAGAAGAGAAGGAAAGACAGTGGATCTGTAGAGGAGAATCCTTGCCTGCATGTCCATACTCATTTACCTTAAGTATTACCATTCTTTTCCTGCCCATTATCTATATGTTTAAATATACTAAATCTGTTGTCCTTTTTGTGGAAATGAAGAAAAATAAATAATAGTAGTACTCTAGTATAATAACACTACAGTCTTGAGCTGCTCTAGAGGGTGTAAGGTTCTTAGTCTTCATATTTCTCAGTTCCCATCCCAGAACATCAAATTGAAAAACAAATTTGAATTTACTAGTCAGTCATGAGTACCATGGATGGTGCCAGAGCTTTTGGAGATCAAAGAAATCACTTGGGTGATAAAAGTAATTTTGATTCTTTGGAACATTTTGGTGGATACATTTCAACAGATAATATGTAACTCCTGTATGTAATATGATGCGAAGATGTGTAAGGCATACTGCTGCCTTCTAGGTCTTCCCACATGGGGGAGTGTGGGAGTTTGGGTCAGTCAAATAATGCACATAGTATCAAGTACGTGCTGTAAATCTGATAATTCCCACATTTTGTTATCAATGAGAAATGAAGAATCATCTTCACAGTCTGGGAAGATAAGGTAGGGAATGAGTTGTTGGTGAAGTTGATGGGTTACAGGTGAAGAGAATAGGCAGAGGCACAAAGGTAAGAAATGAAAGTCTGTTTTGAGAACCATAAGTCTAATTAAACTGTAACTTAAGGTTCTAGTAGGGTTGAATGGAAGATAAATTCTAGGCCATATTAAGGAAGACTGTAAAGGAGCTTTTATTTAAGTAGTTAAGATGAAGCTCTGGGGGCTTCAGAACTGATTTAGAAAGAAGAACCTGCAGGACCATGTTTAAGATACCTGGAAACAGGTATAGCAGTCCTGGCAAGAAATAATGAGGGCCTAAAGTAGAATGTAGGCAGGAACAATTGAAAGAAAGGAAAGAATGTAGGGGACAGATAGAAAATAAGCATCATGACAACTGTTAGGGTGTAGGATGGAGAGACGTGGAAACTCTGACGTGGGGTGATGGAGTAATGATGTTGCTATGAGAAGTAGGAAGTAGCAGTTTGAGGGAAGGTGATGCGTTATAGATACACTAATATGGTGCATTATATGAGGTGAGGTGCCATGTAAATAGAAATACAAGTTTGGGAGAGATGGAAGGTAAGATGTAAATAGATTTAAAAATTCTGTGCTTGGAAGTGATAGCTAAGGAAGGAATGAAATTTGCTTGTAGCGAAAGATAAGAGTACTGTCCCAGATGTTTACTTATGAGAATTTTTTAAAAATAACAAAATAACCTCGGTTATAGTGCTTTTATGTAAAATAAGATGTCTTTTATAGGGCTTCTAGGTTAAAGTAGCAACTTTTATATCACTTTTATTGAAATAGATTCTATTTGAATTTATTACAGTTTTTATTGAACACTTTATAGGAAGAAAATCTCAAGCTTAATATATGTGCTGCTGAAGGAAGCACAAATTCTCAAACTTAGAATATCAGCTCTTATAAAATTTGTTGTTGTTTACTTCCTAAGTGATGTCCAACTCTTTGTGACTGCCCCCCCTCCCAGACTGTATGTAGCCTGCCAGGCTCCTCTTCTGTGGAATTTCCCAGCAAGAATACTGGAGTGGGTTACCATTTCCTTCTCCAGGGGATCTTCCTGCATTGCAGGCAAATTCTTTACCACTGAGATACTGAGGAAGTGTGAAAAATACATTAGAAGGAATCAGTAGCAGAATAACTGAGGCAGAATAATTGAGTAAGTGAGCTGGAAGACAAAAGTGGTGGAAATCAGTGCCACAGAACAGAATAAAGAAAAAAGAATTAAATGAGGACAATCTCAGAGGCCTCTGGGATTTATAAATGTTATATTGCAACAACATCTGCATTATAGGGGTTCCAGAAGGAGAAGAAAAAGATCCTGAGAAAATATTTGAAGATATTATAGCTAAAAACTTCCCTAACATGAGAAAGGAAGCACTCAAGTCCAGGAAGCACAGAGAATCCCAAACAGGATAAACTCAAGGAGGAACATGTTGAGACACACATTAATCAAAGTGACAAAATTAAAGATGAAGAAAAAAGTATTAAAAGCAACAAGGAATCTTCCATGGAAAAGAAATCTTCCATAGAAAAGCTGACATAGATGAAACCCATCTAATATGGAAAGGCCTCTCATATCTTTGATTCAACAGTTAGCCACATGATTTTTGCATACATACTAGGAATAAAGGCATAGCATGAAGTGATTTGAGGGTTGAATTACATTAATACTATTTGCTTTTCAAAAAAACCTCAAAAGCTATCTATAAAAAAGGTTGCCTGGAAAGTATCTGTCCAGATATCCATCCCTCCCCTCGATCATTTGAAGTCTACTAACAAATTTAAAATTTTTTCTAATTTCTGGTTATTCTCTGTAATAAATGCTCTTAATTTAGTGTAATATCTGAAAAGTGTTACTGGCTTAGCTATTTTCTACTGTGAAGTCAAAAGTTGTTGATTTTTAAGTGTGTTCAGATTTTTATTTGTTAGGATGGACCAGTGACTTACAAACTCCTTATATATGCAACCATAATCTGGAAATTTTTTGATGCTTTTGAGATGTGGTACTGGAGAAGACTTTTGAGAGTCCCTTAGACTACAAGGAGATCACACCCATCAATCCTAAAGGAAATCAACCCTGAATATTTATTGGAAGGACTAGTGCTAAAGTTCCAATACTTTGGCCACCTGATGCGAAGGGCTGACTCATTGGAAAAGACCCTGGGAAAGGTTGAACGTGAAAGAAGGGGACGACAGAGGATGAGAAATTTAGGATAGCATCACCAACTCAGTGGACATGAATTTGAGCAAACTACAGGAGATAGTGAAGGGGAGGGAAGGCTGGCATGCTACCATCCCCAAGAGTTGGACACAACTTAGTGACTGAACATCAACAACAATCTGGAAATCTGTACGATGTTTTTAAACGAGTATTTATCTCTAACCAGATTTGGTTTCAACTCTTGTTAATTTAAGTGTTAATAAAACTGAGATTACTAAAGATTAGAAAAAAGATCACTACAGTGATTCTTAACTTCTTTCAAGTTAAAGCAATATTATTTCATTTATTTTAACTACTGCTGCTTCAAAAGAATTTTGCTTCCTCTGGAAGAAATTGTGTCTAGGTTTACTGATTCTGAGTCCTATATCGTGTGGCAGAAGGCAGAGTGGAACGTAGTGGATTTTGAACAGTTGATGACTAGTCAAAGATGGAATGACAGTTGTTAGATAAAATGATGTATAGTTTTGGAAAGTGGTTTTATAGTCATTATCTTCACAACTGCTTAGAATATGACATACTGTAGTCGTAGAACTGACATTAAGGTAAAAGGATTTTGATTCAGAGGCTTATGTCCTTTCTACTGAACCATAGTCTTTGTATACAAAGACTAGGGCAGGAAAATGGTGTTTGGCAGTTGCAGCATAGACTGTGTAACCTTCCTGTTGCTTTGCTTTGTGATCTTGGAAATAATCAGTTCACCACTTTTTTTACTGTGTAGTTTCTGTTTATCAAGTAGGATTTATGATAAGTAGCTATTTGTGTTCCATAATGTTATAATACTTAAGATGCTTGGGAAGAAAGGATCCTTTTACTATTTTTATTATATCATTATCACAATTATTACTGTTTTATATACTTTATCATTTTATCATTATCATTCTTATTTTGTTGTTGTTATTACTTTAATTGGGACATTATCGTCACATAGTATATGTCAGAATGAAAGGAAAGGAAGAACTCAGGAGCATAGAAAAATGTGCACCAGAATTTCCGCATTCAAATCGGTGCTACCTTTCCAAGCAGCAACCCTGAGAGGCTGTGCGCTTGCTGCCATTTTTCAAAATACCCATCAGACCTCATTTTGTAAACAACGGCTTCAGGATTTTATTTGCATCTATACAAAGATGTATCTATTCAACATGAAAACATCAGTGAACTCAAGTCAATAATTTAGTTGTTGGGTTAACATGAATACTGATAATTGGTTTTCAAAGCATTTTAAATTAGTGCATGTAGATTCAGCCACATAATGGTTTGGGTGAGTATTTTTGAAGATTGGATTGATAGAATGGGTTATCTTTGAAGTAATGATGGTTTGTTTGTTTTTCTAGTCAGCGGATAAGCAGCGAGCCCTAGAAGAAACCAAAGCCTACACCACCCAGTCCTTAGCAAGTGTTGCCTATCTGATCAATACCTTGGCCAACAATGTCCTGCAGATGCTGGATATCCAGGCATCCCAACTACGAAGGATGGAGTCTTCAATCAATCATATTTCACAAGTGAGACCACACTGTTTTCCTATTTTGTCCCTGAGGAATACGTAATAAGCACATGCAGTCTGTAGTGCTGGCAGCCTTTATTGTGTGAGTTTACTCACATGTATGATTTGCAAGATACAAACTCAATATTAGGTTGTTTTTTGTTTCCATCCTTTTTGTCTCATGATTATCTTCTCTGTGATTTTGATAGAGAAGAAAACCTTAATGGTTTCATTAAAACTCAGATGTCAAGTTAAAATAATCAAATCAGCCTTGAGAGTGAAATTTTGCCTGGTTTCTTCCAATTTTTACTGAATTTTACGCTTGAAGTGTGGTAGCGTGATGAGTTCTTTAAGTGCTTTTTTCTATTACCTCAGTAATGTAAAGATTAATATAAGTGACCTTATAAAATTATCTTTTTATAGAACTTAGAAAAAATAAATGTAATACTTTTTCCATCATAAATGTCATGAATAGATAGAAAAGAAAAAGTAGAAAAACAAACCCTTTACCCACTACTCAAACTTTTCCTGTTAATATTTTGGTATATTTTGTCCAATATTTGTTTTCTTCTAAATAATTTTTATTTAAAATTTAAGTGGAATTATCATATGTATGGAATTTTGAATTCTGCTCTTTTAGCTTACAACAAACATCTTTCCTTGGTGTTACAAGCTCATCATAAACATTTTCAATGGCTCGATAATGTTGCATATCTATATCATAGTTTTCATACCCATTCCTATATTTAGGGGCCATTTAAAATATTACTGTGGTAAAAAACAATTTATAATTTCAAAATATGTTTTTAAAAATACTAAAAAGATTTTGATCTTTTTGAGATATTTGTAGCATTTCTATTTTAGCACTTTGTCATTTGCATAACTTAGTGGTGTTCAATACTCTTTAGAACTAAATGATTAGAACTCTTCTGGAATAGAATGAGTTTTAAAATGTGCATATTATCTTTTTTTATATGAAGAATTCAGAACTCTTCTGAAATTGACCAGGCCATCAGATTTTCAAAGTCTGATGTGTAATTATGTAATTAAATTGAATGTATTCTACCTAATCAAATCACTTATGTAGAGTCTACCTTATATTTCTGTTAAATCCATCAGACGATTCAGAGGTTTTTCTTGTTATTTAATAGTATGTAATCTTAAATCTGAATTTGCCATTCTAAAGGTTTTTTCACATTCCATATAAACTTCTGTAGACAGCATATAATTCATTGCTTGTTGTATTGCTATGCATCTTAGACTTAAAGAAAAAAAGTATCGGTTAGTTTTAGTGAGAGAGGTAAATTTTTATTCTGAAAGGACCTCTTGGAGGAAATAGTGTCATTTTAAATGATGAAATATATGAATTTGGTTTCCTGTAGAAGAAGGGATGTTGACAAATTGCTAATCTAGTACAAAATTTTGGGATTTATACATCAGAGTCTTAACATTTCTGCATATTTGAAATTGGGGCAAAGAACCCAGAAAAGAAATTAAGAATAAAAGTGCAAATGCCAAAGAGAAATTAATATATTAGAGTTCCTAAAAAGGAGGGACAATTTTTTATTAGTTTGCAAGAGAAAATAGGCAAGATTGTGTGGATAAATGATGACAAGAATATGACAACAGAAGTAATTATATTCTGATTGGAATTCTGTAATTCTTTGGTAGAAAAGTATGGCAGCCTTAAGGAGGAAAGTGATTATTAATAAACTGTAAGAATATGCATTTAGCTAATAAGAACTTTTTCATTTTGAGTATCACATAAATCTATATGATTTAATTAATAGATCTAATTAATAATATCTTTTAAAGCTAGTCTAATGGAATAAATTAAAAATGGGAGAGATGAATGGACAGAGACTGGTAGACTAGAAATAATGGGCTTGAGTCACAGCTTTCAAGAGTAAGTTGAGCCACTTTCATTTGGAGTCGAGTATCTGTAGAGGACAGTACTTGGAAAAGCAAGGGATCTGCAACTCTGCAATGGCTGTTAAGTTTATACAGAATATATTCAAGTAGTTGGATGAGGAGTTGAGTAGGAGAAATGGGCTGATGAAAGCTATAGCAAATAAACGAGTAAATTTTTAAAACTTAAATAGATTTTAAAAGCACTTGCCTTAAGGATTAAAATTTTTTTCGGTTACATTTAATGTACAGGTAGAGTCCTTTGTTTTAAAAGTCAACTGAATGTCAAAGCTATTTGATGCTTATTAGAATGGAATATTATTCTATTTTTCTATTATTCCATAGTATAAGAGGAAATGTTTTCTAAAACAAATATTCAATAAATGTTGTAAACAAGGATTGGCAAACTTTTTTGTAAAGAGCTAGATAGTCAGTATTTTTGACTTTGTGGGCCATAGAGGGTTTCAGACTCATTATTTTTTGAGTTGTATTTTTTTTTTTGTTTGTGTTGTATTTTTTTAAGCAACTGTTTAAAAATGTAAAAAACATTCTTAGCTTGTGCGCCATATAGAAACAGACAATAGGCTAGTCTTGTGATGTAGGATTTAGTTTATAAGTTCTTGCTCTACAAATTAATGTTTTTCAAGTGGGTGGATTTAAATTTTATAATCATTGTGCTTTATTAAAACATTATTTTGTTTATGGAGGGAGTCAAAGTTATTAAGATATTTTGAGGTCACATTTTTTTCACATTTGAGTCAAAAATACTATGTTGGGGTAATTTAGAGAAAAGGAATTGAAGCAAAGAAATAGAAGTTTAGTCAGGTCAAAGATGAGATGACATGTATATAGGAATGGTTGGTGTCAAGAGTTGTTGTTAAGGGTTGTCTGGTAGAATGGTTAAAGACCAGTAGATATTAGATATCTGAGGTATTTTCTAAACCCTGCTGTAGTTTCCTAAGATGTAGGCAATCTTTTAGAGTAGACAACTAGAAATGTATAACCAAACTGTTTTGGCTTTCTAAATGTAGAAATATGCTATTAAGAATTATGTTTTAAAATATGCCTTCAAGTTTAATGAGAATTAACATAAGAAACAACAAAAACATTTTTCTCACATTTCCTTCAACTAGTTCCTTTAAGAGTTTAGTGCTGGGCAAATGGTCACTTTCCTAATGAAGGGGTATGCATTTCCTTGTAACTCATTTCTGTTTTGCCTTCTCTAGGAATCTAAACTAAGAGCCTAATTTTATGCCCCATTATAGCAGCCATCCATTATTTAGGATTATTTATGAAAGTTCTTTGATCATTTCTTTTGCCATATTGGTTTTCCTTTTATGCTTCTTGTAATGGTTTATACAGCTTTGGGCTGTGTGTTTATGTGTACATAAAGAGAATAGATAAGTAATATGTAAGTGCCTACAGTCCGTAGGTATAGTCTAATTGTTTTCATTCTTTTTAGAGTCTCAGTTTTTTCAAAGAATGTAAAATACGTGTTTGTTACGAAATATAACTATATATTAGTGCAAATAATAAGTGAAATGTTACCCCCCTCTTCATTCTCCAGAGACATATTGATATTTCTAGCAGGAAAATTTGAAATTGAAGTTCCAGTTTGCCTCAAACTTAGAATTCTTTCATCATTGGTTAGGTTTACATTCTTATATTTTCATTTCTGGGTGAGATAATTATATTTTTAAAAACTAAGCAGAATGAAAACAATGTTGAAAGGATTACATTCTCTAATAAATTTTCTTTATTGATATGATAGAGACCAGTTATATACAAAAAATAAGGGTCATATTTTGTGTTTTTAGTTTATTTTGAAGTATACTTGACAAATATAAAGTTTTCCCAGCTCATATTTTTAATAATTTCAGAATTATCCTTTAGAAATTATTCAAAGTAAATGTGATTAATTTCTATTTTTTCTGAATTTAAAAATAAATAAATCCCAATATTGTCACTAATACACAAACTTCTTTCTTCTATTACAGCTCCCCCAACCAATGTAAAAGGAAAGCAGATTTTATAACTTATCTAATATGCACAGAAAAAGTTCAAAGCTTATTTTGGTCTTAAAATGAAATACTTATAATGCTAAGGTCTCTCCTACCTTTGCCAATATTTGATCTGATGGTTCACTTAGGTATTTATTAGTTACGCACTTTAAGAGTCTGTTGCTGTTAAAATCTCTTGGTTGAAATAAGAGGCTTCAGATTTGTTTCAGGTTTCCTTTAGACTTTATGTAGTTTAGAAGGATAAGTAATCATTGTTCAGATTTCCTAAAGTTGTATTTAATATTGTCATAATGTCCTAATATGACATAATAATGTCATAATATTGTCTTTCATTTTCATTTCTGTGTTACTACCTGGCTATTCTTTAAGAAAGGGTTAATTGAAGTAGGTTTGGGGAAGAATCAGCAATAATTCCTGCTTAAGCCATGAATGGTGGCAAGAGATGTGAACAATTTGGTGAAGTATGTTTGAAACTTTTAAAATTGAAACCCACAGTTAAAAATATATCTTATTTTCCATCTGTACACACTTTAATGTATGTATTTATGTACATAACAAATATTTTAAGAAAAAAGTACCTTACAGTGTGTATGTTGTCTGATAGTTCTGTTCTTTTTGATTTAAAATAATTGCTGCTCATTATCTCACTGAATTGCAACTTGCAATTTGAAACATGCTGTTTTAGTGTATTAATTGCCTGTGCTTATGGAGAAATGCACCCTCTATTAGCAAATGGAAAATAGAGTAAAAACACATTGTTGTTATGTACTAAATTATAGCCTGTTTTGAGCATTTAATAAAATAATGAAAATATTTTACTAGCATTTTATCATGATAAAATATAAGCAACTTTACCTCAGCACACTCATTTCTTTGTAAAAGATGACTTATATTAACATTGTATTTATATTTTAGGCCTTTTTAAATAAAAAGCTATTTAAACACTAAAAGAAGTTATACTAATAGGTTATCTTTAAATGTTACCAGATTAATTGCTGGTACTTTCTTAATTAGGCTAAATCTTACTAGAGAAGGAGAAAATTAGCATGCTTTAACCTGGAGGTTGGTAAGCTTTTCCTGTAAAGGGTCAGCTAATGAATGTTTTATGCTTTGCAGGTCATAAGGTCTCTGTTGCAGCGTTTACCTCTACCGTTGTTTTGTGAAAATATTTAGGCAGGTAGAATGACTGGTATTGCAGTAAAATTGTTTATGGAAACTGATATTTGAATTCCATATAATCACATGTCAAGGTCTTATTTTTCTTTTGACTTCTTTTAACCATTAAAAAATGTAAACACCACTCTTGGTTTTTCGGCTATAAAAAGATGGGCGATGGGCCAGATCTGTTTTGTCTGCCAGGATTTCCCAACTCTTCTGTCAGCCTGAAAATGGAGAAAGTCAGTGTTGGTCCCAAAAGGAGAAATTCGTGATTGCAGTTAAGAATATGAATAATGATGTTAAATCTCTACGTATTTATGTTTTTATTTTTCTGGCTATCAGGGCTATACATTTTTGTGTTTATGTTTTGTAGACCGTTGATATTCATAAAGAGAAAGTTGCAAGAAGAGAAATTGGTATTTTGACTACCAATAAAAACACTTCAAGGACACATAAGATTATTGCTCCAGCCAACCTTGAACGACCAGTTCGATATATTAGAAAACCTATCGACTATACAATTCTAGATGATATTGGACATGGAGTAAAGGTAAGCATAAGTTCTGTCAAACTTAAAAAAAAATAGCCCATGATGGAACTAACTCTTTAGAAAATTAAATGCTTATCTTTTCTTTCCAGAGGATCATTCTTGGCCTAGTTGTAGTTCTGAAGATTTCTTACCACTAATAACTGTGTTATCTTTCTTTTTAGTGCTGGGTTCTCAAGTTTTAAACAGTCGTCTTTGAGTGAATTGCATTTGCTTAATCAGTTATGAATATACCTCATGTACATCTGGAAGTAAATGTAGTATTATATTTTAAATCCTTTAATGATTTAATGTGACTATTAAATATTATTCAGTATGTTAGTAAAGTATTTGCTTTATCTCAAAAATATCAGCAAATTTCTGGCATTAGTTTTCAGAAAGAATATATGTAAACATGTACTTTGAATTTTTCTAGAAGAAATTTATTTCAACATTTTGGGTGAGGATAATGTAGGTAAAAGTAGTAAGTTAATTTAGTATTTCCACTGCTTTTCAGTGTATAGCCATTATATATTTTGGCTTTTAAAATGTATTTAGGTGCCTGCTATGTACATAAAGTACAGTAATCACAACTGATAAACTTACAACTTTCATTTAAATTGATACTTGTACTTAAGAAACTGTTCAGAGCTTCAGCTAAGTATTAGTTTATTTAAAGTTTGTGTCTCCTCAGTGATTTGAAAGACAATAACTTTTCTGAGCAACTATGTATATGCCTGTAAGTGAAACCATACAGTTCATGCAGTTAATTTATATATGCAAATTTAGAAAATAAATGCCACACAAGGATGGCTAGAAATCAGTTAAATCTAAATTGAATGTAGATCTAGGTAAGAGAATATGTACAGTGTAAATTTAAAACAAAAAAATTTTTCTCAAAGTTTTGAATCAAGCACTATCATCTGAAATTTAATATTTAATATCATAATGAACACCTAATACATTTAGATTGCAGTACAAATTAGAGCATTTTAAAATAGGATGTGTAATTGGATGGATAACTGAAATTTATTCTAACTTGGGAAAATTTTTTGAGGCTAACAACTGCTAATAGAAAATTTTAGGATCCTTTCAGAATCTAATGGCAAAAAGACACTTAAAATATAAAACATCATATTTGTACTTGCCCACTTATGTAATAATAAAAAGGTTATCCCCCTAACTCTTACTTAATTCTCCAGTAATTGTTCTTTAGGAACTCTGTAATCACTTTGATTTTTCTGGACTTTTAATGTTTAGGGGTCACTAATTTGAAGAAATCAGGAATAAAATTGTTTTTAAATAAAGGTGTCTTATACAATTTCATCCAAAAACTCCCGTTCATGACACATTCTGCTTTAACCACTCTTTCTATGATCTACTGAAACATTATTTTTTAATGCTGAATGCTTAACTGTTTTTTCTTTGTTTTTTCCTTTCTCTTCACATCCTGAAGTTCCAACTAACCTTTCAATGCTTTTTTCCCCTTACCTCTTTTATTTGCTCCATTTATGCATTAAGTGGTTGCTTAGATTTAAGGTAAGAGATTCCAGGGCTGGATTTCCATTCTTTGTTCTTATGTAGACTATTACATATGGGGAGTGAAGAGATACTTGGCACTTGGCCTTTTAAAACCAAGAAATAATTCCTTTTTCTTATTTTTGTCATGCAAATTTGTGTGTCTTTATGTTCCACGAGGGCAAATGTTTTTGACTGTTTTGTTCATTGCCTTATCCCGTGTGCCTAGGATAGTGCCTGACACACATTAGGTACTTAGTAAATATTTGTTGAATAAGTGATTATTTTGCAATGTTAATCTATTCTATGAAACTGAAATGTAAGTTACCCTATCATAAAATGTCATTATGAAATAAAATTAGCTGGATTTTTGTAAGTGGAGACATTTTGTTATGGATTGGAGGGCTGCTAATGTGCTTTGTTTAACCCTCCCCCTGTGTAATGCCTTTTTATTCTATAAATGGTGTGCTTGATCAGACACCTTATGGCCACTATGTCATTATCTCTTGACTCAATCACTGTAAAAAAAATGGAAAATTGGAAAATATTCAGTGTTAGGGGTGTTTTTTAAGTTGCAGTATCATATATCTTGGAAAAAATTAGCATTTTTATTCAAATTGCTTATAAATTATATATTTCCGTATAAACCACTTTAAGAGGTTTAAAGCTGAGTAGTATTACATGTAAAACATCAAAAGCTCATGATGGTGTTTAACAAAATACAAGTCTAAGAACTGGAGATAATCGCCTTTTTTTTTTACTTGTTTCAGTAACATTGGAGGGAAAACTGAGAAAAGATGTTCAAGAGTAAACAAGGAGCCTGTCAGATAGAGTGATCCTAAAATTGTCACCAAACTGAAAGTGCATTTCCTTTTTTTAACTTTTTTTCTTAGCTGAATTCTGTGATTCCTTTTCTCACACACACACGCATATATATATATATATATATATTCTTAACCATTCTCACCATATATTGTACTGTTGGCCGTGTCTTCAGTGTAGCAAGTGGTAACAAGAAGATGACTGAGACCTGAGTCCATAGCTACTAACCACGGCCATAGAAAGTGAAACAGCTCATGGTAGAGAGATGTGACCAGAGGAGCCCAGGCAGATGTACTTCATGTGAGTGAGTGAGGCATGTGGAATTGCGAGGAGATTCCTTTGCATAAAAGAGGTAGAAATAGACCCAAAGTAGTGTTTGTGGCTTCCTCAGCTTTTTCTGTGTTCCAGTTTCGGCTATTGATAATGAACCTCCAAAGTGATAGAAGTGTGCAGAAAATTCAACTAAAGGAAAAACAAAACAATGGGCCTGTTCTTTCCCCTTCAAGTTTAGACCATCTTGCCTAACGGGCCACCAATTCTGTCTTGGAAAAAGCCAGTTGTTGGAAAATTGTTTCAAAAATTAAGTAGAAATTTATCCATCTTTATTCTTCTTTTCTTTTTTATCTGTTCTTCCCTCCTTACTCCTAATCTCTTATCCATTATCTCTGTAGTTCAGTTCACTTGCTCAGGCATGTTTGAATCCTTGTGACCCTATGGACTGCAGCACATCAGGCCTCCCTGTCCATCACCAACTCCTGGAATTTACTCAAACTCATGTCCATTGAGTCGGTGATGCCATTCAACCATCTCATCCTCTGTGTTCTCTTCTTCTCCCACCTTCAATCTTTCCCAGCATCAGGGTCTTTCCAAATGAGTCAGGTCTTTGCATCAGGTGGTCAGAGTATTGGAGTTTCAACTTTAGCATCAGTCCTTCCAATGTATATTCAGGACTGATTTCCTTTAGGATTGACTGGTTGGATCTCCTTGCAGTCCAAGGGACTCTCAAGAGTCTTCTCCAACACCACAGTTCAAAAGCATCAATTCTTCAGCACTTTATAGTCCAACTCTCAGGTCGACTACTACATGACTATAGTATACACGACTACTGGAAAAACCGTAGCTTTGACGAGACAGACCTTTGTTGGCAACGTCTCTGCGAATATACTGTCTAGGTTGGTCATAACTTTTCTTCCAAGGGGCAAGCGTCTTTTAACTTCACGGCTGCAGTCACCATCTGCAGTAATTTTGGAGCCCCCCAAAATGAAGTCTGTTACTGTTTCCACTGTTTCCTCATCTATTTGCCATGAAGTGATGGGACCAGTTGCCATGATCATAGTTTTCTGAATGTTAAGTTTTAAGCCAACTTTTTCACTCTCCTCTTTCACTTTCATCAAGAGACTTTAGTTCTTCGCTTTCTGCCATAAGTGTGGTGTCATCTGCATATCTGAGGTTATTGATAATCCAGCTTGTGCTTCATCCACTCCAGTGTTTCTCATGATGTACTCTGCATTTAAGTTAAATAAGCAGGGTGACAATATACAGCCTTGACGTACTCCTTGCGCGATTTGGAACCAGTCTGTTGTTCCATGTCCAGTTCTAACTGTTGCTTCCCGACCTGCATACAGATTCTCAGGAGGCAGGTTAGGTGGTCTGGTATTCCCATCTCTTTCAGGATTTTCCAGTTTATTGTGATCCACACAGTCAAAGGCTTTGGCATAGTCAATAAAGCAGAAATAGATGTTTTTCTGGAACTCCCTTGCTTTTTTGATGATACAATGGATGTTGGCAATTTGATCTCTGGTTTCTCTGCCTTTTCTAAATCCAGCTTAAACATCTGGAAGTTTATGGTTCATGTACTGTTGAAGCCTGGCTTAGAGACTTTTGAGCATTACTTTGCTAGCTCACATCTCATATGAGTGACATGAGTGCAATTGTGTGGTAGTTTGAGCATTCTTTGGCACTGCCTTTCTTTGGGATTGGAATGAAAACTGACCTTCACCAGTCCTGTGGCCACTGCTGAGTTTTTCAAATTTGCTGGCATGTTGAGTGCAACACTTTCACAGCATCATTTTTTAGGATTTGAAATAGCTCAAGTGGAATTCCATTACTTCCACTAGCTTTGTTCGTAGTGATGCTAAGGCCCACTTGACTTTGCAATCCAGGATGTCTGGCTCTAGGTGAATGATCCCACATCGTGATTATATGGGTCGTGAAGATCTTTATTATATAGTTCTTCTGTGTATTTTTGTCACCTGTTCTTAATATCTTCTGCTTTTGTTAGGTCCATACCATTTCTGTCCTTTATTGTCCCTATATTTGCATGAAAAGTTCCCTTGGTATCTCTAATTTTCTTGAAGAGATTTTTAGTCTTTTCCATTCTATTGTTTTCTTCTATTTCTTTGTATTGATCACTGAGGAAGGCTTTCTCATCTCTCCTTGCTATTCTTTGAAACTCTGCATCAAATGGGTATGTCTTTCTTTTTCTCCTTTGCCTTTAGCTTCTCTTCTTTTCTCAGCTATTTGTAAGGCCTCGTGAGATAACCATTTTGTCTTTTTGTGTTTTCTTTTCTTGGGAATGGTCTTGATCACTGCCTCCTGTACAATGTCATGAACCTCCATCCATAGTTCTCAGGCACTCTATCAGATCTAATCCCTTGAACCTGTTTGTTACTTCCACTGTATAATCGAAAGGGATTTGATTTAAGTCATACCTGAATGGTCTAGTGGTTTTCCCTACTTTTCTCTGTAGTGGATTATGTTTAAAACTCTTGTTACCTTAGGCTTTTTGTCTTCCTGTCTTACTAAAAATTTTACCTTTCTCCTGAAGCTACACTTGAATTCCTGATTTCAGTTTTGATTTCCCTCAGAGAATCTCCTGTTCCTTTTCCTGTTGGCTCAGAGAATTGAAATAAGAACATATATCCTCTGAGGAGAGGGATAGAGGTCTCTAGGAAGCCAAAAATTATGCACTGGATGGCACTGCTGGGGACACACTGGACACGGGATGAGGCCTTCAGGTGTTTGCCCACAGCTTCTGCCCATCCTCGCTTCGCCACCTCCAGACACAAACTGTACATACTACTCCTCTTCTCAGTGTGTTCAGATTTTGCCCTTTTTAAAACTTGGTAACACTCCAACTCAGATTTTTCTCTATAAAACCTTCTGTTAGGTAATTCTCACATCGATACTTCTTTTTTGGAGATTTCTGTATTATTTGTAGAAATTACTTTTTGTTTTAAGCAGAGTGTCTTAGTTATTCTAAAATAAGTTCCTTGAAAGCAGAGAAATCATTTTATAGACCTTTGTCTCCCCTTATTTTTCTTATTCTTTTATTCTTGTGTCTAGAGGTCTGGTGGTTGGTGGTTTAAATGAGCGATATACCACAGGTGTCATTTTAGAATGTGTCTCCCACTATTGCAGCAAGTTATCTATTCCTGGGAGATTTCTTCCTAACAGAGGTGATACGCTCTATGAACTAAAGATACAAAGATACTTTGTGAACTCTAGTATTTTTTAAAGAGTCTTTACGGGGTACTGGAAAGCACCGAGATTTGTAATGAGCATTATATATGATATGCATGATGTTATATATCAAGGTTCAAGGAGGTGCTGCTGCTGCTAAGTCGCTTCAGTCGTGTCTGACTCTGTGCGACCCCATAGACGGCAGCCCACCAGGCTCCCCCCTCCCTGGGATTCTCCAGGCAAGAACACTGGAGTGAGTTGCCATTTCCTTCTCCAATGCATGAAAGTGAAAAGTCAAAGTGAAGTCACTCAGTTGTGTCCGACTCCTAGCGACCCCATGGACTGCAGCCCACCAGGCTCCTCCGTCCATGGGATTTTCCAGGCAAGAGTACTAGAGTGGGGTGCAAGGAGGTACTGCATATACCAAAAAAGCATAGGGCAGGAAAGACAGGAGCACTTTAGAAGCGGTATTAAGGTATAATGACTGGCCTGATGGTTGGTGCTAGTTGTGGTCTCCGAAGTTTGGAGACCAGAGAAGACCTCTCTGGTCCTAGAGGAACTGCTCTTACTCTTGGTATTGCCTGCGTTTCTTAGTCCAGGCTGGTGGGAAAGTATTTGAGCTTGTCCATGCATAACCTTTGTCACCTAAATGAAATATTTCTTCTGTTCTTGAGTGTTTCTTTCTGGCAGGAAAAGAAAAAAAGACTTTTCCTGCTGTTTCTCCATGTGCCTAATCCCTATTTCACTCAGCTCTCAGTGATGACTTTTTCCCTTTGTGGCATCAGAAAATACCCACATTAATTGAATTATTGTTGGAATCAGCCACCAAAGTTTCATTCCAGTTCCCAAGTAAAGCTTTGGAGAGAATGATGAGCACTGCTGTTCATGATTCAGGACCTCTAACTACACACTTATGTGCCAGATGATAGTGTGCCTAGGTGCTTTTTAAAGTTTCACGTAGAATTGCTGCTATGAATGGCGCAGTGTTGCTTTGTTTTCTTTGTCCTGAGTTCGCAGTGTGTGCTGTCTCTCTAGCTCTCCTTCACCACACTCACAGTTAGCCTTGTGTTTTGCTCCTTATCTGGAACCATTGGGTTGCCCTATAACTTCCCTCAAAGTAGTTTTTAGAACCATGATAACTATCCCATAAATATTTTTTTTTACCAAATTATTTTAGTTGTGAAATAGTTTAATTTTAATTATAATGTAGATTTCACCTATGAATATTGTTTTGTTTGGCAATTTTTCTTGTTTTTTGTTTGTTTGTTTTCCTCAAATTAGACGGCAGTATTTATACTCTGCATAGCATATTCATTGTTTTACTTTTAGTATTAAAGCATTTTCCTCTAAGGAAAACTACCTTGAAGAAATACTGAGTTCTCTTTTAGCTTAATACAAAGGTAGTACAGAACTACATATTAGTTGGACATTCCATAGAGACTCTGGTTTTTTTAAAGTGAAAATTACTCATGCAAATCCTGTTTACCAAAGAAATAGAACCATTTGATGATTCTACAGGTCAAAAATGTATCAAATTTTATGTATTGAATTGCCCACTATGCTTCCATTTGTAGATTGTTTATTTCATATTATTTTTTGGATAGATTTCAAGATTTGTAGAGAAGATACTGCAATTTAAATGGAACACCTTACATACCAAAACCTTAAACAAATTAAAGTTGGAAAGCTGTTTCAAATATTGTAGCTATTCCATGTATAGAATAAAATTCTGTCTTACCCTTTTCTGTCCTTGCTCCTTTTCCTCCCTATTTCTAGCAAATTGATGTAGTTTAGTGTTTGGCTCACCTACTTCTCCTTCATCACTTAAAGTGACCTTGGGTTTTATGTTGTTTAAGGTTGAGCTTAAAGGACTTTGGTTACTACTTTTAAAAATCTCCTGGTATCATGAATTAAGATATACGGTTTTTAAAGCTATTGGTTATTTGTCATACTACTCCTAAAAATTTGCCCCAATGTGGATTAATTTTTTAAAAACTTCTTCTGGCACTTTAAAGATATGATCAGTATACCCTCTGCTTATTAATGAGGGGGAGAACACAGATAAGTTAATTTTTATTCTTCCTTGATAACCAGTTTGTTTTGTATTTGTTGTTTAAAAGTAATAACAAAGGAGTACAGAAAAATGCATACCCTTAAAAATATTGCTATTTCAAAGGTATCATTTGTCATTAAAGATTGTTTTAACATCACACACAACTTGTTCACTGGGCTATTCATTTGAAGAGTTTGTTTCTTAATATATTTTTTCTTGCCTATTCAGATAACAAGCAGTATTTTAGGATTTTAAAATATTCCATTTAAGACAGAGTTAATTTTGACAGCCTCAATATTCTGTATGTAATTATGATGTTTTCTTAAATTTTGTATTTTAAAATTATAATTATAAATGTATTCTGATTTCAAAAGTATAATGTCTTACAGTTTCATTTTATAAGTATAATTTGAATACTCTGGACATACTTAGAGTGGAAAAGTTAAGATCCTCTTTTGAAGTGTTTGGCAGTCCAGAATATTAGGAGCTTTAAAATAGGGTCAGGCATGAACACACATGGTGAACATTATTAACTCTAACCCATTGGTAATCTCAAACAACTTGAGATTGCATTTGAACTATATTCATGGGTGACTTATCTTAATGCCTTAAGATACCCAGATTTCTAGGGCTTTCTGTGTAAGTGCTCACTTCCTCTGTTGGTGGCATCCTCTTCTGGTAGCAATCCACACTTGTTCCCAGGTCACCCAACTTTCCCACACTTGGGTTTTCAACCAGGGATAGAATAGTGAGGAACACAGCTTAGCTCTGTGTTCTTAGCTCTTAGGATTGTGTTGCATCTTTCTCATGCCTAATTAATCTTCATTTTGGGCCTGAGTGGGTTTAATTCCTTCCTGTTGGAACTAGGACATTGCCAGTGGCCACTGTACCACTCACAGTTGAATGGTATACCTCAGCCTTTCTGGTTCAGATGTTTAGGAACATGCCTTAACTTCTGGCAGTTCTCAGGTAGGTGATTCCTTCATAAAAGAACATTAATGAAATCTGAATTGTAAGGCTGGTCCACAATTTATAAAAAGGAAATTTTCTCTGTATGATTTAATTTTATATAATATTCTCTACTTACAGAGGATCAAAACTAAAGTTGCATACTTTTGGGGGAAAACATGTATTTTGTTTTCTTATGATAAGCTTGCTATTTAAAAAACAAGGAATTGCTTAAAGGCATTGTTGTTTCTGATTGAGTTACTCTTATTAAAACTGAAATTTTTATAGTTAACCTATTTAATTTCAATTGAATATAGTATCAAACAGTCTAACCAGTGATCTGTTGGTGTGATGAGCTAATGGCAAATATAGTCTTTGCATACACGTTTATAATCATCTGAAAATCTCATGTTAGGAGGAGTCCTTTGAGTACAACTGTAGAATGATAGTAGAGTAGAAATTGCATATGAAATGCATGGCCTCTAATTTTTTTTTCCTATTTAAACCTTCCCCTCCTTTGTTAAATAGCATAATGTTATTTCCCGAAAGTGGAACTTTGTTTCAATGCATTCAAATTAAATTGAGTTTTCCTCAAAATTTTTTTAGGTGAGTACCCAGAATATGAAGATGGGTGGGCTGCCGCGTACAACACCTCCAACACAGAAGCCCCCCAGCCCCCCTATGTCAGGCAAAGGGACACTTGGGTGAGTATGTAACTAAGTAGTAATCACAAACCGTTTCATGTACTGTGTGAAAACTAAACACTATATATATGTTTAAACTATTTTTAAATATTTGAAAAGAGAATATTTTCTTCCTAAGATTATCCATTTTGTGTGTAACTTTCCCAAAAGGAAAACATCTTTTATACTTTAAATTATACCTGGGAAACATGTCTCTACTTTAAAAATATTCTGTTTAGAAATTATTTTTCTAATAAATTTTAAATTTGAGGTAAAATCCTAGCCTAAGTTCATGGCTTATTATAAATTGCACTCTAATTCCTATTTTCAGAAACATTTTAGTCTTTTCTGTTATAATTGAGTCTTCTTATTCTGACTAGTCTTCTGAAGAAAATACTGTACAGATGATAGAATTCTATATATCTTGTTTTTTTATGAGAAATTATGAGCTTTCATTCAGTCTACAGACTGGGGCTGCAGATTTGACATAAATGGTCAATTAACAGAAAAGCTTGACCTTGTTTCTTTTATAGCATCTTAATACAGAAACTTGGTTTATCATGATCAAGGTTTGTGATCAGTTGGGCATAATATTGCCCAGAAGTTGGGTGACTAAAATTGTGGTCCTGCTCTGCTCCTGATGTGTGGTCTTGCATAGTAAGCCTCTTAGCAATTCAGTTTTTTCATCTGTAAAAGGGGGTAATATTTGTCCTCTGTCAACTTTTCAGGGTCATTGTACCATGAATTGGATTTTTTAAAAAAAATATATAAGACAAAGACAAAATGCCTTTATTACCATTGGCTTTGTGATATATGCTTAAAAGTTTTTCATTGGAAATCTTGTTTTTTGGCCCCCTCACCAAAAAGCAAACAAGAAAACCAGACCAAAAGACCCAGCAACCTAATCAGTCAAAGAAAGATAATGTGGAAGGAGGAATTAAAGTTAGGGCAGTGGAAAACAAAAGGATAAAATCAGATTTCTGGCCAGAAATAGGGTGATTTTATTTGGGGAGGACAAAAAAAATTCTGCTTAGGTTAGAAAGAAAAGCTCTACTAGCTTAGATAAGATTTAAGCTTCAGAGTAGAACGTAGATGTCATGGTATGTCATAATTGTACAGGGTAAGAATAGAGATCAGGTCAAGAGGGAGTATTTGTTTTATTTTCCTGCGAAATGTCTATATTTCTGTCACGTATAGTTTCTAATGGATTTTATTAGGTTTTGAATCAAGAATGTTAGCAAGATAATCCTAGTAAAATAAAAATTTCCATTGCTCCCAAATTTTAAAGATTTACTTACACACTAGTATTTGTTTTCCCTGTGTATCAGCAAGGGCTCTGCAGGATTCCTGAAGGCCAGAGTGGCCGAGCACCACTAGCTATTTGATGGTCACAGCCTGGCTTCTTCACAGTCTTGGCTCAGCCACTGTATTTTGTCCTCTCTCCCTAGTTTTTTACCTTATTTTTATCATTGTCTTCACTGTATGGCCTTCCCTGGTGGCTCAGCTGGTAAAGAATCCGCCTGCAATGAGGGAGACCTGGGTTCATTCCCTGCGTTGGGAAGATCGCCTGGAGAAGGGAAAGGCTACCCACTCCAAGTATTCTGGCCTGGAGAATTCCGTGGTCTGTATATATATAGTCCATGGGGTCGCAAAGAGTCGGACACAACTGAGCAACTTTCACTTCACTGTGTAGTTTTTAGTCAGCAAGGTTTTTGTTCTGTTTTCTTGGATGACACAGAGCAGTTTTATTGTCTGGGAAAAATTGTTTGGAAATCCATCAGTTTCCTATTTTATGGTGTTTTATGTGTACATCATAATTTCAGAGATGCCTTAACTTCTTTATAGCTTCTTTATAACTTCTTTAAATTCAAGGCCCTGACATTCCTTTTTTTTTTTTTGACCCAATATCTTATCTAGTGCCCCTTATTTATTTTTAATACCATGTATATTTGTTTATGCAAGAGGATTTTGAGAGTAGTAGAGTACACAGGGTCATTGCAAAGTAACCTCATCCAGAATCAATGAGCTGAAACTGGAGTGGATGAGAGAGAATAATATTTAAAGGAACCTTGGGAGCTTTTGAGGAAGTGAATTATTGAGAAATACAGAAGTCAGGTGAGCATCATCATTTTAGGGGAAAAAAGCTCTTTAATTTTCATATCTTGAGATCCAGTTAAAGATCAGAATCTCATCTACATAATATCAATTTCATGTCAGCTGAGTATTAATCATTGTCATCATGATGGAAACTTAAAGATGAGAATTAACTTAATAATTCCTAGTGTGCCAGTGTGCATCCTATTTCCTATATTTCCTTTCTTGATTTTGTCATTCTTTAAGAAGAACGTTTGAGTAAAAGAGAAGTATGCTAATGAAATACAGTCCATTCTGTACTTCAGAGTAAATAAGACAAAGGCTTAGGTTATCTGTTTTTTTTCTTCTCTCCCTTTTAAATGTTGAACTCTGAGGAGGGTAAGAGGTAAGAGCGATCATGGTGAAAGGTTAAGGAGGATGTGAAGTGAGAATGGAAGGAGAGGAGATTAAATTATGTATTTCTGTGTGTGGATGTAGTTTTATTTCTATGTACTTATTGCATAGAAAGAGAAATGAATTGTTAATGGTTGCTGTTGATCATCAGTGTGGGGGTTGTAGAGCCAGACTCTGTAGATTTATTTACCCTATCTTTGATCATTTTTGGTTAGGGAGAGAGGGGTGAGGAAGATAGATAGTGCATTTGTGAAGTGCAGTTGGGAGACTTTAATTTGAACTCATCTAAGAAGAGAGTCTGGGAAACATTGGCTTACCTGGGGGAGAAACTTCATGCTCTCAGAATGAATGAACAAAATTAGTTTAGGGAAATGAGGTCAAAGACTAAAAAAAAATAACAATATGCATCAAAGCCCTGATGCTGGAGAAGTGATACTTAAGGGAAGATGGAAATTGATAGCCGGGTTTTATTAAAACACATTTTACTACCTCTGAGTACAAATTGTATTTCACTACTGGCAACTCTGAATTTATTGTGCCGAGACTTGCTAATCACACGATACATACGCTCTTCTTTTTGTAGGCGGCACTCCCCCTATCGCACACTGGAGCCAGTGCGTCCTCCAGTGGTACCAAATGATTACGTACCTAGCCCAACCCGTAATATGGCTCCCTCGCAGCAGAGCCCTGTGAGGACAGCTTCTGTGAATCAAAGAAATCGAACTTACAGGTATTTTCTCTACCTCAGTGCAAAATGGGATGGTCACAGCACCATTATTTGTTCAGATAACTTCAGCTAAATCTCTCTCATTTTCCAAGCACTAAGTTCTTTTCCTCACACTACTCCCCCAAACCTCATCTGATTCCACCTCTCTCTCCTCATGTTCTTATGCAACTTTGAGCAGCCAGGAAGTTGAAAAAGGACAGACATCTCAAAGTGCAGACTTTTCTGCAAGACTGATAGTTATAGTTGACCTGAAAAAGAAAATCACTGACCAGATACGGGGAATTTCAAGTTGTTTTTTGGTGGTACTTTACAGATGAAAAACCATATGCAATAAAACATTAATATGGCATAATATGTCATGATATCATTACAAGTAAAACTGGACAAATAATTTGTTTAGGAAAACTGTTCTTATTATAAAGCTATTTCTTTAGACAGCCATTAAACTGGAATAAAAGAAAGTAACATTACTTTCATGTGTTGAGCCCCATCATTTATCCCTTATATTTATGGAGAAGTTTTGTTTTTCTCAATTTCTTTAATATATGCTTATCAAAAGGTGGCCAAAACAAGTTTCTTGAACTCAAGTTTTTTCCCTTCCTTTATAAAGAAATTCATCTCTGAAATGGAGGGCTTTTGATTACCATCTAGTAGCTGTATTCATTTCAGAACATTCTGGAGAATGCTGGTGATGTCTTCCTGTGCACAGATGCTCATGTTTCGGTGGCTCTTCTTTCTGTAGCAGCAGCGGGAGCAGTGGAGGAAGCCACCCGAGCAGCCGGAGCAGCAGTCGGGAGAACAGTGGAAGTGGGAGCGTGGGGGTCCCCATCGCTGTTCCTACTCCCTCTCCTCCCAGCGTCTTTCCAGGTAAGACATGAATCGTGCTTCGTCTTCAGCTGTCCTTTCTGAGTTTGTCCTTTCAGATACTAATTTAATACACTGAGCTTTCTTCATAATCAGGATTTTTTTCTCTTGAAGACTCTGTAAATGTTGAGAAATCTTACTGCATTCTGCTGTTTTTAACCAAATTATTTGTCAGTGTATGTTCACATACTTCTCTGTGGTTTGGTGTTATGTCTTCGGTGCTGTGTATTGGTTGGCACTTAGAGGTTGCACCTTGGAACGAGTGACATGTTTAACTCCCGCTGGTGTTATAACAGTGCAGTCTCGGTGTAAGGAATCATTGGTAACAAAGGATCGGGCAGATATAATTTCAACAGTTCAATCTAGTGGACTCTTGGAACTTGAGTTGCTGAAATGCACAGAAAAATGTACTTGTTTCATCTGAGGACACGAAACTTAGTTTTAAAAACCTGACACAGAAGACATAAAGATGGAAAACTATGTATTTAATTTACTTATAACAAAGAGATAATATCTTTTAAAAAATCATGAAAAAGAGGTTTGTATTTCTCTAAATTCTTTTTACCTGATTAGATATTTATGTCTGGAATGTTTGTTTTCTGATTTGTATGATTCAGAATGGAATACTGTTATTTTCTAGTGTGTTATCTTTAGCTTTGTATACTATTTACAGAATGTTATGTTAAAAACAACAACATAAAGGGGGCACTTTCTTCCAGTGTGTTGGCTATCAGGTAAAAAGGAATGCTTTTAATGAATTTAAAGATCTGGACATTATCCTTAGCATCTTGAGTTACTTGCTGTAAACCTCATAATCCTTTAACATAAGCTTCATTCCTTTTTAACACTCTCTTCTGTTCTTTGGTATTGATCAGCACTGAGTATCTAACACTGAGTTCTCCGGTGCCTGTTCTAATCCCGCCTGATGGAACTGCCTCATTAACGCTGCCTCTCACTCCTCTTTCCCCTCAGCCCCCGCTGGCTCTGCTGGTACTCCACCCCTTCCTGCTACTTCCGCATCTGCCCCCACCCCTCTTGTTCCTGCAACTGTCCCTTCTTCCACTGCCCCAGATGCTGCCGCGGGGGGAGCCCAGACCCTTGCTGATGGCTTCACTTCTCCGACTCCCCCTGTTGTCTCTTCCACTCCCCCTACAGGTGAGTATTGGCCTATTCCTTGCAGGCCGATTCAGTCGTCTGGCTCTGGCTCCTCTTACTTGGAACTCTGGCTTCATGTTTTTCATCTGTGCTTTGTATTAAAAATAAAAATCTGCAGAATAATGTACTAACTAGAAAATGGCACGTGACCGAAGAGTAGAATTTCCTGAGGAAATCAGAGTAAAGTTTCTCATTTTTCTAATGTGCTTGTGCTTGGTAGTTCAGTTGTGTCTGACTCTTTGGCGTGGACTGTAGCCCTGCCGGGTTCCTCTGTCCATGGGATTTCCCAGACGAGAATGCTGGAGCGGGTTGCCATTTCCTTCTCCAAGGGGATCTTCCTAAGCAGGGATTGAACCCACATCCTCCTGCATTGGCAGGTGGATTCTTCACCACGGAAGCACTGGGGAAGCCCAGTTAATTAAGTACATTGTGCTACTACTGTATCTAGGTGTTGAACGTTTTAAATGTTTTAAAACACATTTTAAAAAATTCATTTTAATTCACCCATTTTGGATGGTATGTTATGGCTTAGTTTCTATACCAGCACGGTTTAAGAAAAGCATCCTGTACTGGGGGTATTTAAACCTGAGCTGTCCTTTTGATTTACATACAGCTCTGTTAGGCCACTATAGCTAGTTAAATGTAAAAGTCCTGTTACGCTCGTACATCAGTGGAGTAAGGAATACATCTTGAAATCCGCTGTAGGCCTAGAAAGGACGAATCATCTCCACCTAGAGTCAGCATTATAATTTAATAACAGGTGCTGGTTCCTAGTCTGCACTGAGTCATTATCTATTATGAGTGAACAATAAGTTTTTTTTTTGAACAAAAAGCATAATTAATGCCTTAATAACAATTTATATAGTTTCTTTAATGTACTGTTTTTGAATCTCCAGATACTTCTCTTTATTAAGGTATAATTTATATGCAGTGAAATTCACCCTTTCTAGTGACTTCTTGGCGTTTTGACAAATGCATACAGCGATACGAGCACAGCTCCAGTGAAGGCGCACAGCAGCCCTGTCGCCCCCAGATCCCTCCTGCCCGCTTCGCAGTCAGTGCTTCCCCTTCCCTCATTTCACTCTTTGCCCCTGGTTTTTTTTCCCCCCCTCTAAAGTTTTGCCTTTGTAGTAATTTCACAAATGGAAGCATACGTAATGTACTCTTTTGAGTCTGGCTTTTTGGCACAGTGCATTTGAGATTTATCCATTATTACATGTTTTGTTATTTTGTTCCTTTTTTATTACTGAGTAGTGTTCTATTGAATGGATTTACCAGTTTGTTGGTTTGTTTACCCTTTTCCCAATTGAGGGACATTTGGATTATTTACAGTTTTGGATGATTATGAATAAAATTGCCAAATATAATTCGCACACAGACTTTTGTGTGAGCACAGGCTTTCATTTCATTTGGGTAAATAACTTAGGGAGTAGGATTACTGAGTTGTATGGTAAATGAATGCTTAACTTTATAAAAAATTGGATAGCTGTTTTCCGAAGTGACTGTATAGTTTTGCACGTCCACCAGCAGGGTGTAAGACTGCCAGTCACTCTGCACACTTGTTAGTGCAGGGTACTGCCATAATGGCCTCCCTGGTGGCTCAGATGGTAAAGAATCTGCCTGTAGTTCAGGAGCCCTGGGTTCAGTCCCTGGGTCAGGAAGATCCCCCGGAGAAGGGAATGGCCACTTACTCCAGTATTCTTGCCTAGAGAATTCCATGGACAGAGGAGCCTGGCGGGCTGTGTGATTGTCATTACATATATATATATATTTTTTTTTTTAATTCAGCCATCCTAATAGGTGTCTAATAGTTTATTGTGTGGTTTTGATTGACATTTCCCCAGTGAATGATGACATAGAACATCTTTTCCTGTGCTCAATTTGCCATCTGTTTATCTTTTTTGGCAAAATGTCTGTTCAAATGTTTTTGCCCCCCCACCTTTGTAATTGGTTTGTTTGTTTTCTCATTAAATTCGTATATATTCTGAATATGTCTGATTCATTTTGTGATTCGCAGAGTTTTTTTTCCATTCTGTGTCTCAGCTTTTCATTAATGGTGTCTTTTAAAGAGCAGACGTTCTTTATTTTGATGAAGTCCAGCTCATTGCTGTTTTCCCTTTTGTGCATTGTGCTTTTTGATGTTGTGTTTCCAGACTCTCTACGTAAGGTCAAAAAGAGCTTTGTCTTATTTTCTTCTAGAAGTTTTTAGTTTTAGGTTTTTTAGTTAGGGCTGTGGTAATTAAACTATAGTTTTGTTTTTCAACTCAAAGCAGAATAAATGCCCTTGTTAATGGTTTGAATAGAATCTTTATTATGTAATGTCTTTGGATCACTGAGGGCTTATAACATGGGAAATTTTAGGCTGGACCTAACTATATAAAATTCATAATGGTGTTTTCAGAGTTTTTAACTCAGTGATTCTAGGTTTAAGATGTTGCAGATTGATTCCTAAAATGCCAGTATTGTGTATCTGGTGATTCAAATGACAGAATATACCTTCTTACAGTTGTTTATTAGTTTACATGCTTTTACATTTTTACCATGGCTATGTAAACTTGACAGTGGATTCTGTTTAAGCTTGACTACTCAAGATTTTTATACAACAGAATTGAGTTTTAGGTTTTGATACGGTCATATATATGAAGAGTAAATGCTGTAGCAGCTCTTGAGTGCTTTTATAACGTTCTTTATATGAGTATCCATATGAATCCAAGTTTGATCGATTTTATAGCTCCTGTAGATCAGTTTTAGGCATGTAAAACCATTTGACAGTCATGGAAAAGATGAATTGTCAGCCTTTTCTCTTATCGCCTCTTCCCCTCCCTTCCTCCCTCGTCGTCTTTCCTTTGCCCTCCCTTCCACCTTTCATTCCCTCTCCTTTCTCTGGCCTCCTCCTCTCTCCCTCATTCTTCTCTCTGCTCCCCTCCCTTCTTCTCTTCTCTTGCCCTGCTCTCTCATGGGCGCTCCATGAGAGAGTACTTGATCTGTCTGTACAGTAGGCCCTTAGCTAATGATTTTAAGTTGGAGTGGAATCAAGATAAAATTTAAGAACTTGATTGCATTAGACGGTTGGATGGATTAGGAAGAGTGTCTTCCGTTTGCATTAGTTGTTGAAGTACTCTGAGCAAAATGTAGGGAAATTGCTGATAACTAGGAACAAGTTCCAGGATGATACTAAAATTAGATATATTTGATACAATTTTTGTATCTTAGCTTTTTTTCATAACTGTAACTTTTCTAAACTCTGAGACAAAATAACTTCAGAGAAGGATATTTTTGATTGGAAAATGTGATTCAGAATTATGTCACTTGACCTTTTGCTGAAATATTTTATGATTTCCTTTAAATAAATTGGTTTGCTACTTTGAATTTACTATTATTATTATTATTTTGGAATAAGATTGTGTGTCAAACATTTTTTCTTTTGCTTTCCTAAATGTTATTCTTACTTTTTTGAGCTTAGTTTTTGGTGTTTAATTGCTTGTGTTTGCAGAGGAAGTGAGCCATAAATTTTAATTGTGATGATTGTGAAACCCTGTCAAATTACTAATTTAATAAACTCACAATATTAATTAGTAATGTATTTAGATATAGCTTTTCCAAACCTAACCGTAGTTTTATTTACCTGCTTTCCTATTTTTTGCACTTTGATATACTGTCAACTGAGCAGTAACTGTCACTTTGCATTAATATTTGTCAGACAGCAGTTAAATCTTTTTATTTTTTAATAATCTTGGTGAGATTCAGGACTTATACCTAAAGTGTTTTATTGTCTGAGATAATTTTAATGACAAGTGTATGTTCTGTCTCTTTTCCAGGTCATCCTGTTCAGTTTTACAGCATGAATAGACCTGCTGCTCGCCATACACCCCCAACAATAGGGGGCTCCTTGCCCTATAGACGCCCTCCTTCCATCACTTCACAAACAAGCCTTCAGAATCAGATGAACGGAGGACCTTTTTATAGCCAGAACCCAGGTTAGACTTTCTTTTGCAGTCTATGGAATGTATCTAATTTAAAAATCTTCAATTACTGAGACAAAAAAACCTTTAATTGCAAATGACTAGTATATAGTTGATGAATAATATTATTTGTTGAATGAGTGGAAGAATGAATACAGGTTGGTGATATTGTATATCTTCCAGTTCTTTTGAAAAGTCAACATATGGTTTCCATATAGAGTTGTAGAAGTTAATTTTTCTGAATAGAATGTTTTTGAATGTGCTAGTGATTATTTGCTTTTTAAATTAATACTGTGGTAAACAGTGTTTCCTTCTTATTTAGTCAGATTTCATTAATTGCTATTCATACAGCAGTCAGATATCCTTGCTGTATGAATAGCAATTAATGAAATTTGAACATACATGAGCAGAGTTTACAAGTAGCAAAAGAAAAGGAAAATATTTTTGAAACTGCTTTGTGGTGGGCAGTTACACTTTCGTCTTCAGTTCTGCTACCAAACCTCTGATGGAACAACTGCGACTTGAGCAGACTGATCCGGGTGTAACAGTCATCTTTCAGTGGCATCATGTGTACAGAAGAGCTAAAATAGCACATGATTAACACTTAACAGTCATTTGTTTTACTTCTTCCCCAGAGAGGGTCAGAGCAAATATTATTCTCTGTGACTGCTGTGGACGTGTTATGTGAACTTGGTGTGTTTTTCTGGATTTTTGCCAAGAGACCAGTAAGCCCATGTGTGATCATCTCTAGTGTTATTCCATTTTGGATAAGCCCTGAATTATATGGATCGAAAATCTGTCTATGTTTTGGTGAAACCTTGTTATATCCTTTGGAGTCTTGCAGAACAAATTTGATCCTCCTTTTACATAAACGGATCTTAAAGAATACTTTTTTTGGTTTTTTAACCTCATTTGATTCTTATAACCATGTGATCATTTTCATCTGTATTTTACAGATGAGGAAACAGACTAAGTACTCAAGTTAGGATTTGAATTTAGGTCATCTGACTCTTAAGTTCCCTGTTATTTCCATTGTACTATCCTACCTACCTTAAGATTTAAAAAAATCTTTCTCTTACCCTCCCAAGGGTAGGGGGGTGGGAAGGAGGATGCCCACATCGTAATGTAAAAAGCTGTGAACAGTTTTTCATCTGTATCATCCTGGGAATAGTGCTTGGTAACTACTTGTTGAATGTGGAATCCTCTCATTGTTTTGGGTCCCTCTTGTAAATTAAATGCCACATTTATAGTCTAATCAGTGCACAGAGCAGCCTGGCAGTCTACAGTCCATAGGGTCACAAAGAGACACAGCTGAGCTAGTGACACTTAAATAGACATGTTCTTAAAAGAAATTTTACTAGATTATTTTGAGAAATATGCATGTGCAGTTTTAATGAGTCTTAAATAAGAGTAGTTGCTCTTTTTCTAATGTTTGACCAAATTAAAACCTATAATTAAAATTTAATTAATTTAAAATCCTTTGGGTTATTCTGTTTTTTAAAATTTTGCTTTCTTGAAGTGTAGTTGATTTACAGCGTCGGACTGGTTTCAGGTGTATGGCAAAGTGCTTCAGTTATACAGGTGTATATCTCTTACTTCTGTCTTTGATCACACTTAATGATTTTGGGTGTGCCATTCTTTTTAACTCATTTTGAACTCCGTTTTGGCAGATACACCTGTCTTTTCTTACGTTCTACTTTTAAATTGTGTTCCAAACCCATATTTGTACAGATGCTATTTTGTACCTAAATGCATATTTCATTTTTAAATTGTAATTGGTTAGATATGGCCTGTTTCATAGTTCTGCTAAAGATAAGCTCTCTCCCTGACCCTTTTGGAAGTCTAGACAGTTATTGCTTATGGCGTTTATGCCCTTCTTTACCCTTACATAGAGTTTTAAAAGAATAGTGTCAATCCAGAATGGGCTGATTCCATAATGGAACTGGGAGATGCATCATTATTACAGCTTGGGACCAAGTATACATGATATTCAGAAAGTATATTATAGGGGTATTTCATGCTATGTAAATGTACATACCAATATACTGGTCCCATGAGAACCATCCTGGTGGAATTTATTTGAAGCTTATTTAAGTATATATTTAAATATATTTTAAATACGTATTTTAACACTTCTTTGTAAATCTGATTTTGCATATATTTTGAAAGTATATGTTAAAGTAGAAAAATAACCGACTCTAAGGAATGAGTGTTAATGAAAGTATTTTTCACACTCATGGGAAGTATAAAGTGAATTGAGATTTTTGAGCCCTCAGCATAATGTGTGAGGCAATTTAGTTAGTTTTTATGCACTTCTCTTGATAAGTTCTGCCTTTCTTCTCCAGGAATTTGGTATTTGTTTAAAGAGGATGACTACAACTTTGTTAGTTGAGTAATTAGTGCCTTTTTCTAAACTAAAAACGTTTTTAATTAAATTATGTTCTTTGAAACCCTTTTTGCAAGACTTAGTGCTTTGTAAGCCAGTATTCTAAGGCTGTTAGATGCACTTTCATTTTATCTGCTTTAGACTATTATGTAAGTCTCATATTATTCCCACTTGTCTAAAACGGTCCTTGTTTTTTATATTTAGAATGAGAAAATTTGTTGTGTTTTCTTAAGTAGCTAATTACCTGATTTAACAAAATGATCCCAGGTTTGTGTTTTATGAGCGTATTTTTCGCAGCTGGAGGCTTGACATGGCTTTGTGCCTCTGAGGAAGTGAGCTGCCAGGCAAGGATTCATGTGAATGTAAATTCAGTGAGGTTTTCTGTGCAACGTTAAGTCTAACAGCACTGCTACTATATTTGGTTTGAGTTTGAAATGGCATTGTAACAGAGGAATGAAAACATGGAACCCCTGATATGCAGTGCCAAGTTCTCGAAGCACAGTAATTGTTTTCTAATGGGATTATTTCAGAAACAAGTTAATGAAAGGAACACTTTAATCAGGACATAACTGAATCCTATGTGGTTCTTATTGTTTCTTAATCTAATCCAGACAAGGAAAGAAGAATATTAGTTTATCATTCATCTTGTCGTCATCAAGAGAGGCATTGAAACAACTAGGGTTAATCACCAGTTTTAACAGTTTCTGCCTTCAATATAAATATGAAGCACTTTGGTGGTAAAGAAGAATATACATGTATGTTTGTACTTGTACATCTGTATATGTTAACCTACTTTGGTAAGTGCCTTAGTTTGGGCTGCTATGACAAAGTTCCATAGGGTGGGTAGCTTATAAACCAGAGATTTGTTGCTTACAGTTCTGAGGCTGAAAGCCAGAGATCGGTGCCAACATGGCTGAGCTCTGGTGAGAGCCCTCTTCATGTTGTAGGCTGCTGTCTTGTATCCTTGTTGTTTAGTTGCAAAGTCATGGTTGACTCTTTGGCAGCCCCGTGGCCTGTAGCCTGCCAAGCTCCTCTGTCCATGGGATTTTCCAGGCAGTACTGGAGTGGGTTATCATTTCCTTCTCCAGGGGGTCTTCTGACCCATGTCTCCTGCACTGGGAGGCAGATTCTTTACTCCTGAGCCACCCTGGGAAACCTATTGTATCCTTAAATGGCAGAAAAAGAAAGAGAGCTCTCTTGGGGGTTTTGTTTTTTGTTTGTTTGGGCAATGCCTTTTAACAGTATTTTTAAATATAATTTTTTGGGCCTATCTTTCACCCAGTGTTTATACCTCCCACTCCCCAATCCCCATATTGTACCCCCTCCTGATAGCCACTGGTTTGTTCTCTGTATCTGTGAATCTGCTTCTTTTCTGCTATATTCACTAATTTGTTGTATTTTTTAGTTTCCACTTAAAAGTGATATCATACAGTATTTGTCTTTCTCTGTCTGACTTGTTTCACTTTAGTATAATGCCCTCTAACTCCATCCATGTTGCTGCAAATGGCAAAATTTGTTCCTTTTAGTATCCCGTGTGTGGAACACCTCCCTAAATTCCCACATCCTTATACCATCATGTTGGAGGTTAGGATTTCATATGAATTTTGGGGAGATACATTCAGTCCTTAAAAATGGGAAATCAGTAATGTGGTGTTTTAAGTACTAAAGTGAAAGTGGAGTCGTAAAAGAGATCTTACATTTTACCATTCATATTATAACAAAGACTAAAAAAATCTAATCCATAAAGTGGAATGTTGGCTCCAAGCAACGTGACTGTGTATAATTATGTGAGAAAGGAATTTCTGAATGAGTATGGTGTTTTATATAGGGAAGATGTCAGGCTTCCCTGAATATTATTATAAATAATTAAAAAAAAACATTGAGAAAGCGGTGTTGGGTTGGTGGTATCGTAAAAGAAAAGCCATAACACATCTTCTCTAAATGATAATTAACTTACAGCTTTACTATAAATCTCCAGAAAAATACACATGTGGGAGGAGGGATTAGCAAAGTATAAGCAAAGAGCCGCATCCAGAGGCTATTTTTGAATCCTCATTTTCGGCAGTCTTTAGTGTCTGTCAGTGATGCTTACTCTAGGGAGAACAAAAAAGCAAGGAAAAACTGAAAAATCTAAGTATATTATCAGACGAATCAGTAAACCAAATAGACCCTTTTCATCATTAAAAATACAAGCTGTGTTTTTAAATTACGTGGATTAATTTGCTGCTTTTTCTTGGCGTAATATCATTGTTTTCTCATTTGAAAAGGAATAACAAAAATGATAGAATTCATTTAACTCTTCTGAGACTACAGGAGTGATAGTTATTTGCAACCATATTCTTTTCCATCAAAAAAGCTCTTCTCACTGAGTATAGTTAGGTTCACTTTTAAATATTCCTAAGCAATACTCCTATCCATGTTTAGAAAACATTTCCCTTTGAAAATGATAACATTATCTCTGTCACTGGAATGTAAAATATTAGCAACTGAACTTGAATGGACTATCAAATGGATGGCCTCTAAAGATGATATCTTTAATGGTTTTAGAAATAGTATTTAGAGTGGTCATTTTGTCTAATTTTCTTATAGTATTTAGAAAGCTGTAAAACACACACACAAAAAACAATGTAATAGTCTCATTTTTCTTCAAAACTCCTTTTACCTTTTAACACACTAAGCCTCAGAGATGTTCCATGATGCTGTGAATAATCAGGAAGATCATGCTTAGCAGTTCTGTATATTTCATCAGCACAGGCTCATCCTCTAAGTTTGGTTTGCCTTACCTTTTATATCTACATATTGCTCAGTGCACATAAGCTATAGTTTTTATAGCTGTTCTACCTAAGATCGCTCTATAAACTCCAGTGTCTTCTTGAGCCTTTGTCTTCATATTAACTTCATTGTTGTGTGATGTGAACATAATATTACTGAATCTAGGTGTGGAGATCTTTTGGTGATTATAGGGAAAGGGTTGTTGTGTGAGGAATCAAACAGAGAGAATGGAAACAAACTGATAGTTGCTTTTTGCTCTTGCCTGTTCATGAGCTACTTGGCCTAGAACTGAATATTGCAAACAGTTGTTCACATCAAAATCCAGCTTAAATTCACCTAAAATAGTTCATTTTCAATTCAGGAAGATAAATCTAGTCTAAAGTAGGATCTTCTGGTTCACGGGTTTTCTGAGGAAATCTTGCTGACCAGAGAGAAAATGCTGTGGTAACTAATTTGGATCATCATGTAAAAAGTTTGCCTTGGGCAAAAAAAGAATTTGGGGCAACATTTGTAAGCTCCATTTGAAACTGAATTTTTTTAACATGCCTTGGACTGGCTTTGAAAAAACCTAACTTGTTCTGTTGTAAAGTAATTCCATTTAAGGAAGATCTGGGATTAGTTTTTACCTGGGCTGCTGTTGGTGGACGTCCCTAAAAAGACCACTGTAGTTTCAAGTTTTCACTTTCAGAACTAGAAAAGAAAAAAGTCATTAAAAAAAACAAAAAACAATATACATACAAAAAGTCTGTTCTAAGTTAGGTGTCTAATCATTCTTTTTTAGCTCAATACTAGGTTGTTTTCTTTTTTCTTTCTTTTTTAAATGGTAAAGACTGAAGTGGGAAGTTTCCTACTTTTCCGTTACAGGTGGGGTGGCATTGGTGCCAACAGGCAAGAGAGAATTCCATCTTATTTGAATGAGCATACGCGCTTTTCTAGCGCAGCCGGCCTCTGCTGCTGTTTCTCAGTTTTACCTGCTTCGTCTCCGCCACCTCTCCGCTCACTGTTTTCTCTTATCCCAAGTTTGGAAACAGTATTGTGAACATATCAGCAATTGGTCTAGGCCTCTAAGAGTGGGAGACAGACACCCAACTTAAGGGTTTGCTGCCAAGAAGTATAAAAAACATATCCAAAAGGTATCTTTTAAAGAAAGTTGCCGATTTCTAGGGTTACTTGACTCCGTCCCTTAAATCTGGGCTGTTCTTCAGAATCACATGGGTAACTCTGGTCCGCACAGTATGTGTACATGTCTTGCCTGCAGTTACCCACAGCACAGCTGTTCTTCCTCCTAACTGCTACCACCTTTGCACCTGTGATGGTTTCTACAAATTCAACCCAGACTTTCCAGTTGCCTCCCATGTTTATGCTTAAGTTACTTTCATACATCTTATTTATCGTGTCATTATTTCTTCCTGACTTTTCTTTCCCTGTACTTACAGCCTACTTCATTCTCTGTACTACTCACCAACATTAATGTGGTTAATGGCACCTCTGCCTTCATAGTTAAGAAGGAAAAAAAATCTAAGAATATCTTCAGCTGTTTCCTTCATGGGGTACCTAAATCCTTAGTTACCAAATACTCTTTTTGTCCCCACTGTTACTAAGTTCTGTCTTTTTCTTTCTGCTTCTGTTACCTTGATTTTTGTGTTCCAGGCCTTGAGTTAGACTTCCTATATACCTTTTTTTTTCTTTTTAATCTTTGTAGTTACACTGTAAAGTAGGTTGCATTATATCTTTCATTTCACATTTATGGTTTAAATTTGAAAAAGTTAAATAACTTGCTGCTCCAATAGCAAGGAAATAGCAAATCAGGTTTCTGATGTTAGGTGACTTTATTTATTTGGCTGCACCTTGAGGCATGTGGGATCTTGTGTGTTGCGCATGCTAAATTGCTCAGTCATGTCTGACTCTTTGTGACCCCATGTACTGCAGCCCACCAGGCTCCTCTGTCCGTGGTATTTTCCAGGCAAGAAAATTTACTAGAGTGGGTTCCCATTTCCTTTTCCGGGGGATCTTCCCAACCCAGGGATGGAACCTGGATCTCTACTGCATTGGCAGGCAGGTTCTTTCCCACTAGCGCCGCCTAGGATGTGGGATCTTAGTTCCCTGATAACCTGATAACCTGTACTCTTCAGCAGAAGCTCAGCCTTAACCCCTGGACTGCCAGAGAAGACCTGCTAGGTGACTTTGAAGTCCCAAGCTGTTTCCACTAAGCACTCTTTCACCTACCATTTAAGATTCCTCCCTGTTCCATATCCACCTGTTCGTCTTTGTAGTTTTGTACTTTCTCTCTCAGGCATCTTATGCCAGCCATATGGAAATACTTACGGTTTGTAACCTGGTCATGCTGCTTGATACCTCAAAGCCTTTGCCCCTCACTTGGTTCTCAGCTTGTCTTTCTCAACCCTTGTCTGCTTGTTGAGCTCCTTTTATTCTGGTACCTGCCCAGAGGTTATTTCTGTGTAGCGCTCACCCCTGCCCAAACCCTGGCCCCACCATAACGCCACGCCATCACCACTGCCTCTTCTACCTCCGCCACCTGCAGGGAATTGCTGCAAGTATTGTTGGCTTGGGGCTGTTATTTTACCTCACATTCCCAACTAGAATGTGATTTTTTTTTTTTGAGGGCAGTGAGTCTTACTTATCTTTTTAGTTTTATTAGTCTTACCTGTGATTTGAAGCTCATAAAGGTGTTCTCTCTTTATAAGAAAATGCACATAATACTGTTTACTCAATCTGAGGGAAACCCTAATTGTGGAGTTAATCTTGGGAAGTTGTTTGACATGTACCTGGCTTCTCTGTATATTTACCTAGATTAAACGTTTGTTGAAGACTCGTGAGTGCTAGATGCTTACCAGATGTTTAAGAGGGAAAGACAACTTTGTGGGGAAAGGAATGGTTTGAATGAGGCGAGCATTTTTCTGTAGGGTCACGGTGAAAATGCCCCTGAAATAGGTGGTATGAATTGGGATTGTGGGAAAATGTAAAGATACAAACCTGACTCACAGAGAATGGCTTTGATATTGGTCTCTTAGCAGAGTGCTTGCCCCTTAATGGGAAGTAAGTAAATATTTGTTTAAGTACCAATTAATTTTTCCTGTTTAATGAAGTAATGAAAAGTATGAAATTAGGAGGCTGGCACGTAATGGTCTTTTTTCCCTTGTATTGATGAACATTTAAACTTGTAACTTCCACGGTAAAATTTGGAAAACCAAACTACTCATGGTAATCTGAAGAAATTCTTTTTTTGGAAAGACATGCTATTGTATGAAAAGACAGTTTGTCATTGTATCTTAGAATAGATGGGTATATATAAATGCTTCCTGTTGTAAGCTTTTAAAACTTCCCTAACACTTTGTTTTGTGTTAATGACGTATCTCTCAAAAGAGCGCCTTAAGACTGCTTGTAAAATGGTGATCACAGTGGTTCCCCCATGTATGTTTGTTTTATTGTGTTATCCTTTCCTTTTAATGTGACTTGCCCTTACCCCTTATCCTCCACACCTTTTTTGTTTTTGCAGTATCTCTTGCTCCTCCTCCTCCCTCCATCCTACAGGTAACTCCTCAGTTACCTTTAATGGGATTTGTGGCCAGAGTCCAAGAAAATAGTAAGTTTATGTCTTCTTTATGCTGTAGATCAGATTATAGGTGTGAAATGTCATCTATATATGATTGGCTGAATAGTCGTTCATTCACCAGTATGTCAGATATTTGATTATTATGAACAAGTCACTCACTGTATGAGCCACTAGTGTGGATGATAAAATAACGAAGATGAAATTCTCTACTTTCAAACAGCTTGAAGTCTGCTAGTGAAGATAAGACAAACATAAAATAAGGCATGTGTGAAAAGAGAAATCACATCTAATTGAGGAGATGCTCTTTAGTTACCAGGCAGCCCACCTTTTTCTCTCTGGATTGCTCAGACACTTAGTCTGTCACTGGAGTTTTAGGGTTTTGTGGCTGGCCTGAGAATCTTTCTCCAGTCCTGTGATTCCAGGTGTAAAGATGAGCCATGCCATGGCGGGTCCCAGAGAACCAAATTGTCAGCCTGTCTCCTAAGATGCCGCATAGATTGGCAAGGTATTTAAGTTGGCCTGTGGTCTGGTGTTGAGTGATGCAGGAACAGATAACTAATTTTATTGACAGGCTGAGTTTTCCTCTAGGGAAGCATTAAAATGGAAGCACAGGAGACTGATATCTACAAAGCAGGAGACCTGGGTCAGCGTTCAGTGAGGAGCTGCTGTTACAGGGACCAGTGAGCACGGTCTGCATGATAGCTGAGTTCTCTTCTTGCGAGCAGTCTATGTAGGAGGCACGGCACAATTGAAAGGCTGCACAATGGCTGTGAAATCTGAACTAGGGGAGTTATGCTCATAAAAGAGATAACGTCATCAGGCTGATGCAGCCCAGTGCCTACATCTCATAACAGGGATGGCCTCGCCAGTGGGACAGAAACACTTGCATTCTGTTGCTTAAGACTCCTGCTCCTTTGGAAACGAGCATTGCCAGTGCTAGAATGGAAGCTCTGTGAGAGCAGGGATTTTTGCTTGTTTCCTTCACTGGCATTTAGAAAAGCATCTGACACATAGCAGACACTTTTAGTTCCTTTTTTGTGTGTGTGCTTCCACAGCTAACTAAATGCCCCCTTTTTGTCGATACGTTTCTTTCTTGTATTTTAACTGGTTATAATCCAGTCGTATTGGCCTGAGGGCTCAGTTCTCTTTCGGGTACCTTTGCATCTCTGTTTGCTGATTTCTGAAAATAGTCTGTTTTACTTCTGTTTATTGGATGGTACCCATGAGCACCTCCAGTACTTCCCACAGTGTGAATACCTTTTAGATGATCTTTTCTCATTTCCTTTATAGTTGTATACATTTTCTCACCTACAAAATGTATACAAACAAGAGACTCTGTATATAAGGTGAGCCCTGACTAATTTTATAGACATAGCAGGACTTAGACATTCAAATGGATGTTGTCTTCTTCAAAACATTCACCTTGGAAAGATATATACCTAATCTTTTGGAGTTATCTTTATAGTTTTCAAGTACATTATTTTGAAGATACTCTCTGATAGCAGATATTTATATTGTTTGATGTTTGGAAGAAGTCTGGGATTATTTGGAACCAGTTATACTGGGCTAAGCAGTACAGCTATAATCTTGTTCTTAAACCTTTCTCTGGCTCCCATTGCTCTTTGGAGAGAGGTCAGACTGTTACAAGACCCTTTCTGCTTAGTACTCCTCAGCTTCCTCAGGTGTCTTTCTACTGAACTTTGATCAGCTCTTTTGAAGGGTTCCTACTTTCTTACCTTTGTTTTTGTTACATCTGACATGAACTATCTACCCCCACCTTGGGCCATTAACCTTACTCATCCTTCAGGTTCCAGGAAGCCTTTCCTGACCCACATCAGAGATTTGGTCTATTGCTGTTTTCCATGACAACGTGAAGCACTGACCGCACGTAACTGTAAATGGAAGCTTGGTTGCCCATGTCTCCATGACTTTTGCTCACTGCTGTATTCTCAGTGCTGAGCATAATAGCTGGCCATAGTAGGCTTACAGTTGATGTTTCTGAATGGATAATGAAGCATGACTTTAAAGTTATTGAATTGATCTCATCTCATCATAGTGTAGCTTTTAAGATAAGAGGCATTGGAGTTCCAATTCCTGCTCTTCCACTTACTGTAGGAGTACTTGATCTTGGAAAGCCAGATTCCACATCCATAAAATGAAGATTAAAAACACCATCTCCCAAGGTAAAGATTAAAATAAAGATTAAATGAATAATGTATTGTGAAGTGCTGAGTAATTGGAAGATTTTAACTAAAAGATAGTAGCATATGTTAGTTTTATTACACTGACTGAGGCAGTTTTAAGAGAAAGGGAGCAGTGGCAGCATCTTTGAGTAATTTTCTGGTATAATTTCTCAAGGTGATTGTTTTGAAAGGCAAAGTTCTTTGGATTCTTGTTTCTGTGCATTTGTTTAATCACCTTACCTTATAAATGCAACTAGGACATATCATTGATTCTTACCATAACCACATGTAATTTGTCCATTAAGTATATGCAAAAATCATGTACCTATATTTTTTATTTACTAAAAATCCCATTAGAACTAAAATGATTATTCTTACTGAGTAAAGAAAGTTTTGAGATTCATAATGTAGACAGGTCATGATACAGAGTGGCACTGCAGATTGGAAGAACACTGGAGCACAACAGAGTATGATGTGGATATGGCTGATCTTCATATTTTAAAACCCATTTGACTTAAAATCCATCTAATCCGATCCCTCAGCTTAGATAAAAGAGAGAAAATAAAGACGATTGCTTAGAGAATTTCATGGAAATAGTACTGGTATTTCAGAAATAAGCATTAATACTGTTCATTAAAATTGGACCGCTGATTGAATAAATGCAGCTTCATTTGGTTTATTTTGTTAAGCTAAGCTCAAATATGTACTCAGCATTTTGAAAGGCTTGGGTTCCCAGAGTTTGGAGATGATCTTTTAGACATTTCTGCATTCTGATACTTGAACTGTGGATGCAGATTTCTATAAGAACACAATTCAAATATTTTAAATCACTGGGTCATAAGTTAGTCTGAATTACTTGAAATTCTGTACATATAAAATGAAACAGACACAAATATCTTCATGGATGAAGTTACCCAGAGATGTTTGTGATTTCCACCCCACTAATTTGGTAAAAATAAAATAAGGAAATTCATTGAGAGGAATGTGGCAGATTATTAAAATTTGTTCACTGGACTCATTATAATTTGTTATAAATGGAATATGGTTAAACTATCTAAATTACTAATATTTCTGGTAACCATGCCTCCTTGGATATAATGTAAAGCCTAACTATATTGTACTGATCTTTCTTTGAAAGAATGTATTATGTATTAGCATAAACAGAGTCCAGAAGCTTAGTTAATAATAATCATCATTTTGGCTATTCTTTATTCGCCATCCATCAGCACTAACCCAAAGGGAGGAGGAAGTCAGACTTGGAGATTTGACACAGTGTAGCTGGTAGGGACACTTCTCTTGCCTACTCATTGTTTTTTGAGATGATTATTTTCAGGTCTGGGTTTATATTCCATGAACATAGGCGCTTGGATAGGAAACAGTGAACTTTGCACCATGTGTCATTTTGTTACCAGCTGGATACATTCTTAGTTTCAGATGCACCACCTCCACCGCCACCTGTGGAAGAACCAGTCTTTGATGAATCCCCGCCACCGCCACCTCCCCCAGAAGATTACGAAGAGGAAGAGGCAGCCGTGGTTGAGTACAGTGATCCTTACGCTGAAGAGGACCCACCGTGGGCCCCAAGGTCTTACTTGGAAAAGGGTAAGTTTCAGAGGAACGTCTGGAACAATGGGAAGAAACCTCTGTGTACATATAAGAGCCTGTGTATTTTAATTAATTTCATTTACAAGGTTCAATGTATTGAAGGTCACACTAGTAAAATTTCTGTGACTGATTTTTTGGTTGATTATATAACTTTTCATGTTGAACGTGCTTTTTATGAATGGTTTCTGTAAGGCAAAAATTTAAAAAAGATAGGGTTTTTTTGGAATGACTCAGGAAAGACTGATTTTTTTCAAATTATTTTATTCCTGCTCCCATGCTTTAAAGCATTCTTTTGTGGTATCTTATACCAGAAATATCTCCATATGAAACTTTATTCCAGAAAATAATGGTTTCTCAGTTTCTTTGTCAAGTAGTTGTTTGGCATTTCTTTGGATGAAAAGTTCTCTGAATGCATCAGCTATCCATCATATGGCAGTTTGGGGACAGAGGCTTCCAGGTTTCATCATGACTGGTCAGCTCAGGAGAAGTGTGTGCTGTCTCAGAAATTTTCTGGTAAGGAAATTAAAGCCACTAGCGTACTGGGTTTCAAAAGTGACTGCACATTAGAATCACCTGGGAGCTTGTATTAACAAGTAGTGGATTTCCACTTCTGGCTGAGATGGAGCAACAGTAATCAGATTTACCCTTCCTCCTAAAAACAATTGAGAATGAATCCAGGAAAAAAATATAAAAGATAATAGTTTTCAGACATTGGATAACAAATATTGGTGGACTGTGATCCCAGAAAGAAGGAACTCAAACATGGTGTGAGCCTTTACTTGTCCTAGCTTGGCCATCTAGCAGTAGTTTCCAGGCCATGGTGCAAGGAGGTGGAACCCCAATAAGCCTGGATGTCTCAATGAGTAGAGAAGATAGAGATCAGAGTTTTGGGAGGCCACTACAAAAAGACAAAGGACAGAGCCCTGGGATAACTGCAGAAGAGTCTCCTTGAATCTTTTGACAGAGTACCGACCTGTACATGTATGTGAAGAAACTGCCTACGATTGGAGAAGGAACAATCACAAAGGAATAGGCAGAAAAAGTCTTGGAAATAACAGGCCTGGGAATAGTTCATGCTCCCAAACCAGCGAGAATAGAAAGACCTTACAATACACAAGGCATTGAGAAGAGGCCTCAAAATTGTGTCCCCTGATGTGTGGGGCCAAATTAGCACTAAACTATCTGGGTTGCCCTAGATTGCCCCAACAAAAGTTTAAATGCAAACTTTGAAAACATCCAACTGATTTCAAGTAACTTAACTGAGCTCCAGGACAAAACCAGCGCTGTCGAAAGGACTTAACAAACCAGTGCACCAAACAGTAAGATTCATAGTGACCAGCATCCAATCAAGAATTACAAGACATGTAAAAAGACAGGAAAATATAACTCGTACCTAAAAGAAAAGCCAGTCAACAGGAAAGACCTAGAAGTGACAAGATGTTGGAATTAGCAGACATGGGTATAGTTTATGACACCACATATATCCAAGAAGGTAAAGGAAAACATGAACGTGAGAGAAAAGAGAAAGAGAAACCCGTATAGAATTTCTGGAGATGAAAAGTACTATATCTAAAGTGACACTTAGAAGGAAAGATCAGCAGCCTTGACAATATGACATTAGAAACTATCCAAAACAAGGCACAGAGAAAAAAAACCAGCAACAGATACATGAAACAATATCAGATAATATTTATTCACAGGAGATGTTATCTTTTATGTAGAAAATCCTAAGGAAGGAATCTACAAAAAGCTCATAGAACTAAAAAGTGGACTTAGCAAGATGGCAGACTACAAAGTCGATTTGTAAAATTAGCTGCATTTTTATATACTAGCAACAAACAGAAATTTACAAATTAATACCTTCTGTAATAACATCAAAAACATGAAATACTGAGGGATAAATTTGGTAAAAGATATGTAAGACCTGTTGATGAAAACTATAAAACTGAAGATAAATAAAAGCCTTAAATTGAAACAAATGTTCTTTGACCATTATTGTGAAGAGACTTTTCCCAAATTAATATATAAAGTGAATGCAACCTCAGTAAAAATTCTAGCAGTCATTCTTGCAGAAAACCAGCTTTGAAAAAGAAGACTAATGTTGAAGGATTTAAACTACCTGATTTCAGAGTTCTAGTGTAAAACTACAGTAATCAGGACAGTGTGGCATCTGTATAGAAATAAAAAACAGTGGAATAGAAAATAGAATCCAGAAAAAGATCCACACGTGTTTTTTGATGAAAGTGCAAGATAATTCAGTGGGGAAAAGATATATTGCTTTTAACAATTGTATGTACATCTGTAAAACATAAACTTCAACCTTTATTACCTCACCATACACAAAAATTAATTCAGAATTTATGCTGGAATGTAAAACTATAAAACTTTTAGAGGAAAATAGAGGAGAAAATCTGTGTATTCTGGGGTTAGGACAATTTTTTTGTAGAGAGCACATTAAAAACCATGAAAGCTTAAACGAAAAAAGTCAATTAACTGAATTTCATTCAATTAAATTTTTATTTTTTAACTCTGATGTTAAGAATGATGTTATATGACAAGGCCAGCCATATAGACTGAGAAGAATATTTACAAAATACCTCAGGAGACAACTTGTAGAAAAAACAGTTTGAAAACATTTCATCATAAAAGATACATGAATTGTATGTGAAAAGATGTTCAACATTAGTTATTAGGGAAATGCAAATTAAAGCTACAGTGAACCAGACTACACCAGAACACACCCTGTGGAATGGCTGCAGTTAAAAACATGATGCCAAGTGTTGGAGAAATGTGGTGAAACAGGAGTTAGTACAGTGTACATTGCTGGGAAGTATGCAACATTTCAGCCACTTAGAAAACTGCTGGCAGCGTCTTACGAAGTTAGATGTACACCTACCAGCTGATCTGGCAGTCCCTTCCTACACGTTGATTTATGAGAAACGAAGGTGTATAGTCACACAAGTACTTAAACTCAAATGTTCTGAAACTCAAATGTTCATAGCTGCTTTTCCATCATAGCCGAGATTGGAAACACCCCAAGTGTCTTTCAGGTGGTGAATGGATAAGCTAACTGTGGGTCATCCAGCCATTCAATGGAATACTGTTCAGCAGTGGAAAGGATTAAGCTACTGGTTCTTCCTGGCTCTGATGGTAAAGAACCCGCCTACCAATGCAGGAGACTTAAGAGACGTGGGTTCAATCCCTGGGTCAGGCAGACACCCTGATAAAGGGAATGGCTACCTACTCCAGTATTGTTGCCTGGAAAATACCACGGACAGAGGGGTCTAGTGGGCTATAGTTCATCGGTTTCAAAGAGTTGGACACAGCTGAGCACCTAGCACATACAACAGTCTAAATGGATCTCAAGCATTATGAAAAAGAATCAAGGCACAGAAGATTCAGGCTTTATGATTCTTTCTAAATGAAATCCAGAAGATAAGTGGTTTGGGCTTCCCAAGTGGCACTGGTGATAAAGAACTCCCCTGCCATGGAAACTTAAGAGACGCGGGTTCAACCCTTGGGTCAGGAAGATCCCCTGGAGGAGGGCATGGTAACCCACTCCAGTATTCTTGCCTGGAGAATCCCATGGACAGAGGAGCCTGGTGGGCTCCATGGGGTCGCAGAGAGTCAGACACGACTAAAGTGACATAGCACACACACATACTGGCAGGTGAGGGAATTTACACAGGGGCACAAGGAAACTTTCGGACCACCAGTGTTGGACAACCATTGTCCAGTGTGATGGTTGTGGTGGGAGCTGTTCATTTGTCATGTGTCTGGGTACATACATGTATCAAAACTCACTGAATTTTACACTTAACTGATTGTGTTTTGTGTTTAAATTGCATCTTAATAAAGCTGCTTCTAAGAAAAGAAGCACCCAAGGTACTGTCTAGGGTGTGGCCTGGGACATTGACAGGCTCTGCAAACTTGTTAGCGGACTTGAATATTGTCCTGGACAAAGGGATGACAGTTTTCAGTTCTGAAAAACCAGCTCAGTGATTCCTTAAGAGGAAAGCATAATGAAAAGATATGCTTGTTAAAAAATCTACTCCTCAGTGAATATGCAAAAATCTGGGGAGACTTGTAAGAGAGGAAAAAGTAAGTTTATTTTCAGTCCAAATAACTCTTTAAAAGAAAATGCCTGATATTTTTCAAAGTTTATCTTTGTTAAGCCAAATCTTTTAAAATGTAAAAATCAGATAAGCTCTTCCTTCCTCTTTCTGGGAAAACAAAAATAACCAGCTGTGTTCATCTTATGATTGACTGCTCTTTGGGTGTGCATGCATGTTAAGGCTGTTGTTGCCTGATGTCTTATTTTGCTATCTTAGACTTAGATTCATACACTTTGCTAACTAAGTTCGTAGACTTAGCCCTGGCTCTCACCTGTGCCTGCATTTAGGGTCACCTCGGGAGTGTTTAATGTGTCCGTACTTCCAGATTAAATCAGTCTGTGGACAGGGGACCCAGGCATCAGAATTTTTTAAGGTTCCTCAGATAACTTCAAGGTTGAGCACCACTGCATAGGTTTATCCTAAGTGGAGATAACTTGTATATATAAGTATCTTGGTTGAACATGGGGAGAGAAGATACATTTTCTTGTATTTATTGGCGTAATGCAAAACTTATTAATATGAGACAGTTAGTCTCCCCATTTTGCAAACTAGAATACTGAGGTTCAGAATAATTTATAATGTTATATAACAGAAAATATGTTAGAGATAGTATATCACAATAGTTAATAATTCAAAGGGCTAACATTTATATAGAATGTTTACTATGTACAAGGCCCTGGGCTACACATTATATGTGCATTGCCTCATTTAATGTAACAGTGCTTTGAGGTATTCAGTTCAGTTCAGTTGCTCAGTTGTGTCCAACTCTTTGGGACCCCATGAATTGCAGCACGCCAGGCCTCCCTGTCCATCACCAACTCCCAGAGTTCACTCAGAGTCACGTCCATCGAGTCAGTGATGCCATGCAGCCATCTCCTCCTCTGTCGTCCCCTTCTCCTCCTGCGCCCCATCCCTCTCAGCATCAGAGTCTTTTCCAGTGAGTCAACTCTTTGCATGAGGTGGCCAAAGTACTGGAGTTTCAGCTTCAGCATCATTGTTTCTAAAGAAATCCCAGGGCTGACCTCCTTCAGAATGGACTGGTTGGATCTCCTCCCAGTCCAAGGGACTCTCAAGTCTTCTCCAACACCACAGTTCAAAAGCTTCAATTCTTTGGCGCTCAGCTTTCTTCACAGTCCAACTCTCACATCCACACATGACTACTGGAAAAATCATAGCCTTGACTAGACGGACCTTTGTTGGCAAAGTAATGTCTCTGCTTTTCAGTATGCTATCTAGGTTATTATAATACCCATTATATAGCTGAATAAAAAGCATCTTGGTGCTGTTGCTAAGTCACTTCAGTCGTGTCAGACTCTGTGCGACCCCATAGACGGCAGCCCACCAGGCTCCCCTGTCCCTGGGATTCTCCAGGCAAGAACACTGGAGTGAGTTGCCATTTCCTTCTCCAATGCATGAAAGGGAAGTCGCTCAGTCGTGTCCGACTCTTCGTGACCGCATGGACTGCAGCCCACCAGGCTTCTCCGTCCATGGGATTTTCCAGGCAAGAGTACTGGAGTGGGGTGCCATCGCAGCTTAGGAAAGTGGAATATATTCTGTAAAATGATAAGTGGTATAGCTGGGATCTAAACTTGACAGCATAACTCCTGAGCCCACATTTTTAACATTGTCTTAAGCTTGAACTCTGACAGACCTGGGATTGAGTCTTGGCTCGATTTTTACTGGTGTTAAATTATTTGTGACAAAATGACTCAGTGACAGAACTTCTTGGCAGAAGCATAAACAGTATATCAGTATATCAGGCAGCATTTCTGTGCCAGTCCCTTGTCTTATTCATCTTTGTATCTCTAAAAATCAGAATGGCTGCTCCATTAATGATTGTCCAAGAATGAATTAGTGCTTCTCATTCTGAGGAGTCCAGAACGCTCCTCAGTGAACATGGCATGCGTGATGTGCTTTGAATGCTGAGTGTGAGTTTCTCAGGCAGAGGAGAGAGAGAGGAAGGGCCATCCAGTCAGAGAGAATCCTCTGAGTTGAAAGGGCATGGTGAGCAATGTCCTCTGCCTGGGGCCCTGGTGAATTTTAAGGAGGGAGTGGGTGAGCTAAGGGTGCCGGAAGGGGAGTAAGTTATAGTTATATTGGGAGGCCTTGAATACCAGGATGAGGGTGTTTGGAATTTTTTTTCTTTTTGAAAAATCTGATAGTAGAGGAAAATTGTGGAAGATCTTAAGTAGGTTAATGCTAAGTTCCCATGTACTTACATTTTAATTTTTTTAAAAGATACTTGATAACTAGTGTAGAGTGCATTAGAAAGAAAGAGAAATAGGAGTTGGAAGGACCAGGTTGGGTATCTTTCTAAGCAAGAGATGAGGGCCTCAGCTGGGGTGGTGGTGCTGCACATGTTGTCCACATAAATAAATAGATGCAAATGGAAGTATTTTTCATGCAGCACTGTCACTCAGTTCTTTTAACTCCTTCAGAATTGTTTGCCAAAAGTCAGTTGATGTTCTGCCTTTAAAAATTATGTTTTGTATGATGGGTCATCTGATAACCTCATTAAAGTCTACCCTAACTGTCGTTGAAAGCAAAGGAATGGGAGCCACCTCACTTGTGAAAAAGCGGGGTGTTCTGGGGAGTCATTCTCTTTCTTAATACCATGCTGGTAATATGAATTGGCCCTTTGGCACCCAGGGTGTTTCTGTACTTAAGCATAGTGCACCACTGTAGTTTTAAGTAGAAAGATAAGCAGGAAATGAAAACTTTTATGACTGATGCTTGGCTGATAGTATCGTCCCAGGCAGATCAGATTTAGATGCAGGATCATGTCACTCATGCTGCTTAGAAAATCTTCAGGTGCCCCTAGTGATACGTGTATTCCAGTTTGGAGACTGCTGCACGGATGAGGGCATTGACTGTGACGATGGAGAAAAGCGTGGGTTTGAGAGATTCAGAAGGCACGGAATTAACAGGATTTGCGGTAGTTTCCTCTAAATTACTTTTCAGTGGGTTTACATTTCTGTAAGCATCAGGAATGTTATCAGTCCAAAAAAACAAAAGTTAAAATTAAGTTGACTGAAAATACTAAATACTCTACATAACTTGTATTCTCTTTAAACTTGTATGTCATTTAATTGTATTTGTTTAGGTGTTTGATTATACTTTGAGAAATACACACAAACTGTAGTTTCTGCTAAACTATTTTCTGGCATCCTCTGTCACTCTAATGGCAAATACTCAGTTTAGGAAAGCTGTTGAGTTTTTACTAAAGCAGGCCAGAAATTCAAGTTAGCTGGAGCAAGTTTTACTATCTCAAAAGTCCCTGTTTTCGTTTGTTTCTTATTTGTTCAGGATTAAGGTTGCATAAGAAACAGTCAATATAGATAGAGACTTTATTGAGTGAAATTCTGAGTGGCATAATGAAGGTACAGAAGATCTTTTTACAGAAGGTTTAGTTTGAGGGAGACTAGTAAGGGGAATGGCTACCCACTCAGGTATCCTTGGCCACCAGGCTCCCCTGTCCATGGAGTTGGCCAGGCAAGAATACTGGGGTGGGTTGCCATTCTCTTCTCCAGGGGATCTGCTCTATCTGGGGATCAACTTAGATCTCTTGCATTACAGGCAGATCCTCTACCATCTGAGGTAGTGGGGAAGCCCAATATAGGGTGTCCCAATTTAATTATACCACTGAGGAAAATGTAATACTTAAGAACCAGAGATTTTCCGAGAAATCACTGAAAGGCCCTGGTTAACAAGTAATTTAAGTAATGAAAATCATAGGAGAGCTCACAGGTATCTCAGTTTTCGTAACACTTTCAGTCTGTTACTGTGGAGGTGTTAAATTGGTGGCATAATACAGCATGTGTTTTGAAAGAATATGTATGGTAGATGCCCATCATTCACACATTGTCACTGTCCTCAGTTAACAGGCATAGGCTCTAAAAGTGTGAGAAAAGAGACATGTCTGCTACTCCCTCAATTTCATTTTCTCACTGGCCTCTCCTAGTTTATCTCATTGCTGTAGTATCATTCCAGTGTTTAAAGATACGTGCTTTTACATAAAATGGTGCGTTAACACAAGCTCTACTGAAGAAACAGCCATCTTTCCCCATTCTGGGATTGTGTGTATCTCTTCAACAGACTGATTAGTAAGTTTAACTAAATACTACTTTTTGCCATCTATGAAGTTTTGAACCTAACTTCAACGTGGAATTCCACTGTAGAGACTGGGTATTAGACAATGAACTTGGGTGGAGGGGTGGGTCCTGTGTTGAGAAAGTCAGGTTTCGATCTGCTGTAGAAGTTCGGGAAGGGTATTCATTACTCGGCTCTACTTTGCTATGAATGTCCTTCTTTTTTCATATCCTTTTTTTCCCTCCTCTAGTTGTGGCAATTTATGATTACACAAAAGACAAGGAAGACGAGCTGTCCTTTCAGGAAGGAGCCATTATTTATGTCATCAAGAAGAATGACGATGGTTGGTATGAGGGAGTTATGAACGGAGTGACTGGGCTTTTTCCTGGGAATTACGTGGAGTCTATCATGCATTATTCTGAGTAAAGCTCAGCAGGGCTGTCTCCCTCACAGGAATAGTCAGGTCTTCCCAGATTATCGAAAGGCCCTGGGGATTCCCCTCCAGTGAAATGAATGAAGGATACAAATGACAAAAGCTACCTTTTTTTTTTTTTTGGTTTATCCCTCAGTATTAAAACAAAAAAGCAAGCTGAATTTGAACAAATGGATCTTTCTGCCATCACTTATACTATGCTGAGCTGTTTGGATTGAAATAAAGTGACGGTTTCTGAATATATCAGAGGTATAACAGTGTAACTATGTGAAACAAATCAGGTTAAGACTGATTCAGAAAAAAAATCTGGGATCTCTCTCAGGAATACTGTACACCCTTGGGATTTCTCCTCCTGCGGAATCTGTGGCACTGGATGATCTGCAGTGCCTGTGCTAAAGGTTAGCCGCGTGGCCCAGTGCGTGCCCCAGCCCCACACTTTCTTCCACTTGTATGAGGGGGGGAACCAATATTTAAGTATCATACATAACCATTTTTGTAATTGTTTCAGATGACCTATTTCCTCTTCAGCACTGTAAATTCTGCATTTTCTCAGCACTTGAGTGCTCCGAACCAGTTAATGTTGAGCTGACTTGCATCCCTTCATGTTTCTCAGTTTATAGATTATGAGATCGATTTGAGTCTCCATTCTGAGGGTGGTTTGGTCCTGCTGCTGCTGCTGCTGCGTGAGACTGCAGTGCTGCTGATGGCAGTGTACCCACAGGGGTGATGGTGCAGCCGGTTTCACGAGCTCAGGTGGGCGTGCTGAGGTAGACAGGAAGGCTCCTAAGGTTCTAGAGAGGTGAATGGTAGGTAGAAGTGCCTTGCTCACGAGGCATCCTAAACCCTGGCCTTAGGTGCTGTTTTGAAGAGTAGGATCTTAGAAGTCGGACCAACTATTTCTTTACTACTTTCACTATTTAGGGAACAAAATTTTTTTTTAAATAAGTTATTTTCAATTCTCTTGAGAGTCACTGGGAATACAAGGCTTGCTCCTGTGCTCTCTGAATGTTATTAATGGCAAGTGTTAGCTACTGTTGAAATTGTTTACTCACTTAGAGAAGATAACTATTCCCCTGATTCTGTGTGATTGGCCTTTGCAGTAGCTGCTCTTGGTGAGAATCTGAACCTTAAATTTCAGATTAAGAATAGTGGGATGAGTGGTGTAAGGCCAAGTGCTTATCCAAGTTGTTTTTTTTTTTCATCTGCACAATTACAGCTTTGAAGTCAGTGGAGTTTGGAAGGCAGATGACTTTAGTCATCTCTTCTGTAATAAGAGACACTGAAAAAAAATCCAGGAGGCCTGGCTGTTTGGCAGGTGAATACTGTGACGAGGCACCAGCTCACAGGCCACAGCTGCCATCGGTCCTTTCTAGTCTCAGTGGCCTGGCCAGCAGGGAGCTCTGCCAGGTGACCTCCCAGGGCTGGATGAAAGGCAAGAGGTGGCAGCTGTGTATATGTCAGACATGGGCCTTGAACAGGACAGTGCAGGTGAGGAACGTGAATGTAAAGTGAGCAAGTGTCGTAGGTGTGAGGGAGTTCAGACAGTGCAGACAGAGCTAATACTACTAGTACCAGAGCACAAAACTCATCACCATGTAACTGAGACCCAGATACAGTGTTTCCTTAAGATTTTTGTTTTAAAGGTGCAGGTTTTTTTCCTTACACACTGCAGTTAGCAAAGATTTCCCAGACACTGCATTTCATTTTCATTAACTTGCCTCCAGTACACTGTAAATTACACTTCATACTTTGTTAGGTCACCTTGATTCCCTGCAATTCCCTGTCTTCCTTCAAAGTAATGGCCCTTGAGTGTCCTCTGAGCCTTCAGCTTCATTATGGATGCAACCAAGACTATACTTGGAGAGGTTAAACTTCTCCTAGTGTTGGTGTGTAACTAGGAAAACTGTTTTGAAATTAGATGTTAAAAATTATTTAAATAGCTTTTTGCTGAGAAAGCTTAGTGGACTAATAAAGCAGAAGGTATTTCAAAATCCAGCAAATAGTTCCTACAGCTCCCACCTTCAGAAGCCCAGAAGGCAACTGTGCATAAAGAGTTGGTGGTGGTCAGCTTGCCCATGGGACCCCTGCTGGACTGGGGGGCTGAGATTCCGGTGAAGACCTGCAGCACAGGGATCCATGGGTCAGCCGATTTTCCCAGTATTTTTTAGTACTAATGTGTGTGTAGTTTTTTGTTTTAAAAACAACACCTGTTGGATTTTCTGCATATTTTACCTTTTTTGTACAGTTTTAAATTCTACATATTGTTTTGGAAGGATACTGTGTCATGATGATGGGCCAGGCTGAGTCATTGGGGACTTTTAATATTTCATAGGCTGCATGTTATTAATAGTCTGAGGGTAGTATTTGTTTTATTGTAAGTTCACCCCATTTTTAAATAAGATGGTTGGTAGGAATTCTAAGCGAGTGCAGAAATTTTACATGCTGCGTAATATTGTGGCAAAGGTGATTCAGGTATAAAATCTGACCAGTAAGCAACCATTTTTTTGGGCTAGAGGAGGTCCATTTCCTCTTGAAGTGTTTTTGACTTGTGTCCACTCACTTTTGCCTTTAAAAAAAAAAAAAAGAGGGAGAGCTGTGACGTAAAAGTTGTTCCCTTTTTAAAAGTATTACTATTGGACAGGCCATGGGGATTTCAACAAAAGCATACTTTTCTTGTTGACCTTATGACCTAGGCAATAAATTGAAAACCAAAATCTTGTCAATCTAGATTTGAGAGATTGAGCCTGTTGTTTGACATACAGAAGAATCCTTTAAGGTGTCTGGTCTAGTGCTTCCCGTCTTTTGCCGACTTGCTTGCTTCCTTCCCGGGGGCCCTGCTATTCCTCGCGCAGCGTTAAGGACCTGCTGCTTTTGCTGTGTTCCTAAGAGTCACTGGTGAGGCGTTTTCCTCCCTGCTCATCCCCTCCTGCTGCTCACTACCCAGCCAGAGAGGCCTTCCTGTCTTCACAGAGGCCTCTGTGCTGCAGCTGTGCCCCTCAGCAGTCTCACGACCACCAGGGTTTTTCCGAGGCATGACGACGACGGTAGTGTGCTTCTACCCTTTCATGCTCCCTTTCTTCTAGCAGGCGACCATTCTGCATTAAGAACTGGTACTTTTTCTTTCACTACCTTTCTTCCTCTCTGGAGAGAGCCATGGCATGACCTGAAGGCCACCTCTCTCTCTGAAAAGGCTTTGATGGAGGAGCTAGCAGGTGCTTGATACATCTTGGAAAAGAATGGGGATCTGCATCACTTCTCATCTGTTTGCTTCTGAACTTCTTTGGCCAGAAACTCCTGATCAGTGTTAAGGTGATAATTTCCCTCACATGATTTACTTAAGAGTTTTGGAGCTAGATGAAATTTCAGAAATTTTAGTTCAGTCTCATTTTACTGATGAGGTTAGATGTTTCATTTCAGGTAACAGCTAGTTAACAACAGTAGAATCCCTGACTCAGCACCTGGTATTCTTTCTGCAACTGTCTTAACTGTGTTATATGTTTATTTTAAAGTTCTACTTGATGTCTTCAGGAAGATACTTGAAAAGTTAACACTATGTTTCAATTAATACAATTCAAAGTGTTGTTTAAAGGAGTGTATTGAGTGCAGCCTTAATTAGTAAAAGTAATCTTCATTTTAACCCTTTTGAAACTACACTCGGTACAACTGGTCTTTTTCATTAGGTGTATGTAGCTAAAATGGTACAGTGTCTCAGCACTGGAAGGAGCAGCACAGCCTTATCTGAGAGCCTTAGAAAACAGTTCTTGAATGGAGGCAACGCGCTCATTACCTTAAGTTTATTTTGTGCTGAGCTTTGTTCTGATTTGAGAATCTCATACTTAAAAAAAAAATTGACAAATAAAATGACAGGGCCTGTGTATAAATGATCCTTGCTAAATATCTTGAGGTTTTTTTGTAAAAAATCAAACAAAAAGCAGACAAAAAGCTTATTTTCACATTAAAATGGAAACGTCTTTTGCAAACTTTAGAATTCTATGGAAAAGCAGTTTTTACCATATTTTGTGTCCATGCATCTTTTTCTTAACAAAATAGTTTACAGAAAAGAATGTAAACAATTTGTGATCTGGCCAGTTGTGCTTACAGCTCCCAGAGGGAGGGTTGGGGTTACGCCTTCAGTAAAAACGATGTAGGAAAACCTGAGGGAGCATCTCTTGCCAGTAATGTTTCTTGTGTGTGCCATTAAACCACCTCCAGATAAGTTGGGGGGACATTTCACTTTTTAATTTTGAAACTGTATTTGGAATTAATTGTTGCTGTGTACTAAGAACTTGGCCTAAATAAAATCCTACAAGGTATATCCGAATGTCTTGTGAACGTATTTCTGCAAGTACCCTTTTTGGCCGTGCCATGTGGCATCTCAGTTCCCTGACCAGGGAGTGAACCCGAGCCATACCAGTGAAAGCCCAGAATCCTTATCACTAGGTGGTAAGTTACAAGTGCTGGCCTGCTGCAGTCCATGGCGTCCCAAAGAGTTGGACACGACTGAGCCACCGAACTGAAGTTAAGTGTGTCAGAAAATCCTTCCCTGTTGCTCTGCTTTGTCCTTATTTTTGTTGTAAATGAACCTGAAGTTTTGATTACTTTTCACCAAATACATACAGTTCTTTTAATATAAGGAAACCTTCTGTTTTTGTAACATGATTGTAAATACATTCAAATCCACATTTACATACACCTTGACACAGCAGTCAACACATGATTGTGATACCAAGGCTTCCAAACAAAAAGCTCTTACCTAACTGTTGTTTAAAGGGGGAAAAATCTTGTTATTTTCAGTCGAACACATCAAATTAGTTTACGCTCTATGTGCGTGTTGCAATCTGTCTTGGGTATTTCAACATAAACAGCAAAACCAGGTTCTTATGGTGCCGATCCACAAACAGTCCAGTACAGTTCAGATGTTTAAATGAATCTATGTATTCTTTTTATTAAGGACTGGATAAGTTGACATAATGGAAACACGTAAATTACACTGACCGCATGACTACTGTCCTAAGCCATTACAATAGTTTACTGACAGTAACTTGGCAAGAATAAAGTAACTTGGAAAATAACTTAATCCAGCAGTAGAATAAAAACATCATCAGTAGTACTGAATCTCTCTCTCATATATATATATATCTGTATATAGGGTTAGCACAATCAGGGAGCAAGGCACATAATGAAATGAGTGTACATTTTAAGTAGAAGAAAATAATAGCAACAAAGCTGAAAGAAAAACTGTCACTTCATCTTTACCGAGCTGTGCATAATCATCTGAATGTCCTCTATCCTGTACTTTTAATGCAGTTCCTTTTGCCTTTTTCATGCTTTAAAAAGGTATATTCCTACACTGTATATATTTATGGCAAAGCTCCCACAGCCTGGATGTTAGCTTGAGCCTTTACTCCTTTTTTTAAAAAAGAAATGGGAAGAAAGGGAGCAATCTCAGTTAAATGTGCAATTTTTCTTTAAAACAGTAAACAATGCTTTTATGACATTGACACAAGCTGATATTCTAAATGTACATTTCTATAAAAGTTCACTAGTGGCTGACAATAAAATTAAGCAAAGTCATTTGAAACATTCCAGTTAATGCTTTTTTTTTCCCCTAGGAGAAATTATTTACAAGTAGAGAGAAATATAGGAGGTGGTAATCATGAAAAATGGCAGTTTTTGGTATTAGGTTACAATAAACAAACAATGGACAGTTTGCAGAATGCAGATTTTGTTTAAGTGCCACAAGCATGTTCTGCTTAAGAAGAGGTTGAGGCTTCAATTATGAGCTTGGTATTAATAGCCATCCATGTTCAACATTCGTTCTGAACTTGGCCATCTTTTAAACATGTAGTATTCACCATCACCCTGACCTGACTCTCTTCTCTAAATGTCTTTGGTAGAAAGCAGCCAGACCTTGATTAGGTAGATGAAGCCATCTCTTGTGAGACAGTCAGTCACTTTTTCTGTTTCTGCACAAACTAGAAACACCTTCCTTCTTTCATTAGCACCTCAAAGTTTGCTTGTTAAATTTTTTTATGCTGTTCCTCCAAGAGAGTTCAAGGCACTGGGAAATATAGCAGATGTTTTCTAAACGGTTTCTACTTCAACAAGCAAAGAGCAAACCAGTTTCCTTTAAATGTTTATCAAGTATATTGTGTTTAGCTTATTTTTACTTAGCAAGTGTACTCTACAGCTAAATTTTTGATTTCTTATACATATAGACCTTCTAAGGGCACAATTAAGAACTGAACACTTGTTTACTTTGAGGGAGACTAGTAAAGAGAGAATAGTCTTCCATTCAATTTTTAAAGGAAAATAAATCTTAATTCTGTACTACTTGCATCTCTCCATGGATCAAATCTCAACTTTGTGAGTGGGCAAACATTCCTATAGGGTCAGGAATAACTTGCTATATGTAAATAATGTGAAGTGTATAAAACAAAACTTCAAGTGCCAAAAGGTTCTTGCAACCGAAAATGATTTTTAGAAATAAACATCCTCTTAGAAATGTACAATTCCAAATTATTTAAAGGAAGTCATTACACCTATAATCACATAGGATCATACAGTTTTAATTGGTTTAAACAAAATCTGTGAGGTTATCAGATTACATAAGTTACAAATTGTTAGTTCTAAAGTTAACTACGTAAAACCTACATGAAACAGTTTGGTAATATAGAAACTAGGAAAAGAATTTGTTTAAAATCACCTTGTGTTTGTAACAAATTGCTTTTAACTGCGGGAAAAAGAGGGACAAGGGGTTCTGTTGGTGGCCTGATAGTCAAATCAATCCGACTATTACCTGAAGTTTTTTTTCAGGCTCCTTATAGCCTAACATCCTTGACATGAACTTATTAGCAGTTGTATTCTCCAGAATAGCAGCTTATGAAACTCTTAACTGGATGCACAGCTCCTATTAACCTTGACCTCAGAGTTGCTAACCTACTGGAATTATTCTTCATGATCCCCCCAATTCTGTTTACCTTTTTGATCTCCTTAGACTGCTTTTAGTGGCAAGTAAACTTACATGGAGATGGGACTGCCAAGATAGTTCGCAGCCCTTCCTTAGCAGGCTATGCCGGCAGGGGGCAGGAGCACCTTGATGTCCGAGGACTGTGGGACAGTCTGTGGGACATTCCTCTGAGATGTTCTGATGAAAACTGTTTCCTGTAACTTCTGAAGAATCAGCAATCTTATCTTAAAAAGCCCCAGAAATAAAAAACACCCAATTTACAGTGAAGTGGGTACCTGTAAACCTTAAGAGTAGTTACTTTTTCCAAGAGCAGAATTCTACAGCAGCTAAGGGAAAAATGTATTTGGGTAATAAAAGCCAAGCTTCAATATAGAATAATCTAACATAACTATGAACTTAATGTTTCAACAGAATAGGCTTTGCTGCCCTTCAGAGTTGTTGCCAAAACTTTAAGCATAGGTTGGATCCAATTTTGAAATTTTGTGGTACAAGTTAAGGATGTCACTAATTAGCAAGTCACTAGCTCTTAACAGGCACCTGTCTGCACTGCGCTCAACAGCAGGATACTATTCATTTTTCAGTACAGCCAAGCCAACTGACAAGACTTTCTTCCTTGACCTGGAGAAGCCCTGCTGGGTTAGAGGAGCTGAGCAGGAGGCAGTGGAAGAAGGCACAGTACCAGTGTCGTCTGGCAGTGTTTTTCTTGAACACACCAGGGAAGAGGAGAGCCTAGATAACAGGAGTCTCCAAACCGCATCCCAACAAAAATCCCAATTAAAAAACAAACAACCCAGGGAGTAAAACACTAGAAGTATATTTAAAGTATCATTTTGGTTTTTTTTGATTCAGTTGTTTCACGTAAAGAGAAAAAAAAAAAAGTTAATAGCCTTTGTCTCTGGAAAAATGTGAAGGGCAACAGACTGTTGTTAAATAGTCACAAAGCCACTGACACAGTTCCTCTCCCTGGCTGTGTTCTCCTCGGTGTCCCTGGTGTTCTAAAGGGTATCTGCTCTTTCAGGAAAATGATACACTAGAAGCAGCATCGGTTCAGGATGGCTGCCGTCAGGACTGACACAAGCAAGAAGGCCCAGGAAATCCCCCGCTGAAAAAAAAGGTTGGATCTTACAGCTCAAATCAGGAGTGAAGGAAGACAGGAAACGTGATTTCTTCCCTCAGGGAGAGCTGTCCATCCTTACATAAAAGACCACCAGCACAATAAAAAACCCTAGTGATGAATGTTTACACCATTGGATTCAGAGTCTTAAAAGTCCTCTATCTCACAAATAAGGGTGATCCTTAGAAGATAAAGCTGTGGGCAGAAGACTGGGGAATCACTTCATTCATGAGTCACAGTGGCGCCTGGCAGTGTTGCTCAAATGTACTCAAATCGCAGTGCATGCTTAAATGAACAACATAGGTGTGGTAAAGGTCACTTCATAACCATGAGAATATCAAGCACATAAAACCTGGTGAACTGAAAAAGATCTAAAAAAGTATCTTTTAAAGAAGTAGGGCTATAACAAATGCACACTGGTATATATTCTTATTGCTCTATAAACGAGTATACAATCACATCCTGGAGATGTGACAGTGTGTGGGGGGGTTCCACTTTCTCTGATGCAGTACTTTGTTGCAGAGTGAGAAATCCTGTGTACACAGCACAGTCTTGCTAACTCTTGAATTATTTACCATCTCTGTCCCACTTTATGGACATCACTTTTTCCTTACAGACAGGATCGAACACTTTGGCAGTTACACTGGTGATCCCTATTCACAACAGCCACAGATGTTCATTACAAGGTGTGCTGACTTATCACTGCTGGGGAGGTACTTTTTAATCTGTTTAAGAGCAGTTCTAACGTTGGCCTAACGGTCAATTTATCATCACAAATTGCTAAGTCAGTACACATTTCTCAAATACCAGGGAAAATGAAACATCCAGAAGTACAGTGTGAAGCCTATGGAATCATAGTGTGTCATTAGAGCAATGTTCCATGTTACACCAACCTGCATATGCATAGCATGTAATGTCACCTACTGTCCTTGGACTACAGACTCCGTCAGAATACCTGGTCACTTGGACAAATCTCTACAACCGGGCTACAACAAGCAAGGACCCTATTGTGCTCTGGTCACTATGGATGAAATCGTCGAAACACTCATTTTCCCCCCTCCGTGATAGTCCCAAACTTAAGTGAATTCTTTGTATGCCACATTACCAGCTACAAAAAACCTAATGACAGCTGCACAGGGGCCAGTTTTCTCTTTTCTAATCCATCCCTTCAAAGAGCAATACAAAAAAAAAAACCAAACGCATTTCAGAAGGTGATTTTGTTTTTCGTAATGATGCAACATAATGGACAAAGGATGTGAGTATCTTATATAGCAGCTGTCTATGGATATCTAATATCAACACCCACTCACAGCACACACTATAAGGAGGTAACTGGTGACCCAAAGACACACAGGGACAGAGCATTCTGAGGGTATCATGTTGGATAGTCTCTTACAATAAAGCAAGGATCGTGAAACCAAACTTGATGGAGCTTCATAAGCTCAAGGAAAGGATCCCAACAGTACAGAAAGAACTACAGGGTAACAGCACTAGATTACCCACGTGACACAGGCAACGAGCTTACCTGTGACAGAGCACGCTCTAGATCCCGGTGGGGTTGCGACAGCAGCGCTGCAGCTAGAATGGTTTAGTTACACCACGTGGATACTGTTTTCTATGCACAACCACACACTGATAGTATCTGAAAACTTCCCCACACTGCACGATGACCCATTCTATGAAACTGATTCCTAATTAAAGTGCCCCTGTATGTAGAGAAATGAAGTGTCAAGCAGTTCTAACTTCAGCCAACTGGGGGAAAAAACACAAAAGCCCCATAGATACACCAAACATTCTGGTTGTCTTCTCAAACTGAGAAATAGCACATTATACATCTATCCTTAATATGTAATACACAACATGCACAGAAAGGCCGCACATGGACATTTATAAAATATCTTCTAAAGTCTGAAGTTTTTGGTCCAACCCAAATGATAGATAACAAAAATCATAAGGGACAAGACATATATCCCCTTCCATGCCGCTGCCACCTAAAATACACAAAACTCATTTCCAGATTAGGAGAAAGAATAAATAGAATCACTTTCAGCTATATATATACATATAGATATATGTATACATATATATATACATACACACGCTACCTATCTATATATGTATAGCTGTGTGTGTACCCGCACATGTGTACACACACAGAGCTGAACACTACCTGAATAACAACGACATACCAGGAGGCTCTGAACACCTGCATTCACAGATGATCAGGTGAGCTGATTGTAGAACTGATTACACATTGCATGAAAATAAAATCCTAAGGTAGCTACCAATCTCTTGAGAGCTTGGTGTTCTGGTCTCTCTTGGGGGGAGCGGGAGGCGGTCCTCTCCGCAACGTTGCATAGCCTGATATATGACTGCCTCCGTAAGCGGCTTTCTGCTGCTCAGAAAGCAGTTCAGGGGGTGGCGGGGGCAATGCCATGTCATCCATGGTGGCTGTGGGTTCCGCTCTCGACACGCGGGAGGAGGAGAGCGAGCCGTGCCGGGTGATGGACTTGCGCTGCAGTGTCCTGTTGAGGTCAGCCAGGAAGCCAGGCTGGACACTAAGGCTGGATTTGGGCGAGGTGGGCACTTGCGGCACGACTGCGGCCGTGGCTGGCTGCTCCGAGATCTCGGCTTGAGTGAGGCGGGTGCTATCGTTCCGTTTGGGTCGCGTGGGCGGAGGGGCCTTCTTCACCGACGTTTTGGACCAGAGCTGCGGCTGCGGGTTAACAACGGCCACTTTTGGAGAGGTGCTTCCTGAGAACACTGCTGGGATGTCGATGGGGGGCAGAGGAAGCTCGGTTTCCGGCGGAGGGGGTGGGAAGTCAGAATCGGACGGAGGAGAAGGGAACTCCACCGCCGAGTCCTTGCCGCGCCCACTCAGCGCAGCCACCTTCGCGGACAGGCATCCTTGCTGGAGCACCCCGGGAAGGTTAACTCCGGAAAGATGGAGTTTTCCTGGCTTGGGGGGCGCTGCTGGAGGTGGTGGGGTCTCCTTACCAGGAGACCCCGAGGGTTCGGCTGGCGATGCGAACTTGCTGATTAGACTGTCCACTGAGGGTTTCTTGGGCTCAGGGTGCTCTGCACAGCTGCTGGACTTAATGCTGGAGTTGCGCTGCGGGGTCGGGGGCGGTTTCTTTCCCCCGGGGCTGCAGGTTTTACTGCTCTTTTTGCCGGGAGAGCTGCTTTTGTCGGGGGTGGGGGCAGGAGCCGCTGTGGGTGTGGCTGGCGGCGGTGGCGGCGGCGGCGGCGGCGGCGGGGCCGGGGTGGGTGGTGGTGGCGGCGGAGGAGGAAACACCAGGCTGCTCTCTGGGGGAGGAGGGGGGAAGTCCGGAGAAGGGACAGGGACGGAGCTGGGCTGCCACTTGGGCTTTGCTTTCACGGCAGGGGGGGACTGTGGGGCGAGGCTGACCGAGGCAGGCTTTAAGGGCGGCCCCTCGGCGGGAGGTGGGGCTGGAGGTGGGGGGAACTGGCTGGCTATCTGCTTCACCACGGAGGGCGCAGGGGACAGGGGGGAGGGGGGTGGTTTTACGCTGAAGCTCTGCTGCTTGGGTAGCGTGGGCGGGGGCACCGGACCCGGAGGAACAGGGGGAGAGGGTGGAACGTGAGACACAGGAAGAACCGGCTGCTTTTTTACTGGGGGGACTGGCGGAGTAGGTGTGGGTGGCAACGATTGTGTCACTGCGGGTGGCACAGTCTTGGTGCTCGCTGGGGGGGGCAAGGTCACAAGGGGCTTGGGGGGGGCCTGGGGAGGGACGGGGGCAGGGACGGGAGGAGGAGGTGGGGGCGCTGGAGGAGCTGTCTGCGTACCATGTTGGATGTGATGAATCTTCAGTGGAGGAGGTGGGGGACTGAACTGCGGCAGGGACGGGGTGCAGGGGGCGGGCTTCAGCTGGGCCATAGCCGAGCCGGGAGTGGGGGGTGGGGGCGGGGGCGGCGGGGGAGGCACCACTCCATTGGGGGGTACCAGAATCTGAGGCTTCACTGACAGTGAGGTCGAGGGCTGCATCCCTGATGCGGGGGGAGGCTTAAACAGGGCTCCCGAATGCTGAGAGGCGTTCTGCAGCCTGGTTATTGTGCTGTACTTGACAAACATTGTGGCTGCGGAGCCCGCAGACGGGGCGGACTGGCTGGGCAGGGGCGGGGGCGGGGGCGGCGGAGGGGGTGGGGGAGGCGGAGGGGGTGGGGGCGGGGGCGGGAGGGGTGGTGAAGGCTGTGAGGCCGTGTAGGGGGTGACTAGCTTGGGCTGTGGGGATAAAGGGGGAATGAGTGAAGTGTAGGGTCGATTCACAGACTCCATTCTGGCCTAAAAGGAGTATAAAAGGGAGGTTGGGAGAGAGAAAACACAATAAAGAAAACAGTTACAGAGGTTAAGATTTGACTGGTAAACTAAAAAGCAAGGAATCAGAGACATGCATGAAAGGGTGCAGCAGCTGGTGATGGTGAAGATGGACAATGGCAGGAAGGCTAAAGCCCCACTCCCCGGGTAACAAGGGCACGGAGAAAATCTGTTTACCTAACAGCCTTCTCGAATGCCTAAACTTCTTAACTACCTGGAGATAATTTCCTGTAGCAATCTGTCTGGATGATGCCCTCTGCTTTCTGACCTGTGGTTTTCACACACCCTGCCCCGGGGTGAGCACCAGGGCCTCTGAGCAGGGGACCGCCCCCGGACTGTGGCAGAGGGAGATGTGATGACCGGAGTTCACCTTTCAGTCCAGGACTGCATCCACATCAAGCAGATGCCATAACTGGGTTTAGGAGAGCTGCTGGAGGGCCTCCTGAAGAATGAGGATGGCTTTTTGATGCTAGTGAGCGGTATGAGTATGAGAATGTTCAGCAGGCGTGCACAGTCACACAGCAATGAATGAGCTTGACACACACACTCGTGTTCGTGTGAGACACTTGCATCCAACATGCACAGAAGTCCAGCAATGCAGGTAAAGGGGGGGTATTCTTTACATTTGTTTTACTGGAAAATACATAAAGAAATGCTTCATAAACGTTACAGCTAAAGATCGTAAAAATACCATACAGAAAAAGCCAGAAGAAAATGAGAGGAAACTTTGGAAGGCTAAAGGAAATGTATCAAGACACAGGAGCTAGAGTTTGCCAACAACCTACTGACTGGCCCATCTGAGCACTCTTGGCATGGCCCAAAGGACCACACCCAGTCATTTATTTTATAGAGCTACTCATGCAGGAATGTGGTTCAAGTGCTTCCTAAAGCAGAGGAAGGACTCTCGGCTTAGTGACTCTGGGTATATCTTTTGGGCTCTTTGAACAAACTGTGAGGATCCAAATAAACCATCTGTTTCCAATTCTGAATGACATCTAATTAGCACTGGGAATACTTAGGTTAGTAGTCTAGAAGGCTCATGACAGTGCTGAGTTCTAGTGCCCATCAGGTCATTCACATGTTCCTTTAATAACTGCACATCAAAATAAAAGCATTAGTTTGCAAGATCTGGTTACAGGAGTCACCCAGGTTAATGTGCTTCCAAAGAACAGCCCCTGACCTTAACTTGACCCTGTCTTGGCTGCTGCAGGGGTGGAGACCTTAGCTGTGCTGGCCTTCTCATTTGGCACCTGAGACTGTGGTAACAAGGAGAAGAAACATACAGGGGGTCAAGACTCAAGCTCAGTGTCACTGCTGCGCGGCAGAGTTCATGGTCTTTCTGAAGCTGTGTGCCACGAGGTACTCTGCTGCTTGATCACAGACCATTTGGGCCCTTTGCTTCCCTTGGCCTTTCTCCCAACAGTTGGCTAGTTTCACCATTTAAAATACATGTGGATGACACCATTAAGTTCGGTAAGGTAAAGGACTTTTCTTTAGGCACCTGAATTTTGTAAGCGCAGCTTCTCCACAATATATATGGAATATCAGCACCAGATAGTGGTGTTCCACTCAAACTGATTAAATATGGGAAGGAAAAAAATTCCTTAAAAGTCTGAGCCTCTGGTAAGGGGGTTAAACTGTCACTGTCTTGAGAATTTAGGTTATTAGCACCAATTCTCAAATATTTATTCCTAAGAGAAGGTGTTCCACCCCACATTGGGCTACCTATGACTCCTCTACTCTCCCCAAGTCCAGTTAATCAATCATATATGGAAATAAAGGAATAAATTGAGGGGAAATATCCATTTAACTCTCGCTGAATGTATTGTATAAGTAATTCAGAGAAGAAAAACAAAAATCAAAATGATTTTTGGATGAAAACAGAATGGCCAGACCGGGCAAGCTCCTGCTCCTCGCCTCGGCATGTGCCTGCGCCGCTGAGAGTGGCAGGGCGGGGCCACCACGGCCCACAGGACATCAGAGACAGCGCAATATGGTGAGCCAAAGAGCCTCTCTGTTTCTAAGCAGCCTTGCAATAATTATACTTGTCCTTCAGCGTCAATGAACAACCTTCTATGCAAGGCTTGGGGGTCCAATATTTTAAGGGGATTAATGGGAATTTAGTCTTCCACATAAACTGTAAATTGAGAAAAATTCACCCAATGTGCAAAGAAATGCCAAAAAGCATAAAAGAAAAGGAGTCTGAATAAGTTAAGAGCCAATAAAGTAACAATCAACTCTTAGCAGTTTCTCTGGAATAACAGCAAGGCATTGGCACTAGAGGGTGTTGTTGCTCCATCCAAATTAAGAGAGGCAAGGGGGAGATGTTGTTATTTCTTAAAATTCTGAGCCACTGATAAAACTGCTAGGTGTTGTTGTTTTTTTTGAGATCTTAGATCATCAGAGCCAATTCATAAATATCCATTTCTGAGAAGCAAAGAAAGAATACTGAGATAAGGCCAAGAAAGATTCCTAATGAAGGAATAAAAGAGCACTACGCTCCCCCCCTTACGCCCCCCCAGAACACTAGAGAGAGGCGTTCCCTCTACCCTGACCTGAGCGCATTACCTTGCTGGACTCTTCCAGCTGCGTGCCTCGCTTCCAGGCCTCAGAGAAGATGGAGCTCACCATGCTCTGGGAACGGACGTGTCCTGCCGGCTGGGTGTCAGACACTCCACTGTCAGACTGATTGGAGTGATTGGACTGAGATTCTGTTTGAAACATTTCAAAAGTCAGATTGAATAAGTATTATGACAGTATAAATGTGTACATTTGTATAAAGCTTTCACTCTAGATTAGACAGGATGCAGAATGGCAAGTTACTTTTACCTGACCCATTTCACACAGACACAGCCCTTGTTTTCCACTAGAAAACCTCTCTCACCCTAGGGCAAATAGGAGATCTCAATTCCTTTTAAACTGCTCATCAGGAGAAACTGATAATTACCACAAAACGTTCATGTAACATTATTGGTATCCTGACAACCTATCTTGTAAGAACTCCTAGCAAGTAAGAAAATTAATGAACCATGAATAGAAGAGTGGTTTTTTTAAAAACATATCTTCATTACATTTGAGAATTGATCTTTTCACATTGAGAATCCATCTTTTTACATAACCCTGGCTCCAGGCCATCTCAGAGACTTCTCACTTATGAATTCAGATCTATACATGATGATTACTGCTTTTATCCCAGCAATGAACAATACTGAGAATTTGACTGCCAAGTGAGAAGTGTGTTTCCTAGGGTTTCGGGTGTTGGCACCACACTGAAGCAGTTGTGCCACAGGCTGGCTTCCTGAAGGGCACAAAGACATCTTCAAGGGCCCTGGGAATGGCTGAGGATACAGTGGAATCTGACTGACATCTATGGTGAAGGAACTAAAAAGATAATTTCGCTGGACACCAAGTCAGGTGAGGTAACCTTATGGGAGCACTCAGTCCAATGTCTGGCATCTGGTCGGAGAATCCAATGTTAAAGCTAGTCTCGCTTCTCTGTGAGAAGACGATATGATTAGACTGCAGTATTAAATAAGTCCAGCCAAATTAATCAAAATCCTGCAAAGATAATAGCCACAAACTCCTTTAGATAAATTTAAGACAATATCTTCAGGGTAAAAAATATAGGCAATAGAGGATAAAACCAACTATTTTCTTAATAGTTTAATTTAATATCTGAGTAGAATAGGGTAATCTAGAGTAGATTAAAAGACAGCAACCTTTAAGACAAGAGGCTGGAACATGTAGCTTCTTGAGCTCTCTTCACATGAATGTATATGACTTTGCAATTTACACTTAGAAGTCTTCCTAATACTTAATATACAGACAGATGACTCTGGAGTGGGAAAAGGCACTGTATCACTTCATAAAATACCTTTGGAAGCACCCAAATTAAGTGTAGCATACATTTTTTAAATATACATCTTTTTTCTCAATCTTCTTCTTATTCCATTATCTATAACCCCACTTGTGATACAGTCTTCTTACTTGGCCTTTCCTAATCCACTGCCACAGAGGTTTCTTCCTCCCAATTTAATAAACATTTTATTTTAGAACAGTTATAGATTTACAGAAAAGTTGCAAAGCTAGGACCGAGTCCCTACATACCTAGCACCCAGTTTACCTCATTAACATGTTATAACTTTCTGGTCCACGAGTCACAACTAAGGAACCAATACTCGATATTAGCTAAACTCCAAACTCTATTTGGATTTCACTAGGTTTTCCACAATTTGCATTTTCTGATCAAGGATCTCATCCAGGTTACCACATTACAGATAGCTGTCATGTCACGTGTATGACAGTTTCTCAGACTTTTCTTGTTGTTGATGACCGTGACAGTTTTGAGAAATTACTGGTCAGGGTTTCTGCAGCATGCCTCTCAATTTTTATTTGTCTGATGTTTTTTCTTTGAAGTTATGGGATTTAGGGAGGAAGACCAAGAGAGGGAAAATGCCAGTCTCATCACACTGCGCCAGGGGTACAAGCTATCAATGACTGATGACCCTGGTCAGCTGGCCAAGGTGCTGGCCGGCTCCTTACTGCAAGGTTGTGTGTCCCGCTCTGCTCTTGGGGAGCAAGTCACTTTGCACAGCCCACAGTTAACGAGGGGGGCAGTTAGGCTCTACCTCCTCGAGGGCAGAATATCTGCATAAATCACTTAGAAATCTGTACAGGATACTGGTCTCTTCTTCTCCATTTATTTAATTCAATTATTTATTTGTATCCCCATGGACTGCGGGCTATTTGTTTTATAATTTGGAGTAGAGCCTTATACTATGTCATCTTGTTGCTCGAATTTTTCCAGCTTTGGCTACTGAGAGCTCTCGTAGGTTGAGTCCTGTGTCCCTTTTTACAGACTCCCATCCCTGTGTTCTTTTGAGCACGTCAACACACGATGCTCCAGGCTCATCTTTATATATTCTCTGCCACAGCCCTAGAATCAGCCACTCACCAGAGCCCTGGCTCCTTTGTCTTAGAAAAAAGCATTGAGAAACCAAGGTCAAGGCTTTTGGTATTCTCATTGCTACTGGGCTGTCACTGCTTCCAGCCCTCTAGGTGGACAGAACCAAAGAGTGTATGTGTGGAAACCAGCCCATGTGTGACACATTCACAATACGTTTCTGTGTACTTACTTAGGGATGAGATCTAGTCATACAGTTTCTAAATCAAATAAATATTTCTTAATTATTTCATAATGTAGGCCATTAGAACAAAAAAGTATGCTTTTAGATGATACAGATATCATTTATGGAACTTTTGAAGGGAAAGAAGCCTTTAAGATGTGATCATAGCATCCTTGTTTAAAGGATGTGGGAATCTGAAAATAAGCACCTTTTTAGTATCACTGATTTCCTCTGAAAACTTTAGAAAGTTTGACTTAAACAGCTTCCTTAACTGTTGATACTGAACAAATTCTAGTTGTTTCCACTCCACTGAAATGTCAGGAAACCTGTGGGGATTGAAGGGCAGTTTCATGATGATTCTGAGTACTCTTCTCCATGCAACTTTCTATCCCCAGTTGTGCATCAACACTTGCTTTCAGCAATATGATTTTTAAATAAACTTCGTAACAAAACTCTTGGCTTTACCACTTCATATATTGGTTTTCCATTTCAAAACATTATGGGAACTAGGCCATGATATTGTCTGCTCTAATAATTAAAAAAATAATAATAGCACATGGGCCTACTGATTAAAATTTAAAAATTATGCACAGCCCTAATTTTACCACTCTGAGATACCCGGGCCTCCTATCAGTCACTATACAGACGCCTCCTGCTAGTAGCAGAATTCTTGGGCATTGCACCCTACCTGGGATGCTGGAAGAGCTAGATCCTGATTTAATGCTCAGTCACTATACAGATGCCTTCCTGCTGGTGGCAGAGTTCTGGGGCATTCCACCCTACCTGGGATGCTGGAGGAGCTAGATCCTGATTTAATGCTGGAGCTGGATAAGGAAGTCCAATCATAAGCCGATTCTGTCCTCTTCAAAGCTTCCTGATAGTTCACGTAGAGCTGCTTCCCGTACTAAACAGAAGGCAGTAAAGGAGGACATCCGAACTTTACTGGGTATGATATGGGTGTATGGGGTAGGAAAAGGGGATACATTTCTGTTTACTGACTCAGTTTGTATTAAAATTAATACCCTATAATACTTCAAAATTCTTTGAATAACAGTAAATTAGAATCTACTCTTATCTGTCCTCATTTTTAGAAAGGCAGCAAGAAGTTAATACTTGATCCTGTTTAGGTTCATTATCAACATAAATATTTTTTCAGTTATTTTTAAAGCAACTTTGATTTTATGTCTATAATAAATTTTATTTTTAGTTACTTAAAAGTGAATAAATATCCTTTCAAGGACTACATATCATCTTTAAGGTGTCCTTAAAAATTTAAGACTTTCTTTTTTTTTAGAGCACTTTTAGGTTCACAGCAAAATTGAGAGGAGGGTAGATTTCCCATGTACATTCACAGCATCTCCCATTATTAACATTACCTACTAGAGTAGTACATTTGTTATAATCACTTAGCCCACATGGACACCTGAGGTTTCCTTAGGTTCATTCTTGGTGTTTACATTCTATGGGTCTGGACAAGTATATAAGGACATGTATCTACCATTGTAGTATTGTACAGAGGATAAACATTTTCACTGCCTGAAAAACGTTTCACAATCCACCTATATTCATTTTCCCGCCAACCCCAAGGCAGTTGAATTAAAAAAAAATTCTTTTGTTCAGGCTAAACTCTGCTATAAAACAACCATATAGTGCATTCTCCAAAGCCAAAATAAATCACTTTGGTGCTACATAAGCTTTTACCAGCAGTATTATTCCTTGGATACCAGCTGGTAAAAGTTTATCCCCATCACTGAGAAAAAACACACTTAAAACATGAAACTTAGGCCTGAGAGACTGAGACACTGGCAAAATTATGACTATGAAACAAAAAATAATTGTCATGACAACCAAAACCATATCATTAAATACCCATCATTCCATTATCAGACCAAAAGAAAACCTACCTTTGCGATGCGGATACCATTGACCCACTGGTGCAGGGTCCTCATGTCATCACAGCAAAGGTATTTGATGTACTGAGATTTCTTCTGGATCTGCGGATGCTGTAAGATTAAAGGCAAAACCCAACTAAGTCCCCTGGAGAAACAAGAGATAAATTCTATCAAAGCTTAAACATATCCTGACAAATTACAGGTCATTGGAATAATGGCCAAATCATTTATACCTCTTAAACATCCATAAGGTTGAATAAAATGGTCCTAAGTACTGGTCCTAAGTAAATGGTCCTAACAAACAAGGTGCCAACTTGTGTTAAATTTTAGGCCAAGATGTTGAAAGTTAAAAAAAAAAAAAAAAAAAAAAAATCCTTCCCATCATGGAAAACTCCAAAATACCCCTCTCTACCTTTCAAAGGAACAAAGTCTACCAACGTTAACAAAGTCAGTGAAATTTTTAATCTATAATGGAAGTGAATGAATGAATGAACAGAAATCATGGAATCAGAAAACTCCAAATGAGAGAGTCTTTGGTAAAGCTTCCTGTGCATCTCTGGAGGGGAACACCTGGGCAGAGACGAAGCACAGGACACAGCACCTGAACGGCAATGGCACTCACACCATTGTGCTGCTCCCTGCTGTGGACTGAGCATCACTCTGCGGGCCCCTCCACCGCAGCATGTACTTTTTGGTTGAGGCTTGGATGGGAGGTGACTGACTTGATCTTGGCTGCAAAATGCAAGTGCAAGAATAGACTCAAAGTATTTTAACTCCACTGAGCCACAACCTCTAGCTCCCTGGGAAGAAAAACCCTAAATCACACTTGGTTCTGGATTTAATGACTATTAATTACTACCTCTCTTTTCAGTGGAGAAATCTTATTTCACCTGGAGAAATACTGAAATTTATGTTCAATTACAAGAGGCTGTATAAATTCTCTAACAAAATGTTTGTTGTGAAAACCCATGAGAGCAATAAAATAAGCAATTTTATAAATTTTCGATGCAGCAGGAAAATTTGGCCACAAATATAAGTTATGTATATCTGTAGTGTTAAAAATCAATCCCTCTGGTTGTAAATCCATCTATTCCATTCTATTCATTGCTTTATAGAGCTCACCCTCAATGAGAAAACATTTAATATCACAGCCAATTTAGTTACTGAAAGCTGCAGTCGGAATTTTAAACAATTAAGCCATCAACAGTAACAGGTTAGCAAAACAATACTTAACAGTTTTCCCCTGATAGGACAGGCTCCACAGCCTTCTCTTGGATCGAGTCCCTTGCCCTTACTGTGTGCTCAGTCGTTCAGCTGTGTTTCTTTGTGGTCCCATGGACTGTAGCCCTGCCAGGCTCCTGTGCCCATGGAAAATACTGTGCCCTGTATTACCGAGAATACTAGAGTGGGTTGCCATTTCCTATCCCAGGAGATCTTCCTAACCCAGGGATCGAACCTGAGTCATTTGCATCTCCTGCACTGGCAGGTGGATTCTTTTTACCACTAGTGCTATCTGGGAAGACAAGATCCTTATAAGTCATAATAAACCAGCATAGCAATCTTGCAAGAGCAAAGGACAGGTAGAGGTTTATGTATTTTACTATAAAAGAAGGATGGGGAATTTTATTTCATTCACTCATTCAAGCAACATTTAATGGGCAAGAACTACCTGCCAGCTGCTTGAAGTAGGTGTTGGGCTACAGTGTGCATAACATAGAAGGGTCCACAGTTCACGAAGAAGATAAAATGAGCTGATTGAAACTGTTTTCTTTAGTGTTGCCAACTAGGGCTTAAAGAGCTGTTCTTCATCTCCTGCTTCCCCGAGGCCTCGCCTACAGGGCCGGGTTCTGATATCTGAACCTGGGGCTGCAGGATGGCTCTGAGCCTTTATCGCCACACCCTCTCTTTAGGTGATTTACAAACCATCCTCCCCTGATTCCTTCCATTTCCCAGAAGGCAGTTACCACACATGGGTGCTCAACTGTAGCAGCGGCTTGCCTGAGCGTATGTGTGTGCTCTCATCATTCTGTACAAGGGAGTGTTTTTTTATCAATACAACATAGAAAACCAGAGCGATGATCCTCTATCCTTCTCTCCGCCTCTCTCTAACCTGAGAATCCAAATACTACCCTGAAGAGAACTATGATATGACTGAGTATCTGCAGGTAACTTCACTTTAGGACCTCAAGGATTCTTTTTCAACTGCCCCCGAAATAAGGACATTCCTTCTACAGCCTCCATTTTGGTCACCCAGGCTCTGCACCAGTGCCTTAGGAGGTAAGCTGTTGCTCTAGTATATTGTTACTGTATTGAAAGTGGCATTTATCGAGCACTTAGTCTATACCAGGCATTATTAGGCTGAGTAATTCACATGTATTAGCTCATCCCACCCTCACAAACACCCCAAGAGTTACATATTATTGTTTCCACTATATGAAAAGAAACTGAGGGACAAAAGGGTTAAGACAGCATTCAAAGCTGCTCACCAGTAAGTGAAGGAATCAGTATTTGAAACCATGCCGTCTCATTCCAGGGCCTAGACTATTAAAGTCACACCACTGCTTTATTATGCTTCATTTATGGTAGCTTCCCTGGTAGCTCAGATGGTAAAGTGTCTGCCTGCAATGTGGGAGACCCAGGTTCAATCCCTGGGTTGGGAAGATCCCCCAGAGAAGGAAATGGTAACCCACTTGCCTGGCAAATCCCGTGGATCAAGGAACCTGATAGGCTACAGTCCATGGGGTCTCAAAAGAGACAGCCACGACTGAGCGACTTCACTTTGTACTGCTCGTCTAAATTTGCTGCCTTACTCCTTTTTACCCTACACTATTATTCCACCACTTTAAAATCTCACAAGAGCTAAGAGTGAGTAGGAAGGAGACATTCTTTGCTAAAAACTGGAAGCTCGACATTTAGATTTCTTAAAGACTCCAAAGAGAATACAGGCATACCTCGTTTTACTGTACTTTCCCTTGGTACACTTTGTAGTTACTGTTTTTTTTAAAAACAAATTGAAAGTTTGTGACAACCCTGCCTGGAGCAGGTCTACTGCTGTCATTTTTCCAACAGCATTTCCTCACTTCATGCCTTGGTGTCACATTTGGGTAATTCTTGCAAAATTCCAAACTTCTACATTATTATTATATTTGTTATTGTGATCTGCGATCAGTGATCTTTGCTGTTACTATGACGACCGGCTGAAGGCTCAGATAATGGTTAGCATTTTTAGCAATAAAGCATTTTAAAATTAAGGTATGTACATTGTGTTTTCTTTTTTTTAACAGACATAATGCTATTGCACAATTTAAATATATTCACTGGGAAACCACAAAATACATATAATTTGCTTTATTGCGATATTCACTTTATTACAGTGGTCTGGAACTGCACTCACAGCAACTCTGAGTTAAGACTGTATATAATGAAAATGCTCCACCCCCTCCAAAATGAACAGCTATTAAAAAAGAAAGGTTATCATTTGATTTTCTAAATTATGTTGATTTGGAAAGTTTGCATTCTCTGACAAAAGGCAAAAAAATTGAGAATTAAATAAAAACATTTAAGAACAGAATTAAGAAATTTTGGATTATCATCATGCTACCAGATTATTTTTCTCTATGTATGCCAGAAATTAGAATGAGACAGACAATTCCTAAAATTCTGTAACTAAAAAGTGATGCTCTAAAATCTTGGTCCAAGTGCCAAAAGAAAATATTGAATATACATAATCCATTTATTACTATGGAAATACATACAGACCTGAAAATCAATTCTCTCAACTAACATGCTAGAAACTAAAAAATAAGACTATAAACTCCACCTTATTACTTCCAGGATTATCATTATAACATCTTTTTATTAACAATAGTGTTTGAGAAGTTCATGCTCATATTCTATCCCTAAATCCTGACCATTTTTTTCCTTCCCATCTAACATATTAAATTACTTTGTCTCACTTCTCAAGGGATGAAAATTTAGTCCTAGCTAAGATGACTCTATTCCAACAATTATTGTGGTATATGTATTTTTAAAACTCAGGTTTCCTTTAAGAACTTAATTATACATGCATATACATGTCTCCCAAATGGGTACGTCTTTCAGATAATATATCAACATATATCCTGTTTATTTCTATACTGTCGAATTTCATGAATCATCTCTTCCCATCATTATTATTATCTTTAAAAAACTAATTACCAAATAATGTGTTTCATGAGTTCCTACAAGTATGTACCTACTTCCTGTCTCCTGCACTTCACTGGAAGGATTCAGACTCAGTCATTATAGCCCAGAGCTGACGAAGGGGAGCAGGCCCTTACAAATACTTATATTTGCATTTGTATCAACCCTGTGTGGCAGCATTTTTTGGTCTGTCAAAACTCACATGTTCAAGAATAAAAATACCTACATAGGCAAAAGCTAGTGCAAGTTTATAAGGAAAAAAGACATGTCTTAAATACTAATAGTTGAGTGAAAGTTGCTCAGTCGTGTCCGACTCTTTGCGACCCTATGGACTACACAGTCCATGGAATTCTCCAGGCCAGAATACTTGGAGTGGGTAGCCTTCCCTTCTCCAGGGGATCTTCCCAATCCAGAGATTGAACCCAGGTCTCCCGCACCGCAGGCAGATTCTTTACCAGCTGAGCCACAAGGGAAGCCCAATAGTTGAGCGGTCTCAGGCAAAATGATCCCTTAAACAGGCTTCCATATGTGGCAAACGGGGACTCTAGATCAGACTTGTCAGATGGATGCATACAGTGTTCCAGGGCAGTACCTTCCACCCTGATTCTTTAGAAAATGGTGGTCATTATGTTTACTATTATCTACATCCAGTGGTATGTTGTTTTTTTAGTTCAATACATTAAATATTCCTAGGTAGAGAGATAATATAAGTATGGAGACTAGTTTAACCTATTTTACTAGAGGAGTTTTCCTGGTGGCTCAGATGGTAAAGAATCTGCCTGCAATCCAGGAGACCTGGTTTCAATCCCTGGGTTTGGAAGAGCCCCTGAAGAAGGGAAAGGCTACCCACTCCAAGTATTCTGGCCTGGAGAATTCCATGGACTATGTAGTACATGGGGTCACAAAGAGTCGGACACAACTGGGTGACTTTCACTCAATTAGTGAAAGTGGGATTGGTTACCCCCTCCAGTGTTCTTGCCTGGAGAATCCCATGGGCAGAGGGGCTACAGAGGTGGGCTACAGTCCACGGGGGTCGCAGAGAGTGGGACACGACTGAGTGACTTATGACCAACCTAGATAGCATATTAAAAAGTAGAGACATTACTTTGCCAACAAAGGTCCATCTAGTCAAGGCTATGGTTTTTCCTGTGGTCATGTATGGTTGTCAGAGTTGGACTGTGAAGAAAGCTGGGTGCCAAAGAATTGATGCTTTTGAACTGTGGTGTTGGAGAAGACTCTTGACAGTCCCTTGGACTGCAAGGAGATCCAACCAGTCCACCCTAAAGGAGATCAGTCCTGGGTGTTCTTTGGAAGGAATGATGCTAAAGCTGAAGCTCCAGTACTTTGGCCACCTCATGCGAAGAGTTGACTCACTGGAAAAGACTCTGATGCTGGGAGGGATTGAGGGCAGGAGGAGAAGGGGACGACAGGATGAGATGGCTGGATGGCATCACCGACTCGATGGATATGAGTTTGAGTGAACTCCGGGAGTTGGTGATAGACAGGGAGGCCTGGCGTGCTGTGATTCATGGGGTCGCAAAGAGTTGGACACGACTGAGCGACTGAACTGAACTGAGCGACTAACACACACACACACACACACACTCTTTGCGCGAAGCAAATATGAAGCATACAAATCATTATTATAAAAACAAACCAATAAACCCTTGGAACAAAAATATTCTTAACCTAAGAATTCTGTGAGCTGCAAAAAGGCTTAAAATACTAGTCAATGGTCCTGCTTACAACTGGCCCTAACAGACACAGCTGGCTGCCTTCCCCAAGGCTTTCTTCTCCTCCCTACCTCTTTTCTGACTGAGCCCCAGTGTGTCTGGATTCACCTCAGAGAGTGAATTCTGACTAATGTAAACCAAAAATGGTGGCTTTGTTCCTTGCCAGTGATTAGTGTAGGAGGGCATGTTACTCTAGGCCAATGACCCTCAAGGAGAGGGCTGTTGGAGGAGATCCTGGGAAATACTTCTTTCCTCTTAAAAAAAAAAAAAAGACAAATGGAGGGGGAAAATAGTCCCTCTTCCTCTGCTGGATTTTGCTGGGTCTGAGAATAAGCTGATATGCAGAAGATGGAACAGGGAAAGATGGAAAGAACTTGGGTCCTCACTGACAACTCTGAGCCACTTACTGCCTCCGTGTTATGAGACCCCCAAGTAACTTTCATTTATATTTACCTTGTAAGAAATTAAAGCTGAGAAAAAGTCAAATGTAAGAATATGTAACAAATATACATTCCACTACCCAGAGCAGCAAAGGTATCAACACATGTCATGTAACCTCTTAGAAAACTCCATTATATACCTGTGTGAGAATGAGAGTATAAAAGGCAAGTAACATCTTAGCATTATTAGAAGAATAACTTTGATATCATGGGTCCCTTGACAAAGTTCTCAGGGACTCCTGGAGACCCTGAACCTCATTTTGAAAACTGCTGGATTAAGCTACTTTATATTAACTTAGAAAAGAATTATTTGCTATTGTAATTAAATGATAGAGTTTTCTCCAAAAATGATCACTTAATAAAGGGTTACCATTATAACGCATCTAATTTTATCAAAGCAATCAAAACTCTACCCCCAAACCCTAAACACCCACCTTCTCAAACCCAAGTGACAATTCTTAGACAAAAGCAAAGATGATATAAACATGTAGACCTAAGTAGTTACCAAGGGGATCTGGGATGGAGCCAATGAGAAAAAACTTAATCATCCCCATAACTATATTGAACTTTTTAATGCTACCTTTTCCTAATGTTGCAATTTATCAGTAAAATTCAGCAAAAATGTAAGTTCTCAAAAGTTCAAATATGTTAAGTATGAGAAACTCAAAAGTTTGGATAAAGGGGGAAAAAAAAATCACAAAAAACAGGTCATAATACATGCATGCGCTACCAGGGCCACGGTTCAGAAGAAAAGGGAGACAAGAATTATTTCTGGACTGGATGAAAAGCAGTCTACTTTGAACTCTCAGGCACAGCGTCATCTGATGGTTTCTCTGAGTTAGTATAGGAAAAGAACTAAAATACACAAACATCTATGTTCCTCCCTCACTTCACCCCATATGTGGCTCTGATCTAAGTTTTCCTAAAATAAGGCTGCTATTAAATGAAAGTCTCAAATTTATAATCTAATCCATTTTATATATTATGACTCAAAGCTTGTAATTCAGTACCCATTTCCCAGGATCATCACTCTTACCAGGGTCAGCTACCGAACAGCCCAGCTTCCTCCCTTCCTCCCCTCTCCCTCCCTCCCTTCCTCTGTCTCTTCATTTACTTTATCGGCTTTGCCTTCTGGCTTGTGGGATCTTAATCCCGATGAGGGGTTGAACCCGGGCCCAGCAGTGAAAGTGCCAAGTCCTAACCACTGGACTGCTAAGAAAGTCCCTTAACCATTCCTTTAAAAACCTACACACTATAGAATAAAGCAAAAATAGTATACTCAGTGGAGACCCAAACTATTCTAAGATGTCCGGTAACCTTCTCTACATCTAACGTCAATTAAAATTCCTAAAAAGAGACACACGTTTACCTTGAGCGCCAGACAATAGTCTGTAGGAGCTTTGTATTTGTTCCGATAGTCCTGTCCATAGTAGACGTTTACATGATCCAGCTGAAGAAAGCACACCAGGTCCCGAGAGACCTGAGAAGAAAACGCCCCAAAGACTGAATTAACAGTAACAAGGTGAACAAGCAAACATCACTGGTAACAGCTTCTGAGAATCAAGCTTTACCAAGTAGAAATTATTGCTGTTTTGTAGAAGACAAGACAGTGAGATTCTCTATAGATGTTTCTTCCTTAAATCTACCACGCAACAAGAAAGGCAGTCCATTTCACTTACCATCTTCTCATTCATAATGAACACTGACTTACTTGGAAAGGGTGGTATTTTAAAGAGACTTTAAATACAGTATAGTATATCAAATATAATATAGTATTATAATAGAGCTCTCTGGAAAGAACAAGAGATACCAGGCAGTTCAGTGCCTGCTGTGCACGTCTCAAGCACAACAATTCTCAAGTCAGTGTTTCCTCGCCAGTTAAAAAGGGGAGACAACATGTACCTCCCAGGACGGTGGTAAAGACCTGATGAGATGATCCTGTAGAGAGCTTCAACAGTGCTGGGCCCCACTAAGCACAGAAGTGACAGCTACCAACAGAGCCCGCAGCAGAAGTATATTACCTAAGCAAAGCTGAAATGCCTTGTAAGCCCAGAAAGCTATTCTCCCCCAAACAATAAAAAACAAAAATGACTCTGACAGAAGTTTTAAAAATAATAAAAGCATGGTTTCAAATTCACCAGGAGAACCGAGATGGGCCCAATGAACGAGCAGAAAATAAACATTTTCAGGTTTCCTCTTCCTTATAATAGATCAATAAACAAAGCAATGCTCATGAGTGGAAACAAATCACCACCTGTATCACTGTGTCAGTCTGCTCACTACAGATTAAAATCAATCAGCATAATGAGGAAGCTTAAAGTCAGCCGAAGGGACACACCTTTGCTTTTCCTTTAGGGACATAGTAGATACCAGATGCTCGCAAGAGGAAATAACGCTTTTTCCAGGACTTCTTGCCATCATCTTTCAACCAAAGAACTCCCTCAATTTCTGGTACAGTTACAGAACTTCCACAAAAACACTCCTACAATAAGAAGATGGTTGGGAAAGACATGATCCTTGGGTTCTCAAACCAAAGTTGTGCCTACCCCTGTGAAATGCATGACACTGTGATTAAACTAAAATACCTTTGTATAAAAACCATGCTGCTAATTTTACCTCAATTAGAACTTTCCAAACATTACATGGCTTTACTTTGGAACAACTATGGCAATCCCTGTGAACTTTTCCCTAAAATTGTTTTTATGAAACTAAGCTGAAACGTCAGCTGAGCTGCACATAACAGCCCTTAAATGCATTTGTAAAAACATAGTTACAGTAAATTTAATGAAAGCATCAGAACTAACAGAAGCATTAAACTTTATTTGTCTCCAAATTAACATTTAGATTAGCCACAACTGTGTTAGTGGCTCAGCTGTGTATGACTCTTTGGGACCCCCATGGACTGTAGTCTACCAGGCTCCTCTGTCCATGGGATTCTCCAGACAAGAATACTGGAGTGGGTAGCCATTTCCTTCCCCAAGGGAGGGATCTTTCCAACTCAGGGATCAAACCCAGGTTTCCTGCATTGCAAGCAGATTCTTTACTGTCTGAGCTACAAGAGAAGCCCAAATTTATATTAGCTGCATGCTAAATAGGAATATATTTTAAAAGAAGGCAACATGCTAAACAAATGATTGCACTTTCACAATTTAAAAACAATCAGTGCATATGATCTAAAACAAGGCAAGCATTTATTATTTAAATGTTTAATACTAAGTTGAAAGGAATGTAAACAAACTAAAAAGTTTGGATTCTAATGTCTATATTTAGATAAGAATTTTAAAAGTCAATCATGTATTTAGTAAAGGGAAAGTAAAAATCCTCACTAAATTTGAACACATGAATATGAATTAATTTCTCCCCCCAAACACAGAAAAATTACGAATTATGAAGAGAATTTCTCTTAATTATAACTAGTCTCCCTATGAAAAGCTGAGTGCTGATCTTCATCCCCCTAATAGTCTTGTTGCTAAATATGAATTTTTTCAGATAATTTTCAAACATACTAACATCTTGGACCTTAGTTCTCTAAAATCAGCAAAAGGCAAAAATTCAATTATACCTGAATTTGTTTTATTAATCTTCAAAATAAGGAGATGTATATTTTTAGGAAAATAACCATTATGATTTTTTAAATTAGTTATTTCAGACTAAGGTTTGAACCATTTGGTAAATAACTATATACAAATTCCTCTCTGGGTAAGCAGATAAAAAAGCACAATCACACCCTTCACTGACCCAACCTTTTCTCTCACTTGTCACCTTCTAAAAGCTCCTAAGTCCTTTCAACCCACTAGTATACTGCTTGGCAAAATAATAGCTTTTATAAGGTTCTTCAGTGTTCTAACAGTCACAAAGCTGAACTCTCCCCATCAGGCTATGGAAGAAAACAGGCTTCTCTAGTTACAATTGTAATTATCTATTGTAATTATCAATACAGAGCAATGACATTCTGGACTTCAAAAGAGATGCTTAATATTTTAATATTATAATGTACAAGGAAAGGGGAGTGGGGAGGAAGAGTCATACCTCCAACAGCACTTCTTTGTTTCTATCTGCCATCTCAGCTGTTTCCTTTTTCCCCAGAAGGTAATTCTGGAAAAATGAGTAGATGAATGTTAAAGGACAAATCCACTCTACTATTCTCCTGGCACAGGTACACAGATGATTTCTTCTAGACACATAGCAACTCTGCGTGTATTTCTGCCTATGCAGAGTGAGGGGAACATTCCTTTGAAACCTGTTCCTGCATCTTCACAGAAGTGCTTAATACTGGCCTCCTCCTTAATTTATCCATTTATTTTGAGTTATTCCATAAACCTCCCTCCCCCAAACCCTGAGGAGATACTACATGCAACAGCCAGCAATATGTTTTCATATATCTAATGAAAGCTACACTGACAGGACCTTAAAGGTTTACAAATCATTTAAGTACAAGTGGGGCAAATTTGCTTAAAATATACTGAGCTTAACTGATTCAAATGTAGAAAATTTAATCTATGTTCTGGCTTTTAAAGAAGAAATCCTAAATTCTCTGAGACTACCATGATCTCATTTACTCGACTCAACTAAAATCTGAATTCTAATTCTTATCCTTAAGAAATGTTTATTCATAATCATCCGTAAAAAATTGTCGGTATTCCTAAATGTGTATTCTTCACTAAAAATATCCAGTAAAGATGTGTCATGATCATGTAGTCTGAAGGATAACTATTCAATAACTTTAACACAGCCACTGTTTTTCCTCATAAACATTTTTTATAGTGGTGGTGTTTTCTTTCACCTATTGATATCTTATAAAATATTTGGGTATTAGGAAGAATTAACAAACATTTTGGGACAAGCAAAGATACCAAACAAATCAAGGTAACATATAATAGAACGTGGGATTGTTTATAATCAAGGTTACTGGGATTTTCAAAAAAAAAATTCAGAAAATGAAAATCAAAGTGTTCAATGGATAAATAATAAAAGTAGAGAAACTTGAATATATAAGTGCTTTTCTTTGATGGATGAGCCTCACTGAATAAAGAGCAGGGTCCAAAATGGCTCTGAATTAGAACAGAAATCTGCTAACCCCCTGGAGGTAATCCTGCTTTCCCTAGGGCTCACCCCATCTGGTTCTGTGGAACTAGCAGCTTCTTTGAGGCCTGACAGCTGGGCCCCAGCAGACTTGCCACCTCGGCACTAGTGAATGCTCCCATGGGGTTTTGCAGCCATAAAGCTCCAACTGGGTGGCTGTCAGTCTTTTAACTCTATTAACTTAGCAGGCAGAAAATTATATAATATGAACATTTAAGAATCTTGACCTCTGCAAGCCATAGCCTCACCTGTGGATTTTTGAAAAGTGCGTATTTTTCTATACGCTCCATAAATATAAGCTTGTTTTGGCTATCTCTTGTCCAATTAAGAAGATTTTCAACCAAGTTTTCATGATCTTCAAAGATTCTCTCTGTCCCAAAATAAAACACCAGTATTTTGTTAGTATTTGTCAGAACTGCATAAAAGACAAGAAACCTTGCGAAGTATTTGACAGCAAAATCAAAGAATCTAAACTGACACCCTTAGAGACTATCTGGTATTTCCTGTATTTTCAAATAAGGAAACATGCCCTCAAGGTGTTAAGTGACTTTAGCAAGGTCACACAGCTGCTACAAGGAAGGATCAGGACTAGAATCTAGATTGCCTGACTTCAAGGTCTTCTTTAGCCTTCACCCTTTTACTATCCCGCCCTTAAACACAATCTGTTAGTCGCATTTCATAAATTCTGGTATTGAGTGCTTCCAACACTATTTATTCCTTGTCATTCAAAAATTTCCAAGATGATTTCCTCTTTGGTCTATAAATTGTTTAATTTTAAACATAGGTATATTTTCTAATTTCCAAATTAGGAATCAAAGAACATTTCCTATAGTCTGAACATATGTTCAAAGAACATATTCTAGAGATACTGATTTTTGTTTTGAAATTTCTAGAGAGCTGCTCATGACCTCATACTGGAATCAATTTTTGGAAACATTACACTTCTGCCTGTAAAAAAAAAAGTGTATTTCCCTGTTATTAGTGTAAATATATCTATATTCATTTTTGTCTGCTTGATTATATTGATCATCTCTAAGATTCTTAGGTGAAAAGTTTCTACTGTGAAGGCAGACTTGTGCATTTCTCCTGGTAGTTCCGTCAACTTTTGCTTTATGTAATTTAATGCCATTATTAGATAAAATTTAGAATGATTTTATCTTCCTGATGACGTATGGTTCTCCTTATCTCTAGTAATGTATGTTGCTTAAAGTCTATTTTGTCTGATATTAACATAGTTAACATTATCTTTCTTTTGGTTAGTGTCTTTCCACATTCCTTTTACTTTCAAGCTTTCTGTGTCTTTAGGAAAAAGGTCTTTTGTAGATAGTGAACAACTGCATTTTGTTTATTCATCCTTCCTAATAATCTCTGTTGTTTAAATGAATGATTTACATTTGTCACAGCTTATTTTACCATCTTATTTGGGGTTCTTAGTTTTCCTTTATTCATTCAACAAGTAATAAATAACTACATATTCTATTTGTATCACTGTGCCGCATATGATTAAATGATAGTTATGAATCTTAAACCTACACTCATGGAAATATTCTACAATCTAGCAGCCAAAAATTTTCTGGGTATGGTGATGCCACATCTGTGAACTTGAACCTTTCTAATTCTTCAAGAATAGTTATAATAAGTATTATTAGAATATCTGCCTATACCTGTTAATAAACTTCTAACTGATGGTTTGGTTTGGGGGTTTGTGTTTGTGGATTCTAAGAGAAAAAGGTTAATTATCAAATTTTTATTGCTCTAGAAACTGCTATAAAATATTTAAAGATATAACAGTCAGTAAAAGCAATGCAAATATATTTTATAAACAAAATGGCAAGTTGAAATTGACTATTGACTAAATATAGCCTAATAAAATAATTATTGTGAGGTTTCTATAATCACATATTACAAAAAGAAACCTTTTTAAGGTTTTTAAGAGTCAAAGATGGATTTGTATGGAAATACAAAAAACCTTGAATAGCCAAAGCAATCTTGAGAAAGAAGAATGAAACTGGAGAAATCAACCTATCTGACTTCAGACTATACTGCAAAGCTACAGTCATCAAGACAATATGATACTGGCACAAAGACAGAAATATAGATCTATGGAATGAAATAGAAAGCCCAGAGATAAATCTACACACCTATGGACACCTTATCTTTGACAAAAGAGGCAAGAAATAAATGGAGAAAAGATAATCTCTTTAACAAGCAGTGCTGGGAAAACTGGTCAACCACTTGTAAAAGAATGAAACTAGAATACTTTCTGACACCATACAGAAAGATAAACTCAAAATGGATTAAAGATCTAAATGTAAGACCACAAACTATAAAACTCCTAGAGGAAAACATAGGCAAAACACTCTGACATAAATCACAGCAGGATCCTCTATGACCCACCTCCCAGAATACTGGAAATAAAAGCAAAAATCAACAAATGGGACCTAATTAAACTTAAAAGCTTTTGCACAATGAAGGAAACTATAAGCAAGGTGAAAAGACAGCCTTCAGAATGGGAGAAAATAATAGCAAATGAAGCAACTGACAAACAACTAATCTCAAAAATATACAAGCAGCTCCTGCAGCTCAATTCCAGAAAAATACACGACCCAATCAAAAAATGGGCCAAAGAACTAAACAGACATTTCTCCAAAGAAGACATACAGATGGCTAACAAACACATGAAAAGATGCTCAACACCACCCATTATTAGAGAAATGCAAATCAAAACCACAATGAGGTACCATCTCACCCCGGTCAGAATGGCTGCTATCAAAAAGTCTACAAACAATAAATGCTGGAGAGGGTGTGGAGAAAAGGGAACCCTCCTACACTGTTGGTGGGAATGCAAACTAGTACAGCCACTATGGAGAACAGTGTGGAGATTCCTTAAAAAACTGGAAAGAGAACTGTCATACAACCCAGCAATCCCACTGCTGGACATACACACTGAGGAAACCAGAGTTGAAAGAGACACATGTACCCCACTGTTCATCACAACACTGTTTACAATAGCCAGGACACGGAAGCAACCTAGATGTCCATCAGCAGACGAATGGATAAGAAAGCTGTGGTACATACACCCAATGGAATATTACTCAGCTATTAAAAAGAATGCATCTGAATCAGTTCTAATGAGGTGGATGAAACTGGACCCTATTATACAGAGTAAAGTAAGTCAGAAAGAAAAACACCAATACAGTATATTAACACATATATATGGAATTTAGAAAGATGATAATGATGACCCTATATGCAAGACAGCAAAAGAGACACATGTAAAGAACAGACTTTTGGACTCTGTGGGAGAAGGCGAGGGTGGGATGATTTGAAAGAATAGCATTGAAACATGTATATTATCATAAGTGAAACAGATCGCCAGTCCAGGTTCGATGCATGAGACAGGGTGCTCCGGGCTGGTACACTGGGATGACCCAGAGGGATGGGATGGGAGAGAGGTGGAAGGAGGGGTACATGATGCGGAACACATGTACATCCACAGCTGATTCATGTCAATAGCAAAAACCACTACAATATTGTAAAGTAATTAGCCTCTAATTAAAGTAAACAAATTAATTTTTTTAAAAGTCAGATGGTATCAAAAAAATGAGGAATTTTCAAAGTTAAAAAACACCATAACAAACTACAAAACATAGGAAACTAAGACTTTGTACATCTAGCTAAAAATAAGATGTGCTTTATGTTTCCCCTGAAAGTCAAATGTTGTTATCAAGGCTTCAGTACAAATGTGAATAAATGTGATGGCTTTTAGTAATGTGTCTAATATATGCAGTTCTTAACAATATCTGAAGGGAAAAAATATTTTGTTATCTTAAAAAAAGAACAACTTTGTTTGGTCATAAGAAAATCTAAAATGAACTGGAAATGATACTGTACTCAAAGAAATCTCAAAATATATGGGGGAAGAATGGGGGAAAGATAAATGTAAAAAAGCCAGGGTTATACTATAGGAAAAAATATTAAAATGTCTCTAGTTGCTTTTATCAACATGAAAACAGCTGAAATTACACAGAAATTTTAAAAATAATTATAGCAATGATATTACTAACCCATCTGTAACTCAGAGATGGTTTCCACCAGAGACCAGTCTAAACTATAACCGCAGTGGGATTTGTCCATCAGGTTATCCAGCACTTGTCTCACTGTCTGCCTCTCATCCACCATCATTGTTTTAGAACTATCATCAGACATGTGGACTCTAATCACCAGCTGTTAAGAGGAAAAAGGAAAATTAAATACAAACCGAAAAACAGGCATTCTAAAAACTTCCAATATTGAAGTTTTCTGAACGATGTCCTTAGCTAAATATAAGTTAAAACACAAATAATGACTATATTATGCAAGAATATTCTAAAATTAAGTATTCAATAACTAAACAAATTTAATGTTTTTTTTAAAAATTAAAATAACATATAAGATTATAATAAAGCTATTTTGTTTTACTCTTTTAGAATTTAGAACCAGAAAAGTTATTTCTTTAATAATGTATTTTATTCACCAACAAATATATATGGAAATGTATTTAAAAAGAAATACCCTGCTATAGCTTGCTGCATCTTACAGTTATATTATATAAACAAGGCAATTCTTTATAAATCCATAAAATGAATAAAAATCCCAAACCAAGAAAAAGCCCAAATATCACCTTTTTCACTTGTGCCTCTTTAATTTTCTCTAGGGCAACTCTGATCTTCTCAGCTTTCAATTTTGCTGCCTGTTCTTCCTGTGGACACAAAGCACTTCAGATAAACTAATGCTAAAATAATGAGAATTTTTTGAGAAGTCTTTTTATCCTTAAGAACACTGTTAACACTGAATTTCAGTAAGAATATAACTTCACACACTTAATATGGAGCACATTTTAGAAATAACCAGGTTCACAAAGAGAGTAGACATATTATTAAAAAAATTTTTTTAAGATCCACACTTGAAGATTTCTTATATTAAGACTACATTTTCATATTCTAGGGCTGTGGTAAATTAACTTAATTTTAATTTAATCCAACAGTTTTATTCCTGACTGTCAATCTGAAACAGACAAATTTCAGGTTTCAAGATAGGGAAAACGAAGCTATCTGTGGGCCTGCCAGTGACCCTGAATTTATACCCCCCTCGAAACTGTGGGCAATCTTTTGCATATCAACATTTTGTCCTGTTGTACTGAAAATGTATCATCATCATAAAAACAGAAGAAAAAAAAAAACCCAGCATCAATTCATCTCTCTGCAACCATATAAAAACAATCATAATAAAAACATAGGTATATTCTCATTAATACATAAATATGAACAAAGGAGGGTGCATTTAATTCTAAGTTTTACTCTGCTTTGGAACAATCACACAATATAATCAATTTCTCATGTCACTAAATTCAATTTGGTTTTTAATTCACACTATTTAAAATACTAAATGTAATTTTCCAAATATTTAACTTATAGTAATTTCTGCTTCATAAATTTAAATGAATAGCAATTAAATAAAACTATACTTAAATAAAATAAAACATTTGCCTATTTTCTCCTAGAATAACATACAGTACTGTAATACCTTGTACTTACTTGTACTTTCCAGCAAGAGGCCATAGTACATTGCAGCATTAATCTCCAGTTGAAAGAAACTCATGAAAGTAAACCTTTGCTTATAATAATTACTTTTTAATTCTAAGCTCTTGGTTGCTCTAGAAAATATCTAAAATATCTAAGAAAATATAAAATACCATATTATATATTCCTTTACTTAACATGAGACTAGACTAATTTATCAACTAGACTAATTTATCTGCTCTAGATTGTGACTAATAATCACAACCCATGTGTTATTCTTCATTAAAAAACTGAAGTTTTCAGGGCAAAAAAACAAGTTAATTCATTTAACAGATTATTCCCTGTTCTCTTAAATTCTGTTGGCTTTCTTATTTTTGATCTGCTTCTCTTCTCATTTCATACTCATTTCAAGGCCAATGTCTCCCTCATTTCAAGCTTAGTATTTACTACTCTGCAGAACAGAGAAGAAAACAGTTAGGGAAGACAGTGGGCTTGTTTGCCAGAAATCTGATCCATTTCAATAAAAGCAGTCAGTGAATTAACATAATAACCAAGGTCAGGAAATACTATCTGCAAACCCAATTAGACGGAGAACAAAGAAGTGCATTTTAACGACAAAGAGGAGTAAGACTGGATTCTTAGATTCTTAGGTATATATACTCCTTCGATTAAAGAGTAAATCATCCTATTTCCCCTCTTTATGCAAATAAACTATAGAATTATAAAATATGTTGACTGTATATTTTAAGATATATATTTCTTCTTTTTAAAGAAGGTTATAAAATGAGAAAACTAGAATATTGTCATTAAAATTCTCAGTTTCTAGAATTCTGTGTCTTGGAGAAACAAAATCTTTATTAAATTACCAAATTCTATGTGTGTTTCTGATGAGTAGAGCACTACTCTATAAAGGAATTTTAAGTATGAGCATTTCCCAGTGGTTTTTATGAAATCAGTTATTTGACCATATTTTGGAAAAGAGTAAAGCAGAAGTTTTATGAGTGTTTTCTCAAGGGAATAATGATTGTATGTTTCTTCATGGGTCATTTGCCACATCCTTATATTGGTATGAATATCTGCTACAAAGAAATTTTCCAAAGCATAATTTCAACTTTCACTTCATATTTCTGAAAAGCAAATTTAAATCTCAAAGTCTGATGAGGAAGAACGGATAGAATCAATGCTTTGTGTAGCTGGAATATAAACATGAACTTCTACAAGGCCAAATTCTTTTACATTAAAACTAGCCTGTAAAATTAAAAAAAAAAAAGAAAAAAGATGTCTTCAAAGTAAAAAAAATATATTTTTAAGAAAAAGAATATCAAGAGAATGACAAGCCATAGACTAAGAGAAAATATTAGTAAAATATTTATCAGACATATCTGATAAAAGAACTAACATCCAAAACATAAAAGAACTCTTAAAATTCAATAAAATAATGAACAACTCAGTTCAAAAACTGGGAAAAAAACCTGAACAGAAGGTTTTCACCAAAACAAGATTTGATGAAATCTTTTTTAACCAAAGATTACACAGATGGCAAATAGCCTGTGAAAAGCTGCTCATATATACCATGAGAGAACTGCAAATTAAAACAACGATATACCACTACGCATGTATCATCTTAGACTGCAAAAATACTGGAAACACCAAACGCTGGTCAGGTTGTGGAACAACAGGAACTTTCACTTTTCCCTGAGGAATGCAAAATTGTACAGCCACTTTAGAAGATACTATGGTAGTTTCTTACAAAACTAAACATGCTCTTACAACACCATCCAGTAATCAAGTTCCTTAGTACCTACCAAATGAGCTGAAAAGTTTACCTCCACCCAAAAACCTACACACTGATGCTTATAGCAGCTTTCCTTATACTGCCAAAACTTGGTAGCAACCAAGATATCCTTCAGTGGGCAAATGGATAAACTATGCAACATCTAGACCATGGAATATTATTATTCAATGCTAAAAAAAAAAAAGAGAAAGAATGCAGGAGACCCGGGTTCAATCCCTGGGTAGGCAAGAACCCCTGAAGAAGGGAATGGCAACCCATTCCAGTTATTATTGCCTGGAGAATTCCATGGACTGAGGAGCCCGGCTGGCTACAGTCCACAGGGTCGCAAAGAGTCAGACACAACTGAGCAACTAACTCACGAAAGCAAAAAAAAAAAGAATTATCAAGCCATAAAACACATGGTGGAAACTTTAATGTGTATTACTAACTGAGAGAAGCCAATCTGAAAAAGCTACATACTATGTGATTCCAACTATACAAGATCCTGAAAAAGTAAAACTATGGAGGCAGTAAAAAGAATAATCGTTGTCAGAGGTTGGGGGTGGGAGGTGGGAGGGACGTGAATAAGTGGAATACAGAGTATTTCTGTGGGAGTGACACTACTCTGTATGATACTATAATGATAGCTCTATGTCATTATACATTTGTCCAAACCCACAGAATACACACCAAGAGTGAACCCTAATGTAAATCATGGACTCTGGGTGATAATAATGTCACCTATACTTGCTCATCAATTGCAGTAAATGTACCACTCTGGTGAGGGATGTTGATAATGGGGATGCTATGCATGTGTGAGGGCAAGTAGTATATGGGAAATCGCTATACCGTCTTAATTTTATTGTGAACCTGAAACTGCTCTTAAAAAAGTCTTTTCAAAAAGGGAATATAAAAATTTTAATATAACATTCTGATACTGGTTATAAATACCAAAGCAGCATTTTCATACTTCCATTTTAGTATACTATTATTTACCAAATACAATAGAATACAATCAATGCTATCTTTTGAAGCACTGACATACAAAGTCATTCAATTATAAGATTAGTTTCAACTCCCAGATCAGTTTCTGCTCCAAAGGCTAAAAAGTTGACACATAGGAAGAAAAGATTACAGAAACAAGAGAAACAACCAATTAACGTACATTAAACCAATTAGATTCCCTAGCCATCACTGCTGCTGCTGCTGCTGCTAAGTCGCTTCAGTTGTGTCCGACTCTGTGCAACCCCATAGACGGCAGCCCACCAGGCTCCCCCGTCCCTGGGATTTTCCAGGCAAGAACACTGGAGTGGGTTGCCATTTCCTTCTCCAATGCATGAAAGTGAAAAGTGAAAGTGAAGTCACTCAGACGTGTCCAACTCTTAGTGACCCCATGGACTGCAGCCTACCAGGCTCCTCCATCCATGGGATTTTCCAGGCCAGAGTACTGGAGTGGGATGCCATTGCCTTCTCAGCTAGCCATCACTAAGAAACCATTTTTATGTAGAACAGCCAGGTGGGGCTATTTTAACATCCAAATTCAGCTATTCTTTCAGTTGCTCAAAATACTACTCTTAATAACTATATAAATTGGTCCGTGTTACAGCTGCCTCAAATTTAAGAGCTGGGAATCTGCCTGCCTATGCAGGAGATTCGGGAGCCATGGGTTCAGTCACTGGGGTCAGGAAGATATCCTGGAGTAGGAAATGGCAACCCACTCCAGTAATCTTGCCTGGGAAATCACAAGAACAGAGGGGCCTGACGGGCTACAGTCCATCGAGTCACAGAGTCGGACGCAGCTGAGCACACAGGGACACAACTGAGCATGCAAGCACAAGCTTAACTCCAGTGTAGGCAAATTTCAGTTTACTCTTCTCCAGTTCATTAGCAAGGATAATTAATCTCTGCAAGAAGCCTCTTTTAGAATTTGAATGTCACCGAAGCAAAATGAAATAAAAATATTTTATCAAATTGCAAGATTCATAGTACTTTATACTTCCCATGGACAATAAGTTCTTCCTCAGAAAGTCTGGGGACTTCCCTGGTGGCTCAGATGGTAAAGCGTCTGTCTACAATGCGGGAGACCCGGGTTCAGTCCCTGGGTTGGGAAGATCCCCTGGAGAAAGAAGTGGCAATTCACTCCAGTACTATTGCCTGGAAAATCCCATGGACAGAGGAGCCTGGTAGGCTACAGTCCATGGGGTTGCAAAGAGTCGGACATGACTGAGCGACTTCACTCACTCACTCACTCCGAAAGTATGGTTTTTATCTACTATATTTAATCTAGAATCATAACTTTTAACTGTAACAACCAAAAAAAGGAAGAAACTGTTTTAAGATCAGAGTGTCGTGTGATGCAGCAAAGATCAATAAATCTTTGCTGATGTGTTATTTATAGATTATATACTTAGAAGACATCTAATAGTTTCTTTAGGCAATACAAAGCTGTGTTCAGTGTCTGCAGGCCAAGTTTAATACAAAGAACAAAGCTTTGTTCATCTCATATTCTGTTTGTTAAAGTTGGCAAAATGAGGTCTTAAGTTTTCTGCCCCTTATCTTTGGACTATCCCTTTGTTCACACTGTCTCACAACCATCCTAAACGAAAGTAAAAGATATCTCACACATATAACAACTTAACTTTCTCTCTTACCCCTTCCCTAAAAGGGCAAGAGACAACCTATTTTCCACCTGAAAAACTCCTGTGTGGCTATCAATAACCATCAAATGCCAAGCCTTCTCAAATTTACATAAAGGACAAAAACTCAGTGAAGATCTTATGATTAAATGAAAGCCAATGCTGTGGTTACAAAACATTACAGCATTTTCTTAGAGTAAAAATTAGAATACTTATAGAAAGTTAAAGTTGCAAAGAACTGGCTTTGAATTCCTTCAACTATGAAATGATTTTGGGCTCAGAACAAATGGGATTGAAATTAAGGGGCCGAAAATAAGTGAGCTTTTTTTTTTGAGATCAAGTTTATTTCATAGATTACAACAGTAATACAGTTATGTAATTTAAAATGATTCAAAGAAAACTTGGGGTGATGAACAATTTACTGCCCATGAAATGTTCTATCAAACTGCTTAGAACCAAAATAATCATAGTAACCACTTAGTTTACTTCCCCCTGAAGAAATCATGAAATATATTCTCAACTAAGAAAAGAACTAATATTAATCAAACACCTACCTACTTGCCATGTACTATAAGGCATGTGCCTCATTTAATTATCAATAATGCAGGACTAACATTATTATTATGTCCACTGTACTGATTTAGGCCCAGAAAGAATTATCTTTCAAAGATCATACAGGCTGTTATGAAGTGAACAACTACCTGTTCTTCCCATTATGTCACATCCCGTCTGTCTGTGAAGATTTTAGCATAAACTTTGGGGGGATAATAGTAAATAAAAACTGCTTATCAAAGATAAAACACTTTCAGTAATATACCAGCAGTTTTACAACTTCTCTGAAGAAATGGTGGTTAACAAGTACAGCAGTCCTTGAAACCTTGATAGTCACTAGAGGACCATTCTTTTATATGAGAGATGTTTGTCCAGACTATGCAGGTCTGGGCTTGAATGCAGAGAATATAGAGTTCCTAATCTCATGGAGTTTACATTTAACATGAGACAAGAAAGAGAGAGCCATGGGATAAGTCAGTCAGTGGTAAGTTCTATGAGAAATAAATAAATAAAGCAGGCTAAGGGAATAAAGAGGGACAAAGATGTGTTACTGTATCAGAAGGTCCGTCTTCTGGATGGCACCCAGAGACTTATGGGCATCAGGTCAGCAATGGGTCCTTTGCCTACTGCTCCCATTTATAAAACATTCTGCGCTGGCAGTAATGCCGCTCCTAGAAGAAACAGGTTGGCATTGTTTTCGCAGAGGCTCCCCACTCAGAATTGTATGTTGTTCAGTCATGTCTGACACTTTTGCAGCCCCACGGACTGTAGTCTGCCAGGCTCGTCTGTCCTTGGGATTTTCCAGGTAAGGATACTGGAGTGTGTCTCCTTCAGGGGATCTTTCCAAAGCACGGATAGAACCCACGTCTCCTGCATTACAGGCAGATTCTTTACCACTGAGCCCCCAGGGAAGCCCCTCAGAACTGTATATATACGGGGTAGTTATTTCATTAGCAGCAGTACAATGACAATTGGATTGATGATGGAAACAAACAAGCAATAAGCATTCCTTTTGCATTCCAGGCCCTAAGCAGTGTTCCTGTGTTCATTTTACTGTGTTCAACTACCAAGTGTTATAAAGTCCTAGTTTGGAAAAGTGCAGATCAGAGGTGAGTCAGTAACTGGGACACCATGCTTTTTGGGGAATCAGACAGCCACACAAGTGGTATCAAAGAAGTATAAACTCAACTTAGCTTCAAACAGCCATGTGCTATGGTGCAGAGGGCACTGACAAAGAGAGGCCCCTGTGGCTCTGGTTATCTAGGCACTTCTGACACCTCATTCTTGACTCCATTCCCCACTCCACCCTAAATGTTCAGGTTCTGTGCTACCGAGTTATTTTCAAATGACAAATGGGTAACTGTATATAAGTAGGGCAGGATATAGTGGCAGCTAGAGTCAGATGCTGGCTACATATAGCAGGGATGCCACCACCCCAATACTTGGATTGGAGCACAGATGGCTCTACTGTGGGTACAGTGGGTGGCAACAGCTCTCAGGCAGAAGGAGATGAGAAGTGGCTGCATTTATCCCAAACTTGCAAACAACCATTTTCCATTTGTTGAATGGATGAAGTTACTCTCTTCAATAGTTTCTCACAGCATTTAGGGGAAAAAGAAATACACACTCCCCAGCATGCCCTGAATTAATGATTCCTCTCTACCTCTCCAACACAACTCAAGATACTTCATTCAACTACTGTGGCTCCAGCAACACAGTCTTTCTTCAGCTCCTCAAACCTGACAGGCTCTTTTCTCATGGACCTCTCCACTTGGAACATTTCCCTTCACTCTCAAGCTGGCTGCTTTTCATCCTTCAAGCTTTAAATTAAATGTCACCCCCTTAGAAGGGCCTTTGATGACCTTACCATCTAAAGGAAATGTAGCTCTAATCTTCCCCCTTGTACTCCCTATTACTCACTTGTTTCCTTCATAGTACTTAACATGATTAGAATTTGTCTACATGCTGCATGTAAATGTTCTTTTTATCTATATTCCTAAAGACTGAGGGCAGGGAAAATGTCCACTTTATACAGTATTATATCCCAGCACCTAACATAGTACAAGACTCAACAAATATATGTTGAAAACCAGACAATGGAAATGGTAAAATGCTACACTTCATCTGAGAGCAGTGTACAAAATGTACTGGAGGTGTGACAGGCAAAAATAGACAAGAGTGGCTCTACTAAAAAATATGAGGCTGTTTTAGGGTAGTGGCAATGGGAATAAAATGGATGGATTAATTCAGTCAATCCTGACGATTCTGACAGGCTTATTAGAGCTTTGAGACAGTAAGTGAGAATGAAAGCATGAGATGGCTTGAACCTGGGCAACTAGGAGAGTGGAAACATCCTGAACAGAAATAGAGCCGTCAAAAAAAAAGACAACAGATATAAACTACGAGGCCTCAGGGACAGTGTGGGTAAGGAAGCTGAAGACTCAAAGAATCGGAGGTGCTAGGCATCCTCCAGGAAATGTGTGACAGCAGCCTCTCAGGGAGAGAAGTCTGATCTAGAGAGATCCTAAATGAGGCTCTGAGAGTGAATTCCACGGAGAGAGTGGACTTTGCTATGGTTATAAAGTACACGGCTATCATGTGCTTAGGTTTCTAAACTTACCTCACCTTTAAGGTGCTTCTACCCTATTCCTAGATCTCCTTCCAGGAGAGAAACTCAAACAAAAGAAAGTTCTTATTGCTGATTCTTGGGTCGTCTCTTTAAGTGGACACTCAGGGAGATTTTAATTTTAGCTTTACCATCTTCTTTCTCAAGTTTACACAGAAATATTTTTTTAAAGAAATTTTCGGATACAATAATAAAAATTTAGTGAAATTAGGCATAATTTTTATATTCTTCAGAAACTATCTATAACTCAGACATGCTTGAATTTAACATTTAAGTAACAAAATAAAAACATGATTTGTAAAGAGGCAGAAAGCTATTCAACGCCCCCTATCCTGTGCTTCCTGAGTTGATGATGATAATGGTTAAATGATTTTAAATTGTAAAATACCAGCCCAATGAAAATCCAGCTAGACTAATTCAAACCATTCTGAGGACAGAGAACTGAGAAATTTAAATTGCAGCCTGCTCTTCCAATTTGATTAAACTAATGTAAAGATTATGTTTATATAAATAAATAATTAAATGAGGCATTGATAATATAAACAAAAATTAGAAAACAAAGTCTGCTAAAGAAACTCACAGCATGCATGACCATTAGTAGTAAAAGCTAAAATCAAGCAATGATTTTTAGACTTTAAAATGAAATACAATGTTAAAAACTAGAAAAGTGCAACATACTTAGGAAGATTGTCAGGTATTTATAAAAGTTAAAAACTAGTGAAAAACTACTGCAAATATTTTCTACTCTCTATATTTTCTGATAGTCATTAAGGTCAATAAATAATTACCTTCAATAAAAGGAAAAAATACCTCTACTGAGAACAAGGGTGCAGAAACAAGAAAACACAACCTGAGTAATCTGAGAGCACAATCAAAAACAGAAATTACATTCTACCTACAAAGCAATAAATATTTACATGCAGGTGGAAGAAGTATCACCTTGGTCAGCAAATGAGAAGGTTTTCCTGCAATGTTTCTCAGAAGAAGGGAGGTTTCCCTGTCCAGATAGGAGTGCTTGTGCAGGAAAAGAGAGAAAAACAAAACAAAAAAAGGCAACAGAAGTCAGTGGAGGTTTCATGAGTTTAAAATATAAAGTAGACAAAGCATGAATGATTCTCTACCATTAATTTCATATTTCACCTAAACTCAGTGAAATGCATCTAAATTTAAAACCAGAAAAAAAAAAAAAGAAGAAGAAGAAGGGAAGGGAGAGACCCGCCCATGCCAAGAGTCACGCTCTAGCCCGCTCCTGATGGTCCCTCACTCTGGGAAAAGGGATCACACCCTGCAAAGATCATGGAGCAGCTTGTCTCCCAGGGCTGTGCTTGCGAGTGCTGTTCATGCAGCACAAAGAAGCAGGTGTCAAAGCCCAATGGCTAACCATATTTCTTCCTCTTGTTAAAGCCTATACAAGACCTATACAGCTTTAAATAGTGTAGCCTGAGAGAGGAGGAAAAAAAAAACCACCTCAGTTTCAAAACTTCTGCAATGACTTCCGATCAGTGATAGCTACACCAAGAGGAAAAATGTTCATAAATATTTTGCCTAATGGTATAATGTTTTCAGTAAAATTTTATGAATTCACTTATTACATACTAATAGTACTGCACTGCCCAAGTAAAGGACTTCTAAACGAATGACATAAACAAAATATTATGAAGTGTTGCATCTTAAATTGGTTAAATTAATTTATATATTTTCATAAAAATGATTTGTGAATAACAGTCCCTAAGTGTCCTTTTCTCCTTTAAAATTGTTTCAGTATTGCAATCATATTTATTGAACTCATATAGAATAAATTGCAGCTTTTTTGATATATGTGTAATTCAGACTTGCTTATCCCTAAATAATTCTACATATTTTTTAATGTTATGTGTTTATTAACCATCATTTAAAACAATGCATGGCACAGCTTGTGGAATTATATAAAATATTTCACAATATTATACTTTATAAATCTAAGTATATATCAAATTATTATCAAGTTATTCTTGAGAAATTTTTGGAGAGAAAAATAAATACTAAAGCAGCACCTACTCTCATAAAGCTCACTGTCACAGATAATACAATACACTACTTCAAAATTAAAATACTATTACAAAAAATAACATTAACTTAACTTTTACTTGTACCTATAGTATAGTTGGTTTGCTATATTGTATGTCATTGCCTGCAGTTTTTTTTTTAGTTCAAGATGAGCCTTTCAAGCATACCTGCCCTTTCACCCACACCTAGGTGGTAAAAAAAACAGCCAGAACCAAACCAAACCAAAAACCCCAAGGTTTAAAACAAAAATTGAATATATTCATCAATATCAGCACTAACAAGGTCAAACAAGCACAAAGAAAATCATCTCTAAGCTTTCAATTACCTAGATGGTATAATCTCCTGAAGGTAAATATTAGTTGACTTGTCTATTAGAAAAACAGTAGATAAGCAAAGTTTCTGCAAACTGAATTTAATTTGAGGTTAGCAATTAGCTAAGACCAGGAAGAATATTGAGAAGGACAACTAAAAAGACCAACTGTAACTTTCATTGCCCTTTTCCTATTCATTTTTTGTTATTCTCATATAGGGACAAAAACATATTATTACATCATTATGTAAAACATAGAAAATAATTTATTGAAAGACTAGTCTTATTTATCTTACTCACAAAAATTACTTTCTCAAAGATGCCCAAAATGAGTAGAATATATTTATTCAGATAATTATTTTTCAAATTAAAAAAAAAATTTGCTTGAGGCCATCAAAACCAATCATTCTTTGGTAAATACAGTTCTGTGTGGGTATAAGTTGCTCAGTCGTGTCTGATTCTTTGCAAGCCCATGGACTGTAGCCTGTCAGGCTCCTCTGTCCATGGAATTTCCTAGGCAAGCGTACTGAAGTGGGTTGCCATTTCCTTCTCCAGGTGATCTTCCCCACCCAGGGATCGAACCCAGGTCTTCTATATTGTAGGTAGACACTTTACTGGCTGAGCCATCAGGGAAGCCCAAAATAAATAAAACTCTAGACATTAAATTCAAGTTTAAACTTTAAAAAATGTCTTACAAAATTTATTCCATCTTCAAACTCAAATCACCTCAAGACTTCAAATTACTAAAAAAAAAATCCCAAAATCTATCTGATCAGATTTTATCTAACTGTATTTGTTTACAGACCCTGAAGTAGAAGTTACTGATTTTAAAATACTGAAGGTTTAAATAAAATAATATTTATTGTGCATAATAATATTGTGCAAAAATGATATTCCTCAAAAATAAGGTTTAAATACTGAACTTTAAAAAAAAAGGAGAGAATCATGATTGGTGACCCCCAAGCAAGACACATCTAAAAAATGAGACCACAAACATAGCTGAACAAGATCATGAATCACATGTTTGGGACAGCCATGTACTACTTAACTGCTAGCAGAAAGGGAGGTTAGGGCTCCATGTTCCCTCTAACTACAGGGATTATAGCTGAAAAAACAAAAAATATAGAAACCAGAAGCAGCAAATGCCTTCGGTCAATAAATGTCTTCCTTTATCTATCTTTCCCTACTGGTGCCAGTCACACATGGCTGTAGAATTCCTCAGAATGGAGGTGGGGGTGGAGGGAGATCTGGTTACTGGAGAAGGATGCGAGAGGGATGAGGAGAGCGGTGTTCAGTTGGAGGACTGAGAGAAGGGAAAGACACAGTGCTTTGGGCACATCATTAAATTAGTCTCTGTCTTGGTACATGTTGCTGGTAACAAAAATGCACATAGCTGCATGTAGGGCCTTCTTATCTTTTCTTTCATTCACCATGAACGCAAAGTCAGCAGCCTATTTTTAATTCATTAAATTTAATTCATTAAAAATAGCCCATTTTCTTTATTAGCCCATTTTCTTTCTGTCTTTTATTCTCTCCTTTTTTCATTTACTCAATTATTTATTCAATGTTGAGCCTGGAACCATGCCAGACACAGGAGATGCAAAGGTACCCAAGACAGGCATTACCTGGTCTCACAGAGCTTAGAATCTAACAGGGAGGAAACTGACAACTACACTGAAGTGTGTAAGTGGTAGTAAGAGGCAGAGACAGTGTCTAAACCAAATCAGAGGTCTTGCAAAGTACTTCTGGAAAGGCCTCAGGTCTCAAGTCCTGCAGGATGAGCAGGAGGCAGCTCCAAGCGTAGTGGAGGGCACAGACAGAGCAAAGGGAGGTGCCAGTGGCACTCAGTGCTGGTGGTGCTTCCCTCTGGGAGGCATTTCAGGGGGAGCTGGGAATACTCTGGGCTGTCACAGTGAGGAGGAAGGGGCATTACCGGTATTTACGAGGAGGGAAGCCATAAACACTAGATGCCCTGCAAGCATGGAACAATGCCACAGAATTAACAACCAAAGTCCCATGTCACACATGAATTTGTAATGTCCTTATATGGAAAATCATACAGCTGGGAATTTCTGTTTATAACAATCTGAGTTTCAAACTCAATAACTCCATTTTACATATAAGCACAAAGTATTTCTGTGTAATTCTGATATTCAATGACTATTCTAGGAATGCTATTTACTTACTAGAAATTGAGGGAAGCCTGCACTTAATTCTGTTCAACCTTTACCAAGAATTACTCATTACACTGGGAAATCATTTCACCAATGGAAAATCTGCTTGAAGTATAAAAAAAAATTTGCCAGTACCAAAACTGGTAGCATCAGTGTGCACTCTGTCACATGCAAGTAAATGATAAGAGTTTTGAAACTGCTTTTAACAGAATTAAGAACTAAATACTAATAATGAAAAGAAATGAAAGGCTGAAATTTCACTGAGCTTCATTAACAGATTGTGTTAAAATATTTCAATTGCTTGTCTTTCAGAGTTATTTAAAATACAGCACAATGAGAATCTATAATGTAAAAAGTCAAATGTAAAAATCATTTTATTACTACCTAACCCCATGCTACAAGGCAGAGAATAATTTTGTCACTATAGTCACAAATAAGAGTCATTAAATTTGCAAGAATTTTGCACTTCTTCATTTTCTTTTCTTTGGTAATATATAAATTGTATCAGCACATTATTCCTACTTCATTTAAGGTTATTTCACTTTTACTAGTTACTATATACAGGTGTGTGTTTTGTCTGTTATTATGTGTCATAGTATGTTTTAATTCTGGGTCCACTTATATTTCTTTCTTTTTCCTGTAAAAATGACTTCTGATCTCCCTTTTCTTAAATCCAAGGTTCTTAATTGTAAGTAGGTGTAGGATTTGACTATTTTTTCATCGTGTCTTTTAATACAGTTTTTAAATGGCTAACCACTTAAAAATGAAAATATACACATTAAAATATCATAAATTACTTTTGGCTATTTCTCCCTCATGCTAGGTGATAGGGCATTAAAATCACTATAATGGGGGGGTGTAGGTAAGTTATATTATTTATGAATTTCATTTGGGATAGTAAAGATAATGTTATAAATTATTTGTTAGAAGATATGAGTACTGGGGCTGAAAGGACTGGGCACTGCTGCCTGAGTGGAAGAGATGACAATGCAGATATGATTAGTAAGTGTGGCTGGTACTTTGGAGCTTAGGGGACAGGCCAGAGGTAAGGTTGGGGAAAGTTTTTCACTAAGCAGGATATAACCCAGTAGTGACTTGTGAAATCAATTCACTGGGTTACTACCAGTATTTTTAAAGGACAGGAAGAGAGGGAGGAAGAGGGGAGAGGAGAGGTCAGAGGGAATCTTATTCAACTGGGGGGAGGGGTGGGAATTTATTTTTTTTCCAATGCTTCATAGATGACCCTGAAACAGCACTGTCTAATGGAAAAACAATACGAGCTACAAATATAAAATTTTCTAGTAACCACATTTTTTTAAAAAGTAAAAAGAAAATGGTGAAATAAACTAATGTTAGCATCTTTTATTTATTTTTTTGTACTAAGTCTTTGAAGTCCAGCATGTATTTTTATCTTTATAGTGCATCTCCATTTGGATTAACATTTGGAGCGTTCAATAGCTTCATCTGGCTAGTGGTCACCGCATGGAACTGCACAGCTCTAAACATCCAGGTTCGTTAATCAATGACCAAAGGAAACATTTTTAAAGAAATTAGGTTTCAGTTAAGTACTGGTGCAGAAGTCATACCCTTGATGTCCCCATTCTAAAGAACAGTTAAATTTAGTAATATCTTGAGAAATTTACAGAAGCCCTTAGCTTAAGAACAAAACAGAAAGTATGCGGTTCAGGTTCCAATACAAAATTTCTCTATACCAGATACGCTATCACTAACACAATCTTACCATGAGTATTAATATTCAATGGTACTGTATCATATGGTTGTTCATGTTTCTGCTCATGTATTTTTTAAGCCTGGTTTAATTTTTATTCAAAAAATTGAGATATATGAGAAGGTTTAATCATCAGGAGTTCTAAAGAATGCATTCCTCTTCACTGATACTTCAGTAGTCCCAATGGACATGATTACAGAACTTACAGGTGTCAGTTCAGCCTGTTCTTCTGTGAAGTCAATATGACGCTTGGCCTGCTTGCTGGGACATCTCAGAGAAATAGCATGCTGTGAAAATGCAGGAAGGAAGAAAATGATAGGTAAAGGAGGTGGAAAAGGGCAGTTCTCATTACCATGCAGGAAGAGAAAAGATCTCTGAAATGAACTGTTGAAACAAAATAGTAATGAAAAGTTGCATGCACCTCATTGTACTGTGCAAAAATAGAAAAGGTAAGAACCTGATGATCCTAACCCTTTACAATTTAAAGGTAACCTCACTCTTCTTCTGGACAGTAGAGCTCTATGGCAGAACTACCCAGAAATACCTTGTCCAGTACCAATTCATACTTCTGAACTTCAAATGGGTCTTAACTGCTGTTTGGCAGTACTCGCTCTCTTCTCTCCTCTCTATCATTCCCTCTAAGCTTGTTCTAAGCAGTTTCCAAGTTCTTCAAGTTCCTGGTTTCACTCTTTCACCTCTTCATATGCCCTCACTTCCCTCCATTACTAAGGAAACCACACCGATCTATCATGACAATCTTCATCTCTAAAAGGTATCCTACAGCTATGTCCATATTCTCATCCTCTCCAGTTCCATGAGTTAATACCTGCTTCTCCCCTCCAAAGCTACACCATGTCCTAGATCCCACTCATTCCCCCTCTAATATCCCAGTCTCTGACACTCAACTGGTCCAGCTTATTGGGGGTGGGAAGGACAGAAAAATATTCTTTTGGGTACCCTCCTCTTGTTAAATTATTATTTTCTACTTTTTACTGCCAAGTTTCCTGAATTCAGCTGCAGTGTACCTCTTGCACTTATAATTCCCTGCAATCTAGCATCCACCTTTCTCCTCCAAAGTCTTCATCCTTTGAGTTGCAATGCATCCTGTAATTCATTCTTCTTAAAGTCATCAATGACCTTTTAACCAACGTTTCTGTCTTTCCTCTCATAGTACTTGCCTTACTGTACTAAAACTGCTTTGGTTGTCTGTTCTGACATCCCTCTCGCCATACAATAAATTATAATCTCATAAAGACATTGTGTATTATGTTCACAGTTTTATCCCTTACAGCCCAGGTACCCCAGCACTTATGGAATGTATGAATAGCTATTTCTTCTTGGCTTTCATGCCACAGGCTTGGCCAGACTAAGACTGATTTTGCTTTCCTCTCTCTACATTTTCTCATTCAACATATTCTATAACACTATGTCAGTCACCACATCAATGCAAGGCCTACCGAATCTATATTGCCAATATCCTCATTCTTAGGAAATGAGTACTTTAAGTATTAACAGCTAAAAGGGCATGAAAATGCAACCAACTCTCAACTGGTTCAGGGGGAAAAAAAAAAATATATATATATATATATATATAAAATAACAGTAAATGTGGCAAAATGTTAAATTACTGAACATGAGTAAGAGTTTCATGAGTTCTTTATACTATTTTTTCAAATTTTTCTAAGTTTGACATTATCTCAAAATAAAAAGTTAAAAAATAAATCTATTCTCACTAGGCTCAGTCTCACACAAGCTCCCATCATACTTCCAAATGCTTACTGGCTAGTTAAAAAAAAATCATTATCTAAGGTGTTCAACAAGAGATGGCTACATGCCATGTTAAACAGTATGATGGAACATTATTAGTTATTGAAATTCAACACATCCTTACCAAAAATGAATATGCACATGGGAAGTATCAAAGACAATGTGGACCAATTTTTAAATCTTTACTGAATTTGTTACAATATTGCTTGTTTTACATTTGTTTGCTTTTTTTTTTTTTTTTTTTGGCTAGGAGGCATATCTTAGCTGCCCGACCAGGGATAGAACTTGTACCCCTTGCACTGGATGGTGAAATCTTAACCGCTGAACCACGAGGGAAATCCCCAGTTTTTACTTCTTTATCACTACTTTCATAAATCTAAAATCTGTGTTTAAAACACATATGTGAATGTGAAGGTCAACTCACATAAAATTTGCTCTACACCATCTCAGTTTCAAAGTTTCATTTGTTACAAAGCTATCATGTTCTCTATCAATCTCTCAAAAACTCCACAAATCTCTGCAAAGTAAGTTATGAATCACTACTTTCTTGAACTGAAGCTATAACATGTACCATTTATGAGCCAGAATCTTGTTGGGGAGGATGTGTAGAAAAGCAGTGATCTGAAATATGAGCCAAACTCAAGAAATGAATGACCTTCTATCAGAGTCATGGTTACAAAATACAACATTTTCTTTTGGTAGCTAACACTTTAAATAACAACTGGAAGAAAGTGGAGGTTTGTGAACACATATTAATGTTTCAATAAAACAGATTTACATCCATCTTGTACTGAGGTTATGTGCTCTTCACAAATATTAAAAATAAATACAGCATGACGGTTACAAATCCAGACCTTTATGGGGTGGCCAGAGTGCCTGGGTTCAAGCCCCAGCTCAGTAGTTTCCTGGCAATATGACTCTGGGTTTATTATTTAACCTGTTTCCTCATGTGTAAAATGGTGTAAAGATAGCATTTATCTCCAAATGTTACTATAAAAATTAAAGGAGTAATAATAACACTATTATTAGAAGAAGAATGGGAAACCACCAGCCATCATTTGAATTTTATTTAAACCTCAATTCATTTAGATTACAGCTAGCTTACGGTTGTTAAAATTTTAACATATTCAGGAATATACTAAAACACCACCAGATGGGGATGTTACTACATAAATCTCTTTGCCTTTTTTCTACTGCCCATGTAGTTCTGTCTCTAGGCTTGGATCTGAGATGCACTGGCTGGTCTAGCCTTGTCTAGATTCTCCTTCAATTTTATGACGAAGTAGCAAGGTAATGCTAATGCTGTAGGAGCTGTACAACCAGACTGCCTGGGTTCAAATCCTCGGGAAAGTTACCTAGTCACTTTCTGCTTTAGTTCCTTTCATTGTAAAACAGTGGTGAAAGTGAAAGAAAGTGAAAGTCTCTCAGTCGTGTCTGGCTCTTTGCAACCCCGTGGACTGTAGCCCACCAGGCTCCTCCGTCCATGGGATTCTCCAGGAAAGAATACTGGAGTGGGTTGCCATTTCCTTCTCCAGGGGATCTTCCTGACCCAGGGATCGAACCCAGGTCTCCCGCATTGCAGGCAGATACTTTAACCTCTGAGCCACCAGGGAATGGTACCTATTCTCAAGGCTCTGTACAAACTCAGTGTTAAGACATGTAAAGCACCATGCCCAGAACAGAATAAGCAATAACACAGTAGCTGATATTATTTTCTATTTCCCCTCCTCTTCTCTTTATTCCTCTCCTAGATATTTAACTGGCCATTATATAGCCAGTATAAGGTTCTTTATACTGCTCTCCCAACACAAAACAAAACAGACTTAAAACCAAATAAAAACGCTTTTTCGCTTTCAGGTATCTAAGAAATCCACAAAACAAGATCAGGGCATATATGCCAGTGTTGACTGGGCGGTGTGTTTGTACCTATCCCTCTATTACCTTCCTAGGCCAGTGAAATCTACAATTAAAACACCAAGTTGGTACATGTGGATAAATTTTCAGTGAGATGCAGCAACACAGCCATTAGAATTTTAGGAGAAACGTAGTTGTAATAACTAGTAACTCCAATCTTTCAGATACGCAGGCCTCTTAAAATTTCAGAAAGCCCTGAGCGCCCATCTAGTTATTATCTCAGAGCAAAAAGTTGCTTTCTGAGAATAACTTGGGACCTCAATGCCAATGCCACCTGTTATTACAACAAACACAACTGCTGTTTTCTTTCCAGTATCTCAAGATTTCTGCACACATTTATTCTTGAAATAGTTCTGGAAAGTGAAAGAAGTAAAGGAATTACACTGAAGCTATCATATGCTATGCTGCATATCACATTATTAACATACTTGTATATCCACAGAGATTTCATTAAAAAAAACTCTATACACATGAGGGGGAAAAAAACCCCACAACATTGAAAAGCTTTAGTAGCTCAAATATTTAGGAATTTTTCCAATCAAAATATTTACAATACATCATCAAATATTCTTAAAGATTCAGCAAAACTTTTTGAACCTACCATAAGCTTGAGTATATGTTTCTAAAAGCATTTGTATTTTAAAAATATATTTTTGTGTATAAGATTCCAAATTCAGAGGAACTGTTAGTTTAAATCCCACCAGAAAATAAATATATAGGTATATTATAGCACTAACCTTTTATCAGTAAACCCTACTTTATATAAAACTTATAACATGCAATTACTATTTAAATTTTCAAACTGCTGTCTTATTAAGAAGTATTGTTTTATCTTTTAATGTGAATAAAAGTACCAGTAAGTCAACTGTAACATTTATTTCATGTTGCTATAGAGTCTTTATTAGAATTTACTTCAGCTACAATGAATTCTAAATTTAAAAACAGCAAATGAACACTACTGATGGATTTCATAAGAACACTAAAATTAGTCTGTAATTCATTTTTATGTTTATCCATAAACCCATATTTTTATGCTAAATCAAACATTCAGGAAATAATCATTTTTGATGATCAACTTCACTTTATTTTTAAGATACTGATAAAAGCTGGGAGGCAAATGTTATAGTTTCGGAATTCAAAAACAGACTTCCCAGTTATTTGACCTACTTAATCCCCTCTTTGGAATAATGCCGCTACCAAAGGGATAGTTGGAGGCTTAAATGAAATAACATATGTGAAGTGCCTGAAAGCACAGTATTTCAACAAAAGTCAAGAAAGAGAAAGGCAAGAGAAAAAGACTTACTCTTCCTGATGTGAAATTATACTATGCCTAGCCCTGTTGGCTTCAGAGAGCAAGGAGGTAGAAAGAAAAGCTATAAAATTACTTTGTTTTCAGATGGGTGGTTTGAATACCCACATCCCCAAGATACAATAGTACCAATCTCAAATTGATTTTTCTAACTGGTATTAGTGTCACTAAACTTCAGTGAGAGTAACTATTCTGTCCTAGGTTTCTTTAGAATAGGTATAATTACTGCCTCTAAAGAACTTAGAGGTGTCTAAAAAAAAGTTTCACTGTCAGATTTTCATATGCTACTTCATCTGAAGCACTCTGTCTGACCATCTTGAAAGAAAACTGCTGATAATTTTAGAGTACAGAACTTCTAGACAAAGATGGATTGAACACATGCATATATTTAAATGCTTGTTCAAATATCTGATTGCTTCTCTTTTGAGCCAAATAATGTTCTAGGTGCTAAAGATACATTAGGAATCATAGAAAATTTCTGAAAATTCCTCTCCTCATGGAGCTTACATTCAAGTGGAAAAGACAGACAAGCAAAATTTTTAGAATAAAACGAAGTCAAATATATAGTATTCTAAATGGTGATAAACAGAAAAATAAAGCAGAAAAGGGAGATAACAGGCTTCCCTGGGGGTCCAGTGGCTGGAAATCCACCTGCCAAGGCAGGGAACACAGATTCGGTCCCTGGTCTGGGAAGATCCCACACACTGTGGGGCAGTTAAGCCCTCCACAACTCCTGAGCCCTGTGCCTAGAGCCTGGGCTCTGAGTCACCGCAACGAGAACGCAACACACCACAACAAAGAGGAGCCCCTGCTTGCTCCAACTAGAGAACAGACGAGCACAGCAACAAAGACCCCGTGCAGCCATAAATAAATAAAAAAATTTTTAAGAAAAGGGAGGTAAGTACTCACAGGACGGAGGAAGAAGAATTCATTTAAAACAGGGTGCTCACAGAAGGCCTCACTGGAAAAGTGACACGTGAGCAAACTCCTGAAGGCAGTAAAGGGGTACTGTCCTGAGGAAGCGTATCCAGGTGGGGGGTGGGGGGTGGGGGAGGGCAGGTAAAAGGGCTCTGAAGCAGGCTCTGACTACTGGCAAAGAACTGACAGAGCAAGAGAGGGAGGGAAGAAAGGAATGTAGGGGCAAGCCACAGAAAGCAGATCTGGTAAGGCCCTGCAAGGATTTGGGTTTGAAAACAGGTAAGATACAAAGCCTTTGGGTTTGAAAACAGGAGGGGCAAGATCTGACTTACCTTTAATAGGACCACTCAGGGCTGCCATGGGGATAACAGACTGTTAAAGGAATGGTGAACACAGAAGACTAGTTGTGTGTCTCAAGACGATGTTGGCTTGATGGCAGTGAAGGTGGTGGGAAGTGATCAAGTCTGGATATATTCTGAAGTTAGGGCAACAAAATTGGCTGCTGGATTGGAAGGAGGATGGGGAATAAAAGAGATAAAGACTCCAAGCATTTTGCTGATAAACTGGAAAGACATAATAGCCATTAACTGAGATGGAGAAGACTGTGGGAGGAATAAGTTTGGGAGAAAAGATCAGGACTTCAGTTTTAGACCAGTTAAATCTGAGTTACTTTTCAGATGACCAAATAGGGGTGTCAAACAGATGACCAAATAGATTAGAAGGAGAATGCATGAGCCTGGAGTTCAGGGAGAGACACTGGCTAAAGAAACCTGTATTCCCTTGAATCTAAAGATGATTTAATGCCAGTCCTTTCTTGATCTTTATCAGAAACTGTCAACAGACAGCTTTGTACAACCCGGTGTACTGCCATATTGCTGACAGTGAGTGACAGACGCTAACTGACTTTTGAACATGGCTTCTCAACCTTGATGGTATTTTGGGTCAGATAATTTTGTTGTGGGGGCTGTCCTACTGTAGGATTTTAGCAGCATCCCTGGCCTCTACTTACCGGACATCAGTACCACCCTTCTATCACTGATGACCGAAAGTGTCTCCAGACATTTCTGAGTGTCTCCTGGGGGACAAACTAGGTTCTAGTTGAGAACCATTGTTATACAGGGATTAGGATGTAAGGGGGGTTAGTGTACCTTAAATAAATGAGATGGGGATTAAAACTGGGGAGTTGTCAGTGTGTAAGATCACCAAAGGAGTAGACAGAGAGAAGGGCAGTCTGATGCCTGCACCCTGGGGCACTCCACGGCTAAGAGACCACAGGCAGGAGCAGACTGTGAATGGCCAATGAGGCAGTTCTACTCCCTCCACAAATCCCGCTAAAACAAAGAAAAAGGATTTTGTTGTTGCTGTTGTGTTAAAGACAAACTCATGAGAAGACATGGCAAAAATCTGGAAGCTGGAAGCATCTGGTTAAGTGTATACAACTCAGCATGCCCAAGGAAAGCTGAATGCTAAGCCAAAACTGGAGAAAAGCAGAGAAGCACCCCAATTTACATTTTGTAACCTCAAAGCGAAGCAGCAGAAGTGAAGGTGGGACTAAAAGCAGGATTGGCTGAAAGCATATTTAAGAAAGCAGTTAACTCCCAGATTTTTTCCTGCCACCAGCAGTGGTCTCAGGTTCAGACTGATAACTCATTCATAGGACCAAGAGACCGCAGCTTGGCACCAGGCTCACTTAGTTCTGCAGAAAGACAATGTGCTAGCATGCAGCAATGCTGTCTTCAGAAGGGATTTACACAACCCACCAGGGGCCTTTATGGACCCACCACTGTAAGAGAAAGAGATCATGTGAATAAGCACAGGCATCACCCTGGCCTAGGGAAACTTCACACTCCACAGGAAGCAGCCGTGCATTTTGACAGCCAATGTGTGTAGATTCCAGAGTTGCTGGAGGCACATGTTCATGCTCACTTATAAGAGTCACACACTGCACACCATGATCAAGCACAGTGTCTTTTCATAGGCTTCTAGAGTTCACTCACAGTCTTCCTAGTCCATATGCAATCATCAATCAGGGTCAATTTACAATAAACAATATTACTGGGATACATTCTATATTTATTAATCAAGTTTCTAGTAAAAGAATGCCAGGAAAAGGAAAATCCAAGGTTATTTCCCACGGAAAAAAAAAAGACTCAGATCTGCTACTGTTAAACCTTTCTATTTAACACAGTGATTCTCAAATGGGGGCAATTTTGCCTCCAGGGAACATGTACCAATGTCTGGAGACTTTATAATTAGAGGGATGTATGCAGTTATGGCAGGCTTCCCTGGTGGCTCAGAAGGTAAAGCATCTATTTGCCTGCAATGTGAGAGACCTGGGTTTGATCCCTGGGGTGGGAAGACCCCCTGGAGGAGGGCATGGCAACCCACTCCAGTGTTCTCGCCTGGAGAATCCCCATGGAACGAGGAACCTGGCAGGCTACAGTCTGTGGGGCTGCAAAGAGTCGGACACAACTGAGCTTCTAAGCACAGCTCAGCACAGCATATGCAGTTCTGACACCTAGCAGATAGGTGCCAGGATGCCGCTAAACATTCTACAAATGCACAGGAGAGCTCCCTACCACAAACAATTATCCGGCCCAGCACGTGAATAGTGATGATGGGTGAGAAACTCTGACCTGGTACGATTAAGTGGAAGGTCGTGTTGAGGACCATTCCATATCCCATGCCTTCTTTCCCAATGAGCTGTAAAGCCCTGACAACAAAGTGCATGCCCTCCAGGCAGGGGACTGGAAGAGTCTTCTGTGGAGCAGCTTACCCACCTGAGAGAAAAGACCTAAGAAGGATGATACTAGAATAAAGATTTCAAAAGACTAAAAAGAATTTTAAGAAGATGAAATAGATAAACGCCAATTTTAGTCAAACCAAATAAAAGATTTAATCAGCTGGGAGAAAGTTTGGAGTTGAAATAGTAATAAGCATACAAAAAACTATTTTAAATTTTAAAGAATTCCAGGAAAAGCAAAATGTAATGTCTCCAAAAGGAAATGTAATAAAAGTATATTCAGTTTAGTAGTGAACTGCAAGTATACAGGTCATGACAATATAAACACTGAATAGTTACCCAACCAAAATAAATTGGAAGGGGAGGGGAGAAAAGAGGGGAACTGTCTAAGGAGCGCTATATCCTAATTAGGTATATCCTCATTTTCCAGAGTGAGAAGTCAGTAACACAAACAACTGAAGAAAAAAAAAAAATCAAGATACAGCAATATATCTGTAGATTTAATGATACGTAAATACACCACGAATCAGCTAAAAGAGTAGAAAGCACTTATCCCGGGAGCAGAATACAGCGCATATGTGTGCCATGTGCAGCGGGTTGTTTTTTTTTTTTTTTGATAACAAGTCTCTTTAGAACTTCATGACTCTTTAACTCCATGCATGAAAAACTAAAGTATTTTTTTAAAAACTGTATTTGAGTCTGGTGACAATTTAATACATGGGGTTGGGATCTAGTAAGCCTCCTTCTGTTTTCTTGGCTTGAATCTCAACAGACTAGATCCAGAAAAAAAGTATACTGAAACAAGTTCCGGATTTGTTAAACCACTTTTCTACCCATCTTGGCAAGGCAAAAAAACAGGCTGATGGAAAAAACTTTATCTCCTTTCCTTGTTTTTTCCTGGATTACTCACCAAACTTTACATTCGGTCTTATCTTAAATTATTATATCACTGTACACTGGCATCCTTGCCCATGGATACCACTCGATACCATGTGAAGTGTTTGCTAGGAGAAGACTTCACTTTTTACTTTATTTGCTCTTCAACTGTTACTTATAACGAATGTGCTTTTACTGAGGGAACTTTTATAACGAATGTATTTTACAGATGGAAACATACACCAAGATTCTTAATTAGCTCATAATCTGCCCTCATGCCTCTTGACCCAACTCAAAATAATATGACTGAAAAGAAAGAACATACAAAACACAGAATAAACAAGAAAGCACATCTCTAATAAAATATTACTCATATCCCAAAAGGTAAGTCTAAAAGATATAAGTGACACATGCTAAGGAGCTGGTGCTAAAAATAATGCTCAGGTTTCACAATGGAGAAAGCAGTTTTCTACAGAATATAAACCATTTAGGAAAGTTTCATTAAATAAACAAAGATTTATTCTTCGATATAATTTGCTAACTTCCTTTACAAGCAACAAAACTCAAATTTATTTTCAAATTATCATGATTCATGCTTCTTTCGTGCTCTACAATGCCCACAGTGAAGCTAGGTAAGTGAGTGGATACCAAGAGTTAGTGACTGATAGAAACTGACCAACTAAATTAAATCAATGCAACAGATCCAAATTTTGAATTCTCTATAAGTCCTTAAACAATGTTTTATAAGATTTTAACTTAGTACTGATTAATACAAATTATTTTACTCTATTGGAGAGCATTGTAGATATACACTCAACAGAAGGCTGGTTTTATTCTGCCTCATCCATTTTCTTTTTTCTTGCTGTTACCTTAGAACAAAATTGCTTTCTTCTTGATGAACAAAACTCAATTTAAAAAATTCTCCTTTATCAAGCTCAGCTTTTGCTAAACTTATTTCATCACAAATCCATTCCTTATCCTCACCTCCATCATATCAGAAAAACTTCATCTTTTAAAATCTGTTCATGCCTATTATATCACTTTTGACACTCTGAACCACAGTATGAAGAAGGCAGACTAGGTACTATTAGTTCCACTTTACTTATGAGAAATTGAGGTTCACAAGACTGAATAACTCACTTAGGACCAATGGGTAATGAGACACTTGGAACCAAGTTTTCTGACTCCAAGTCCAGTGGTTCTTTCCACCACACTACATCAACTCTTTGATACTAAAATGGAGTAAACGCTAAGAACTTATAATCTAGGAGAACTATAATGGGGATATGAGCAATTTTCTCAAGTGGCCATTTTATAATAAACATATTAAAAAGCAATTATCAGCTTAATAGCTATCATAATTTTGTAAAATATGAAATATAAATCACATTTCAAGCTGCTTAATCATATGATACAACTGACATTAATTTAAGGACTTTAAATAGTCATAAGACTAAAACCAAAGAAACTAAATTTTTTCTTAATCATCTTTGTGACACTGCTGTATCTGGTAATACATTCTTCTATAGTCTGATTTTAAAACTTAGCTCAGAGGTACTTCTGATAAATTTTAAGTGTAGGAAAAAAACAAGAAAGTTTATTAGAACAGGATGGAACAAATACCATTGCCTCCTTAATACTGAAGTAACTGGGAGAAAGTTTCACCCACTTACCTCAGTAATTGGCTGCCCCTGATGTGTCAAATCCAGTTCTTGAGGGCGTGCTACTTTATCAATATCCAAAGAGTCCATGCTGGAGGTCGCAGAGGTGATGCTTGAACGAGAGGAGTTACTAATAGAGCGTACTTCGGCATCACTCACTGTGCCCGCTGACGCTGTTCTCCTGTGCTGATTAGTTACTAACGGCTTGGTATCTTCTAGTACAGACTGCTGAGCAGCCTCATCCATGCTCAAGGAGGCCTGTTCTAACTGTGCAGTGATGTCATCCAGGGAGTAGTTGGCATGAGACGGTTTAGTTATCCTATTGGACGAAGAAGACAGTCCTTTCAAGGTGCCATGTTTTGATGTATGTCGGCTAGTGGGTAACTTCTGCGTGGCCTTTGTTTCTGTGATTTGACGCTTAGTATTTCCAGCACCGATACTGCTGAGCTCCTGCTCTATTGAGCAAAGATCGGCCATTAGGGCATCCAGATCCACAGTTTCTCCCTGATTCAGAGCTTCTGCAATGTTTCCAGAACACAATGAATTAGAATTTACACATGCTACTATAAATCAGTCAACAAATGCAGGAGGAAAAGCAAAAAATAAATTAATAAATAAAAATCACCCCATTGGGGATAAAGCCTATCAAATACCAGTTTTAACAGTTTTTTGTTCATTTTAAACTCCAAGAGAAAATTTCAGAAGCAAAGAGCCCATCTTTTAAGATTTGTGGTAATCAACAGAGAATAAAATTATGAGTTGGAAGATTAAAAAAAAAGAAAAATTTTATACTGTTCTATTAACCACATCCCTCATGCAAGTTTTCACCAGAGGCTCTAAGTGTTAATATGACCATAGCCCTGGTAGAAATGTTAATACCTAAAGATCTGAGGGCACAAAGTGAAAAATGTTAAGACCTAAAAAAATTACAGATTGAAATGTCAGCTCCACTAGGTACAGTTTATTAAATAAAGGCCAGAAGGGCTAATTTTTAAATTAATAACAAGTAATTTTACTGGACTTTATCCCACTGCAAATATAATAACACAATTAAGTTTGTTGTAGGATTCCATGTGAGGATATGCTTTGTCAGTTACTAATAATTAGGAAACTATCTTAGTTATATTCATTAGTTTTTTCTCTGATCATCTGAATTAGTAATAAACGCACAAATCAAGAAATATAAGAACTCAGTTGTTATGCATATATAGTTTTTATATTGAGCTATTTGGAATTGTTGCTGTATTACTTTTACATTATATAACTTAACATACTATTTTACATTTCATTTTCAATTACATCTTACCATTCAAGTTGTATATGGAGAAGCGATAAGAAAAATTGGCCATGTTTGTTTCCTGGCGAAGAGGAGATCTTTTTATTGGTTCCGTGGGCTTGTCAGAATCCAAACTCTTTTTAAAAAGAAAGTTTAATGAGTCATATTAAATTCAGGTCTCAATTATAATAAAAGATGAATAAAGTTTATTCTATGATTAAGTGAACTGTCATATAATAACTAATAAAATCAAAGTTCTTCTAAGTATTAGCCTTGAGGAAAAGCATAATTGGTTTTCACATCATTTTGGTTATAGTTTTTTCAATTTTTAGATATATGCTTACTTAAGGCACTTGACACAGTCATAGTTCAGAGTAAATTTCTTCCCAAATACAATGAGTATAGTGGCTGAGCTCATTTTACATAAATTCACTATACAATAAGGTAGGTACATGAATACGGGATGTGAGGATAAGAAATAAAAAGGAATAATGTAGAGAATTTTGTTATCTCTTTCCTCAAAGGAATTTGTTTTTGGTCCAACTTAACTACATTCTTAGAATGAAATACTCTGAAGATAAGGCACAATTCTGGACTCAAAACTATGAGAGCCACGATCTTAACAGAAAGTGGCTATAACTTCAAACAATGATAGACTATCCTGTTCTTTTCATGTTCTATCAAGGTGAGTATAAACTATAACCCAGCTATACTGCCTGTGCTAAGTCTACAACTATATTCTGCACTTTAGGGTAGGGTGCTTTGTAAGTTAACTCACCACCTCTTTAAATGCCCTTTTTTTCTCTCCAACCTTTCTACAATAAGGAAAATAAGGTGGTTACAACAAAGAAATTCAGGGAAAGGGGCAGTAGTTATTCAGTGTCTTTTTAACTAAATATGCAAATGTCAGGATTAGTCTTTCAAATTTTTAATTTCTCTAATTATCAAATGGATTTCAAATGAAAAAGAATGTTGAACAATCTTTTCGTAGAATCACAGAATTAGATAGAGTGCTATCTTTTTTATTCATTTGTTTCAACTGAATCCATTTAGATAGTGTCTATCCAGTTTTTAAAGCTATCCTCTGAAGGAGATCCACAAATGTTCAGTGCTTTATTTCAAAGTTTAATGAAACAGCTAGGAAATTCTTCTTTAACCTCAAACCTAATTTTTCCACTACAAGTTAAGGCCTAATTTCTCCTTCTCTCAGTGGAAATGAAGAGTGATAGGTAGGTAATGTTTTCAGTAAAACCTGAAGATAAATTTAGGACATTAAAAGTCAATCTATTTATCAGTTCAAATAAACAAATACTTATTATAATTATCTGCTGTGTCCATGGTGCTGAAGCACAAAGGGAAATGATAGGAAATATTCCTTGATGCCAAGAAACAGGTACTCTAGTGGAGTGTTTTTTTTTAACCTTTTTTATTTTTTCGGTGGGGGTGAGGTGGTGGTGGTGGTGGAATTGGGTTGGGAGTGGATGTCATTGAGAATATGATAAAAGCCATGCAACTTCTTGCAGAAAAATGCAAATACATACAAAATTTTACAAACAATTTCAGAAGATTCAACAACCACTAGAAACTTAAAAATGACAATATAAAGTTGAAAATCCATTAACATTATATGATACAGGTGCATGGATGACTGTGGTAAACTAAAATAATCAATTCTGAAGTTTTAGCCACTAGCTTAGTCAAATTTTTTTTGAAAATTTCCGAAGTGTTAAAAGTAACTTTCCAGCAGTGAGGGACGGGGCTTCCCAGGTGGCACTAATAGTAAAGAACCTGCCTGACAAAGACAATGTAGGAGATGTAGGAGACCCAGGTTCGATCCCTGGGTCAGGAAGATCCCCTGGAGGAGGAAATGGCAACCCACTCAAGTATTCCTCCTGGAGAATTCCGTGGACAGAGGAGCCTGGCAGGCTACAGTCCACGGGGTTGCAAAGAGTCAGACACGACTGAAGTGACTTAGCGTGCACGCACAGCAGTAAGCGATATTCTCCAACAGTTTTAACCTGTTTTCTCTGTAAGACAGCTTCATACATAAAAAAGGATGGTCAAAGCATTAATTTAGGACCCAACATTTTTGATGAATGGCTCTTACGTGTGTATGTCAGGGAATTTAAAATATACAGAAGGTTTATACAAGTATACATAAGATTTTCCTGTATTCAGTAGAAATGTTACCTACAGAGGAGTAGCATCAAGTCTACTTCACCTAGAGTGGCTAGGCTTACATCTGCCTGTCTTTCCTCTTTTTTGGCCTCTCCCCAAGGATGGACAATAAAACACACAATCAAGGAAACCCCTGGGAGTTCCCTGGGTGCCTAGTGTTAGGATTCCAGGCTTTCACTGCTGTGGCCCAGGTTCAGTCCCTGGTCAGGGAACTAAGATCCTGCCAGCTGCGCAGCATAGCCAAAAACAAACAAACAAAATGGAAACCCCACCATGACAACTGGCTCTCACATACTTTCCGTCATTATTATTTTCTATTTCCTCTACTGTACTTCCTCAGCATAGAACTGCATAGCCTAGTCATCATCTCTGTGCCAAAATCACTTCTTCTTTTTTTTTTTAATTAAGAATTAAACTAAAATGGTTTGGTAACTGCAGAAGAAAAGACCTTTATCACCACAAACGTTATTTCTCCTGACTGGAGATGAAGAGAATGACCTTATGAAATCCTGCGCTGTGCTGCTTGTGCTTAGCCGTCAGTCACGTCCGACTCTTTGCAACCCCACGGACTGTAGCCCGCCAGGCTCCTCTGTCCATGGGATTCTCCAGGCAAGAATACTGGAGTGGGTTGCAATGCCCTCCTCCACGGGATCTTCCCAACCCAGGGATCAAACTCAGGTCTCCAGTATTGCAGGCGGATTCTCTACCATCTGAGCCACCAGGGAAGCCCAAGAATACTAGAGTGGGTAGCCTATCCCTTCTCCAGGGGATCTTCCTGACCCAGGAATCGAACTGGGGTCTACTGCATTGCAGGAAGATTCTTTACCAGCTGAGCTACCAGAGCAGCCCTAGTAAGAGTGAAAGCATTCTTCTCAAAACTCATCATTAACAGGTTATGGTCACAAACATGTCTGCCTTTCAAAATGATCTAACAAGAATTTCAAGAACAGTTTCTCAGTTTCAATTCCAGAATGATATGGAAAGATACAGAAAAAAACTGATACTTTAAATTTCCACTTGGCCATCTACTTTTTACTGGTTAACGAATTTCGTACTTAAGCAATTTAAACAAAAGTTCTTCCCAGAGATATTAGTTAAGGGTGAATGAAATAAGTCTTGTTCTAATGTTTTCATTGTTGTAAAGTTGTGTGCGTGCTCATTCATGCTGACTTTGTGACCCTATGGACTACAGCCTGCCAGGCTCCTCTGTCCATGGGGTTTTCCAGGCAAGAGTACTGGAGCAGGCTGCCATTTTTTACTCCAGGGGAATCTTCCCAACTCAGGGATCAAACCTACATCTCCTGCTCCATCTCCTGTGTGTCCCGCATTGTCAGGCGGAGGATTCTTTACCACTGAGCCACCTGGGAAACCCGTCATAAAGTTAAAGTTGTTTAATACAGTTAACTATCTTCATATATATTGAATATAATCTATTAACCAGGGTAGTAATAGTATATGCTTTTATTCTAAAAAGTGGCATTGTTTAGAGCACAAAATAATTCTTTAAAAAACAAAACCAAAGATCCAATAAAAGAAAATGAAAAAACTTTGCCACTGTTTTAAAATAAAGCCAGGGATGAAACTCTGTCAGTATTCTGGGATCATGTAATAGAAAATACCTGCATGTGAGGATATCATTTATGTTGCAAAATGTGTTCAATCCACTAAGTTATGAAATAGGATTTGCTAAAATTTAGATTTTTATATTTTAGGCTTTAAAACGTTTTAGCCAGCAACTCAATTTATAAAACAGATTTTAGAAATCCCTCTAGATACACAGAACTTCTGTCAAAAGCATTAAAAAAAAAAAAAAACCTCCTTAAAATAACCACAGAAGAGAGTATCTTGTGTTCCTAGAGTTACTATTCATTTACTTGTTAATGTTTTGGACATTTTCTCTTTATAGCAGTAGTTTAAAACATAACCTATGTTCATATCCTGAGGTCTACACAGTAAAATTTGCACACACAGTGATGACTTAAAATTCTCGACCAGCGCTTCGAGCACTGTCTCTAACCTGAGTGAGTTTGTCTAGCTCCCCTAGCCAGGCTCCAAACATTCTGTCTAGGTCCTGGTCTTCCTTGTCACTGTCTTCTTCAGCACCATGGTCAATCTCCTCATCCGACAGCTGCTCCATCTGAAATACAGATATGTGCATAAGAACAATTACACGGTACACTTGAAAACTCATGCAACCTATGTTCTGATATATACTCAAACCTTGAAAACCAAGGACTATATTATAAAAGGAAACTGGAAGTCATAAATGGAGGTAAGGTTGACAAGTGAGTAGAAATGAGCAATTAAGTCTCAAATTTTTAGGAAAACGAATTATCAGAAAATACTTTGGCCACCTGATGCGAAGAGCTGACTCATTTGAAAAGTGATGCTGGGAAAGATTGAGGGCAGGAGGAGAAGGGGACAACAGAGGATGAGATGGCTGGATGGCATCACCGACTCGATGGACATGGGTTTGGGTGGACTCCGGGAGTTGGTGATAGACAGGGAGGCCTGGCGTGCTGCAATTCATGGGGTCGCAAAGAGTCAGACGTGACTGAACTGAACTGAATCAGAAGTAATGATTTTTAAATCATAAACCACTTCCATTAATCAAAGGATATTACAGCAGTACAGTTCTCTCCACCAATAGATCTTGCAACACACCAAATAGCACAGAAAAATAATTTCAGAAGACTTTAATAAGTTATTATCTTATTCTGTAAAAATCCATTCAAATAAGTATACATCTCATCCAAAAAGCATTTCAGAGAAAAGACAACGCAAAATCTTGAATCTATTAATAGTTCAGTTTGTTGAATTTGTTCTTCATTCTGTCTTATCCTTCCTTTCTAATCATTTGTCTTTTACTTACTTCCCTATCAGTCCCTGAAAAATTCAAGGAACTAAAACTCAAATAAAAAAAATTCAGAAAACTAGAATTGAAAACATTAAATTCATATACAAAACTTTTAAGTCCCCTGAAAGAAGAGATATTTTCTTTTTTCCCATTAATAAAATGGTACCTGACATGGAATTTGCATATTATTTTGTGAAAGGAGGAAAATTGTATAAAGCAAAGTAAGATCGATAACTGACCAGATACTTAAAATTCTTTAAGATTAATCTGATTAATATAAACTATTTCATTATTGAAGGCTCTAAGAAATCTTCAGAAACATTTAAGCTTTTTTTAAAATCAACATATCCCATATTTACTTGACCACATTATCTTTTCCTTCTATTTGGAGTAATATCTATTAACTTTCTAGAGACATAATGAATATCTTCATTGTACATGCCATACTCTTGACTCACATTTATGAAGACACACATTTTGTTCCAGTGGATCTGGGCAATATTCAGAATACAACCTGTCAGCTAGCTTGAACAATTTTTCAGAGTAAAGATATCCTTAATCTAGAATAAGAATTTGTATACATCTTATATTTCAAAGCAGCAATCAACAAAATTACCTCTGTGATCCTTATATGTAGTTATGAGATACATAAGGAATTTAACTATCTGATTAGATGCCATGAAGCTAAACTTTAAACCTGATTTTATTATATAAAATTTTATAGAAATGGTCAAGCAAATACTGTTGCAAAATCAAAACTGAATTTAGCTCTAATGATGTTGAAAATCAGATATCCCACTTAACCAATTAAGAAATTCTCATTTCTTAATTTCACCACTGTAAGAATGTATATTTCAGGGCATTCTACCTTGACAAATGGAAAATGAATCAACTAATGCTCAAATGCATACTTGCGGCTCTTAAAGAGATTGGGTTTTTTTCACTTGTATTAATACTATTTCTAAGGTTTTTATTTAGTGTTGAATTATTTACAGATAAATCTCAACAGAAACCTGTTATTGTATTTCATTAAGTTAGCTACTTATGAAAAACAAAAAGTGCCAAGAAAAAGATCATCTGATGAGGCTTACTTAATTCCTCAAATAATGCTAGTTTGAGAACATCAAAGAACAGTAATACTCGGTTTTCCTAATGAGGGCTAACAAGCAACAGAACTTGAAATATAACAGTCAACTTCCTTTTCCTCCCTAATCTTCAAAACTAAACGCATTGGAATAACCTAGAAGCAAAGATATTCTAGGAGGAATTCTGCTTTAATATAATAAACACTTATGCTTGCACTTTCCTCTGAGCACATACTGCAAATGTCCAAAAGGAAGATACTACACTGGAAAAATGAAACATTAGGAATATAAATTTATAGTGCAAACACAAAACAGTTCAAAATGAATATGAGTATTTTAAATTATCATGGATCCAAATAGAATTACAGACTTCACACCAAAGTTTGGTGTGTTTTGTTTTTTCTTATTATTCAAACACAGTAATTATTTGGATTTTAAATTTTTTCTTTAAATATTTTAATAGTTTTGTTTTTATCTAGACAACTACTGACTCAAGGAACATATGACTTAAGGAACAATGACAGAGTCATGAAATAGATGAAAAATTTGAAATAACGATTAGACTTTTACCATTTATGTAACTTTTGCCAATTTTATCCTTTTCTTGAATTTCTGTCACCACATGGGTTATTTTATCTAAATGAACTTTACATTTTATTCAGAGATTTCTCCATAAAAATTTAGGTCCTACTACATTTCTGGAATCAAGATTGCCGGGAGAAATATCAATAACTTCAGATTTGCAGATGACACCACCCTTATGTCAGAAAGTGAAGAGGAACTAAAAAGCCTCTTGATGAAAGTGAAAGAGGAGAGTGAAAAAGGTGGCTTAAAGCTCAACATTCAGAAAATGAAGATCATGGCATCTGGTCCCATCATTTCATGGGAAATAGATGGGGAAACAGTGGAAACAGTATCAGACTTTATTTTGGGGGGCTCCAAAATCAATGCAGATGGTGACTGCAGCCATGAAATTAAAAGACGCTTACTCCTTGGAAGGAAAGTTATGACCAACCTAGATAGCATATTAAAAAACAGAGATATTACTTTGCCAACAAAGGTCCGTCTAGTCAAGGCTATGGTTTTTCCAGTGGTCATGTACAGATGTGAGAGGACTGTGAAGAAAGCTGAGTGCCAAAGAATTGATGCTTTTGAACTGTAGTGTTGGAGAAGACTCTTGAGAGTCCCTTGGACTGCAAGGAGATCCAACCAGTCCATTCTAAAGGAGACCAGTCCTGGGTGTTCTTTGGAAGGAGAGATGCTGGGCTGAAACTCCAGTACTTTGGCTACCTCATGCAAAGAGGTGACTCACTGGAAAAGACTCTGATGCTGGGAGGGATTGGGGACAGGAGGAGAAGGGGACAACAGAGGATGAGATTACTGGATGGCATCACTGACTCGATGGACGTGAGTCTGAATGAACTCCGGGAGTTGGTGATGGACAGGGAGGCCTAGTGTGCTGCAATTCATGGGGTCGCAAAGAGTCGGACACTACTGAGCAACTGAACTGAACATTTCTTAAAGGACCTACACTCTAAAACAGCACTCTCCATTCCCTGGAAGGTGATGTTAATCCTTATTCTTATACCCCCAATACGGAATTGTTTCTATTTACTATACACACCAAATCAGGAGCCCCCAGAAAGTTTACAGGCTCTGCACTGTCCAAAGTCAGCAAATCTGGTAAGGTGATTCATTCTTTGCTATGTATCAATCCTATCTCCAATTAAATCACAATTCCAAACCTGAATTTTCCCAACATGATGCCCCTACTAGAAATGATGACAGAAGAAAATGCAAATTAAATTATACAACAGTCAACTCTCCCTCCAAACAAAAAGGGAAATTAAAAAAAAAAAAGAAAAAACTCATAAATTTTGTTTTTAAAATGATTAGGATTTAAATGGATAGCGTCTAATGTGATGTTTTTCCTTAATGATGTGGAAATAAGCCCAAGGAAACTATAATACATACTAGAACAAATACTATTAAATTACTCTATTAAATTAGGTACTTTAGGAGGAACATTAAAGTTTCACTCAAATTCCCTGCTCCATTACATCTGATGGAAACTATGTCCTTAAAGAACAAATGTACCCTGCCACAAAGGAAAAGGTTTACTCTTCCAAATCGCAGACGTACTGAACAGAGAACACAACACAGAGCTGCTACAAATCAAGAAGGCCCTGAGTGGTCCTGGCCTTCAGGGACCTTATTGACCGCTCTTCCCACTCTCTCCTCCAGCCACACTGTCCTGCCCGCTGGTGTTCCTTGGAGCAGGTTGAGGGAAGGAAAGGTGTGGATTCTGTTTTGAAGACAGATTGAGAGATGCCTGGCAAACATCCAACTGGCAAAAAAAATGAGGAAATTAGGACTCGGGCATTAGAAAGTTTAGTTAGCCTGAGTATTATTTCAAACCCAACTAGTTTAAAATATAGTTAAATAAAACTAATAATAATTTAACTATATTTTAAACTAGTTTATTTTATTCACGAAGTGAAAATAGGAATAAGGGGGAAGTTTAGTTTATATGCTAGTTGGTTTCATTTCACAGATAATGGTGAATAACTGTGCTTCAATTACTACAGGTTAAAATGTGTAATACACATAGTAAGGCTCCACTAAACATAATCAATGTATCCATTTAGTATGCTTTAGTATGAACAATATTATATTATTCTCACTAAGTTTTCCATGAAGTTAATTATTCAAGCATAATTTCCCTATTAACCTTATTCTTGGAAGCCATTTTGGTTTACTATTCGATTTCCTCACTGCAAGAAGGAATGATGATCTTTATCAAGAAGGTGGGCTTAGAATAGAGCTTAAGGATTTGAATAAACATATTCCAGGTAGGGCAAATTATAAGAAGCAAAGAAGGAGGTCTGTTTGTGTGAGACCGTAAAACAAGAGGAAAGAGTCCTGAGATTTAGAAGTCAAGGACTAAGAAAGGATCAGGTCATACAGGACCTTGAAAGCCAAGCCTATTTTTTTTTTTCTCCCTCCAGAAGGCAACTAGGAAGAACTAAACACAGACATGAAGGAGGTAAGGGGAGAAAGAGCAGTCAAAGAACATGGTACCTGTATAAGTGTTATTAGAAAAGTGAAAGACCATTAGAAGGCCACTCTGGACATTAGAGAGACGTTTAGAGACAATTTAGAGAGAAATTTAGAGTTTAGAGAGAAATTAGATAGAAATTAGTCTTGAGAGGAAGTACAACTTACATAAGTCACATGCTTGGAGTGGCACCCTGGCTATCTACCCTGTATTTTTCTTGCCACTCCAAGTATGTGACTTGTATAAGTTGTACTTTCTCTCAAGAGTAATTTCTATCTAATTTATCTTTAAATTCTAAACCCTAAATGGCTTAACATTTCTGGAGCATAGGATGTGTGCCGCAGACGCACACGGGGTGCGTGCCGCAGACGCACAATGTGGCTGGAGAGCAGGTGGGGCAACATTATAAGCCATATCAAAGTTTGGACTTGATGCCACACAGCAACGTTTTTCCAGTTGTGGTCTGCTGATGACCTGCATGAAAATTACCTAGGGTGCTTCTTCTTAAAGTCAGCTTTTAAATGGCCTGCCAAAGGTCTACTGACTAGTAATTTCCAAGAGTGGAACATTTTTAACAATTCCCCCAGGGCTTTGCTTATAACCCAGAAAAGTCTGAGAACTGCAAGAGTATGTCATAACTACTGGGAGGACTTCCCAGACTAAAGTAATGCAGTTTTGCATGACCACAATTTGGTTAAAGGCAGAACAATCTAAGTAAGCACTCCTGAAGACCATAAAGAAACTAAGCAGCATCACATTCTCCTAAGTAACGTAACACAACCCAATTACTCCTCCTCCATGGAAGAAGCAAGTTCCATGCTTCTTCTCAGAATTATTTAGAATTTCAGTTCTTTATGTCCAGTTAGGTTTCAATAGCTCTAACACAAAAAGAGGTTTGAAAACACACCTATGCTGCTTTAATTTGATAAATAATTCTAAAGAAAAACAGGCACTAGAGAAAAGGGGCTGTGAAGACTTCTAGGTTCAAGGAGTGCCCCCAACTGTGTAAGATACAACTCTTGCAAAATAAAGGCAAGAGGAAGGAAACCTACATCAGACAAAAGAAACAATAAGGAAAAAACCTCTGTTAAATTTAGTAAGGCAAAAAAAAGAGGAAGAGAACCCATCAAAAGGAGGGAGGAAGTCAGAGCCGAGAAGGAAAAGGAGAGAAATAGGACACAACAAAATGTAAAATGAAGTGAGAACTGTGGGAGACAGAGAGCAATGAACTAACTCATTTGAATAAGGCACCAAAAGGGATGTCTCTCTGTGGACCTAAAACTCTAACTTAGTTCTGTTGTGAACTAAACGATAGCATGTGCAAACTGCCCAAATGGAAACAGAACTTAATAAACCAATTGAAAACAGTATAAAGGCAAGGTTGGTAGAAAAGGAGAAAAAATCAACCAATTGAGCTTACATGAGCTCTTTACAAAGTCAAGATATTAAACGTGTGTAGAGTAACATTCTCCTCAGGTTTTACCTTTTAACTTTGTTGGACTTTTTTAAGGCACTACTAAACTGGTGTTGGAGAAGACTCTTGAGAGTCCCTTGGACTGCAAGGAGATCCAACCAGTCCATTCTGAAGGAGATCAGCCCTGGGATTTCTTTGGAAGGAATGATGCTAAAGCTGAAACTCCAGTACTTTAGCCACCTCATGCGAAGAGTTGACTCATTGGAAAAGACTCTGATGCTGGGAGGGATTGGGGGCAGGAGGAAAAGGGGACGACCAAGGATGAGATGGCTGGATGGCATCACCGACTCGATGGACGTGAGTCTGAGTGAACTCCGGGAGTTGGTGATGGACAGGGAGGCCTGGTGTGCTGCGATTCATGGGGTCGCAAAGAGTCGGACACGACTGAGCGACTGAACTGAACTGAACTGAAACTTTTTCAAGTTATTAAATGTAATGAAAACATTCTTACACTCTTTTGTTCAGTAAATTCTTCTCCACCCAAAAGCCAGATAAATGTTTACATAAATTTTGTTTTATTTTGCTATTCATTCTTTAATGCAGTTACTACATTTTTACACATGTAGCTTAGTTTCAGACAAAATGTGAAAGGGAGAACCTAAACTGATTTTTCCCAAAATTCTAAATTTCCCATGCTTGGTATGTTTCTTAATTTATATATCTATGCTCTGTGCACACACTAGGTTCTTTTTTTGAGGATCATCCTCCAGTGTGAGCCTTTTCTCAAGTAAACATCACTTTATAGCATGTTATTAATTTATAAAGCAGATGAGTTTTCAAAATATCAGAAGTTGCTTTCTGTATATTCAATCACTTAAATTTTCTCTGGAGGTTAGTGCCCCTCAACAGAAAACACCCAAGTTCAAAATGGCGGTGGTTTCGTCGCTAAGCCATGTCCTCCTCTTGTGATGCCATGGACTGCAGTCCATCATGCTCCTCTGTCCATGGGATTTCCCAGGCAAGAATACTGGAGTGTGTTGCCATTTCCTTCTCCAGGGGATCTTCCTGACCCAAGGATCAAACCTGGGTCTCCTGCACTCAGGTGGGTCTCCTGCATTGCAGGCAGATTCTTTATCGACTGAGCCACAAAATACCTTGCCTACGAATAGCATTATTCAAGATACAAAGAAAGCAGAAAACATCTTCCATGACTTTGGAGAATGATAACCTTAGCTAGGGGAAAGGTGGTAAACACAGAGGTATCTTCATTAACAAATTCTCTAAAAACAAGGTTCCTTTTGTAGGCCTGTGCATAAAGAAAGCTAGGGTCTCCTAAGAGTTGAAAGAGACTGAGAAAGAAGCAAAGTGCTGTATTATCCAAAGGCTTCTGCAGGAGCACACCCAGTAGACAAACTGTCCACGGGGGAACTTGCATGGCCTGACTCTCTGGGAATGAGCTGACACCTGGTACGAAGTTTTGTAAAGTTTCCACATGGAACTGAACTCCCTAAAAAATACAGAGGTGTACTATTCTTGGGCCAGCCACTGTGAACCCCTCCTTATCCAGAGGAAAGAGAGATACTGATGGTGGTGACTCACATGCTTATGCCTTCTCTATTTCTGTTTCTGTTTTTTGACAACCCAGGATGTAACTAACACGTCCTTTTCATTATCATGTACGTTAACTGTGAGGTAACTAAAGATCATATAAAGCAGCATTAAAAATAAACAAGAGCTCTTTTACAGCTGATAGAGGTTAGACTGCCTAAGAGCTAAAAGTCAAATCAAAGCCAATTTTGTTAACATGATGTTTTATTTACCAAGCACATAAATACAATCCCTAGTAAAGGAATTCTTTGAACAGGATGAACCATATTCATGCTTTTATTTACACTGGATTTGCATATCTTAAGCTACTAAATCCCAAACAGGAACTGCTTATCTAAGTGGAAAAAACAATCTTGGCCCAAGGCTCTACAAGAAACTCCTAACATACTCAGAAATAAGATGTTTTAATGATCAGTTTTGTAATTACTTATTACACATATACCACAAACCATAATCTGAAATCACAGAGCAACTGAAAAATAAACAAAAAACTGAAAACAAAAAATAATAAGTGTAAATTTCTTACATTTGTATTTTCAAGTTTATTTCAGAAACTTGAGAAAATTAGTTTCTGTTGTTTTTTAAGCCATCAAGTGTGTGGTGATTTGTTACACCAGTCCTATGAAACCAGTATTGTGTATAAGTGTGTGTGTATATATACATATGTGTGTGTGTGTCTGTGTGTGTGTATATGTGGCTTCCACCGCTGCATCAGGGATGTTCATCGTACTCATTTTGCTCCACACTTGGGACCTTTCCTGCTATACTACATGGGTCTGTAGTTATCTTTGGAGGTGAGTGTTAGTAGTTCAGTTGTGTCTGACTCTTTGCGACCCCATGAACTGTAGCCGACCAGGCCCATCTGTCATTGGGATTTCACAGGCAAGAATACTGGAGTGGATAGCCATTCCCTACTCCAGGAGATCTTCCCAACCCAGGGCTGGACCTCAGGTGTCCTGGGTTGCAGGCAGATTCTTTACCATCTGAGCCACCAGGGAAGCCTGCAGTTATTTCTTTGGGATGGCTGATACTGTTAATGCACTCTCCAGATTCAACTGAAACAGAGGCTACAACTTTACTACTTTCTTGGGTAGGATAAATTGTCTTGAAATTATTGAAAGCCTCATTAGGGTGGTGGCTGACTACTATTTTTCTTCACTTTTGTCCTATTCTCCTATAAGACAGCCAAATGCACAGCAGGAAATACAGCCCCTGAAAGGACCCCATACTTTGGGAGACAGAGAATGCTAGACAGCTGTAGCCTGTAGCACAGAAGCCATTTGGATTGGATTTTGAATCATCATTATGAACTCAAGGTTTTCAACAGATAGAGGAAAAGGGAAGGGTAGAAATAGATATTATGTGTAGGTGTGTTTACAGATATGTCCACTGAAAAGGCCTCATAGCAGTAACACTCGAGTAGCAATTAGAATATCTAGATCCCAGTTTGGGGTTACATATTCTACTCAAAAAGTAATCAGAGATCCTTAGAACAATGATCCTAGAGAAAAATAACAGGATGAGGCCCTGGAATACTATGCCAGAAAATGTTCAGTAAAGATGGAGACATGTCATAAGGACACCAGAGCCAGCCAGAAGGGGCCTATTCTGGGATCATTTAAGATCAAAATAAATTATGACACAAAGTATAACCTACTGATTAAGACAAGAATCCACAAATCAACACTGATATCAGTTATGTCTGACTCTTTGCGACCCCATGGACTGCAGCACGCCAGGTTTCCCTGTCCATCACCAACTCGTGGAGATTGCTCAAACTCATGTTCATCAACTCAGTGATGCCATCCAACCATCTTATCCTCTGTTGTCCCCTTCTCCTCCTGCCTTCAGTCTTTCCCAGAATCAGGGTCTTTTCCAATGAGTCAGTTCTTTGCAGAAGGTGGCCCAAGTATTGGAGGTTCAGCTTCAGCATCAGTCCTTCCAATGAATATTCAGGACTTTCCTCCTTTAGGATTGACTGGTTGGATCTCCTTGCAGTCCAAGGGACTCTCAAGAGTCTTCTCCAACACCACAGCTCAAAAGCATCAATTCTTCAGCACTCAGCTTTCTTTATGGTTCAACTCTCATATACATACATGATTACTAGAAAAACCATAGCTTTGACTAGAAGGACCTTTGTCAGCAAAGTAAGGTCTCTGCTTTTCAATATGCTATCTAGGTTGGTCACAGCTTTCCTTCCAAGGAGCAAGCATCTTTTAATTTCATGGCTGCAGTCACCATCTGCAGTGATTTTGGACCCCCCTAAAATAGTCTCTCACTGTTTCCACTGTTTTCTCATCTGTTTGCCATGAAGTGATGGGACGGGATGCCATGATCTTAATTTTCTGAATGTTGAGCTTTAAGCCAGCTTTTTCACTCTCCTCTTTCACTTTCATCAAGAGGCTCTTTAGTTCCTCTTCACTTTCTGCCATAAGGGTGGTGTCATCTGCATATCTGAGGTTCTTGATATTTCTCCTGGCAATCTTGATTCCACTTGTGCTTCTTACAGCCCAACATTTTGCATGAGGTACTCTGCATATAATTTAAATAATCAGGGTGACAGTATACAGCCTTGACGTACTCCTTTCCCTATTTGGAACCAGTCCATTGTTCCATGTACGATTCTAATTGTTGCTTCTTGACTTGCATACAGATTTCTCAGGAAGCAGGTTAAGTAGTCTGGTATTCCCATCTCTTTAAGAATATTCCAGTTTGTTGTGATCCACACAGTCAAAGGTTTTGGCGTAATCAATGAAGCAAAAGTAGATGTTTTTCTGGAACTCTCTTGCTTTCTCGATGATCCAACGGATGTTGGCAATTTGATCTCTTTTCTAAATCCAGCTTAAATACCTGGAAGTTCTCGGTTCACATACTGTTGAAGCCTTGCTTAGAGAATTTTGAGTATTACTTTGCTAGCGTGTGAGATGAGTGCAATTATGCGGTAGTTTGAGCATTCTTTGGCATTGCCTTTTTTTGGGACTGGAATGAAAACTGACCTTTTCCAGTCCTGTGGCCACTGCTGAGTTTTCCAAATTTGCTGGCATGTTGAGTGCAACACTTTAACAGCATCATCTTTTAGGATGCTCAGCTCGAATTACATCACCTCCACTCCATCTTTTAGGACTTGAAATAGCTCAACTGGAATTCTATCACCTCCACTAGTTTTGTTTGTAGTGATGCTTCCTAAGGCCCACTTGACTTCGCACTCCAGGATGTCTGGTTCTAGGGGAGTGATCATACCATTGTGGTTATCTGGGTCATTAAGATCTTTTTTGTATAGTTCTGTGTATTCTTGCCACCTCTTCTTGATATCTTCTGCATCTGTTAGGTCCATACTGTTTCTGTCCTTAACTGTGCTCATCTTTGCATGAAATGTCCTCTCGGTATCTGTAATTTTCTTGAAGATACCTCTAGTCTTTATATCTGCTGCTGCTGCTGCTACTGCTGCCGAGTCGCTTCAGTCGTGTCCGACTCTGTGCGACCCCACAGATGGCAGCCCACCAGGCTCCCCCGTCCCTGGGATTCTCCAGGCAAGAACACTGGAGTGGGGTGCCATTGCCTTCTCCAATGCATGAAAGTGGAAAGTGAAAGTGAAGTCGCTCAGTTGTGTCCAACTCTTAGCAACACCATGGACTGCAGCCTACCAGGCCCCTCCGTCCATGGGATTTTCCAGGCAAGAGTACTAGAGTGGGGTGCCATTGCCTTCTCCGAGTCTTTATATCTAGTTTGATATAAATAAACAATAGGCAAGAAAGTTTTCCTTACAGTAAAATGCAAACTAATTAACACAGAAGGAACAACAGATGGTCCCTGTTACAACCACTGTAGAACAACTGATTCAGGCAAGAGTCATCAGTAGATGCCAACACTAGTGGATGAATATTTGATGAGACGCTTACATGTTTTCAAAGTGCCACCCCACAAATTACTGGAGGTATGCTGCTGTAACCAAGTTATCAACTTAACATCACCACTTCTGGGGCAAACCTTATGCTTCCTGAGGGGCTTCCCTGGCAGCTCAGACAGTAAAGAATCTGCCTGCAATTGAAGGCATATTCATTTTGCAGTATTCCTGACAAAAATTCATTACCTAAATTAATCCTGAGACACTTTATAAAATAACTGGCCTGTAGTTTTCAAAACTGTTAACGGTGAAGAGCATAAAGAAAAGCTGAGGATACATTCCAGATTAAAGGAAAGGGCTTCCCTGGTGGCTGAGACAGTAGAGAATCTACCTGCAAAGCAGGAGACTTGGGTTCGATCCCTGGGTCAGGAAGATCCCCCAGAGCAGAGGATGGCTACCTACTCCAGCATTCTTGCCTGGGAAATCCCATGGACAGAGGAGCCTGGCAGGCTACAGCCTATGGGGTGGCAAACAGTCCAACGAGACAGAGCAACTAACACTTTCACCTTTCCCCCCTCCCCCAAAGAGACAGCACAACTAAATGCAATGTTTGATCCTGCAGCTGGATCCTGGACCTAGAAAAGTTACATGATATATATAAACATAGCTACAAAGGACAAAATTGGGATAATTGACAAAATTTGATTATGGATTGTAGATTAGATCATGGTACTGTATCCCCCAATGTTACATTTCCTGATTTTGATAATAGTACTGATGTTATGTGAGCATATCTTTGTTCTTAGGAAACATTTAACCTTAAAGAGGCATAATGCCTGCAACTTATTCTTAACTGGCTCATAAAAAAAAGTGTTTGTGTGTATGTCTAGATATGATACTGTTTGAGCTACCAGGGAAGCCCCAGATAGGGAGAGAGGAATAATAATTAGGCAAAATGTAAATAATAGGTGAATCTAGGTACAGGGAATATGGGAGTTGTTTATACTCTTCTTAAACCTTTTCCATAAGTCTAAAATTATATCACAATAAATTAAAGAAGAGAGTGAAAGGAGGGAGGGGAGATAAAAGAAAGAACAGTCTCTATCCCTCAAGAATTTGTAGTTAGGAAAATAAAATATGTCAACTAGCAAATCATTTAAAATTAAAAAATTAACTGGAGACAACTGCATATTTCTCCAACATATGGTTTTTATTAGGTATGCATGTGTTACCTTTTCTAAACTGCATTTGCCTGGTTCACTCAGTAAACTTTTTTAAGGTTATTTTGATCATCATAAAATTAGTTTTCCTTAGTGGAAATAAAAGTTTAACAGCTTAGAAAAATAATTACTCATCAGTTAATTTTTTTAGAGGCAAAAGACAATCATTTCCAAACTCTGGATGAAAAAAACAAGTAACGAAGTGGAAAAAAAAAAAGTTGATGAACATTACAAGTAGGTCAGGAAGAAATCAGAATACAGTTCTAAATCAAAGACAAGCGTTTAATCAAATAATAGGGCTAAAGTTAAACGTAGATTTTAAGCTGGAGTTGTTTTTAAAGATGTTTTGATTTTTAAGTTTTTGTTACTAAATGGAGAACAAAGGGAGTTAACACTGAAACACTAGTTAACACCCTGCATTATTCATTAACATATTCCCTGACCTCTTGCCAACACCCAGGGATATGAACTGCCAGAGTTGACCAAATATCCCGACTCAACAAAGCCAAGATGTCTGCTCTCTCTCTCTCATTAATGTAAAAGTTCTAAGACATTTATAACATGTAACTATACTGATAGAACACACCCCCAATACAGTTCCCCATACAATCAACCAATCCATCTAAATAAAAATCACATTGCTAAATCGTAGTTATCACAGAGCAATTCACCAGTGTGAGCGTCGGGAAGGCTCAACCATTTTTCTAATTCCTTTTCATTTTGTTGCCCACGTTTCACAATGAATCATCCTCAGATTATTCTAGTAACTTCAGACCAACCTTTCTTAAAAACTCTTTTCATGTCATGATTCTGCTCAAACATCCCACAAAGGTTCCCATGACATTCTGAATTAAATACAAACTCTTAATCAAATGATTCCAGACCCTCTCTGACATGACCTCAACCTAAATTTTCAACTTTGTTTTCTACCCTTCAATCAGTCAAAAAAACAAGCCATGCTTTCCTGTCTTGGCCTTTGTTCATGTTTTCAACCTGACAAAAATAGATCAACCTGTCAAAAGAGTGACAGAATACATTTCATTCCACTGAAATGACAGTAAACAATTACAAAAGGGAATTAACTGATAAAGGCAGTGAGAGCTGGAGATGGCAAAAGGCATCAAAGGACCTGAGATTTTTGGCAAATTTCTGGAAGACAGCAACAGGGAGAATCATCCTGGCAGATGAACCAGACAGAGCAGGAGTCAGAGTTCAAAACAACCATTTATTTGAGAAATAAATGTTGTGCCATGTGCCAGACACTATTCTAGAAGCTCAGGAAACAGTTATACATGTGACAAATAAGGGACCCACTAACACTGAACTTACATTTTAGTGAAGGGAGATAATTATTAACAACAAAATGAGACCCATGACAACTGTGGTGATAGTTAAATTAGGGTTGTGTGGAAAGGGAGCAAGCAGCTGCTTTAGATTCAATGACCAGGGGAAGACCTCTCTGGATAGTAATATTTAATATGAGATATGAATGACAAGACAGAATCAGTCATGAAAAGAGCAGAGAGAAAAGCATTCCAGGAAGAGGGAACAAGTTTGACAATGTCATGGAACAGAAAGATTTATCTGATGAGAAGAGAGCCAGATCATGTAAGGATCTGTAAGCTAAGAAAAGGAGTTTCAATTTTATTTCAAGGAAGCCCTTTTGAGGGCAATAGAATCATCTCTCACAAAGGGCTGCATACAGCAGAGGTGCGGACCATATGAAGGAGTCAGAGAGTAGAGTGGGAAAAGGGATAAAGGTGGGAAAAAGGATGCTCAGCAGGAGAGCAGTCAGTATCCCCACACCTGTACCTCCAGGGCAATGGTGGCATCTGCATTCAAGTAAAGGAAACTAGAAAAAAGCACTCCTCCAGCCTGGTGGGTGGCGGTGGTGTAGCTGCTAGATCATGTCCAACTCTTGCAGCCCCATGGACTGTAGTCCACCAGGCTCCTCTGTCGATGGGATTTCCCAGGCAAGAATACTGGAATGGGTCACCATTTCCTTTGCCAGGGGATCTTCTTGACCCAGAGATTGAACCCACATATCCTGCATTGCACGTGGATTTTTTTTTTTACCAACTGAGCCACCAGGGAAGTCCCAGGGAAGCCTGGTAGCAAACTTAAATGTCTTCAGGAATCAGGTGGCCAACGTAAATAGCAGAAGCAGCCAGATGTAAACCAGTAGGGAGGTGGTAGAGTCTGAACCAGAGAACATACCATAGCTAAAAACATTTTAATTGTTAAAAGAAGTTTACGCTTTAATTTTTAAAAGAAGTTTATTTGGGAATTAGATAGTGGTGAAGATGCACAACCTTGTGAATATCAGAACACACTGAAATTTACACTTTAAAAAAGTGAACGCTATGTATATCTTAATTTAAAGCAGATTAAAAAAAATTAAGTGCTATGCTAGTTAAACAAAAGAAGAATTAGACAATACTTCCTGTGACAGGCCCATGAACTTTGTGCCTCTCTACGGCATTTATCACTAATCAGCTCTGCATTGTGCGGTGGTTATTTGTGCACTAGCCTTATCACTCTCCACACCCAACTAGGTTGCAGGCTTCTAGAAAGAGACCATATGGTTTTCATTTTTCAACCCAGAGCAACTACTAAAGAATCAATTCTTCATCTGAATTTACACTTTTTTTTCCTGCTAAATATTACTAATTTTAGGTGACTCAAAATTTAAGATGACATCTAATTTAAGATGACTCAAAGCTAAAGGTGCATTTCTTTAAAAAAAAAAAAAAGTGGCTAACTTATCCAGCTTTCAAAAATACTAACTGAAGAAATCAACACATTTATAATTAATTTCTCTATAACAGAGGAGTGATTTAGAAAAAAATTATACAATGCACTTTAGTTTCAGCAGACTCATAAAACAATTCGTTTCCAGGGATATAATTTGATTCAGTAGTTGTGTTATATGAATTCTCATAAAAATTAACAAATGAGTATTAGTAAGGTTTTCTGTCAATGCAGGAGACACAAGAGATGCAGGTTTGATCCCTGGAAGATCCCCTGGAGGAGGGCATGGTAACCCACTCCAGCATTCATGCCTAGGAACCCCATGGACAGAGGAGCCTGGCTGACTACAGTCCATAGGGTCTCAAAGAGTCAGACATTACTGAAGTGACTTACATAGGGCACTGCACGTGATAGAAACCTAAACCAAAGTAGTCTTAAGCAAACAATTTATTCAATTCAAAGTATCAATGTAAGTTTATCAATATTTATCACAATGTATCTCTTCTCTCAACTTCCTCTATCTCCCTTTCTCTCCTTACCAAGGTTTCATTCTAAAATTCTGTAATCCTGGGACTTCCCTGGTGGTCCATTAGTTGAGACTGCATCTTCTAATGCTGGGTGTGAGGGTTCGATCCCTAGTTGAAAGCTAAGATCTCACATGCCTTGTGGCCAAAAAATCAAATCATAAAACAGAAGCAATATTGTAACAAATTCAATAAAGACTTTCAAAATGGGGTAGAAAACACACAAAAATTCTATAATCCTGTTCTGTGACCTGCTTTACATATCATCTCTTTAGATTCTCCTCATTCTGTTTCATCACTCCCTCTCTTTCAGTATCCCTCAAAGGAGCTACTCCAATTCCTACACATTCCTATTCAATTGTTAAGTAGCTGTTTAAAAAAAAAAAGTTTCGAATTAACCAGAATTCTGAATAAAACCTCAAGGCTGGGAAGAAATCACTTTACTAATAAATCACACTTACAGTTGTTCTTCCTCTGTCTTTGCATTTTACTGTGGCAGGAGTCAGAAAGACAACCAAAGACAGCTCATGATTTCTGACATTAAACAACAACAAATAGATATAGATAAACTAAGACTGATGGTCAAGATTTGTTTTGGGTACAGAGGATCAGGTCTATAGAGTTACTGAAATTTTCAGAACGAGTTTATGGGACGTTTAGGCAATAGATGCTAAATCAACATCCTCTAACATTTAACACAAATTTTCTTAATTTAACAAAAAAATTTAAGTAAGTGAATCTTTCATTTTTAAGCCCTAAATATGAATTACTAAGAACAGACCTTCATTATCTAATACTAGCAAAAAGGGGGTCCATTTAAGCAAAGTCTGCAAGATGCCACCAGCCTAAGCCCATCTAGCCTAGCCTTAACAAGGAGTAAGGAAACTGCAAATTCTTACTCTCGCAGTATATAGCAGGAACCATGGGCTAAATCATTTAAATCCTTAGGCCTCATTTTCTTTGTCAGCACGTGCACACACACACACACACACACACACATACAGGACTAGTTAAATCAAAAGGTCTCTTTCCACCCCTCTCAACCCATTCTTCTCTGAAGTTCTATTATCAACATTTAATTACTGATTTCATTCTAAGCCTCTTCAAATATATCATCAGTCTTCTCTCTCTAGTCTTAATTCCAGAAGAAAAGGACCCAGGGCCAGCTACTCTTCAGGCATAGCACAAGGGGAGGATGAGGTTTGAGAAGATGGCGTTTCTACCTTCTCTGCAGCCCAAACTCTCAAAACACGTGACATCTCATCTAGAATCTAAAACTTGTTCACTGTGCTTGACTTCCAGTAATTTAATATTTCTAGGGTTTTTCTGAGTTTCAGTTTTACCTCTCAGAATCTACTCATTTGGCTGAACAGTAAAAACGATCATGATTACAACAAAGAATTATATTTGACTTAAAGAAAGTCACTGAGTCATGTCTGACTCTTTGTGACCCCATGGACAGTAGCCCACCAGGCTCCTCTGTCTCCAGGCAAGAATTCTGGAGTGCTATCAAAAAGTCTACAAACAATAAACGCTGGAGAGGGTGCGGAGAAAAGGGAACCCTCTTACACTGTTGGTGGGAATGCAAACTAGTACAGCCTCTATGGAGAACAATGTGGAGATTCCTTAAAAAACTGGAAAGAGAACTGCCATATGACCCAGCAATCCCACTGCTGGGCATACACACCGAGGAAACCAGAACTGAAAGAGACACGTGTACCTCAATGTTCATCATAGCACCATTTACAATAGTCAGGACATGGAAGCAACCTAGATGTCCATCAGCAGATGAATGGATAAGAAAGCTGTGGTACATATACACAATGGAGTATTACTCAGCCATTAAAAAGAAAGCATTTGAATCAGTTCTAATGAGGTGGATGAAACTGGAGCTTGTTATACAGAATGAAGTCAGAAAGAAAAACACCAATACAGTATATTAATGCATATATATGGAATTTAGAAAGATGGTAATGATGACCCTAAATGCGAGACAGCAAAAGAGACAGATGTAAAGAACAGACTTTTTGACTCTGTGGGAGAAGGCAAGGGTGGGATGATTTGAGAGAACAGCATTGAAACATGTATATTATCATATGTGAAACAGATCGCCAGTCCAGGTTCAATGCATGAGACAGGGTGCTCAGGGCTGGTGCACTGGGATGACCCTGAGGGATGGGATGGGGAGGGAGATGGGGGGGTGGGTTCAGGATGGGGAACACATGTACACCCGTGGCTGATTCCTGTCAATGTATGGCAAAAACCACCCCAATATTGTAAAGTAACTGTCCTCCAATTAAAATAAATAAATAAATAAATAAATAAATAATTTTTAAAAAGGAATTCTGGAGTGGGTTGCTATTTCCTTCTCCAGGGGATCTCCCAACCCAGGGATCAAACCTAGGTCATCCACATTTCAGGCAGATTCTTTACCAACTGAGCCAGCAGGGAAGGCTTATCATGAAACAATCATGATTACAAGAAAGAATTAAATTTGACTTACTGCACAACAAAGTATGGATTCCAAGAAGTATGAAAGGTGGCTACCAGGGAGAGAATGAACAATACTGCTGGAGTGGGTTTACTGTACACCTAAAATTTATTTTGAGTTCAACTATCTTAAAAATCTATATTAATCTCACATTCTGCTCTATAAGTTAAAATAGAAAAAGTGTTGAAAACTGCCTATCATCAAGTAAATGGAGAACTCCAGGATAATGGTGACATTTATTCTGTGGCTGTGCATTTCCAATCCCTCTAATCTCTCAGCCTGTGTGCACCTGCACAGACACACCCTGGGGGAGTCTGGGAGTGCACTACTCTAGTGTCAAAAAGCAGGAAAGCAGGAGGTATCAAGAGTCTATCCTATTATAATGAGGAAGTTGAAGTTCAAAGAAAGACTCAGGAAAGTTTAAAAACATTTATCTGTTTTATTAAAACAGATAAAATTAAAATTAAACAAAGCTTTAACAAATTAAAATTTAAAAGGAGGGGTTGTTCAAAATACCAGTGATTCTCATCTTACCACATTGGTCAAATCATGGTCAGTGCCCTGTTTTTGGTAACAGCTAAAAAGTTCAGATGACTGGTACCATATCCACCATATACAGAAGACATTCTTGGTTGCAATTTTTCACTTCATCACTATTTCATATGTACTCCCAGATGAAGAAAATGAACTTCATTTGGTTAAAAGCTGGGGCTCTCCAGTTATTAATAACCTGATTCAAACACTGAATATCTCCATGAACTTGTACTGCTGCTGCTGCTGTTAAGTCGCTCCAGTCGTATCCGACTCTGTGCGACCCCAGAGACAGCAGCCCACCAGGCTCCCCCGTCCCTGGGATTCTCCAGGCAAGAACACTGGAGTGGGTTGCCATTTCCTTCTCAATGCATGAAAGTGAAAAGTGAAAGTGAAGTTGCTCAGTCTTGTCCGACTCTTAGCGACCCCATGGACTGCAGCCTACCAGGCTCCTCCGTCCATGGGATTTTCCTGGCAAGAGTACTGGAGTGGGGTGCCAGTGCCTTCTCTGATGAACTAGCCTTCTTAAATCCTCCTAAACCTGTTTCCTCATTTGTAAAATCACTCCACAGCTTTATGGTGAAACATACATGAAATAATAAAAGACTCAGACCAGTGTCGGGCACATCTATTGAGAGATTCCTATTTTCACTCTGGCCCAGCTTCTATCAATGATGTTTCCTTTTCTTCACTTCTCTGAGTGGGTGGTTGATAAAAACATTTAAAAGGGTTAAATACCATTGGCAGATTTACTTAAATCAGATTTAATAAGTTGGGCATAGACATAAGTTATATACTTTCAGAGGCTGTCACAAGGAGGAATGTCTTTACCTTTGTTAAACCGTGTCCAAAACAGACAAGCAAAACAGAAACATCTGCCACAGCAAGAAGAGATCCCTTGAATTTAATCTTCACGTTTGAGAGCAAAATGACCCCTGTGAATATCTCCACAGTATTTGTTTTAATGATTAAAGGCAACGTTCATATCAACTATGGTGGTGGTGCTTTAGTCGCCAAGTCGTGTCCAACTCTTGCAACCCCCATGGACTGTACTCTGCCAGGCTCTCCTCTGTCCGTGGGATTCTTCAGGCAAGAATACTGGAGTGTGTTGCCATTTCCTTCCCCAGGGGATCTTCCCAACCCAGGAATCAACCCAGGTCTTCTGCATTGCAGGCAGATTCTTTACCAACTGAGCTATGAAGGAAGCCTCTACAATGCTTCCATTTTTAAAAATAGAATGTCCACAACCAATTGAGTAGAAGAGTTTCTTCATCAATAGAAAACAAATCTAAGCTCCATCTATTTTTCAAGAAGCAATTTAAGTTCAGTTTCTTCATGAAACAGCCCTGGTGACTACAGCATTTATGTTCTTTTAAATCTCAGTCATATCATACTATTTGGCACTCCACTATAGACTCTCATTATTTTCTGTTGATACCATATATTCTGAATGCAAAGAGAAGAGGGATATTTTTAAATGTTAGTGAGTCAATAGGAAGGTGGTGATAGTAGTTAACACATGTAGAGTGCAAGCAGAAGGCTTGAAACCTCTTCAATAGTTGCCATGAAGCCTTTAAATATATGCCTGAGGTCCATCCAGTACATTCTGACTAGTAGGAGACTGGGATGCAGTCTGCATATTTGTAGATTCAATAGGATTAAAGATTATTTTTTAACCTTCATTCTTAAAGACAGCGACATTTGAACATATTTATAGCTTCATCATCTGTAATGAAATTTTTTCAGACACAGAATGTGGGGAAAAATTTGTTCACCAAAATCTCAGCTGGGGATCAGCAAATCCACCTGATATGGTCGCAAAGAGTCAGACACAACTGAGCAACTGAACTGAATGACTGATGGTAAAACATATTATTTTCCAAACGACTGAACAGTAATCCCAGTCTCATCTGCTCTTCTCACAACAATCTGCTATAATACTCTTCCTATTGAGAAGTAAAGTGTTCCTTTCCCTGGACTTGGGGTGGGGGGGGGTGGGGGGTGGGGGTGGGGGACCTAGGAACTATGGAAGAGGTGATCCTGAGAGTGACTTCTAGGGCTAGTTTATCAAAAGTGCCAAGCTTCCACTTGCTGTTTCTCTTGGAAAGCCACTGTTAAAACTCAACATTACACTGTGAGGAAGGCCAGGACACACAAGGAGGCTAAGTGTAGAAACTAGCCCACAGTCCCAGCTGAGATCCCAGCTTCAACCACCAGACAGCTAAGTGAGGAATCCTTTGAAGAGGGTTCCCGCTCTCGTTGCCCCTAACTGTAACTGCGTGAGACATTCACAGAGAGAACCATCAAAGCCTGGTCAATCCCCAGAACCATTTGAAATACTAATAAAATGACTGCTACTGTCTTCAGCCAATAACTTCTGGGGTGAACCACTGCACAGCAATAGACAATATAACACAGTGCTTCTCCTTGTGAAAAATACCTTGAGAGGGAGGGACTAAAGTTCTGAGAAAGCTCTACAGGATAAAAAGGATGGCAGGTCTGAAGAGCTGGCCAAGGAAAGTAGCCACAGATAGGGTGCAGCTGTAAGATGGTAAAAGGCTACACACCATGTGATTTCTCCCTTGTAAACCTCCAAATTGTCAATAAAATCAGTAAATTTATGAGGCCCTTGGCTCGTAAAGGAAAAAGCTCTGTGCCCACAAGGACTAGAGGCAAAGATACAGGAGCAGAGAGATGAGACCATGAGGAAGTAAAGTCAGAAGTCGTGGAGAGGAACTAGACAATCACAGGCTATCGTTGTGGCTGTTCAGTCGCCAAATCATGTCCCACTCTTTGCGACCCCATGAACTGAAGCACACCAGGCTTCCCTGTCCCTCACCATCTCCTGGAGTTTGCCCAAGTTCAGGTCCATCGCATTGGTGATGCTGTCCAACCATCTCATCCTCTGTCATCCCTGTCTTCTCCTGCCTTCAACCTTTGCCAGCATCAGGGTCTTTTCCAATGAGTCGGTTGTTTGCATCGAGTGGCCAGAGTTCTGGAGCTTCAGCATCAGTGCTTCCAATGAGTATGTAGAGTTGATTTCCTTTTGGATTGACTGGTTTGATCCCCTTGCTGTCCAAGGGACTCTCAAGAGAGTCTTCTCTAGCACTATAGCACAAAAGTGTTCACAGGCTAAAATACACCTAAATCATGCAGAGGGGCTCCAAGTGAATTCTGAAGCTTAAAAGTTAACTTTCCTTTTCAGTTAAACATACATCCAGAGTTGAATTTCTTTACACTAAAAACTACCACTGTTTTTTTGCCGTTACCTGCATGCTTCTCACTCAGAAGACCAAAGCTTAAATACTACTATTTAAGAATAAATACTGACAGAATTCTAGGTTCACACAAAATTAAATCTGTTTATTTGTACTAAAAAAAAAGCACAGTTATTTTTTACTTAGCATCACTACTTAACAAGAAATAATATTGTTCGTTCAACAAGTAATTAATGAAATACTACTATGAGCTGGGTGTTATACAGATAAACACAGAGAATACCTATTTAAAGGGTAGCCACGGTCCCTGCCTCAGGCAGTTTTATTACAATCTCCAACAAAAGAAAACAACATTTACATCTTTCATATTCTTTACTTTTAAAACTAACGTGCCTATGTTACAATATTTTAAATTGGAAGTGTTTTTTATTATACACATACACACACAGTAGGGAAAAAGGTTAGAGAAGACAAGTTTTCTAAGAATACATTCAGCATTCTCAGTAAATCAGTATATGCAGTCATTGAATACTTGCAGAAATGAAAAAATATATAACTGGATATTTTACTTGATTCTACATGATTTAAAAAATAAACATGTTTCTCCAAAAAGCTCGCAGGAAGTAAAATCAGTCAAGAGTTCTGTTAGCCAAATAATCATCTAAATTATCTACAGAGATGTCACAACATTAGAGTTATTAATGCATTTTAGGCAATGCTCCAGTATCAAACACTCTTACAGGCAGGACAGATAATACTTCTTTAAACAAAACCCTTATACCCCACTGTGAATAAACATAAACAACAACGTTTTTATTTAAAACTCTTTAAAAGTTTTAACTTGTGATTAGAGAACATTTCTTCATGAACATTTGAAAGAATACAATTTCCAAGGATAAAAAATTTTCACTGAATATGCTCCAGAGCCTTGTACTCCTTATCCTAGCAACTATATTTCTAGAAATGTACTAAAGAAAAAACCACAGATTTCATACTCATCAAGTTGGCAAAAATAGTAAGTCTGATAAAACGAAGAGGTGGGGAGGTTGTGGAGCGATGAGAAAACTGCCAGTAGGGACATATACTTCCCACCCTTTTGGAGAGCCTCCTGGAGGTTATGTACCTTATGATCCTGCAATACCACTTCTCAGTGTCCAAACATGTACGAGACAAGCACCGGGAGAAACATAAGAGGATTTTCATTGTAGCATCCTCTGTACCCAACTATCCCTCCTCAGAAGGGGAATGGAAAACTGCCTTATTCTGATAAAAAGAACGAACTGGATCTACAAGAAACTGTAGGAATAATTTCAAATCACATAGTTGAGTAAAAAATGCAAAATTTAAAAGGTTTAAATTGTTGTTTATATAAAATTAAAAGCACAGAGAGAAATAAGTAAATTTTTATGGACACATGTTTATTAAATGCACTAAAATATGCACCAGAACAACATGAACCGTTTTCTGGGGGAGGATTTTTACCTGTTACTTCTCCTTAAACAAATTATTTGAAGCAAAATATAAGTAACTGACTACTCTTGGTGCTAAGTATGTAGATGTCTATCATATTTTACACTTTGGTTTAAAATTTTTCCGAATTTAAGACAGTGTTAGGAAGAAATTCAAAACACAAAGATTGTGAACAAGTATGGTTACTAAAGCCAATATTAAACACACACACACACACACACACAAATGGGAGAAGGGCAACTAAATATCCCACAAGAAAAGAAAAACTGAGTAAATTCAAGTGTGTTTTATGTCCATCCTGTATTATAATACAGATGTTGTAAATTTATAAAGCATTTAACGCATGGGGAAATGTTAGTGATATAAGCAATCGAATGAAATAAGAACTAAATTACACATACAATAGTGAACTATATAAATAGGCGCACACACACATACACAGAAAATATACCAAAAATTTTAACTGTAATCAGTTCTGGGCAGTAGGATTATGTTTTATTTTCTTCTTTAAACACTTCTAAGAGTTGCATTGGGCTTCCCTGGTGGCTCAGGTGGTAAAAAATCCAACTGCAATGCGGGAAACCTGGGTTGGATACCTAGATCCCTCCAGTATTCTTGCCTGGAAAATCCCCATGGACGGAGGATCCTGGAGGGCTACAGTCCATAAGGTCACACAAAGTCAGACACGACTGAGTGACTAAGCACAGCAGAGCATAAGAGTTGCATATTTCCATTACTTTTATTAATGAAAGGGGGAAGAAAAGACAGCAAACTACAAAATGCAAACTCAAAAACCCTCTGGTAAGAACTTATGCCCCAATTAAAGTGGTAAGATTCTGTTTTACTTCTGATTCTACAACTATGATTATGTTAATAAAGATAAGCCTCTTTAAATATTAATATCCATAACCATACAAGTCAAAACGATTATGCCAATAACTAAAGCTGTAAACTTCTGCTTTAATGTTCCTAAAGATGTTCAGTCTTCTCTGTTTGTAGCACTGTCACATCCAGAAGCAACAGTTAGAACTAGACATAAAACAACAGTTCAAAACTGGGAAAGGAGTATGTCAAAGCTGTATACTGTCATCCTGCTTATTTAACTTATATGCAGAGTACATCATGCAAAACGCCAAGCTGGATGAATCACACGCTGGAATCAAGATTGCTGGAAGAAATATCAATAACCTCAGATATGCATATGGCCCAACCCTTATGGCAGAAATTGAAGAGGAACTGAAGAGCCTCTTGATAAAGGTGAAAGAGAAAACTGAAAAAGGTGGCTTAAAACTCAACATTTAAAAAACTAAGATTATGGAATCCAGTCCCATCACTTCATGGCAAACAGATGGGGAAGAAGTGGAAACAGTGACAGACGTTATTTTCTGGGGCTCCAAAAACACTGTGGACAGTGACTGCAGCCATGAAACTAAAAGACACTTGCTCCTTGGAAGAAAAGCCTTAACAACCTAGACCACGTGTTAAAAAGCAGACACCTTACTTTGCCAACAAAGGTCAGTATTGTCAAAGCTATAGTTTTTCCAGTAGTCATGGATGGATGTGAGAGGTGGACCATAAAGAAGGCTAAGCACTGCAGAATTAATGTTTTTGAACTGTGGCGTTGGAGAAGACTCTTGAGAATCTCTTAGACAGCAAAGAGATCAAACTAGTCCATCCTAAAGGAAATCAGCCCTGAACATTCACTGGAAGGACTGATGCTCAAGCTCCAATACTTTGGCCACCTGATGCGATGAGTTGACTCACTGGAAAATACCCTGATGCTGGGAAAGACTGAGGGCAGGAGGAGAAGGGGACAACAGAGGATAAGATGGTTGGATGGCATCACCAACTGAATGGACATGAGTTTGAGCAAACTCTGGAAGATAGTGAAGAACAGGAAAGCCTAGCATGCTACAGTCCATGGGGTCGCAGAGAGTCAACACAACTGAGTGACTGACCACCACCACCACCACATCAGAAAAGATGTGACATCCATGCACTAGGTGAGGTTATCAAACAGAAAAATCTCCATGTCAAATCTTTACTTATATCATAAACTTGTAGTGAAGTATGATTTGGCTGTAAAAAAAAAAAAAAGACACAAATAGGAAGCAATGTTTAATCTATGCCAACTGAAATATTTAAAACACTGCTAAGAAAAATTAGAAATCTAAATAAATGGACAGATATACCATGTTAATAGATTGGAAAATACAACACTGCTACATGGCAGTCCTCCCCATATTGAAATTCAATTTCAATATGAAATTCAAATTCAGTGCAATTATAGTCCATATCCAAACATCTAATTCTAAAATTTATATAAAAAGGAAATGACCTAAAATTGTCAAAAACAAGGGAAAGAACTTGCAGGATTTCCTCTACCTTGACTTCTTACTCACTGTAAGGCTCAGTAATCAAAACAATGTAGTATTAGGCAAAAGAATAGAGAATTACATCAGTGCAACAGAACAGACAGTATAGAAACAGACCCACACTTACACTGTCCAATATTTTCAAAAAAGATGTCAAAGTAGGGAAGGAGGAAAGGAAAGAGGTTTTTTCTCAGCTTCACTGAGATATAACTGACAAAAATGCAAAGCATTTCAAAACAAATAATGCTGGAACAAATAGATATAAATATGTGATGAGGGAGCTGACATCACATCACACTATGAACAAAACGGACCACAGGCTGAAAAGTGAAAGCTAGTATAACAAACCTCCTAGGAAAAGCCATAGGGAGGTATCTTTGCAAGTTTAGTGTGGACCAAGATTCATCAGGATAAAGAAATCACTAACTATAAAGGAAATATTGATCATTTTGATGAAGTCCAATACAAAAACTTCTGCTATCTCAAAGACATCACTAAAAAATAAATAGGCAAGCCACAAACTAAGAAAAGACAGTTACAAATATACCTGCTAAAGGACTTGTATCTAGAATATTAAAGAATTGTTGCAACTAAGTAAAAAAAAAAAAGATAAAACCACCCAATTTTTTAAATGGGCAAAAGCTTACAGTCATGTCCCAAAGTCACTCAGTCGTGTCCGACTCTTTGCGACCCCATGAATCGCAGCATGCTAGGCCTCCCTGTCCATCACCAACTCTCGGAGTTCACTCAGACTCACGTCCATTGAGTCAGTGATGCCATCAGCCATCTCATCCTCTGTTGCCCCCTTCTCCTCCTGCCCCCATTCCCTCCCAGCATCAGAGTCTTTTCCAATGAGTCAACTCTTCGCATCAGGTGGCCAAAGTACTGGAGTTTCAGCTTCAGAGTCATTCCTTCCAAAGAAATCCCAGGGCTGATCTCCTTCAGAATGGACTGGTTGGATCCTTGCAGTCCAAGGGACTCTCAAGAGTCTTCTCCAACACCACAGTTCAAAAGCATCAATTCTTCGACACTCAGCTTTCTTCACAGTCCAACTCTCACATCCATACATGACCACTGGAAAAACCATAGCCTTCACTAGACGGACCTTTGTTGGCAAAGTAATGTCTCTGCTTTTCAATATGCTATCTAGGTTGGTCATAACTTTTCTTCCAAGGAGTAAGCATCTTTTAATTTCATGGCTGCAGTCACCAACTGCAGTGATTCTGGAGCCCCCCAAAATAAAGTCTGTCACTGTTTCCCCATCTATTTCCCATGAAGTGATGGGACCAGATGTCATGATCTTAGTTTTCTGAATGTTGAGCTTTAAGCCAACTTTTTCGCTCTCCTCTTTCACTTTCATCAAGAGGCTTTTTAGTGTCTCTTCACTTTCTGCCATAAGGGTGGTGTCATCTGCATATCTGAGGTTATTGATATTTCTCCCGGCCATCTTGATTCCAGCTTGTGCTTCTTCCAGTCCAGCGTTTCTCATGATGTACTCTGCATAGAAGTTAAATAAGCAGGGTGACAATATACAGCCTTGATGTACTCCTTTTCCTATTTGGAACCAATCTGTTGTTCCATGTCCCGTTCTAACTGTTGCTTCCTGACCTGCATATAGGTTTCTCAAGAGGCAGGTCAGGTGGTCTGGTATTCCCATCTCTTTGAGAATTTTCCACAGTTTATTGTGATGCACACAGTCAAAGGCTTTGGCATAGTCAATAAAGCAGAAATAGATGTTTTTCTGGAACTCTCCTGCTTTTTCGATGATCCAGCGGATATTGGCAATTTGATCGCTGGTTCCTCTGCCTTTTCTAAAACCAGCTTGAACATCTGGAAGTTCACGGTTCACGTATTGCTGAAGCCTGGCTTGGAGAATTTTGAGCATTACTTTCCTAGCATGTGAGATGAGTGCAATTGTAATCAGGGAAATACAAATTTAAACCACAATGAGATGCTACTATGTATCGACTCCAGTAACTAGAATGAAAATGACTGACAATAATACCAAGTGCTAGGATGTGGAGAAATTAAAATTGTCATATCATGCTGTTGCATACATAAAATTATACAGGTTTGGAAAAGTTTGCTAATTTATTAAAAAATTAAAAATACATGCACCCTATATAACCCAGCATGTCTTCATAGTATTTATCCAAGAGAAATAAAAACATAGTTATAAAGGTGTATGTGTGCATGTATCTCTCTCCATTTGTACAAAATATCATAGTGGTTTTATTAGAAAATGAAATGTATTGGTAAATGAAAGCAACCCAAATAGCACTATCAACAGGTGAATGGATAAACTAAATGCAGTATATAACATAATGTAATACCATTGAGTAGTTAAAAAAAAAAGAAAGAAAGAAACTAATCCAAGCAACAATATAGAATGATCTAAAAATCACTATTCTATTATACTGATCTATAATCATTCTCTGAATCATTATTTGGAACACAGCTGTGGGAAAGGTGGCTGCCTGGTCCCAAGTCAACCCGTCGAAAAGCTGGGCAATAACCTTCCAAGTCCTGCTGTGAGTGTAACTTACTGGTGGCCCAGTGTGGTAACCGTGTGGGAATGAACATGTGATTCTTTGAAATGTTAAAGACTTTTGTATAGACTTGTTAATAACAAAAATCACTATTTTGTATAAAAATAAGCCAGACTAGAGAGAGAACACTATGATTCCATACATCAAATTCTAAAAAATTGAAACTAATCTACAGTGACAGGTTGCACAGAGATAGTGGAAGACAGGATGACTGACACAGGGATGTGAAGGGACTAGGGGACGATGAGAACGTTCCCTACCTTGACTGCAGTGATGGCTACACAGGTGTATGAAAACCTATCAAACAGTGTTCCCTTAATGTGTGCAGTTTATTACATGGAAATTATACATCAATAAAGTCAAAAATTTAAAAAAAAAACAAGCAAACCAAAAAATTTTACAGTAAAGTTAGAGTTAGGAGTCAAGGCAGTGGCTACTGCTAACAGGGCAGATGTATAGAGAAGTAAAATTAGGGGGGTTTCTGGCACACTGATAATTTTCTTTTTCATCTGCATACTGGTTATACAAGAGTATTCAGCTTCTAGACACCTAATAAAGTATGTATCAGTCAGTTCAGTTGCTCAGCTGTGTCAGACTCTTTGCGACGCCATGGACTGCAGCATGCCAGGTTTCTCTGTCCATTACCAACTCGCGGAGTTCACTCAAACTCATGTCCATTGAGTCTGTGATGCCATCTAACCATCTCATCCTCTTTTGTCCCCTTCTCCTCCCACCCTCAATCTTTCCCAGCATCAGGGTCTTTTCAAGTGAGTCAGTTCTTCGTACCAGGTGGCCAAAGTATTGGATTTTCAGCTTCACCATCAGCCCTTCCAATGAATATTCAGGACTGATTTCCTTTAGGATGGACTGGTTGGATCTCTTGCAGTGCAAGGGACTCTTAAGAGTCTTCTCCAACACCACAGTTCAAAAACATCAATTTCTGGCACTCAGCTTTCTTTATAGTCCAACTCTCACATCCATACATGACTACTGGAAAAACCATAGCTTTGACTAGACAGAACTTTGTTGGCAAAGTAACGTCTCTGCTTTTTAATATGCCGTCTAGGTTGGTCGTAACTTTTCTTCCAAGAAGCAAAGTGTCTTTTAACTTCATGGCTGCAGTCACCATCTACAGTGATTTTGGAGCCCCCAAACATAAAGTCTGTCACTGTTTCCCCATCTATTTGCCATGAAGTGAGGATGCCATGATCTTAGTTTTCTGAATGTTGAGTTTTAAGCCAACTTTTTCACTCTGCTTGTTCACTTTCATCAAGAGGCTCTAAAATATATTGTTCTTCAAATACAAGTCTTTAAAAAGAGGAAGGACATGTACCTATGACCTAGAAATTCCAATCTTTTATCCAAGAGAAATGAAATATTTGTTTACAAACAGACTTGAACGAAAATATTCATGGCAGTTTTCTTCATAGTAGACCCAAACTTGAAACAGCCCAGGTGCCCATCAACAGGAACAGGATAAACAATCTATGGTACATTCAATATTCATACAGTTGAATATATTATGCCAGAATAAAAAACAACGTGGATAGATGTAAAAACATCATGTTGAGGGCAAGAAATCAGAGACAAAGGAGCACATACATATGATTCAACTAATATAAAATTCTAGAACAGGCAAAATAAACATGTGATGAAGCAACTGTGGCTGCAGTTGCAGTAGAGAAAGGAAAGGGTACCATCATAGAAATGAAAAAATGCTCACTATGAACAAGGAAAAATTATGTCATTTAACATTACGGAATTACTAAATTAAATTTTAAATGGGTACATTTAATTCACCTTAACTAACTCCTGAAAGCATAATGTAAAGTCCAAACTTAAGCTTCCAAAATAAGCCAATAATTTCAATTGTAGTAAAGAATAAATTTTATTAAGGTCTCATATTGTCAACATTTGTCTAATTTCTTCCACAAACATTTCTTTCCAATTAGTAAGAAAAGCAGAATGTCTTGTCCTAAGTGCTTTATTTTTAAGATTGGTTTCATAAAAGTATACTGTATACTATGAAGTGGAACTTAATATGAAAGGCTCATTATTATCAACAATAATTCAAGAAGAGTGTACAGTGATTTCCAAAATGGAGGTGATTATAACCCAGGAAGTATGACTGATGATCCATTAGGATAAAAAAATATTAGGAGTTCCACTTATATTTAATCTTTATCTTAATACACACATGTATTTTAAGTACAATATAATGTAATACAATATATGTGTATCCTTAACATACAAATGACACTGGCCTCTTCATTATGGCCACCTGTCAGAAAGTCACACATCACATATGTTAAGTAATCTAAGTATTCTGGTACTAAGTGATTCTAAATATTTGGCAGGAAGAGAGATAGTATTGGCTGGTTTCTTTTTCAAAATTTAAATAAAGAATGCACCATTTTGTAAACTGCTACAACAGACTGGTGTTCCAGGGAAGATACATTGTTACACTAAATGATTTTCTTAATAGAAACAATACTTTATGGAAAAACTATATTATAAAATCCTTCATGAAGCAGTTGCTTTGATCTCAACAAAATTAAGTTGGGGGGGTGGGGGTGGGCGGGGAGAAGAAAGGTTTAACCTCAAAAGCAACTACTGCAGCTTGAAGCAGAAAAAGCACCAAAGTATTACATGATGTTATTGATGCAGCTGAGGAGTGCCCATAAGTATTTTACACTAAACAGGTTTATTGGTGTCTCATGGCAAAGTATTTTAAAAGTGTTATCAAATTTAACTTTAAAGGTGAGTTTGCTGACGTTCTGTGATAAGTGACTGTTAGCAGTATGCTACCTAGCAGTTTTATTTTTAAAAACAGTAACATGGTTAATCTATGTATACCTTAAAGGTAAAAGCAGCATTTTAAAACTTGGTAAGAAAATAACTGTATTCCAGAAGATGACAATGTGTGTCATCTTGAAACACTCATACCTGCACTCTCTAAAAACAGAGAAGCCACTTTCTAATAACTCTTTAAATGCCTTCCATACAGTTTCTGTGGATGTTGAATATATTTATTAAAAACATATAAACACAAATCTTCACATTGGTTTGCATAGGAAGGGCAAACTTTGTTAGCCAAATCTGCATAACTGATAAGACAGAAATTTAAAAATGAGTATCTCCATTTAGAAAGTATAGCCAAAGAGGCACTTTATAATCTCTTTAGGTGTATGTCCCTCCATGAGCTGCCTTTTAGCTAAGACAAGCATTAAAACCAAGCACCAAAATAAACAGATTTAAGATTCAGACTTTCGAATTTTTGTATTACTAAGCAGTAAAACCAAGATTTTTCTAACATAATGCATCGTATTCATTATGTCTGCTTTAAAAATATATATATTTATTTTCAAACCTTAGGGCAAACAAAAAGGTTTTTGAGCTATTACTAACATTTATAAAGCACTCTATTCACAGATAACAGGGATCACTGATTCGCTTCACAAATCTCTAAAGTCACTTGTTACATTATAAAATAAACCAAATAAGCCGAGAAAGAATTCTTCTTTATAAATAAGATAAACATTATTAGATTTTTATGGATCCTTTCAGAGATGTAACACCAACTACAACATATTCTTCAAATAATGGCTTTCATTAAATCCTTTTTCACTGCATTTCTGTTATATTTAAGGGACTGAGAGACATTTCAGATGAGTAAAACTGGATCGAATACTCTAGACTTGGGTATTTAAGACAGTACACAGTTATCCACAGCATAGGGCAAATCAAGTGAGATCTAGAGGAATGAAGAAGGCAATGAATTCTAGCTGGTATCATACAGCTTCACAAAGGTGGGTGGCAGTGGAACTGGGACTCAAAAGATGTGTAGGATTTTAACTGGAAAAATTAGGAAAAGTAAACCATGCTTGAAACCATGGATAGATGCATGTACAATCTGGGACACTAAGAATACACTGTATTTGCAAGTCATATTATTAGTGATTTTGCTGTACTGACTTAGCACTTTTCTTCACATATCAAACTTAGTAAGATCATTCTAAACAATTTCCAAAAAAACATTCAATCTTCAAGCACAATTACAAAATCATACTTACTCCTATAATTCTACAAAATATGAATCTATTCAATATGTTTACAGTTCTAATTTTCTCCAGATTTCACTATTCTTCATCAGAGGGCTTACATTTTAAGTGCCACACAACGACATCAATTATGGGCCACCCAATCTTGCTTTTCTTCTCATGTAAAAGGATGACTATGGACGGAGGTTCATGACATTGTACAGGAGGCAGTGATCAAGACCATCTCCAAGAAAGAGAAACGCAAAAAGGCAAAATGGTTGTCTGACGAGGCCTTACAAATAGCTGAGAAAAGAAGAGGAGCAAAAGGGAAAAGGAAAGATACACCCATTTGAATGCAGAGTTCCAAAGAATAGCAAGAGATAAGAAAGTCTTCCTCAATGATCAGTGCAAAGAAATAGAGGAAAACAATAGAATGGGAAAGACTAGAAATCTCTTCAAGAAAATTAGAGATACCAAGGGAACATTTCATGCAAAGATGGGCTCAATAAAGGACAGAAATGGTAGGGACCTAACAGAAGCAGAAAATATTAAGAAGAGGTGGCAAGAATACACAGAAGAACTATACAAAAAAGATCTTAATGACCCAGATAACCACGATGGTGTGATCACCCACCTAGAGCCAGACATCCTGGAATGCAAAGTCAAGTGGGCCTTAGGAAGCACCACTACGAACAAAGCTGGCAGAGATGACGGAATTCCAGTTGAGCTATTTCAAATCCTAAAAGATGATGCTATGAAAGTGCTGCACTCAATATGCCAGCAAATTTGGAAAACTCAGCAGTGGCCACAGGACTGGAAAAGGTCCGTTTTCATTCCAATCCCAAAGAAAGGCAATGCCAGAGAATGCGCAAACTATCGCACAATTGTACTCATCTCACACACTAGCAAAGTAATGCGCAAAATTCTCCAAGTTAGGCTTCAACAGTATGTGAACCATGAACTTCCAGATGTTCAAGCTGGATTTAGAAAAGGCAGAGGAACCAGTAATCAAATTGCCAACATCCACTGGATCATCGAAAAAGCAAGAGAGCTCTAGAAAAACATCTACTTATGCTTTATTGACTATGCCAAAGCCTTTGTGTGGATCACAACAAATTGGAAAATTCTTAAAGAGATGGAAATATCAGACCACCTGACCTGCCTCCTGAGAAATCTGTATGCAGGTCAAGAAGCAACAGTTAGAACGAGACATGGAACAACAGACTGATTGCCAATCGGGAAAGGAGTACATCAAGGCTGTATATTGTCACCCTGTTTATTTAACTTATATGCAGAGTACATCATGAGAAACGCTGGGCTGGATGAAGCACAAGCTGGAATCAAGATGGCCGGGAGAAATATCAATAACCTCAGATATGCAGATGACACCACCCTTATGGTACAAAGTGAAGAAGAACTAAAGAGCCTCTTGATGAAAGTGAAAGAGGAGAGTGAAAAAGTTGGCTTAAAGCTCAACATTCAGAACACTAAGATCATGGCATCTGGTCCCATCATTTCATGGCATATAGATGGGGAAACAGTGGAAACAGTGAGAGACTATTTTTTCAGGCTCCAAAATCACTGCAGATGGTGACTGCAGCCATGAAATTAAAAGACACTTGCTCCTTGGAAGAAAAGTTATGACCAACTTAGACAGCATATTAAAAAGCAGAGACATTACTTTACCAACAAAGCTACGGTTTTTCCAGTAATCAGGTATGGATGTGAGAGTTGGACTATAAAGAAAAGCTGAGGGTCGAAGAACTGATGCTTTTGAACTGTGGTGTTGGAAAAGACTCTTGAGAGTCCCTTGCACTGCAAGAGATCCAACCAGTCAATCCTAAAGGAAATTAATTCTGAATACTCATTGGCAGGACTGATGCTGAAGCTGAAACTCCAATAGTTTGGCCTCCTGATCCAAAGAACCAACTCGCTGGAAAAGACCCTGATGCTGGGAAAGAGTGAAGGCGGGAGGAGAAGAGGACGAAGAGGATGAGGTGGCTGGATGGCATCACCAACACGATGGATGTGAGTTTAAGTAAGCTCCAGTTCTTGGTGATGGACAGGGAAGCCTGGTATGCTGCAGTCCATGGGGTCGCAAAGACTCAGACACGACTGAGCAACGGAACTGAACTGAAAGGGATGACTTATCCCTCTTTTCCAAGTCTAACTACTCACCCATTTTAGGTGGCACTAGTCGGAGAAGGCAATGGCAACCCACTCAAGTACTCTTGCCTGGAAAATCCCATGGACGGAGGGGCCTGGTAGGCTGCAGTCCATGGGATCGCGAAGAGTTGGACACGACTGAGCGACTTCACTTTCACTTTTCACTTTCATGCACTGGAGAAGGAAATGGCAACCCACTCCAGTGTTCTTCCCTGGAGAATCCCAGGGACGGGGGAGACTGGTGGGCTTCTATCTATGGGGTCGCACAGAGTCGGACACGACTGAAGCGACTTAGCAGCAGCAGCAGTGGTAAAGAACCCTCCTGCCAGTGCAGGAGACATCAGTAACACGGATTAGATCCCTGGCTCAGGAAGATACCCTGGAGAAGGGAACGGCAACCCACTCCAGTCTTTTTGCCTGGAGAATTCCATGGACAGAGGCACCTGGTGGGCTACGGTCCATGGGGTCACAGAGTTGGACACAACTGACGTGACAGCACACACACAGTTTCTTTAGATTCTGATCCCTTAATTACACTCTTACTGAACCCTTGTATCCTGCATTTAAATTAACATTCTCTCTATTTTGGAGGGGAGAATACCTATCACTTTGTTTTCTCCATTATGTATATCTCTGCCTAAAGCAGAGCTACCAGTAAATGTTTTATGAATAGCAGAATATATAATAAGTTTTAAAAAGCCAATTTTTAAGTTATGAGTGATGTATTTTAAGACACCTGCCCCAAAGTGTGGTAAGTAATATATCTTAAACGAATAGTGATAAGAGCATGGGATGAAGATTAGACATCATATAATCTGGGGGTTCTCTAATATTTCACAACGAAACTTTTCCAGAAGAAATCTTATTCAGCATGCCAAATATATACAGCTACAGAAGCACTATTAATACCATTTTATGTTCAAATACATTATAATTTGTTACAAACTCAAAAGAGACAAATTGAGTGTTAGAGATGTTAGTTACTCTTGACACCTAAGCAATCATTTCCATTAAATTTTGTTTTCATTTTACTCAGGTAAGTAGTTGAAAGTAGGTAGCAGCTTTGGTTTTGTTTTGTTAGTAGCTTTTAATGGTTTGCTTCCTAGTGTCTGGATATGCTTCAATTAAATTGATTAATAAAGATATAAATAAGACTTTTCTTTCAATATGAGTAGTAATCATATGTAAAAACTGCTTACAAGGCAAACAAGAAAAACCCAAGCTTCCAATAAGCTATAAAACATCTGTAATATATCAGGACATCAGTTCAGTTGCTCAGTTGTGTCCAACTCTTTGCAACCCCATGAATTGCAGCACGCCAGGCCTCCCTGTCCATCACCAACTCCCGGGTTCACTCAGACTCACGTCCATCGAGTCAGTGATGCCATCCAGCCATCTCATCCTTTGTCATCCCCTTCTTCTCCTGCCTCCAGAGCATTAGAGTCTTTTCCAATGAGTCAACTCTTCTCATGAGGTGGCCAAAGTACTGGAGTTTCTTACACAGGATGAGTATACCCCAAAGGAACCGGCTTCAGTTGTGCCTGTCATTTAGTTGAACACAGTTCATGTACCATAGTAATGTATTGTTTAGACAATTCTATATGAATAGACTTGCACAGGACTCAATTTTTTAAAAAAATTTACTGCAAACTACAACTTTCCTTACCTATTTAACTCACAAATAAGCAGATATAGTAAAAGATGTTTTATTCTAAGAAATGCTTGCCCTCCCCCTGCCACAATAAACCAGGTATAACCATAAAACACTACTGTTTGCAATGTGACAAATTTTATATTTATGTACACAAGAGTGCTAAAATGGTGCTAGAAAAACTGGATATCCACAAGCAAAGGATGACGCTGTACCCTTACCTAAAACCATATGCAAATATTAACTCAAAATGGATCATAGAGCTAAATATAATAACTAAAACTATGGAACTCAGAAGAAAACACAGGGGGAAAGCTTCCTGACACTGGATTTGGCAATGATTTCTTGGACACCAAAAGCACAGTCAACAAAAGAAAAATATAGATGAAGTGGGTATCATTAAAATGAAAGACTTTTGTACATCAAAGGACACTATCAACCGAGTAAAAAGGCAACCCATAGAAGAAGAGAAAATGTAAATCATGGATCTGATATGAGATTTAATATCCAGAGTGTATAAAGAATTGCTGTAATTCAACAACAAAACAAGTTTCTTAAAATTGGCAAAGGACCTGGATAGATATTTCTACAAAGATACACAGATGGCCTATAAGCACAAGAAAAGATGCTCTAATCACTAATCATTAGGAAAAATGCAAACCCAAACCACAAAGAGATGCCACTTCATTAAGTGCCCCTCATTAAGTGAAGTGAAAGTCGCTCAGTTGTGTCCAACTCTTTGCGACCCCATGGACTATACAGTCATGGAATTCTCCAGGCCAGAATACTGGAGTGGGTAGCCTTTCCCTTCTCCAAGGGATCTTCCCAACCCAGGGGTTGAACCCAGGTCTCCTGAATTGCTGGCGGATTCTTTACCATCTGAGCCACCCGGAATGGCTATTATCAAAAGCACAGAAAATGCCAAGTGTTGAGGTGAGGATGTGGAGAAACTGGAACCCTTGTGTTGGCAGGAGTGTAAAATGCTGCAGCTGCTGTAGAAAATGGAGTGGCAGTTCCTCAAAAATTCAACACAAAATTACCCTATGATCCAGCAGTTCCACTTCTGGGTATAGACCCCAAAGAAGTAAAAGCAGGGACTTGAGCAGATATGTGTACACCAAACTTCAGGGTAGTATTACAACAGCCAAAAGGTGGAAACAACCAAATGTCCATCTACAGATGAATAAACAAAATGGGATACACACACACACACACACACACACACACACACAACTGTTATTCGGCCTTAAAAAGGAATGCAATTCTGATTCATGCTCCAACACGGATGAACCTTGAAGACATTACCCTAAGTGAAATGAGCCAGATACAAAACAAATATTTCATGATTTCATTTATAAGATATATCTAGGGTAGTCAAATCACAAAGTAGAAAAGTGTTATCAGGGGCCAGAGGGAAAGGGGTTGGAGAGTTAATGTTTAATGGATACAGTTTCACTATGGGAGGATGAAAAAGTTCTAGAGATGGACGGTCATGATGGTTGCACAACTATGTATAAGTATTTACTACCACCGAACTGTGCATTTAAAAATGATTAAAATGACAAATGGTATGCTGTATGTGTCACGCATGTGTACTGTTGTGTTGGACTCTGCAACCCATGGACTACAGCCTACCAGGTTCCTCCATCCACAGGCTTCTTCAGCCAAAAATACTGGAGTAGGTTGCCATTTCCTCCTCCAGGGGACCTTATCGACCTAGGGATCAAACCTAGGTCTCCTGCATTAGCAGGCGGATTCCTTACCACTGAGCCACCTGGAAAGCCCTTTATGTTGTATATTTTACCACCAAACATATATATATATATATATATATAGCGTGTGTTCTTTATTTTTTTTATGGTGGCAATATAGGAATGCCATAAGGAACATAAGCTTATGAGTTATGCTATCTGTTTTCAAACACAGCTCTGCCACTTTATAGCTCTGTAGCCTGTGCCTTTTTTCTCATACCTGTATCATAGGATTACAGCAAGGATGAAGTCAATACATGTAAAGTACTTAAAACAATATATGTCATAAAATAGGTGCTTTTTATTACTACAGGTTTAAAACACATTTTAAATGAGATTAACTCAAACATCTGGAGTACCTCTGAAGGTCCGCCTCAAAATTATAGACCTGAGTAAAATGTAGACTGAAAACCAGTGATTTAACCCAATTTCTCATTTTACTGGTAAAGGAACTGAGAGTTCAAGGTATGTGACTTGCTTGAACTCACATAGCTTGTCTGCTAACATTAACCTTCTCAGAATAAGAATTTACGGCCAATGATACGAATGCTCACATTCAACTACTTCAGAACCAAGTGCAGTCATGAGATTTTACATGTCCAAGAGTCTGTGAATAATAATAGTGTGACAGTCATCTACCATGCTAATCTAATGAATAATTACACATGGGGTGGGAACCAAAAGGTAGCCAGACCAAAAGAAAAGTCAGTTTAATTAGTTTCCAAGACACCTCTTCTGAAAATGAAGTGTTAAAATATTTGTGAAAACAAATGATGCTGACCAAGAGTTTGAGACACACCCAATAGGTCCCCACTACTCCATGCCTTTTAGCCAGTTACCCGTCACATAATAATCTTAATGAGACCACTGACTCTGACATATCAGCAACTTTTTCTACCAAACAGAACTAATATGGCATCATAAGGAAACACCTACAAATAATTCCTTATTAAATTCAAACAGGAGAGAGCAGCAGTCCAAATAACACAAAATGTTTCATCCAAAAAATCATGTATTGAACTGTGTAGACACTTCTGTACTTACCTGAATAGGCTAGGTCTGTTTTCTAGGAAATTCGCAACACAGAAAGCAAAATAACAGACAGTCTTTGAAGGTCAGATGAACAAGAGCTAAAACACCTCTAAGCGTCTCTAATCTTGCCCTTCCCACACTGCTCTTCCTCCTCAATGCCTCTCTCAAAGGAGAACACCACCCCCACTCTAATGCCCCCATCCCCATCTACACCAGCTGAAATCCTACCCATCCTTCAAGGTCCCACTTAAATGCCACAGCTTCCAAGGATTTCCCCCCAGTGCTCCCAATTTAGAATTATTCCCTCGCCTCTTCCCTTCTCTATTTGGCACCTCTACTTCAACATTTTATTATATAATGCATCGCATTACCATTACCTACACTCATTTCTTTCCCCACCTTCCCCCAAGAAAATCTTAGGCGCGGTGCGCTAGGGAGGAAAGGAATTAACATTTGTTAAACACCTTTGGTGCCCTGCCAGGTGCTAGGCATTTTGCACACATTATCTCATTTAATCCTTTTGACAACCACCTCGGGAGGCAAGCAGGTGGTCTTAGTTATTCCCATTTTACTGACAGGGAAGCATTCTGTTGAGAGTGCAATAGCTTATCCAACGTCACACTACCAGCCAACTCCAGTGTATACGGAGCAGCTGGTTAGCCTGGCTTCAAAGAGCTCTTTCGAAACACCACGATAAGCTGCAGTCTTGTTCACTTTATGTCCTCCACCCTGCCTAACAGATAGCAGCTATTCCATAAATACTTGCTGAATTGAATATTCCTTCGGACTCACTACCACCCTTTTAACAACACCATCACGCCCCACCCCTAACCGGTTAGCTTTCCTGTTCCTTTACAGCGGACTTTACACACATCTCCAAGACAAACGCTGGAGACACCACCAACCGTTACCGGGAGGCACAGGGAAGAACCGTTCGGTTCTCTCAGATTTCCCCCAAAGGCTCTTCCCACACAATATACGAGAGCCACACAAAGTCACATTTGATGCAACGCTTACACCCTTCCCCAAAGCTCTTATTTCATCCTAAGCCACGTCTTCGTGCCTACAAGCAATGACTTATGCGGTTTCCAGCTCACACAGTGGGGACACCCTAAGATGCTGTCTGAATAAGAAACCTCATCTCTCAAAACGTCTTAAAACGAAGGCACCCTGATATTACTTCACTGCCTTCCATCTCCTCTTCCCCGCCGCCCCCCACCATGAGCTGCAGTTTGGATTTCCGGCGGGAATGCACACACACACAGATGAGATGGGCTCACAAGCCATGGAGCAATTACTTAGCTTGCTTAATTAGAAAGAAAACACGGAAGGTGCCCCGCCTTTCTCAATCTCTGCACTGAACTCATTTACGAAAGATGCGGGGCACCGAAACCCGAGGAACCCCAGACACCGAATCACTGGTTTCTGCGGCTAATCCGGGGAAGGAAGAGTCCTTGCCTCCCCGCGGTCCCGGGCCACCAGCCCCCGGAGCCGGGTCGGAGAAGCACAACCGCACCCTCCCCAGGCGGCCTTGCATCTCATTGTCTCCCTCTGTCGCGGCCCCCGGGGGCGCAGGGTGCAGCCCCGGCCCCGCCGACCCCCACCCACCGGCCAGGCGAGGTCCCACCAGCCCCGGCCCCGACCCCACCCCAGGCTCGGCCGCCCGCACCGCGTCCGGATGGCGGGGCCGGGAGCCGGGAAAATGGAGGCGGGAGCGACGGCTGCGCTTCCCAGCCCTGCGCCCCGCCAGCTCCCTCGGCCGGCCCCGAGGGCGAGGCTGAGCACTCACCGCGGCAACGGCTCGGTCCTCCGGCGGGCACGGCTCCGGATCGGCCCCGGGCTGGGCAGCCGCTGCCGCCTCCTCCTTCTCAGGCGCGGCGCTCCTTCCCTGGAGACGCCGCGAGCGCCCGCAGCTCCCGCGCCGCGCGCTCCGTGACTGACTGACTGACCGACCGACCGGGCGGCGGCGGCGGGGGCGAGGCGGCGCGCGCGGCGGGCGGGGCGGCCGCAGCGGGCAGCGGCGGCGGAGCCGAGTGCGGCCGCGTCCGGCAGAGACGCAGAAGGCGGGGCTGAGGGCAGGGCGGCCGACGGGCGGACAGACTCGCGCCCGGCCGCTCGCTCCGCGCCACCCCCCGCCCGTCGCCAGCCGCTCACTTCCGGCGAAGGCAGCCGAGCCCGCCCCCCGGGCGCCCGTTGCTAGCGCCCCCTGCCCGCGCCCCCTGGCCCGCCTCGCTCCCCACAGCCCCAGGCGCCCGACCGCACCCAGCCCCGGCCGCCGGCGCTCCGCCTGTCCTCCGCGTGTCCCTGGGAACCGCCTCCAGGAACCAGTGAATCAGAATGAATGAGTGAAGGAGGAAAATTCCGGGGCTGTGCCACCAAAGCTCGCTTTTCCTTGGAAGCAGGCCCAGCGGCCTCTGTCCGAGGGCCCTGGGACACCGAAGCCTTGACCGCGTCTGTCAGGGACCTGCTGGAGTATTCCGAGACCCCAGCAACCCATCAGACGGGGCTTAGGCACTTAAAGGACCGCAGTCGTTGCAGTCTGTGAGGCCTTTTTTTTTTTTTTTTTTTTAAGGAAATCCCATTTTGGCCAACAGTTCTCTGTAGTTTCATGCACTATGTTAGGAAGCTTTTAGAAATTGGACATTTCAGTTATTCTCGATTATTTTTTAACTTTGCAGTTTGCTTACTTGTGTTCTTAATTTCTGACACGCACACACCCACACCTTATTGAAAAGGTTTGGGAGTAAGGTAGTGGCATCTTTATCACCAAGCTCTAAGTTACTCGGATACTGCTTATTTCGATGTAGGCTTGACTTAGACTTTAAAATTTTGTTTGTGTCTTAATTTTGACCTTCTGATTAAAAGAAGGACAAAATAGAATTAAATCATTTTCGCCTGGATACGTGCAAAGCAGATTTGTTGACATCATTAAAACAATTAACAAATCGGAAGTGTGACCTGGAATTAGTTGCAATGAACATTTCTTTTTCATGTCTTCCCATATGCTTGCTAAGTAAGAGTATCTGTATCTTGACTTTTCACGAAGAATTGACTGTACATTTCTGAGATCCTGGCTCCCTTTGTAAGAACCAGAGTGTTCATTTCTCTGTCCCGGGGCCAAATCCTGGTTTGGCTAATTACATTCCTTCTTTCAGATATTCTTGAGGACTTAGAAGTGGTTTGGTCTCTTGCACAATCTGTTTCAAACTGGTACACAATCTGTTTCAAACTGGTATTTAGAAGTATACAATACAGTTACTAGCTGCATTTCACACGAGATATCTGTACTTTAGTAACAAAACTGCAATTTTGTATTTGAAATCTCAGTTCAGTTCAGTCTCTCAGTAGTGTCCAACTCTTTGTGATCCCATGAACCACAGCTCGCCAGGCCTCCCTGTCCATCACCAACTCCCGGAGTCTACCCAAACCCATGTCCATCAAGTCGATAATGCCATCCAACCATCTCATTCTCTGTAGTCCCCTTCTCCTGCCCCCAATCCCTCCCAGCATCAAGGTCTTTTCCAATGAGTCAGCTCTTCCCATTGGGTAGCCAAAGTATTGGAGTTTCCGCTTCAACATCAGTCCTTCCAATGAACACCCAGGACTGATCTCCTTTAGGCTGGACTGGTGGGATCTCCTTGCAGTCCAAGGGACTCTCGAGTCTCTTCCAACACCACAGTTCAAAAACAGCAATTCTTCAGCACTCAGCTTTCTTTTTAGTCCAACTCTCACATCCATACATGACCACTGGAAAAACCATAGCCTTGGCTAGACTAGCCAGACCTTTGTTGGTAAAGTAATGTCTCTGCTTTTTAATATGCCATCTAAGTTGGTTATAACTTTCCTTCCAAGGAGTAAGCATCTTTTAATTTCATGGCTGCAATCACCATCTGCAGTGATTTTGGAGCCCAGAAAAATAAAGTCAGCCACTGCTTCCACTGTTTTCCCATCTATTTGCCATGAAGTGATGGGACCGGATGCCATGATCTTAGTTTTCTGAATGTTGAGCTTTAAGCCAACTTTTTCACTCTCCTCTTTCACTTTCATCAAGAGACTTTTTAGTTCTTCTTCACTTTCTGCCATAAGGGTGGTGTCATCTGCATATCTGAGGTTATTGATATTTCTCCTGGCAATCTTGATTCCAGCTTGTGCTACCTCATACCCCTCATGCCCAGCGTTTCTCATGATGTACCTGCATATAAGTTAAATAAGCAGGGTGACAACATACAGCCATGACGTTCTCCTTTTCCTATTTGAAACCAGTCTGTTGTTCCATGCCTAGTTCTAACTGTTGCTTCCTGACCTGCATACAGGTTTCTCAAGAGGCAGATCAGGTAGTCTGATATGCCAATCTCTTTCAGAATTTTCCACAGTTTATTGTGATGCATGCAGTCAAAGGCTTTGGCATAGTCAATAAAGCAGAAATAGATGTTTTTCTGGAATTCTCTTGCTTTTCGATGATCTCTAGAAGGTACTTTAATATTCTTGTATAGAAGAATAGTATCTCATAAATGAGGATGCTGCTGCTGACCAGTTCTTATAGCCTTCTGTTCCTTGTGGAATTCATCATTCATTACCTCTAATCATAATTATTTCAATAAGTTATGGTCTTTCCTAATAAATGTAATGCAATCGTTTATTCTTCCTTATATCTTCGATAATGTCTAGTATAGTACCTTGCACAACAAGTATTTTAAAATATTAATAAATGCTTTAAACATTTTGATAAGTGATAATTCACACAAATCTGTCTCTAGCTTCTTACCTCATACCCCTCATGACTAGGTTTCTTGGGATTATGCACACCTGAGTGCAAAACCTAATAACACCATATTCTTATCAAATGCTAATTATGAGGCTGTATGATAACTACACAGGGAAGATATTCTCTTCATCAAAACCTTTAAAAAATAGACCATTGAGTGTTTTTAGACAGCCCCTAGCTCTCTCTTCTCCCAGTGCTTAGGTTGATCAAATCTAATTAGAAAAAAGTCACTTTCAGCTGTTGAGAAAAGTAAACAGGTTTTCATTGGTTCCTTTGAACCATAAAATCATTCATTCATTCAACAAGGGTTTTATTGAGCTTTAACTAAGGCCTTGGAATATAAAGGCAAGATGGTTCTAGCCCTCAAAAAGCACATGTTCATATACATTACCATATGTAAAATAAATAGCTAGTGGGAAGTTGCTGTATAGCGCAGGAGCTCAATAGTGTGCTGGGACAACCTAGAAGGATGGGTGGGAGGTTCAAGAGAGGAGGGGTATACTTATGGCTCATTCACATTGTTGAATGGTGGAAACTAACACAACATTGTAAAGCAATTATCCTCCAAATTAAAAAAAAAAAAAAAAGCACGTGGTCTAGTGAATAAAGTTGGCAAAGAAATCACAATTGGAACACTGTATGGAGTCTATTCCCAGGTCGGGAAAGCCTCCCAGGGGAGGGGATTTTGAATGTTACGGACCAGAGAGGAACTAGCCAGGTGAAGAAGGAGGAAACAGGCATTCCAAACAAGGGCAGGTATAGAGGCATCGAAGAGCACAATGCCTTGGAGGTTCTACAGGTTGTTTCATATTGTTGGGACAGGTACAGGGAAGGATCAAAGAGGTGAATGGAAAAGGCAGAAGGATCTCATCAACAAAGGGGCTCATGTGCTAAACTAAGGAGTTTGAACTTGATACTTTGGGAAATATAATAATAAATAATACCAAAAATCTTTGGAGTATTTTAATTAATAAATTGGAGAAGGAAATGGTAACCCACTCCAATATTCTTGCCTGGAGAATTTCATGGACAGAGGAGCCTGGTGGGCTATAGTCCATGGAGTCACAAGGAATCGGACATGACCAACACGCCCACACACAATTAATAAGTAAAACTAAAATATTTGGAATATTTTAAGTGTCAGAACAACCGGGTTTGTGTTTTGAAGACCAATGAATCCAGACTAGGGGCATGAGTATGCTAGGAGGGGATGGCAACATCCCAGAAAAGCTATGTTGTTAGTCTCCATAATGTCAGAGGCAATGAAACGGTGAGCAGGAATCAGATGGCAAAAATACTAAGGAGGTGGGATCCACAGACTTTGACATATGATTAGGTATGAGCGAGTGGATGAAAGGGAGACACTGAAGATGACCCTCAGGATTCTGGTTTGGGAGACAGACTGGGTGGCAGTGGTGGCCTTCTCTGAAATAAGGGCCCCAGAAAGAAGAGCAGGTCTCAGGGGACTGGCTGGATATCTGTACAAGAAAGAGCAGCTTCATACATCCAGGCAGCTCAAAGGATCTTAGTCAAAGTGTGTTTTTTGGAACTCTAGTTCTACAGGATTTTAGTAGGCGTGATTCCAAAAAATTCTCTTTAATCAAATAAATAAGAAATGTTAAAGTTTGATTGGTTTCTAAACTGGAGGGGTTGTCAGTAGTATTAATATGTTAATATTTGCTGAGAACTTCTAAGAGGTAACTGTTCTTTCAGAAATTTGAAGTGTTTCCCTAATGTATTTGACCTTCAGATGCTTTTTTCAATGGGATATCTCACAGGACATGTGTTTATAGAACAGACCTTGGGGAATGCTAACCTAAACAAGATTTTTGGTTTGTAGTAGAGAAAACTATGGACCCTCCAGCTGAAGTGACTTGCCTAAAGTTAAATAACCATTACTGGAAGATATGGGCTAGAATCCATATCTTCTGACCTCACTCACATGCTGTTTGTACTGCCTAATGCTTTATAAATTGCAAACTCATTCCAGTACCTTCAACCAATCCCAGGGGGAAAAGATTCTATAAAAGAATTATGACATTCATCTTTTCAAATGAAGTTTCAAATCAGTAATATTTTAAGCTATGCTAATTTTGAATGATTACTACTTTGCGCTGTGCTCAGTTGTTCAGCCATGCCCAACTCTTTTCAATTCCATGGATTGTAGCCTGCCAGTTTCCTCTGTCCATGGAGATCCTCCAGGCAAAAATATTGGAGTGGGTTGCCATGCTCTTCTCCAGGGGATCTTCCCAACCCGGGGATTGAACCCCGGTCTCCCACATTGCAGGTAGTTTCTTTACTGTCTGAACAGCCAGGGAAACCCAATTACCATTTTAAGTAAGACAAAAAGATTTGTTCATGGGAAAAGTGGGGCAAATTATTACCTTAGTATTATCTTTCTGATAATTCAACAAGAACCTTATAGAATGAAATCACCTAGCCAAATAAGACATTCTTCTAGCTGCCCTAGCCCTGAGGGAGCTTTGAATAAAACAAACTTTCAGGAACAGATAGAAATATTAAAAGTCTCCCCAGAAATTTCAGTGTCAATCCCCCCTCTCCTTCATACTGAATGAAAGGACAGGTTCTAAAATGTGCTGAGACTATGAAAATCCACACCAGATTTTTACTTCCTCTCTGGCACAATTCCCCTGATTCTGAAAACTCTAATAGCTAATGGATGGGAAGGTTTTTATATTCTAATTTCATAGTCCTATTTCCCAGAGGAGAGGCTTTAGTACTTCCTATTCTTAGAAAAACAAGACATATTGTTTGTTCCCAAGAGACTTCTTGGGACCATAGGACAGCTTTCATTTTGAGTAGTTTCTATAGACATTACTTTTGAAACTCATTATCACTGTCAATTTATGTTTCAGCAATATCATAAAGTATTTGCTTCATTTCCAAATGCTGTATTCATTTTTAGTAGGCAGACCAAGGACCATCACATGTAGGATAATGAATAATTTTTTTTTTAACTTAAAAAATAAGTAGTTACAAGCAATGGAAAGAATGCTTATTAATAAACATGTCAGAACTATTTCGTTAGTGTTCACTATGTCCCCAACTCTGTTGTATCACTTTAAAGAGTACTGCTGCTGCTGCTGCTGCTGCTGCTGCTGCTAAGTCGCTTCAGTTGTGTCCGACTCTGTGCGACCCCATAGGCGGCAGCCCACCAGGCTCCCCCATCCCTGGGATTCTCCAGGCAAGAACACTGGAGTGGGTTGCCATTTCCTTCTCCAATGCATGAAAGTGAAGTCACTCAGTCGTGTCTGACTCTTCACGACCCCATGGACTGCAGCCCACCAGGCTCCTCCATCCATGGGATTTTCCAGGCAAGAGTACTGGAGGGGAGTGCCATTGCCTTCTCCGTAAGGAGTACCAGGGAAATACAAAATACAGTCTCTGATTTTCTAAAATGACCCCACCCATTGTTGGCAAGGATGAAAACAAACATGCTCTCATATCCTGCAGGTGGGATTATAAACTGTTACAACTTTTTCTGGAGGGCAGTTAAACACTAAACAAAAATACCTTGAAATGTGCATATCTTTAATCAAGCAGTTTCTCTATGAATTTAATTCCAAGGAGTAAGAACAAAACATTAGCTAGGGATGCTGGCAAATAATTGGAAATTCCCTAAATATCCAGCAATGAGTTTATGAAAATGACGATTTCTAAAAGAAGAGTTTTTGATAGGGAAAGGTGTTCACAATATGTTAATCAATAAAAAATTACAAACACTATATACAATGTGAACTCATGAAAAAATATATAGGAAAAATCTGAAGGAAATACAACAGGAGGACAAAAGTGTTTATTGCAGAGTGGAATGATTATGGTACTTTCTATTATTTCTTTACCTTTTAATGATGAATGTGTTGTTTTTAATTGGCAATTTAAATGAATGAACTAAATCAATATTTATGAAGATAAATCTCCAAAATAATGTTGAAGATAACACACAAAGCATATATTAATAAAAAGAAAGTTCATTTTAATTTTCAAAAGGATCTCTGTGTTGATGAGAAAGAAACTGTTGATGAGAGAAGGCAAAGACACATGAAATAATCAGCAAACAATGAAATATTCAGCTCTGATATAGATGGTAAGTACAATAGGAGTTATGAGAAGAGAGAAATGTCTAGAGTTGGAGCAGGTTAAGATGACTTCGTGGAAAAAGTGAGATTTAGCCGGTACTCAGAATCTGTCAAGGGGAGAAACAGAGGGACATTAATAGAAGGTGAGGCAAGAGCCTCACATGGCCATTCTAGATACATCTCACCTCTACCAGCCAAATAATAACAACTATAGAATACTTGATCTTTGCCTATAAGAGTGTTTCTGCTTCTTTCATACAAGTGGGATTTACATGCCCTGTATCATATAAATATATAGTAAATACAGCATCGCATATCCTTTGTAACATATATTTTTGAAGTTACACTAGATATTTTTTAAGACTAGCCCTTTGGGGGAGGGGTAATTTTATCTGGAAAATCTGTAGAACTGGACTTTCCCACATATTTGCCTAGAACAAACACCAACTGTTCTGCAAGAGCAGTTATAACCTGCCTCCTTGTAAGTATTCTGACATCCACAATCAGACCACAAATGCATCCAACCAATTGGAACTCAGCAGTTCTCTGATTACACACGTTACAGGGTGCAATTCGTAAGCCAGCTTTCCAGTTCAATAACTAAACTACCACTACTAGTATTAGCTACACATACTAACTGAAAGAGTGAATGAATTGTCTTTAGCATCTAATAACAAACTAAAAAGTTATGCCCATCTCAAAAATGTCTGCAGTGGGGAAGAACAGGCCAGACTATGAACGTCCATCCAGTATTCCTTTAGTGTGGAAGTACTGCCAGATCCGGAGTTGCCACTGTAGAGAGGCAATGGCATTCCAGATGGGGGGATGGTATAACAAATATATCAAACAGAAAGAAGCAGGTCATTTTTAGTGAACAATGGGGAAAATGGTTTTACTAGTGCTGAAGTGGTCTATCTAGGAAGAATGAGATGAAAGAAAGATGGAGTATGAAAGCCCTTGGTGACCAAGCAGTAGGTTTAGGAAACAATTCTGTAGAGGGAATGATCAAGTCCATTCTTGACTGTACCAGCCATGTCCCCAACTCTGAGCCTTTGCAATTACCTTCTCTTTGTCTGGAATGTCGTGTCCCCCATCTCTGTCTGTCCTTCTCCTGTTTGTTACAGTTCAAATGTCTCCTCCTTTATCCCCAGTTCCTCTGGAAAATGTTATTGGCTGCAATTATGTGGTCCCCAAAACTTTTCACATTGGTACTGGAACTTTTTGTGCATGTGTCTGACTCCTCCATAAGGTCATGGATTCCTCAAAGGGCAGAGACTGTATCTTATTCATACCTGCGTTTTCTCCAGCACCTTGCATGGCATCTTGTACATTCTGAAGTTCAGCAATGTTTGTTAAACTAAACGATGAGAGATATTGTTAAGAAACATCTGGCAACACTTTGAAAACTAGATTAGAGTAACAGAAACAACTAGGGGAGCGCTGGTTGTAATAATCCATGTATGCAGTGATGAGGAATGAGAAAGGAGGGAAAGTAAAATGCATTTGGAAAAAACTGAAAAGCACAGTTAACAGAGTGGACAAAGGCATGAAGGAGAGAAAGAGTCCAAGATGACCCCAGGGTGTCTAGGCTGGAAGAATGCGGACAGCAGATAACTGATATCATTGCTACATCAACAGATAGATCCTGAGTGCCTCTCAAGTTCAAGGTACTGTGCTGAGTGACAGGGAGGTCACAGGGAAGATGAAGAACCATTCTATACCCTAGGAAGTAAAATTACGTTATTTTACCAAAAGCAATTTAGATTCTCTTAGAATTATATTTTTATCACTTAACCCCTTTTTTTCCCATGATAATTCATCTAGGGGATTGATGAGCATGTTAAGAAATTACTCTCTCCCTTTGCTGCCTCACGGTCATATTTGTATGATTCTTTGAGCTGCTTGGGAAAAGTCATTTGAAAAATATGTCACGGAAAAACAAAGCAAACAGATGAATAGCTGATCACTAGAACATTTGTTCAGTTATGTGCTTTGAGGCAAGGCTATGCCAAAGAACATGACATCACCAGAGTGCTGTCACTGATTTTCATCAGTCATGCTTTTCAAATGTCTCTAATTGTCCCTGCTTCACTGTTCTTTTTGCTACCAACCCTCTGAAGATTTTCATCATCTCAAAGTAGTTTTGCAAAAGTTTGCCATGCTTATCTTCCCCTACTTTCTCGCTTCTTCCTTTGAAACATCATGCATAATACGCCCCTCATTACAATGTTTTTATTTGAAAAACACACGTTACAAAACATCAAGTACTGTATGATTCTGATTTTGTTGAAAACAGAAAACCCCAACCTGCAAACATACATGCATACATTTATATCCATTGCATTACATATATATATCTCCGCTGTATCTTTTTCCTATTGCTGCTATAACAAATTACCATAAACTCAGTTACTTAAAACAATACAAAGATATTATCTTACAGATCTGGAGATCAGAAGTCCAAAATCGGTCTCAGCTAGCTAAAATCAAGATGTGGACAGAACTGCATTCCTTCTGAAAGTTTTGGGGAGAATCTGTTTCTTAGCCTTTTCTAGTTTGTAGAGGCTACCTACACTCCTTAGCTCGTAGACCTGTCCTCCATCTTCAAACCCAGCAGAATAGAATCTTCTAACCTCCCTCTGTCTCTGATTCTGCCCCTCCTACCCCCACTCTTATAAGCACCTTTGTGATTACACTGAGCCCAGCCAGATAACTCAGAACCATCTTTCCATCTCAAGATCCTTAACTTCATAACATCTGCAAATCCTTTGTGCCATGTAAAGTAACATATTCACAAATTCTGGGAACTGGGATGTGGATGTCTTTGGAGGCGAGGGGCATGGTTCTGTCTAACCCACATGTCAACAGGTTAATCTCTAGATTAAGAACTTCAAGTGATTTTAATTTGTACTTCTTTGTGTTTGATTACTATGCCCAGTTCTCAAAAATGACATTGCATTACTTTTTATTCGTAGAGAATGATTGACCAAAAAAAGTGTAAATGTCACTGTACAGGACATTTGCCGTTTCCTGCTCTGTCCTCATCCCTTCTTCTGGAGATAGGATGTTTCTCTGGGAACTACGCCTCCCAATGCAGTCTCCAACTCAACTTTGCAGTTCTAAAGACTGTTGCCAATCATGGTACCTGGTTACCTGTGTTACAGGTGAGAGCATGTGATCCCACTGGGATAACCAGAGGCATTTCCAGTGTTTTTTTCCCTTCTTTTTCCTCCCTTTTTTTTTTTTAACCTTGAATTAGAAGGAAAAGTCAATTCTTCTCTGTTGGGAAAGGTAAGCCAGAAAATGTTGGTGACTATGAAATCTAATATCACAGAAGCATGAGAGTAAAACAGATCTGAGGAAAACAGAGTGGGAGAATCCTAATAGTATTTGCATTCAAGGTCTGAGTTGCAGCGAGCTATATTCCTCTCCTTACCTAGGTTTAGATGTATAAATCAATAGATTTCTCTTTCTGCCAAAACGGGCTGTTTCATTTACAAGAGTTGGGTTAAAATAGTTAGGAATGTTTCTAAGCCTGCAACAATTCCCTGCTGCCTGTTACTGTCTCAAATTAGCTCCTCTGACTGACTTCAAAGCTGTTCACCAATCCCCTCCTTCTCTGCCCCCACTTTTCAACATTACTTCGCTCTGACTGCCCTTCTCATCTTCCCTTACTCACTTTATGGTGTTTGCTTTCGTGGCTTTGCTCTTGTTCTCCTTGTCTGTACTATTTCACCTCCCCTCCTTATCTATCCAATCCTGTCCAATCTTCCCAGCTACTTCTAGGACAGTCCATGAAATAATCTCCAAATCAGCTAGCAGAGTCTGTTTATAGTATGCAAGTTCTGCACCATGCATTCAATACCTATGTCCACTTTTAATGGTTCAGGGTAACTCCAAATAAATGATAAAACCCATGAAGACAAGAGCTAATCATGTTGTACAACTAAGTGAAAGTGAAATCGCTCAGTTGTGTCCAACTCTTTGCGACCCCATAGACTGTAGCCTACCGGGTTCTTCGGTCCATGGGATTTTCCAGACAAGAATACTGGAGTGGGTTGCCATTTCCTTCTCCAGGTGATCTTCCCAACCCAGGGATTGAACCTGGGTCTCCCACATTGTAGGCAGGCGCTTTACCATCTGAGCCACCAGGGAACTTCCTAGTTGATGAGATTACACGTTAAGCCAGAGCTCAACAATATTAAGGTACAGTCCTTCTTGGAAGAAAGCACAGTGGACACAGTGAATATTTATAAGTTAGGTATAGTCTGGTACATTGGAGGACAGTTTCATGACATTAAGTTGTCACCCCTATGCTGTGTGTTTTCTCATCTTTTTCACAAAGATTATTTAAGAATGGGAAGTAAGATCTGATGGGAAAAGATGAAGAAGACATTTAGCTGTGAGAAAAAATAAAAATGGAAGCAAACCTAAAAGCAATTAACATTTATGAAAATTTGCTATACAAAAGGTAAGGTTTTCCTCTCTTGGAGTTAAGATTGAGATAGGGAATAAGGATATAATCTTCTAATGAAATTAAGGTGTGCCCAGATAGACTTTTTACCATAAGGATATCAAACAATGAAATGAATTCTGAACTTTGTGTAATGTGGGGCTTCCCCAAGTGGCTCAGTGGTAAAGAATCTGCCAGCAATGCAGGAGCTGCTGATTCAATCTCTAGATCAGGAAGAGTCCCTGGAGGAGGAAATGGCAACCCATTACAGTATTCTTGCCTGGAAAATTCCATGGACTGAGCAGACTGGTGGGCAACAGTTCATGTGGTCACAAGAGTTGGACGTGACTGAACACACAGATAGATTTTCACCATAAGGATGTCAAACAATGAATTCTTAACTTTGTATAATGTATTTCTAAAGGTGAGGAGTTGAAAAAGATGAGCATAAAATTTTTTTCAGTTCAGTTCAGTTCAGTCGCTCAGTCGTGTCCAACTCTTTGTGACCCCATGAATCGCAGCATGCCAGGCCTCCCTGTCCATCACCATCTCCCGGAGTTCACTTAGACTCACATCCATCGAGTCCGTGATGCCATCCAGCCATCTCATCCTCTGTCGTCCCCTTCTCCTCCTGCCCCCAATCCCTCCCAGCATCACAGTCTTTTCCAATGAGTCAACTCTTCACATGAGGTGGTCAAAGTACTGGAGCTTCAGCTTTAGCATCATTCCTTCCAAAGAAATCCCAGGGCTGATCTCCTTCAGAATGGACTGGTTTGATCTCCTTGCAGTCCAAGGGTCTCTCAAGAGTCTTCTCCAACACCACAGTTCAAAAGCATCAATTCTTCGGTGCTCAGCCTTCTTCACAGTCCAACTCTCACATCCATACATGACCACAGGAAAAACCATAGCCTTGACTAGGCGGACCTTAGTCGGCAAAGTAATATCTCTGCTTTTGAATATACTATCTAGGTTGGTCATAACTTTTCTTCCAAGGAGCAAAAGTCTTTTAATTTCATGGCTGCAGTCACCATCTGCATTGATTTTGGAGCCCCCCAAAATAAAATCTGACACTGTTTCTACTGTTTCCCCATCTATTTCCCATGAAGTGATGGGACCAGATGCCATGATCTTAGTTTTCTGAATGTTGAGATTTAAGCCAACTTTTTCACTCTCCTCTTTCACTTTCATCAAGAGGCTTTTTAGCTCCTCTTCACTTTCTGACATAAGAGTGGTGTCATCTGCATACCTGAGGTTATTGATATTTCTCCCGGCAATCTTGATTCCAGCTTGTGTTTCTTCCAGTCCAGCGTTTCTCATAATGTACTCTGCATACAAGTTAAATAAGCAGCGTGAAAATATACAGTCTTGACGTACTCCTTCTCCTATTTGGAACCTGTCTGTTGTTCCATGTCCAGTTTAAACACCAGGAAAATCCTCTAAGAATCATAGTCTCATTGAAAATATATTAAACTTGAAGACTTCCCTGGAGGTCCAGTGGAAGAATCTGCCTGCCAATACAGGGGACATGGGTTCGACCCCTGGTCTAGGAAGATTCGCATGCCATGGGTCAACTAAGCCTCTGCGCTGAAAGAACTGAGCCCACGTTCTAGAACCCAGGCCCTGCAACTACTGAAGCCCATGTGCCTAGAGCCTGTGTGCCACGGGCCTGTGCTCCCCAACAAAAGAAGTCACTGCAATGAGAAGCCCACGCACCATAAGGAAGAGTAGCTCCCACTCGCTGCAAATAGAAAAAGCCTGCACAGCAACAAAAACCCAGGGCAACCAAAAATAAAGTAAAAAAATAAATAATTAAAATACTATTAAAAAATTTAAATAAAAGTTTGAAGCCTTGAACCAATATTAGAGAGAGTACCTAACTGTCCTCCATAAGAAACTGAAAGCACTTGTAACAAATTTCATCTTTCCTTTTCTAGCCTTAATTTTGAGTTGGGGCGGGGGGAAGCCATATTGGCATCAATGCTTTCCATCATGAATAGAAAGTAGTTATTAACAGTATTTTTATTCACTATTTTTGTCATTACTCTGTATTTTAGAAGCTGAACAAACAATGGGGATGCCACTTTTCCAGAAATAATTCGTTTCCAAACCCTTTCTCTTACAGACCAGTGCAGAAGTTGGACACTAAGTATTATTGAAGGCAAGAAAAAGTGTATGTGGTGGGGGCTTCCCTGGTGGTCCAGTGACTAAGACTCTGCCCTCTCAGTGCAGGGGGACCCAAGTTCAATCCCTGGTTAAGGAACTAGATCCCCAACATGCTCCAACAAAGAGTCTGAACGCCGCAACTAAAAAAAAAAAAAAGTGTGAAAATAGTATGCGGGCTACCCAGGTGGTGCTAGTAGTGAAGAACACGCCTGCCAAGGCAGGAGATGCAAGAAATGTGGGTTTAATCTCGGGGTCGGGAAGACCTCCTGGAGGAGGACACAGCAACCCCTTCCAGTATTCTTGCCTGGAGAATTCCGTGGGGAGAGAAGCCTGGCGGGCTACAGTCCATGGGGTCGCAAAGAGTCAGACACTACTGAAGTGACTTAGCACACAGACACACAGGAGCACATAACAGGGAATGTGCTCAGGGAATGAATGCTGTCTGACCTCAGGGAACGAATGAAATGAATGAGAGGAAGGAAATGGTTATTTGAATAAGTAGGGAAGGGTTGAGCAATGATATAGGCTGTATATTTAAATGCATACCAGTGCACCAAATGCTGCATATATATTTCGAGATCACATTCTCAGATGAACACAGTTAGTTCTTATGTGTGCTTCACCACAGTAAACAAAACGGGGCTTTTTCTAAAGAATACCAGTTGTTGGTGAAAGGGATTGCTACTCTTTTTCAGTGGGAGAAGGAGGTGTATCTTCCTTTCTGTGCTTTTTAGCAGTCAGAGTCAATTGTTCTGGCTATAAATATCAATTCTCAAACTAACGTGCAAAAGATATCACATTTATTTGTTTTATTGGATTAGCTTTGACTTGGAAACTCCCCTCCACTAAGGAAGAAATTCAGCCTCAGTTATTCCTGGGGTTCCCCTCCGCTGTATACAGAGGCCTCACACAGCCTCCAAGCCAGCGGAGGTCCCTTCTGTCACCCACCCATGTCTGCGGCTCCCACCGCCTTAGTTTCAAGTCCCTCAGCCTTAGGACTCTGCAGCTTTCACTCACTTGAGTCTTTGCTGATCTGGAAGTATGTAGTCACATCCTCAGTTTACTCAAAGGGGAAGGAGGGCAGGGTGCACAGACATATCTTATTTTCCTCAGGGAAAATAGCCTTTTCCCTCAGAGGCAAACCCAGTTAGTTCTCTTTTCCTTCAGGAAGTACCTTGCAGACAACTCCCTGCTTTCCTCCTTATGACACGTGCAAAGAAGCAGGGGCCTACTACTTTACTGAATTTAGGATGTAAAAAGAGGAAAATAATCGAGGATTGAGTATACCCACTGTCCGATTGCCCAATGCACACTGTCAGATTGCCCAAGCTTACTTAGCTGACTGAGAATTTTTTGTCTGAAGCCTTCAGGCAAAAAAGCCAATCACTAGAAAGCTTCTTGGAAGCTCCCCTCTTCTAGAAATTCAATCAGAAATTCTGACTGAGGAGGAAAAGTTGAAGATCAGAGAAGCAAGGAAAATGCATGCATGGAATCATTTCCATAGTTCACGTTTACTCATACAAGCTTAATTCCAGTAGGAAAAATGTTAGAATCATGAGCACTTATAGGTCAAAAGATAAAGTTAGGATATTTCAAAAGTGATTTTGTCCTTTGAGAACCTGATTCTCCCTTAAAAATGTTGAAGTGAAGTGAAAGTGTAAGTCGCTCAGTCGTGTCCAACTCTTTGCAACCCCATGAATTGTATTCTGCCGGGCTCCTCTGTCCATGGAATTCTCCAGGCAAGAATACTGGAATGGGTAACCATTTCCTTGTCCTGTTAACAATGCTGATGAGAAGCTAATTTAGAGAGTTACATTGTAAGAAGAATCACCATGATGAGATTGTAGGAAGTGTCTTCACATTATGTTTAATTCATTCATTGATTTTTTTTCTCTAAATTAATTTGGTAAACAGGAAGGCAAGTCACTACCAGTAGTTTCTTCACTATATTCGCAACCTCTATGGTAACTTTGGCTGTATAATTACTGTTTTTCTTTTTCCTAGAAACACATGAGTTGACAAAGGGAAACACAGGAGTCTCATTTTGTCTGAAGATTTCATATTCTCTGTTCCTCTGCTCCAGTTTTGGGTACATTTATGTCCATGATAGCAATGCTAAGTACAAGTTATAATTAGAATATCATGGTAATGTAGAGCGAGTAGTGTGTGTATATATATATATACTCCAGAGATTCTTTGCTGTTACCACAACAAATAGTGGGAAATCACAAGGGCCTCCTATGCATTTTTCTATTTGGAGGGCTATCCATGTAGAATATTTGTCAAAACTCTAAGTGAAAGATTTTTTTCCTAAATATTTTTTTTTACCATCTTTCCTATTTGTATTTTATGCTTTTATTTGTGTAACAGAAACTTTCTTTCCCTTAAGTATTGTCCAAAGGGACCTTTAATTAAACATCAGTGTTTGTTTAGAATGTTCCTTAGCTAGATCATATTTCCTTAAATTTAATCTAGAGGAAGACATATGTACATCTGCCATTGATTATCCTTGTCTATATATCATGGTTCATAGAATCAGGGACATTAAAACTGTATGTACAGAAGGCCAACAAAAGTTTTTTAGCTCTCAGTGCATGTGAGGATGTGTGTCTGTCTCTTCATTTAAGGCTCTAGGAAGTAGGGAGAAAAATCTTTTTCCTCCAGCATTCTCTAAGCAGGAGAGCAACTGAAGAACATGTCACTTTCATGCAGATTTTATCACATAAAAATGTGTACTCCTAGAATGTTGTATAGAAGAATTATCATGGATGATTCCATCTGAATTTCTGGCATTGCCTAACCTTCTCTGAGGACTTCTCCGATGGCTCAGCAGTAAAAAATCCACCTGCAATCAGGAGACACAGGAGATGCAGGTTCAGTCCCTGGGTTGGGAAGATCCCCTGGAGGAGGAGTTGGCAATCCACTCCAGTACTCTTGCCTGGAAAATCCCATGGACAGAGGAGCCTGGCAGGCTACAGTCCATGGGGTCACAAAGAGTCGGACACAACTGTGTGACTAAGCACGTTACCTTCTCTCTCTCTAATCCATGTCTACCCTAGACCTGAGCATTCATTCAGGAAAAACTTATTGAGGGCTTACCATGTAGCGGGTATATTCCTAAGAACATAAAAGCAAAGGCAGTCTAGGACTGAAAAGTGAAGTTGTCTCTGAGACTGGTCAGGATGAGAGCTCAGCTTTGCTGCCTAGCTGGGCCTGAGGAGTAAGGGCAGGGGGCTCAGAGCTGTAGACCAAGCATCTAGTGCAGAGTGGTTCTGCACTAGAGGAGGATGAACCCAGAAAAGCTGATGGTGGGAACCTGTTCAATCAGTCTCCCGAGAGTGACAGGTGTGTAGTCATGAAGAGTGATGAACAGAATCCCAGGGAGGTGGTCAGCAGAACAGAGACCTGGAAACAGATTGCACAGTTATGGGTCTAGGGTTCGAGGTACTGTTCTAGTTCCAAGAAAGACAAGAGCAAGATAGATCCCAGACCTAGAATAACTAGAGTGGGAACTACAGAAGATACTGCTGCTTGCCACCAAAAAGCTTCCCTCCCTGGCAGTCAGGGGGTGGCCATGTGATCCAATTCCAAAGCAAGACATATTATGGGATATCTGTTGGGACCGGCTTTGGGGAATTATTTTGCCTTCCTGATAATTAGGGCTAACCATTACTGGCAAGAACCTTTTCTTCCTTTTGTTTTCCAGCCTTGAATACAAACACGCTGTGAGCTACATCAATATATAATGATCAAAGGCAATATGCTAAGGATGGTGGAACAAGAAGAGAAAAACAGGTTGAGTCCTTGATGTTGTGCAGCCACAGTTCCAGCCTTAGATGTCCTGCCTCCAGATTTATTGTAATTAAAACAAACAAAAACAGATAAACAAAACATACTTTTTTTGATTAAACTGTTGGGATTTTTGTTGCTTACGCATTTTGAACTGAAATACACAGAGTCAAATGTATTCCGGACCAAAACAGAAACCAAGGTAAGCACACTATGAAAAAGTAAGTGGTGGAGGTGAGAGAGAGAGGGGTAAGCTGTTGAGAGAGAGGTAAGAAATGGGAAATAGTGCACAGCGAACAAAGTCAAAACTCAGCGATTAGAAGCAGGAAATGTGTTCAGACAGAGCATAACTGACTGAAGGTTGATTTTCAGGCTTCTTGAATATCCTACAGCCAGAAGCAGAAATGGACTCAGAACCTAGAAAGGGGACAAGAAATCTAGATTAGGGCATGGAGAGTTTTGGGGAGCAAGGAAGACAGAAAGCATCAAAGTCTATGTCCTTCATTGTCAAATTCCTCTTAAAATTTCATTCCATAGTTTAAAAAACTCCAAGAGAACGTCTCTCATCATATAAACCAAAACAACAACAACAACAACAACACTATTTTGCTAAGGTTCTTCTTAGAAAAGCACAAAGTTTATTCCCCCATTGACAAGTTGGTTAAAATGTCTATTAATGTCATTGATCTTAATTATAAAAAATGAGAGTCAAACGATCTCCTAGGACTAATACCCATGAAGCCTGTCTTACAGGATGAACACCTACAAAACCTTTATTTCAGTATAAAGATATACCAATAATATAAATGTAGTATTGTATTAGCCATTGAGATGAGTCACATTTAAAGATGGTTAAAATTTTTATTATTAAAAAGGAGGAATAGAGAAGGTATAAGTTGTAGGAAAGTTAAGCTTGTTGCCAAAATGCGTAATTGAATTCTAACTGGAATTAGAGAAAACATTCTGGGAATCCATGATCTATATCTGAGGGTCTTGGGAAAAAGAAGGGAAGGAATAAATGCAGGGTTGAAAAGTGAGAACAAAGCCATTCTAGAGGGAGCAGGGAGCTGTGTTCTAGGAGACAGAGGGCCCCTGAGTTCAGACCGGGTGCCCTCCTAGACATTCGTGGTGAGAATAAGACTCTTGCTCCTCTGCTCCTATTATCTTCTGGGAATAGAATTCCAGGAGCTAGAGTGTAGCATCCTTCCCCAGGAGAGCAAAAAGCCATCTCAGAGGGAAGAAAGCAGTCCTATTTGACATCTCCCTCTTGGGCCCTTTTACAGGTAAAGCAGAGGAGTAGCATCTCAGGTGAGGCCCAGTGTTTGGTAGGGCAGCAGGAGGCATAAAGGTTACCTGAAGTCAGTTCAGGTATAGGTTGTATATAGCAGTGGTTTTAGAGTCTAACTGTGGGTTGGGGCAGATGCCTGTTCACCTGAGTTAGGATATTCCTGATGTCAAAGTTTCAGACCCACCAGTGGAAAGCACTGGTCCACTGGGTTACATAGCACAGTGTCTTGAAAGAGTTTGATTCACTGGATAGAGCCTGGGGTGTGAGTTGCCTTTAACAAAGTGTGAGGTTCAACTGAGATCTCATTCCTAAACAGCCTGACTTTATTATCAGCTTTGCACGGATGCAGCGCCATTTTGCTCTTCAAAACTCTTTGATTTCACACTTGGTTCCTGAGGCTGTTTCTCTAAGACCTTTTCAGCCAGTGGACCAAATGGCTGATTCCTTCCAAGAAATCTAATCAGCAGCAAGAATAATAAGGGAAGCCACAGCTTCTGACTTGACTTGGGCCTGCATAGAAGTGACCCCCTTTCTCAGTATCCCTGAGTAATTTGATTGAGGAGGCCTGTCCTCCACCTACTAGAGGAATCCTTCTCAGTCCAAAACTGTTGGTTCTTCAAGGATGAGAAGAAAGATTCAGCCCAAGAGGAACTTTGCCACACTGACCTGATTCTTCACCCACGGTGAAGAGTTTTCCTGAGCCCACAAAGATCTCTTCACCTGCTTGACTGTGCCTAAAATTTCTTTTCTCTACAAGTCCTTTCATGGACTATTAGAGATAAAAGCCAAATGCCTAACGAAGAGGTACACTGACTGAAACTCATCCACACCAGGGTAATAGACAATTAATCAACAAGCCTAGGTGACTGATTTAAGGGAAGCAACTGGGTCTTTGGAGTGGTTGATGAGGTAGAGAGAGGCCTGCATGGAGCAGAAAGAATTAGATGATCTTCTTTAGGAAGAGGAAGATGGAGACTTTAAAAGTAAATGTCATTTATTCTACTCAAGAATATGGCTTTTGATATGGTGCTGTTAGCTCTATGCACATTGCTGTACATCACATCTCTAGAACTTTTTTCATCTTGCGTGATTGCAACTGTGTACCCACTGAACAACTGGAAACATTTTTAAAAAGTCTTTAATAACAGTGTATAGTCTTAAGGAGGTAAGCTATTTACTTCAAGTCTTAATTTCAGTACAAGAACAGCATAATATTTAACATGGTATAGCTGCCGTCTCTGGGATCGCACAGAGTCGGACACGACTGAGGCGACTTAGCAGCAGCAGCAGCAGCCCTTGTTATGTGCCAAGTACTGTTCTTAGTGCTTGTTATATTTTTTTTACAGTTATTACAAAATATTGGCTGTACTCCCTGTGTCGTACAATACATCCTTGTAGCCCATCTTATACCCGAAAGCTTGTACCTCCCACCTCCAGCCCCTATATTGCTCCTCCCCCCATTAGGGAAAGTCTCCTCTGTCATGTCTGACTCTTTTGTGATCCCGTGGACAAGTAGCCCATTAGGCTCCTCTGTCCATGGGATTTCCCAGGCAAGAATACTGGAGGAGATTGCTGTTTCCTTCTCCAGGGGATCTTCCCAAACCAGGGACCAAACCTGAGTCTCCTGCGTTGCAGGCAGATTCTTTACCATCTGAGCCACCAGCATGCTTTTTATAGAATATCTTCTCCAGGGGATCTTCCTGACCCAGGGATTGAATCTGAGTCTCTTGGATCTCTTGCTTGGGCAGGCAGCTTCTTTACCAACTGAGCCACTGGGGAAGCTCCTATAGTAGCTCAGTCTGATTAAAACAAAAAAAGGTGCAAGTCTTCTATTAGGGGAAAACTAAAACTGTACTGAGAGGCAAATCCTCCCTTTTTAATTTCAGATTTAGAACCGATTATCACATATTTCAAATGAATGGATCTGAGATAATGAATTTAACATAAAGAACAATATTTAAAAGAATTGTAAGATGTTCTAGGGGCTTCCTTGGGGGCTCAGATGGTAAAGGAGCCAGATGCAGGAGACCAAGGTTTGATCCCTAGGTTGGGAAGATCCCCTGGAGAAGGAAATGGCAACCCACTCCAGTATTCTTGCCTAGAGAATTCCATGGACAGAGGAGCCTGGCGGGCTACAGTCTGTGGCATTGCAAAGAGTCAGGCACATTGTAAATATGAATGTTCATTAAAATAGACACACGAACATGACATGTTTCTCATAGTTCTGATATTTTACTGCTTGTGGTGAAAACTGCCCTGATTTTTCCTGCTGAGATGCTTTTCTTAGCTTGGGCTGTCATAGTACGCTTAATGTTTCTGCCCTAGATCCAGGCATCCTGGTAAAAGAGTCAGTGAATGGAATGATTATAACCTAAGATCAGTCTTCATCCAGGAAGCATACCAATGGGTTGCTGATGGACCTTCAGCTAGAATAAGAGTTTTCTCCTTTGTTGTGTTGACTTTAGCCCGACTCTCTGGAGCCACAAATACACACAGAAAAATATCAGGCTTGCCCCTACCTACACAAAGTGAACTATTACCATCACTTGAAGCACACTTCAAATCATAAAAATGCTTACTCTAAATACACTATGTCTGCTGTCGACTTGGTTACATTTTCCAAATCAGTCGTGTGGGGTGGGAAACCTTCAACTCCACAGTTTAAATTTAGATCAAGCTCCCATATCAAATTCCCACACTCCCTCTTTATTTTAACCTCCCAGAATAATGCTCTCTTTAATCCTTTGCTGTCCTTCCTGCTTATCTGCTTTCATTTTTCTTATATCCTAATCCAACTTATAAGATCCGTTTCAGGCGCCTATCCAGGCTAATGCTTTAGTCTCCTCCTGGCTTTCATCAATCTCCCCTCTTCTGGTCCTAACAGCTGGGATCCCCAAGCCCTCACTCTTAAGCTCAGTCCTACATTTAGGTTTGGGAACAACTCCCAGTCAGGTCTGGAGCCATTAAAAGAGCCCTAGGCCAGTATCTGGACAACTCAGCCTCAAGTTAGCCTGTCTGGTGATGTCATTTGAACATTTGCCAAGCATTTATTCAGCACCTACCTCTGCTACCATTCAGCCCCTACCATCTGCAAGGCACTGTGCAAAGCAATGGAGACCCAACAAATAGTGAGACATTGCCCTTATCTTAAAAGTCTTTCAGTTGAAGCGAAGATGGACAAGTTAACCCGCAGTCACAGTAGAGTGTTAAGTGCAATGACAAGGTCAAGGGCAGAATACTGTGGGAGTCCCTAGGGGAGGCACTAACATGGGAGCCCGGTATGGGCATAGGAGTCAGAAAAACACTTCCCAGAAGAGTTGGTTTCTGTACAAAGATCTGAAGGATGAGTAGGAGTTACTAGGCATGTAGAGAAGCTGTGTCTATCTATCTGTCTATCTATCCAGAGACAGGCCAGAGGTTAAGAACAGAATAGCATGTTCCAGGAACTCTAAATAGCTCTGTTTGGCAATATAATAGTAAAGATCATGATCTCAAAGCTGTACTGCACAGGTTTGAATTCAGACTGCTGCTATGTCACCTTGGACAAGGCACTTAATCTCTTTTTGCCTCAGTTTCCTCATCCGTAAAATAGAAATAATAATAGGACTTGCCTTAGAAGATTGTTGTAAGAAGTAATAGATAGGTATACACACTTAGAATGATGCCAGGCATATAACATAGTAATAAGGGTTGCTATTATTTAGCCATAGTATGAAATGAAAGACTGTGAGTGGCCAAAGAAAACTCTTGTATACCATGGTAAGAAGTTGGGACTTTAAAAACATTTACCGAACCCCTGTTGCCCTCAGGATAAACAGGGAAATTATGCATCTTTAAGCAGATCACTCTGCTGCAGTGCACACATCTGTCTGGAGGGACCCACCTGGAAGAAAGTCTGCTCTGCCCTCAGCCCTTGCTGGGAAGATGCTGATCGTCTGCAAAGATGCTGATCGTCTTGCTCCATCCTCTGTCCCATTGAGAAATGCCACTAGGGGAACAGGATGGTTGGGAAAATGATGAAATCACAGGTAATTTTTGTTTTCATTATTAAACTTTTTATTTTGTATTGGGGTTAACAGTGTTGTGATAGTTCCAGGTAAACAGCTAAGGGACTCAGCCATACATATGCATGCATCCTTTCTCCCCCAAACTCCCCTCCCAACCAGGCTGCCATGTGGTCTTTGAAGTGCTTGTGTAAATGGATGCATGTGTAAATGTCTCTTGAGCAGCTGGATATTCAATTCTGAAGGCAAGATTTGGAAGTAGTCAGCATTACGAGGATACTTAAAGGTCTAGAATTAGAGTTAAGATTATCCAGGGAGACTGAGTAGATGCAGAAAAAGTGAGCTTCCAAGAACACTGAGCAAGACCACCACTGAATAGATGTGAGCAAAAGAAGAGCCCTTGAAGGATATTGAGAAGGAGCAACTGGAGAGGCAGGAAAAAATTCAGAAGTGCCTAGTGTTATGGAAGCCAAAGGAGGAATTCATTTCAGAAGCCAGGAGCCATTGACAAATGCTGCTAGTTCAGTACATGAGATGGCTTCCCTGGTGGCTCAGGTGATAAAGAATCTGCTTGCAATGTGGGAGACCGAGTTTCGATTCCTGGGTCAGGAAGATCCCCTGGAGAAGGGCATGGGTACCTACTCCAGTATTCTTGCCTGGAGAATCCCATGGACAGGGGAGCCTCATGGGCTACAGTCCATGGGGTTGTAAAGAGCTGGACGTGACTGAGGAACTAACACACACACACAAGTGCATGAGCTAAGAAGGGAAAATAGTCCATTTGCGACAGGGAGGACTTTAGGGAGAAGAGTTTCCGTGGAATGTTTAGCAGAAGCTGGGTTGCAGTGGATAGAGAGGTGAATGGGAGGTGAGGAATGGTGGAGGTGAGTAGAATCTAGATGGGAAGATTCAAGAGGACAGTTAGTTTGGGAGGCTAGTGGATTCAAGAAATTGAGAGGTAAAAAGGGAGAGAGGGAGGTAGGTAGAGACCCTGTGGAGCTGAAGGGTGAGCTATTAAATGCTGGTGGTAAAGAGCCAGCAACTAACCTAGATAGTGTATTGAAAAGCAGAGACATTACTCTGCCAACAAATGTCTTTATAGTCAAGCTATGGTCTTACCAGTGGTCACATACAGTTGTGAGAGCTGGACCAGAAAGAAGGCAGAACGCCAAAGAATTGCTGCCTCTGAACTGAGGTGTTGGAGAAGATTCCTGAAAGTCCCTTGGACAGCAAGGAGATCAAACAAGCCAATCTGAAAGGAAATCAACCCATAATATTCACTGGAAGGACTGATGGTGAAGCTCCAGTATTTTGGTCATCAGATGAGAACAGACGACTCATTGAAAAAGTCCCTGATGCTGGGAAAGATTGAGGGCAGAAGGAGAAGAGGGTGTCAGAGGATGAGTTGGCTGGATGGCATCTCCGATGCAATGAACATAATCTTGGACAGACTCTGGGAGATGATGAGGGACAGGAAGGCCTGGTGTGCTGCAGTCCATGGGGTCACAAGGAGTTGGACACGACTGGGTGACTGAACAACAACAGAAGGGTCAGCAGAGACACAAGATGAAAGAAGTGATAATTGGAGAGAGAAAGAGAAAAAAGAGGCTCCAAGGCAGGTCCAAGGGAGCAGCTGGGAGAAGGTATCAACCTTGGATCAGAGGGATCCTTCTTGCACCGGGGCAGGAGGGAAAGAATCAAAGATGAATATGAAGGCAGCAAGATGGGGGAACTGAAGCTGAGGGGATTCTCTTCTGATGGTCACCATTGTCTTGAAAATAGGAGGATTCCTCTTTGGTTCGGATGGAGGGGATCAGGGATGGAGCTGGAAGGTGGAGGACTGAGGAAACTGAAAGAGTGAGAGGGTTCCCTGAGAGAAACTGTAGGCATTACTGCTGTCCTGGTTTTTGTTTTTGTTCTGAAATCATTTTTTTCCCCGTGGTTTAACACAACAGAAGGGTTATTTTGCACTTATATAACATTTCTGACGGGATGAGCAGGTGGATCCCACGTACTTTAACAACATCCAGCGTGCACAGCAGTGTCTTTCCCCCCAGCAGTTCCCTGGAGCTTGAAGCCAGGAGTAGAGAAGGCAGGATTGGGAGTTTCTAGGAAAAGAAAGGCAACAGGAGAATTACAGGGCTTGGGTGAAGTGATGAACTATGGATGAAAATATAGAGGGCAGATTGCAGGAGGGATTTGCACGGGGCAAGGGGGGAAAAGTGTGACCAAGTAACGAGGATGCTAGTGTCTTGTGGTATGTCCCCACAAGCAGTGCACAACCTTCCCAACCTTCTGTGGCAGCCCTGCAGGAGAGGCATGGGGAGATTAGCTGTCCATGAGCTCTCCAAAACAAGGGCAAGAGGAAGGAGGAGAAAGAGGACTTAAAGATTTTCAGAAAGGAGCTAGCCATGACCTAGACTAATCACCTGCCGTAAGGATCCAGTGTAGATCGATTTGTTCCCAAGCCCCTTCTTGTGTATTGCAAACAACAACTGTTCCGAGTGCCCTAGGCCCTGGGGTGGAGGAGGGTGAAGGGAGGACCTCCGAATTTTGGGCTTGTGTCTGGGCTTCCTCCTAGTTAATTGCATTATATCTAAAGTATAATATGATAGCTTCTAATAAAATAAATGAATATATATAATGTAATAGATACAGTACATAATGTATGTAATGCATATCATATAATAGCTATTGTTATTGTTGTTTAGTTGCTAAGTTGTCTGATAGCTGTGTGCATGCTAAGTTGCTTCAGTCATACTTAATTCTTTGTGACCCTATGGACAGTACCCCGCCAGGCTCCACTGTCCATGGGATTTTCCAGGCAAGAATACTGGAATGTGTTGCTGTGCCCTCCTCCAGGGGATCTTCCCAACCTAGGGATCAAACCCACACCTTCATGTCTCCTATTGGCAGACAGGCTCTTTACCACTAGCACCACCTGGGAAGTTATAGTAACTATTGATGAAAGTGAAAGAAGAGAGTGAAAAAGTTGGCTTAAAGCTCAACATTCAGAAAACTAAGATCATGGCATCTGGTCCCATCACTTCGTGGCAAATAGATGGGGAAACAGTGGAAACAGTGGTTGACTTTATTTTTCTGGGCTCCCAAATCACTGCCAATGGTGATTGCAGCCATGAAATTAAAAGACGCTTACTCCTTGGAAGGAAAGTTATGACCAACCTAGACAGCATATTAAAAAGCAGAGACATTATTTTGCCAACAAAGGTCTGTCTAGTCAAGGCTATGGTTTTCCAGAAGTCATGTATGGATGTGAAAGTTGGACTGTGAAGAAAGCTGAACACCAAAGAATTGATGCTTTTGAACTGTGGTGTTGGAGAAGACTCTTGAGAGTCCCTTGGATTGCAAGGAGATCCAACCAGTCCATCCTGAAGGAGATCAGTTCTGGTGTTCATTGGAAGGACTGATGCTGAAGCTGAAACTCCAATACTTTGGCCACCTGATGCGACGAGCTGACTCATTTGAAAAGACCCTGATGCTGGGAAAGATTGAGGGCAGGAGGAGAAGGCGACAGCAGAGGATGTGATGGTTAGATGGCGTCATCGACTCGATGGACATGGGTTTGGGTGAACTCTGGGGGCTGGTGATGGACAGGGAAGCCTGGCATGCTGCAGTTCATGGAGACACAAAGAGTTGGACACGACTGAGGCACTGAACTGAATGTAAATAAGTAAGTGATACTTATAGTCATTTGGCCCTTGACTTGTTCCCTTTCGCCCATGTTCTTAACTTGAGACAATACTCTCTCTGAGGTCAGACTTCTACCTTACTTGCTAGGACTTTTGGACCTGATCTTCTGGCTCTTGGTCCCAGCTCCTTAGCAGAGATTGGCACCTGCCAAGACCTCTCTGTTTCTGATGGCCATCTACCTCCATCTCTGCTTCTAGTCTGCTCCTGGATTCTTTGGAGGAACTCACAAACAGAGCTAACTATGGGTCATGTCCTCTGGAGATCATACTCATTAATTCCCCTTAGGATAACTGATTGTATGTTTTTCATACTGACCGACCACATGCAAAATTTGCTATTTCTAATAATTTAAAGCAGTTTGCTTATTGGAAAGAACACTGGATTTAGAGTGAGAAAGTCTGCTTTAGGTAGCACTTACTCTCTTGGGCTTGGTTTTCTCATCTGTAAAATGAGGATGATAATATCTATTAGATGGGTTTGTGTTTAGGATTAAATGAGATTATATATATATATATATATAAAAGTCATTTTCAAAGGGCAGGAGGAGAAGGGGATGACAGAAGATGAGATGATTGGATGGTATCACCTGTGCAATGGACATGAGTTTGAGCAAGCTCTGGGAGATGGTGAAGGACAGAGAAGCCTGGCATGCTGCAGTCCATGGGGTTGAAAAGAGTCAGACATGATTGAGTGACTGAACAACAACATAGAAATGTAATTTATTCTTCAGAATGGATAATTTACTGAATAAGAGAAAGTCATGATGGCAGCATTAAATAGATACTTGAAGCATTATGGTCAGAGGTTCAAGTTCATTTTTCATACTTTAGACAACACTCCTTAGGCAGGCAGGGAACAATAATTTTGATCCAAATTCAAATAACAAAACAATCTCACGGTTTTCAAATTTTAGTTTTCAGGAAGCTATGGGACGCTATTGAATGTCTACTCTCCCTCCCCAAATTATAATTATATTTGAAATCTGAGTTTTGGAGATGATAGTGGCAAATTCCTCTCCTACTAGGATATGCATTTAATTGTGTAGGAAGTATATTAAACAAACAAAAAATCCTCAACACTTACTTGAAGAAAAAGAAGAATCAGATTACTTCAGGTACTAAAACGTTGACTAGAAGCAATTTAATTGGTCTCGAAAATCCTAATTTGAAATTTAAGTGTGATTAGAAGAAAAAGAAAATGGTCAGAAGAATGTAACTCTCTGAATTGGTGAACCTGGTTTTCATGGAAAGGGAATTCACACACTGCTATGGAAAGGCAGTATTCTTAGCAAATATGCTCTTCTGTGTTTCTCAAACCCAGGAGATATCCTCTGAGATCTATCTATCCTGTGACTGCTCTATTTGAATAATTAGGCAACACGTTTTAACACAATGGAAACTGAGAAAAACAGTATAAAAATGTCTGGAAAGGTTCTCAGCCATTTTGCCTTCTGAGATAAATGGCTTGTTAAAAGAAAAAATACCTCCATCCCGTTTCTGAAGCTATGTGTGTTTGTATTTAAATCAAGGGACCATGGAAAGACATGAAAGGGTACAAGTCACATTGTTACTGATTAGTTGTAATTAGCTAATTTGACTCTTTTCCTACTGAAGGAAGAGAAGCTCCCTGTGAGCTGGTGAGAACCCGAGAGACCATCTTTTTACAGATGAAGAATCTTGTGTAATTTTTGCTAATTCAGAATGAAGGGGATTGAATATTTATGCCTTGCTCTGAAGCATCACTCCTTACTGTACACATGCAAAGAGAATTGCTTTAGGTGGTCTTTTGTCTAACTTATTGAGTCAGCCATTTCTTGTATATTTAATTCTAATTACAGTAAAGAACAATATCAATATTTAGTCATGTCTCTCCATTTGCATGTAGAAATCTTAATTTTCACTTGAAAAAAAAACTTTGAAAATGCAAATATCCAATGCCTGTTTCTTTTATGCAGTTTTTCATGCAATATATTTCTAAACATTTGAATTTAAAATCATATCTTTGGGAAATGAAGATATTTCTTTTATTTATTTCCAAATAATGAAACTGACTCAAAAAACTAGCTCCGGCACTAGTTGGAAACCCCACTGGTTACAAAATCAGACATAATTTGTACAACTCTGAAGTTTGGAACTGCCTGTGGAAACTCACGCCATCAACCCCTCCAACTCAATCAAGTTCAGGTTTGTTACCAGCCCTGTTGGTTCTATGACTCCAGTGAAGGCAGGCAAAGAAATGAAAGGAAGTGCTGGTAACAGACAGCTCTGTGCCCTGTAATTCCCATCATTTGAGATTCATGCTTTTGAAGTCAAATATTTCATCCTAGGAAATATTTAAATTCAGAATGCGCTGCATTAATTGCAACATTGGACCATTGTTTGCTATTAGCACCTCAGGGATACGCAATTCATTCATTTAGGTAACATTAGGAGACTTTAGAATAGGAGGCCACTGATATCCTACAACACTGGCTGGGGGACTAAGGACATGAAAACTCTAATTACCACTGTGCTAATAACTGGTTGTGTGAGTTTGATCAATCGCTGCCCGGCCTCAGCCTCTCTCTCTTGCTTTGGCAGTGTGAGAGAATTGTTCAGCTCTCAATTTCTACAACTCCACTCAGGCAGAGGAGGCAGAGTGAGGCAGAACCGGGTGAGGGAACAATGAGTGTTATTGTCTCTGACTCCAAGCTGGGGGACTTGAAGCCACGCCCTGAAGCCGCTTTCTAGTTCTTGTTCAGCTCTGTGCTCCTAGCACAAACTATTGTCTCAGGTGGAATAACGGTGGTCCCTAATCAGGGCGTAATGGCCCAGTGGTCACATTTGCCCTACTCTGAACCCCATCCAGCTGGGCTTGTATTCTGCTTCAAAAAAATTTTTTTTAGCGTAGCTGTGAACCTACTGCTTAGTGACATGGCTGCTCACTTTGAGCACGAAATAGCTCCGAATGACCCAATTTCTTCTGCTCTAGTGAAATCTCAGTCTCTAATTTACTCCCTCCTTTCTGTTCAGAATTGGTCAAAACTGCCTTTAAAGAGAATGCTTTGAAATTTACCTAGGCTGATTCTGATTCACTCCGGACCACTTTCAATGGTAGGGCCGGTTTATCTGAATTTCCCTCTCCCTTAAAAAAACCGCCACCTCTTACAAAATCCATTTACTGTGTTCTTTCTGATTTGGGGAAATCATTAGGAAAATGTGAGTAAACGTCTTTTCTCTCACTTTGTGTCATGGTGAGAGAGAGGCCAGGTCTGTCATTCTCGTTTCATTCTGTCCCTTCACTGATGTGCTCCATGGGAGAAAAGAAGCATCCTGAATCTATCTATACTGGAAGGGAGTTGCACCTGATCAAAGCAGCAGTAGGGTAAAACAGTTTTGCAGACACAAGCTATGCCTACTTTCAGTTAAAAAGTAATAAGCAAACAAGGTAAATATACAAAGAAATGAAGAGGATCTACAAAGACCCGCCCAGAAGTTTTCAATGAATATAAGCCTACAAACATATACTTCTTTCTTTCTTTCTCCCTCCTTCCCTTTCTCTCTCTTTCTTTCTTTTCTTTTTCTCTTGATGGAAACCAAGAGCTAGAGGCTCTCTGAGTCTCTCACCAGAGCTTGTTTTTATTCACTTTTATTTTTCCCAGCTTTATTGAGTTATAACTGATGCACAACATTGCTTAAGTTTACGATTGATATATGTGCATACTGTGAAATGATAACCACAATAAGGTTAACACATCCATCACTTCCTGTACACGTTTTTTGTGTGTGTGGTGATAACTTTCTAAATCTACTCTCTTAACTTTCTATTTTCTCTCCTTTCTTTCTTTCATTTTTCCCTTCTTGTCACATAAATGAACTCACAGTATTCATCCACTTCTGCTTTCTTTTCTACAATTGTAGATTCCATTGTTTGAGTCTGGTGTAATTTACTGAACTAGTCCCCAGTGGAATATTTCAGTTCTATGTTTTGATTTATTATTAGGTTGGTGCAAAAGTAGCTGTGGTTTTACATTGTTGAGTTTGCCACTTGATATTGGAATATATTAGAATAAATGTGGTTATGTTATACATCATTTTAATGCTAATGGTTTTTGCTAATGACTTATTACTTGCTGTGTATTTCATATTTGTTTTAGACTAGGGAAAAGATGTTAGACAAAAAGCAAATTTGAGTGATTTTCTTACTTGAGTTCAAAATGAGTTGTAAAGCAGCAAAGACAACTTGCAACGTCAACAACACATTTGGCCCAGGAACTACTAACGAATGTACAGTAGTTCAAGTTTTGCAAAGGAGACAAGAGCCTTGAAGATGAGTGTGGTGGCTGCCCATTGGAAGTTGGCAACGACTGAGAGCCATCACTGAAGCTGATCCTCTTACAACTAAATGAGAAGTTGCTGACGATCTCAACATCGACATTCTTTGGTCCTTTGGCATTTGAAGCAAATTGGAAAGGTGAAAAAGCTCAATAAGTGGGTGCCCCATGGGCTGACCACAAACAAAATAAATTGTCTTTTTCAAGTGTCATCTTCTCTTATTCTACGCAAAACCAATGAGCCATTTCTCAATTGGATTGTGATGTGCGACAAAAAGTGGATTTTATAAGACAACCGACTACAACCAGCTCAGTTGGAGAAGAAGTTCCAAAGCACTTCCCAAAGCCAAACTTGAATCAGAAAAGGTCATGGTCACTGTTGGTTGGTCTGCTGCCAATCTGATCCACTGCAGCTTTCTGAATCCTGGAGAAACCATTGCGTCTGAGAAGTATGCTCAGCAATTGATGAGATGCGCTGAAAACGGCAATGCTTGCAGTGGCATTTGTCAGCAGAAAGGGTGCAATTCTTCTGCAAGATAATGCCTAACCACACGTTGCACAACCAATGCTTCAAAAGTTGAAAGAATTGGGCTATAAAGTTTTGCCTTATCCACCACATTCACTTGACCTCTCACCAACCAACTACCACTTCTTCAAACATCTCGAAAATTTTTTGCAGGGAAAATGCTTCCACAACTGGCAGGAGGCAGAAAATGCTTTCCAAGAGTTCATCGAATCCTGAGGCATGGATTTTTACGATACAGGAATAAACTTATTTATCGTTGGCAAAAATAGGTTGACTGTAATGTTTCCTATTTTGATTAATAAAGATGTGTCTGAGCCTAGTTATAATGATTTAAAATTCATGGTCCAAAACCGTGATTTTGTTTGCACCAACCTAATAGTTGGACTAAGCTCAGTCACTTAATTGTGTCCAACTCTTTGCAACCCCATGGCTATAACCCACCAGACTCCTCTGTCCATGGGATTCTCCAGGCAAGAATATTGGAGTGGGTTGCCATTTCCTTCTCCAGGGTATCTTCCTAACTCAGGGATCGAACCCATGACTCTTGCGTCTCCTGCATTGGCAGGCAGATTCTTTACCACTGTGTCACCTGGGAAATCCCACAATAGTTGGGTAAGTCAGAGAGCATGGCTAAAACGACTGTACTTTTCAGAAAAGTCTGCTTTAGAAGATTAATTTTGGGTAGAAAGTGTGTCTTCTTCACAGCAGAGACCCTTCTTTATGTTTCTTCATTTGTAGTAGACACAGTCTCTGCAAGTTGAACTCTCTTATGCTGCCAAATCGACGTGATACCTGGTACACTTGCTTGTATTACCAGTGTGTGGCGTTTGTTAATTGGTGCTAATTACCATGTTTCATTTTAGAGGAAAGAAGTGAGTTTCGAAGAGATCAGCTGGCAGGATGGTGGGAATGGGCTAAGAGCCAATGGTTGGCTCTTGAACTCACTCTTTATTCATTAAGTGTTTCTCATTATCTCAAGGACAATTATTACCATTACCATTAAAATAGTTGGTTTCAAATTATCCAGACTGAAAGATTGATAAATCTCTTTCTAATCAGAAAGTTTAAAACACAAGAGATGAAAACAGGTACACGTCAGAAAGTCAGAAATGAACTATTATTATTATTATTATCAGTACTGTGATGCAAACTGAAGTGAAATGATAAAAATTACACTGTCATTAATTTATATACTGAAAATAATTGAAGACAGTGCCTCACAGGATTGTTCTTCAGGATGAGCACAACTACAATTTTATGCAGGATAATTCTCTATTCTTAAGTGCCTCTTCTGTGATTCCAGGAAGATGTGATTTGCAGTGCAGTGAACAATACCAATTACCTCGTTTCTCTTGTGGGCTTCAGCTAATGCTTGTCCTCACCATCCTTCTCACTAAGACGTGCAGCAGACATCAATCATCGTTATCGCACAGGCTGTCTGCATCCTTAATTAGAAAAGAACACACAGCAGAGCTTTAGTGGCAGAGTAGACAATATTTTGCATTAAAAAAAAATTGTTTGTGGTAAGAAGCAATCCCAAATAAATTGCACAATAGCTTGTGCACTGTGAGCCCAGGGCACCAAAAGGTCTTTGGGAGCCAAAATCATTTGTTTGGTAAAATTTTCAAGAATCTAATTGAACATACTCTGCTTGCCTAAGCAATTTGCATTAGTTTTTTGAGTACAAATAGGAATATTTTCAGGGTTATTCCTTGTACTTCTATGATAACTTTCCAGGTTAATTTACCTTGCCATGGTGGCTCCAGGCTCTTTCCTTGGCTGTTTATTGGGCATTTGATGTGATTAGCTGTTGCTGGTGCCAGCACAAGGAGAGGTTACAATTGGTTGGGGAAACACCACAACTTAGGTTTCATCATTGATTTGCTACTTTGTTGCTTCATCATATCCTCATGATTCATCTTGGCTATTGCTGTGCAAGCAAGTCCTAGAAGCGATTCTGACTTAGCAAAAATAAAAGCATTTAAAACTGCAACAGGGAAGGAAAAGACAGCTAACATTTACTGAGTATCTACTGGGTTCCATTTTCTTTTCTTTCTCACACACCTGTGAGGTCTTTATTATTATCTCTATTTTAAAAAGGAAAAAATAAAAATTCAGGTCCTCTAATTCTTTATGTCACACTGTCCAAAGCAGTGGAGTCAGAATTGGAATCTAAAGTTTTTTTAACTCCTATAATTCCACTTCTTCAAAAGGTAATAGTACTTTATATCTGTACAGAGCTCTGAAGTTTATAGCACACTTTCCCATAAGTTGTTGTTCAGTCTCTAAGTCATGTCTGAAACTCTTTTGTGATCCCATGGACTCTGTCTATCATGGGATTTCCCAGGTAAGAATACTAGAGTGGGTTGCCATTTTCTCCTCCAGGAGATCTTCCTGAGCCAGGGATTGAAACTACATCTCCTGAATCTCCTTCATTGGCAGGCAGATTCTTTACCTCTGAACCACCTGAGAAGTCCTCCCATATGTTGTCTTTATTTTCCCACCAGCTCCATGAGTTATACACCATTATAACATTTTACTGATGGGGAAAATGAAGTTCGAAGAGGCTGTGACTTGTCCAAGGTCAAACACATAGTAAAGAATAATCCTGCAATGCAGGAGACCTGAGTTTGATCCCTGGATTGGGAAGAATCCCTGGAGGAGGAAATGGCAACCCACTCCAGGATTCTTGCCTGGAGAATCCCATGGACAGAGGAGGCTGGCGGGCTACAGTCCATGGGGTCCCAAAGAGTCAGATGTGACTTAGTGACTAAACAACAACAACAACAAACAAAATTATTTTGCACTATGTTGTGTGTTTTATACAACTCTGTATTTCCATATCCCATGCACTTGGCAAAATAATTTGTGAGAATCACAGCTTAGGACATAGGTGCTGTTATACAATTGAAGCCAAATGGCTAATTACTGAAAGCCTGGGCTAAGAACACACTTTTGTTGTTTTGTTGTTCAGTTGCTAAATTGTGACTGAATTTTTGGGACACCATGGACTGTAGCTCGGATTTCCCAGGCAAGAATACTAGAGTGGGTTGCCATTTCCTTCTCCAAGGGACCTTCCCGAACCTGCGTCTCCTTCGCTGAAGGCAGATTCTTCACCACTGAGCCACCAAGGTATTTCCTGCCTTGTCAGTAAAGAAAGATGTCACAGTCATCAGCGATTTGCTGGGTTGGGAAGATCCCCTGGAGAAGGAAATGGCAACCCACTCCAGTATCCTTGCCTGAAAAATCTCATGGACACAGGAGCCTAGTGGGCTGCAGTCCATGGGGTCGCAAAGAGTCAGGCACAGCTGAACGACTAACACTTACTTACTTAGTAGGTCAGTCATGTCTGACTATTTGAGACTCCAGGGACTGCAGCACACCAGGCTTCCCTGTCCTTCATCATCTCCCGGAGCTTGCTCAAACTCATGTCCATTGAGCTGGTGAACCATCTGGTGCTCTATTGCCTTCTTTTCTTCCTGCCTTCAATCTTTCCCAACATCAGAGTCTTTTCTATTGAGTCAGCTCTTCACACCAGGTGGCCAAAGGGTTGGAGATTCAGCTTCAGCTTCAGTCCTTCTGATGAATATTCAGGATTGATTTCTTTTAAGATTGACAGGTTTGATCTCCTTGTAGTCCAAGGGACTCTCAAAAGTCTTCTCCAACACCACAGTTCAAAAGCATCAATTCTTCAGCACTCAGCCTTCTTTACAGTCCAACTCTCACATCCATACATGAATACTGGAAAAACCATAGCTTTGACTAGACGGACCTTTGTAGGCAAAGTCAAGTCTCTGGTTTTTATTACACTGTCTAGGTATGTCATAGCTTTTCTTCTAAGGAGTAAGCATCTTTTATGGCTGCAGTTACCATCTGATTTTGGAGCCCCAGAAAATAGTCTTTCACTGTTTCCATTGTTTCCCCATCTATTGGCCATGAAGTGATGGGTCCGGATGCCATGATCTTCATCTTTTGCATGTTGAGTTTAAGTCAACTTTTTCACTCCCCTCATTCACTTTCATCAAGAGGCTCTTTAGTTCTTCTTTGCTTTCTGCCATAAGGGTGATGTCATCTGCATCTGAGGTTATTGATGTTTCTCCTGGCAATCTTGATTTTGGCTTGTGCTCCATCCGGTCCGGCATTTCTCATGATGTACCCTGCATATAATTTAAATAAACAGGGTGACAATATATAGTCTTGACATATTCCTTTCCCAATTTTGGAAACAGTCTGTTGTTCCATGTCCAATTCTAACTGTTCTTCTTGACCTGCATACAGGTTTTGCAGGAAGCAGGTAAGGTGGTCTAATATAACCATCTCTTGAAGAATTTTCCACAGTTTGTTGTGAGCCACACAGTCAAAGTCTTTAGCGTAGTCAGTGAAGCAGAAGTAGATGTTTTTCTGGAACTCTCTTGCTTTTCCTATGATCCAATGGATGTTGGCAATTTGATCTCTGGTTCCTCTGCCTTTTCTAAATACAGCTTGAACATCTGGAGGTTCTCAGTTCACGTACTGTTGAAGCCTAGCTTGGAGAAATTTGAGCATTATTTTGCTAGTGTATGAAATAAGTTCAACTGGAGCAGTTTGAACATTCTTTGACATTGAGCTTCTTTGGGATTGGAATGAAAACTGACCTTTTCCAGTCCTGTGGCCACTGCTGAGTTTTCCAAATTTGCTGGCATGTTGAGTGCAACACTTTAACAGCATCATCATTTAGCATTTGAAATAGCTCAACTGGAATTCCATCACCTCCGCTAGTTTGTAGTGATGCTTCCTAAGGCCCACTTGACTTTGCATTCTGGGATGTCTGGCTCTAGATGGGTGATCACACCATCATGATTATCTGGGTTATTAAGATCTTTTTTGTATAGTTCTGTGTATTCTTGCACCTCTTCTTAATATCTTTTGCTTCTGTCCTTTGTTGTGCCCATCTTTGCATAAAATGTTTTCTTGGTATCTCTAATTATCTTGAGGAGATCTCTAGTCTTTCCCATTCTATTGTTTTCCTCTATTTCTTTGCGTTGTTCACTTAGAAAAATGTCACAGTCATCAAGGATTGCAGTCCTCCAATATGAGCCAGTGAGCCCTAAGGGCACTCAGGAAGGAGAAGAATACCTGTTATCTAGCAGCCATCAGACTATAGCCACTCCCTGGGGTGAGCCCTGAGGAAAAGAAGCTCAGGATGTGAAAACACAGGATACTGGCCCCAGATAGCGGAGGTGCTTATGAAAGGAATGATTTCTTTGAGCCCAGACTCTCACATCTTCCCATACAAAGGAAAGTGCTAAATTCCTAAACTTGAGATATCTAGTTTTCTTTAATTAGCAATAATCTTTTGATGTTCAAACTACCTGCCCTTTGTTGCAAAACATCTGTATCACCTGGCTCCTCTACTTGCCTCCTTGGAGCAGTTTTCTCAGGGCTATTTGAGATGCTGCTTCTTGGCCTTAAGTCCTAAAAATTTCTGTCAACTGAAGCATAACTCTCAACTTTTAGGTTGCACGTACTTTGTAAGTCAACAATATATATCATATCTGTTTTATTCGTTGATCTATTGGTGGACACTTTCTTCCATACCTTAGCAATTGTAAATAATGCTGCTATGAAGAACTGATGCTTTCGAACTGTGGTATTGGCAAAGCCTCTTGAGATTCCCTTGGACTGCAAGGAGATCGAAGTAGTCAATCCTAAAGGGAATCAACCCTGAATATTCATTGGGAGGACTGATGCTGAGGCTGAAGCTCCAATACTTTCAGTTCAGTTCAGTGCAGCCGCTCAGTCGTGTCCGACTGTTTGCGACCCCATGAACCACAGCACGCCAGGCTTCCCTGTCCATCACCAATTCCCAGAGTCCACTCAAACCCATGTCCATTGAGTTGATGATGCCATTCAACCATCTCATCCTCTGTCGTCCCCTTCTCCGCCTGCCCTCAATCTTTCCCAGCATTAGGGTCTTTTCAGATGAGTGGGCTCTTCACACCAGGTGGCCAAAGTATTGGAGTTTCAGCTTCAACATCAATCCTTCCAGTGAACACCCAGGACTGATATCCTTTAGGATGGACTGGTTGGATCTCCTAGCAGTCCAGGGAACTCTCAAGAGTCTTCTCCAACACCACAGTTCAGAAGCATCAATTCTTCAGCACTCAGCCTTCTTCACAGTCCAACTCTTACATCCATACATGACCACAGGAAAAACCATAGCCTTGACTAGACGGACCTTAGTCGGCAAAGTAATGTTTCTGTTTTTGAATATTCTGTCTAGATTGGTCATAACTTTCCTTCCAAGGAGTAGGCGTCTTTTAATTTCATGGCTGCAATCACCATCTGCAGTGATTTGGGAGCCCAGAAAAATAAAGTCAGCCACTATTTCTACTGTTTCCCCATCTATTTGCCATGAAGCAATGGGACCGGATACCATGATCTTAGTTTTCTGAATGTTGAGATTTAAGCCAACTTTTTCACTCTCTTCTTTCACTTTCATCAAGAGGCTTTTTATCTCTTCTTCACTTTCTGCCATAAGGGTGGTGTCATCTGCATATCTGAGGTTATTGATATTTCTCCCGGCCCAGTCTTGATTCCTGTCTATGGTTGTTCAGCAGCTCTTTGTCTTTTTGGTGTTCTTGCAGGAGACGAGGGCTTGGTCTTCTACTCTGCCATCTCTGTACCCACCTGATAAGATACCATGGACTGGTCACAAGACATACACCTGCAGATTTCAGCAGGACAGGCAACCTCTAATTGTCATATAGAAGAGATAATTTATTATGGATGTTAAATGAACATATTCTGCCTGGCTTACTGTTTGTTACTTAACTTTGCTTGTGGTGTATTTTGCCATACTAAAATGTTTCACTTCTAGACTGTTAAGTCTCAAGGTTTTAAGATTTTATTTATAGCATCTGTGTTACCTTTCTTTTTTTAAAAATCACTTTTCCCTTTAAGCAATACAAATATCCTTTGTTTTTCTAACATTTTTATATTAAAACTTTTAATCAATTTGGATTTATTTGTATATGGAATGAGGTAAAGGTCTAACTTTGTCTTCCAGGTGGATAATTAATTATTCTGGAGCTATTATTAAATAAGTGTTTTGCTGGATATATTGACAAGTATTATTCAAAAGTAAAAAATTGTGAAGTTTAGGTTTTCTTAAAGCTCAAGCTAGTTGCACATTATTAATAATTAATGACTCCAAAAATACTTTGGAGAGCTTGCTAAATGCAAGGCTCTGAGTGGTACAAACAAGGATAAGATATGCTTCCCTTTGCTGAAGATACACACACACTGAAGTGGCCCTTTCTCCTCACCTCCTTGGCTGATCTAAGCAGTTTACTTGAGAACTCGACACCTCTATTTTATCATCTGTGAAATGGAAATAACAGCAACATATTCATAGGATTGCTATTGAACTAAATGAGTGAAACATTTTGCTATGTCTAGCCCATAAACGGAGAAGGCAATGGCACCCCACTCCAGTACTCTTGCCTGGAAAACGGAGGAGCCTGGTAGGCTGCAGTCCATGGGGTCGCTAAGTGTCGGATACGACTGAGCGACTTCACTTTCACTTTTCACTTTCATGCATTGGAGAAGGAAATGGCAACCCACTCCAGTGTTCTTGCCTGGAGAATCCCAGGGACGGGGGAGCCTGGTGGGCTGCCATCTATGGGGTTGCACAGGGTCAGACACGACTGAAGTGACTTAGCAGTAGCAGCAGCAATCTTGATCCCAGTTTGTGCTTCCTTCAGCCCAGCGTTTCTCATGATGTACTCTGCATATAAGTTAAATAAGCAGGGTGACAATATACAGCCTTGATGTACTCCTTCTCCTATTTGGAACCAGTCTGTTGTTCCATGTCCAGTTCTAACAGTTGCTTCCTGACCTGCATATAGGTTTCTCAAGAGGCAGGTCAGGTGGTCTGGTATTCCCATCTCTTTGAGAATTTTCCACAGTATATTGTGCCCCACACAGTCAAAGGCTTTGGCATAGTCAATAAAGCAGAAATAGATGTTTTTTTGGAACTCTCTTGATTTCTCAATGATCCAGCAGATGTTGGCAATTTGATCTCTGGTTCCTCTGCCTTTCCTAAAACCAGCTTGAACATCTGGAAGTTCACGGTTCACGTATTGCTAAAACCTTGCTTGGAGAATTTTGAGCATTAGTGTACTAGCGTGTGAGATGAGTGCAATTGTGTGGTAGTCTGAGCATTCTTTGGCATTGCCTTTCTTTGGGATTGGAATGAAAACTGACCTTTTCCAGTCCTGTGGCCACTGCTGAGTTTTCCCAATTTGCTGGCACATTGAGTGCAGCACTTTCACAGCATCATCTTTCAGGATTTGAAATAGCTCAACTGGAATTTCATCGCCTCCACTAGCTTTGTTCATAGTGATGCTTCCTAAGGCCCATTTGACTTTACATTCCAGGATGTCTGGCTCTAGGTGAGTGATTACACCAACATGATTATCTGGGTCATGAAGATCTATTTGTACAGTTCTTCTGTGTAGTCTTGCCACCTCTTCTTCATATCTTCTGCTTCTGTTAGGTCCTTACCATTTCTGTCCTTTATTGAGCCTATCTTTGCATGAAAATTTCCCCTGGTATCTCTCATTTTCTTGAAGAGACCTCAGAGCCTACTTGTTGGAAAAGACCCTAAAGCTAGGAAAGATTGAAGGCAGGAAGAAAAGGCGGCAACAGAGGGACAGATGGTTGGATGGCATCACTGACTCAATGGACGTGAGTTTGGGCAAAGTCTAGGAGATGGTGAAGGACAGGAAAGCCCGGCATTCTGCAGTCCATGGGGTCACAAGAGTTGGACACGACTGAGCAACTGAACAACAACAACAAAAATGAGTATTGGAGTGCGTATATCCTATTGAATTAGTGTTTTCAGTTTTTCAGAGAAATATCCAAGAATGTAATTGCTGACTCATATAGTAGCTCTATTTTTAGTTTTTTTTGAAACCTGCATACTCTTTTCCACAAAGGCTCCACCAATTTACATTCCCAATAACAAGTGTCTGAGGGTTCACTTTTCTCCATATCCTCACCAATGTTTATTATTTGCCTTCTTTTTGATTGTAATCATTATAACAGGTGTGAGGTGATATCTCATTATGGTTTTAGTTTGCATTTCTCTGATGATTAATGATGTTCAGCATCTTTTCATATGCCTGTTGGCCATTTGTGCATCTCTTTTGGAGAAATGTCTATTTAGATCTTCTAAATAAAAATGGTTTTTGACTGGATGTTTGTTCTATGATATTAAGCTGTATGAGCTATTTGTATATTTTGGAAATTAATCCCCTGTTAGGCCCATCATTTGCAAATATTTTCTCCTAGTCTATAGTTTGTCTTTTCATTTTGTTTATGGTTTCCTTTGCTGTGCAAAAGCTTTTAAATTTAATTAGATCCCATTTGTTTATGTTTGTTTTTATTTCCATTACTCTAGGAGATGTTTCCAAAAAAATATTGCTACAAATATGTCAAAGGGTGTTCTGCCTGTGTTTTCCTTTAGGAGTTTTATAGTGTCTGGTCTTACATTTGGATCTTTAATCCATTTTGAGTTTATTTTTGTATATGGCATTAGGGAGTGTTCTAATTGCATTCTTTTGCATGTAGCTGTCAAGTTTTCCAGCACCACTTTTTGAAGAGGCTGTCACTTCTCCATTGTATCTTCAGGCCTCTTTTATCATAGAAAAGATGACCACAGGTGCATGGGTTTTTCTCTGGGCGTCATTCATCTATATTTCTGTTTTTGTGCCAGTACCACACCGTCTTGATTACTGTAACCCTATAATATAGTCTGAAGTCAGGGAGCCTGATTCCTCCAGTTGCTTCCCACCCGCCCCCCCACCCCGGCTTCAAGATTGCATTGCTACTTGGGGTCTTTTGTGTTTCCATAGAAATTATAAAATTTTTTGTTCTAGTTCAGTAAAAAAAATATATATTGGGCACACTTTGTGACAGGCACTGTGCCACTAACACACTGGGATGTGTGAGAATAAAAGACACTCTCTTACAGAACATAAGCTTCAGGAGGGCAGGGACATACATGGAGTTAGCATTGTTTTGTGCCAGCCACAATTTACTTCTCACTTTGGCAAATGATTGTGTGCTTTCCTGGGCTCAGTAAAAGGAGAGAACTGATAGCATGTAAATAAGCTGTCAGTTTGCAGATGGAATCATTGAAACCATGAATAGAGTATCTGCAGTGGATATTATGTTGCAGTACCTATTTCCTCTTTCCCTCCCTTCCCTCCCTCCCTTGCTTCCATCCTTCCTTTTTCCCTTCCTTCCCTCCTTTCTTTCCTTTTACTCTTATTACCACTCAAATTATTCTTAAAAACTGAAATGAATTTACAGAAATTAGGCTCCATGGAAGACCTTCACTTTGGGTCCAGCCACACAGCATAGACCTCCGCCATTTACGAGCTCTGAGGTTCATTTGTTCTACTTGTCAAGTGAGGACAGTTAATGGCTACCTTAAGGAAAGCACTACATGTATGTAACAGATGCCTAGTAAATGGAGCTATTATAATCACTACTACTTAACTATTGAAATTATTTTACTATTAGAACTCTTTATTCAATAATTCATTACTTTCTAATGTTGGAGGTGTTTTCTTAAGGCTTGAGGCATTATTTGTAGAAAGATGATATTTATAATAATAATTCTACACATTTCTGATTGCAATGTATTGCTTATAAGAATTTATTTTACATGTTTTTAGCTTAGATTGTTTTGATCATCCTAGATAGGTTCTATAGATTGTTTTGATCATCCTAGGTAGGTTCTATCCATACTGTTAGTAGATCAGTTAAGCAGTTGAAAAGTCAGCCAGTATTTGTAACACATATAATATACTTTCAAAATTTACACTTATACCACAGAGGAAACTGTGTCTACTTTACCACCTTTGGTCTTGATTATTGATTCCCCCTCATGACGCAGTATAATGTGATCAAAAGGTTTGGCTCAGCTGTGCTTTTTCAAATGCCTATTAAGTCTGTTGTGACATCTTAATGCCCCCAAGTTTAAGAGCAGCTAAGGTTCCAGTGCTTATATACCAAGCTTAGAGAATGTCTGCAGAGATTCAAAACGTCTATGTTAGAGGCCCTAATTCATTAAACTTTTGGCATCGTTTAGAAAAACAGAGATCCTACAGTAAATCACATTAAACTGTATCATAAACAATTAAAATTTGTGGACCATTTTCCTACAACTACACAGCCATGAGGTGTGTTTAAAGGTTTTGTTGAGTCCAATTTGGCCCACATATCCAATGTTTTGGCTCCCATATAAGTTGTTTTTCTTTTCATTTGAAGGATGTGTTCTTATTACTTGAAAACGTTCTTTAAAAGATGATATGCATAAAAGCAAAAAAAAAAATCCCAAATGATTTTTCTCTGTGCCTTTTATAGTTCTTATGCTGTGACTATATAGTAAACATGTCTAAATATAAACATTCTAAGTTTTTTTTTCCCCTTCCCAGTAAAATTATACATTTACTTGAAAAATACTGTATTGTTTAAAATATGCTTAGAACAGGCTTCAGGGCCTCTAGCATTTTCATTGAAATGTCTTTGGTCATGTAAAATCTTCATCTTTCAAAGATGGGTGTGATTTCTAAAACTCACCAGTGGTCATTTGGAGCCAGTTTGGGTTATCAAGCTGGATAATTCCACTTGAGGTTAAAGCAAAACAAAATGTGATAAATTTGTCAAAATCTGATTAAAGATTATGATAAATGTGGCATAGAAGGTGACTTTAAAAACAAATCAGCTCCTAAGTTCTAAAATAGCTTTAGGCAATGCCAACATCATTGGAATTACACTGCCTTCCAAGGTGACTGCTTTAAAAATCTAACTTCAGATTCTCCTCCCGAAAATTTAGTTTTGTAACTTATTGGTGACACTTCATGCCAATGTGGTCTGACTCAGAAGGAAATTCCAAGAACTCAGGGACTGTGCTTTCAACAGTTAAGGTACATTTTTACTCAAGTGCTTAGTATGATGCCAGACATTCTGTGGAAACTGAATAAACAGTAGACGATGAGGATGACTGGCTTTGATATCAATGACCTTGATAATGTAAGAACACTTGGCAAGACATTAGTGACCATGGGCTGACTGCTTCAGGATGGCTGGCATATTGCCTTAGAATAGAAAGAGTAAAATTACTACTTACTGGTAGTTTTTTTTTTTTTTTCTCTCTCTTTTTCATGGCAAGTTGTGAAACATGTGCATCACACTTGCTTTTAACAGAGCTTATGGAAATTGTGTCATGAAGCCATTATATGCGGAAAAACAACCACTGACAAGGGTGGAGCTTGGCACCCAGCAAAACACAAAGTGGCTCATTTTGAGCAAAGAAAATCATGAGAGCCGTGCTAATCATACCAATGACTATTAACCTCAGCAGAGGACTCAGAGATTGTTGACCTGCAAATCTAGTCAAGCCACGGATAATTTTCCATTCTCATTTATGCCTTGTGAAGCATTTGCGCTTTTATTCCAAGGTGTAGTGAGGGACTTCAACATGCAAAAAATTGTAGCATATCCTCTAAATATATGTATAAAGAATTCTTCATGGATTTTTCCTGAGAGAAGAGTTTACATGTTAGTAGGGGAAATTAAGGTAGGCAGAAATAACTAAAAATGCAAAAGTAGAAAGTGATGTGAATTATTTGAGAGGTGCAGATTAAGTGAAATTTTGGTTGGAGGAAGGAGGATCCAGGAATGCTCAAGGAGGAAGTAGCATTAGAACGGAGATTTGAGAGTGAGATCATAGAAGAAACATCAGTATGCAGAAGGAAAAATCCAGGACATGTTGTGGGGGAGGAGTGAGCTTTTCAGTTGGCTGGAATGTAAGAGTATGAAGAAAGAGGGCTGAAACAGGCAGAAGCAGATGAGACATAGATGGTAAGGAGTGGGAAGGAAGAAACAGATGAGTGATACCATCTGAACTTTACTTCCTTAAAAACAATCTGGCAGTGCTGTTACAAGGAGAGATCTATTTTCAGCTAACGATCAGCAATCCGCTCATGTCCGAGCATTAGCCTGAGATGTTGTCAACCATTATTAGATGTGAACCAAACTTGAGTTGTAAATGCATCTTCAGTTCTGTGGTTGTAGCATTCCTGATTGACTTAGTAAATTAAACTTTCACACATGAATGGTGTTGGTGTATGGATGTTAGCATTACACAGTCCACAAGCCAGACATTAAAAAAAAAAAAAATTAACTGTTGAGCGGGATGAAATGCTCTTGAAAATGCAGGTTTAAGCATGAATTGCCCATTGTTCTTTTCTATAAAATGGTGACTCTGGAAAAATCCTTAGGGCAGAGGTAGGACTCTATCAATTTACCTGTTTATAGCCCTTTAAGACAAGACCAGTGGAATGATTTGTTCAAATTTTCTTAAACCTCCATGTGTGTCAGAGTACAGGTTGAGGCAAGCTTCTTTTCAGTTCCCCAGGCTATAATAAACCCAATATCTGCTCTCTTCCTATTGGTGGATTTAAAGCCACACATCTGGCATTGGAATGCTGGCCAGGATGTCAGACAGCTTGACCATGTTACTTTCCATTATCTTGCTTATTCTGTAATCAAACAAAGCAAACACCAGCCCCTAAACCTAAAACTTGAGATCTGTGCTCAGTTAACACCAAAACTGGAGTCGATGGAGTGATTTAGCAAAAACAGGAGTGAGGGCATCTCTACAACGCTGAGTCACCCTCAGAGGTGCGTGTGTTCACTGAATTAACATTGCAATGTTTTGAGTGCAGCTTTTAACAATACAGAGCTCTCATAGCCAAGTGTGGGAGTAATAACAGAATAAGCAAATTACAGGGAACTAGAGAAGGGATTCCACTACAGAGGAAGCAAACCAAGGGAATAGCTTTTGCACGAGCTGTGAATTTGGTTCTCCACCCATTCCAGTGCCTCTTCCAAATATAAATATGGAACCAATGGCTGAAAACGTGGTGTGCACACACAATTAATTCAGTCCAGCAAGAACTCTGTGTGTCATGCAATTTAGAATGTTTCTTTGATAGTTTTCCTCGAGTACTGAGATTAGGCATCATTTTAGCTTAGAGTTGTTGACTGTGGATGACAGAGGACAGCAGAACGTGTGAATAAAACATTTCAATGAATGCTCAGGTTTACTTTCCCAACTAACTATACCTACTACATACCAGACTCTGGAGAGTGTACAAAGTTGAGGAAAGCATGTTTTGTTTTTTTTTTTCCCCCTCAAGGAACTTTTATTTTATTTTATTTATTATTTTTTTTTCAAGGAACTTTTATAAAGGAGGGAACATAAGGTAAATGTACAACTGTCTAAATTACAAGGGCAGATGTGTTAACTGCCTTAAGTGAATTTACAAGCAATATGCCATGCTGGCTTGAAGCAGAAAAATGTCCAAGAAAAGTTAAATAAATGTTGCAGATGTGAATCTCCAAGAACCTGCTGCTGCTGCTGCTAAGTCACTTCAGTTGTGTCCGACTCTGTGGGACCTGATAGACGGCAGCCTGCTAGGCTCCTCTGTCCCTGGGATTCTCCAGACAAGAACACTGGAGTGGGTTGCCATTTCCTTCTCCAATGCATGAAAGTGAAAAGTGAAAGTGAAGTCGCTCAGTCATGCCCGAGTCTTAGAAACCCCATGGACTGCAGCCTACCAGGCTCCTCCGTCCATGGGATTTGCCAGGCAAGAGTACTGGAGTGGGGTGCCATTGCCTTCTCTGCCAAGAACCTGAGTTACTGGGAAAATGGTGGCCCCATTCAGGGAAATATGGAAGTCAGGAGAAAGAGTAGGCTTACCTGTAAATACAGGCTTCCCTAGTGGTTCAGATGGTAAAGATTCTGTCTGCAATGCGGGAGACTGGAGTTCGATCCCTGGATTGGGAAGATCCCCTGGAGGAGGACTTGGAAACCCATTCCATTATTCTTGTCTGGAGAATTCCCATGGACAGGGGAACCTGGCAGGCCACAGTCCATAGGGTCGCAAAGAGTGGGACACGACTGAGCGACTAACCACACACACACCTGTGAAAATGCTGAGTTTGAGAGGTGATTGGAAGCCTGTCTAGAGAAAATCTGAGAGGAGGAATGTGAGTGACGTGTAGAGATATGAGAAGTAGAGGAGATAAGATCATCAAGAAAAATCATATCAGGAGAAACAAGAGCACTGGGAACTTTTAGGGAAAATCTGGTTCTAGGAGACAGCAGAAACAAGAAAAAGCAGTGTTAAGATACTGAAGGAATGATCCAGGCAATAGGAGGAGAACCTGGAGAATGCAATCTGATAAAATGTAAGAAAGGATTTTAGGAAGAAATTGAGCAACAACGAGGATTGCAATTGAAGGCTCAAGGAGCATACAGACCAAGAAGAAACGGGGTTTAGATGGTGCTTGATGCCTTTTTAAGAGAGCAGTTTCAGCAGAGTGGCAGGGCCAGCAACCAGACTGATTATTAAAAATTTGCTGAAGTATACAGAACAAATGACACAAAGATCACAAATTTTCCTCTTAGGACAACTCCTCTGCCCTTTATTGTCAGGGAAATAATGCAATAGCTAGAGGAAACTATTTCACAATGGATTACATATTTTTAAAAAATCACCATTTGATGAGGTTATCTGAGTCTTTCTCATGCATGCTAATGTAGACCCTTTGTTGAGATAATTGAGTGGCTTGTCTTCCATATCATTCACACGTTAGTACCATCAATGGAAACTACATACAGTAAGACACTGAAGTGGGGGATGTCTGGAAGAGGTGATGGAAAATAGCAGAGAAGATTCCACTTCAAAGGGCTTAGCATGTGAAGCCACTTGAGTCATTGATTTTTTCTTATCTTGGAGTGCTGATTTCTCCTCTTTACTTCTGTGCTTCTTTGGGTCCCAGGCTTTTTTTCTTGAACGGTGTTTTAAGTGGTTGCAGACCAAGCAATGGGACTATGGGACTCTGATTACACAATCATCTGGCAGCCCTCCCTTTTGCTCTCTTCCACAGAAGTAAGCGGCTGATGATTATGGAAATAACAATAAGATTGCAACAACAATATCTTTCATTTCTTTACTGCTTTCTATCTCTCAAACCCTATTTGCACACATACTGCCATATAACCTCAAATCAGTCTGCCTGGGGATAAATGAAGTTCTTTAGGATGGGAAAAAAGGGACAGAGGAAATATGTGATTTGTTTATTGACTGTTTTCAGCACCCTTGTATCTCCTTTTTTCTAAACCTATTTATCTTCTCTGGTTAAACAGAAGATACGTAGATAGACAATATTTCTGTATTTTTAATACTTAAAAAAAAAAATTGTACCAGGTCTTAGTTTCATCATGTGGGATCTAGTTCTCTGACCAGATATCAAACCCAGGCCCCTTGCATTGGGAGCATAAAGTCTTAACCTCTGGACCACCAGGGAAGTCCCTGTATCATTATTTTAGAAAGCTTGTGTGCTCTTGGAGATTCAGTAGTGAGGTATAATTCCTGACATCTGTGAGAGTAAAACATCCAATATTGATACACTATGTGAAAGAAAAATCAATGGAAACATCATCGAAATGAAGTTAGGTAATTATTTTTATTTCTTGAAATTAATATTGAAAGTGGAAAAAACATGCCCAGCAATGTGAGGGGTTAGAATAAGGCAATTTAACTTTGTCTTATTCCTAAAGAATCTTCCCCCCTTTCAATCTGACTTTCCTTCTACAGAAGCTGCTATAGTTAATGGATAAGAGATGTTTAGAGTTAAAGAATGTTCAGCATGTGGGTTTCCCTGGTGGCTCAGATCGTACAGAATCTGCCTGCAATGCAGGAGACCTAGGTTCAGGAAGATCCCCTGGAGAGGGAAATGGCAACCCACTCCGGTATGCTTGCCTGGAAAATCCCATGGACAGAGGAGCCTGGTGGGCTACAGTCCACAGGGTTGCACAGAGTTGGACACGACTGAGCGACTGACATTTCGCCACTTTCACTCAGGGGTAGGGGTTAAAATGGGGACGTTACAGGGAAGGAAAACCATGCCTGCATGCATTGTTTCATTCACCTAACATTTACAGAGATCGCTGTGAGCCAGCTGTCTGCTGGGTCTGGGATGTAGAGATACTTTGTTGCAGGACATAATATTCTTTGGGGAAGAAAAGTTTCTCTTGAAAGCCTTGAAACAAGTGGTGTTGGAGAAGAGTTTGCTGACAGTCAGTGGCTGCAGGAGTGGAGGAGGAAAGCGATGGCTGACAGTGAAATTCCTGAACAATATGAAAATTAGGTTGCCAGGCTGGCTTCTTTTCTTTCCATCAGGAATCTTGCTGAAATTTAGGAAGAAAGGCTGATTGTGGAAGGAGGATTGAGACATTTTTATCTATTTTTGGAGCATAGTTGTTTTACAATGTTGTGCTAGTTTCTGCTGTACAACGAAGTGAGTTAGCTATACGAATGCATATATTGCCTCCCTTTGGGACCTCCCTCCTCACTCATCCCACCCTCCATCCCACCCATCTAGGTCATCACAGAGCACCAATGTGAGCTCCCCGTGCTATGCAGCAGGTTCCCACTAGCTAGCTGTTCTACGTATGGCAGTGCTACTCTCTCAGTACATCCCACTCTCTCCCCCATCTCCCTTCCTCATGTCCACAGGCGCATTCTCTACATCCGTGTCTCTACCCCTGCCCTGGAGCTAGGTTCCCCTTAAGGTGAAGCTCTGCTGGACTTCAGTAAGTGGCTGAGGATCTGTGCTCTAGTTGTTTGACACCAGTAAGACTTCACGATACGTTTGAAGAGACAAAGTCAAGAGTAGCTTCTAATTAGAAGCTCTGAGAAAATTTAAGCATGGATTGCTATCCTTTCTATCATATTGCTTTAGTGAGTATCTCTGTATTTTCACAAAATCAAAATATGTCAGGGCTGGAGGTCATGTTTCAACTAATATGTTGATTTAATTTCTACTCAGCCAAGAAAATTGCCACTTAGATCATCAATCTTGGTTTCTGTGGAATCCGATTTTTTTCCCCCTCTCTCTGGGACCTCTTATATAAGGATTGTTCAGAGTTAAATGAGGGATGACAAGTTCATAGCCCAGAAGGAACACTGGGTCTCTGGGCTATCAAAACATTGATCATACGTCGGGCCACTTAATGAGGATCCCCTGGAAAATCTTTGGCTTCTAATGAATGGCAGAAATATGTGAATGGGAAGACTAGATTTGGAGAGCTGTCTGTATGAGAAGGAAGTACACTGATGACAGAACACAGATGTGTACCCTGTGAGTTGGCAGAAGTGTGATTATGTTGACTGCATTGATAGTTGTCAGAATCTAGGACACAGTGTCTTTGAGCACGGCTCTGAAGTTGGGATGTTTTTTTCCTGGAGGGGGGTGGGGCGGGGTGTTGATGGTAGTGACTGCCTATTTCATTCTGACAAGAATGACAGTGTCTACAGAGATCACGATCTCGACTGGTTCCCCTTTTGGCTGAGGAAGGAAGCCAGAATGGCCAGTTCTGCTGGCAGTTATCTGAGCCAGTCTGCACGGGTCTCTGATTGCTGTGAAGTTCCATAGGCGGGAAGGAACCAGAAATACTGGTTTCTACCATCTGTTGGAGTCCTAAGGACTGGTGTGACTAACTGTCTGTAACAGCAGCTTCAAATCCCTTCTGGGAAGAGGCGGGAACTGTAAATAAATTGAAAACAAACACGACTCATTCAAACAAATGTGTGGCTTAGGTTTGATGTGGTAGGTGAGAACCCCGTAGAAGAGAGAAAGCTGGAGTCTGTATACATGCAATCTCTGTTCAACATCGTCTCAAAGAATCACCTACAGTGTTGAAAACTTGTAGTAATCATGTGATTATTGGAATGATTGTTCTGCAGATGAGATGAAATGATACTGATTGGAGAAGGGTATCCGGCATTTTAGTAAAACAAAATAAGAACATGCTAAGAGTAGTCATTAGAGTATTAAATACTCATTGCATATGTTTCTGAATTCTGTTTTTAATTATAAATAATCTAGCATTAATTATTGGAGAAGGCAATGGCACCCCACTCCAGTACTCTTGCCTGGACAATCCCATGGACGGAGAAGCCTGGTGGGCTGCGGTCCATGGGGTCGCCTAGAGTCGGACACAACTGAGCGAATTCACTTTCACTTTTCACTTTCATGTATTGGAGAAGAAAATGGCAACCCACTCCAGTGTTCTTGCCTGGAGAATCCCAGGGATGGGGGAGCCTGGTGGGCTGCCGTCTATGGGGTCACACAGAATCTGACACGACTGAAGCGACTTAGCAGCAGCAGCAGCAACAGCATTAATTATAATATTATGTCTTCATCATTTTCCCTCTGCTCAAAGCTAAAAATTCTTTCTATGTAAGAGTCAAGACTCGTTACAATTAATCTCTCGTTCTTTAGAAATGAATGGGAGCAGCAACAGTGAGTAAAGTACATTTTTTAACAGTTTAAACAATCCTCATTTAAAATATATATACAAATGTGCAAGTTTATTTATTTTTTTTTACCACTTTTTGGGACTGTAAACATATTGATAGCCCTGGGGTCTGGAGCTGGTGCTGTTTATTTCCTAGACTGATGCAGCACAGGTTGTCGTTCCAGGTGTGGCGCCCTGATTCCTGTGATTAGTAATACAAAGGCTGAGCTGTGGGAGGTGGAGAGTTTCCTGGAGGTGCGTGCAGTTGCTGCAGGCGCACAGCTGCACTTGGGCCACTCTGACAGCTGCACTGCCCTCCGCCTCAGCCTTTCACGTCTGGTCAAAGAGAAGCAGATGCTGCCATAAGGCTTTCTCATTCTTTTTAAAAAGAATTATTATATTTATTTTTGACTGCCTGGCACGTGGAAACTCAGGTTCCCTGACCAGGGATCAAACCCCCGCCCCCTGCAGTGGAAGCAAGGAGTCTTAACCTTGCTGGACTGTCAGGGAAGTCCACCTTCTCATTCTTAATTGCACATACAGAAGGGAAAAGTCAGAGGTTCTGATGGTCATTTTCATCCCAGGAGATTTTTTTTCCTGGATCACTTGTTGTCAGGATTTGGGGGTAATCATGAGTTAACCCCCGGAAAGCACCAGATATCTACTTCATCTTAAATGTAAGTAAGTAAGCCCCTCTTAAAGATCCCTGCCCCACCCCTCCCCTTTTTGTAGTGTAGGAACATGCAGATTTAAGTGAGTAATTTTTCTCTCAGCCTGCTGTCTAGAGAGTCTTTTCCACTTTTAGCTTTGACTCCCATATAAATAAAAATTAAACACTGTTTTGCTATTCTCCATACTCTTAATACCATCTATTATTTCAATTTGCCTAGGCATTTTAGAATTTAAAACAGCAAATGATCAGTTAAGCTTGCTTAAGGGATGTCTGGCTCTTGGGAAACTAGGAAGAAGAGGCAAGTTCAAATCCATGCAGATTTAGTCCAACCACTCAGAAACTAGCCTATCTCATATTCCATATACTTACCTTATTTGGTGTTTCATAAAGCTGTCAGCATATCATCTAGATGTCTTATTTTGACTTACCAAATTTCAGACTTGAGTCTGTGAATACTTGTAAATATTTTCTTTGAAAATTTAGCAACCATTACTGGCAGTCTTAAAGTATGTCAGTAATCATGTAATAGCCTTATTTATAACTAGGAAGCTGGAAGCATCCAGCAGTGGAAGCCAGTGACTGAGAAGCAACACCACGAAGTCCCCTTCCCTGGTCTTTCAGGGGCCAGGCCAGAGGAACACAGATTGCCAATCTCCTCTGGGTAGTGTCACAAAGAAGCAGGGAGGATTTTCGAGCTGTGCCAGGAGGTGCTAGAGGAGTGGAGATATTAAACATAGTCACTGTTTAAGTAATTATGATAAGAACATGCTTTTAGAGAACAATTAAATCTTCACAGCCTCCAAAAGGAACATTTGATGTGTTTCCCAACTTGTGCATTCCCCATTTGAAGAGGTGGCTGGGTCTCTGGTTGGGATGGCCTCCTCCCTGAATTGCAGAAGTGCTAAAATAACAAGCAACGTCTGGCTGGGTGATTTTCCACATTTGCCCTGTTTAAAGGAAGGAGCATGTTCTACCGTAAACAGTTATGGGAACTGTTTGCTTTGGATGGGCTTGGTCCTCATGGACTGAGAGGGCCTTCTTACTCTGGTTCCTTGCCAAGGTGGAATTTTGATGCCAAAGGCTTCCTGGTCCTGTAAAGGCATTCTCTAATTTGAATGTTTTATCTGACAAAGTGTGTTGGGGAGCCCAGGGGACACAGTAACAGTGGCTTGAAAAAATAGTCACTTGAAATAAATAGTAGCTTTTACTAAGCTAGCATGGATCGGAATTCATTGTTATTTCTTGCACTGATTTCTTGGATCTGTTTGTGCTCTACCAGTGATTAGGGAGGGCTCTATCCTGAGACTTATAGGGATTCCCGGGTGGCTCAGTGGTAAAGAATCTGCCTGCTAACGCAGGAGATGCAGGAGATGTGAGTTTGATTCTTAGGTCAGGAAGATCCCCTGGAGGAGGAAAGAATACCAGAATACTCTGGTACTCTTGCCCAGAAAAGCCAATGGACAGAGGAGTCTGGCGGGCTACAGTCAGTCCATGGGGTGGTAAGGAGTCAGACACAACGGGGCACACATGCAACTATCCAGAGACTATACTATCTATGAGTGCCTTTGGGATGTCCGTACTCCCTTCCCTCTATTAGAAGTAGAGGATAAGTGTTCTGGGTGACTTAGCATAGTCATGAGCAGATATACAGTCCATGAGCTCCAAATGGGGAGACAAAGGTGAGTTGGGAGTGGCTGCTAGAATCCAGTTTTACATTCCAGTCCTTCCATTACTTGATGTACTCAGAGTACATGATCCCTAGAGTTGTGGTTCTAAGCACTGCTATGAGTTTTGAACCCTGCTGCTGCTAAGTCACTTCAGTCGTGTCCACTAGGCAGCCCACTAGGCTCCTCCGTCCCTGGGATTCTCCAGGCAAGAATACTGGAGTGGGTTGCCATTTCCTTTTCTAATGCAGGAAAGTGAAAGTGAAGTCACTCAGTCGTGTGGAACTCTTAGCGACCCCATGGACTGCAGCCTACCAGACTCCTCCGTCCATAGGATTTTCCAGGCAAGAGTACTGGAGTGGGGTGCCATTGCCTTCTCCGCTACCTCTACCAATTTTTTTTGGCATGTGACCTTGGACAAATTGCCTAAGTTTGCCATGCTTATTTCTTTGCCTCTGTAAAGTGGGGATTGTCATGAAGACTCAATAAATTAATATATGTGAAACACTTGGAATAAAACCTGTACCCAGTAAGCACTCAGTACATATTAGCTACTTTTACTCTCTCCCTCTCTTAAAATTACAAGTGATACCTACTGGCCACTGACTCATGCCCTAGCTGGATGGTTCTGGTTGGAGAGGGAATTATAGGAGAGTGAGAAGTGTGTGGGTGTGCCATCTGTCCACCTTAAGGCCTATGTGTACCCACAGACGTGTTTTCTCCCTGAAACAAAATTGGGGCCACTGAATGTTCAAACATTATGAAGATTTCTTTCCAAAGTGATCTTTCTGGCTTTTATGCTATCAGGCAGACCAGTTCTGTTGTTGATATTAGTCTCTCCTCTCCAGGGTTGATTTCAAGCCATGTTTATTGTAGCTTTAATTTACCCAGTGCTGGGGTGTGCCAGTCCCTGTAAGACTGTTGACAATGATCTATGAGAACAGTCATTTCTGCACACAAATCACGGTGACCAAGTCCATAAATTCCCTCAGGTGTGGGGCAGAGTGTCTGAAATACCACACAGCAAGCTGGAGGTGGGGCATTTACAAGGAGCAGATTATTGTGCAACCATTTCCTGTGCCTCAGAGTTCTCTGACCTCAGCTGCTTTTTTAAGCCACTGAGCCACAGCTCCTGTTATGAGCCACATCCCCACACCTCCCCACGTCACTCCACGGGCCGCTCCCTGGCTTGGATCCTGGCTGCTTTCTGTGGCCACGCCTTAACAGATCACATTAACTGAATTCAGCGTTCCCCCGTTAGTCCCTTATACAGGATCTTGCAGTCCCTGGTGTCTGTGTGCTTAATATGCCCAGCATGTTCATTCATTTCAGTCATTTGTTCACTCACCCATCCATCTATCAGGCATTTACTAGGCCCACTATGTGCTGGGCATTGCACTAGGCACCAGAGATGCAAAGATGACCCAAGTTCTCCTTGGCAGGGACCATATCTTACACTCTAGAGGGAAAGAGAAACATATGGATCATGACAAAGGTAGCCAAGTGATGTGAGGTGATGGTTAGAAACGTGAACTTTGAGCCTAAGTGCTCGGGTTCAAATTCTTGTTCTGCCACTTTCTATCGGTGTGCCCTTGGGCAAAGTACTTAACTTCTCCGTGTCTCCATGTAAAATGGGGAGCATCATTGTACCCACCTCATAAGGGTGTTTTAGCACTTACTAGTTATGGTGTATGGAAAAGATACCTGAAATATAGTAAGTGCTATTCAGTGTTAAATAAATAAGTACAAAAATAGAGATATACCCAGCATATAATATACAAGAGCAGCTAGTCCCCACTAGCTGAAGCTCCAATTCTTTGGTCATTTGATGCAAACAGCTGACTCATTGAAAAAGACCCTGATGCTGGGAAAGATTGAAGGCTGGAGGAGAAGAGGGCGACAGAGGATGAGATGGTTGGATGGCATCATTAATTCATTGGACATGAACTTCGGCAAACTCCGGGAGATAGTGAGGGACAGAGAAGCAAGAGTCGAACATGACTTGACAACTGAACAACCGCAACATTTCCACCAGCAAGATCAAAATTTTATTTTCACTCAGTCCTGTTCCAGGTTGAAGACCTCTTCCAACTCGGGAGATTAAAAATAAATAAATAAAAGCCAGGTCAGAGTTTGGCTGTTGGGCATCAACGACCTCTCAGTGCAGCCAGCCTGTTCTGATCTTGGCCTTCATTTCCAGAAATGAGCCTTTTGCCCCGTCTTCCCACCGAACTTCTATCTTGTATTTTTGTCATAGTGGCTGAGTCTTTGCCCTATTTTCCTGAGTCCTTAGTCTCTGCCTGACTTTCTGGTCAAGGTTTCAGCTCTTCCGGAGCAGAAGTTCTGCCTTGCTCTTGCTGGTCTGCCCTTGAACACTCTTCTCCAAGTGGGAGATTTCATCACCAGCAGCCAGACCTTTCTGCTGCCTGCTCATGCTGAACCCGACTGACTCCAGGATGCCCCAATGCCATGCTTCACCACTCCAATTATTTCACTCTCTTGACTCCATGCCCTGCCCATGTGGCTTGTCTCTCCAGAGTGTCTGTTTCCCAAGCGTCTGCCTGGCCTTCAAAGGCAGGTGTTTGGTCTCAGTTCTAATCATCTAAGTTAGAGGCTGTTCTGCCCCCGCTTAATCTTTCTACTGACAGTAAGAAGGTGGTAAGGAAGAAGGGCTGAGTCAGATATTCTCTGTGTTGCTCATAAAGTGACCTACAGAGTTTAGTTGTTGATTGAAAGGAATTTGAGGAGCGAATGTATGAGGAGATAGCCATAATAAATAACTGTACACAGGCCAAGGTCTGCTTAGAATAGGGTATAAAGTCTGGTACTTGGGGGACTTTCTCATCCTCGTGCCAAGATCAAGGGAAGTTCTTTACCACTGTAATTTTTCCCACTGAATAATAGTCTTACTCAATACCAGTCACACGACTCCTCAACTAATGACGTCATAATATTGTGGTTCCAGTTTTTGACTTCAGTACCTTCTACCTACCTTTCAACCTTAGTGTTTGCATGCAGGTTAAACATTTCAGGAAGCCATGGGTTTCCCCTCTGTTTTCTCCTCCCATCATTCCTGTTTTTACTTCCTCAGAGTTTCCCTAAATTCAGTGAAGTTGAAATGCTAGCCCAAAAAATTTCTCTTTCCCTGGACTCACTTCTGTTAAACATGCCACTTTCTTTTTGAATAAGAAAAGGCAATCATCTCCATTAAGATAATAACCTCAAAGCTCCATTACTGACGAGGGTGTCCTGAAAGTGAGGCAAGAATGGAAGGGAAATAAAGGCCAGAGCATAATCCCTTGCTTTTAGCGACATAACCTAATTTTCATTAGGCCCCATGTAGCTGCCTAATTTCCATTAGGCACCTGCTGGTTTCTTTTAGCCCTATGCATACAAGACAATCTTATTTTCCCTTCAGTTCTATTGGGTACTTAGGTCTAATTGAAAACTTAATTATAAGTGCTAGAAGTCATCTGCAGAGTATTTCTCAATTGTGAATTATTCTATTATCTATTCTTTATGGTATGCATTTATTTTCTTGATTGAAATAATTTTCACTTGAAATAGCATCTGACATTTGCAAGGGTTTCAAAGCACATTCACGTAAGTTATCTCATTAATTCCCACAGCAGCCCTGTGCAGTAGGCAGAACTGTTGTTATTCCTATTCTACAGATGAGGAAATAATGGCACAGGAAGAGATTACAGGAAGATAATATAAAAAGTGCACTGGGGAGGAAAGCTCATTGGAAGGGGACCCTGAAGACCCAGCACTGCTTGCAGCTCTGGAGCTGTTGGTTACTAACTGTGTGTCTCTAGGCAAGTCATTTAATCTCCCCAGGCTTCGGTTTCTTCATCCAAAAAGAGAGGGACTTTGATTTCACGCTCTGAATGCTTTCCTCTGATTCTAAGTGTGGATGACATTTGTTTAAACAGGTACAGTTGGCCTGGCCTCTGTACCCATGGGTCCTGCATCCACAGATTCAACCAACCACAGATGAAAATACAGGGAAAGAAAATTCCAGAAAATTTCCAAAAGCAGAACTTGAATTTGCTGCATGCCGACAACAATTACATAGTTTTTATACTTAGTTCTATAGCTCTTCCTTTGTGTGAAGTATTAAAAACAATCCAGAGATGATTCAAAGTAGACTGGAGGATGTGCATGGGTTATATGCAAACACTGCATCACTTTATATAAGGGTATTGAGGGACTTGAGCATCTTTGGATTTTGATATCCATGGGAGTCCTACGATGCATTCATATTCTCCCCTACTCAACCTCTGACAGCTCTCTTTCTCTCACACACACACACACACACAGACACACACAGATTCCTCTGGACCCACTAGCTGAGGTCAGGCACTCCTGAAGTGAAGGGTGCTGCTAGCTGTAAGAATGAGGGAATTGGGAATATAGGAAAGTGAAAGTGAAAGTTGCTCAGTCATGTCTGACTCTTTGCAATCCCATGGACTATACAGTCCCTGGAATTCTCCAGGCCAGAATGCTGGAGTGGGCAGCCATTCCCTTCTCCAGGGGATCTTCCCAACCCAAGGATCCAACCCAGGTCTCCCACATTGTAAGCAGATGCTTTACCAGCTGAGTCACCAGGGAAGCCCATAGGAAGAGATGATTAATTCTTGAAAAGGTGTAATATTCATCCTAGGTAGAGTGAGGTGGCAAGTCCTGACAATTCAGTTCAGTGCAAAGGAGGTGTTAGAGGATGGGAGAGGTTGGAAAGTATCTCCTTTTAGGGGAGAAGCAAACTGGATGTCAATTACAAATTTTCTACTTATGGCTAATAGAAACACGGTAACCATTAAAAGAATTTAAAGGTTTTTTTGAAGACCAGTATTAGGCTCACAGCAAAGTTGAGAGGAAGGTACAGGGATTTCTCATACACCTCAAGACCCCACATTCATAGCATCCTCAGTTATCAACATAACCATTAGAATTTTGGGAAAAAAAGCCCTCAGAGTGTAACTACTTCTACAAATGCAAAACTGTGAAATGCCTCTCAGAAACACAATGGATTAACTAATCTTTGCATAAGAATCTTACTATAACATTTTGGGAATGGGGAGTCTTTCTTTTCCTCTCATTGTGTTAGGTACAATGTTATGGCACTAATAGTCAAAAAAGGGTGTGACCACAAGAGTACCTGTTTTGCAACACATAATCTGGAAGGATTTCAAATCTAGTGCTTAAGTGATGCAGGGTGTGTGTGTGATTATATTTTTAATAACTTAGATGCTTTGTCTGATGATTATATAATTCAACTCCTTGCTATCTGCTAGAGGCAACATGTTCTTTTGATCACCAGTAATCACTGAGAGAAGCATGGCAGCATCATTGGAATATTTATTAACTGATGCCAGAAAGAGGTTCGTTCAGGGTGCCCAGAGAGCCTGCCTATGTTATTCACCCTTGTCACCCGAGTGCCCAGCAATAGTAGATCCTCAACAAAATTGCGGGTGAATAAAACACCTCCCTCCTAAGACTATAATAACAGTGATTGTAATAATCAACAGTGAAAATAGCTGCATAATGCTACAAGGAGAGAAAAATAAGAAATAGCTTCTCTGTGTGAGATTAAGCTATGAAGGCTTCATGTTGTACCTTCCATGATGATATTTAGTCAATATCATTTCTTTATTCCTGAGATCACAAGGCAGCCAAGTGTCCCTGGTTTTTGAAGAGTGATTATTTCTGCAGCAGTGTGGGTAGCAATTTCCACTTCTGCTGAAAAAATTTGAAAAAGGAATAGCTCATGTGAAAGTTGTCCAGGACACTGCTAAATGTATCTTGATCACTCTTAGAGCCTGGAAACAGAACCCAGTATAAAATTGCTAGATGGGACTTTCCTGTGGGCTCAGGTTGAGACATCAAAGCAGAGCACAACTGGGGACAAGTACCTCCACATTCTATCAAGGGAAGCTAGACCAACACCAGGGCTTGCTAAGAGATTCCCCAAACTGTTTATATGACCTATGGTCCCTAACCCAATTCTAATGACAGTTCTTGGGAGAATTGTTTTCAATAACATCTTTACTGAAATATAACTCATATACAATTAAGTTCACCCTTTTAAAGTATAAGTTAATGGTTTTCAGTATATTCACAGAGATATGTAAACATCACAGCTATCTAATTTTTGAATATTTTTTTTATCACCCCCAAAGAAACCTGTACTCATTAGCAATCAGACCCCATTTCTTATTCTCCTGGTCCCTGGCAGTCACTCTTCTGTTTTTGGTCTGTTTCTGTATCTGTTTTCTATGAATTTGCCTATTCTGGACACTCCATTTAAATGGATTCATATAATGTGTGCCCCTTCATGGATCACAGTCTTATCATGGCAAAGGGGCTTGAGTAGCTCAATGAAGCTATGAGCCACATCTGCTGGGCCACTCAAGATAGAAGGGTCATAATAAAGAGTTCTGACAAGAGCTGACTTGTTGGAAAAGACCCTGATGCTGAGACAGATGAAAGGCAAAACAAGAAGCAGGTGGCAGAGGTTGAGATGATTAGATAGCATCACCGACTCAGTGGGCATGAATTTGAGCAAACTCCTGGAGACAGTGAAGGACAGGGGAGCCTAGCGTGCTGCAGTCCATGGGTTTGCAAAGAGTCAGACATGACTTAGCCACTGAACAGCAACAACAAGAACTATGATGTGTGGCTTTTTGTGTCTGGCTTCTTTTATTTAGCATAATGTTTACAAGGCTCATCCCTGTTGTAGAATGAATCAGAATGTCTCTCCTTTTTGTGGTTCATTGTATGTCTATACCACATTTTGTTTATCCATTCATCTGTTGATGGACATCTGGTTTGTTTCCACTTTGGGGTTACTAAGTATAATGTTGCTATGAACATTCACATACACGTTTTTGTGATCTTGGGACAGTTTGACCTCTGTTTGCTGGGGTCTGTGAGCACAGAATATGGAGTCTACTCCTTGCCTAGTCATGAGGCTTGGCTAGAGCTGCCCTCATAACAAAGAGAAGAAAGGAGGTGGTAGTGTAAGTGAGTTACAATTGCACAGAGTAAGCAGGGTAAGGATTGGGTCTTACGAGGATTAGTGTGGACACTACAGGAGATGGAACCATCTTGAAAAGACTCTACCCAAGAACACAGTCTTTGTAGGACAGGTGTCTGTCTGAGCAAGAGCTAAGGAGGACTCATGAATGGTCAGCAGGAAAATATAGCGTCCTCTTAAGGGAACAGGAAAGCATGAAAGATTCCCCAGTGTGGGTTGAGGGGTTTTCTGAAGAACCCAGGAAAGTTCCCCATTTACATGAGTGAGAGAGTCAGCCGGCATATGAGTATTTGTCTCACAGAGGACACCGATGACCATGCAAAATGGCACCAGCTAAACAATGAAAGTCTTTTTGCTTCTTTACTTCTCCTTTCTCCACCACACCTCAGCTGGGCAGGAACAACAAACAAGATTGGTTTGTGGCTGAAAGAAGGACTGTCTTTCTGCTCCCACTTCCCAATTGCAGGTTCTGAAACCTACGAAGACCTGTTGGAGAACAGGGGAGGAAGATCTGAAGAAGAGAAAAGAGTGAAGTTTGGATATTAAGAAGACTGTATCTGCATAATGCCTTGAAACAAGACTGTCACAAAAGTAAAAAGCCTCTGGAGAAGTTGTATAGTTTGTTCAAGATATTGTCTGGGGTCAGGAAAAGATCTGACAGAGCAGGTGTGAAGCATAAGAATGGGAGGAAAGGGCTTCCCTGGTGGCTCAGTGGGGAAGAATCCGCCTGCCAATGCAGGAGACACGGGTTTGATCCCTTTTGGGGGAGAATCCACATGCTGTGGAGCCGCTAAACTCGTGCACCGCAACTGCTGAGTCTGTGCTCTCGGGCCGGGGGACGGCAACTACTGAACCATGTGCTGCAACTGCCGAAGCACGTGTGCCCAGGAGCCTGTGCTCCACAGCAAGAGAAGCCACAGTAATGAGAAGCCTGTGCACCACAGCGAAGGCCCAGCATAGCCAAAAATAAATAAATAAGTAAATGAATAAAATTTAAAAAAAGATTGGGAGAAAAATAAAATAAAGCTATTTTCTGATTGCACTTGACAGAGTCCAGCCTGATTAATAAACCCTTTTTTTTTTTTTGGGTCATGAGTACAATTATCTCTGTGTTTGGTCTGCTGAGGACTTTTTTGGACTCCATGATTGTCCTGGAGGTGCTTTGCTGTTATGGGTCGTGGTCAACACTAGTGGGGCTATCAATCAAAAGGCCTCCTCTATCACAAAGATAGGTGCATCAACAGGCTGACAATTAGAATTACCTGTTTCCAGGTGACAGTGATGGGTCCAGGGTTGGGGACACGACCCAAGCGGAATGAAGCAGAGTCTTTGTTCAGAGAAGGGTAAGAATATTGGAAGTGTTTGTTTTCCTGTGATCGTGAACTGTAAATACCTGTTGATTCCAGGATCACTTTTCCCTCCACGTGGAGAGAGATTGCTGGAGAAGGAAGCTGATCCAGAGAGAAGCAAGTTGAGAAACAGAGATTACCTGATTAATGACTACATTGTTTAATGAAAAAAGTTTTTAAAAAATTCTTAGACTGTTGGAACATGGAAGTGAGTTAATCGTACCCCTCAGTTCTTGGCATACATCACTATTGGGCTGTAAAAGATGCCTCTCATTTAAAAAGTCATTGTTCTCCTTCATCCTCCATCTCTTCTCTCATTCTCCTTCCATTACAGGGACCTACTTAGATATGTTTCTATATTTTTCAAGGCATACACATATCAAAGAACACATATTGTCATAGTTTTGTGTATTTGTGTCTTCAATACAAATAAATGGCATATAGACTTCATTAAGTTTCTTCCCTTTTTTTTTTTTTTCTGTTGTTGTTTTCAACTCAATACTGTGTTTTAAGCTCTAATTGCCTTAGTGTCTGAAACTCATTGACCTGACTTGGTTAGGGTTTCCAGGTTGACTCAAGCTCCCTGTTTCTGTAAACAGCATTGTGGTTGACATTCCCATACATGTTTGGGGATACATCCAGGAGTGGAATTGCTGAAACTAACTTTTGAATGTTTCAGTTACTACATAAACCTCATAAATTATCATTTTTGCTTAAGCTACTTGGCAATGGGTTGTGTCACTGGCAACCAGAGAAACTCCTACCTAATCTTTTCCTGTTGTAGGTGAGGGGCACCTGGTCTCATCTGCCTGGCCTCATCCAGTTCCCTTTGGAGAGTCTAAGGATAAAGCACTTTGGATGTCCCTTCAAGACTTTCCATTCCTACTTGCAGACTCAGTAACTGGCTTCTACTTTTGAAAAAGTCTCATCACTTCTGTTTCACATGATGGATTAAGTGAATCTGTAGGTGTTGTTTTATTGGAAAAGTATTTTAATTTAAAAAATTCATGGTAAATTCTCAGAACATAATGAAAAATGTTTTCAAACTTTGGAACTGCAATTATGTTCGCAACTCTCTAGAAACGGAAATGTCTATTAATGCTAAAAATACTTTACTAGATCAATCATCTTAATAATAAAATCTTATTAAAACAATCTTTCCTCACCACAGGAATGCCAGTTATGAGACCTTGGTTAGGGAGATTTCCTTCTGTGGTACATAGATCTTTCTCCCAAGTGTTTTTGTTTACTGAACATTTTGAGACTTCTCAGAAATCTTCTGGTTATACTGCTGCAGAAACCCCCATTCAAGAAGCCAAGGTCAGCTGCAGTAGCTGCAGAATAATGGAACAGCATTCTAGTCCTTGACCATAAGCTGATACCAATGAGATGAAAATCAACAAAGATAAATTCTATGGACATAAATATAAAACTATTCATTGATGTTAACCCTAATGTAAAGTGAATTCAGGGAAGGGTAGACCTGATTTGACAGCAGTTCATGGGAAAAAGACATAGAGGAGTTGGGTGTCCTTAATTTAATGGTTAGCGACAGTCTGAAGAGGCTGTCAGAAGCATCGCACAGAGACTTCTCAGGTGGTCCAGTGGTTAAAGAATCCACCTATCAATTCAGCAGACACAAGTTCGATCCCTGGACTGGGAAGATCCCACATGCCTAGGAACAACTAAGCCCATGTGCCACAACTACTGAGCCCTAGAGCCTGTGTTCCACAGCAAGAGAAGCCCGGGCACGTCAGCTAGAGAGTGGCCCCCACTCTCTGCAACTACAGAGAGCCTGCACACAACAGCAGAGACCCAGCGCAGCCAAAAAAATAAATGAATAAAAAAAAAAAGCACCAACACCATCAAAGCAGCAGTCATTGAGGTGTTGCACTGTGCTCAATTTGGGAGGTAGGAAGGAAGCACTTCCTCCTTTGCTCATTTTACCAGCCCTGAAGTGTTATTCTGAGCACCAACCTGAAAGGACACAATGACAAACGGGAAGCTTCTAGATGAGGATAATTGGCATAGAAAAGAAATTTAGGAACTATTACAGCAGCCAGTGCTAGGGGAATACCTGCTGTCTTTAAGTATTTGAAGGGCTTTCATGTGAATACGAGTGGCTCGTTCATTCTATATAGCACCTCACAATCTTCATAGCTCTTTCATTTTTATTAATTAACATGATTCTTCCACTGGCCTGTGAGGGAGGACAGGCAGATATTGCTCTCATTTTGTACATGAGGAAAATGAGGCTCAAAGAGGGAAACTTTATTTTCTCAAAGCGGGATAGAAGTTGAATGGAGATTCTAGGACTAGAATGCAGGTCTCTTGACCTGTGTTTAGCGCTCTTTCAGTTACTGTAAGTAATATAACATTTAAGACTTCCACATGGAGCTGGTGGGCTACAGTCCATAGGGTTGCAGAGAGTTGGACACGACTGAATGATGAACACACTCTATGCTCTGGTGGAAGGCAAATCTAAAACCAAAGGGTTACAAGGAACCAGAAGGCAGTAAATGCAACATAATGAAGATTTTAAAATATATTTGTATATGTCTGTAAGGGCTTTCCTACAGTGGGAGGGGTGGCTCCCCAGAGTCTTGGTGAACTCTGTCATGGATATACTTCCAGTGGAGGTTTGATAAAAGTCCTTCGGGGGCATTCTAGAAAAGATTCCTGAGTGGACAACGACACTGGACAGTCCTCCTTTTCCCAACTGGTATTTTATTTGTATTGGACTGAGAAGGAAATAAAGAAACAGTCTGGCAACCTGCTATGTTTTCATCTGTCAGTTTGCTAACTAGAGCCGAATGAGGTCTGAAAAGAAAATTCCATTTGAAAAAAACATGATGCGGGCTGGTCCAGATAAATGACTCACTGATGTGCTTATGTCAATCTGATTTTTGTTTATCTACCGACCATAAGCACATGGGTGCTGATGTCTCTTACTCTTCAGCCATTTCCCTTAACACCAGTTACTCACGCAGATGAAAGAATGAAAAAATCATCATGAAAAATCAGGCTCGGGGAACTGAGTTGCCAGACTGAGGGCTAAGGCCACGTCACCTTAAAGGCTCATGAAATCCGATGTTTATACAGCCTCGAGTATCTTTATTTTTACTGTGAATCTGAAGCTTCTGACATGATCAAGGTTAGTAACTATGGAGACCAGTGATTTATTTACCGCTAAGGAGGTTCAGTGCTGGCAGAACCAGAGCAGGCTTCCTCGTGCAAGCAGAGTGTCTGCTCAGCCTTTCCTAATGGGATCTGCTGAAAAAAGGTGGATGAATGCAACTGAGGGACCTGAGGAAACAGTTTAAATGAAGGCACTTAAGAGCAAAAAGGAAGAAGAAAGGACTTGAAGAAGTACAGGACCGATATTCCTTCTTACCTCCATTTCTCTGCCAGTCTTCTCCTTCTGGAATACCCTGCCCCATCAGGAAAGGTGACCTTCTCCTAGCTTATCCCAGCAACCCGAAGCCCACCTTCTACACTGCTGCTGCTGCTGCTAAGTCACGTCAGTTGTGTCCGACTCTGTGAGACCCCATAGACAGCAGCCCACCAGGCTCCGCCGTCCCTGGGATTCTCCAGGCAAGAACACTGGAGTGGGTTGCCATTTCCTTCTCCAGTGCATGAAAGTGAAAAGTGAAAGGGAAGTCGCTCAGTCGCGTCCAACTCTTCACGACCCCATGGACTGCAGCCTACCAGGCTCCTCCGTCCATGGGAGTTTCCAGGCAAGAGTGCTGGAGTGGGTCGCCAGTGCCTTCTCCACACCTTCTACACAAAGGCGTCCAAAGAAAGCTAACAACATTCCTCCCTTTGCGGACTACGTCAGGTGGTTGCCTATTTACCATGGGTTTCATTGGACTGAACCTTTCCATTCTTGTTTCCAGGGTTGTCCCTTATGTCACACACACATGCATTTTGTGCTCTTCCCAAGGAGTTGTGTGGGGGTGACTTTCAGCCCATGCTCCTTTCTCTGTGCCAAAGGTGAATGTGGTAGTCGTTCAGTTGTGCCCGACTCTTTCCGATCCCATGAAGGGGATTCTCTGCCAGGCTCCTCTGTCCATGGGGATGCTTCAGGCAAGAATACTGGAGTGAATAGCCATTCCCTTCTCCAGGGGATCTTCCTGACCCAGGGATCGAACCCAGGTCTCTCACGTGGCAGACAGGTTCTTTACCATCTGAACCACATATTTACCATGGGTTACATTGGACTGAACCCTTTCGTTATTGTTCCCAGGGTTGTTCCTTATGCCACAGACACATATATCTTGTGCCCTTCTCAAGGAGTTGTGTGGAGGTGACATCCTGTCCATGTTCCTTTCTCGGTGCCAAAACAGGTTGCCTTTCTAGATTCTCACGTCAAATGCACTTGTGGTGGTCCTCACCGGTCTCTGAGTGCCTGGTATCCACCGTATCTCTCCAGTGAGTCATGTACCCCTTGAGGGCAGAGGTCGGTCAGATCCGATTCTGCACTCCACATAGGGCCTGGTCTTAGAGAAGCGCTCTTTAAATTGATTTAAACAGAGATAAGAAATAGAAGGAAGCCGCAATGCAGGAAGCACAGAGAAGATGGCCTACGAAACAGCAAAAAGGCAAGAAACTACAAGTAAGAGTTCACAAATGCAAAGACAGTTTCTTGATCCTGATTTTCCCCTTGTGCTTCGAGGGCAGAGGGTTTTTGCAGAGCATTTCTTGCTCTCTATCTCTAGTTCTGTCCAAGGTCTAATGAACCCACAAACCAGGGCTCCATGGGCTGAGCTGCCACTATTATCAGAGCTCTGTTAGCCAGGTCTGGGTCCTGCCAGTTACTAGGGCAGGGCTGGGGTCTGAGTATTGAGGCCACGGTGCAGCCCAAATTCAGAGCTCAAAAGGGAAGCCACCTCTGTAGCTGTAGAGAGATGACCTGACACACTCCCCTGGTTCCTGTCGGACAACCCCTGAAAATCCTTCCTGTCCCCAGCAACAATGCTCTGCCCTTTTCAGAAAGTAGTGCCCTTTGTCAGCACTCGGGCACAGCCTGACTTCTGCCAGTCAGGTTTTCCAGTGGGGCTTACCTCAGAGTCAGGCCTGGCTGACCGCTTCACGTTTAATTCCACTCTTTTCAGAATCAATGTAAATCGTGTGCATGAAATCACAGGCTACTTCATTGTTTCCTTCCTCAAACTTCCCCTGCCTCAAACCCCAAATCAAAAATACCATCAACTCAAAATGCTTGAGAAAGCCAGAGGACCCTGAAGAGTGACTGCAGCCAAATGCTAGCTGCAAAAAGGAAAAAAAAAAAGCTGGGGGAAAACCCGTCAAAAGCATGGAAATTTAGGAGTTGCTTTAATTGTTTTTATGCAGTAAGAAAGCTAGAATCATTTATTATATGCAAGATTCATCAGCTGGGATGGGTTTTAGATGATCAGAGCAAGTAGAAAGGGCTGTCATTGTTCTGAGGAATCACAGAGTCCCCGCCCTCCCTGACATAGCACAGAACTCGTTAGCTAATGCCTTTCACATCTGGGTAGAAGTAATACAAATAAAAACCATGGTTGATGCAGCATGAACAAACTGGATTTTATTGGATAGTAAAACAAAGCGCACATGAAATCGCTCTCCTCATATAGACCCTTTCTGTTTAAATATGCCCTAATATCCATATGGGCTTCCCAGGTGGCTCAGTGGTAAAGAATCAGCCTGGCAATGCTGGAGATGCAGGAGACATGAGTTCGATCCTTGGGTGGGGAAGATCCCCTGGAGGAGGAAATGGCAACCTGCTCCAGTATTCTTGTCTGGAGAATCCCATGGACAGAGGAGTCTGGCAGGCTACAGTCCATGGAGTCTCAAAAGAGTCAGAAACAACTTAGCAACCAAACAACAACAATATCCATAGACAATAAAAGTGAAGAGTCTTGAAGTAGTTGTTGCAAAATCTGCCTAATGTCTACTCCTCAGCAACAGCCCAAGACTTTGGCTTTGTGGTATGGGATTGCAAAGGGGTTATTTCAGTTTTTTAGCTTTCTTCTTTGCAGATCTGGAGAAAGCAGACGTCTGGGACCTCAGGCAAATCATCAGTGTCTCCAAACTTCAGTTATGTCATCTGTGAAATGGGACTTAAAGTGATATGATGTGGAGTGAGGATTAAATGAAGATGGTTCATGTAAAACAGGGGTTTAGGGCAGTGCCTGAAATATAGGGCTTATTAAACATCTGCTGCCACAGTGGTTTAGGTATAATGCCAGCATGTCTGGCTTTGGATCCTGCCTTTACTAATAATACTTACTGGCTGTGCAATCTTTGGCAAGTTACTCAGCCTCTCTGCTCCTGTCTGCTTAACTGTAAAATAGGGAACAGATCACCAACTTGCAGGGTGATTGTGAGAGTTTAATGAAGTAACTTCTTGGAATGCTGACAGGCACACAGTGAGTGCTGTATAAACTTTTAATAATTTTCATTATTTTATAAAGAGAATTTTGTTGACTAGATGCTTCTCCTACCTATTCCCTACTCCTTTACCTCCAATCTTGCAATTCTCAGACTGTATAGCTCACTCTTTTTTAAACTCAAGTTACTAGAAAAGTCTCAATTCCCCAAACCTCTGGGGCAGCATCCTCTCTCTCCTGGTGACCTGGGTGGAGGCACTTCTGTGTGGAAAAGTGGTAGAACCAGAAACCTGAGCTGTGCAAGAGCCTTGAGAACTCCTGCCAGCCCTGGAGACTCAAGGATGGCTCCAAGGATCTGGGGCACCTGACCCAGTGCCTCAGCAGAGCCCAGGTTCTTGAGAAAGACTCAGAGGCTCACAGAGGACTTCAGACTATAGAGTGGAGCAGAACTCCCAACTCCATCTACTAACCAGTCTGCGTGAGCTCTCAACCTACCAGGCTCCTCTGTCCATGTGAGTTCCCAGGCAAGGATACTGGAGTGGGTTGCCAGTTCCTTCTCCTGGGGATCTTCCCAACCCAGGGATCAAATCCATGTCTCCTGCATTGCAGAAGGATACTTTACCGTCTGGGCTACTGGGGAAGTCTGCTAACCGGTCTGACCTTGGGTGAATTTCACAGTCCTGGGAAATCCAAGGCTTAGGAAGGTCACCTAGGTCTGGATGAACTGAAGACTTCCAGTCTGGAATTTTATCCAGGGCTAGAGAGATGCTAGCTATTTTCTGGCAGTGATAGCAGGGTGATAGTATCTAGATTTTGTCAGCTAAATTATGTTATCAACATAACTTCCCTTTGTGGTTTTTGTCACAGAAATCTAATCTTAAAAACCATGGATCGTTCTGTTCATGGTCTATAGGAAAGCCAGCACTAGCCAGGAGGGAGAACCCAATGTGAGAAAACAAGAGTCAGTTCCAGGCAGCACTGTAATTGTGCAGGAAGGAAAGCGATCCTTGATGAAGATCTATTAAGTGTCAGCCAGCGTGGTCTATGGGCTTCCCCAGTGGCGCAACAATAAAGAAACTGCCTGCCAACGTAGGAGATGCAGGAGATGTGCGTTTGATCCCTGGGTTGAGAAGATCCCTGGAGGAGGGCATGACAACACACTCCAGTGTTCTTGGCTGTTAAATCCCATAGATAGAGGAGCCTGGTGGGCTACAATCTGTAGAATCGCAAAGTCAGGCACGACTGAGTGAGTGAGCTGTATGCTGAGTCACTGAAGTGCTGAGCATACACGCACATTGTGCTTCATATGCTGTTCCTTACAAGATTCCTGCAGGGAGGTACCATAATCATCCCCATTTTATACCTGAGGGCTCAGGTTCCGAGCGGTTACCATGGCTCACACTGATGTTGGTATGATTGAGTCTAGACTCAAACTCCATTCTGTTTGATTTCAAAGCCTGTGCAACTGGCTGAAAGTTTCCAGCCTTTCCTCTCTGACTCCCTTTTTTTCAGGTATCTTCTATTCCTTTATCCTATCCTTTTCAAAACCTCGACCAGAAAAGGAATTTACCACAGACATCTAAGTCTTTGTGTGAATTTAAATCAACATGTCATGGTTCTGGCAGAGGCCAACACAATATTGTAAAGCAATTATCCTCCAATTAAAGAAACAGAGGGAAAAAAAAAAAAGATCCTTCACAAATTCTAAAATAGAGGACTTCATTTTATTGAAGATATTAGGGTATTATCCAGTATTTTGGGAGCACTACTCTAATTCTCACTCTAAGGCTGGCCTTGCTAATAATAATAATAATAAATAGCAACAGCAATAATTGAATTGGGTTGGTCAAATAGCTCATTCCAGTTTTTCTGTAACATGTTAAGATATTACAGAAAAACCCAAATGAACACTTTATCCAATGCAGTAATAATGATGACTGCAAGAACCATCTGAATAGCATGTGCTAGGCTACAGTGTGCTATGCCCTTTATGTAAATCATTTCATTTAATCCTCACCATAAGTCTTGCAGGTGGGTATAATTACAATAATTAATTTATAAATGAGAAAACTGAGCCTCAGAGAGGTTAAGTCACTTGCTTAGCTCATATAGCTAGTAAAGAGTTGGGATTTGGCCTTCTGAACATGCCTCTTCAGAGATGGGGGTGTGCCCGCCCTTTGTGCCATTCTGGAGAAAGTTAAGCTTTGAGGGGCCCCTTTTGAAACAGGTCAGAGGTCTTCCTTACCTTTCCTTCTGTAGCTTCTCCTGCCTTCTTGCACAGATGGCCTCATATGAGAGATGAGGTGGAAGCAGATGCTCAACAGAGTTTCCATCTTGCAGAAGCAGCAACGGAATGATTCTGTTTCTGGCATCCCAATGTGAGGACTGCCAAGTCCTGAGATCACCCGGGCATTCGCTTAGCCGGATTCCTGTCAGTTGCTTACCTTGTCTCAGTGGGTGACGGTCCCAGGATCCTTTGCGAGCTACATGACTGATTTATTCTATGTGACTTTTCTGAGGAGAAATTAGCTTAATGGTTGCCTTTTGTACATACTCAACTAAATAATCCCCAGAGTTAAAACAGGTCATGGTTCCAGGCATTTTATACGATAACCAATTTTCCCTGTTTTAGGTCAAGCCCCCAAGACCAAGGCTCAAAATACACTTAAAATAATTATTCATGCTCTCCTGGGAGGAATCAAGGTTTGCAAAATATAAGAGAAGGCTGAGGACAATGCTAAATATTTCACTGCTTCATAGTGATGTTCTCTGTGGGTTCTGTTGAAAGGCAGAAGAGAAAGTCTGTATGTAATAGGCATTTGCTGTACGGTTCAAACCCTCTACATTTGCTGCTGTACACTCAATTCTCCTGTAGAAGACAAGAAAGTGAACGGGAAGCCTAACGCTCACAGGAAATGATGAGAATACATAGAAAGTAAGCCAGCAGTTTTATGAGATCTTGGTGGAACTCCTAAGATGGTAATTATAGATGATGACTAAGGCAATAGCTTGTGAGACAAGCAGAATTCATAAGACATGTTATATATAGATAGCAAGTTAGCAATCTGTAAAACATGTTAAAGAAAGATAGAATAAATGAAATACCTGTGGGCAAAGAGAAGTATGTTGCTTACAGACAGAATGGGATGAAGAGGGCAGGCCATGACTATGGCAACTCTGTGTGGACAGATACATCATCCTTAAGTTGGCCACCCATTGGTGACACCTACTCTGGTCCCACGTGTCCTCTGTCCAAGAAATGAACATAAAATCCAGAGCATTTGGGCTATTAGTGGGGAGCTACAGTGGTGGCCAGGCAAGCTTGCTGCTGTGTCTCTCTGAGACAGCAAGTGTGTGTCTCCCGCCCAGAGCACTTTCTACGGGCCCCCTTGCTGCATTGTAATCACACTCTGGTGGCTCAGATTGTAGAGAATCTATCTGCCTGTAATGCAGGAGACCTGGATTCCATCCCTGGGTCAAAGAGAAGGTTATGGCAACCCACTCCAGTATTCTTGGCTGGAGAATTGCCAGGGACAGAGGATCCTGGTGTACTACAGTCCGTGGGGTTGCAAAGAGTCAGACATGACTGAGCAACTAACACACAGAAAACCATACGATGAATGGGGAAGGCTGATGTCACACATACACACACACCCCCCCCCGCCCCCCCCCCCCCCCCCCGCCACACACAGAAAGAGCAGATCCTTCTATCCATTTGCACCTCCCACCCCCAACCCCCCCATCCCCATCTCTTTCCCTTTGCCTCTCATGGTGTATTTTAATAGGTTTACCAAAACATGCAACTTGAACTTATTCTATTTTGAGGCTTTGAGCCTTTCTGTTCTGTGACCTCAGGCACGATTTGCCTGGGACTGTTCCCTGAGGCTCCCTTTGCATTGAGGTGAATTCCATATGACTTCCACGTTAGACTGCTTCCATTTGGATCTTTTCACTTTTCCCTTCTGTTTCCTTGGCTAAGACTCCAACAGTGGATACTTTTACTCCATCAGAGGACCTAGGAAAGATCTGTGCCAACAGGGTTTGGAATGGAGGCAAAACTAATTTTGGAGAGCACCACTGTGTGTTGAAAAAGATAGCAATCAAATAAAAATGTGTTATATCACATCCTGAATATGGTCTCAGGCCCTCTGCCAGGTAGTCAGGGAACATTTTTTTTTTTTAATGAATTTGATTTTTTTTCCATTAGGAAAATTACCAAAGTTCTGAATTAACAAGAGCAGCACAAGAGGGACAGCATGGCTCTGTCATCCATTCAGAATACAGTTGGGAGGAAGGAAGAACGATGGTTTGTAAAAATGGGTCCATAAATAATGAATGATTTTAATACCTCTGAGTGACTTGGATGCTCACACTGAGTGACCTTCTCAATATATTATTTATACTTTTCGTGTTTTTTTTCCTAATATAGCATGTACCCACCTCCTACCCCCCACCCACCCCTGGCCTGGTCACAGTATTTTGTTGCCCATTTACTGTGTTTTAAACCACAAACTTCTGGCCACTATCAGTCACATGGCTCTAAAGTGAATTATAGATTATGAAAGGAAACACTTCCCACATATTTATGAAATGGTTTCCAGCTGGTTTTAAAAGTGTCTTTGATTCCCCCTAGATGTAAGTGTTTATCTGCTAATGCTTAGCATTTGGGAGTCTCCCTGATTGGTTTCGAAAGTGGGAACATGGAGATTCAGTCAATGTTTTAAGAGATAAGAATTTGAGAAACATAAAATTGGATGAAATAAATATTGCATATGTGGAAGAAAAAGATTTCAATCATTATAGGATTTTGAAAAGGCAAAGGAACCAGAGATCAAATTGCCAACATCCGTTGGCTCATAGAAAAGCAAGAGAATTCCAGAAAAACATCTACTTCTACTTCATTGACTACGCTAAAGCCTCTGACTGTGTAGATGACAAAAAACTGTGGAAAATTCTTCAAGAAATGGGAATACCAGACCACTTTACCTGCCTCCTGAGAAATCTGTATGCGGGTCAAGAAGCAACAGTTAGAATGGGACATGGAACAACAGACTGGTTCCAAGTTGGGAAAGGAGTAGGTCAAGGCTATATATTGTCACCCTGCATGTTTAACTTATATGCAGAGTACATCATGAGAAATGCTGGGCTGGATGAAGCACAAGCTGGAATCAAGATTGCCGGGAGAAACATCAATAACCTCAGATATGCAGATGACACCACCCTTATGGCAGAAAGCAAAGAGGAACTAAAGAGCTTCCTGTTGAAAGCAAAAGAGGAGAGTCAAAAACTTGGCTTAAAACTCAGCATTCAAAAAGCTGAGATCATGGCATCTGGTCCCATCACTTCGTGGGAAATAGATGGGGAAACAATGGAAGCAGTGACAGACTCCTTATTTTCTTGGGTTTCAAAATCACTGCAGATGGTGATTGCAGCCATGAAAATAATAGAGGCTTACTCCTTGGAAGAAAAGCTATGATCAACCTAGACAGCATATTAAAAAAGCAGAGACATTATTTTGCTGACAAAGGTCCATCTAGTGAAAGCTATGGTTTTTCCAGTAGTCATGTATGGATGTGAGACTTAGACCATAAAGAAAGCTGAGTGCTCAAGAATTGATGCTTTTGCACTGTGGTGTTTGAGAAGACTCTTGAGTTCCTTGGACTGCAAGAAGATCCAGCCAGTCAATCCTAGAGGAAATCAGCCCTGAGTATTCATTGGAAGGACTGATGCTGAAGCTGAAGCTGAATCTCCAACACTCTGGCCACCTGAGGTGAGTTCAGTTTAGTTCAGTTTAGTCACTCAGTCATGTCTGACTCTTTGTGACCCCGTGGACTACAGCACACCAGGCCTCCCTGTCCATCACCAACTCCCTCTCATGTCCATTGAGTCCATGATGCCATCCAACCATCTCATCCTCTGTCGTCTGCTTCTGCTCCCACCTTCAATCTTTCCCAGCATCAGGGTCTTTTCAAATGAGTCAGGTCTTTGCCTCAGGTGGCCAAAGTATTGGAAATTCAGCTTCAGCATCAGTCTTTCCAGTGAATATTCAGGACTGAATTCCTATAGAATGGACTGGTTGGATCTCCTTACTGTACAAGGGACTCTCAAGAGTCTTCTCCAACACCACAGTTCAAAAGCATCAATTCTTTGGTGCACAGCTTTCTTTATAGTCCAACCCTCACATCCATACATGACTACTGGAAAAACCATAGCTTTCACTAGACAGACCTTTGTTGGCAAAGTAATGTCTCTGCTTTTTAATATGCTGTCTAGATTGGTTATAACTTTTCTTCCAAGGAGCAAGTGTCTTTTAATTTCATGGCTGCAGTCACCATCTGCAGTGATTTTGCTGCTGCTGCTGCTGCTAAGTCACTTCAGTCATGTCTGACTCTTAGCAACCCCATGGACTGTAGCCCACCAGGCTTCTCCGTCCATGGGATTTTCCAGGCAAGAGTGCTGGACTGGGGTGCCATTGCCTTCTCCAACAGTGATTTTGGAGGCCCTCAAAATAAAGTCTTTCACTGTTTCCACATCTATTTCCCATGAAGCGATGGGACCAGATGCCATGATTTTAGTTTTCTGAATGTTGAGTTGGAAGCCAACTTTTTCACTCTCCTCTTTCATGTTCATCAAGAGGCTCTTTAGTTCTTCTCTTTCTGCCATAAGTGTGCTGTCATTTGCATATCTGAGGTTATTAATGTTTCTCCTGGCAATCTTGATTCCAGCTTGTGCTTCATCCAGCCCAGCATTTCTCATGATGTACTCTGCATATAAGTTAAATAAGCAGGGTGACAATATACAGCCTTGACACACTCCTTTCCTGATTTGGAACTAGTCTGTTGTTCCGTGTCCAGTTCTAACTGTTACTTCTTGACCCGTATACAGATTTCTCAGGAGGCAGGTCAGGTGGTCTGGTATTCCCATCTCTTCAAGAATTTTCCACAGTTTTTTGTCATCTACACAGTCAGAGGCTTTAGCATAGTCAATGAAGCAGAAATAGATGTTTTCCTGGAACTCTCTTGCTTTTTTTGATAATCCAACGAATGTTGGCAGTTTGATTTCTGGTTCTTCTGCCTTTTCTAAATCCAGCTTGAACATCTGGAAGTTCATGGTTCACATACTGTTGAAGCCTGGCTTGGAGAATTTTGATCATTACTTTGCTAGCATGTGAGATGAGTGTAATTGCGTGGTAGTTTGATTATTTTTTGGCATTGCTTTTCTTTGGGATTGGAATGAAAACTGATCTTTTCCAATCCTGTGGCCACTGCTGAGTTTTCCAAATTTGCTGGCTTATTGAGTGCCGCACTTTCACAGCATCATCTTTTAGGATTTGAAATAACTCAACTGGAATTCCATCATCTCCACTAGCTTTGTTTGTATTGATGATTCCTAAAGCCCACTTGACTTTTCATTCCAGGATGTCTGACTGTAGGTGAGTGATCACATCATCATGATTATCTGGGTCATGAAGATCTTTCTTGTATAGTTTTTCTGTGTTTTCTTGCCACCTGTTCTTAATATCTTCTGCTTCTGTTAGATCCATACCATGTCTGTCCTTTATTGTGCCCATCTTTGCATGAAACTTTCCCTTGGTATCTCTAATTATCTTGAAGAAATCTCTAACCTTTCTCATTCTATTGTTTCCCTCTATTTCTTTGCACTGATCACTGAGGAAGCCTTTCTTATCTCTCCTTGCTATTCTTTGGAACTCTGCGTTCAAATGGGTGTATCTTTCCTTTTTTTCTTTGCCTTTAGCTTCTCTTCTTTTCATAGCTATTCCTAAGGCTTATTCAGACAACCATTTTGCCTTTTTGCATTTCTTTCTCTTGGAGATGGTCTTGATCCCTGCCTCCTGTACAATGTCATGAACCTTTGTCCATAGTTCTTCAGGCACTTTGTCTATCAGATCTAATCCCTTGAATCTATTTGTCACTTCCACTGTATAATCATAAGGGATTTGATTTAGGTCATACCTGAATGGTCTAGGTGAGTGATCATCCCATCCTGATCATCTTGGTCATGAAGATCTTTTTTGTACAGTTCTTCTGTGTATTCTTGCCACCTCTTCTTAATATCTTCTGCTTCTGTTAGGTCTATACAATTTCTGTCCTTTATCAAGCCCATCTTTGCATGAAATGTTCCTTTGGTATCTCTAATTTTCTTTAAGAGATCTCTAGTCTTTCTCATTCTATTGTTTTTCTCTATTTCTTTGCACTGATCTCTGAGGAAGGCTTTCTTATCTCTTCTTGCTATTCTTTGGACCTCTGCATTCAGATGCTTATATCTTTCCTTTTCTCCTTTGCTTTTCACTTCTCTTCTTTCCACAGCTATTTGTAAGGCCTCCCCAGACAGCCATTTTGCTTTTTTGCATTTCTTTTCCATGGGGATGGTCTTGATCCCTGTCTCCTGTACAATGTCACGAACCTCCGTCCATAGTTCATCAGGCACTCTATCAGATCTAGGCCCTTAAATCTATTTCTCACTTCCACTGTAGAATCATAAGGGATTTGATTTAGGTCAAACCTGAATGGCCTAGTGGTTTTCCCTACTTTCTTCAATTTCAGTCTGAATTTGGCAATAAGGAGTTCATGATCTGAGCCACAGTCAGCTCCCGGTCTTGTTTTTGCTGACTGTATAGAGCTTTTCCATCTTTGGCTGCAAAGAATATAATCAATCTGATTTCAGTGTTGACCATCTGGTGATGTCCATGTGTGTAAAGTCTTCTCTTGTGTTTTTGTTGGAAGAGGATGTTTGCTATGACCAGTGTGTTTTCTTGGCAAAACTCTATTAACCTACTCTATTAACCTTTGCCCTGCTTCATTCCGTACTCCAAGGCCAAATTTGCCTGTTACTCCATGTGTTTCTTAGAATGTGAAGTCAAGCGGGCCTTAGAAAGCATCACTATGAACAAAGCTAGTGCAAGTGATGGAATTCCAGTTGAGCTACTTCAAATCCTGAAAGATGATGCTATGAAAGTGCTGCACTCAATATGCCAGCACATTTGGAAAACTCAGCAGTGGCCACAGGACTGGAAAAGGTCAGTTTTCATTCCAATCCCAAAGAAAGGCAATGCCAAAGAATGCTCAAACTACTGCACAGTTGCACTCATCTCACATGCTAGTAAAGTAATGGTCAAATATCTCAAAGCCAGGCTTCAACAATGCATGAACAGTGAACTTCCAGATGTTCAAGCTGGATTTAGAAAAGGCAGAGGAACCAGAGATCAAATTGCCAAAATCTGCTGGATCATGGAACAAGCAAGAGCGTTCCAGAAAAATATCTATTTCTGCTTTATTGACTAGGCCAAAGCCTTTGACTGTGGATCACAATAAACTGTGGAAAATTCTTGAAGAGATGGGAATACTAGACCACCTGACCTGCCTCTTGAGAAACCTATATGCAGGACAGGAAACAACAGTTAGAACTGGACATCAAAGAACAGACTGGTTCCAAATAGGGAAAGGAGTACGTCAAGGCTGTATATTGTCACCCTGCTTATTTACTTATATGCAGAGCACATCATGAGAAATGCTGGGCTGGAAGAAGCACAAGCTGGAATCAAGATTGCCGGGAGAAATATCAATAACCTCAGATATGCAAATGACACCACCCTTATAGCAGAAAGTGAAGAGGAACTAAAGAGCCTCTTGATGAATGTTGGTTTAAAGCTCAACATTCAGAAAACAAAGATCATGGCATCTAGTCTCATCACTTCATGGGAAATAGATGGGGAAACAGTGGAAACAGTGTCAGACTTTATTTTTCTGGGCTCCCAAATCACTGCAATGGTGATGCAGGCATGAAATTAAAAGACACTTACTCCTTGGAAGGAAACTTATGACCAACCTAGATAGCATATTCAAAAGCAGAGAAATTACTTTGCCACCAAATGTTTATCTAGTCAAGGCTATGGTTTTTCCAGTGGTCATGTATGGATGTGAGAGTTGGACTGTGAAGAAAGCTGAGCGCCAAAGAATTGATGCTTTTGAACTGTGGTGTTGGAGAAGACTCTTGAGAGTCCCTTGGATTGCAAGGAGATCCAACCATCCATTCTAAAGGAGATCAGTCCTGGGTGTTCATTGAAATGATGCTGAAGCTGAAACTGCAATACTTTGGCCACCTCATGTGAAGATTTGACTCATTGGAAAAGACCCTGATGCTGGGAGGGATTGGGGCAGGAAGAGAAGGAGACGACAGAGGATGAGATGGCTGGATGGCATCACAGACTCGATGGATATGAGTTTGAGTGAACTCCAGGAGTTGGTGATGGACAGGGAGGCCTGGCGTGCTGTGATTCATGGGGTCCCAAAGGGTCAGACATGACTGAGCAACTGAATTGGAACTGGAACTGAATGGTCTAGTGGTTTTCCCTACTTTCTTCAAGTTAAGTCTGAATTTGGTAATAAGAAGTTCATGATCTAATCCACAGCCAGCTCCTAGTCTTGTTTTTGCTGACTGTATAGAGCTTCTCCATATTTAACTGCAAAGAATATAATCAGTCTGATATCGGTATTGATCATCTGGTGGCTGTGTGACACTGGAGCATCTGTGAGGAGATACCCAATGTCCAAGGGCAGAGAAGCCCCAGCAAGATGGTTGGGGGGCAAAATCGCATTTAGAATCAAACCCCTTATCTGCCAGAGATGCTCAGAGGGCTCAAACATACCTTGTGCGCACCAGGACCCAGGACCCCACAGAGACTGAGACAGAACTGTGTTTGAGTGTCTCCTGAGGAGGTACGGGTCTGGAGTGGACTGCTGGAGGGGGAGGGGCTCTGGGTGCAGTAGACCTGGGTATGGCATAAGCCCTCTTGGAGGAGGTCACCATTAACCCCACCATAGAGCAGCCAGAACTTACATAGGACAGGGGAAACAGACTCTTGGAGGGCACAAACAGAACCTTGGGTGCACTAGGACTCCAGTGAAAGGAGCAGTGACCCCACAAAAGACTGACCCAGACTTGCCCATGAGTGTCCAGGAGTCTCAGGGGAGGCGCGGGTTGGTGGTGGCCTGCTGCAGGGCTGGGGGCACTGAGTGAGCAGTGCGTGCATGGGACTTTTTGAAGGAGGTCGACATTATCTTCATTACCTCCACTATAGTTTGGCCTCAGGTCAAATAACAGGGAGGGAACACAGCTCCAATCTTCAACAGAAAATTGGATTGAAGATTTACTAAGCATGGCCCCACCCATCAGAATAAGACCCAGTTTTCCCCTCAGTCAGTCTCTCCCATCAGGAAGCTTCCATAATCCTCTTATCCTTCTCCATCAGAGTGCAGACAGACTGAAAACCACAGTCACAGAAAACTACCCAATCTGATCACATGGACTACAGCCTTGTCTAACTCAGTGAAACTATGAGCCATGCTGTGTAGGGCCACCCAAGATGGATGGGTCATGGTGGAGGGTTCTGACAGAATGTGGCCCACTGGGGAAGGGAATGACAAACCACTTCAGTATTCTTGGCTTGAGAACCCTGAGAACAGTATGAAAAGGTGAAAAGATAGGACACTGAAAGTTGAACTCCCCAGGTTGGTAGGTGCCCAGCATGCTACTGGAAATCAGTGGAGAAATAACTCCAGAAAGAATGAAGAGACAGAGCCAAGGCAAAAACAACACCCAGTTGTGGATGTGACTGGTGATGGAAGCAAGGTCCTATGCAGTAAAGAGTAATATTGCATAGGAACCTGAAATGTTAGGTTCTTGAATCAAAGCCAACTGGAAGTGGTCAAACAGGGGATGGCAAGAGTGAACATCAACATTTTAGGAAAATGGACTGGAATGGGTGAATTTAACCCTTAGAAAAAATGAAGTAGCCATCATGGTCAACAAAAGAGTCTGAAATGCAGTACTTGGATGCAGTCTCAAAAACGACAAAATGATCTCTGTTTGTTTCCAAGGCAAATCGTTGAATATCACGGTAATCCAAGTCATGATCAGAAATGCTGAAGAAGCTGAAGTTGAATGGTTCTATGAAGACCTACAAGACCTTCTAGAACTAACACCCACAAAAGATGTCCTTTTCATTACAGGGGACTGGAATGCAAAAATGGGAAGTCAAGAAATACCTGGAATAACAGGCAAATTTGGCCTTGGAGTACAGAATGAAGGAGGGAAAAGGCTAATAGAATTTTACCAAGAGAATGCACTGGTCATAGCAAACACCCTCTTCCAAGAACACAAGAGAAGACTCTACATGTGGACATCACCTGAGGCAAAGAACTGATTAATTAGAAAAGACCCTGATGCTGGGAAAGATTGAAGGCAGGAGGAGAAGGGGATGACAGAGGATGAAATGGTTGGATGGCATCACGGACTTAATGGACATGAGTTTGAGCAAGCTTCAGGAGTTGATGATGGACAGGATAGCCTAGCATGCTGCAGTCCATGGGGTTGTAGTCAGACACAACTGAACTGAACTCAAAGAAACAAACAAACAAACAAACAAAAAATTGCAGCAACAAAATTCTCACTGTGTCAGAGAATATAAGCTTTGGTTGCTTTTGATAGGGAGGAATGATGTTGTGTATGAGAAGGGTCAAGGTTTAGGTGTGTGTGATGAAATCCCATGTGGTACATCAATTCCTATAGAGGACCTCAGGTTCCTGGGCAGCATCCCTGTGGGAAATTATTTGGCAAAGAGAAAAGGACTGGGGCCCACTCCATATGCATCACTGTGTTAGGGGGCTCCGAAGGCTTTTCCTGTGGCCACTTTGACCTTGGAGATGACTTCTTGGGACCTTGCTAACAGGAAAAGAGGGAGTCGCCACTCCCAGGCAATTGTAAGGGACAGAGAGATTTCTGTGCCTGAATTTATAGGGTTAGATAGATATTCCTTTTCCTTCCTCTTACACAACTCTGCTCTTCCTTCCTAGCTTTATATCTCTCACAGGGTTCATCTGAGGTGCTCCAACTTTGGAGTTCAACAGGACAATGGCATCTACCCAAGACCTAGAAATTGCTTTCAAAATGTTAAAGCATTGAGGAGTCAAGAAACAAAGTCCAGAGCAACTCTCCAAGCTATAACTTGTTTCCTTTTTTTTGTCACAGCATGTCTCACTTTAGATCTCAGTGACACAACCTGAGATCCAACCTGTGCCCTTTGCATTGGAAGCAGAGACTTGACCTCAGGGCTGCCAGGGAGTCCTCGAAGTTTTAGCTTTGTTTCTATAAGTCTTCTGACCTAGATGCATCCTCCAATCAAAGGTCTACTCTTTCCTTCATTTTAGCTGTCCGTGGCTCAAATGGGTGGGGTGAGACTCCTCTGTTTTCTATTGTATTAATGGGCAAGTAGCAAGATTTATGTCAGGAAATCTTACTGGAAAGAGTGAGTGGCCTGCCAGAGCCACCCAGTTCCACAGCAATAATATTTGAATTGAAATCAAGGGAGTGCTTCCCAAACAGGATTCCCCAGAACACGAGTTGGCCGAACTGCTTAATTTTTTTATTTTTAAAATGTTCATACAGTTGACATCAGCAGGCTTGCTTCATGTCAGCTCCTTCGCTGCCTCACCTGGGAGCAGGGGCTGCTTCAGCTGCTCTGCCTACTGCTTGTCTGTGATGATCAAGGTATAAAAGTGGCTGCTGCATCGGACTTGAATCTTCACATTATCCCTCCTTTTCTTCAGCTTGACAGACTTGGCCTTCTTTTGCCTGGCTGTACGCAGAAAGTCCTTGATTTTCTCAATTTTGTGAGGAGCAGACAGCGTGGCTGAGAACAGCTTCCTGCAAGAAGCTGAGCTGACTTTTTGTTTAGTATTTTAACCATTGTGTATGGTCCAAGGAAAAGAGTGTGAAAAATCTTGGGTTGAACACATTTCAAGGAATTCCTTTCTCTGCAAGGCATAAGGAAAAAGATAGGGGAAAGGAGATGCCACCATAGGGATCCAGAGAATCAGGGGACAAATCAGTCCATTCCACTTTCTCTGTCTGAGGTAAGGTCTCAAAGACCCAGAGGAAAGGGGAGAAGGTAACTATATGGACTCAATTTGCTTCCGGGCTTTTTCCAGAGCCTTTCTGGTAGTCCTTGACAAATTCAGCTGAGTGCCACACTTCACCAGGGTCAGGGATCCAGATCCTTATGTACTGAATGAGGAATGACCTCTGAGCGTGGTTCTCAACCAGAGTATCTAAGTCTACAACTGTTCTGGATCCCCACTCTCTCCATACCAAGCTTTCAAAATGGTCCCTTTGAATCCCCCTCCTGGGGGCTTCCCAGGTGGCACTAGTGGTAAAGAATCCACCTGCAGTCTAGGAGACCCGGGTTCAGTTCCTGGGGCAGGAAGATCCCCTGGATGAGGGCATGGCAGCCCACTCCAGGATTCTTGCCTGGAGAACCCCATGGACAGAGGAGCCGTCAGACATGACTAAGTGACTTAGCATGCACGCCTGGGGCTTGAAGTCAAGGGGAAGTGCCACCTCCTGTTTTGGTGTGGAGGAGGGACCCACAGCAGTTTCCTCCCCAGGGCAGTCTTCCTCCAAACCCTCCTTCTCTCCACTCTCTCTCAGTCCTATAATATCTCCAACGTTAGTCAAAAATTTAAAAGAGTAGATAATCACTTAATAGTTCAGTTCAGTTCAGTTCAGTTGCTCAGTTGTGTCTTTGTGTCCCCATGAATCGCAGCACGCCAGGCCTCCCTGTCCATCACCAACTCCCGGAGTTCACTCAGACTCACGTTTGTTGAGTCAGTGACGCCATTCAGCCATCTCATCCCCTGTTGGCCCCTTCTCCTCCTGCCCCCAATCCCTCCTAGCATCACAGTCTTTTCCAATGAGTCAACTCTTTCCATGAGGTGGCCAAAGTATTGGAGTTTCAGCTTCAACATCAGTCCTTCCAATGAACAGCCAGGACTGATCTCCTTTAGAATGGGCTGGTGGATCTCCTTTCAGTCCAAGGGACTCTCAGGAGTCTTCTCCAACACCACAGTTCAAAAGCATCAATTCTTCGGCGCTCAGCTTTCTTCACAGTCCAACTCTCACATCCATACATGACCACTGGAAAAACCATAGCCTTGACAAACCCTTAAAAATAATTTGCATCTGGACTCCTTCTGGAATGCGGCAACATTTGTATCTTTATGCCTCAGTTGAAACTTCAGTTTTAATTCCTGTTACAAAGATGTTTGTATGCATATCTTTGAATTTCTCTTATACGGTAATTTACTCCGAGATGGTTCTCCGGAAGGGAAATCATTGGTTCAAAGGACTTGGAAAGAGTATTTTCACTCTAAATGCGTGGTTGTTTTCCTCAGCCTTGAGACTAGAGGGGAGGGATGAGTCTGACTCGGGGGTGAAACAGGTTGTTATGGGAATACTAGACCCTGTGTTAAGTGGTGCCAGGGTGGGTACTGAAATTCTTCTAGAAACCTATAATTTGCTTATCCGTGTAGTGCCAAGAGTTTGAGGTTCTTCATGCCTCAGTTCTTCTGAGCAACATCCAATGCAGGGACAGTTAGAAAGGGACAAGGCCCATGTTTGGAATGGAAATAGGAGAATCTTAGACGTCAGTGATGAGAGGCGATTTCAATAATGATAATTATTCCCTGGTGGCTCAGTGGAAAAGAATCTGCCTGCAGTGCAGGAGACACAGGAGACGTGGGTTTGATCCCTGGGTTGGGAAGATCCCTGGAGGAGAGCATGGCAACCCACTCCAGTATTCTTGCCTAGAGAATCCCATGAACAGAGGAACCTGGCAGGTTATATTGTCCATGGGGTTGCAAAAAGTCAGACACGACTGAGGCAACTGAGCACACATGCATATTTATAAAGCATTGGGCACATGTCAAGCTCTGTCTTAGCTACACAAACATGTATTAATTTCTTTGGACCTCACATCAACTCTGTGAAGAGGCACTATTATTATTCCCATTTTATAGATGAAGAGGCTGAGGCACAGAGAGATTAAGGAACTGATTCAGTGAGTAAGCGGCACAGTTGAATTTTGAAGCTATGCCAATGTCTGTGCAGTGTGTGTCTACCCACTGCACCGAACTGCCTCTGACACGAAACACAGCACTCACTATTGGGATTGTCCTCAGAGGCTTTGTCACATTCCCAAAGAAGATTGGAAACGTTCTCAGAACTAGCCTGGTTTCCAGGGGTGCCAAACCTGAATGTGCAAGAAAAGAATTGAGAGGGTGCTTGGGATCTGGCTTGGCTGGCTTTGTTTCTCTTACCTTTGATGGTGAAGCGGGGCCCACAGCACAGTTGTGCTTGGTGCATAATAGATGCTCAATCAAGGGCCATTGTATGACTGGGTAAATGATACAACCCACATAGGTAATGACACAAATGCCTGCTCTCTGCATTTGTGTTTTCTATCTTATTATTATCTCTAATTGTCATAGCAACAGTGTAAGTTAGATATTATTACTCCTGTATTATAAAGGAGGAAGCTCAAGTGCAGAGTAATTAAGGGTGTTATCTTGTCTAAGGACATAGAGCCCGTCAGCCACAGATTCAGGTTCCAGACCACATCAGTCACCTCTTTTATTCACCTAATATTTCCCACTTATGTCCTATGACATTTATAAGAGTAATATTAAGTATTAGCTTATGTCTGTCCCCTTAAAATAGTCCGTTGAAAAGACCCAGCTAGTTTGTGCCCATTTAGATTCCTCAAATTCAGTCTCACTATTTAAATACTTCTTTGTGTCTCCAAACTGATTGTTCACATCATTTTCATTAAAATTAAACCAGAATAATCTCTCCATAATTCAGAACACTACTGGGTTTGTTAGAAAAATCCCTAATTACATTTTTCTCACATGACATCTTTTGGAATTAATTATTCCATTCTGTCATATCCTCTTTCTGCACACAAGCCCAGCAACTCTGTGGGGAGCCTGGGAAGACCTTTCTTCATTGTGTCTTCTGAGGGTGATGATGTCTTGCTGCCAGCATCACAGAGGCCCTGACCTGGAGGCCCTGACCTGGAGCCAGACCATCTGAATTCAGGTGGTACTCTGCCCCTCACCAACTGCTCTTGACTTCAGTTTTCTCCTCCATGACATGAACAGGTGTATGAGAGGTCAAGGAACTGTTAGGTGTGCCCAGGGCGGATCTCACTAATCTCTCCAGGAATCCCCCCTTGTTGATTCTCAATGCAATTTCTCAAGCAAGTTCTATGGATCCATTTTAGGTGAAATCTATTATAAGTCTGTGAAAGTTAGTTGCCTTTGGTAAATAAGAATGCTCATTTCTCTTACAGTCCTGCTCTTAACATTTGTGGTCTTGCAAAAGAGCATAAGTGGAGGCCAAGCACTATGTGCCTAAATATTTTAAAGTTATAAATTAAGCTAACAAACTGTTAAATAATGCATGTTTCATTTTCCTGTTTTGAAATATGTGGCTTGACTCTAACCTGGAATTCTCCTGCTCCTTAGAGTTCCACATTGGAATGTGGCAGGATGGGGAGAAATGGTTTACCACTTTTCATCTAATACCTGCAGTCATGTTATGAAGAACTTTGTGTGCAAGTGTGTGGTCACCCCAACCTGCACATCTGCACCGCCCACACTGCTGTAAACAGCTGCCCCCTGCCACCTCGGCCCCAGATGTGAGCATCCTAATGGTGCAGTCAGCCTTCAGGATTTGGGCAAGAGGACTGTACAAAACTTGGACTTGGGAGGCTCTTTGGGGAGAGGGTTCTAGGACTGTGGCTATGGATTTCAAGTTGAACCACCCTATAGGCCTTGTAGACTCTTTAGCTTGTGAGAAGGGGATGGAAGAGGGCTTGAGTGAGCTCTCTGAAGAGCAAGCTTCCTCTGGTCAGATTGCCTCTCTAGACACCATTGAGGGTGAGCTCATCCTTTTCACCACTGGTCATTTGTGACCATCTGTGTGGACTACTCTCAAATTTATGTGCATGCATGCTAAGTTGCTTCAGTCATGTCCAACTCTTTGCGACCCTATGGATTGTAGCCTATCAGGTTCCTCTGCCCATGGGATTACCCAGGTAAGAATACTGGAGTGGGTTGCCATTTCCTTCTCCAGGGGATCTTCTTGACCCAGGGATTGAACCCGGTCTCTTATGTTTCCCGCATTGGCAGGTGGGACATATTCTTTGCCTCTAGTGCCACCTGGAAAACCCAGTTAGAATGAGATTTAGGGTCAAATAGGGTCAAATTTAGAGTCAAATTTTAAATGGAAGGATAAGAGAATGTTTACAGGCTGGGAGAAGGAAGTACTAGAGAGGGAAGGTGGAAGGTTTAAGAAAGAAGAATGCAAACAGAGGATTGCTGTCCAGAGCACAGGTGGAGGGATTAAACTTTGAACCTGAGATGGGATTCATTTCCAGAGTTGGAGATAGTGGCAATGTGGGCAAGTTTGTATTTGGGCTGTTAAGGCAAATTGTGATTGCTTAGATTTTTTTCAATGAAGAGATAAAGCTGCATGCTGAGAGTGAAGGGAGAAAAATGTGGCCTGAGGATTGAAGGAAAGTGTTGAAATTTTGGAGTCACTCCTTAGTAGAAAATGCAAAGGTTGTTGATTAAGACAGCTGAATTATCTAGTGGCACAAGGGGGCCAAGTTGAGTATGTTGAGTGTGAATGCTGCATGGCAAAAATCTGTGAGATTTTGTGATTTTTTTTTTCTTCCTTAGAAGTAGTTAGCAGCCCTGGTAGTGGGCAGAAGAGACAGTCTGTGTAAATGACCTGGAGTAGGAGATGCAGGGCTGATGTGCAAAGCAGTTAGAAGAAACAGGTGTTTAAGGGAAGGGTGTGCATGTATGAGAGTAGAACAGGTAATCCTTGAGCTGTAGACCCAGAGACTGAATAGGGAGAGACGTGATGGCCCTAAGGGGTTGACCCATTCTGAGCTGAAGTCAAGGAACAGCATATGGAGTGCAGGTATGAAAGAACTGGATGATAAGGAGAACCCTGGAGATGAAAGCTCAAGATTCCAGAGGAGAAGCAGTTGCAGGCGACCACAAAGCCTTGGATGAGGCCTTTGGAATAAGTGATATTTGGCTGCAACGGAAGTGCTGACTGAAGTCAAGGAGATCTTGGACATTCGACATCAAGGTTAATTAGAGTCTACACATTATAAGAAACTGACAATAATACAATAATTGTAGGGGATTTTAACACTTCACTTACATCAATGGATAGGTCATCCAGAGAGAAAATCAATAAGGCAACAGTGATCTTAAATGACGAAATATACCAATTGGACTTATAGATATCTACAGGATATTCCTTTGAAAAACAGCAGAATTCACATTCTTTTCAAGTACACATAGAATGCTCTCCAGGATAGATCACAAGTCTCAACAAATTTAGGAGGATAGATATCATATCAAACCTCCCCCTCTCGTTGACCACAGTGGTATGAAACTAGAAATCCATTACAGGAAGAAAAATGGCAAAGTAGAAACACATGGAGACTAAACACCATGCTAATAGATGTTACACATTGTAATTAAAGAGCGATAAAGGGCTTGGCGAAAAGAAAAAAGCTGTTAACACTGTACATAGGATCCTCATCTTATTCAAGGCACAAACTTTGTGGACACGCTATTCACTCTACCTTTTTATTTATTTTCATGTACAGGAGTCATAGAATACCATGGGGAGATGGGGATATAAGGGCAGGAAGGAGAGGGGTGAATCGTGAGGGTGTATTTTGGCTCCTGCCCAAGGCTGGCAGGGAGGCATGTCGATTCCAAGTGGCACGTTGTGCTTGCCGGCCGGTTCTCGTCAGGACTTGGTAAGACTGTGGGAGCTGGTCTGCTAGGTTCCATACAGGTTCAGCATCCCAGGAGTCAGGAATGTGAAATGGACAGTCTCAGAAGACTCAGCTTTACGGGGTTGATTCCTGGAACTGCGGGTGGTGGGAGAAGCGAGGAGAGTGAATGGCAGAGGGAGAAGGGAAGAGAAAATCATGTTTTTTAAGGCTCATCAAGCACGTCACATACTTTCATTTAATTCGCATGATAATCCTGCAAAGGAAGCACCATTATTCTCATTTTATAAATGACATGTCAGCTTGCCTGTAACATGATGTGAATTTCTATAGCGATGCAGATTTTTTTCCCTGAATTCCAAAACTAGACAATGCACACACGGAAAGTCAAACAATACAGGGAAATAAAAAAGCAGGTCAATAAGCAACACAGCTTTCACGGCTGCCTTCGGCTCCTAGACAATATTTTCTCATACCTTTCCTGTCTCTTCTGTTTAATCGTGGCTCAGGGCCTATCTGTATCATCATTTGACAGGATTCAAAGTGCTATTCCTAACCTTCACCAGCAAAAATATTCAAATTGCAGGCTTTAAAGAGTAATTCGCTTCAGATTGTCTCCCTCTGGGGAGGCAGTTCTGATGAACTGGAAATGCTGCACTGCAAATTAAAACCACGGATACTGGTTCCCATCCTTGCTGCTGACAAAATACGGGACCTTGGGCAAGATATTCAACCCCTCGAGTGTTCTACCTCTAAACAGGGAAAATGATATCTGAATTGCTCACCTTACAGGATTGATGTGTGGGGTAACTGAGATGGTGAAGGTGAGAAGGCATCAGTGTTATGCTGTTGGCAAGGACTGGTCTTCTCTAGAGGCAAGGAAACTCAGAACTACCTATTTTATGTCATGCCATAGGCAGCGTGGACTTGAAACAGCTGCACAAACCTTTATCTGAAAACTTTGCGGCCAATTTGTGTGTCAGAATGAAGCTGCCTTTTTCTGATTTTAGACAGGTAAAGTGGTGCCCATGTTGCATATTACTTACCCCTATAGAAGTCCAGGCATTTCCCTGTGGCTCAGTGGTAAAGAATCCACCTGTTGCTAAGGGTCGGACACGACTGAGCGACTTCACTTTCACTTTTCACTTTCATGCATTGGAGAAGGAAATGGCAACTCACTCCAGTGTTCTTGCTTGGAGAATCCCAGGGACGGGGGAGCCTGGTGGGCTGCCGTCTATGGGATCACACAGAGTTGGACATGACTGAAGTGACTTAGCAGCAGCAGCAGCAATGTAAGAGAAGTGGATTCGTTTCTTGGGTAGGCAAGATCTCCTGAAGAAGGAAATGGCCACCCACTCCAGCATTCTTGCCAGGAGAATCCCATGGACAGAGGAGCCTGGTGGGATACAGTTCTTGGGGTTGCAAAGAGTCAGACTGAGCACCTATACACACAGCACACAGTAGGCTGAATAGTGGCCTCCCGAGGATATCATGTCCTAATCCATGGAACCTGTAAATGGTACCCGGTGGAGACGGGATATTTGTAGGTGTGACTGAGTGAAGGTTTTGACATGTGGGATGAACCTGGATGTCTGGGTGGGCCCTGAATGTCATCAAATGTGTCCATATAAGAAGAAGGCACAGAATGCTTTGACAAACAGTGAAGAGAAGGTGATGCGACCTTGGAGGCAGAACCTGCAGTGATGCAGTCACCAGTCGAGGAATGCCGGCAGTCACCAGAAGCTGGAAGAGGCAGCGCGTTCCCCTAGAGCCTCAGGAGGGAGTGTGGCCTGGCTGACACCTTGATATTGGCTCAGGGAAACTGACTTTGGACTCTGGTGTCTGAAACTGTGAGAGAATACATTTCTATTGTTTTAAGCTGCCAAGTTTGTGGTAATTTGGTACAGCAGCCACAGGAAACTAATTCAGTCAGGTTTGCTACCAAATGAGTTATCAAAAAATTTCGAGCTGTCAGTGTTTTGCATTTGGGAATTGTAAATAGAGTGTTGATATGAATCTAGCACTGGTAACCAAGTATCTTTCAAAGTGGTTGTTAGGCTATTTGTTCATCCACAGCTGATCAGAATGGTAGGGAGGGGTCTAGAATTGCTGGAGAAGGGGGTGACAGAGGATGAGATGCTTGGATGCTATCACCAACTCAATGGACTTGAGTCTGAGCAAACTCCGGGAGATGGTGAAGGACAGGGAAGCCTGGTGTGCTGCAGTCCATGGGATCACAAAGAGTCCAACATGACTGAGCAACTGAACACCAACAATAAGTCACCCACTATGCAGTGAGATGGACATTGAGGTATTTTGGGGGAGAGGGGAAGTGTGAGTCTATCCAGTGACAACATTTGATCTGGAAGGGGGGCAAGGCGTTTTACTTAAGTGAAAAGTAAAAGTGCTAGTCACTCAGTCCTGTCTGACTCTTTGCCGCCCTATGGACTATAGCCTGCCAGGCTCTTCTGTTCATGGAATTCTCCAGGCAAGAATACTGGAGTGGATTGCCACTCCCTTCTCCAGGGAATCTTCCCGACAAGGAGCACAACAATTTCTAGCCATGAATCAGGCAAATGGCTGGTTCCTTCAAGGCATAAGTAAGTAGCAGAGTATCTCACAAGTTTGTGATGTAAGAGGCCAGGTACCAGGCACAGGGAAGGGAGTCTGGGTATCAAGTAGCAGGTGAGGTTCAGGTCAAGGGCCAAGGAGACATCAGTGGACATGGATTTCTGTAAGAGAAATTGAAGACATAGGGACTGATGCAGAAGCTCAGTTGTGTCAATATGTGTGTTCGATTGTATCAATGAGTGCGTGTGTGTGTGTGTGTGTGTGTGTGTGTGTGTGTGTGTGTGTGTGTGTGTGTATGAGAGATACTGTTTAGGGTATTTGGATGATAAAAGTTCTTTATTACAGAACATCTTGAGGTGAGTGGGAAAGGTGACTTGGGAAGAATATAAGCTCTGCCAATGTCTTGGGCCAGACTGGCAGCAAGAGAAAAGCTCGAGTAAATCCCACAGGGTATGACTTGGGATGCAAAGCAGGAACTTGAACTAACATTTTTTAAAGGTATTGTTTCAGTTCAGTTCAGTTCAGTAGCTCAGTCGTGTCTGACTCTTTGCGACCCCATCGACTGTAGCACACCAGGCCTCCCTGTTCATCGCCAACTCCCGGAGTTTATGCAAACTCATGTCCATTGAATCGGTGATTGTTTAGTTTTTTTTATTTTTATTATTTATTTTGGCTGTGCTGGGTCTTCACTGGTGGCCTGCAGGCTTCTTCGTTATGGCATGTGGGATCTAGTTCCCTGACCAGGGATTGAACTCGAGCTCCCTGCGTTGGGAATGCAGAGTCTTGGCCAGTGGGCTGATAGGAAGTCCTCTGAATTATTGCTGATGCACTCATCATGGGTCAGGATGACCAGGGGATGTGATCAATACTGTGGCCCAGTAGTTTTTTTCTTCACACCAAGCTGACTAGGAAATGGGGGCTGAGTGGGATATGTGGGGACAGGAGGGTGACCCAGCAGTAGAGAGCCATGGGCCAATGAAGGGAAATCTCTCAGGTGGGGACACACGCACACACACACACACACACACACACACACACACATCCAGTGTGGGAGGAAGTGGAGAGGCAGAGAGGACAGTTGCTGATGCTGTCAACATCTTTGTCTTCTTTTGTTTGTTTTAAAATCAACTTCCTGATGATAAAATAGTCCATGTATCATGTCATGGATGTGTCTATAATGAAATGACTTAAAATCTCCATGTAAAAACTCATTAAGTTTATCTGAAGGCTATTTTAAAAGTTATGATCTAATCTAAATCACCAACACAGGGCCCAGTTAAGTAAACTGTGGGCATCTATGCAACCAAACATTTTACAGTCATTAATATTATGTTTACAAAGAGTTTCTAAAATCTTGGGAAAATATTTATGTTATGACGCTATGTGAAAAAGGCAGGATACAAGATTGTTTACAGAATATGAAGAAACAAAAAAAGTAAAAACCATGTATGAAAAACTATCTAGTAGGAAATCCACTGAAATATTTATACAATGATAGTTTCTGGATAGTGGGGCTAATAGCATTTTTAAAAATCGCCTCTCCGGTTTTCTGTTTTCCTAATTATCTATACCTTTTCTTTTAGTTATATTACTTTAGTTTATTTTTAGCTATTTTAGTTTTATATATCATATTACTTTTGCAAGGGAAAAGGCTCAATAAACTCTCCTTTCTGAAAGAGGCTACACCTAACTTTCTGGGACTTTGTTCAAAATATTTTGTGTTTCATAGGGCAATGGTATCTACAAAGACAAATGTTATTGCATTAAGCCAGTTGTATGAACTCTAGATACAGAAGGTAAAAAATAAATGGCTTTTCCCTACTCCTGCCCAATAAGCCTAACAACAAGTGGACTTACTGATATTTTTTTTCTTTTCTCATGAAAACAACTGGCAAGAAACTTCAGGCTGTGGAAAAGCACTTGAAATAGGTCATATTATGGCGCAACAAGGCTTGAATTTGCTACTTAAACACTTTTGCTGCAGGAAGAGGCTGCTTTCAGAGGTGGGTGTGAAGAGGAGTGGCTGTCTCCTGCAGATTTCCTCTAGGAAGCGGATCCTTCCAGGCTCTTCTCAGACATTCTCTCTAGATTCCCCCCAACCCCACCCAATCCTGAGCTGGAGTAAGTGTCCTCCCTGTGCACGTCTCCATCACTGTCCGTATCACGAGACATCGTTTCACCAATGAGGTAAGAGTCGGAGAGGCAGAGACTGTGTTTCACTTGGGCTAGTCTTCACAACACCTAGCTGAGCTCTTGGCAGATGATAGGTGCTGAATAAATATTTGTTAAAGAAGCCGAGCAAGTCACCCGAAGTGTGAGAGAAACTGTACAAGCTTCCTAGGGTTGCCATGATAAAGTACAGCAAACTGGGTGACTATTCAGGAAGTCAGAAATCTGAAATTGGGAAGGTTGGTTTCTTCTGGAGGGCTTTGGGGAAGGGTCTGTACCATGCTTCTCTCCTGACTTCTGGTGGTTGTTAGCTGTCCTGGACATCCCTTGACTGACATTTGTCCCATAGACTCCGCTTATGCTTTAGGACGACGGTACTCTCTCCGGATATGTCTCTTCTGCACCCTTGTGTCCACATCGCTTTCTTCTTATAAGGACATAATTCACATTGGATTCAGTATGACTCTAATTTAGTATGCTGCTGCTGCTGCTAAGTCGCTTCAGTTGTATCTGGCTCTGTTTGAACCCATAGACGGCAGCCCACCAGGCTCCCCCGTCCCTGGGATTCTCCAGGCAAGAACACTGGAGTGGGTTGCCATTTCCTGCTCCAGTGCGTGAAAGTGAAAAGTGAAAGTGAAGTCGCTCAGTCGTGTCCGACTCTTAGTGACCCCATGGACTGCAGCCTACCAGGCTCCTCCATCCATGGGATTTTCCAGGCAAGAGTACTGGAGTAGGGTGCCATTGCCTTCTCCGAATTCAGTATGAGCTCATCTTAACTTGACAATGTCTGCAAAGACCCCATTTCTACTGAGATTAGAACTTGAATATATTTTTTTAGGGGACACAATTCAACTCACAACAGAAACTATAGTGAATTTGAAATTGAGTGAAGTGGCCATAACCCAGCCCTATACCCAACGTAATGTTAACGACTAGGCTGAGAGAGCACCCGAGTCACTACCAGCCATAAGGGGCCAGGAGTTGAGGTGCTGGGTCGGCACTACTGGGTGGTGACGTGGAGAGTCAAGCACGTGGGTACAAAGAATAAGAAAGGAAGAAACTGAGTTTCAGAAACTGGGCCAAGTTGCCAGGCATGAGGAGAGAGGAATTTGGGGTTAGAGAGGGAGTCGAGTAATTTACTGATATCTATCGAACCACCCCCATCTTGTCCACCCTGTTTATCACTTGCGTGTCTGGTCATCCTCAGCTCATGGTATTTACTTAGTGTGTGTGCGTGTGTGTGAAGTCCTTCAGTCATGTCTGACTCTGTGTGACCCTATGGACTGTAGCCTGACACACTCCTCTGTCCATGGGATTCTCCAGGCAAGAATACTGGAGTGCATTGCCATGCTCTCCTCCAGGGGATCTTCCATTACTTTACTTAGCATCTGACCCCAAATCCACATCAGAAGGTCTGGCATAAAATAGGTAGGAAAAGAGTTAAGCATTTTTCTACTAGGAGTCAAAAGAGAAAATATGTGTTGACTCTGTTCTGTGGGAAACACACTGAGCTATACTCTACAGTTGTCCTAATCATGTATTTTCTGGCATATTAATCCCACAAGAATAGGTAGCATATTTAGCAAAGACTAAATATTCATGAGAGGCTATATATGAAATTTTATATGAAATGTATAGCTCTGTGTTTCGAAGAGCAGAAGATGACATGTTGTAGCTTCGCTTTAAAACTAGAATTTAAAAAATGTGTATTACTCATGGTAAAGAGCAATTAATAATAAAAAATTGGAAATTATCTCCATAAATGAACACCTCAAAGAGGAATGGTTTCCATATGCTGTTCTTTTGGGAGAGTCATTTTACCTGAAATCTCAAATGAACCATTCACTGGTGAACCTGAGAAGAATGTGGTGTAGAATTGTAACATTTCCAAGATAAGGGACTCCAACCCTTTCATATTCACAATCCCTTACTATTGGATGACCGAGAACATCCAAACTTACGGAGATTTTCAGACTTGAATATCAGAAGGTTAAAGGAGAAATGAATGAACTGAAATGCTCTTGCTTGGCTCAGGGTCATGCCATTTGAATTTAGTTTAATTGAAGTAAATACATTACAAGTGGAGGAGAAACATGAGGAGGAGGTAGCCTGAGGAATGCTGAACTAGGAGAAGGGGGAGCCCTGGGATGCAGATCTATCAAACTCCCAGGAAAGACTGCTTACTCCCCAGACTTCTGAACAGGAGACTGGGATTTGCAAGGGCAAAAAAGAGATGAGACCTGGGCCTTGTCAAGTGCAGCCATGGTTTTCATGCGGGCTTTGAGTCTGTTTTGATAACCAAGCATTTCTTTTGTAACCCAGGCATAAGGGAAATATTTGTCCCACCAAAGGAGCTAGACCAGATTTGTGGGATGAGCTGTGAGCATTCCAGCCTCAAAGATAATGAAGATGCAAGAAGTTTTCTTCTTGAGCAAGAGTTCAAGAAAAGTTTATACTGACTTCACAATTGGCTCTGACCAAAAGTTCCAGCACTCTTCTATTTGAGGTATTAACTTACTTGACCCCTAGTTTGTATATGCAACTGGTTAAAGAGAGAGGGGGCAACAAGAGAATATATTTTAAAAATCTGACTTTGAACTATGCCTGGTATGCTAAAATATTTAATTCTTCAAAATTTGGCATTTAGAGTAGAGGATGTATTTAAGTAGAGGTTGACCAGCTGGCTAATTACATGTTGCCAACATCTTCTTCTGGCTACTTACTGGATGATCCTGTTTATGTCAAAAACTGACTCTGTGCTTTATCCTCTCTTGTGGCCAAGAAATGGAATGCCATGCATTTTACTCAACATGAAACGTTCTGGTGAAACCCAAGGCAACAAAGCCCCACTTCACTCTCTTGGTGGGTCAGACAAAGCAGGTGGTAGGAGAGAACTGGGGAGGGGCTCCAGGACAGATTGAAAATGGTGAACAACTAGGAGTCCAGTTTACCATCTTCTGCATCTCCTTTTAGAAAAGATAATTTCTTCTCCTTAAGATATTGTCAAGTCAAAAGCTATTGATGAGGGGGTGGGTGGGAGGGAGGCCCAAGAGGGAGGGTATATGTATCAGTTCAGTTCAGTTCAATCACTCAATCATGTCTGACTCTTTGCCACCCTGTGGACTGCACCACGCCAGACTTCCCTGTTTATCACCAAATCCCGGAGCTTGCTCAAAGTCATGTTCATTGAGTCAGTGATGCCATCCAACCATCTCATCCTCTGTCTCCCCCTTCTCCTCCTGCTTTCAATCTTTCCCAGCACCAGGGTCTTTTCCCGTGAGTCAGTTCTTCACATCAGGTGGCCAAAGTATTGGAGCTTTAGCTTCAGCATCAGTCCTTCCAGGGAATATTCAGGACTGGTTTCCTTTAGGATTGACTGGCTTGATCTCCTTTTTGTCTAAGGGACTCTTGAGTCTTCTCCAATGTCATAGTTCAAAAGCATCAGATTTTCAAAGCTCAGCTTTCTTTATGGTCCAACTCTCACTTCTATACATGACTACTGGAAAAACCATAGCTTTGACTAGACAGACCTTTGTCGGCAAAGTAATGTCTCTGCTTTTTAATATGCTGTCTAGGTTTGTCATAACTTTTTTCCAGGAGCAAGCGTCTTTAAATTTCATGGCTACAGTTACCATCTGCAGTGATTATGGAGCCCAGGAAAATAGTCTGTCACTGTTTCCATTGTTTTCCCATTTATTTACAATGAATTGGTCAGATGCCATGATCTTCATTTTTTGAATGTTGAGTTTTAAGCCAGCTTTTTCACTGTACTCTTTCACTTTCATCAAAAGGATGTAGGTATACTTCATTGTAAAGCAACACTAATAAAACACTGTAAAGCAATTATCTTTCAATTGAAAAGCTACTAATGGCACATCCAAGGCTAGGTTTTTCAGTGTGAGAACAGAAACTGATTTCTTAAAGCCCCATCAGTCTGGCTGAGCTCTGTGTATAAAGTGAGGGTGAGGTCAGCAGAGTTAATAACTGTAAAAGGGCGGGGGGTGGCCTCTACTTGCATGATTTTTTAAAAAATGAGTCTCCAAGGACCTATGAAGTGGATTGCACATAAAAGGAACCAAGTATAAATTTGATAGAGGCTGGAAGAAAATGATGCACAGAGATAGAAGGGAAATGAGGGTACATGTGAGGGTCACATGCTGGATGTATCACCTAAGTCCAACCATAAGAGGCCCATCAAAAAGGCAGACTCTGGTAGGAACTGCAAACTCAAATGCCTCCAGGCAGGGACTAGTAGATAATATGAATGTTAGAGAGTATAAGACTATAGAGAATGTCAGGGACCACGTCAAACTGCAACACACTTATCTGGTATAAAGGCATTAAAAAAAAATTAAAAACACCATGCCGATCAAACAAAACATACCTGTGAGCTGCATTTTATTCTGTAGCTGTCAGTTTGTGACTGCTATCTACTGAGAACTCAACTTTGAGGGTCTGAAATTTGGGGCTGTGTTTATTTGTTGAAAGTGGCTTGTAAAGCTGCTTTACATGAGAGAAAGCTATTGTCCAAACTTCCTGTCATGATGTCAGATGATATAAAATTCCTTTTTTTCCCCTGTTCTTTTTCTCTTGTTGAAAAATGAAGACTACATCCTTGGAAGGAAGACATTCATCTTGGAAATTGTCAGGGGGGGCTGCCCTTCACTTCCTCAATGAAGAGCTAGAGCAAACACTCTGTAATCCCCCTCTGTCACCCACCCTCACCTCAGGGGTTATCAGCACACCATTCTGGGCCTCTCCTTAATTCTAGGCACACTCTGCTCCCTGCTCTGTCCTCTCCAAATCCCAGTGGCTCCATGAAGGAAACAAGCCATCACAACAGTTAAGTTTTAAGTCAATTTTGTGAATAGGGCAGGAAGTTTTTGTTGATTAGAAGGAGAGATTACTTTGTTGCTCTGTGTAAATAAATCAAAATAAATTCTTCTTAACATAGGTGCTCCTATGGGGAGAAACTTGAATGCATAAGATCTACAGCTGGGATAACCTATGGCTTTCTATCCTCTAGGGCCCTAGAGACCTCTCACTGGAGAATTTCTTAACTCTTCATTAGGGATATTATTTAAAAATAGCTTTGCTGTCTGCTGTGCTCAGTCACTTAGTCTGCGTCTGACTGTGACCCCATGGAGTGCAGCCCGCCAGGCTCCTCTGTCCGTGGGGAGTCTCCAGGCAAGCATACTGGAGTGGGTTGCCATGCTTTCCTCCAGGAAAACTGTCCAACCCAGGGATAGAACCCAGGTCTCTTTACCATGTGAGCCAACAGGGAAGCCCTTGATGTTAAAAATAGCTTTAACACATGGTATATATCCCTTGAGCACATCTGAGGCTAAACATTATGATAGCTCCATGCTACTGGCCTTAGCTCACCCCTCTTGCTGTTGCTGAGTTTCCCAGCATCCATTGTGCTCAGACTGGAGCTTCTGTGCAAAAATTTCCTCTGATTAGACCATAGCCTTCAGGATCTTTTGCTGTGGTCAGACATAAACATCCTTACTCCAGACTGCCAGAGCAAAAATAACACTTGCAAATAGTTTCCAACTGCTTATTGTCTACCTAGTAGTAGTATATGAAAAGTGAAACAGAAATATGTATTAGATGGGTGATACAAAGAAAAGAGCCATCATTCTAGCTGGAGCAGGAGGCTGGAAAAGCAGATCAGAGCTAGGTTACATGCAGTGTTTCTAGCCTGAGGAGTTCAGACATCTTCCTGATGTAGGGAACCCTTGAAAGTTTCTGAGCAGAGATGTAAAATGACGGAAGAGACTTTCTAGAAAGCTTGACTTGGCAGACATCTGCAAGGTGGTTCAGAGAGGGAGAGACAGAGGCTTAGAAATCAATGATAATAAATCCAAGCATTAAACCTTCTGTAGACTTACAGTGACAAAGGGATACTGAGTTATAGTGAAGACTAGTCAACATTAACTGCATGCTGTGATGTGCCAACAACTGTTGTATGTGCTTTATGAGCATTATTTAATTAATATTTGCAACAGCATTTAAGAAAATATTTATTTTTATTTATTTATTTTATTTGGCTGTTTTGAGTCTTAGTTGCAGCATGCAAGATCTTCAGTCTTCATTGCAGCATGCAATATTTTTAGTTGTGGCATGTGGGATCTAGTTCCCTGATTAGGAATTGAACACGGGCCCCCTGCGAAGGGAAGCATGGAGTCTTAGCCACTGGACCACCAGGGAAGTCCCCTTCAACAGCCTTCTTAAATATCACTCTTTTTCAGACAAGAGAACTGAGTCTCAGAGCAATAAAGAAACTTTGTAAGCATTACCTGGCTAGGAAGTATCAGAGCTGTGGGACAAACCCAGGTGGTCTGGCTTCAGGGCCCTCATCTTCAACCATGCTTCCAAAATTTTTATTTGCACATCTCAGTTCCTGGCCTTGCCACGCTGAGGCTGGGACCAAGCATGGGAACACTGCCATCACCCTACCTCATTGTCTGCTATGTTTGTACGTGGATGTCTACCTTAGATGGCATGCTTGCCTGGATGTTGATTTCAAGACACTCAAAATACTTGCAAATGCTTGTATCTAATTCAAAGGACAGGCTTCCCAGATGGCTCAGTAGTGCAGAATCCTCATGCAAAGCAGGAGACACGGGTTATCCTTGAGTCCAGAAGATCCTCTGGAGAAGAAAAGAACCACTCTAATATTCTTGCCTGGGAAATCCCTTGGACGGAGGAGCCTGACAGTCTACAGTCCATGGGGTCGCAAAGAGTCAGACACGACTAGTGACTAAACAACAACAATAACAATTCGAAGGAGACTTGTGAGCAAAGAAGGGAAAGACGAGGCACAAATACCATGAAAATATCTCCAGGACTGCTCATCACATTCTCTCAGAGGAAGGAAGGAAATTCAGTACTTTTGGCCCTGTTACTTGTCATTAAATATTAATGATACTACTTCTCTGGCCTCACTGGCCTTGGTTCAATAGATTTGGGACTCATTTACTTCCAAAATGAGAGATCTGGAACTCACCTGGTGGTAAATTGTTTAGTATTTTGCTGGCTCTTTCAGTACTATCATATGAGAAAAATTTACTGTGAACCCAAACTGACTACAAGTTTTTCTCAAAGGTACTGTGTAAGATTCCTAAATGTTTTGAGCCTTCAGACAATCTAGGCCAATACAGTCCTCTAAGAACAAAACCAAGAATAGATGTTTGCCATTTAAATTTAACACTATTCATACAAATTTTAAGTTGGGTGCAGATTCAACCAGAAGGTGGCCTAATTAGATCATGCTTAAATTGAGGTAATGTCATATAGGTTGCCTAGAACAACTTATATTTTTTTTCTCATTAAAAACCTTTCTTGTATAGAGACATCCATGAACACAGAACATTAATTTTGGCTTGGGCTCTGGACTTACATATTTACTCTTTCACACCATTTAATAACAAACATATCGAGTTCAAGGAATTCTGTTGCAGAGAAACAGACAATACCTTGATTGTAGACCTAACCTTTTACAGATTATTGTCCTCATATCAGGCAATGGAAGAAGTTTACATGCAGGTATTAGATTAGACATCAGTCTCAACAAAACACTGATTGAGGACCTGCATATAACTTAATCCATGTGATGCCAGTTTATTGCTAGGTTGGATTCTCAGTGCTGAATTGCCTCATGTATAAGTTGTTTACTGTTTTAACTAGATGCCCTCTAGCCAGGTGTAGCCACACTCCACTGCATCAGCAGATAAACTTATTGATTAACTGCTAAGATCTATTTTTAAGTTAAAACTTTGGCCAGGCAGTGATTGAAATGAATTTATTTTTGCAAACAAGCAGATTACAGAGGCAAGCAGGCTTGGAAGGACAATTGAGAAACCTTGAAAGCATTTTCTTTAGGGAGTTAAATGTCTTTATTCCATAAGATAAATATCTAAGTCTGCACAGTAGAGGTTCTGTAAATATTGACATTTAAATAAGCATTAATAAATTTTCAGTTTTCTCTAAAAATATGTTACTGAGATACGTAAGGTTAAGGCTATTAGAAAACTCATGCAACTTGTTTGAAAAAGTTAAAGTAATTTTTATTTGATTTAGTATGGGTCCAGCTAGTCAGAATTGATAACAAAAAGTAGGACTTTTTTTTAAAACAGTAGAGAAAGTTCATCAAATCCTTGAGAAAAAGTTTAACATTTGGGTCACTCTTCCTAATAATATTGGGTTGTAGAATTGATATCGATCCAGGACTAAGAATTCTATTTCTGCTTAGGAGTTTTTAAAAATTGATTTTAGAGAATCAGTTTTTAAAAGCCAACCTTCCTCAAATCCAATTTCTTATTAACTTTTACTTTACATTATTTTTACTGTATTTTCTTTAATATTTTGCCTATAGAACTGACACTTTTTCTATTAAATGATAAAATTCCTTAAAATGGGTTTGGGTCAGGTGACATGTTAAGAATAATTAAACTGTATAATATGCAAACATCTTCTAATAAAAGATTCAGATGGTATTGTTTGAAAGACTGTTCCCACTACTCCCCCCAACATTACTTCCAACTATACTTCTGTGCGTTCAGTTCAGTTGCTCAGTCTTGTCCAACTCTTTGTGACCCTATGGACTGCAGCACGCCAGGCCTCCCTGTCCATCAACAACTCTCAGAGTTTACTCAAACTCATGTCCATTGAGTCGGTGATGCCATCCAACCATCTCATCCTCTGTCATCCCCTTCTCCTCCCACCTTCCATCTTTCCCAGCTTCAGGGTCTTTTCCAATGAGTCAGTTCTTTGCATCAGGTGGCCAAAGTATTGGAGTTTCATCTTCGCCATCAGTCCTTCCAAGGAATATTCAGGACTGATTTCCTTTAGGATGGATTGGTTGGATCTCCTTGCGGTCCAAGGGACTCTCGAGAGTCTTCTCCAACACCACAGTTCTGTGCGTGGTTCTTTGCATATACAACTGTCTTGGCACATATAGATTTTTGAGTTCCCCCTTTACTTTTCTATTCAATTACCAAATTCATTTTGTCAATAAAGCCGTACATGTACCAGACTTAAAAGGATAAATAATGTTTACTTCCTCCAGCTAGTTAGTAGTAAATTAACAGTTGAAACAAGAAGTTAAACACATGTATCTCATTAGGGAATCTCTTCTACGGCCCTATTACTCCTGTCCACAGGTGGGTGATTCTTCGTTAGTGTCCAGGGGAATAGAGGAGATGTGCCACACTCCGTCCAGACCCTTAATTTGTTTCTATCCCATACTATTATTTTTATGGTCAGAAAGAACAGGGCACCTGAAGCAGATTTTGATGCTCTTCAAACATGCCTTATCTTCTCTTCTTTCCTTCTGGTCTTATTCTCCCATGATTGCAGCTGATCTTTTTTAAAGATTTTTTTTTTGATGTGAATCATTTTAAAGTCTTTACTGAATCTGTTACAATAGTGCTTCTGTTTTATGTTTTGGGTTTTTGGCTGTGAGGCAAGTGGGATCTTAGCTCCCCCCACCCCCTCCCTGATCAGGGATCACACCTGCACCTTCTGCATTGGAAGGCGAAGTCTGAACCACTAGACTGCCAGGGAAGTCCCGGTTGTTGATTTTTGAGATAAACCATACATTTATTTGACAAGTGTAGTCATATTTGTCTAGTGGGTTACACCCAAATGTCAGTGAGCACTGATTTCCTGGCATTGTGGCACACTGAATTCTATAGACAGAGAGACTATCTCTCTGTGGCTGTAGCAAATGACTTCATCCAGCTAACCTTAGGATCCTCGAATAAAATGAGGGTAATAAGATCTACCTTATATATGGCTAGTGTGAGGAAATAATGAAATAATGTATGTAGTATGTAAAATTCCCTAGTATAATCTCTCAGTAAAGTGTGATTATTATCACAATAGCATCAGCACTTGCCTTGAGGATGATGGGGGACACAGGGAAAAGCTTGTAAATCTTTTTTTTCCCCCTCCCTGGAGAGTTTTTGCCTGTACTCTTTCCTAAGATCTGAGCACTTTCTCTTTTCCTCACCTGACCAGGACCTTCACGTTTAGGCTTCAAATTAACTCCCAGTGAGGCTTTCTCAGGCCAGCCTGTTTAAATTAGACTCTCTTCCCCATTTCTTTCTTTTTATGCTTAGACTTTGATTTTCATATTAGTTTTAGATTTATAGACTAATTGAGCTAGACAGTATGCAGAGTTCTTAGGCAGCCCCTGTGTTGTTTCTCCTAGGATTAGCATATAGATAATACGTTAATATAGTTAATTAATAAAGGGAGTTACAATTGTTTCAATTAATAAACCAACACTATTGAAGGCAAAGGCAACCCGCTCCAGTACTCTTGCCTGGAAAATCCCATGGACGGAGGAGCCTGGTAGGCCGCCAGTCCATGGGGTGGCTAAGGGTTGGACACGACTGAGTGACTTCACTTTCACTTTTCACTTTCATGCATTAGAGAAGGAAATGGCAACCCACTCCAGTGTTCTTGCCTGGAGAATCCCAGGGACAGGGGAGCCTGGTGGGCGGCTGTCTATGGGGTCGCAAAGAGTTGGACACGACTGAAGCGACTTAGCAGCAGCAGTAGCTATATTATTAACTGAAGTCCACATTTTATTCAGATTTCCATAGTTTTTATCTCATGTCCTTTTTTCTGTTCCAAGGTCTCATCTAACTCTCAGTAAATCTTGATGCATGGTTCAGCTTCTGGGAAGGAATTTTCTGAATTGGCAAAACCTTTTGTGGAGAAGTGGAGAAAGGAGGGATCAAACATAAAGTGACTCAGACAAGGTAAGACATTTTGAATTAGATTAAGTTCCAAGGGGTAAGTACAAAAAGTTCACAGGACAAAATCAAAACACTACAGCACAAGATAGGGAAAGGTGGAGTTCAGCTTCATGTGGTGACCTTCGTAGAACTAGATGAATGAGTGCTGATTTATTTATAGAACCAATAAGATAGTGGGACCTAGAGAAGGCCAAGGGCAGGAAGTGGCCTGTTAGCGTTTCCCTGTGCTGGTCTGACCCCAACTGTGGCCACTCTGTGTCTCCCCTTTAAGGAGGATGTGGGGAACTGGCAGAACTCCAGAGAAGAGCAAAAATGTAATTAAGGCTTGGGAAACAGGGCTGAGAGCAAAGGCCACAGAGCTGTGGGGTTATTTAGCTTAGAGAATAAAGGTCTAACAGATTGGAAGGGTCATTATATGAAAGACATCGGTTGTTTTCCATCTCCGCAAATGACAGGACAAGAGGAAAGAAGTTTATACTGCACTCTAGAAGGTTTGGGGCTGTGAGAATTATTACCAAGGAGACTGTCAGGCTCACACTAGCATCTGAAAAGAAAAAGGATTTATGTACAACTATGGGGATACAGGGCCTTCCCTGGTGGCTCTAGTGGGAAAGAATCTGCCTGCAATGCAGGAGATGTGAGTTCGATCCCTGGGTTTGGAAGATCCCTTTGGAGGAGGAAATGGCTACCCACTCCAGTATTCTTGCCTGGAGAATCCCATGGGCAGAGGAGTCTGGTTGGCTACAGTCCATGGGGTAATGCTTTGGGGCCTCCCTGGTGGTTCAGATGGTAAAGAATCTGCCTACAATGCAGGAGACCCTGGTTTGATCTCTGGATGAGGAAGATCCCCTGCAGAAGGGAATGGCAACCCACTCCAGTATTTTTGCCTGGGAAATTCCTGTGGACAGAGGAGCCTGGCAGGCTGTGTATGATCCATAGGGTCGCAGAGCTGGACACAACTGAGTGACTGAACACAAGCACGCATGGGGATACAGCATTCACAATTACTTGGAAAGAGAAGGAAGGTAGTATTCAGACACTAGCCTCTGGGTTATTTTGAAAACAAACCACCTATCCTTTGCATAAACTCATAGTTGTTTACCATTTAAATTCAGTTATTAACAAAAGTTGGTTTGAAGGTATAGACATAAATTAGATAAGTTTGTGATTTCTTGAGATAAGGTCCTGCCCCATTCAATTCATTTTGGCTAATACCAACTAAAATGCTCACAGGTTACCTTTATTTACCATGTCTTGATAATTTTTTTTCCACTTTTTGTTACTGAGTTACATTTTCATTACATTTTAGCACATGGCATCATCAAATCCACCTAACTGTATTTTAGAGATTGTTAACTGTGCTCTTTTAGTAATGACAGGAATGTAGCAAGAACACGTACTCCTCATATAATGTTTACTTCCATAAATGGAAGAAACTCCATTCTGTGTGCTAGGTATTGAGAATAGTACAACTTCAAACCCTCAAGAGTGCATTTGCTAGAGCTATAAACAAGATAAACATAGAATATTAGCCATGAAAGCGGACTATGCACAGGAGAAAACAGAAGCCCAAGGATCTTGGTGAAAATTGGATTCTTTCATCAGTCCGTAATCCGAGTCATATAATCTAAAGTAAATGAAGTCCTTTCTAGTATTGATTAGATGAGTCTGTAACGGCGGCTCCCTTTGTCGCTTTGGTTTTGGAGATGTGTATTATAATGCTTGAAAGCTGGGAACATCTTTTGGACTCTCTTTTCCTTTAGTTTGTCCTTAGCGTGCCTGCATGCGAAATCGCTTCAGGCATGTCCAACTCTGCGACCCCATGGGCTATAGCCTGCCAGACTCTTCTGTCCATGGAATTCTGCAGGCAAGAATTTTGGAGTGGATTGCCATGCCCTCCTCCAGGGGATCTTCCTGACCTGAGATCGAACCCATGTCTCCTGTGGCTTCTGCATTGCAGGTGGATTCTTTACCACTGAGCCGCCAGGGAAGCTCTTATAAACACAGAATCACTGGTAAAGAAAGAAGGAAGGGTAGCACATATTTCTATCAGCTACTTGGGCTTTTCAGCAAGATGCCAGCTTTCAAGTCAGCAAAATTGCCTTAGAAAGGCCCTCAAAGTTAGCGATACTTAATTCTTTGTTTCCTCCAAAGTGGACATAAATAAATGTTTTCCCTGCTTTAATGCAGACTGTCTTTCTGCATTAAAGAATGAGAGAGTCAAGGCCAACCCCACATCCATTGTCTTTGATATGGTTGTAGTTTTCTGATGATGATAAACCCACAAAGCAAGTTTGACTCTATGATCTGACAGAAAAGGTTTTGTTCAAAGTGAGTTGTGATTACTTCGATAGAAATATACTTTGAAATGTTATTTCTGGAATGTGTCATATTGTGATATATAAGTCTGGAAGGAGATATATTCCTCCTTCCCCCAAATTAAATCATCCTGATACCCAAGAAATGTTAACATTTTGGTAAACATTCCTTCTAATGTCTCTATGTGTTTATTTTGTCCATCTATGTCTGTGTGTGTATTTATGTAAATGATACAGTATTCTGTTGTGCCCTGTTTTTTACTCAGTGATCTGCCATGGAAATTTTCTTTCCTTTAGTAAGTGTCAAATTCCTTTTAACAGCTACATAACCGCCCAGTGTTTGGACATATCAGAATTCAATTCCCAAATAATGGATATTAGATTGTTTCTAAAGTGAAATGTTAGTTGTTCAATCATGTCTGACTCTTTGTGACCCCCTGGACTGTAGCCCACCAGGTTCCTCTGTTCATGGAATTCTCCATGCAAGAATACTAGAATGGGTAGCCATTCCTTTCTCCAGGGGATCTTCCCAACCTAGGAACTAAACCCGGGTCTCCTGTATTGTAGGCAGATTCCGAGGCTTAGCTGGTAAAGAATCCGCCTGCAATGCAGGAGACCTGGGTTCGATCCCCGGGTTGGGAAGATCCCTTGGAAGGGGAAAGGCTACCCACTCCAGTATTCTGGCCTGGAGAGTACAGTCTGTGGGGTCGCAAAGAGTCGGACACGACTGAGCAACTGTCACTTTCACTTCCTTACCATCTGAGCCACTTGGGAAGCCCCAGGTTGTTTCTAGTTTATGATGACAATAAGCAAGCGCTGAGTTAACATTCTTGTATCTTTATCTGAAGAACTTACCAGTAGAATAGACGAATTCCCAGAAGTCTGATCTATGTCACTCATTCGCTTTCCAAAAACTTTTTTGTTTTATCAATTTTCATTTCTACCAACAGCATTGGAGAATATGGTAGCAGATCCTTCAGCTCACTGACCTGAAAGTCTTCAAATATTCAGTCCTAATAAACATTAATTTTGGCAGACAGGTGTCAAGTGTTCTTACTGAGTAGATCAAAACAGACGTGACATTAACAATTAAGAAGTCTTTCCAACTGTTTGCCAAGCTGTCAGAAAAAAGTTTCTTTTCCACACTCCTACACACAATACTTTGTATATCGCTCTCTTGAAACATATTTGACTTTGTCATATATTCTTAGGTGTCTTTCCAATTGAAATATTAGTTCCCTGAAGACAAGAATTGTCCTGCAACCCTGCAAGGATCTTGTAAACTGTGCCTGTCTGTCCCACAATAAACTTTGTGGATGAACAACCACAAAATTTTCCGTTTGCTTCTCCCTCATTTAGCAGCTTCCACCTCCTTCTTTTCCTTTGGCTTTTGAATATAAGAGTAATATTTGCCCAGGGCAAACAGACTTGGAGCTTTGGAGGCAGTATTGTGTAATGGATGTTAAATCAGCCAGTTTAACTTTTGGCTTTCTCATTTGTTAGCTCTATAACCCTGGGCAAATTGCGTAACTCTTCTAAATCCTAATTTTCTTCTCTGTAAAATGAAGATAATATTTGACTTCAAAAAGTACAGATTAAAGGAGATTGTATTTTAAAACCTTTAGCATGGTGCCTAGTATAATACTTAATAAATAGTAGCTGTAACTGTTATTTCATCAAAGCAACTGATATACTAAAAAAAAAAAAAAAACCAAAACCCAACCCACCAAACAAAACACAATGTCACTGGCTATTTCTGTCTTCTACTCTAGTGGACACATTAACTTCTGGATTGGCAGCAACCAGAAGCTAGAAGTTAATGTTGATTAGGTCTGAGATGCTTAACAAAATCAATCTAAAACATATTTGTAGATAAAAATTAGGTCTTTCTTTTTCAAAACTAAAAGAGGTGCTCAGTTTATTGAAATAAGGGAAGAATAGGATTGGGCCAAGTAGAAGTAAATATCGAGGATTTTATTTGATTAAAAACTGAGTTTAGATAGTCTCTAGCCTTAAGTACCTCATTATACAAGTCCAGGGAATTTTTTAAAAAATGTGAAAGTTGAACTATTGTGATCTTTGTTCTTTCCTAACTAGCAACTGACCTTTTGTAATGACAACAGTCTGTAACCTTTTTTGCACTCGGACCATTTTGGGTTTTCACCAGGCTTGCCTCATTATACTTGAGCATATATATGTATCTGAGCTTATTTTCCATGTAACCATTGAGTCTTACAAATGTGGGAACATCTTATGGATCTGCTCATTAAAGCGTTGATCAGGTCTCCGTATTTGCTGCTAGAGGTGGCTCAGAAAAATTTAGCATCACTCGTGTGTCATATTTTCAATACTTTCTTCCCTTCACCTGAACTTCTTGTATATTAAGCTGATGATAAACAGTGAGTGTTCTTCTAAAAAAAAAAAAATCTATGGCATCAAAGGTGGCAACATCTTCTGCACATAATAAGTATTCACAAATCTTTTCAAAGATAGCTCTCTTTGAAAAGCAGAATTAAAAAAATGATGAGTAAAATATATACTTCATGAGACCAAGTGCATATCCTCTTCTATGGAAGCAGACACATTTCTCCCCCTTCCTCTAAGGAAGCCAAATCCTGATTCATTTTTCTTTCAAGACTCAGCAGAAACACAATGCCTCGTTTTGTAGAGGCTTATTACAACACAGTGACAGCACTATAATTTCCTTCAGGGCAAAGTGCTTCACTTGGCTTTAGGCCAGCTAAGCTCTGTGTCATTTAGCACTTCTATAGCTTCTGACAGAGGCGACTACCCTCACGTTTGTGCGTTCTATATTCCTTTAGGAAGCATTTTTAAAAACGTTGTTTTAAACGTTTAGAAGCAGCAGTTAGATTACGTACGTGCCAGATTTCTTTTCCTTTATGCAGACATTCAGACAGTCCACAGACCATTGCAAGTGACTGTTCCACCCACTTCTTCTGAGGCCAAAGCAGTCTTAAAATGTTTGGCATGCAGGGGGCCTTTTGTCAAAGGAAACCTGTAATTGTAAAATTCCTCCTTGGTCTCATTGTTCACATAGACCTACATAGAGTTCCCTTGCCTTTTTCTGGTTATGCTATGTGGTCAGTCTTGATGTTGTTCTGAAGAAGTTATAGACAGTTAAGTAAACATCTTATGGAAATAGCTAAGATCTAAAGCTAGAAACACTTCATATTTTTTGTCTATTGAAAAAAAAAGGCATATTTTTTTTCTCAGAAGCCTGTGACCCTACCCCGCCCCATGCCTTGTTATCACTGTGGACTTTTGCCCCAGGAGACTATGTCTCTACATAAAAGTTGTGTAATCCTTGTTTCCTGAATGGGACCTACCTAAGTGCTTACACATAATAATCACCTCCCACGTGGACAGGCACGGTGGCTGCTGTGTGAGGGAAGGGGACATTCCAGAGACATGAGGGGAGGAGTCCACAGAGGCAGGCACAGCTGTGGAGCAGGTCTCTGATCCAACAGCCAAGCTGAGTCCAGCCAATTAGAGACATTGCATTCTCTGTTAGCAATCCTGCATGACATGGCAAGCATGCTGAGACTGCTTCCAAAGATTTCCCTCCTTTTGGCTTAGACTGGGGGTGGGATGAGGATAGGAAACAAGAAGTCTAAAGGGAAAAACAAATGATTTGTTTCTTCATTTATTGACTACAAGCTCAAACATTGACTAGGTGCTCTTTGTTGGGCCAGGTACTGGGCTCAGCATTTTACTTGTAATCTCTTTCTTAATTCTCATAATACCATCAAACAGGTAAGTTTTAATCTTCATTTAGCCGTGGAGGAAACTGAGCCTTTGGAGAGGCTGAGAAACTTGTTCAAGGTCACACAGGAAGAGGCAAAGCTGGGACAGTGTGCTGCTAGCAGGCCAAGCATGTGCTCTTAACCACTGCGCTACACTGCCTCCCTGTGTTAGGACATCTTTTCTCCCCAGCACAGTGGAAGCTAAGTAGAAGATAAGAAGTCTGCTAGGTGGTAGATATCAGCAGGCACTATTTCTTTGTCATTGTATTAATATTATGTTATTATAGTTCAGAATGTTAAATGGTTATATTTATACAAAGCAACTGAGAAACTTAAATTGGCTTGAGCAAATGTAATTTGAGCTGTTTGTGATTATAAAATGCGATGATCATGATGGCTGTCTGTTGGCCTCTGTCTGTCTCTGATTTTCTGAAGTGAGCTTTTGTTTGGCAGGAACAGTTGTTAGGGAGCAATACCAGCTGCAAGGGAACAATTCTTGACGTTACCTCCTCCCCAATCTCTGTCTTCCCTCCTCACAACCTCTGCTCCTGGCAAGTTTACTGTGGGACAGATACAGTTTACAAGATCCTTGCAGGGTTGCAGGACAGTTCTTACCTTCAGGGAACCAACATTTTAATTAGAAAGACACTTAAGAATATAAGCCAAAATCAAATATGTTGTAATAGAGCAATATACAAGGTATTGTGTGTAGGAGTGTGGAAAAGAAACTTTTCCACAAATACTCTTAGTTTGAATGGATATTGCCAGGGACGGGAAACTCTCATATTTATTTCTCTGGTACAATTTACTGAAGCCAAATCTTCTTCAAAAGAGGACCCAGCATTGTATCTGGCTCAGGGGAGGAGAAAGTCTGTCTATGCTGTTTAGTTGGAAGATAGAGAGACAGAAGGAGAAGAACACTTTGGGAGTTTTGAGCACTCTGATGTTCACAGTCTTCTATTTTTGGCAACCTGAAGGACATCTCAAAGCAGAAACTGGAATTCAGAGAACTTCTGAGATCATATAATGTTCTCTGTTGATGACATTAGATTTAGGGTTGATCTAATTTACTCTTGAGAGTCCCTTGGACTGCAAGGAGATCCAACCAGTCCATTCTAAAGGAGATCAGTCCTGAGTGTTCTTTGGAAGGAATGATGCTAAAGCTGAAACTCCAGTACTTTGGCTACCTCATGCAAAGAGTTGACTCATTGGAAAAGACCCCGATTCTGGGAGGGATTGGGGGGAGGAGGAAAAGGGGACGACAGAGGATGAGACGGCTGGATGGCATCACCGACTCGATGGATGTGAGTCTGAGTGAACTCTGGGAGATGGTGATGGACAGGGAGGCCTGGTGTGCTGCGATTCATGGGGTCAGAAAAAGTCGGACATGACTGAGTGACTGAACGGAACTGAACTGAATTTACTTATATGAGTTTGAACAAACTCCAGGAGATGATGGACAGGGAAGCCTGGTGTGCTGCAGTCCATGGGGTTGCGAAGAGTTGGATATGACTTAATGACTGAACAACACAAATTTACTTTGACTACTCAGTTCTGAAAATGGCCTCTGGGGTGCAGAATCCATCCTTAAATTAAGCCTTCTAACTCCATATTTCCTGCAAGGGAATATGTTTGGATAATCAAAATCAGGTAACCATACAGATAGCCAAGATCTGTGTGTATTCCCCAGGTCTTGCACAAAAGCATAAAGCTTTCTGTTATATTGGAGGTTCTCAATCTTCCGTGTTTGTAGCATGCTTTCAAGTGCCGGAATTATTGGCAACACAAAGGGCTTCAAAGAATAAAATCTATACCACCATCCACATAATAATAAAACAGTATCTCATGGTGTTCATAAAAATAACTACAGCAGGTCACAGCTTGTGTGCTTGCCTTTCTGTGCCATGTCTTAGGTTCAAGGACAGCTGTTTCCTGCCCTTACTGTGATGTCTAACATGTTTATGGAAAAAACTAGTTACATGTTTTAAAAAACATACAGTCTTTCTTTGTTGCTGGTCTGCTATTACTCTTTGCAAGATGAATCTTGACTTCTTAGTGACAGTATGTATACTCAGTTGCATCAAATATTAATTTTTTTTTTCAAAATTTGGTGAAGGGTTCAGTTTCTGGGGTGGTACAGCATAATGTTTAGAAACCATTGCCTTATATACTTGAAAAACAAATCACAATAAAAGGAAGAACAGAATGAAAAACCAAAAATACATCTGGAGGGAGCTTGCCCAAATGGCTCTACACTGGCCTCTGAAGCAGACCTTTATCCTTCTCTGGGTGGGGTGACAATGCTTTTCATGGTAGTGACACTGAGCTGACTGCTCTGGGAGACATTTAGACATGAGTTAGCTTGGTAGAGGCTGGATAATGAGCCAAGAATTTCAAAGGATTCTCATAGTTTGATGATTTAGAGGTGGATATGTGGAAAACAGTATTAAATATATATACTTTAAAGTTGTCACTTGTTTGGTATTAAAGGATCAGGTTGACAAGTGCCTGGCATGCATTTAGAGAAGCTTGTGGTATTATCACTCCATGTTCAAAGTTCCCCAAGTGATTCAAAGGAGATTAGGCAAGTTTATTTTATTTATATGCACATTAATTTAGGAATTCAGCTGAAAAACTTTCTTTCCCTTTTTCTTAAAGCAAATATTTTTAGTCAATCCCTTTTAAATACTGCAGAATTCATTCCTCAACTTTCTTAGTAGCATAGGCAAATGTAATTCTGTGTAGTTTTGAGAAATAGGCCAGAAAGAGAAGGGACGAATAAAACCCAGCATATGTCAGAGTTAACCTGTGCCTAGCACTTATATGGGGTGTGGCTGGACCAAAGCTACCTGGTTCAAACATTTGTTGATGGTCTGCCATGTACTGAGTCTAAATTTTAAACTCTGGGGATATAACAGTAAGGGGATAAGTTTGCATTGTCCCTGATCTTAAATTTTACTAGAAGGGATGAATAATTAGCAAGTATAAGACATGGTAGAAAAGGAGGAACAGAGAGTCATGGGGTGGAAAGGGAGACACCAGGGCTAATTCATAATGGGCACTTAGATGAACCATGTGGGTATCTGTGCCAACTGTATTCCAGGCTTGTTGCTGTCGTTCAGTTGCTAAGTTGTGTCCAGTGCTTTGTGAACCCACGGACTGCCACATGCCAGGCTACCCTGTCCTTCTTTATCTCCCAGAGTTTGCTCAAACTCATGCCCATTGATTTGGTGATGCCATCCAACCATCTCATTCTCTGTTGCCCCCTTTTCCTCCTGCCCTTAATCTTTCCCAGCATCAGGGTCTTTTCCAATGAGTCAGCTCTTTGCATCAAGTGGCCAAAGCATTGGAGCTTCAGCTTCAACATCAGTCCTTCCAATGTCTATTCAAGGTATTCCAGGCTGAAGAACATCAAAGGCAAGGAAGCAGAGGTGGCAGCATGACTGGCAAGCTCAAGAGTAGCAAGAAGACCACTGTGACTGTTTCGGAGTGAGCCAGGATGGCACTGGTTAGGTGATAAGATGGAGGGTGTGGGGAGAATCACGTTGGTCCTTATTATAGATCTCTGTAGGACTTGGCTTTTATTCTGAGTGAGAGAAATCCACTGGAGAGTTTCAAGCAGAGGAGTGACATCATCAGGCTTCTATTTTGGTTGCTTTGTGGGAGACATGGTGGCAGGGAGAGTGGGTGGGAGGCTATTTTGATAATCCAGGTGGGAGACGATGGTGGCCTGGACCCGGATGGTAGTGGTGGTAGCGGTGAGAAGTGGTCAGACTCTGGCTGGATTTTAAAGATAGAACTGATGAACGTGGAGTGTGAAAGAAAGAGACAAAGACGACTCCAGGGTATTTGCCTCTTGAAGCCCAGGCAAAGTTTACTCCCCTGGGCAGGACTTCTAGATGTGAATTGTGGGTGGACTGTGGGGAGTGAGGGCACAAGGAGGCAGGATATACTCAGAATGGGGATTTAGGCGGCCTGTTTCTCAGTGCCAAATTACAAACAGCTTTGGTTCAACCTACCCCTTCAGTACCCAGAGTCTGTAATGATGTTTGGGAAACCTCAAACCCAAACCAGAGCATTTTCCCCTGCAATTCTGAAGGCAGTTCTGGTTACTCCTCCTCAAGAATGAGGAAGGGTAGAGAGGAGGGTATAGAGGGAACATTGTTTAAACACCTGGAGGGCAGACAAAGAAGTCTTTTCTCTGGAAGAATGAGGAACAGTTCAAAATTTGCAAACTAATGAAGGGCAGGGGGAAAAAACACAGATTTTTTTTCACCATTCCTTTCAACATTAGAATTTGTCTCATTAAGCTTAAAGAGTTAGTATTTAGGCAGTGAAAAGGATCTATTATTTTGCACAGTAGATAATAAATAAATAGAACTATGCTCCAAGGATGATACAGTTTGACAATATAGAATTTAGAAGAGTTTAGAAAATTCAGTGATGGTGTATATAATAAATTATTATGCAAACTAGGGATTCAGTTTTACTTTCCCAAAATTTTTTGAGTATGTGTTTTTGTTTATTATACTAACTACTATTTGAGATATAGTAATAAGTAAAATACAAACCCTTTGCTCAAGAGTTTATAATCAACTGTAACCAATCAGTTGAAGCTGAAACTCTAATACTTTGGCCACTTGATGTGAAGAGCTTTGACTCACTGGTAAAGACCCTGATGCTGGGAAAGATTGAGGGTAGGAAAAGCAGGTGACAGAGGATGAGATGTTTGGATGGCATCATCGACTCTTCGGACATGAGTTTGAGCAAACTCTGGGAGACAGTGAAGAACAGGGAAGCCTGGCGTGCTACAGTCCATGGGGTTGCAAAGAGTTGGACACGACTTAGCAACTGAATAACTGCCACCACCACCACTACCCCAACACACTTCATGTCCCTCCAAGCAATTGATACCTGAATTCCTAAAATGGGACATGGTCTCTCATGCCTTTCTATAGTCTTTATCTGTTTCTGAAAAACCCTTCATGCCCCTCTCTTCCTGATAGCAAGCTTAGCTACTCCTGTGGAAAGTCATCCTAATGCCCCAGGCTGGATTATGTGCTTCTTCCCTGTGCCATGGAGACCAGCTCTAGCACACACTGGTAAGTTTATTAAAAACATTTCTTTACATTAATGTAACAGAGTTCTAAGTCCTGTAAAGAAAGGAGAAATATTAAGAAAACCGAGAAGCCTTCATAGAGAAAGCAGTAGTTGAAATGCTCCTTATGGATGGAGAGGGTTTTGGAGGCGGAGAACATGCCAGGCAGAAGTTACAGTCATGAACAATGGCAAAGCAGTACTCTGGTGGCTCATTTGTCCAGGAGCATTGTGGTGGAGAATTCACAAGCTGTTGCAGTGGGACAGGTTGGAGAAGGAAATGGCAACCCACTCCAGTATTCTTGCCTGGAGAATCCCATGGACAAAGGAGCCCGGTGGGCTACAGTCCTTGGTGTCGCAAAGAGTTGGACACGATTGAGTGACTAAGCACGTGGGACAGGTCCATTTTCTGGGGGTTTAAATAGCATGTTAAAATATTTGCTCCATTTTGTATGGGAATGTTAACATACAAATCATTCCAATGGGTTACTTTGGAAGCAGAGTGTACAGTATATTGGGGGTCAGAAGAGAGGGAGGGACTGGATACGTGGAACCATCTCTGGGTTTCTGGAATAATTCAGACAAAAGGCAGTGGTGATAGTGGGAATGTGTATGAATATAAAGGACAGTCACTAAATGTGGAAGTTGGGAAAGACGAGATAATTCAAGATGACTCAGATAATTGAAGATGACTCAGTCATCAGAAGATGACCCTCCTAGTATCTAGGAAAGAGGAGCAGGCTTATCAGAATATTAAGTCCAGTTTGGACACATTGGGTTTGAGAGGCATGTAGGTGGAGATCTCTAGCAAGCACTGAGAAATATGGACCTGGGAATCAGATCAGAACTGGCACATTTGGGAATTTTTTGTCTATAAAGGATCATCAGAAGTACAAAGTCCAGGAAGATGAGACGCTCCAGTCAGATCCACACATAAAGGCTTTATTCATAGGGCAAGAAGAGAACATGGAGCCTGTAAGGGAGATAGAGACAGAAGCAGAAACTAGAGCCAGATGAAAGGACATATTGGACGAGGCAAAATGGGAGCCTAGACTGGGATGGTACCAATTTCAGATCAGAAGAGAAGCCAATGAGAATGAGGGCTAAGAAGGCAGGAGTGAAATTGATCATTAGTAGGACGATTGTGGGTCTTTCCAGGCAGTGCTAATGGTAAAGAACCTGCCTGCCAATGCAAGAGACATAAGAAATTTGAGTTTGAGCGCAGGGTGGGGAAGATCCCCTGGAAGTGGGTATGGCCACCTGCCGGGAGCCACCACGGGAGATCCCACCCATGACAAGGTCATGTGGAAGAGAACTGTTAAGCAAGGCTTCAGAACTCAACGGGCTCCCTAGGCTTTCTCGAGCATCTACCCCCAAACCAGAATCTGTCCGTTTTACTGTTTCATGACTTTCACCAACTCCTCTGACATTAACAGGGGGCTATTCCTGACCCCCTTTCTCTGGAGAAAATCAACTTAGGGCTATAGCTAAGAAGTCTTCTGGACATGAGAAGAATATTTCCAATCAAAACCCCTCTGTTAGCAGTTTAGCTTGCTTGGCAGATATATCCAGACTCTTAACAGCTACACATGTGATTATTTACAGCCTCCCAACTGTGAGAGGCACAGAAAGCCTAAAACATAGAGCCTTTCAAAGAGTTAAAAGTCATTAGAGTAGTGCTAATGTAGGATTTCATTATTGGGCCAATGCTTGTTGCTAAGTTCCCATATCTCTTATCCACTGTGCACCTGGGAGTGCATTAGTTAACATAGTTAGAAAGTAAGAAAAACAAGTGTAGCCTTGAAATTAACCATATCAGACTTTTGAGCTAATTGGTTCTTTCTTGTAACTCACTGCACCTTTGCTTCGTGAGACTGTAACTCTGTTTAATACTTTTTGAGGCTGACGTAGATTAGAAATATAAGAAAAAACATTTCAAGGGAAAATAAGTTTTCTGGTTGAGAAGCCTTTATCAAAAGAGGGTCATAAAATGTTCACAGGCCTCCAAGGCCAGAAGATAATGTACACAAGATTGTTTATGGGAAAGGTTTGCAGAAAAAAATCCCGGTTTTGATAAAGACAAAACAGATGTAATGTTTGGGCTGACTCTGTATGACTTTGCATCTTTCATTTCCCTCTGTGTACAAGTAAAGGTATAAAAGACCCTTTTGAAAATAAAAACAACGGGCCTCACTTGAAGAAGCTTGGTCACCCCGTGTTTTTCTTTTTTCTCTTTTTTTTCTCTCTTACTTTCTTTTTCAGGCTGATCTCTTGGAGCATAGAGGCTCCCTGCGTTCACTTATTTGCACGGGTTTCTAAGACCTGAATGGAAAGACGTTCTGCGTCTTCACTCCCTCGGGAGACCAGGAAGGCACCTGTGGCCTCCGTGAACAGGGCAAACTTCTTGTTCGAAGTTTTATTGGCTTTCTATGTAAACCAAGGAATATCAGCCACTTTCTCTCCTCTATTTTCTTATCTACAATATTCTTTCCTCATCTCTCTCTAAATCATCCGCCGCCGCCGTTTTTCCTTCAGGTTCCCCTGGATCCTGCGGGGGCTGGACCCCGGCAGCCACCCACTCCAGTATTCTTTCCTGGAGAATCCCATGGACAGAGGATCCTGGTGGGCTAAGTCCATAAGGTCACAGACACTTGTACACGACTGAAGTCACGGAGCACTCACACATGCAGGAAGTCGGTGTCTTTGAGGAAAAAAATATTTTGGTTTATAGTTACGGGTTCCGAAAAATTGCAGAGATTGAGTTGGGATAAATGAGGAAGTTGAAGCAGGGGGCATAGATTCCAAGAGATGTGATGAGAGATGAAATAAGAGTTGAGGATTGCGGTGAGACATTAATGATTTCAGCATTGGTATAGAAACATGGGTTAGGGTGGGATGGTGTTGGAATACGGGATGGTTTAGAAGCTCCCAGAGGAAATGGGAAAGAGAACTGAGAGCACGTTAGGGGAGATTTGCCTTTCATTAGAGAGCTGCACCCTTTTTTTGCTAACATGGCAAATAGAAGAGGAGCATTTCTTTTTACCATAATGGGGAACAACCTTGGCTTCACACAGTCCATACATGAACTGTACTCACAGAGACAAAATATTCACACTAAATGATCAACCACTTGACATTGTCTGGCAATTGTCATTTCTTAACTTTTCTTAGAAGTCAAAAGCGTTTAACAAATGAAATGTGAGTATGTTAGTCTCTTGAAAACCCCACTTTTAAAAAAATATATGACCGAGAAATGTCAAACTGCTGAGGTAAAAGAAAAGCACATGGTGTTTTAAAGGGTAGGAAACCAAGCAGATGTTGTTTATCAAACGTCTATTTATCCATCTTTATTTATGTCTCTAAAATTTGAGGGTAATGGGAATAGATAATAATTTTGGTGTAATGTTAGACACAATCTTTATATGCTTTTTAGCTTTAGTATTCATTTTACTTTAGTATTTTGTAAAATAGAAAGAAGTTTTCACAGGTAGTTTCAAAAATAGACCCTTAACTGTATATGTATTTACTTGCTTTATAATGAAGTGAAACACACATGAAAATATCTGTGCTAAAGTGGTAGATAATTTTAAAAATTATTCATTAAAATTCCCTTCAATATGATTAGTACTTTTATGACCCCAAAAATGTTGAGAATTGATCTTTGAACCAAGTCTTTATATAAGGAGCAGTTGAGGTGGGGTTTCTTATTGCTTCGCTGGTTTGGTTCCAGTCCTGAGTTGGTACTTAGAAGATCTTTCATTAGACTATTTGGGTGACTTTTTTTCACTGGGGGTGCCAGGATATGGATGGAATAAAAAGCCTAAGGGCAAACAAGGCTGTTGCAGGTGGGTGGACATTCTCTCGAGTTGCTTTCATGTCGTTTGGCAGGAAGTGAACCGGCCACCCCCACCTCACCCCTCATCTCCTTTCTTTCTGCCCTCGCACAGACTGTTGATGATGTTCGCTAAGGACAGGCTGCAGAGTTGAGGGGTCCCTCGGAAGAAGGACTGCTTTGATCTCTGCTGGACCTCCCAGCAACCCTGATCTCTTGGGTCATGTCTCTTTTTGAGGATTCCCAGTTTGTGACGGTGTCTGGACAAGGGAGAAACACTGTGCCTGCTCTTTTGACTGTGGCGCGCTTGACTGTGTGTCCTAGTTCAGATTCCAACACACCCTATTGAAGCGGGAGCCTTACAAGTCTGAACTTTGGCTTGGGCAACTGAGAATGAAAGCATTTTTCTTTTGAACCATTTGTACTTTATAAAACACCTCAAGGGGAATGATTTTAATACTGGAGCTCTAATAAAGAACACAAGAAAAATGTGGTTTCTTTGATGAAGAAAAATCTTGAGGCATAAAACAGATGATACAAGTAACCCTGTCTCCCTAAACACTGTTACTTAACCTGTATTTAATGCATTTAGGATTCTTTAGAGATAAAACATAATGTAAGCAAAAATAGCAGAGAAGGGAAAATGATAATTTTTCCCCAGTACTGTTTATAGACACTAAGATATGGAAATTCTTCCTTGAGTGTCTATAATTCTTAATAAAATTTCCAAGAAAATCTACTTTAAAATTAAAAGTCAGAGAAGCTACTAAAGAGCTTTAGCTTCAAAGCTAAAGAGGAGAAGAATTCCACTTTCTGGGAATTCTCAGGGGCAGACAGCTAAATGGAGTATCACTTAAATGGAGTATCAAAGAAAAAATTGGTGTGTCACTCAAATGTAGCTCCATCTCCTGGAAGAGGGCATGGAAATTCACTCCAGTATTCTTGCCTGGAGAGTCCCATGGACAGAAGGGCTTGGCGGGCTACCATCCATAGGGTCACAGAGTTGGACTTGACTGAAGCGATATAGCACTTACGCTTCTATTTTCTCTAACTCTTTCTAAGAGCTGATTCTGAAACTAGGGTAGGGCTTCTGTCTTCTTTTCTGACAATTCCCAGGCCAAGTCTTTGTTTCCTCCTTTTGACCTTTTGCTCTTCTGCAGGCACCTGACGATTGTTGTTGTTGTTTATTTGTTAAGTCGTCTCCAACTCTTTGTGACCCCATGAGTTGCAGCCCACCAGGCTCCTCTGTCCATGAGATTTCCCAGGCAAGAGTACTGGAGTGGATTACCATTTCTTTCTCCAGGGGATCTCTGTTTCCATGTACGGGGAGGTAAGACCTCAATCATAAACCACGTATTCCCATCCTCTGACAGGATATGATCGCTAATAATCTAAAATCCTGATGGCTTAGGTTTAGACTTGAAGTTCTGTTGGCTTTGGGGGATTCATCCTTGATATTTTGAACTTATTGTAAGTAACAGTTCATGTATATATACTATTGAACATATCTGAGTCTGTTTTGCCCCCTTTATTGCTGTAGTGAATCTCCATCATCCTCAGATAAAGCCCACGTTCTTTTGAATGCCTGGAATCTCCTTTCCTGCATTCTTGATCTGGTTGCCCCTTCATTTCCTTATGGGTTCAAACCATTAATCAATTACAGGAAAGGTCTTGGGGCTCAGGATGTAAGCCGTCACCCCAACTCTGCTCTTGTATCACTTAGCATATCATGATAAAGTCATCAGTCATTTACTGATTCATTGGTTTAGCAAATATTTATTGAGCATTTATTCTTATTAGGTTAGTACTGTGAGCTCCACCAAGCAGGGTTGTTTGTTATAAATAGAGTTCAATAAATGTTTGTTCAACTAAAATGGATATAATATTATTTTTATCTTTAAAAAAGGATTAATTGATTACTCATGAATGAAATTGTCATTAGAGAGGCAATGTGATGTGGCTAAAAAAAAAAAGAACTCCTGTCCCTGGTGTTATAAGCAGACTAGATAAGTGCTGTGCTAAGTTGCTTCGATTGTGTCCAACTTTTTGAGACCCTATGGACTTTAGCCCGCCAGACTCCTCTGTCCATGGAATTCTCCAGCAAGAATACTGGAGTGGGTTGCCATGTCCTTCTTCAGGGGATCTTCCTGATTCAGGGATTGAACCTGTGTCTCATATGTCCATGTTGTTGTTGTTGTTCAGTCACCAAGTTGTGTCTGACTCACTGCGACCCTGTGAACTGCAGCATGCCAGGTTTCCCTGTCCTTCACTATCTCCCTGAGTTTGCTCAAAGTCATGTCCATTGAGTCAGTGATGCCATCCAAACATCTTATCCTCTGTCATCCCCTTCTCCTCTTTCCTTCAATCTTTCCCAGCATCAGGGTCTTTTCTAGTGAATCAGCACTTCGCATCAGGTGGCCAAAGTATTGGAGCTTCAGCTTCAGCATCAGTCCTTCCAATAACTATTCAGGGTTGATTTCATTTAGAAATGACTGTTTTGAGCTCCTTGCTGTACAAGGGACTCTTAACAGTCTTCTCCAATGCCACAGTTCAAAACCTTCAGTGTTATCATTAATTGATCAATCAATCAAAGTCCTTAGCATCAATTCTTCATTGCTCAGCCTACTTTATGGTCTATCACATCCATACATGACCACCGCAAAGACCACAGCTTTGACTGTATGGACCTTTGTTGGTGAAGTAATAGCTCTACTTTTTAGTATACTGCCTAGGTTTATAACAGCTTTTCTTACAAGGAGCAAATGTCTTTTAATTTCATAGCAGCAGTCATGATCCACAGTGATTTTGGAGCCCAAGAAAGTAAAATTTGTCGGTGGTGGCTAAGAGCCTAGATTTCAGAGCCAAACTATGTCCAAATCGTGGCTCTTCTGCTTGCTACCTTTGTGACATTAGGTCAGTTTTCCAGTCTCCTTGTGTCTCATATGTGAGATGGAAATCACAACAATACTTGGTCCTCCGGGTTATTAAGAGGATTAAATGAGGAATGTACAATGAGGAATTGTTTCAGTGAGGTGCAATTAAATGAATAAGGTGTGGCTTGTAAACTCCACAGTGTTATTTATTTATTCAGATTACTAATTTTCTCAATTTCATCCTTGGTTGTGCTTCTCAAGCTTTAATGTATATACAAAGTATTTGGGGATTTTGTTAAAGTACAATTTCTGATTCCATAGGTCTAGGATGGGGCCTAATATTATGGATTTCTAACATGCTCCCAGGCATGCTGATGCCCTAGTTCACAAACCACACATTGGTCTAGTCTAGAGAAGTCGTTCTCAAACTTTACTGTGCACCAGAATCTCCTGGAGGGCTTGTTAAGACATGACTGCTGGTTCTCACCTGCAGAGTTTCTGCTTCAGTAGGTCTTAGGTGGGGCTTGATAATTTCCATTTCCAACTAGCTCCCTGGTGAAGGTGATCTGGGAAATTCACATTTGCAGAACCACTGATCCAGAAAACAGAAGATTGTTTTATTTGGAGAGCAAATTTCTTTGCTATGCTACAGGAAACAGGAATTGGAGACTTGAGATTTAGGTTCTGACTCTTAGATTTTAGTTCTGGTACCTAAAAACAGTTTGTATTATTTGTAAACAATAATTGGCACTGTGTTCTTACGGCTTTGTCTTGTCCAAGACCTGCCACAGCTGTAGCTGTAATAATCTAATCCTAATCTAGGACCCCTGACAAGGATTGCCCAGAGAGCCGATGAAATTTTGGCTCATGACCAAATGTCCTCTTCCTCAGATGAAGGTGGAAAAGAGAGGAAAATATTTCAGGAAGGTTTCCACTAGGCATTGTGAACACTGGCCCATGTTTTGATAGCTTTTGCCTGAATCACTCAGATAATGGATTCTCATCATGGACTTAATAAGGAGGGTTGGTACACTTGGAGGACAGGACTGGTTTATATGGTTATCCAGGGATTTATTCCTAGCAAATCATTGAAAAAGAGACAGGGGTAGTGGTCAAACCTTTTTCTAATTAAGGCAAAAATTAGAAAGATGCAATATCAAGATACACTGAACTAAATCTTTCTATGTTTGTTGGTACTCTAGCTCTTTTGAGTGGAGACAGTTCATGGCATCTGGTCCCATCACTTAATGGCAAATAGATGGGGAAGCAATGGAAACAGCAACAGACTTTATTTTGGGGGGCTCTAAAATCACTGCAGATGGTAACTGAAGCCATGAAATTAAAAGACGCTTGCTCCTTGGAAGAAAAGTTATGACCAACCTAGACAGCATATTAAAAAGCAGAGCCATTACTTTGCCAACAAATGTCTGTGTAGTCAAAGATATGTATTTTCCAATAGTCTTGTATGGATGTGAGAGCTGGACCATAACGAAAGCTGAGTGCCAAAGAGTTGATGCTTTTGAACTGTGATGTTGGAGAAGACCCTTGAGAGTCCCTTGGACTGCAAGGAGATCCAACCAGTCCATCCTAAATAAAATCAGTCCTGAATATTCATTGGAAGGACTGATGCTGAAGCTGAAACTCTAATACTTTGGCCACCTGATGTGAAGAACTGACTCATTTGAAAAGACCCTGATGCTGGGAAAGACTGAAGGTGGGAGGAGAAGGGGACAACAGAGGACGAGATGGTTGGATGGCATCACAGACTCAATGGACATGAGTTTGAGTAAATTCCGGGAGTTGGTGATGGACAAGGAGGCCTGGTGTGCTGCAGTCCATGGGGTCACAAAGAGTCAGACACAACTGAGTGACTGAACTGAACTTTGGTTGCATGTTTTGGAAGATTAATTGTCTTCTTATGTTGCCTGGTACTATTAGGCCAAGAAACATAAAATGTCCAGAAAACAAAATCATGCTTCCTTATCCTAAAGATGGACCAGCTGTTTATAGTCCATATTAATACAGCAGGTTGACTGTGTCAGGTTTTAGGTGCAGCACTCAGGATCTTCTGCGTGTCATGCAGGACCTTTTGTTGTGGTACGTGAGCTAGTCCATGGGCTCTGGAGTGGCTTGTGAGATCTTAGTTCCTCCATCAGGGACTGAACCTCCTTCTCCTGCATTGCAAGGTGGTTTCTTAACCACTGGACCACCAGGGATGTTCCAATGCCTATAAGCTTAAGAGAGATGAGGATTTACATAAATCTTGGTACTGTAAGTGAACTAGAATATCTGATATATTAATCATACTACCAATGTAAAGAGGGAATGCAGAGGAAACAATGACACATTCTGCTTGAGGAAGTTGGGGAAGGCTTAAGGAGGATGTAGTATGTGATTTGAAACTTTAAAAACAGTTCATTAGATGGAGGCCTGTTGAAGGGCTTATAGCTACTGACTTAATACACTGAGCCTAGAACTAAAGTTTCCACTTACTGTGCCTTGTAAGCATTGTGTTATTTTCCTCGTCAGTGATGTACAATGCAGAAAAATAGAAGTGAACTTTACTAAAGGAAATGTGTGTTACATTTTATTACATGAAAGGTCAGTGGTTGCCTAGATACTTGTTAGATTTCTGTGCCCTGATTGCTACAAGAGCTAATAAAGTTTTTTGTTGTTGACCAGATGATTGGTTTTTCTCTTGGCACAACTGTAAAATAAGTTCAAGGCTGTCTATAGTTTAAAAGACTGAGAACTTCCTAAGACACACTTCAACTCTGGAGTACATAATGGTGAATTGGTTCTTTACATCTTGCGGAGCCTCATAGATTATTTATAGTAAGAAAGTTGGGCTTTCCTGGTGGCTCAATGGTAAAGAATCCACCTACCAGTGCAAGAGATGTGGGTTCAATCCCTAGGTCAGGAAGACTCCCCTGGAGAAGGAAATGGCAACCCACTCAGTATTCTTGCCTGGAAAATCCATGGACAGAGGAGCCTGGTAGGTTACAGTCTATAGGGTCACAAAGAGTTGGGCACGATTTAGTGACTAAACCAAAAAACAGGAAGGTTGGACAAGATTTTTAAAAGAGAACTAATGGTCTAGTACTCTTGCCTGGAAAATCCCATGGACGGAGGAGCCTGGTAAGCTGCAGTCCATGCGGTCCCGAAGAGTCGGTCCCAACTGAGCGACTTCACTTTCACTTTTCACCTTCATGCATTGGAGAAGGAAATGGCAACCCACTCCAGTGTTCTTGCCTGGAGAATCCCAGGGAAGGGGAGCCTGGTGGGCTGCCGTCTATGGGGTTGCACAGAGTCAGACACGACTGAAGCGACTTAGCAGCAGGTGCAGCAGCAGTGGTCTGTTTAGATCTGAATTTAAATTGGATAGAAATCAAACTTGTTCTTTGCTCTCAGTGCTATCACACTTGCTTTGGGACCCCATTGGACTTTCATTTCCTTGACTGATTTATTTCTTCAGTTGTTAGGTTTCCTCCCTATCAGCAATCTTCTGGCATAATTTCCTTGGAGCCAGCCTAGACTCTGTAACCTAGCCTTTTGATCACTCTCAATTCGGGTCACTATAGTATCAGTTGGAACTGGCCTTACTGTCCTTCTTTGGTGTGTGCTCAGTTGCTTCAATTGTGTCTGACTTAGTGACCCCATGAACTGTAGCCTGCCAGACTTCTCTGTCCATGGGATTCTCCAGGCAAGAATATTGGAGTGTGTTGCCAAGCCCTCTTCCAGGGGATCTTCCTGATGCAGGGATCTAATCCACGTCTGTTATGTCTCCTGCATTGGCAGGCGGGTTCTTTACTACTAGTGTCACCTGGGAAGCCCCCGTCTCTGGTAAAGCTCAGCTATGTATTGCACATTTTTGCAACATTTTGTTTGAGTGTTCATAATGGAGAGAGGACCAATGTTAGCTCAGTCTGCAGCCCCGGCTCTCATGTACTTCTCAAGACACTTCTCATTTATCTTCTGCTATCATCAGCCTATGGAAATTTCTGTTGCTAATAGCAGCTCCATAATGTTGTGTTTAATTACTTAATCCTGTCCTGCACAACTTGCAGAAAGCTTTGACTTTGTTGACTACAGATTCTTTAAAGCAATCTCTTCCCTTGACTTCCAAAACACCACAGTTTACTTACTACCTGTACTGATTTTCCTTTTCAGTTTTCTTCCAGGACTTCTCATGCTTTCCCGTTTCCTATAATCAAGGGGACTTGGCCCTCAGTCTTATGTCTTTTCCCACTCTATATATCTTCACATGGTGATTTCATTAAAACTTCTGACTTCAACTATAATTTTATAAGCTTATGACTCCCAAATTTATTACCATTTTGGAAACATAGCTCAGTATTTCCTGTTACCCATTGGTATACTACTCACCAAAAGTAAAAACAAAACCCAAAATACATAGTATCACACGTCTCAGAGAGAGGGACAAGACTCCAGTGAGGAAATAGCTGCATGGTGTATCTAGGCAGACAAGTCTTAGACACCTGAATCTATGCTTCCCTGATTTGTCTCCAAAATAATCATTCAGGACTACAAAACTGTGGGAGGCTGGCATGAGGACTCTTCGAGATATTCTTTGGTCTACTTTAGAGGTTGGTGACACTAGTGGTAAAGAATCTGCCTGCCAGTGCAGGAGATGCAAGAGATGCGGGTTTGACCCCTGGATAGGGAAGGTCCCCTGGAGGAGGAACCAGCAACCCACCTCAGTGTTCTTGCATGGGAAATTCCACAGACAGAGGAGCCTAGTGGGCTACAGTCCATGGGGTTGTAAAGAGTCAGACACGACTGAGCATGCATACACTCATTATTACAGGTGAGTAGTAAGTGGCAGAGCTAGTACCAGAACCCAGATCATCCAGAGATGCTCTGCTTGCTCTGTCTCAGGACCTAGTAAGGTGGTTCACTTCCCCTAAATCCGAGTTAGTGTAACACAAGGATGTCAAGAGAAATTTCCCTTTCTCTAGATGGAATAATAAATAATAGGTGATGTCAGGAGTTTTCAGTTGTATTAATTATTACAGTTGGTACATAATAATATTATTATTTTTTTGTACATGATATTATAATATCTTCTCACATGTTGCAACTTTATAGCAATGTATACATATGTGTAGGGCTTCCCTCATAGCTCACTTGGTTAAGAATCCACCTGCAATGCAGGAGACCCTGGTTCGATTCCTAGATTGGAAGATCCACTGGAGAAGGGATAGGCTACCCACTCCAGTATTCTTGGGCTTCCCTTGTGGTTTAGCTGGTAAAGAATCCACCTGTAAGGCGGGAGGCCTGGGTTCGATCCCTGGGTTGGGAAGATCCCCTGGAGAAGGGAAAGGCTACCCACTCCAGGCTTCTGGCCTGGAGAGTTCCATGGACTATATCGGCCATGGGGTCGCAAAGAGTTGGACATGGCTGAGTGACTGTCACTTTCACTTTCTTTTCATATGTGTGTGAAAAAGACTATTAACAGAAACTTTGAAACTTTCTACTCTAATCATATGTCTGCTTTTAGCCAGTATTTATGAAGGCCATTATCCCTCTTCAGTTACTATATTTCCCTGTTTTCCCCAAGGGTCATGTGAAAGACTGTATAATTCAGAAGAGATATTTCTACATTGAGGAAAAAAATACCTCATATTTAAATCCATTCAAGTCTCTTCCTGACATCTAGGCTGTATCTAGGACACATCTGGACATTTGGAAACATCTAAATTTGAGTTTTCTAGTTTTCAGCACAACATTTAGTAAATAAAAGAAGGAGGAACTTATACTAATCATTATTTTTAAGGGAACAGCATTTCAGGGGAGCCTATACCCCTAAAGCACAACCTTTATTTCTTGCCATACATCAGACTTGCTGCATGTTAGTGGAGAAGGCTGATGTTCAACGGGTGTGGTTTTTGAGGTTGCCACACAGCCTTGACATGACTTAAAATGTCTCTCTCTGGTTGCCAGATGGCCCGAAGAAGCACCAGACACAGGCCTCATTGACCTCAGAACTTGGTGTCTTAGGACTGAAAACTCTTTCAGAGTACTCCCTGAGTTTCTGTTTTTAAATATCTGGAGACTTACACCAAGATCTTGCTTCTCTTTTCTTCCTACGTTCAGTCAAAGCAGAGGGTAAGAACTGATTTGGAGGAGCACAGAAAATGAATGTCGACATTTTGCCATTCCCCTAAGAGAACTAGCCTTTAACTGCTTTCAGGGAGAAAGTCTCCCTTTTTCCTTCTAAATCCTTTAGAAATTGTGTGAATAGAGACTTAGAGAAACCCCGGGGGAACCTCTTCTGAGAGTCTATGAATAGGCCCAGGTCTCAAGGTACCTGGTGAGGGCGGGGGAAGGAGCCTCGTGTATACTCTTCAGTCCAATTCCCCACTGTGCATAGATGCAGAAAATGCAATTTGCTTCCAGTTATTGAATGATAATGTCTTGAAAATGAGAAAAACAACCATCTTGAAGGAAAAGGCAAAGAGCATGATTTAGGGAGGGGAATTGCCTTTTCTATTTATAGAATAGAAAGAGGAGATAAATTGGTCTGAAAAGAGAAAAAGAAAATGTTGCAAGGAAGACTTTATTGATCAAACACTTTTTGAGCACCCGCTATTTGACAGAGATGGTTCTAGGTTCTGGATACATAATTATCAGTGGACTAGCACACTTTTCTCTGGCCTCATGGGCTTCCCACTCATTCCAGTGGAAAGGATGACAGAAGACAATTCAGTGTGTGTGTGTGTGTGTGTGTGTGTGCTTGCACATGCATGTGTGCTCGTGTGTATATGCATGTGTGTGTGTAGGAATCCAAAGACACTCCCCTAAAGAAGTGATGTTTAAGCCAAGACCTGAAAGAGGTAGATGAACAGTCATCAGTTTAGTTTGGCTTCACTTTCAGTGCTCTTGTTACAAAACAAGACAGAAATTTAGTTTTTTGATCTTTCATTTTCCTACTATTTGATAGTTGCCTGCCAGAGATACAATTCCAATTTCAAGAGGAGATAATTAGATTGCTATCTCTTTTTCCACCCCTTGCATAGACATCTGTTATTTCTTACATTGCCTTATTCTTATATATGTCTTATATAGCCCCTTCATGCATCACAGCCTTGTCATGGTGAAGAGTCTTGTGTAACTCAGTGAAGTTATGAGCCATGCTGTGCACGGCCACCCAAGATAGACAGGTCAGAGTGGAGGGTTCTGACAAAATATGGAATTCCAGCTGAGCTATTTAAAATCCTAAAAGATGATGCTGTTAAAGTGCTGTACTCAATGTGTCACAAATTTGGAAAACTCAGCAGTGGCTACAGGACCGGAAAAGGTCAGTTTTAATTCCAGTCCCAAAGAAAGGCATGCCAAAGAATATTCAGACTATCAGACAATTATGCTCATTTCCAGTACTAATAAGGTTAAGCTCAAAATCCTTCATGCTAGGCTTCAGCAGTATGTGAACTAAGAACTTCCAGATGTACAAGCTGGGTTTAAAAAAAGCAGAGAAACCAAAGACCAAATTGCCAACATTCATTGGATCATAGAGAAAACAAGGGAATTCCAGAAAAACATCTACTTCTGCTTCATTGTTCTTGCCTGGAAAATCCCAGGGACAGAAGAGCCTGGTGGGCTGCCGTCTATGGGGTCGCACAGAGTCAGACATGACTGAAGCGACTTAGCAGCAGCAGCAGCTGCTTCATTGACAATGCAAAAGCCTTTGACTGTGTGGATCACAGCAAACTGTGGAAAACTCTTATAGATGGGAATACCAGACCACCTTACCTGTCTATATGAGGGTCAAGAAGCAACAGTTAGAACATTACATGGAACAACTGACTGGTTCAAAATTGGGAAAGGAGTATGTCAAGGCTGTATATTGTCACCCTGCTCGTTTAGCTTATATGCAGAGTACATCATGCGAAATGCCAGGTTGGGTGAAGCACAAGCTGGAATCAAGATTGCTGAGAGAAATATCAATAACCTCAGATATACAGATGACACCACTCTTATGGCAGAAAGCAAAGAAGGACTAAACAGCTTCTTGGTGAGGGTGAAAGAGGAGAGTGAAAAAGCTTAAACCTCAACATTCAGAAAATGAAGATCATAGCATCCAGTCCCATCACTTCATGGCAAATAGATGGGGAAAAAGTGGAAGCAGTGACAGATTTTATTTTCTTTGCTTCCAAAATCTCTGCAGATGGTGACTGCAGCCACAAAATTGAAAGGTGCTTTATCCTTGAAAGAAAAGCTATGACAAACCTAAACATCATATTAAAAAGCAAAGACATCACTTTGCCGACAAAAGTCCATGTAGTCAAAGCTATGGTTTTTCCAGTAGTCATTTATGGATGTGAGAGTTAGACCATAGAGCAGGTTGAACAACAAAGAATTGATCCTTTTGAACTGTGGTGTTGGAGAAGACTCTTGAGAATCCCTTGGACAACAAGGAGATCAAACCAGTCAATCCTAAAGGAAATCAACCCCGAATATTCATTGGAAGGAGTGATGCTGAAGCTGAAGCTCCAATACTCTGGTCACCTGATGTGAAGAGCTGACTTGTTGAAAAGGCCCTGATGCTGGGAAAGGTTGAAGGCAGGAGGAGAAGGGGACAACAGAGGATGGGACGGATAGATAGCATAACCAACTCAATGGACACGGCTTAGAGCAAACTCCGGGAGATAGTGAAGGACAGGGAAACCTGGTGTGCTGAAGTCCATGTCCAGCAGAGTTGGATACGAGTTAGTGACTGAACACACATATCCCCTTTGGCAACCTTAACTGTGTTTTCTATGAGGGTTAATGTCTTAATAGTCTCTGTCTCTATAATGAGTAAATAAAGAAGTCAAGATGGATAAAGGAAAAGAAAAGAACGGTTTTCACAGCATCACCTTGCATTGAGAGAAGTATATCAAAATATCCTTCCTCCCATACAATTTTTAATCCTTAACAAATTTATTGAGCATCTACCATGTGCAGGGCCTGTGTTTGTCATGCAGATATGATGGTCAATAAAATAGACATTGTACTGGCTCTTGCTAAGTGTATAGTCTGATAGAGGAATACGGATAATAATCACTAGGGTATCTAATTCCTAAGTCTATTGAAAGAGACAATGGAGGTAAAAACATGGAACTACAAGATTTTAGCTGAATATGGACTGCAAGGAGATCCAACCAGTCCATTCTGAAGGAGATCAGCCCTGGGATTTCTTTGGAAGGAATGATGCTGAAGCTGAAACTCCAGTACTTTGGCCACCTCATGTGAAGAGTTGACTCACTGGAAAAGACTCTGATGCTGGGAGGGATTGGGGGCAGGAGGAGAAGGGGACGACTGAGGATGAGATGGCTGGAAGGCATCACTGACTCTATGGACGTGAGTCTGAGTGAACTCCGGGAGTTGGTGATGGACAGGGAGGCCTGGCGTGCTGTGATTCATGGGGTCGCAAAGAGTCGGACACGACTGAGCGACTGAACTGAACTGAACTGATAGTAGTTAAGTTTTTGGATGCAGCTCATGTTTTCTTCCCTTCTTTCTCCCATCCTCCTGTAATAATTGTTTTTAACTCAAGATTTCTCTAGCAAAAATAGCATGAATTACTGTTTATTTTAGTGATTTTATTGCTTGACTTGACTCCATGGCTAGTAGCAAAACCCATTTCGAGGTAAACACACACCTGATTTACCCCACAGTTGTTTCCCAATAGTGCTGACATTTAGTGAGTCAGAAATCCATTTTTGCATGCAAGTTTTGGAGCTCTGAAAAATTACCAACACTCACAATCAGGGGTGGGTGTTCTTGCATATTAAGAATATGAAAAGACAAATAGATACAGTGGTAGAAAATACGAGTAGTGGTCTCTCACACAGTTGTCCAAGTGTCAGGAGGACTACTCTCAGGGACTTCACGAAATAATTATACATAGCACAACATATTTTGTTCTGGCTTAAAAGACCTAAGAAAATAAAATAGCCTTTTAGTATTAGAAAGTGGACACTGTAGGAGCAAACTAACTTCTTTGTTATGGCAGGATGACACACTACTGTTCAGTTGATGTTTCACTGTCTTCTTTGAAATTTGTGGATATAAATTAGAAAAAAATTCCAGAATTCATTTCTTTTCTATTTGTTTTCTTGTTTGCCTTCCTTCTGTTTTCTTCTTTTTCCTTTCTTATTCTCTGTTCACCTCCCCTTCCCTTTCCTTCCTTTCCTTCCCTTCCCTCTTTTTTCCTGAGCGCTGTCATGTGGGTCTCTGAGCTGTGTTGCTAATATTCATGATACACATGCTATAGGCAGTAAACAAGTATGAGGGTAAGAGGGCGCACGACCCAGGGTAATGGTGTTGGAGAATCCTTCTCACAGATGTGTTATTTCTTGGGTTGAGGAAACTGCTAATAATCTGAAAAGGAAAGACTTATTTACTACTGTTGCTTAAAGTCATGCTCTTCTCTTGTAAATTTATCTTTATTGAAGTATAGTTGATTTACAACATTGTGCTAGTTCAGGTATATAGCAAAGTGATTCAGTTACGTGTGTGTGTATATATATACATATGTATATGTGTGTGTATATATGTATATGTATATATATATATTCACGCTCTTCTCTTTCTTTTTTTGACAGAAGACTAACACATTTTATTCATATTAATTTTTTTTTTTGCTATATAGTAGGTTCTTTTTGGTTATCCATTGTAAATGTAACAGTGTGTACGTGTTGGCCCCAAACTCCCTAAATTTCCCTCCCGCCATCCTTCCCTCTTGGAGATGCAGAATCTAAAAAAAAATGATACAAATGAACTTATTTACAAAACACTCACAGACTTAGAGAATGAATTTATGTTGTGCTCTTCTTGATGAAAATAAGATCTTTTGTCCTAGTCTGACTTTGAATTGCTTACCATTTTAATAAAAATACTACAGCTGAATTGAGAAGAATAAACATAGAAAGTAAAGGAAGATGGCATAAAAGAAATGAAAAAAGAGAAGTGTGAAACACCACTGACATTGTCACCCCTAAAGCAGATACTTCCTCAAACCAATGTGCTGCCTCTGCTCACCTCTCTGGCCACAGATAACAGCCCGATAAGAACGGTATAAAGAAGCGGTGAGTAGAACAGTGGTTACCACAGGTGGAGAAAGTGGGCAGATGGTGGTCAAAGTATATAAACATGCAAGACATGTCGTCTAGAGAGCTAATGCACAGCATACAGCTGCAGTTCACCATACCGTACTGAATACTGAAAATTTGCTTAGAGAGTAGGTTCAGGTGCTCTTACCACATGCACACGAAAGGTAACTGTCAGGAGATGACATGTTCGTTGGCTTGACAGTAGTAATCATTTCAGTATGTATATGTATATCAGACATGTTGTATGCCTTAAATATATATAATTTGTATTAAAAACATATATAAGATGCACTTCATATGCTCTAAATCATGAATTCTTGGCAGGATGATTTCATCCCCAAGGAGTTGATGACTAGTTTACATCCAGTGTATCTATTGTGTTAACATTTCATGGAGGAGGGGAGTGATTTAAAATATGCCTAAAAAGGTCCTTCGGGGAAGGCAATCGTGAAAACCAGTGCTTGAGAAACACTGCCCTTGATGGTATCTTTGTAGAGGAGATAATTTATCTCTGGTGAAATTACTTAAATCTTGAAGAATTTGATATTTATATTACAGCATCAACTAGGAAATTACCATGATTGGATGAAGTCAAAATAGTAGCATAACTAGTAAGTGATGGATGAGCTTGAGGCAAATTGATAGGCCCCTCAGTAACCTTGTGTGCATGCATGCTAAGTCGCTTTAGTCGTATCCAACTCTTCATGACCCTGTGGACTGGAGGCCATCAGGCTCCTCTGTCCATGGGATTCTCCAGGCAAGGACACTGGAGTGGACTTCTGTGCTCTCCTCCAGGGGATCTTCTTGACCCAGGGATTGAATCCCTGTCTCTTAAGTCTCCTGCATTGGCAGGCAGGTTCTTTGCCACTAGTGCCACCTGGGAAGCAGTAGCTTCTCTGTAAATCTAACAAGCCAGGACCCAAACAGAGTTTTCACATTGGCCATAAAAAAGTGGTAGGAGGTAAATCCATTTTGCTTATTTACTGAATCTGTAGTTTTCATGTGTACATGTGCAGTAGCCATTCTTTTAATTCACTTGACAGATTGGCAGAGGTTCTCCATACCCTCTGTGATCCATCCTGGCTGATGTCTGTGGCACTTGGAAAACTCCAGGCTAATAGGCTACTCCTTGTTACAGCTTATGCTTATGTTCTTCCCAGTTGAGTCATATGCTTACCATATGACTTACCAGGTTTGTTCCTGAGCCTGTTAATTTATCATTTGCATGTGTTACTATCTCAGTTATTACACAACAAAATAGCAGGTAAGCCTAAGAAAGCAAACAGAAAGAGGATTATCGTTTCTACAAGCACCAAGATGAATGCTTTAGAAAGAACCAGTAAAGTAACAAATTAAAGTTGAGAAGAGTCAAGGAGGTTGTAGGCTTGTCCCCAGCCATGTTCGAGTTCAGGTACAAAGAAGGTAGAGCTTTGGATTTAGCCAATTTGGGGGTTTTATCAGTGGAGGATGAGGGAGGGAAAGAAGATCTAGGGAGTTGAAGGTGAATGTAAGTTAGTGAATGTAGTGGTGGATATTAGCCTTTAGGATGGCTAAGGAGGAAAATGAGAACATGAAGGTTGTGAGAGACATTGAAAAGAGGGCAGGCTTGGTTATGTGCAGGGCATTGAGGGTAGGGGAGTCACCTGAAATATTGGAGGTTGTAATTGGAGAATGGAATGCCTGAAGTGGAGATTACGAGGAGGTATCGTTCTAATGGCTAGGTAAGATTGGTGGCTGTAGTGTTGCAGAGGACAACTCAGGGTGAATGAAAAGGATATGAGAGGCCAGGTTATATTGGGGACGGATATCGAAGCCACCAAGAACTATCCCAGGAATAGGATTGGAGGGGGACAGTGAAGTGGCTCAAGGAATAAAGAGTGACATGAGATTTAGTTAGTGGCAAATGTATAAAAGACAGAGGAGGTTGTGGGCTGCCACAGCTGGGAGAAGTGTTGTGGAGGAACAGGGTTACCCCTGGGCATTGAAGGCTAAAGAGCCAGGTTGGGATGGACAGAGAGGACAAGGGAAGGTGTTTCAGGCTGTATGGGTCACAGAATAAGCGAAGGCCACATGGCAGGAAGGCGCGTAGTAGATTTTTGAGGTCAGCTAGTTTAGCAGGAATGGCAGCTTTGGATTGTGAAAGGTTTGGAATGCTGGAGTAAGGATCTTTTGCTTCTGTGCTTTTCACTTTCTCTGTAGAAAAGTAATTATTGTTTGGCTGCCTTTACGAATTCTCTCAAAGCGCTAATCTTTGCTGATGTTATCCTGTGAGTCAGATTCATTCTCGCTTCGAAGCTTTGAGGCTGTGAGAAATTGCCTATACTTGTAACATAGGTAAATAGTCAAACACATTAAAATATAAAATCACAGGTGGAAATAGATTAGAAAACAAAAATTTAGCGTGTACCCAAGAGGCTATATTTTCAGAAGCTTGTGTCTGGTAAACCTCAAAGTCTTTATCTTTGAACCCTGATCTTAGAACACTTTATCTTAGAATGCCACCCCTTCAGATTTGTGTGTGTGTGTGTGTGTGTGTGTGTGTGGTTTTTTTTTTTTTTCCATAGAACTGAAAGTAAACTAAGTTAATTCTGCCATTTCCACTTCCCTTTGGCTTTCCATTCACTATTTTTATAAAACACAATAACAATTTACTGATTTGAGAAGAGATATTGAACTTTCATGAGAACTTATATATATATAGGGACAGTCTGACCAGGGTCTTCTATTTCTTAAGCTAGAACAACATGGAAAGTCAAGTTATGAGAAAGCTTCCAGCTGAGGTGTAATCAGAATAAGGGTAATTTTTTTTCATAAGACAAATATCTGATGATATCAGGCTATGTTTACACAACTTGTTCATCTCCAAAAAGGTCTTCCTATTACTTGTCATCACTTATTTGAATCAGGGTCCTGGTGGGAAAAGGATGGAATTGTCGGAAGTTTCACTGAAGAGGCTAACAAAAGGACTCTTTACAGGGGTGGGGGCAGGGTTGAGGGAACTAGCAAAGATGACAAAGCTCCTAGGGCGCTAGCATCGCTGGATGCTATTACTGCTCCTTGGCCTGAAGGGACAAAGAGAGTGAGTGGAGACAGAAAACCCAGGACGAGCCGTAGCCATGGAGAGGAGCAACCACCACAGGGCCGGCCCTGTGTAGAGGACTGTGCCACGGCCAGTACCTTGCAGTCAGGCGGAGCAGACAGAACAAAATCCTGGTCTCTCTCTCTTCTCACCCTCCAGCCTTGTCCAGTTGGTGGAAGCCAACAGGAAGCCAGAAGTTAAGAGAGCCTAGAGTGGTCAACCTCATAGCAAGAAAGAGAAAAGCCAAGCCTCGATCTGGAAAGGAAAAAGAGAGCAACCAGCACCTGACTTTTTCAACTCTTCGATTCAATTAAAAATCTGGAAAAGTTCTTGTTATGAAGCCACTGGCGGGGTTTAGAAATGGGCTCAATAAGTAGAATATAGTGATGTTAGTCACTCAGTCATGTCTGATTCTTTGTGACCCTACGGACTGTAGCCCGCCAGGCTTCTCTGTCCATGGAATTCTCCAGGCAAGAATACTGCAGTGGGTTGCCATTTCCTTCTCCAGGGGATGTTCCTGGCCCAGGGATTGAATCTAGGTTTCCTGCATTGCAGGCAGATTCTTTAATGTTGGAGCCACCAGGGAAGCCAAAATACCGTGTTTGTGATTGGTTCAGTCAGGCTGGAGGAAAGAGCTTGGTGGGAGGACCTATCAGTCTATCCAAAATACTGTGTTTGTGATTGGTTCAGTTAGGCTGGAGGACAGAGCTTGGTAGGAGGACCTATCAGTCTATCAGCTGAGCCCCAAATTTGATTTGTCAGTCTTCTCCACTGACTCTTAATGGCACCAAATCATGTGAGAGAGAAAGCAGAGAATGTGTTCTTTCTTTCTTTTAAAAAATTTTGGCTGGGTGCAGCTTTCTCTCCTTGCAGTGAGTGGGGGCTCTTCTTTAGTTGCTAGGCACAGGCTTCTCACTGTAGTTGCTTCTTTAGTTGCAGAGCACGGGCTTTAGAGCACGTGGGCTTCAGTAGTTGTGGCACACGGGCCCAGTTGCCCCGGAGCATATGGAATCCTCCTGAAACAGGGATCAGACCTGTATTCCCTGCATTTGCAGGTGGATTCTCAACCATTGGACCGGCAGGGAAGTCCAAGAACCTGTGCTTTCTGTGGGCAATTCACCTCCCTTCCCCAAAGGATGATGGGGAGCAAAAGGGCAGGCCCACCCACCAGGGCAAAGCTAGGAGCACACACCCCAGAACAGGCCCCTTGTGGGCAGCTTACACCCAGGAGGAAAAAGGGTGAGGATGGACCACACATGCCTAGTTTCTCTTCCCAAACTTACAAGGCAGAGGAGTCTCTCCACTGCCGCACAGCAGAGAGAAGGAAAGGCATGGGAGGGGACTGCCTTTTCTCCACTACAGTCTCTCATTCATTGGCCCATTCAACTTAGATGCTTTTAGGAGTTAGGCATCCTATAGATGCTGGGGATGCGAAGATGAAAAGCACGCGATTTACCCCTAGATGGGAATAATAAGAACAGATAACCGTTACTGAGGATGTTCCTTAAGGCAGGATGTAGTTTTCATTCCTTTCCCATGAAATATTCACAGCCACCATATCAGACAGATACTATTACTAAATTAAAACTACATTACAACTTGAAGAAACTGAGGCTTAGCAAAGTTAAGGGACTTGCTTAAAGTCACAGATGAGTTAGGGTTGGAGGTAGCATTTAAATCCTGTAGTGCGGCTCCAGAGGTAGTGTTCTTAACTCTCTTCCATGTCACAGGCCAGTGCTGGAAACAGGCTTGTGAACAAATGATCACAGTGTAAGGAATGAGGTAAGTGCTAATGGAGGGATGTACAGCGTGCTAAGGGAGCAGAGGAAGGAGTGACTAAACACAGCTGTGAGTACAACGTTTGTGTGATTTCCCTTGTCCATTGCCGCAGATGAACATAGTGATGTCTTTATTATTCCTGTACGTGGAGTCAGATACAGAGCTCAATTCATGTGGCTCTGTTGCCCCTCCCAAGCAAAACAGCGCTTAAAATAATTTCTTCCTGACCTCTTGGACCCCTTCCAAGAGTTCTGTTCCAACTTTTGGACTAGGCAGAAACAGGAAGAGGATGTCCTAATGTTCCCTAACTAGAGACCCAAGTTGGAATTTGAAATAGTTTTGTGATTAATATCATTGCTAAGACTCTTGTCCTGTAATACGTGTATGTGTGTGTCAGCTATATTTTATAACAGCTGTGATACATATGCTACCAAAAAATCACTAAAATCAGCTGTGAGGTTGGCTAAATTTCTATACTTCTCTCTCTCATAGGTCTCATGTCAAATGAAGATGATTTTCTCTTTATAAAGTGGAATTCTCTCACTTTTTTGCTATGAATTAATGATAATTTTATAGTAATAGATCAAAATGTCTGCTGATAACAGAAGACAAGTTTAATTTTCTGTTTTATACCTCTGAGTAGAAATTGTTTCAACTTGACCCCCTTCTGTGAATCATCTCACAGCTCATCTCTGAGATACTGAACCTCCATATCTTTTTTTTTTTTAATCACTTGATCTTAGAGGAGGTATCATTAGGTTTGTAGGACCAGACTGGATACTGTAAGCAGGTGCTGCCTGCTGCTGCCAAGTGATGGCCTATTCATGCCAGGATATTAAGCACATCCTGCAATTCAGTGTAAACACCAGGTGGGATTCTAATCCATTCAGCACAGAGTCCCTTACTCTTTCCTCCTAATGAATGAAAGTCTCTGGGAAGTCCCTGCTCAGAAATTCTGCAAAACCTTTGACATCACTGAGTCTCACTCTAAAAGGACCCAGGAAGAGGGCTAGATTCAGTGACTTCCAAGCCTTCCCCATTCACCTTGGAGTGACTCAGAAACACACAGGAAAGTTCTACATTCACATATAACCCTCTTGCTTGTACTAGGTTACACAGGGTTTCAGGGTTGGAGAAATCCTCTCTCCTTTCCAAACTTGAAATTGCCTGGGAGTTTTGTACTCCTGACTCAGTTTATTTTCCTTTTAGGGCTAGAGAGAAGACAAAATGTGACAAGCTAATCCTCACAATGATGGGATAACCTCTGAGTCTTAATCAAAGCAGAGTCTTTGGTCTGTAGAATAACTGGTGATGCTATGCAGGCCTACTCAGAGCCATCTTTGGGGAGGCTTCCCAGGAGGAGGTACAGCCCAGCTTACTGATCCGGTCAGATGTCAGCACACAAAGGTGTGTGGACACCACAGCTCTACTCTCGTGGTTTTCCTTCCTTGAGCAAACCATACACCATACAGGCCTAGGTGGTCTGATACATGGAGTAACTTTGGAGAGGGGCACAATGCGATAGCTTTGGAGGCAAACAGGCTGTGTTTTATGATAACCTATCTATTGTCAAAGGAATAATCTGAAAATTGACCATTTGTGGCAAAACACTGGCTGTCTCCCAATGTTTATTCTCCCCCTGCTTTTTTCCCCCATGGTTACACAATCCCCAGTATATAGCCAGGAACAGCCTTGATGTTCTATTGGTAATATGACTAAGTTTGGGCCAGTGAGATATAAGCAGTATGTGTGTTCTATTGCTAAGTCCTGTTCAACTCTTTGCAACCCCATGGACTGCAGCATGCCAGGCTTCCCTGTCCTTCACCATCTCCCAGGGTTTGCTCAATTCATGTCCATTGAGTCAGTGATGCCATCCAATCATCTCATCCTCTGTTGATGCTATTTCTGAGTTATGTCCTTAATGTTTAGAGGCAGACCCTCTCTTTTTCCATCTTGCCTTCTGATTGGCTGGAATGTGAGTGTGAGGGTCATCTATCCTTGATCACGTGGGTTCAGTAATGGCAAAGCTACATGATATTAATAGAAGACACCTGGGTTGCTGGGCCTCCAGCTGCCACATCAGCCCTGGGCTACTTACCCCCGGACTGTTAGATGAGAAAGGAAAAACTGTCTATTGTGTTTAGACTCTTATTATCTCAGGTCTCAGGACTATCCTAAGTTGATGACTTTGGATTTCAGTAGAGTCTATTTTAGTTGAGAACATTGCCTTATTAATTCAACTCGTCTGTTTCAACAGGTAACTTTGCTCTTCTCAGAGCTGTGTAGCTTCCAATTAGGGTGCTGCCTTTTGGAGGGGGTGCATTTCACAGAGAAAGAAAGGGCCATTAAATTAGGCCTCACATAGAATAGGGAGTGGAGGTTTAGATTTCTCGCTTAGACTCAAATATCCTGCCTAGAACTGTCACTTATTCCAAATGTGGCATATTTCTCTGGCACACCCCGTGACTGATGTCTGTAAGGGTAGAAGTGCCTTCTCAGACATGACTACAGTGTTTGAACTTGTTGCTAGGACATCTATGAAATTTCCATATTCTATCCCAGGAAAAGAAATTATTCTTTGATGCCACATGCTTCTTTAGCCAGTGACACAAGAAAACCACTGTTTGCTATGGCTTTTTGGCAGAACTCTGAAGTGGTGCCTGGATCTGGGAACCCACAATTCAAGAATAAGTCACCATTTACATACAAAATTGTTGAATTTGGGAAGAAACTAGGTCCAGCTATGCTTGTGAAGCCACCGTCTTTCAGGGTCAAAAAAGAGCTTATTTTTCAAGTAAGTGTGTTTCACTGTTTACTGGCGACTACCAAAATAATTATTTCCTGTGTGGGTCACTGGGAGTGAGGTAATCCCAAAGAAAATGTTCCATTGTGCTTACTGGGTTGGGCAGTGCAGCAGCTCCAGACATCTCCTTAAAGGAACAGTAATTGTGCTGAACGATGAATCTGATGCATGTTCCCGTTGGAGGGAGATCCGTTTCCTGCTTGATACTTTCAGGATCTTATGAGAGGCATAAAATGTGACTAAACACATATACAGTAACATCTGTGGGTGCCCTTATCTTGTTGGTTCATTAAATAGTCTTATAGATGTTTCAGAAGGAGAATTTTTATAGGACCGGAGATAATGCTGTCTGCCCCCACCCATGTAAAAGCAGAAACTTACCTGTACAAGTTGAATTGATTTTCCTGTCTGTCTTGAGCCAGAGGGAGGGCATGCTTCATTGGCCTTTGTCTTCCCAGCCCACACTAATGGGCCCACCACTGAATGCAATGCTCACTAACCATCTGTGGGTGAAAGCATAGCTTGCCAAGGAAGTGAATTCCAGGGAAGGGATAACTACCCTGAAACTGGTTTCCTTGGTACCATGACACTGAGATAAGAGAGTCTGCCAGAAGGCATATCTGGCCAGCCAAGACTGGGGGATCCCTGAACTACCAAACTCCATGGTTCCAGAGGTTAAAACAGTTCTATGCTTTCAACCTCCATCTTCCCTGGAGAGATAGGCATAGAATTTTCCAGACAAATGTGCTACAAACTGGCACAGCAAGTAAAGTGAACTGGGGCAGCTGGATCAACAGGAGACAGACAATCAGACAAGGCCAAATGAAATACCAATTCTGGTCCTGAAGCAGAGGAATGCTTTTTTTTATTTTTAATATATAAGATATTCATCTATTTATTTGGCTATGTTGGGTCTTAATTGCATCATGTGGGATCTTTTCTTGCTGTGCACGGACTCTCTAGCTGTGGCACAAGGGCCTCAGTGGTTGTGGCACATGGGCTTAGTTGTCCTGTGGCATGTAGGATCTTAGTTCCCCGACCAGGGATCGAGCCCGTGTCCCCTGCACTGCAAAGCGGATTCTTAACCACTGGACCATCAGTCCCAGGAATGCTTTTTAATATATACCATCGGATACTTCACCCTGCCTTACCTCCCTTTGCTACTTTGCTTTAGGATCACAGCATGTACATTGCAGATTACAGAGCAGCATATCATAAAAGGCAACACTCATGACTGATTAATCCATTCACCGCAGTTTTATTGAGTGCCTCCTCTGTGCTAGGCATTGTATCGGGCTGGAGTTTGGGGGTGAGCAAGCCAGGTGTGGTACCTGCCCTTAAGATTTTAGCCTCTTATAACAGAAGAGATAGACCAAGCACACACACTAGAAAAGAGAGAAAAATTACAAATTGTAGCAATTAAAGAAGAACAAACTGGATATTGAGGTAAGGAATAAAAGAAGCATCCAGTTTACATGAAGGGGTCAGAAATGACTATCAGGAGGAGGAGCAAGGCCTGGGAAGGAGGTGAAGGGGAAGAACTTTCTAGGCAGAGGAAAGAGCTCATATTAAGGACCTAATACCTAAAAGAAACTGGTGTTTCAGAGGATAAAAAAACCAATGCTCATGAGTTTGCAGCAGAGTGAGTGACAGGGAGAGGTGGCAGAAGTCCTTCAAAGACTTTTGGATTTACTACCATGGAGGACAGGATGTCAGGTGGAGGGTGTAGAGAATTTACAGGGCAGTCAAGAGGCTTGACATCACCAACCAGAGCTTGAGATCTGAGCCTGAGTGTGGTCCTTCCACTACATGTTCGAAGTCTTGTCTCAGCTACTGGAGGTCTCATCCTGTTGAGTAATGGTGAGCAGAATGGAAAATTGGAGTTCATCTGAAATGCAGGAGAAAAGCAAGTGTAGGCAGACCTGCAGAGCTTAGGACTGTCTCCTGCGTATGAGGTTAAAATGAGCCACCAAGTCAGGTCAGTGTTTGAAACTAGAAGCTAAAGAGAAAACTGACATTGAGATCTACAATGTTACCTGCTCTTTCTGCTCCTTGATCTTATGTATATATCTGTCCAGGATATAGACATGTGTGCTGTGCTGTGCTTAGTTGGTCAGTTGTGCCCAACTCTTTGTGACCCCATGGACTGTAGCCTGCTGGGCTCCTCTGTCCATGGGGATTCCCTAGGCAAGAATACTGGAGTGGGTTGCCATGACCTCCTCCAGGGGATCTTCCCAGCCCAGGGACTGAACCCAGGTCTCCTGCATTGCAAGCAGATTCTTTACTGTCTGAGCCACCAGGAAAGCCCAAGAATACTGGAGTGGGTGGCCTGTCCCTTCTCCAGGGGATCTTCCTAACCCAGGGATTGAACTGGGGTCTCCTGTATTGCAGGCAAATTCTCTACCAGCTGAGCTACCAGGGAAGCCAGAGACATGTGGGAGGTGTCCTCTATAGGTGTCATTAAGATGCTGTCAGATTCTAATACTGAGATTTCAGGCATGCATTGCTTGGTGTGTGTGTGTGTGTGTGTGTTGGTGTGTGTGTGTGTATATGTGTGTGTGTGTTCCATGTGTAGACTGATGAGATGTTGATGGCTGACTTAAGCAGGGTTCTTGACCAGGAATCTGATGTAATCTTGGACAGGAAAGAAGTGATATGTTCATTTTCACTAACCTCTCTAACTGAAATTTACCATTTCAGCAATGTATTGAAGCAACCAATCACAGTAATTTTAGCAGTACTGTTGACTTTGCCATCAATAGAAATCACAGACATTTTTGTATCATGGAGTTGTTGCAGGTATCTCAACATGTCACTTATATTTACATTACTTCAAAATTACACTAGATCACTAGATCTTTTCATTTAATGTATTAATAAAGCAAAATTTCTACTATATCACATTTAAAAAATATTTTAAAACTACATTTCAATAATTTTGGGTTTTTTTTTTGCAGTCCTATGTGGGTTTTTTTTTTTTTTTTGCATTTCAGAATAGGATTGTGAGAAAAGGGTTTTAGGCTCCGAGATTGCCAAAGGGGTCCCTGACACAAAAAATGATTAAGAATTGCCAGACTTATTAGACGGTCTTGCCAGCTGGGTAAAGTAACAGGAATGTTGGGGACAAAACAGCCATATACCCACTTTCATGTGAGGCATTTTTGCATTTAGACTGAGTAGAAAAAGGAAAGAGAAAATAAGTACTTGCCAATCCCATGTCTGTGCAGAAATGCATACATGGCTTTGTTTGTTTGTTTGGCCATGCCATGTGGCCAGTGAGATCTTAGTTTCCTGGCCAGGGATTGAACCTCTGCCCTCTACAGTTGGAAGTACAGAGCCCTAATCACCAGACCACCAGGGAATTCCCAGCACATACATATTTTTATGAAGCTTGTAGACCAACTGAGAGACTGAACTTCTGAGAAATAAAAAGAGAGTGATAGACCCAGGGAGAACAGGCATAGATCCAACAGAACACACCCACCATCTTGGCTACACAGCGTACATTTCCACAGACCTTTCCTAAGCAGAGATCTGGGGAAACAGACATCATTTTCATGAAACTCTGACCTCCAGGGCCTGGCAACAGTCCACTCGGCCAGCCTCAGCCCTCTCTATTCCTTTGGACTGAAGCCTCAGGTACATAGAGATGGCTGAGACAAGGCCAGTGCAGCTCAGGAGCCAGTTGCCACCGCCTACTGCTCTCTCACCTGACGGAGGCTATTTTTAGGAAGTCTAATTTCTCAGCAGAGACATAGCACCAGCGGCGAAGCCCTGAGAAGTCAGCCCAGTTTCCCAAAAGTCTGAGGTGGCATCCAGAGAAATGAAAATGCTGACATTAAAATGCTTCTACTGAAATTACATGCGTCTACTTCTGTATCTTGAAAGGAGGAAGAGAAAGAGAGGGAAGAAGAGATGTTTGTTCCCTTCTTCAGCGATTATAAAAACTGAATTGAAACTTAATCACACCAACACTCAGGCTCCATCACAAAAACTGAATGATCGTTTCTGCAGATGCCTGATTGATTCATGCAGTCTAGTGGAAGCTTCTTCTCATGTGGCAGTTTATTGTCAAAGAGCAAGGAGTCAGACTCAAGGAGTTTGTCTCCCCTTTCCCAAGAGAACCATCTCAGAACTGAAAGAAGTGTGTTTCAGTCCTTTTCTGTTACTTACTAGGTCTTCTCATCCATCGAATGTACCAAAAATAATGGCTCCTATAGAGGGTTTTTATGAGATAATGTGCGTGACTTGAAATGTGCCTGGTCCACGTTAGTTATTCTCAACTAACTTCCATTTTCATGGACAAGTGGGATGGCCTCAAAGTAGTTTCCTTCTTTTTCATCAATGCTAAGGTATTAGCTTATGTCCTGGCTGTATTCCTATCATCTCCTCCTCCCTCCCCCTCCACACACAGATTATCCTCTCTCTCCCATTTCTTCAGCCTTTCTCTCTGTGATGTCTTCCATGCCTGAGCATGAAAACATGCTTCCCTCTGTCTCCTCACAAACAAACCCTACCTTGACTTCCCCTCTTCCTCTGGTTCTTGTTGCCTCCCACCCCCACTTTTGAGACCTGTTTTCCTGCAGGTGGACAGTGTTCTGCTCTGGGCGTCATAGTAGCTGAATGGTAAAGAGACTCTGCCCTTGTGGGCGGGGGCTGTGGGTTTCTAGCAATGCCTATGATTGGTGGGCAAGTCTGTGTGAGTCTGGGGTGCTAGTTATGGCCACACACTTAGCCACATTCTCCAGTAGTACTTTATTGGGGATCTAAGCATTTCTACCATCATGACTCCTTTGTCTTTCCTAGTCTCTCTGATTTGATTTATAACTGAATTATCGAGGGTGTGGATGTGTGCAAAGTCCCTTCAGTCATGTCTGACTCTTTGTGACCCTGTGGACTATAGTCCACCAGGCTCCTCTGTCCGTGGGTATTCTCCAGGCAAGAATACTGGAGTGGGTTGCCGTGCCTTCCTCCAGCAGATTTTTCCAACCCAGGGATTGGACTCAGGTCTCCCACATTGCAGACAGATTTTTTTTTACTGTCTGAGCCACCAGGGAAGCCCAAGAATACTGAGGTGGGTAGCTTAACCCTTCTCCAGATCTTCCCAACCCAAGGATGGAACCCAAGTCTCTGATGTCGTCTGCATTGGCAGGCAGATTTTTTACCACTAGTGTCACCTTTGAAGCCCCAGATTAGCAACTAGAAGGGTGCACTTTGTTAGCCTCCTCAAATATCAATGATAGGAAAATGCCAAGACTTAAGGGACAGGTGGAGAAGAGCAGCCTGCAGTCTGATCCACAGTTATGGTCAGGGAGCCAGAGAGCTTTTCCTATCCTCCCCCATGTCTTTGCCATGGTCCCATCAAACTGGTATGAGGTCTCAGAAATCCCATTCAACTGTGATTTGGGCAGTCGAGATCAATCAGTTGGAGTTAATGAGAGAGATTAAACCTATTTGAAAACCGGGATCCCATATGCTGATGTCTCCTAAATCGGTAATAGCATTCCTAACCTGCTCTCTGACCCATACAGTGAGGGGTCCTCATTGTCTTTAGTACAAAGGGCAAACTTCTTACCATGGCTTGACCAGCCTCTGACTGCCTGTCACCTCCCTTGCCTTTCCTTAGTGTTGTTTCTACGCCAGCCATACTGCGCTCCCTGTGTTTCCCTCAGCAAACCATGCATATGTTGTTGTTGTTCAGTTGCCCAGTTGTGTTTGACTCTTTGTGACTCCATTGTGACTCCATGGACTGCAGGATGCCAGGTCTCCCTGTCCATCACCATCTCCCAGAGTTTGCCCAAATTCATGTCCATCGCATCTTGAGACTCCTTTGGACAGCAGGGAAATCAAACCCAAAAATCTTAAAGGAAATCAACCTTGAATACTCATTGGCAGGATTGATGCTGAAGGTGATGCTCCAATACTTGATCACCTCATGCGAACAACCGACTTATTGGAAAAGACCCTGATGCTGGGAAGGATTGAAGGCAGAAGGAGAAGAGGGTAACAGAGGATGAGATGGCTGGATGACATCACCAATGCAAACCATGCATAGGGGCTTTTGCAAATAGTGTATGCTTGGCCTGGAAGGGAAGTCCCATTTCCCCCCGACTGCTAGTCTGGCCAGTTTGGCTCACCCTGCACATCATAGCATTCCTGCCCTGAAAGCCGCTCCTGGTAAGGGAGGGGCTTCTTCCTTGGTTCTCTTCCAGACTTGGGTTCCCTGAGGATGAGGATGCTGCTTTTATCTCCCCTCACTCCTCAGGGTGCAGAACAAGGTCTTCCCTTTCATGGGCCCGGAACCCAGGTTTTTTGGATGAATGAGTGCATTTTCAAGGGTGCTACAGACTTTCCTCCTCTTGTTAGTTCTAACAAGCCAGCTAAACAATTTCAACTTTTCCAGAAGTTCCTTTATAACAATTTTGAATAGCAAAACTGGGCAAATTTCATACAGTGAAACCAGAATAGATTAGATTTCTGATGTGGATGAGATTTCCCTATGTTTCCAATGTTGATTCTGGCTCCTCAGTGAAGAATGGATTTCGGTTGCCCCAATCCTGAGCAGCCTGTATTATGCTGTTGTGGTTGAATTACTAAGTTGTGTCTGACTCTTTTCGACCCCATGGACTGGAGCACACCAGTCTCCTCTGTCCACCACTATCTCCCGGAGTTTGCTCAAGCCTGTATTATAACAGAAGCTAAATGCTCTGAGGACAAGTTCAGTCTAGAATTTTTCTTAAGACCGTGAATATAAGACATGAGATGCACTGCGGTGTTGGATGAATTTCTAGACAAATCCTAGATTTGTCTGGATGTTGGGCCATAGCCTCTGTACTCTTGCTCTGTACTCTTACTACTGGGCTTCTTGTAATATCCCAGGAATACAATTGTATTGTATTGTTTTTCCCCTTCCCTCCTCAACTTTCTTTTTTTCCCTTCCAATATTTCTAGAAGAAGAAAACCCTCAATTTCATTGCCTATACACACAGGAGGTTAGTACAGGTTTTTAGTCTCTCTTGTGTGTATTAAGATGTGCAAGTATAGAAAGAGAGAAAAATACTGCTTTTCCCAAAACTTACAAGAAAAATTAAGGCCTAAACCTTGGGTTGCATCTAACTTTGTTCTTTATCTTTAATATAGCAGATGCTTAATAAATTTTAGCTGTAGTTCTCTTTATAACTATCAGTATTATTCTTAGTAGGAATAGGACCCAGGATTTGGAAGCAGGTTGTCTTTCTAACAAAGCAAGTGTGGGGAATATACTGCCCTGGACCTACCTTCTCCACAGGAAGTGGAGATTGTATATATTAGCTGGAGTTCACCCAAGCTACTTTTGGGACAAACAGATCATGTGTTCTGAACAGAGGTCAACAGCTGTTTCTCCTCTGTGGCTTCCAGAAATGGGGACAAATGTATTCAGACTGACCTTCCTTATTCACTGAGTGTGGGAACGGTTGGAAAGGGCAGGGGGGAGGGAGATAAAACAAGGAGGAGGGTGGGAAGGTTCCCATGGGGGCCTAGTAATACGAGAGAGCATTGAAAGCAATGTTGAAGTTAACAGTTCTATTTCCTGGAGGGTCTGTGCTAAAACACACGTGAGGGGGAGGAAGGTCCTTACATTTTTTCTGAAAGGAGGAAAACCAGGCATGACAGTTTTCCCAAGGCCCAGACAAGATCGCACTTCCTGGAGAGGTCAGAGGTCATCTCCTCACCATCCCTCTGATTGCACAGCAGGGAATAGAAGAGGGTCAGATCAGGTTCAAAACAAGATGTGAAGCGAAATACACTCCTCACCTTGCCCTCCCAACCCCAATCGTGTTTAATTAACATTCCTCTTTCTAGAAAGTATCCAAAATGTCCCAGCGGCTTCCAAAAAAATAAAAAATTCGGCCGACTCAGGGCCCTCGGTAACTCTGTATAACGACTGCCATAGTCAGGCGCTGGTCTTCTGAGGCCGAAGGAACACGGCTTCATGAGACCATTAGATTTCCAGAATGAGAGGATTGGAGAATGGCACAGTAGACTTCCCCGATGACAATATCTGTGGATCCTAAGACTGTCATTTGTCACACTGTCACAGTGGTTTACCCTGGGTCTGATTGGTAACAGTCTCTCGATCTTTAGTGACAGTGATGATGCTTTCAGTAGCTACCCCTCCCCTTCTGCTTTTTTCCAGATGACCAAGTGGATGAGCTTGTTGTCACAGAACCGTCCTAAAGCTTAGATCAGCATTGCCTGGGCTTGTGATGTATCCTTGTTGACAGCACACAAATTCCAGGCCTCATCAGGATTAAATCCTCTAGGATGATGTCACAACTACACAAAATTTGTTTTTTCCTCTTGACTGGGTCTGCTTGAGTATAGGGTCAGCAGAGAAATATGGGCTTCCACGGTGGCTCAGATGGCAAAAAATCCGTCTGCAATGTGGGAGACCTGGGTTTGCTCCCTGGGTTGGGAAGATCCCCTGGAGGAGGGCATGGAAACCCACTCCAGTATTCTTGCCTGGAGAAGCCCCAGAGGAGCCTGGCAGGCTACGGTCCATGGGGTCGCAAAGAGTCAGATATGACTGAGCAACGAAGCACAGAGAAATATGAGAACCCCATGATGCTGACTGAAGGAAGCCTCTGCACATCTTATAGAATTCTTGCGGAACGTTTATGAAGTTGTTGCTGAAGCATAGATGTGTCCATCAGGAAGATGCATGCCTCTTTAAAAACCTTGCTCTTAGCCACTGCCCTGTCAGTAATAGATTCAAGCTGTTGGTTTTTTTAATTTTGGGATGGTGACTTCTTCTCCCATGATGTTCGAATCTAGTTCAAATCCCAGCTTTGCTACTTACTGTGTGATTGTGGGTAGATTGTGAACTCTCTAAACTTCTGTTTCCTCACCTATAAAATGGAGATATTAATAGTACCAACCACCTCGGGTTGTTGTGGAGATTGAAGGAGATAATGCGTGCGTGATGCTGAGCACATACCTGCTAGCAGGCAGCTCCCAGGAAATGCTATTCTGGCTACTGCTTTTACACGTGGAGAGACAGGCCTGCCTCTGTTACTGGTCAAAAGATTCTTTTAAACTTTGTATTTTTACTGGAGTATAGGCGATTAACAATGCTGTAATAGTTTCAGGTGAACAGTGAAGGGACTTAGCCATACATATATATGTATCCATTCTCCTCCAATCCCCCTCCCACCCAGGCCGAGTGGTCAAAAGATTTTTGTTGTTGTTTAGTCGTTAAGTCATTTCTGATTCTTTACCGACCCTATGGACTCCTCTGTCCATGAGGCAAGAATACTGGAGTGGGTTGCCATTTCCTCCTCCAGGGAATCTTCTTGACCCAGGAGTTGAACCTGCATTGGCAGGCAGGTTCTTTACCACTGAGTCACCAGGGAAGCCCCTAAAAGATTTTTACATAATTGTTTTTCTTTCTCTCTTAAGAGTTTTTTGATGTAGACCATTTTTAAAGTGTTTATTGAATTTGTTACTAGATTGTTTTCTGTTTTCTATTTTGGTTTTTTGACTGGGAGGCATGTAGAATCTTAGTTCGCTGACCAGGGATTGAAAACCTGCACCCCCTGCATTTGAAGGTGAAACCTTAACCACTAGACTGCCAGGGAAGTCCCTAGATAATTGTTTTAAGTTACTGTTCACTGTATTTTTCATGAAATCCTTGATAAAGCCCCCCAGATTCTTTCTGCAAATATATCATTTTTAATATTTCTTTACTTGGGATTAGTCCATCAATATGGCAATTATTTCTTGGTTTTTGTTTCTTTTAGTGGTTTTTAATTTCTTTTAGTGGCAGCCTAATTTTTTTCAGGCTTTGGTTCTGCTGGCTTGTGGTAATATACAGGTTTTTAAACCTCATTTTTATCTGCTCTTTTGAATAAGATTTTCATACAAACAGCTGGAGTGATACCCCATAGCTCAAAGGGAGAATCTCAGGCCTCATTACTTCCCTACACCCACCATGTGAGCATTTGAACCTCTGTGAGGCAGATGTTTGGGAAAAATTAGAAACTAATATGAAAGATAACCTTCTAGCAGGAATTCAGATCAAAGAAGATTTTATCCTTGTAGGCTTGCTTTATATGAGTTAGAGATTGCCAAGGGTTTCCCACTGACTGACTTGGCAACTCTGATTCTTGAAGTTTCTTCAGTGATAATTCATATAGTTTATATTGGTTTATGTTATTGTTAAAGAATTGCCTGGCAAGGAGGAATACTATGCTAGTTTCTGAAATGATTCTGGTGGCACTGTTGCTATGAAGTTAAGTGAATCCACAGAAATAGATCAAACATTCAATGATCTTTTGGTTGACCCAATATTTATTCATCTCTTGTAATAAACATGACATGGAGGTTCATTAAATCTTATTTCTATCTTTAGAGTGGGCTTTCCAGGTGGCTCAGATGGCAAAGAATCTTCCTGCAATGTGGGAGACCTAAGTTCAATACCTGGGCCGGGAAGATCCCTTGTAGAAGGGAATGGCTACCCACTCCAATATTCTTGCCTGGAGAATTCCATGGACAGAGAGGAGCCTGATGGGCTTAAGAGTGGAGAGATTCACTCATTGTGTGACATATGCACCCTATTGAGGGAGGCATTTTGATCTTCATTTTACACATGAGGAATTGACATTATGACTTTCTAAGATTATACGGCTACAAGGTGACACAGCTGGGCTTTGACTCCTACGACTGTGGGACTTCACATCCTTTGCTTTTTGCCATTGGAGTTCCCAAATATGTGATTCTTGTCCCACCCCCTGCCCCCTACTCCCATCTGGGTGTCCTACAATTCAACTCAGTTCTGACACTATTTACCTGGAGTTAGTGTCAGATCCATCCGAGAAGGCAATGGCACCCCACTCTAATACTCTTGCCTAGAAAATCCCATGGACGGAGGACCCTGGTGGGCTGCAGTCCATGGGGTCACTACGAGTTGGACATGACTGAGCGACTTGACTTTCACTTTCACTTTTCACTTTGATGCATTGGAGGAGGAAATGGCAATCCACTCCAGTATTCTTGCCTGGAGAATCCCAGGGACGGAGGAGTGTGGTGGACTCCCGTCTCTGGGGTCGCACAGGGTTGGACACGACTGAAGGGACTTAGCAGCAGCAGCAGCAGCAGCAGCAGCAGCAGCAGCAGCAGCAGCAGCAGCAGCAGCGTCAGATCCATGTTAGGGGCTCAGTCCAGTAAGACCACCTCCATTTCAGAAGCCAACTGCAAGTCCCTGTTATCACTTGTACTTCTGACCAACTGGCTGCAAATTTGGTTCCCACAACGCCCCCGCAGGTTCAATAATGTGCTAGAGTGGCTCACAGATCTCAGAAAATACTCATGCTTCCTGAGTGTTTATTACACAATAAAGGACTTGATAACTGAACAGCCACAGGAGGAGACAGATGTAGCGTGATTCTGGATTCCAAGTGCTGGAGCTTCTGTCCCATGAAACTGGGGTGCCTGGAGCTTCTGTCCCATGAAACTGGGGTGCCCTACCCTCCCTGCTTGTGATGTGGTCACCAACCCAGAAACTCCCCAAAACCTGTAGTTCAGGGATTTTATGAAGTTTTTTTTTTTTTTTTTATCACTTAGGTGTGATTAACTTTTAACTCAATCTCCAGCCCTTCTCTCCTCCCCAGAGAATAGGGGATGAGACTAAAAGTTCCAAGCTTCTGATCACAGCTTGAACTTTTTGGTCACCAACTTGCTTCTGAAAGCTCTCCAGGGACCCGCAAGAGTTACCTCATTAGAAAAAAAAATGTTCCTATTATCTAGGAAATTACCAGGGATTTAGGAGCTCTGTGTCAGGAACTGGGGCCAAAGACCAAATATTAAAACAAAAGCTCCTCCTAGCATTTTTATTGATTAGGGAATTGAAAAAGTTTTAGGAGCTATTGGTAGGAGCCAGGGATGAAGATCAAAATACATATTTCTTACTATATCACAATATTACATACCCTGAGACTTTTTTTCTTTTTTAAAGGATCTTACCCCTAGGGTTAGTTCCTATTATGTTTCAAACAGCCTATAGAATTTGGTCACTTGTGTTTTTCTCTGATGAGCCATGTAGTGTGGACTTTAGTACACCTGTTGATTTATTAAGGTCATTTGTTCCATCATAGAGCATATGTCCTTGAATTGCAAGAATGTTTGTGGGTTTAAGGAATCTTGAATTTTTATGAAAATTTTTATGAAGTACTGTTTAATTAAGTCTTCCCAGCGGAGAATCCCAGGGACAGGGGAGCCTGGTGGGCTGCCATCTATGGGGTTGCAGAGTCGGACACGACTGAAGAGACACAGCAGCAGCAGCAGCAGCAGTGCCATCTTGGGTCACTATTCTCTTTCTTCTCCACTCTCTGGTCACACATGTCTCATAAGAGATCTTGTTACTATTTTTCTAGATTGCATATATATGTGTTAATGTATGATATTTGTTTTTCTGACTTCACTCTGTATAATAGGCTCTAGGTTCACTCACCTCACTACAATGGACTCAAACTTGTTCCTTTTTATGGCTGAGTAAGATTCCATTGTGTTTATATGCCACGTCTTCTTTAAGTCTTTCTAGGTGGCTCAGTGGGTAAAGAATCTGCCTGCAATGTAGGAGATGGAGGAGAATCAGGTTCAATCCTTGGTTTGGGAAGATCCCCTGGAGGAGGAAGTGGCAACCCACTCCACTCTTCTTGCCTGGAGAATCCCCTGGACAGAGGAGCCTGGCAATCCATAGTCCATGGGGTCGCAAAGAGTCAGACACAGCTGAAGCAACTGAGCATGCACACACCAGAAAGGCAATGCATATTCCCTATCCTTTAGTGCTGAAGGAGTTTACAGTCCTGGAGGGGGCTGACAGTGGGGAGGCAGTACAGGACTGTGATTATGGCATGGTAGTTCAAGTTAGAAAGGTCTAGGTTCTAATCCTGGCTCCGCTGCTTCCTGAGACTTATTAACCTGCTCTCAGAGTCAGTCTTCCTATCTGTACAATGGGGATATAAGAGCATGTTTCTTATATAGATTGTGTGAGTGTACTTTGAGATCAGGTGTGTAAAATGCTTGGTTCATAAGTGCTATTATTATTATGGGAAATGTCATCCAATCCTTTGGCCACCTGAGGGGAAGAGCCAACTCACTGGAAAAGACCCTGCTGCTGGGAAAGATTGAGGGCAGGAGGAGAAGCAGGTAACAGAGGGTGAGACAGTTGGATGGCATCACCAACCCAATGGACATGAGTTTGAGCAAACTCCAGGAGACAGTGAAGGACAGGGAAACCTGGTGTGCTGCACTCCATGGGGTTGCAAAGATTTGGACACGACTTACTGAACAACAACAGCAAGAAGGATGGTCTCAGTACTCCATGAACTGATGGATTGAAAGCCTCTTATTTCATCTCTATCATTTCTCCTTAGTGTATGTGAATGCCATTGAATTTCAGGAGTAAATGTGAAAGGTCTGTAATGAAATGATTTGTTTCTTTAGTATGTTAAAAAAGTGAGCTCACTCAGTCGTGTCCGACTCTGCGACCCCATGGACTGTAGCCCACCAGGCTCTTCCACCCATGGGATTCTCCAGGCAAGGATACTGGAGCAGGTTGCCATTTCCTTCTCCAGGGGAACTTCCTGACCCAGGGATTGAACCCAGGTCTCCTGCATTGCGGGCAGGCGCTTTACCCTATGAGCCACCAGGGAACCGGGAAGGCAAATGCCAAAGTTTGTGTTTCTTTATATTCTAAAGAGTGAACATCAAATACCCTTAGTCAAGTAATAAAATCAAGTATACTTAACTATTGTTTTGTGGATTTGTGTAAATCAGCTAACTTTTATGGGCATCAACATCCTGTTTCACAAAATAAAGGAGCCAGTCCATATCACTGCACACCTTTCCAACTACGGTTGATTCAATTAAGCACTACCACATACATAGTATCAACTAGATGCTCTATGCTTGAAGCATATTTCTTTTCTATGCAGCTATTAATTTGCTCTTTAATCTTTTGTTATCAATCACAGAAAATATGGGGGAGTCTTTGTTTCTACTGTACACATTCTTAATCTCTATGCTGAATTTTAGAGTCTCTTGTTCTGGATCTGGGTGGTGTGGGGACTCCAGCATAGGGGTAAACTTTTGGAGAAGGGTATCTTGACTTATTTATTTATTTGACTGTGCTGGGTCCTGGTTGTGGCACTGGGATCTTCAGTCTTTTCTTGCAGCATGCACTCTCTCAGTTGCGGCTCATGGGATCTAGTTCCCTGACCAGGGATTGAAACCAGGCCCCCTCCATTGGGAAGGCAGAGTCTTGGCCACTGGACCACCAGGGAAGTCATATCCTGCCTTTTACAAATTGTTGCTACAAAGACATTAGGGTAAGTTAGAAGTTCCTCTATATCTTCGAGGAACTAGGAATACTGGGTCAAATTTGAGAAATGAATCTTCTCTTGAAGATGTCCCCCTCATGACCGGGGACATGACTTCATCATTTACCTTTAGTTCAGAGGTATAAGAGAATCATTTCCAAGGACAGATTACTCCAAATGGCAGAAAGATATATTGGTACAGGAGAGGGGAGGTCACAAAAACTGTGTGAGAAAATTAAAATATGGACCAAGAGGGTCTACTAGAATGGGAAATATTTTTGATTTGTCATTTGCCAGACAAGAAGAAGGGAGGACATGAAGTCTTCTTGCACTTATAGCTGAATCATGAAAGATGTTCAATGTAGTACTTGAAAATAGCAAAAGCTTGTTAATTCCATCAGGGGATTGTAAGACAACTTATGGGCTTCCCAAGTAGCTCAGATGCTAAAGAATCTGCCTGCAGTGTGGGAGACCTGGGTTCAATCCTTGGAAAGATCCCCTGGAGAAGGGTGGTAACCCACTCCAGTATTCTTACCTGGAGAATTCCATGGACAGAGGAGTCTGGCAGGCTACAGTCCACAGGTTGCAAAGAGTTGGACATGACTGAGCAACTAACACACACAGACAACTTATGAGGTGATTATAGGGTGAAATATTATTTATCAGTTTCAAATAATGTTTATAAAGAATGCTTACATGGAAAAAATGTTCAGTATATAACAGATAATAGCGTAGATCTGTTAAAAACTATAAATAAAACCAGATATTAAATATGTAAAAATCTTAATAGAAAAGGACCAGAATTGGCACCCCACTCCAGTACTCTTGCCTGGAAAAGCCCATGGACGGAGGAGCCTGGTAGGCTGCAGTCCATGGGGTCGCTGGGAGTCGGACACGACAGAGTGACTTCATTTTCACTTTTCACTTTCATGCTTTGGAGAAGGAAATGGCAATCCACTCCAGTATTCTTGCCTGGAGAATCCCAGGGACGGGGGAGCCTGTTGGGCTGCCGTCTATGGGGTTGCACAGAGTCAGACACGGCTGAAGCGACTTAGCAGTAGCAGCAGCAGAATGGTAACAGTGTTTATATCAGAGTGGTAAGGTCATAGGTGAATTTTGTTTTAGTGATTCTTTTGACATTTACAAAAGTAAAAGTATCTTTTTCTAAATTTTCTATATGAAATGTGTCCTCTTTTAATTGTTGTTGTTGTTTGGTCACTCAGTCCTGTCTGACTCTTTGTGACCCTATGGACTGCAGCACACCAGGCTTCCCCATCCTTTACCATCTCCTGGAGCTTGCTCAAACTCATGTCCATTAAGTCAGTGATGCCATCCAACCATCTCATCCTCTGTTGTCCCCTTCTCCTGCCCTCAATCTTTTCCAGCATCAGGGTCTTTTCTAATGAGTCAGCACTTTGCACCAGGTGGCCAAAGTATTGGAGCTTCAACTTCAGCATCAGTCCTTCCAATGAATATTCAGGATTAATTTCCTTTAGGATTGATTGGTTTGATCATTTATAGTCAGAATAAAAATCAATATACAAAACATTATTATTATTTTTTAAGACATATACACAAACTTCAAACTAAGTTAATCACATAAAGCTTAGATTTTTCAGGAAAGCAGAAAAAAGTTCCTGGAAGGTGTTTTAACAAGCTGTGGATTACAAGATCCTGAGACCCAGGCTCCAAAAGAGGATAGCGGGGCTGGCTGTGACAGGGGAAGGCCCCTAAACACAGAAGACTTTCTCAGAAGGTAAGGCCTGCAGAGGCTTGGTCACCAGCCTCGGGGAGGCTGCTTGGAGCCTCCTTTCATGCCTGCCACTTAACCTCTAATTTCCTTGAGGAACATATAGACCACGAGACACCAAGAGGTTTTTGTCACCTCACTGCCCCCTAAAGACACAGGATACTTTCGACTCCCTCTTTGCTTAGGGAACCTCCTCCAGATATTCAGTAGGTGGGGTGCTTGCAAGTGGGGTGTCTCTCTCAAAGTTCCTTGAAGTCATTTGGGAAAGGTTTGGCATAAACTAAACAGTTTATGTTCCATGCTCCATGGGGCTGCCTACGTCCAAAACAAACGTTCAAATCCTCATATTTCAATGCTAATAACAATTATTTCCCAAATCTTCAATATAACCCTTAAAAAATTATTTACTTATTATTTTTGGCCATGCTGTGTCTTCATTGCTGTGATTGGGCTTTCTCTAGTTGCGGTGAGCGGGGGCTACTCTTCAGTGTGGTGTGAGTTTTAGTAGTTGCGATATGTGGGCTCAGTAGTTGTGGCACACAGGCTTAGCTGCTCCACAGCAGGTGAGATCTTCCTGGACCGGGGATCAAAACCATGTCTCCTGCCATGGTGGGCAGATTCTTAACCTCTGGACCAGTGGGGAAGTCCCTCAGTATAATTCTTACTGGTGTCTTTTGGACACAGTCTACCCCTGTCTTATGAAAAGCTCTCCTCTTAGAATCGTCTCATCTGTCTACCCTTACATTTTAGATTTCAAGCACAGATTTCAAGCACCTGTTTTTCACAGCTCTGACACCCCTCTACAGAGCATGATTTCCATGAGACCATCATAGAGTGACTGATACTCTTTCAGTGACAAGAAAAGGTTTGCCTTTAAAAGAAGAGGAAAAGTCAGAAGTCATCAAAACAATGTAATATCCTGTGTGAAATGTTTGAGGTTTGAGTCCCTTGATCATGTGCCCCAAGACAAGTAAGTTGGCGGTGGTGGCCGTGGATGACGAGTCGAGTCACTCAAGTGTGTCTTTGGTTCACCTCACACTTGGGCTTCTCAGGGAGGAGGGGCTGGAGCCGTGGCCCACCGTCAGCACCATGATCCTCAGGCTGCTCCTGGCTCTCAACTTCTTCCCCTCCATTCAAGTAGCAGGTAAACAGTTTTGATTTCTTTCCTCCTCCAGCATTTTCTTTTGAGGCTTTCGGTTCATTTTATTTCATTTAATTTTCAGGAAAAAATGTTTTAAAATCATGCACCCTCTATTTGGTATATTTCAAAAGGTGCAATGCTTTTCTTCATTTATCAGTGAATGGTTCATTTTAAATTTCAAAGAACTCAGGACATTTGGGCATTTGGAGTGTAGTTTTTGCTATGAAATGGCAACCTGTTATTGAAGAAACTCATTGATTCTCAGACTATAGCCAGCAAAATACTTAAATAAGCATTCTTTGGGATGAAATCAGATTTATTTAACTATTAGTTGGTAATGTCCCAAGAATTTTTAGCATTTGTGTATACATATATATTTTTAAATATAGGGAAATTGCTGTATGCATGTTGGTTCTGAAAGCTCTGGATTTAGACTGCCTGGGTTCATATCACAGATCTATTTTTGATAACTGAGCTTAGACTAGTATTTAAACTCTCTAAGCCTCAGTTTCCTTATCTGTAAATGGGAATGATAATAACTTCTTCTCAAGGTCATTGCGAGGATGAAATGAAACAAACCATGTGAAATGTTTAGCATAGTCAGTGCTTGGGCGGCAAAAAACGTTGGCTACAATTATCATGTCTAGTTATTTAGTCACTAAGTCCTGTCTGACTCTTTTGCTGTGTCTACTTGAAATTGAAAGGGTGCCAAAATGAATTCTGGAGTTGTCACAGAAGCTGGTGCCATACAGATGCTAATAAATTAGTTTTTTTAAACAACTGGTTGATATCTATTTCAAGTGGTTGAAATTCTTTAAGTTTTCAGTGATGATGGGGATGAAGATGAAAAACTTGATGTGATCACAGTTAACCCCATTTCAGATAAAGAGTTCGGGGAAGGAACGTTAATTTGGCTAAAGATCTACATGTAGGAGCTGTTGGAACCAGGGTCTGAACCTTCCTTAGTCTGACTCTAGGGCCTGTGCTTTTCTGCTACTCCACCTAATAGGGTGCGCTTTATAATTTCTTAGCTCCAGATATGTCCAGGGTTAGATCATCTTTGGTAAATCACAGTTCCCAACAGAAAGAGTTTGTTGCTTACTTGGGTGGGCTGGAGTCAGGTGTTCATTCAACTTGCTCTCAGAGTTTGAAAATGGTCCTACTTGGCTCAGAAATTGGACAGATAGGGGTTAATCGGCATATTGAAGTAAGGATAGTTATTTTTCCACTGACGATATAATGAAAGGCCAGCATCTTCCATTTTCTTTCTCACTTATGTTGGTAGTACGGGGATTGCATGATTTCTTGCTGTCCTTTAAATATCATGTGCCTGAGTTCCAAAGAGTGTAATTACCCAACCTGTGCAATACACCCATCCATTGCCAGTGAGCACCTTAAAAATTCTGTGTATTTATAAAAGGTGTTGATATAATAAAAGACATGAGCTGGTGATGAGATAGGTTAATACCCAGCACTGAGAGCTAACAAACATACTTTAAAAGAATCTTCAATGTCTATTTTTTAAGGGATCGCTAAAATTTATTTTTAAAGACTATTCAAAATTTCATAGTTTATTAAGCCATAAAGAATGGGCAGAAAGGAGAGAGAAGCCTCACTCCAATGGAAAATTATTTAAAATTGGTAACTGTCTACAAAATACTTTTCTTTGTGCACAGCCATCATCATCAATTCATTCACTCTCTTTTGCAGATATGTTTCGTAAGACTCAAAGCTTAATATGTTTCCTTTAGCACATTTATTAAAAGGGGGATAGTGAGAGAAGCCGTGAAAAGATCATACCCATGGAAACTGTCTTTGACTTGAGGTACATCTATGTTTCAAATGCCAGTTCACCTCCCAAAATCACTTTTAACATTTGGTGCTGAGTGGCCATCTAACAAAGTAGGAAAGGGGTAGAGAAGGCAATTTCTTTCTTTCTCTTTTTTTATGAGAAGGTACTTTCAAAATGCCTCTTTGGAGCTGATGCATGGGGATGATCCAGAGAGATAATATGGGTTGGGAGGTGGGAGGGGGATTCAGGATTGGGAGCTTGTATACACCCATGATGGATTCATGTCAATGTATGGCAAAACCAATACAGTATTGTAAAGTAAAATAAAGTAAAAATAAAAAAATTAAAAAAAAACTTGAAAAAAACAAACAAACAAAAAAACAAAATGCCTCTTTCAGTAAGAAAACTTATGAGAAAAAATAATTACAACATACAAAAATGTCTGGTCCCTTCTAATCAGTGGTGCAAAATCTTCCATGTGCTTTTGTTTCTCTCTACCTTCCATGAAAAAGTTATAGTTAAGGAAATTCTCTGTTCAAAGTGTAGCCATCCTCTTGCGGACTGTGAAAGACTAATGCTATCTCTGTGTTGAGATGTGTGGATGTGTCCGTGTGTGAAGCACAGTTTTTTTGACCAATTTTAACGTTCTAACTCTTTGTCTCACAGCATAGCTTTAAATATTTATCCTATGAAGGTTAAACCTGAACCTGATTCTTCATGATTTTAATGACACTATGAAAGATCTTTAGAGTAAAATTAAAGAAGAGTGACTTAGGAAGCATAAGAAAACCTTAACCGACACAATTCCTTTACTAACATGGCATGTCCTTTTTTACTGGATAATTGTGCAGTTGAGATCCACAACAGAGGATTTTGTTGATTTTGTATTATGAATCCAGCTTAGAACTGGAGGCCCTTGAAAGGGAAACAATTTGTGGTTGACCATAGAAGGAGGGTACCTATAATACATAGTATTGCTCATCGATTTTTCAGTCAATATTGGTTATTGTTTCCAGCAAGCCAATCATCCAATATGAAGGCAAAAATCAGGACTTTTTTTTTTTCAATGAGAGCGTTTCTTTTCATTTCTTCCCTAACCTTAGCAAGGAAACTGTCCAAAATGGCCAATTTGAACACGATTGATTTCTCTGGTGCTGCTCTATTCCCCACAGCATTTCTTTTTCTGAGAGAGGCACAGAAGGCAGGAAAATGACTGGTATTTAATGAAAAACCATCAGCAAAACAAGGTAATTAAAGACTTTATTTTTAGTTCAGCAAATGACCCCTCGAGGTAGTTGTACACAAAAGTCATTGACTTCTCTCAGGAAAGTATTGCTCTGAGGCTGGACTTGGGGAAGTTAGGGAGAAAGATGGACATGGAAAATGCAAGGCTGCTGTGTCTATATGGCAGCCAATACATAGTAGCCAGTTATTCGGACTGCTAAAAATTGACTGTGATTTTTGTCATTTCAAGTAAAATTAATGGACATTTCCAAAGTGCAATTAAGAATTTGCTTTAAATTGAGAGAGTAGCACTGAAACATACACGTTACCATGTATAAAATAGCTAGCTAGTAGGAAGCTGCTATATAACACGGGCAGCTCAGTCCGGTGCTCTGACCACCTAGAGGAGTAGGATGTGAGGCGGGGTGAGAAGGAGGCTCTAGAGGAAGGGGACACATGTATACTTGTAGCTGATTCATGTTGGTGTACAGCAGAAACCAACACACCATTGTAAAGCAATTAGCTTCCAACTAAAAATTAAAAAAAAAAATTTGTCTTACTTTGTTCTTACACCCAAAGATATTCTTTTTTTTTTTTTTTAAAGGCAGCCATACAGAAAGAACTTTTACAGCAAGGATTGTAAAATTAATGCCAATATATCAATACCAGGAAATAGGATGAGTCATTTTCACAGGTAGATTAGAAAAAGAAATGAATCTGTAATGGTTATTCTGAAGCTCCCACATTCAAACCTTTACTATGGGGAGGGGAAGGACCTCATTGTCTCTCCTTTAAACATACACCATCCTCTTTTTTAATATCCTTATTCTATTCTCGTGTCAAAATGCCCCATGGCTACCATTCAGCTTTTATCATGTGTGGCTATCTTCCTCCAAGTATTTCCTGCTTGCAATGTGCTGACTTTTACAAAATGAAAATTATTATGCCACCAACATCCCAGAAGAAAATGCCGTTTGTGGTTTATCATCTTTAAAACAATAGCTCTTTATTCACATGTATTGGCTTTGATAACGATACACAATTTTCACTGCAGACTTTCTTGTCTAAAAATCAGAGGGCAGGCCCTCTGAAAGCACAGTTATTTATCCTTTTTCCTTTTCATCTTGGTTCAATCTTTGTTTGCCATTTTCTAAAAGAAATTTCTTGGTTATGAAAGTTCACAGAGGCTGGGACTTCTCAGTAGACGGTTATGCTGAACTTGAGAAAAAAAATTAACAGCTAGGTGGCTATGTGACAGACTGAGGGGTCTCTGGTTTCTAAGAAGTGTTAAGGAATCTGTGTCTCTTTTGGTAATTTCTTTGACTCTTTTTTGGTCAATGACATGGTGTTGTCATGAAAAAAAATTGTACCCAGAGTTTTCGGTCTGAGAATTGTATGAGAATTGGTCCCTGAAGCCGGAAGTAAGGTAACCCAGGCCCCATGGAAAGTAGGTATCTAATTGCTTGTTTGTTAAATTCTCATTTTGATGACTCTCAGCACTAGAAGAGAGGTGGGCTGGATACGTTCAAGGGCTACTCAGCCACTTGTTAGAGGATATGAGAAAGAGTTTAGACTTCTTGGACATTAGGATTTCAATACTAATTTCCTAGGCATCTTAATTCAGTCTGTGTGTGACCATTCAGGTTATTTTAGCTTATATTTTCATTGTTGAGAAGGGAGTGGTGGTGGTGAATTTCTTACTTAACTGAGCTGCGACTTTATCTCTGCATCACCATTACCGTCATCTTTTTCATTTGTCATCATCTTCATTATCTTGGGGACTCTGGTTGCCAAGGTAACCAGGTTTATAGTTCCTGGTGTCGTAAGAGTCACCCACTCACAGCTCACTCTGATCTCTAATCTAATCGTGAGCCCCTTTCTGCATATCTGAGTCACCTTGTTGGTTCACAATCTACCATGTAATGTATTGATTATAAGAGTAACTCCTAGTCATTACCCACTTACTCAAACAAGAATATTAATTATGGACACATGTTACATTTTTAACAATGACTTAGATTCCCCTGCTAAGAACTTAGGTGGGTGATTTTTTTTTAACTTGAAAAGATAGAGTTTTTCATTGCTTAGGGATATTTGACGTGTGCATTACTTTGCCAACAAAGGTCCGTCTAGTCAAGGCTATGGTTTTTCCAGTAGTCACGTATGGATGTGAGAGTTGGACTGTGAAGAAAGCTGAGTGCCAAAGAATTGATGCTTTTGAACTGTGGTGTTGGAGAAGACTCTTGAGAGTCCCTTGGACTGCAAGGAGATTCAACCAGTCCATTCTAAAGGAGATCAGTCCTGGGTGTTCTTTGGAAGGAATGATGCTGAAGCTGAAACTCCAGTACTTTGGCAGTACTTTGGCCACCTCATGTGAAGAGTTGACTCATTGGAAAAGACTCTGATGCTGGGAGGGATTGGGGGCAGGAGGGAAAGGGGACGACAGAGGAAGAGATGGCTGGATGGCATCATGGACTCGACGGACCTGAGTTTGAGAGAACTCTGGGAGTTGGTGATGGACAGGGAGGCCTGGCGTGCTGCAAGTCATGGGATCACAAAGAGTCGGATATGACTGAGCGACTGAACTGAACTGAACTGAAGTGTCAGAACATCACTGTGGCTGTATTTGCAGCTTCTGTGTAACCCTGATGACTTGCTTTGAAATTGAACAAGACTAGTAAGAAGGGTACATAATTTAGACCAGCTTCAGGAATGTTGAGTCCAGGAGGATTCCATTTCTGATTCACAGACTCTATCCTATAGAAAGTGGGTCAGAATGGAATCTTAGGAGAAGAAAGTTTCCTCCTACCATAAGGCTCTTGGGGAGACTAACAGGGGTGTTAGTAAGTTGCTCTTCTCTGAAGTGCCTGCCCCTTCTTATGCCTTGGGAAGGCAGATCTTCATGTTATCATTCAACAGGTATTTATTAACATCTTCTACGGCTTCCCTGGTGACTCAGGGGTAAAGAATTCACCTGCCAATGCAGGAGATGTGGGTTTGATTCCTGGGTTGGATTGATGCCCTGGAGAAGGAAATGTCAGAATACTCCTGTATTCTTCCCCAGGAAACCCCAGGGACAGAGGAGCCTGATAGGCTACCGTCCATGGGGTAGCAAAAGAGTTGGAAACCACTTAGGGACTAAACAATAACAATATGTTGTTTTAGGTTGTGTGACTGATACAAAACCCAGTTTGAGCTTCAGTGAAGTTAAAAATGAGAATTGTGAAATCTTTCCAGAATTTTTTTTCTCTTTCAATTTAGGAACACTGTGAATGATTTCCTATCTATACTAATTGATTTTAAGGAAAACAGGTATAAGCTGAAGCATCCATAGAATTGCTGAATTCAACCACAGACTTTTTTTAAAGATAAGAGGAAACTTAGACATCTCTCAATTTATAGGAAAGGAAGTTGTGTTGATGGTTCCTAGAAGATGCTACTAGAAGATGACATTGCAATGTTTCCTGGCATTTTGGGCTGCTTTTAGACTGGACCCATTTTATTTACCTAATCTATCTCCTTTCGTACCCTAGTATAAGATCCTTAACCCTTTCTTATATTGTGGCTTTCTTCACTGTCTCACACACCTGTACTCCATGTTTATGACCTTTCTGATGCTGTTTCCATTTTGGATTTCCTCTTCCTTTCCATGGAAGAGGGAATGGAAGGTGGAAATGGCAACCCACTCCAGTATTCTTGCCTGGGAAATCCCATGGACAGAGGAGCCTGGTGGGCTATGGTCAATGGGATTGCAGACAGTCAGCAGTGACTTAACGACTGAGCATGCATCCAAACGCTAATCAACTTTCACTTTAAGTCTTTAGTGCAAGATCCATCTCCCCGAGGAAGCATTCCCTTGGTATTCAGTCTTTCCTATGGTCTTGTAAGAGGAGACCCAATGGGAGTGTAACTCAATCTAACATATCTGTTAAACTTCTCTTGTATTTCAATTTCTATTGGGATCTGAAGGAATATAAAAACAGGAAAAGAGATATAGACTTAATTAGCACACAAGAATTGCTTCTGTGATTAAGTAGTTATCTGTGCTTTTAGAGACTTCAGCTCTAGTTGGAAAGACTATATATAACAGGATATAACAGCTGGAAACAGATAAATAAAACTTGGCAGTTTCCTACTTCATCATGCTATTTGATGCTATAATGGATTTACATGTATTATTTTTGTAATCCATTATGTTCCCTACTCCTCTCACCTAAGAAGTTCTTCTCTGAGACTCTACATGGCAAAGTGAGGGACTTCTTTCCTCATCAGGATTCCTAAAATTATTATTGTGTGCTGGTACATCTGTGTTTTTCCTCTAGACTGTGAGCTCCTTACAGACAGGATTGTATCATATCCATCCTTATAACCTCAAAACTATGTACAGTGTAGGATGTGTTGTGGGTGTTGGGCAAATATTTGTTGAAGAAGGAAACGAATGAACTAAAAAGAGGAAGTGGTTGCTATTTCCTTCTCCAGGGAATCTTCCCGAACCAGGAATCGAACCCGGGTTTCCTGCATTGCAGGCAGACGCTTTACCCTCTGAGCCACCAGGGAAGCCTGTAAAATAATTAGTAAGGTTAATATAGAAGCTTTTATGGAAATCTGGGAGTTAAGCTGGACTTTAAAGCTAGATAAGATGTGAATGTATGATGTTATTAATAATAATTGCTAGCTAATATTTATTTTACACTTATAATGTTCCATACACTGTTTTATCTGGCCTTCTCTGTATTAAATCATTTATTCTTTCCCTAAATCCTCTGAAGTAGTTACAGTGATTATCTTGTCTGTAAGACGGGAAAACTGAAGCATGGAGCGGATAGAACAACTTATCTGTGGTCACGCAGCTAATCAGTGAGTCAGTCCAGGCACTCTTGCTCCAGGGTTCATGTTCTTACCAATGCTATGTTGCCTCAGGAAGGAGAAGAAATACAAATGAAGAAATTATACCAGGATTATCATTCCATGTTCTTGGAACAGATGGCCAGTCTGAAGGTATAGAGGCTTGGAGTGATGGGTTTGAGTCAGGTCAAAAAGATTGAATGCTCATAATGAAAATTCAAACTTCATTTTCAAGACATTGGGAAGCAGCTGACAGGTTGCAGAAGCAGGATGATCTAGAATGTATGGAGACTAGTGACCAGGAGATCATGTCACTCTGTCACTTCGTCAGGAAGAGGGTCATAGGATTTGGGCAAAGGTGGAAATAGGAAGAAGTGACTGTTCTGAGAGATATTTTGAAAGTAGATCTTTCAGGGCTTAGTACCTGGCTTGTGAAAGGGAAGGAGGGATAAAGAATGATGTCAAGATTTTGGCTTAAGAGGAATGGTGGTGTTACCACCTGAAACCAAGATTTTGTTGTTCAGCTGAGTTTTGGAGGAAAACAGTATTTAAGTTTAGATGTACTGAGTTTGAAGTAAAGACTTGAGATGTCAGTACATAGCTGAAGATATGGGAACCAGGTAAGAAGAAAACATTTAGGAACCCTCAACTTTGGAATAAAATTGAAGTGACGGAAATTGATGGCTAGTAGAAAGGAGAGGGGACAACTATAGAAAAACAGAGAGTTGAATGAAGTTTGGAAAACAGGCCTAGTTAGGGCTTAGCTGAAGAGGAGGCTGAGCTAGTGAAGGGGACAGAAAGTGTGTTGGAGAGAGAAGAGGGGAACAAGGCTCATGGAATGTCACCAGAGCCAGAAGAAGAGTTTCAAACAGAGGCAATGGTTAATACATTGATTGTATAAGGGAAGGAGGAGTGAATAACACCCACATAGACGCACAAAGTCATTGCTGTTGTTTAGCTGCTAAGTCATGTCTGACTCTTTTGTGACCCCCATGGACTGTAGCCTGCTAGGCTCCTCTGTCTGTGGGATTTCCCAGGCAAAAATACTGGAGTGGGTTGCCATTTTCTTCTCCAGGGGATCCTCCTGAGCCTGGGATTGAACCTATGTCTCCTGAATTGGCAGGTGGATTCTTTACCACTGAGCCACCAGGGAAGCCCTGGAAAGATGATTGATTTTGGCTGAAAGGAGGCCATTTGGGGTTTTTTGAGTTTAGGCAGAGATGGTGAAGGAAGATAACTCTTCAAAGGGTTGAGAAGAGATGGAGGGGGATAGAAACAAGATAGTGAAAAGGAGAGGAAATTTCTAGATAAAGTGAAGACCATCAGGAACTTATATCACCTATAGTTTATCATAGTAATTTGTACGTAGTCCACATGAAATGTTTCCAAGCCAAATGACTTAATTACATTTGACATGTGGAAGGAGCCACGTGTTGGTCTTGAATGTGTGTGTGGTAGGGAGAGAAGGCTATTAAGAAAGGAAAGAGGAAGAGAGAGAGAAAAGCAAGAGAATGGGGGCAATTTTCTTTGAGGAGATGGGGACGGAGATTTGGAGAATGGGAGCATCAGAAAGAGGAGAGGAAAGAAGAATGCACTAAGAAGAATGGTCTAAGAAGAATGGGAGGAAGGGAAGAGGTTTACAGAGGGAGAGATGTGTTCGGATGAAGCCAGGGTAGACGAGTGATTCCACACTGGCAAACCTGACATGGAAAACGTTTGTGAAATAGATATGTGTGTGTGTATGTGTGTGTGTGTGTGTGTATGTGTATAAATATAATTATATATATATATTTGATTTCTCTCAAGATAGGTCATTGTGTTAAACCTATCTCAACAATGGTGACTGGGACAGTACATACCTTAACTTTGAAGAGTTGGTTTGTACCATAAATTTGCTTGAGTCTTCAAAACTGTACATGTGGCTAGACTTGGCCTCAGCTCACAGCTTTGATAACAGTATCACAAGGTTCAGACCAAGCCTCCCCAGCATCATGGGCAGGGCTCCAGCTTCCAGTCAGGGATGTTAATCTTGGCATCTGTGTTTTGTTTGTTTGTTTGTGTTTTTCAGAGGAAGGACATGGCGGCTTGCCCTTGGCTTTAGGGGGAATGTGACTGTTATTCTTTTTCCAAACTCAAAAGCTAAAACCCCTGATTTATCAAGAGAGGGGAATATGATGAAGAGTTTTAGTTTGTTACACTATGACTTAACTTTTCTAGGCCTTCATTTCCTCATCTGATATACAACGGGATTGGGACAAGAAGACATTTCAGGTCTATTTCTGGCTTAAAAATTTTTCTTAAATGGGATAAAAGGTTTAGCTTTTATTAGCTCTAGCAACGCAACCAGATCACCCCACCCCTTTGTGGATGCTCTTATAATAGAGAAAACACAAGAACTGTAACTGGTCACCTTGGAAATTGGAGAGATTGTGAATCAGGGTCTTAGATGCTAATATGCTTAGAAATGACAGCAGGGTTTTGGGGAACAATATTGCCTTTGTTCTCACCATCTTCCTACATATGCTAAGGTTTAACACTAATTATTTTTCGAACTTCCAGGTGATGACTTACCTAGAAGATTCTGAATGAGTCAAGGTGACCCTAAGCAGACTTCTCAAAGGTGTAGACTTCTCAGGTGGCCCAGTGGTAAAGAACCTGCCTGCCAGTGCAGGAGACACTAGAGATGAGGGCTTGATCCCTGGGTCAGGAAGACCCCCTGGAGTAGGAAATGGCAACCCACTCCAGTATTCTTGCCTGGAAAATTCCCATGGACAGAAGAGCCTGGTGAGCTCCAGTCCATGGGGTCACAAAGAGTTGGACACAACTGAGCACACACACCCAAAGATTTAGGGAGAAAGAAACAGGAAAAAAGTACTGTTGTCTTCTTTACAGAATTGTTTTGAATGAGGACTTGGAATGATGGTGGCTCAGGAGGAAAACAAGGTTCCAAGATTTGGTTACCGGATTAAAATATGTATTTAGAATACAATATATTAATACAGCCAGTTCATTGACACCTATGGGCATCTGTTAACTGAATTACTGCCATATTATTTATGTAGAAAGTTATAAAATCCTGGTTACCTACCACTTGAACTATACGCAACATTTTAGGGTAACAAAGTTTGACTTTTAGGCTGGTCTGGTGGCTTTTGGTATCATCCATGCGCAGCTGCTCAGTTCATGGACTGCAGCCCACCAGGCTCCACTATCCATGGAATTTTCCAGGCAAGAATACTGGAGTGGTAGCCATGTCCTACTCCAGGGAAGCTTCCTGACCCAGGGATTGAAACTATGTCTCCTGTATTGGCAGGTGGGTTCTTTACCACTGAGCCACTGGGAAGCTCCAACTTTTGTCATAAGTAACTCTTTTATATAAATTACGATGCCCTGTCATGTTGTCCTCTTAGATGATCTTTCCAGCATTAGGAGCTGAGAGGATAACGCAAAGCCTTGATGGTGGGGCCTGAGTCCCATCATACTCAAGTTTTTCCTTTTTTAAGATTTTTTGATGTTGACCATTTTTTAAGCATCCATTGAATTTGTTACAATATTGCTTTTGTTTCATGTTTTGGATTTTTGGTGGTGAGGCATGTGGGATCTTAGCACTCCGATCAGGGATTGAACCCACACCCCCTTGCATTGGAAGGTGAAGTCTTAACCACTGGACTGCCAGAAAAGTCCCACCACTCAAGTTTCTGTTGCTTTGTATGTATGTGGCTGGGTAGTGTCTCTGAATGGTGGGGATGGATTATGGTACAGGCAGTGTTTATTTAGCAGGTTTAATAATAACTATTGCCCTAATATAGATGACATTTCAATGTATGTGTCTATCTTTGATTTTCTTGAGCTCTAGTCCAACTCGTCAAACTCCTGGACTTTTCCTCTAGGATGCCTTACCTGCCTTTCAAACACAACATATGTAAAACCCAACAGCTTTTTTCCAAACAAATTTCCTCTCTTCATTTAGCTAATTTTGTCCCTGGTCTCTCCAGTCCATGAGCTACAAGTCATTTTGATTCCTGCTCACCATCACCAAGCATAACCCAGTACCAACACCTCGCCCACCCTTTCTATCTCAGCTACTGCCTCTGAGCCTCAGGCCCTAGGAGCTCACAGTGATGCTGTTGGCTTAGATCTTACCCATCTCTGCCTCAGCCCCATCCTCACTCCTGGCTAATGCGCTCCCTGCTGTTGTGCTAACCTTGCCAAAGCAGCACTTACTACCTTAGTCTCAGCTCAGGTGTTTTCAGTGTCTCCTATTGTCTTTCTAGTAAAATCCATGTGCCTTTTTCTTGGCATCAAAAGCTCGCCATGAGGCATCAGGCATCTTCACTTATTTGCCTTCTATGTAGATACAATGTTCAGCTGATCCCCAATAAACCCTTACACTAAAGGGCATTTCCTTCACCTTAGCCTGTCTAAATTTGCCCAGAAGTTCATGGCCCAGTTAAACCCCAGTCTTCACAAAAGCAGACTCATGTCTGGAAACAAGGGCTCTTCCCGCACAACTGTTAGTGACCCTCTACAGGCCTCACACACCGTACCTGGCTTTGGAGCATAGCTAATTGTGAAGCTGCCTTAGGATCTCTCCTAGAAGGGAGAGACTGCATCTTTACATCTTCCCATCTCCCGGAAACCTAGTACAGTAGGCCCCATTACTTAATTGCTGAGTGAAAGCTTGACATTGTCAAGGTAGAAGTCAGAATACCAAAGAGTAATTTTCTGACGCATCAAAATTTCTTTTCAGAAAGTATTCATTGATCGTATTGATAATTTTTCTCTCTCAAGAATTAGTGCCTTAGATCTAGGTGCTTGGATGGGACTTTTTGTCCCTCTCTGACCTCTGAGTTCCTTTCTGACAATTGCCTGGAGCACAGCAAGGTTTTAAAAGGCCAAGGACGACTGTCCTCTACAGTACAGTGTCTGGCGGTGTGAAAACACAGATCAAGGCTAAAGGTGGTGCTTAGACTGGTGAGGGCCAATAGAAGCTTCTATTTCTGTTTCTATTATCATCTGTCATTGTAGGTACTTGTTTGAACTAAGGTCTCTTTAGGTTTTGTTTGAAAGTCACACTTGCTCTTGGTAAGACTTAATGTACACATATAATTGACAGTGGTGCTTACACAATCCCTGGCAGGGCTGGTGGCTTGGCTTGACTGTTCTTCCCTACAGAAGTCATTGCTTCTGTCATGGTGGCCTCCTTTATGTGACTCTCTTTTCCTTCTGATTCTGGGAACCTTGTCCTTCCCTTGTCCCTTTAGATCTGGGGGTGGTTATAACTCGGCTGCTTTTAGCTACAGGTTCTAGTATTGGGTTGGCCAAAAAGTTAGTTTGGGTTTTTCTGTAAGCTGTGAACGTTTTGGCCAAACTGATACTATATCTTGTGCTTCCAAACCTTTGTCAACAGTCTTTTCCTATTATTATTATAAATTACTCACCTCCTATTGCCCAGTTTTGAGTGTGCTGTTTTCTGAATGAGACAAAGTATACATACATGGACTATGCTTTTTCAAAGCCCTTTTGATGGGAGGGGCTTCCCATCAATATTTATTCCTTATGAAAATGAGGAGAGTTTCAAGATGACAATCAATAGAAAACTAGATGAAATGACACCAACGTTATTTTGAAACATCGTGTGAATTACCCCTTTTTTTATTTCCCTGTTTTAATATGGATTTCAGAGAGTCTGGAGCCTTTCAAAGTTTGATAGCTTTGTTTTCCTGTTTGTTTTCACTGAAAAGGATGGTGAGAGACTCTGTAGTCTGAATGTTTTGTGTTCTTTCTCACATCTGTGTGAAACCAAGCCACCAGCTAGAGTTACCAGAGCCTCAGATGGCTGGGTCCCTGACCTCCAAGGAAGCACAGTTTGTCTTCTAAGTTCCTGAGCAAATAATGGGCTGGACTGTGAGCCACCTGCCCCTTGTGGAGCCTGAAAAAGGAGTCAGTGGTCAGATGGCCACGTGTGGAAGGGTATCCCTGGCATGAACAGGAAATGTGATTAGAGGAAAGTTACGGTAACTTCACCAGCTCTGTGGTCAGGGGGAGGTGTTCTGTGCCAGGGGAACCAGCGTCACCTTCACAGTATGTTCACAAACATCACAGGGCAAGATGGTTGAGAAGAGAAGGATTTCATTTTTTTTTTTTGGTTCCTGCCTAACATGCTAAATTCTGTTCAGTTAAAATTTTTAAAAAGGAAACAAGGTGATTAAGATCTTTACAATCTGATTGTTGAATGGCAGAAGAAACTCTGATTGTGATGTTCAGAAGAAAAGTATTAGTTGCTCAGTCATGTCTGACTCTTTGTGACCCCATGGACTGTAGCCCACCAGGCTCCTCTGTCCATGGGATTTTCCAGGCAAGAATATTGAAGTAGGTTGCCATTTCCTTCTCCAGCGGATCTTCCTGACAGAATGGGCCCCAAAGAAGTTCTTGAGAAGTTCTGAAGAAAAATGATGTTGGTAAAGAAACATGTATGCTATAAGGCCCAGGGAGCTCAGCTCTGTGCTCTTTGAAAACCTATAGGGGTGGGAATGGCACCCCACTCCAGTATTCTTGCCTGGAAAATCCCATGGACTGAGGAGCCTGGTCAGAGAAGGCGATGGCACCCTACTCCAGTACTCTTGCCTGGAAAATCCCATGGACGGAGGAGCCTGGTGGGCTGCAGTCCATGGAGTCGCTAAGAGTCTGACACGACTGAGCCACTTCACTTTCACTTTTCACTTTCATGCATTGGAGAAGCAAATGGCAACCCACTCCAGTGTTCTTGCCTGGAGAATCCCAGGGACGGGGGAGCCTGGTGGGTTGCTGTCTTTGGGGTCGCACAGAGTTGGACACGACGGAAGTGACTTAGCAGCAGCAGCAGCAGCAGCAGCAGGGGTGGGATTGCAGTGGGGGAGTGGGGGAAGCTGGGAGATAGGGAGGCTCCAGAGAGAGGGGATATATGTATATATATAGCTGATGTGGTTTGTTGTGCAGTAGAAATTAACACAACATTGTGAAGCATTTATACACCAACAAAACAAAGTGAAAAGAATGCACTATTTACAAACGACCAAAAAAGAAAAAACCCAACACGTGTTCTATCTTCTTTAGTGCTTCCTTACAGCCTTCAGTCTTAAGTGCTGTCTATTCCCATTTTGGTTCACAAGCTTCTGCATGCCACTGGATTTCTCTATGGTGCTATGGTAAAGAAATGGAAAGATGGAATATTGTAAATTAAATATGACAAATAGGTGTAATTCACAAAGGCCTTGAAGTTAGGATTTGCCCAGTGAAGTATAGACTGAAAGTGACTTTGTGTATTGACGAATGTTTGTGTTCAAACTCTCTTGGACATCTGGGCAAGCTGAAATGGAATTGTTTCATGGCATAATTATTGCTTGTGGATCTGAAATAACTGATAAGAGACATTTCAGTGGCAATCCTGTCTGTAGGCCTTGTCTGGGCTCTATCTATGACTTTTAGGTAATCTCTGACATTGTAAGCAAGATCTTTCATGTAGAGACAAAGTGAGTTTGGTGAGACTTTTTCTAAATGTGACCATGAAATCAAGTCAGTCTTGCTAAAAGTACAAAATTGGTTTTCTATTCATTCATGATTTAATACATTACTCCTAGAATCATGAATACGTAAATTATATCTTAGCTCTTCTAGAATTTGTGTGACCTTGTTTACAAAGCCATTTCCTTCCTTGGTTTTCAGTTGCCTCTTCTGAAAATAAGGGATTGGCTGAGATCACCTCCAACTTTCCTTCCAGCTGAGCACTTTTTGTAGGATGGTGCTCCGGGAAAATAGGGTAGAAAATGAAACTTATCTTGGTCCTGTCCTCTTCCCCCTCCACCGACTCCTCTACTCAACAGTATTCTCCTCCCTAATTCTCACTTATGTGCCATCCAACAATCAGGTCCAACTTTGAGAAGGTCAGAAACAGTCACTGGAGAAGGCAATGGCACCCCACTCCAGTACTCTTGCCTGGAAAATCCCATGGATGGAGGAGCCTGGTAGACTGCAGTCCATGGGGTCGCCAAGGGTTGGACACGACTGTGCGACTTCACTTTCACGTTTCACTTTCATGCTTTGGAGAAGGAAGTGGCAGCCCACTACAGTGTTCTTGCCTGGAGAATCCCAGGGATGGGGGAGCCTGGTGGGCCACTGTCTATGGGGTCGCACAGAGTTGGACACGACTGAAGTGACTTAGCAGCAGCAGCAGAAACAATCACTGAAATCATGTTGAAATTTTGATGCAAACTAGTAGAGGGAATAGAATATGGAAATTGACAATGCCACATGTAAGATAGATCGCCAATGGGAATTTGCTGTATGACTCAGGGAACTCAACAGGGGCTCTGTGACAGGCTGAAGGATGGGATGGGGAGGGAGATGGGAAGGAGGTTTGGGAGGGAGGGGACATGGCTCCTATAGCTGACAAGAATCCTATAGCTGATTCTTATTGAGGTATGACAGAAAACCAGAAAATTCTGTAAAGCAATTATCCTTCAATTAAGAAAAAAAAAAACACCAAACACTAGAAGTCCTGAGGCATGAACCAAGTCCTAAGGGTCACATACTTGTCCAGGAACCTTGGAGAAGAATTAGGCCTTCTGGACCTGTTTCCTCATCTATGAAATGGGTGTAAAGATAACTGTCCTGTATTTCGCAGGTTAATCTGGAGCTTATATGAGATAAAATAGGAGAAAGCACTTTGTAGCTCTATGAATATAGACCCTAGGTACTAATTTGTCAATGTGTTTCCCACATTGCATTTTAGGCTTCACTTTATTTTGAAGTCAAAGCATTAACTGAACAGGTGGGGAGTGTCCTTTAGGGTCAGGGTTCCTTCCCTGGTGTTTGGAACCACACCTTAGAGATGGTTATCCACTCCACCTGTTCAGAGCATTGTTTATTTTTATAGTAATTGGCCCATTTATAATAGGCCAAAAGGGAAAGTTTTGTTTGGTTTGTTTTTGGTAACCAAGCTCCCTTCCCCTCTTTCTCATGGAAGCACAAGCAACTTTCAATTTTCCAGAAGTCAGCTATATCACAAAATTCACAGATTATCTGTGGGAAATCTTTCAATTCTCACTGCCTTGCTCATAAGCAGCAGATAAGTACCTTCTCACCTCCCATCTTACTCTTCATGTTGCCTGTTGTCAAGGAGGAGTTGTGAGGGAAAGAGGTTTGAGGTTACTGCTTCCTGTCTCCACACCTTTAGCTGGGTTAGCTGCTAGGAAAGGCTTTGAAAAGCAAAGCACTAAATTCATCATCAAAACAACTTGCCAATTCAATTAGAGACATGTCAATCAAGCCAATCTTTTGCGATCAGAAGCCAATACAACTGATGGATTGACAATGTCTCTCTTTTAATCTAGTAGGCTTGACCTAGGTAGACCTTATCTAACTACTCACAAGATGGAAAACCAACTATTTTTCCAGGGAAAAAGGTGGATCTGCTAAGAAAAAATTAACCTGAGAAGGGTGCTTTCCACTCCTAGCACTAACTGGAAAGCAAAAAGGAATCAAACAGAACTTAGTATGGGGAAGCTAAATATTTCTTTGGTTTCTTCTTCTGAGTCTAGATAGGTCCTTGAATTTTACAATATGTCCTAAATTGTTTGAAGTACTGTGGAATCCCTAAAACTCAGAGAATCAAAATGTGTTATCAAATCCAAATATCATTTGGGGTTCTGGTTTTTGGTTGCTTCGCTGGATCCATGTTATTACTTTAGTATCACAGAGTAAGGGGTGTGCATTTTTTACGCATGCTCCGTTTTAAGAAAAAAGTAAGAGGAATCAGAATTATTGTGTCTACGGGAAGTCACGGTGATGACATCTATTCAATATCACTTAGAACAACTGATTGCCTTTTTCTACCACCAAAAGTAATCTCCTTCCTTTAGTGTTTCTCTAAAGCAGATGTAGATTTTGAAGTCCTATGAACTGGTTTCTCACTTAGGCTTCTCTGAATGATGGACATGAATGAACCGAGGTGGGAGCAAGTACTATAAGGCTATACACATTGAAAAACAAGAGGTTCTGTTGGCCAGAATGAATTCAACCTGAACCTTTAACTGGGAGGCTGTTGTCCACACTAGCACATATTAAATGAACTACTTCAAGCATAGCTGCTAACTTTAAAAGGTATGTGCCGATATGGAAGAGAGAGGAAAGTAAACCTTGATAGATGAACTGGATATCTCTCTTCCCTCACATGGCCATTTAACCATTGTTTGAGCTTTTTCTCAACAAAATATTGGTACAAAGGGTCTTGCAAGAAGGCACTTTTCCTTCCCTTGCTCAATTGCTGGATAAGCCATCAACCAGGAGAATACTGACGGGAACAGCCAGCCTAAATACTAGGATCTTGGATTGCTCTTCCCTAAGTAGTACTGGATGTGAGTCTGAGTGAACTCTGGGAGTTGGTGATGGACAGGGAGGCCTGGTGTGCTGCGATTCATGGGGTCGCAAAGAGTCGGACATGATTGAGCGACTGGACTGAACTGAACTGAACTGAAGTAGTACTGGAGGAGAGTGGGCTCAGGAGAAATCTCATTGACTAGTAATAACACCGCAGAGGTCTGAATTGGAGGTTTCATGATAAACAGAAAGAAAACCTGTCTTTCATTTCTCTCACTGTATTATGCTTTGTGAAGGGAAGCAGAGGATGGCCACTGCTTCTCCCTTCTGAAAAAGAGCAAATACTGACTAAGCTCCATGGAGTTGACTGTGGGCCTGGGAAGCTTTGAGGAAATTTGCTTTTTCTTTGCAATGATCCCCTACGCTGGAAGAACGTCTTCCTCACAGCCCAGACGTCCAAAGTTCCCCTCAGTTATTGAGTTGTCTATTCTGGGCATGTAATGAATGAAGACATAGGCAAAAGGAAAACAGGGTTACTTACTGGTTGGTCTGTGTGGTCTGAGGACAGCATTTTTAACTCCCTCACTCACCACATCTAAGCCCATGCTGAGTTCTGCCAATTTTAGCCTGTAAGTATTTCTTGAGTTCACCCACTTCTTTATGACCGTAGTTCAGACCCTTATCATCTCTTGCCTGCTGCTGCTGCTGCTGCTAAGTCACTTCAGTCGTATCTGACTCTGTGTGACCCCATAGACAGCAGCCCACCAGGCTCCCCAGTCCCTGGGATTCTCCAGGCAAGAACCCTGGAGCGGGTTGCCATTTCCTTCTCCAATGCAGGAAAGTGATCCTAGACTACTGCAATTGCATCCTAACTGGTCTCCATATTTTCACTCTTGTTCTCTTTAAATTTACCTTCCACATTTATGCTACAGGGATCTATATAAAATGAAAACTTGTATGTACGACTCTTCTGCTTAAACTCCTTCAGCAGGTCCTCATCATCTGCAGGAGAGAGCCCAAGCTATGAACTGTGCTCACTTTGCCAACCTTGTCTTTAACAACTCAGGTCCAGCAAATGGAGGTAGCTGCAATTCCCAGCACTTGCCTTACTCCGTATTTTTCTCTTTGTCTTTATCTTTCCCACAGTCCCCTACCTCACCCACATCCCCTAAAACAAAGACTCAGCTAGGAAACTTTAACTTAATAAAAATGTGCTGAATCAACATCTGCATAATCCTTAGAAGACTCAGGTCAGCAGTCAGCTCGTCCGGAAATCTTTAGCTGGTTCCCTCGTTGCCCCTACTAATGCAGATCACTGTGCCACTGTTTTCAGAGTAACTGTCTGTTCATAGCGAACGGACTTGTGGGCAGAGTGGGGGAAAGAGAGGGTGGGACGAATTAAGAGTAGTATTGACATATATACTCTACCATGTGTAAAATACAGCAGCTAGTGGGAAGCTGCTGTTCAGCACAGGGAGCTCAGCTTTGTACTCCATGACGACCTAGAGGAGTGGGATGGAAGGTGAAGTGAGAAGGAGGCGCTAGAGGAAGGAGATATATGTATACTCAGAGCTGATTCACATTGTTGTACGGCAGAAACCAACACAACATTGTAAAGCAACTATCCTCCAATTAAAGAAAAAAAAAGGAGCTGTCTGTTTATGTATCTTTCTTCCCCACCAGATTCTGAGCTGCCCAAGGATAGAAGCTGAGCCCTGCTCCCCTTTGGGAAATTGGTTTCTCTCTCCCAGTGCATCTTGGAAGGGTGTCACACCTGAGTTATCAAGATGCACTAAGCAAACTCCTGGAGTGTAGATGCTTGAGCTTCTCTCGCTCCTTCCCTCTCCATGTCACTGTGGGTGCTGGGAGGAGGAAGCCAAACTGACCAGTGATCCAGGATTTCTCTTTAGCCTTACTCAGTTGTCTTGCCCATGCGCCCGCCTCTGCACCCTCCTTTGAAAAAATCTCTGCAAAGAAATCCTACTCTCATGTTTTTTTCTTACATCAGCTTTCAAAGGAATATCAGGAAGAATTTGAATGCTCATTAGAACAAAATTCAAGTAATTAGTCACGGAAACACACTTCCTGGGGTCCTCAATAGGCAGAAATACAGATACCTAACCTGAAAAGGAGTGGCAATGCTAGCATTTCTTGCTGGGGTTGATTCTTCCAGTCAGAACCAACTCAGTGATTCTTTCTAAGTAAGCAAAGAAAAAGGCCATGGAAGATAAAACAAAAGATGAGTTGGATTTTCCTATCAAGACAAGCTGAACTTTTGGAGTCTTTACGTATTAACTTCTCAGTGCTTTTAGTGAGGATTTGTTAGGGTGAATAATAAATGAAGTTAAAGTTGCTATTGAGATACAGATTTCGAATAAGGACTTAATGAGATACTAGGCAGAGTTAGCTGCTAGGAATGGTACAGTCTTATCACCATCTTTCACTTGTCAATTATTTAATGAGACTCCCTTATTCAGGCAGTATTGTACAAAAAAGTGTAACCTCTTGTCCTTGCTCAGAGGAGACTTGGAAACTAGGGGTGTAGAGAAAATACATGCAGATCAAAAGCTAAACAACTGGAAGCCTCTGAAACAAGAGATATTCAAAAGGTAGAACAGAGAGTGATAGTTTTGAGACCTAAGAAAAGAGAGACACTGTAGGCCAAGGAGTCACTGAGAAAAGTACACAGAGATGCACTCACAGTGTGTCCTGGGAAGGTACCTTAGGTGATCTGGCTAACCTGGGGGGTTTTGGTTTGAGGAAATGAGGTTGGAAAAGCCTGTGGAAGCCCATGAATTGGGGGTAAGAAATGAGTTTCAACTGTTAAGCCACATTAGAATCTCCTGAGAAATTTAAAATAGACTGATGTCTGGGTCCTATACCCAGAGATTCTGATTTAATTGGCCCGAGAATCAAGAGTTTCTTAAGCTCCCAGGTGACTAATGTGCTGTCAGCTTGAGAACTCTCTTAGGCTATAGCAGTTTTCAATCCTGACTGAATATTAGAATCACCTGGGGGAATTATTAAACTAATGCCAAAGGCAACACACAGAATCAGGAGAAAATATTTGCAAATCACATATCTTGATAAAAGGAACGTACATCAAAAATATGTAAAAAACTCTGACAACTCAGTACTAACAAGATAATTCAGGTAAATGGGCAAATGATCTGAATAGACATTTCACTAAAAAGGATATACAGATGGCTAACAAGTGCATGAAAAAATGCTCAGCATCATTAGTCATCAGGGAAATGCAAATCAAACCATAAAGAAATACCACTTCACATCTCTAAGATGGCTATAATAATAATAATAAAAAAAGATGGACAGCAACAAGTGTTGGAAAGCATGTGGAGAAATTGGAACCCTTATACGCTGCTGGTGGGAATGTAAAATGGTGCAGTTGCTTTAGAAAACATTTTGGCAGTTCCTCAACAAGTTAAATATAGAGTTTCCATCATGACCATCAGTTCCACTCCTGGCATACACCCAAGAGAATTGTTAATGTTCATCCACACAAAAACTTGTACATGTTCATAGCAGCCTTCGTAAGATAGCCAACTAGTGGAAACAACTGATCAATGAAGAAAAATGTGGTATATCCATACAGTGTGATATCATTTGGCCATGAAAAGGAATGAAGTTCTGATGCATGGTACCACATAGATCAACCTTGAAAACATGATATGTGAAAGAAGCTAGACATAAAAGAACACATACTACATGATCCCATTTATATGGAAATAGGTAAACCATAGAGATAGAAAATAGATTAGTGATTGCCAAGGGCTGGAAAAAAGAAGGAATGCGGAGGGGCAGCTAATGGGTATGAGATTTTTGGGGGGAGTAATGAAGTATTTTGGAATCAGATAGTGATGATCCATTCACAACTTTGTGACTATAATAAAAAGTCGTTGAATTATATACTTAAAAGGGTGAACTTTTAAAAAAGGTGAGTTTTATGGTATATGAACTATATCTTGAACATGAAATATCTCAATCATGTCCAGCTCTTTTCAACCCCATAGACTGTTCAGTTCAGTTCAGTTCAGTTCAGTTCAATTCAGTTGCTCAGTCGTGTCCAACTCTTTGTGACCCCATGAATCGCAACACGCCAGGCCTCCCTGTCTATCACCAACTCCCGGAGTTCACCCAAACTCATGTCCATCAAGTCGGTGATGCCATCCAGCCATCTCATCCTCTGTTGTCCCCTTCTCCTCCTGCCCCCAATCCCCCCCAGCATCAGGGTCTTTTCCAATGAGTCAACTCTTTGCATGAAGTGGCCAAAGTATTGGAGTTTCAGCTTTAGCATCAGTCTTTCCAATGAACACCCACAACTGATCTTCAGGATGGGCTGGTTGGATCTCCTTGCAGTCCAAGGGACTCTCAAGAGTCTTCTTCAACACCGCAGTTCAAAAGCATCAATTCTTTGGTGCTCAGCTTTCTTCACAGTCCAACTCTCACATCCATATATGACCACTGGAAAAACCATAGCCTTGACTAGACGGACCTTTGTTAGCAAAGTAATGTCTCTGCTTTTGAATATGCTATCTAGGTTGGTCATAACTTTCCTTCCAAGGAGTAAGCGTCTTTTAATTTCATGGCTAAAATCACCATCTGTAGTGATTTTGGAGCCCCCCCCCTCAAAAAAAAATCTGACACTGTTTCTGCTGTTTCCCCATGTATTTCCCATGAGGTGATGGGACCAGATGCCATGATCTTCGTTTTCTGAATGTTGAGCTTTAAGCCAACTTTTTCACTCTCCACTTTCACTTTCATCAAGAGGCTTTTTAGTTCCTCTTCACTTTCTGCCATAAGGGTGGTATCATCTGCATATCTGAGGTTATTGATATTTCTCCTGGCAATCTTGATTCCAGCTTGTGCTTCATCCAGCCCAGCGTTTCTCATGATGTACTCTGAATATAAGTTAAATAAACAGGGTGACAATATACAGACTTGAAGTACTCCTTTTCCTATTGAAACCAGTCTGTTGTTCCACGTCCAGTTCTAACTGTTGCTTCCTGACCTGCATATAGGTTTCTCAAGAGGCAGGTCCATAGACTGTAGTCCATGGAATTCTCAAGGCCAGAATACTGGAGTGGGTAGCCATTCCCTTCTCTAGGGTATCTTCCCAACCCAGGGATCAAACCCATGTCTCCTGCATTGCAGACAGATTCTTTACCAGCTGAGCCACAAGGGAAGTCTAAGAATACCAGGGTGGGTAGCCTATTCCTTCTCCAGGAGATATTCCTGACCCAGGAATTGAGCCGGGGTCTCCTGCATTGCAGGTGGATTCTTTACCAACTGAGCTATCAGGGAAGCTGAATTATATCTCAATAAGCTATAAAAATAAAAAATGTTAAAAATCAATCTATCCTCCACCAGCATTAACCAATTAAATTACAGTTTCTGGGAATGGGAGTCAGGCACATATTTTTCTTCTTTTGTGACAAATTTTATTTATTTGTTTATTTGACTGTGTTGGGTCTTAGTTGGGCAGGCAAGATCTTCCATGCACTACGGAAGATCTTTCCTTGCAGCGCATGGACTCTTTAGTGGGGGCGTTTAGGCTTCGGGGCACTTGGGTTCAGTTGTTCCACAGCATGTGGGATCTTAGTTGCCCAACCAGGGATCAAACCAGAGTCCCCTGCATTGCAAGGCAGATTCTCAACCACTTCTCCCTGGGAAGTCCCCAGGGACAGATTCTTGGTGTACAACTAGGACTGAGAACGATGTCATGGCTCAGTGGTAAAGAATCCATCTGCCAATGCAGGAGATGCAAGTTCAATTCCTGGGTTGGGATGACCTCTGGGAGAAGGAAATGTCAACCTACTTCATTATTCTTGCCTGGAAAATTTCATGGACAGAGGAGCCTGGTAGGCTATATAGTCCATGGGAGTCACAAAAAGTCGGCCATGACTGAGCAGGCAGACACGTGTATGAGATGAAAATCTATTAGTGATCTATGCAACTTTGTTTTCCCCAAAGCAGAAACAAAAATCTTGAGTTCAGTTCAGTTCAGTTCAGTCGCTCAGTCATGTCCAACTCTTTGTGACCCCATGAATCTCAGCACGCCAGGCCTCCCTATCCATCGCCAACTCCTGGAGTTCACCCAAACTCATGTCCATCAAGTCGGTGATTCCATCCAGCCATCTTATTCTCTGTCGTCCCCTTCTCCTCCTGCCCCCAATCCTTCCCAGCGTCAGAGTCTTTTCCAGTGAGTCAGCTCTTCACATGAGTTGGCCAAAGTATTGGAGTTTCAGCTTTAGCGTCATTCCTTCCAATGAACACCCAGGACTGATCTCCTTTAGAATGGACTGGTTGGATCTCCTTGCAATCCAAGGGACTCTCAAGAGTCTTCTCCAACACCACAGTTCAAAAGCATCAATGCTTCAGTGCTCAGCTTTCTTCACAATCCAACTCTCATGTCCGTACATGACCACTGGGAAAACCATAGCCTTGACTAGATGGACCTTTGTTGGCAAAGTAATGTCTCTGCTTTTGAATATGCTATCTAGGTTGGTCATAACTTTCACGGATTCAAATCCAGTTTCAACTGTAAATTTCATTGTAAGAGATTATTTTATTGACCCTTCAGTATGGATATGTGGGTGTATTGCTTCAAATAACCCTTTTCAAAAAATGCAAATAGGTAGACAATTGTTAGTACACCTCAAAGCAATAGGAAAAAAAAAGTATTTTGTGTTGAAATTTGAATCAAAGACACCAAGTGATTTATTGCTTTAGATAATTTTGGAAAGTCTTGGTTGCAAAGTTGATTCTCAGTGCTTCAGTGGCCTATTTTTCAAGTGATTGTAATTTACTTGGGATTTAGTCTTCACTCTGCTCAGTGATATTAGGTAGATCATCCAGTGTTTCTAGGCCTCATATAGTCACTACCCAAAAAGGGAATATAATGTCATGTGCTAGGGAATGGGGATATAGTGGGGGAAAAACAAGATATAATAGATATGCTTTCTTCCCTTATGCAGATTTCAGGTTCTTTGCTTAAAAGTGAAGAGACTGAACTAGGTGGTCTCCAAATTCTTTGATCATTTACTGAGGATAACATAAAGGTAGAAGACAGACTAGAGAAATAACTCTTGTGGGCCTCTTGGGCCCCTTCCATCTTCTGTGATTTAAAGAAATAAATATGCAAGTGTCTTGGAAGGTTGCCTTCAGAATTTGCTGTGGAGGATAAATTCGTTGGGTAACATTTTTGTTACCTCTTTATCCTATTCTTGGAATGGACAATAAAATAAAAATGTTTCAAAACACTTAAATTCCTTCATAAAAGGATGAATCATAGCTTAAAATATCAATACAAATCTACTTGTTTATCTATGTCAGGTGTTAAAAGCCACTTTCAAGTAAACCATTTGATTAGTAAATTAATACAATTAAGCATGATTAGCTTGTTAGAAATTTCAGCATAGATTAAAAAATTCCAAATGCATAGCTGTGGTGTTCAGTACCAACAGAAGGCCACTTTCTGCCTTCCAAGTGCCTTCCAACTTACTCCACTGTTCCATTCAAAGGAGAATGAAAATAATATCAAAATGTAAACATTCAGTGCAATTATCTCCCAAAGAGCTGTGTCTTTGTCTGCCAAGAGAAAGTCTTTGCTGGAGATCTGTTTGTTAAGTAACATATCTTGATTTCAGAAGAAAAAAAAGTCGTTATATTCTTTTTTCTGTGTGTGTTCCATTACTTTAATTACTTACAAATTAGAAAGTTAGCATGGTTTGTTAGTCAGAGCTAGTCTTTAAGTCCCAATTCTACTACAAAATAGCCCTGGTTCTCAGTTTCATCTTATGATACGTGCCCTCCTTCCTTGTGGAACTGGAGGAAGAAAAAAAATGAGATGTTATCTTGAGAAGTGCTTTGAAATCTAAGAAATCATACAAAGATACTATTATTAATTATTAATAGTAGTTATATATGTTACCTATATTAACTTTTGAATAACCTTAACATCCCATTTCTCACCCATTTTTCACTTAGAGAAAGTTAATAAACCTAGAATTTTTATTTTGCTCAGCAGTCACGGTGTATTAAAAAGTTGAGACTAAAGAGAGGAAGCAACTTATGAAGCAAGCTGTTGTTGTTTATTTGCTAAGTCATGTCTGATTCTTTTTCAACCCTGTGGACTGTAGCCTGCCTATGGGATTTCCCAGGCAAGAATAGTGGAGTGGGTTGACATTTCTTTCTCCAGGGGATCTTCCCAACCCAGGGATCAAACCTGCATCTCCTGTGTTGGTAAGTGTATTCTTTACCACTGAGCCACCTGAGAAGCCCATGAAGCAAGCTAGTGACAAACAATTAGAACTTAGGATGGAGTCCAAACTATCAGTGCTTTCTTCTCCCCTTCTGTCTCTCCTCTTATCCCTATCTCTCTCTTTATCTTTTTTAAGTCTTTATTCTCTTTTTTGGAGAAGGCAATGGCACCCCACTCCAGTACTCTTGCTTGGAAAATCCCATGGACGGAGGAGCCTGGTGGGCTGCGGTCCATGGGGTAGCGAAGAGTTGGACATGACTGAGCAACTTCACTTTCACTTTTCACTTTCATGCATTGGAGAAGGAAATGGCAACCCATTCCAGTGTTCTTGCCTGGAGAATCCCAGGGACGGGGGAGCCTGGTGGGCTGCCGTCTATGGGGTCGCACAGAGTCGGACACGACTGAAGTGACTTAGCATACTCTTTTTTTAAGCAAATAATTTTCTCCCCCTCCAGAAAACAAGATTTTGGTGAAGCAGTCGCCCATGCTTGTGGTAAACGACAATGAGGTCAATCTCAGCTGCAAGTACACGTACAACCTCTTCTCAAAGGAGTTCCGGGCATCCCTTTATAAGGGAGCAGATAGCGCTGTGGAGGTCTGTGCTGTGAATGGAAACCACTCCCATCCACTTCAGTCAACAAATAAGGAATTCAACTGCACCGTGAAAGTAGGCAATGAAACAGTGACTTTCTACCTCCAGGATCTGTACGTCAACCAAACAGATATTTATTTCTGCAAACTTGAGGTTCTTTATCCTCCTCCTTACATAGACAATGAGAAGAGTAATGGCACCATTATCCATGTGAAAGGTAATGTACCACTTGGCCAATGTCTGCTCTCAAGTAACAGTTTTCAACTACAGTCTTGAAAACTAGGTCATGATCAGTGGTGGGGGTTGGCTAACTCTCAAAGAGGAAAACCAGAGAGGAGGTCTACATATGTTAAGCTAGTGATATTTTGCGTATTTTGTTTCCTCTCACATTCTGCCCTGGGAAGAAGGAAGGAAACGTACTCAAATGCCATTCCCATATCATTTAATCTACTCTATTCTGTTTTTCAGAGAAACATCTTTGTCCATCTCCCCAGTCTCCTGAGTCTTCTAAGCCATTCTGGGCCTTGGTGGTGGTAAACGGAGTGCTAGTTTTCTATAGCTTGCTAGTAACAGTGGCTCTTTCTAACTGCTGGGTAAGAGAAACAGCATTGCTTTCATGTAACTTTTCTATTGCATAAGCAACTGGACATATTCAAGAATTTTGCCTATGTGGCTTATTTTCCATTTAACATGTGATTATTTTCTTTTTCTCTGCTAGGTTTGAGTAGGTTTCCCTGCTAGATTCTCTTTTAGACTATTCAGTTTTACCTGAAATAAAAATCTGATGTGAGTTTTATGTTCCAGAAGCCATTGATTAGGTGGCTAGGCAAGTAAGAAGCTAAACAGGCAAATTAGGGTGGGGGACGAAGTAAGGTAGAAAGTTAGTTTTCTTCTTGCCATTTTGCAATGTCATTATGACATATAAAATATGTATAAAAACATAAGTGACTTGGGAATCTAAGCAACTGAAGCCAATGAACAATTTTTGTTCATGGTCAAAAATCATGAGAAATTTGACTACTGAAATTACACATTCAAACCTAGCAAAGAAACTAGGTCTGTTTATCTGAGTCATATTTTTATCTCTTCTGAAGCAGTTAAATTTTGTGAGGCCAAGTATGGTGCTGTCATTATGAAACTATAATGGGAGTTAGACTGTTCTGAGCTCTCACTGCTGAATTAGAGTTTACAAAGTTTTGCAATTGTTCATGCAATTAACTTATAGTGTTTTTCTCTATCTTCTTCAGTATTGAAGTTTTGGCCTAGGTTTGAACACATGTTGATAACCATATATACTGTGAATCAAGGACCTCCTTATTTTCTTTCCTTTTTCTTACTCAGAAGCTTGCTGTTCTTATGTACACAGGATGGCATTCATTCCATATTGTCTTTGAATTTTTTTTTTTCTAGTAGTTAGATGCATGCATGAATCATTTCCTCAACAAGAGATATATGTTCCTCAAAGATAAAGACTATTTCTCTGGATATTCACCATCCCTCTGGTATTAAATACACTTAGTTTAGTGTTTATAGAATACCTATGAATTGATAACCCCTAGAGAGGCCAAACTAAGGACTTAAATGAGTATGCTTGGAGCACCATACTCTTCTTGAAGGCACAGTCCATACATCTGATTTGTACGTGAATCAGTGATTTCTGGGAGTCATGTCATGTTGAAGCCATCCTATTTACTATCGCCTTGGTGCTGGGCAGGGCATGAGTGGAGGGGGAGGGCAGTTGGGTTCACAGTCATGCCCAGGATGAATTCAGCCTGTAATCCTTTTAAACTCTTGTTGGTCTATGGCCAAAGTTTGCCTCTCCCTTGTTTCCCGCATGCTTCTCCCGTTTGGGGAGACCAAGGGACAGATGGACATTTGTCAGGCAGCCTGTTGCCTAATCTGTACCTCCAGCAAGATCTGTAAGCACCAAAGTGGCTGCTTGTTCCTGGAAATCCTTTATACCAGATATTATCTTGAGAATGTGCCTGCCTTGCCTTCTGCAAGTTGCCCAGCCCTGATGGGGGCCTTTTATGTAGTAAAATATTGCCCAAGTTCTTTCTCTGATGTTAGTTGAGTCCCTTCATCTTTGTGGATCTTGCTGTCTTCATCCAAGATACCTTCTATTTTTGAACCTCTGTGGAGTTTGTCAATAATATAATTTAGAAACTCAGTTCCTGTTTTTATCTTGATCCCCTTAGAATAACAACTTCTTAATTAAAATCCAGGTGCAGTGTCTTTTGGGGGTACATTTTAGGACAGGTACTCCCCTGTACCATGCTGACCTAGGTCAATGTACTTTCCTAGCTTTGTGAAAAGTAATTTTGGAAACTGTTTTAACTTTTTGAGGCCAGAAGGGTATTACTCACCATTTAAAATGTATTGTCAATATGCACTAGCGTATCAGTTATTATAACTAGGTTATATATTATATAACATTATATATTATATAACTATAATATATAACTGCTTATATATTATAATATATATATATATAAGCAGTTATATATTATATAACTAATATACTAAGTGGCTCGAATTACCCAAAGGGACAAAAGTGGCTTCTCATTTTTAATGAGTTAAAAAAGTAGATTTTCAACTTGGAAATATCATAATGCAATACATTTTTCTTTGGCAGCACTAACAATTCATAGGGCTTCCCTGGTGGCTCAGATGATAAAGAATCTGCCTGCAGTGTGGGAGACCTGGGTTTGATCTCTGGGTCAGGAGGATCCCCTGGAAAAGGGAATGGCTACCCAGTCCAGTGTTCTTGCCTGGAGAATTCCATGGACAGAGGAACCTGATGGGCTACAGTCCATGGGGTTACATAGAGTCGGACATGACTGACTAACACTAACTCCTAGTGAGGTTCATCTTGCTTTGTCTTGAGCAAACCTGTTCTGGTCTCTTTCTGTCTCATGAGCTCCCTGAAAATTGGGAAGTCTCAGTGCTTGGTATACCTTATCTTCTTCTGTGGCCTCTTGTGGTTAATGAGGTTACTCAATAAGAAGTACCCTTTATTTGCATCTCAAACATAGGTGTTTGTACTCTCTGACCAAAAGGGGATGGAATAAATATATATGCATATTTCATTGAATAACACAGGATTTTTACCTGGGCTCGTCTTTTCCCAATACTGTTACTCTCCAAGCAACCAGCACTTTACTGAGATAGGCAGGCAGATCATTAGGGATCCCTAGAGTTTAGCCATTTCGGGGGTACTTTTCTAGGATCCTATTTTTGGCTGGTCTGCACTGTGCCTTGGTGTAAGCTGCTGTTTTCCGGAACTTCCTGAGGACCTGTGATGTACTGCCTTAAGCAGTTCTAGGCTGAGTGGGTTTTTGGGAGCAGCTGCAGATGCTATCTCAGTTCTTGACCTGTTGCTGACATTTGAGTAAACAAAGAGCTCTCCTCTGCCAGGCGGCCACAGACCAGCACCTGTCACCCTCACTCAATCCTCCATTTGCTCCATGGAGTTGGTAAGCCCATTCTCCTTCTTAGTCTAAAGGAACACTTAAAAAACAGTTTTCTTCTCTATAAATCACACTGTGGGGAATATGGAGAGTGTGTGTACAGGTAGTATCTGTCTTTAAATCCAGTGGATATGCTTTTAAAAATCGATTATTAATAATGAATTAATTTGGCTGCAACGGGTCTCAGTTGCATCATGTGGGATCTTACATTGCGACACATGGACCTGTGGTTTGGGCTTCAGTACTTGCTGCACCTGGGCTTAGTTGCTCATCAGTATGTGGAATCTTCAGTCCCTGACCAGGGATCAAACCTGTATCCCCTGAATTGCAATGTGGGTTCTTAACCACTGGGCCACCAGGGAAGTCCCTCCAGTGGGTTCTTGAAGACCATGTCCTTTAAATATATTGTCTTATGTTTACCTGTGTCTTTCTGCTGCTTCCAAGAAATGAATGGGTAAGGATGGGGTAGGAGGAAGAGAAAGGGAGGAGTGGTCCTGAAATAAAAATCACACGTCTGTGGCATAGAGTGAATGGTGAAGGGTTGAATGACTTAGTCACCCAGGCATGTAAAGTGAGTGCTCTGCACACACATACACATATGCTACATGCTCATGGACACTGTGGGTTCTGTTTACTGTTCCCAGCCATGCATGTGTCATTTCTACCCCACTGCTGTATTTACAGTTAGGGTGAAAATGACTAAATCTTCTATCTGATAACAGCAAGAGGGTAAGCATGGGAACAGACTGCAGCAGATTTTTCATAATTTTGGTGCACTCCAGAGAACTTCAGAATCAAGACATCTTCATTATGGGGGTCCTTCTAATTGGCTATAGTTTAATTTGAGTGTCCAGAGGCAAAAACTGTCCTTAGAAGTCTGGCAAGAGGAGTCCTCAGAGTTAGAGTAAGTACTAACTTACTAAGTATTATCCTGCCTCCCAAGATATCAGCAGCAGCCTTTCACATTTATTTCAGGGCAGTTCTTGTGTCGTTCCTTCCCTGCCATAACCCTGTGCTCAAGAGGACTCTAGTCTTTTATTTATCGAAAGGATGTAGAACCAAGATGTTTCAAGGGCAACTACCCTCATACGCTTGGTTTCCATAGCTATCTCTCTCTGAATGAATCCCCCAGTTATGTCTATTTAATGCTGTCCTCTTCTTATTTCCAGCTAGATAATCCATCCACCATCTCAAATCCCAAATAACCGAAACTGAATTGAGAGCCACTCTCAAACCTACTTCACCTCTCTTCTTGCCTTATACCTGTGGATGGAACACTATCCTTTTGGTCACCCGGGCTCCGATCATCAGTCATCTCTGAGTATGAGCAAGAAGGAGGACCCAAACAGTCGAACAAAACTCACTCTAACTTGATGATGTATTTGTATCCATTGCTTCCTTTTCATTCCTTTCTTTTTCATGATCAGACTCTTCAGACCAGGATTTCTTGGTCTTGGCACTACTGACATTTTGAGCTGGATAAGACTTTGTCGTCAGGAGCTGCCTTGTACAATGTAGGATGTTGAGCAGCATCCTTGGCCTCGACCCACTAGAGATCAGTAGCACTCATCCTAGTTGTGACAACCCAGAATGTCTTCAGATGTTGTCAGATGTCCCCTGGGACAGGGGATAAGGGAACTGGAGGTGTCAAGGATGAGGCTTAGGAGGTCTAGCTTGGGCAACTATATGTAGGATAGTGTCACTCATTGGGATGAGAAACAATAGAAGGGACCAGCCTTCATGCCTTTGAACATATTGAGTTTAAAGCACCTTTGAGGTCTAATCCAGAGATATAGATTCAGGTGAATAGGTGATGATTGAAGCTGTGAATATGCATGAAGCTGCCTAGGAGAGAGGATGAGTAGAGGAGAATGCCTAGGACCGGGGGGAACTCCAACACGGAATGTCTAGTTAAGGAAGAATGAGTTTGCAAAGGAGGCAAGGAGGCAGTTTCATAGGTAGGATGGAACCTGGAAGTACCATCTCACAGAAGGCAAAACAGAGCGTTTCAGAAAGGAGAGAGTAACGGATCATCTAGAATGCAGTTGAGAGTTCAAAAGATGAGGCCTGAAAATAAGTGTTTTGCCAACTTTCAGCACTTAACTCATGGCCCTTTGACAAAGAAGATGGGAAAGGCTCAGGTAGGAGTGCACGGAAACAAGGCCCGTCCTTTGCTTACTTATTCAGCTGTTCGTGACATTCCTGTCCAACGTATTCACTTTTGCATCAGGCCTATATGCCAAGAAATAGACTTTTTTTTTTTTTTCATTTTAGAGAACTCTAAATCCAGAAATCTGGATGGCTTTCTATTTTTAGAATTTTCTTATGGGTCTTTTATGAAACAAGTAAATTTTACCAGCACATTGATCCAGAAAAGATGTTCTTAACCCTCAGTCAAAACTTTGCTAAGGTTCATGGTGTATATAGCTCTTGTTCCAGGATTAGTATCACCCTTATTTCCCTCAGCTCTGGTAGAACTTCATCCAGAGGGAGCTGAGTCTGAGGAATGGAGATGAATGATGCTATTGTTTTTAATGGAATGGGTTGCCATGCCCTCCTCCAGGGGATCTTCCAAACCCAGGGATTGAACCCAGGTCTCCCACATTGTAGGTGGATTCTTTACCATCTGAGCTACCAGGGAAACCTGAATGGAAATGTACACACACATAATGGAACAGGAATGTAACTAGTTGCCTAGAATGTAACATTCAATTAATTTGGACTCCACTGCTATGTATTTGTGACTATTCCAGACTCTGGAGGGCTGAAGGTCCTCTGGTTAATTATGGGGAAAAATGGCTTCTTTAAGCAAATGGTTAACGTAAGAAGATTGCCATGGGGATGCTTAACCTTTTCAAAGGAGGAAGGACCTTTAAGAATATTCACATATCAGTGGTTGATATGTTAATTAGACATGCTTTTGGAATTCATCCACATGGCTGCATTGAGAATAACAGGGGTGCCTTTCTCTAAAACACTTTCTTCGATTCAAAATTTTCAAGTTAATTTGGAAGAGTCCAAAGTAGTTGGGTTGGATTAACCACCGAACTCCAAGGTTCTCAGTGAATTCATGGCTTCATTTGACTGGCCATGCTCTGAGTGGTTGTCCCCAAATCGTAGCACTCCTCCCCAGACACCTCTCTCTGTGTCCTGCCCCCTTCACAATGACACTTCTTTTTTTTTTTTCACAGATGAAGAGTAAGAGAAACAGGATGCTTCAGAGCGACTACATGAACATGACCCCCCGCAGGCCAGGGCCCACCCGAAGGCACTACCAGCCCTATGCGCCAACACGAGACTTTGCGGCCTACCGCTCCTGACACGGACGCCTATCCAGATGCAAGCCGGCTGGCCCCTCTTCACCTGCTCAACACCACTGCTCTGGATAGGAAAGGCCTGCCTTGTCTTCAGCCAGCCACTGTGGCCTCCTGTTAGGCCACTGATGCCAAATTTTCTTGAATGACTAGACCGAAGAACGTCATTTTGAGACTCTGAGATGAAGTGAAGGAAGACTACTGTGGCAGACTCTATCTCCTAGTGCCACAGTCCAAATTCAAACCCACCGTGTATTTATTGACTGGATTGAGAGGTTAGGGTAGAAAACCAAAAGTGAGTGCATTCTGTTAAGCCTTGAAATCTGCCTCCAGTTCCACTCCTTTCTAACTCACCCACACGTTGTGGTCAAGCAAAGTGTGATATTGAAAGACATTTTAGATGGAGAAGAAGGTAGGAAATCACTCCCTTTGAAAAAATGGGGATTTAAGGTGGGGATAGGTTAGAAATGGGGAGGGAGTGGTGAGACGTAAACATTTTCAAAACCATTAAAACACTGTCTCTCACTCATGACATGAGCCACTTAGTTCCTATTTAATGCCGTTTTAGTTTGTAGAGATGTAGATACTCTTTTTGAATTCTGGTCCTATTTGGTCATTTTGACCAAGAGATTTTCTTTAGAGTCATGGGAGGCAAACCAACTTGCTTTCCTTACTCCCTATGATGGGAACTCAATGTAGTCTTCACAATATGATTTTGAAAGAATAAAGTAGTCCTCCCACACCAAGGAAGAATGTGTCAGGAAATAAGGTCGCTTTAGGTCAAAAATTATTTGAATATGATGAAGGGCTATTTATTCAGCCACTCATTTCAGTCCAATCATATAGGGGCCTCTTCTGTTTCATGTTATTTTAGATCTGCACGGTTGGTTTCTTTACTGTGTGCATGAAATCTAAGGTGGGATGCAGAGGGCGTATCCAGAGAGAGAAGTAAAGATACTGTGAAAGAAGAATGCAAGCGTCCATTAGAACAGGAGGGATGAGTCCTGAGAAACCTCTGAAGGAGGGAGAACGGAAGGGAATGACACCATTCTTGCCATGTGCTGAAGGGATGGCCAGCATTTGGTGGGAGTTTTCCAGAAACAGCAGGCAGAAAGAGCCATGATGAGAGCTCCTTTCTGGGATTTTTTGGCTTTAGGGCTCAGAGCTCCAGAAATCTGTGGTTCGGCTGCCTGTTTACCCTGGAGATCCTTCAACATGGAAAAATATTTGATGCTTTTGAGATAGCATCAAAGTTCTCAAGACACTCTGCAAGGCCAGACCCTGGACACACTATGGATATTTTTCTGGTTCCAGTTTGGGTCAACTGGAGTATGTCTGGGGACCTTGAAGAACAGCTTTCCTGTTGCCGTTATAATTTGTTCAGTGCTTTGATTCATTCAGATGTTGGAGAAGTCTAGGTTTTAGAGGCAGGTAGACCTGGTTCACGGAGAAGGCAGTGGCAACCCACTCCAGTACTCTTGCCTGGAAAATCCCATGGATGGAGGAGCCTGGCAGTCCACGGGGTCACACAGAGTCGGACACGACTGAAGCGACTTAGCAGCAGCAGCAGACCTGGTTCAAGTTCTATTGCTAGTTAGCCTCAGGAGAGTCCCTGCCTTTCTAAAACTCTGATTCCCCAACTATAAAATGAAGATAATGATCAAAAAAGTTTGTTTTTATACTATCATTTCCATGAGGGCATGTCCCAAGTTTGTCTTTTTTTTTTCTGCTTGTCCCTGACACGTAGTACCATGCCTGACATATGTTAGCTATTATTATTATTGTCGTGTAGATAACCTATGTATAAAAATTAAGCCGGGCAATGACCTGAGAAAGAAGAGACTGTTATAACACAAATTTAAACCCACTACCCAGGGATGAGGTGCTACAAAATTTGAGAGCCTCTAAACTCCCTCGCATTCCCTGTTTCAAAATACTTTAGCTTGTAATAAAAATGTACAGCGTTCTGCCTCCCACTTTTATGTATATAAAGAGGTCTCCTCTAACTTTTTTTGGTAACATGTGGAAGAATAGAAATCTTATAATTCCAGACAGAGGATATTCTACTTTGGTTGATTTTAAAATGGGTTTCCATTCCATGAGTTTAATTATTTTCAAAGAAGGTCAAACCTAGCGGTACTTGGGTGATGAAGAACTGTTGAATTTATGTGACACACGTGACACACTGCCAGGCTCTTGGCATACAGAGTTCCTTAATCCAAGTTATCAGATTGAATTAGAAAAGGACAGAGCTAGAGAATTTTTAGAAAGGGCAATGGCAAAAAATAAATTAAAAAATGGAAAGATTTGCTCTTTGGTAATACATGGTTTTATTTTCTGATGGGAAAAATAGGTCTACTGAAGATGAATCATACTTTAGATTTCTCTTACTCACTCTGAACAGAACCAGAGTAGAAATGTTAACAGGGAAGTCCGTTTTCACTATTACTATGAACCAAGAAATGGTTTAAAAACAGTGGTTGGAGCAAGGCCTTTACAGTTTCAGATATGGCAGTTGTGAAGAAAACAATGCCATTTGCTGCTATTTTTGTAAGAGTCTTATAATTAACAATGTTTCTGTAATTTTTGATTGTGAGCTCACTTATTTGGGGATGAACATGCCAATTTAAAGAGACTTAGTGTACATGATGTTCTGCGTTCAGTGATAAAACTACTGAACTACCATGTGCTTTTTTTAAAATTTGTGCTTTAACTGGGTAGAGCAGGTATGCTTTACTTTTGGTGATGAATCTGGAGAAAATCTGTTATTTAAAAAAAGTATGGGATAAACCCTTCTAGTAAATCTCCAGTTTAACCTTTAAAAATATCCAGACTTTTAAATATTAGTTTTACTTCAAAGGGAAGTACACTTTTGGATTATCTGCATGGCTTTAGTCACAGCCTCTCATCAGAGCAATAGTTATGTCTCTGAGATGTCAGGCAGGGCTTATCTGTGCATTCTATGTGATGTAAATGCTGACTCAGAAAGATCAAACTTCAGCCTTGATTCTGTCTGTTCCTCAGGTTAACTAACTGAGCCACTAGTTCTCATGGTTAATTTAATGGGGATGTTGGTGGTTAAATGGATATCAGATCCCTCCTCTCAGCCTTCTGTACTGCTGTACAGGAACCATGGCAGGCCTGGGGACTGACTCCACAGTGCTAAATTTAACTGCATGCTGGAGGTTGAGATGGTGGCAGTGATGAACCTGGAACCAAGGGCATCACTGCTGTAGACTTGTTACTATACAGGGCTCGGTGTCTGCAAGGGCACTTGAGGCTCAGGAAATCTCTTTCTTATAAGTGTATGTATACTTTCTGATGCACTCCTCCTCAAATATCACAGACATGTTCCAGCCGCAGGACCTTTACACTTACTGTTTCCTCTGTCTGAAACGTCTTCCCCAGATAGCTACCTGGCTTCCTCCTTCCTTTTCTTCAGGTCCCTGCTCAAGAGTCACTTTCTACCATTGTGAAATCCCTCCAAGAAACACCTGCTTTTCTTGCTTGTTTTTTTCCCATAGCGTTTCACAATTTCTTACACATGATTTTTAAACTTATTTGTTTCCTGCCTATTTCCCCAAACTAGATCTAAGAGGGATGGTGCTTTGACTGCTTTGTTTGTTGTCATATCTCCAGTGCCCAGAACAGAGCCTGGTGTTTAACAAATATTGATTGACCGAATGAATGAATTTCACCAGCCTTCATAAATTAACGGCCAGTCTAAAGAAAGTAATCAGACTCTGAGAAGAAGAGAGCCAGTTCTGTTTTCCACTTTCCTATTAGTAAGCTCAAAAATCTACTTTATTCATGAGACAGGAAGTAAAACATATACACAGCCAAACCTGGTGAAAGAAAACCTGATAGCTATAAGTTCATTCACATTTTAGAAATATTTGTGCAGTGAGAAAAACCAATACTGTTAGAGTCATCTTAAAAAGTCACGCTAAGTTAGAGATTAAGTCGATCTCTCATTGAAGTCTCCAAATCGCCTCTTAATGGAGTATTGACTATGTTTTAAACATGCATTCAGTATAAATAATCTGAAAATGTCGGCTTTGCTGTTAAAATCTCATCCTACTACAAAATCGCTGCTCTTTCTTTTCCTCTTTTCTTGACCCACTAAATTCTATAAATGCCTTGCCTGGCTATGATTCTAAAAGAACTCAAGGATGCTGAGGACAGACAGTTTAAGCTTCTTCTCCTGTTGTACTCTTGTCTTAACTGAACAGGCTAATGGCATGCAATAGTTTAAAAGTAGAAAAATAAACAAAATTGTGGCATTTGGAGCAAGTTGAAAAATTCAAATAGGTATATTAATCACCACACACAGTGCTATCCTCTTGGGGGTAGGGAAAGGCCCTTGCACAAGAGACACAAGCTATTACTTCATGTAATAGCTACCACTACTTGATTGCAAATTGTGCTTTGAGTGTGGCCTAGGTGTGCTATGACTTCATCTCCAAATGGACTATTTTCTTTGTGGAAATGGAGCTCATTAAACTTAAAGATAACCCAAATCTCCTACTCCAAGAAAGATTCAACTTAGCTAGTAACTCAGACCAAATCAACCAGAAAAGGATAAGTTGGTAAAAGAAAATCAGGCATTAAATGAATAGACTTAATAAATATTCCTTTACTGGGCTAATAAAAATAGTATAATCTGGTTCTGTGAAAAGGTTTCAGCCCTTTGTAACTCAAGTACAAAATGAAATAAATTGCAAACTTTTTATGACTTTACCTAACAGACCTCCCACCTTGTTCTAACTATGTAACTAAGAGACCAGTGTGCCACAGCCCTGAATTCACTTTTTAAAATCCAGTCTGATAAGAGAGATTGATTCCTTTTAAAGCAGAACACTTTCTCCTCTCCTTGTGTGGAACAGAGATAATGGATGAGTGAGAAAAAAATCAAAGAAACTTCTGGATCAGTCATAATAGGGGCCCTAACCCCTACCCTGGGCTTCTCTGGTGGCTTGACCACCAACTTAAGCAGTAGTAAATGGGATGATCTGGGAGTTACCAGAAACTAGTTGGTCATGTTATCTGTGTCTCTTTAGCTGAGGCACCAACTCTTAGCTTTTCAACAGCGGTGCTCAGAAGTTTAGCTCTTCTGGAATGAATCTCAGTGGGTGGTTCTCAGATTTGGCATCCCAAAGGAATGTGTGGCTTTCTCTTTGAAGATTCCCAGGCTCTCAGCACTTAGAGATCCAGGCCACTGTCCAGGGCAAAGTGGAACTCACTTCCTCAGGGTGACTTTTGTTCCTTTCAGAGTACAGACACTGGACTCCATGCTTGAAAAACACTAAGGATGAAATATGGGTGATCCAAGAAGATGTCATCTGTTTTGAGCTAATCTCATTGTTGAGGCCACTCTAAAGGCCAGAATGTGTGCTTCCTAAGTCCATTTCCTTATCTTATTTGCCTGTGTAAACTCGGTGAAAAGTTTTGGAATGCTGGGAATTTGAGGGGACAAAATGTCACAGAAAGGTGAATTTATCTCTGCGTAAGGGTGGATTGGATTCTACTTACACTTCAACGGGCAGAGCTATCTCAGTGGCAGATTGAAACACTCCTCTGGCTCCAAAGAACAAATTGTGAGAGCTAGGTGGAAATGTCAGTTGAGACAGAAGAGCAGCAAACAGCTTTGTTTTCCTATAGTTGTGGTTTTGCTTGGTGATGATGACACACGACGATGAAAATGTGCAGCATGAACTCCAGTTGTTATCTGAGTGAGCATCTCTGCCAACACTGAAGGATATGTGTGGGTGTCACCTGCAAGCACAGAGAAAGAGAGAGAGAAAGAAAGGCCTTGGTTCGGAAAGAAGAGCCAGTTAATCAAAGATCAACAGTGACAAGTGGTGCTGTTTACTTCGTGAGCGTCAGATTTGACTTCCTTCCCCTTGCTAATCTCCAAGTCTGAATTTAGTCTCTGGACTAAATAGATGAGTGTCTGGTGACTGAGGAAGGGGGTGGGACAAGGTGGGCTTGAGTAGGCGTCATGGCAATTACCATGGTTACTTAGTCATATCTTGGTCTCCTGGGCACACACTTAGCATTTGATATGTTAGCTTCCAAAATGTGCATTCTTGCTAACTTTCAAGAACCTGTGACATATTCCATGAATATGGACAAATAGACAAATCTGAGGTTTTCTTGGGGTCCCCTTTGTATTCCCAATCCTATGCAGCTCTTGTTTCACTTGTTCTAAAGCTCTTCCTCTTCTCTTTTTTTCCCATCCACTTTATAACTATTTAATGAGCACTTGCCCAGCTCTAAGAAGTAGGCTAGGATGGGCACGTGGCAGCAGGCAACACAGTGTTACTATCTCGATGCTCACCAAGTACAGAGTGTAGATGTTGTATGTCTCTTCTTTTTAAAAATACCCTAATCAGGATAATACCACTTATTCTTAATTATGTGTTCAGACCTGAATGTGGCTCTTTGATTTGGGGTTTGCTTGAAACATTTTTTTGAGATGTTCTTATTTCCTATCTCAAACATGTTTCACATCTTAGCTCAGGATTGACAAATTTTTTTTCCTGGAAATGGCCCGATAGCAAATATTTTAAGCTTTGTGATCATACTGTCTCTTGCAGTCAGTTCTGCCACTGGAGTCCAAAGGCAGCCACAGACAATATGGAAACTAGTGAACATGTCTGTGTTCTCATCTTTATTTGTGGATATTTGAATTTCATGTAGCTTTTGCACATCACACAATATTAATATTCTTTTGAGTCCGCCCTGCCCCACCCCCAGCCACTCATAATGTAAAACCGACTCTTAGCTCAGGGGCTGCTCAGAGGCAGATGGTGGGCTGGATTTGGCCTTTGCTGGCTCTGGACTTGGATCCAAGCCATAATTTTAGCTACAAGCTTGTCTTTGAGTTCCAGTCACTCTCCATACTTTTGGAGCTGGAAGGAGTTAGTTTGGATATGTGTGAACTTGGGAGTGGTGAATGGTAAGTATGTTTTGAAACAAGGACCTGGATCAGTGGAAGAAGAAGAAGAAGAAACTTCCTCTGAGGGAAAATCACTTTTGATAGAGATGGGAAATTATAAATAAACAGGGAGAGAAGCCAGTTCGGGATGATAGTGGCCCTGGACATTACGGCTAAAAGCTTACGAATCTTAGGAATTGTGGTTCCTCTTCTCTCTAGTCCTGTTTGCTCTTTCTCTTCTTTTCTCAGCATCACATCAGTTTAATCTCCAGGGAAACAAAGTACATTTTGAGTCACAGCACGAAGGGGCAAAAAATGACCTGTGTCTTATGTAATGAAAAGCAAGGACCATTTTCCTGTTAATTCATCCACACCCAGCCCCCTCAAATCCAACTCGGGGGGTGGGGGAATGACAGAGATCAGAAGCAGCTGGCACAACATTGGCCTCCTATTTTCTGTCCATCACATTCTTTCAGTCTGCACTTGGCTGCCATTTAATGGGTGACCAAGAGTGATCCCTCTGAAATTCAAACTGAGACTCAGCATTTCCCAAGTAACTGGTGAAATCACTTGTACTCAGATAAGAAAGGCCCTGACCTGACCCTTACCATTCCCTCACCTCCATTCCCTTCTGTCTACAGCTGCTGGTTATACCCAAGATACAAATAGTCCTTGGAAGTAGCCCCAGCCTGTGTGTGGACCCTGAGGCACACACCCATTCACACCATTTGGGCAATTTAAAAATAGGGCCAAATGTAGCATTTAGCCTGAGCTATCCAGCCAAGATGAGGAAATCGCCTCTAAAAGGTCAGATGATTAAGATGACTGTGCCAACAGTCAAGGATGCCAGCAATGAAAACAGATTCTGGTAGAATGGATTTATCCTCACTTCGTACACGGCATTCAAGTTCTGGGTCTGGGTGAATAGCCACAGGAATTCCAAGAGTTTTCTTCTCCAGCACGCAGGGCCACTGTGAACTCTTATGTGTTGTATGCCCTGAGCGAGGACTCTAGCCAAAGGGATGAGGAGGCTAAGACACAGTCAGGATCTGATCAAAGCAGTAAGTCCTAAAGGAAATCAACCTCAAATATCAATCGGAAGGACTGATGCTAAAACTGAAGCTCCAATCCCTTGGCCACCTGATGTGAAGAGCAGACTCATTGGAAAAGCCCCTGATGCTGGGAAAGACTGAAGTCAGGAGGAGAAGGGGATGACAGAGGATGAGATGGTTGGATGGCATCACTGACTCAGTGGACCTGGGTTTGAGCAAACTCTGCGAGATGGTGAAGGACAGGGAAGCCTGGCATGCTGCAGTCCATGGGGTTACAAAGAGTTGGACACTACTTAGCAACTGAAGGACAACAAAATAAGCTATTCCCCTAGAAGAGCTATGCCCACCTGAAAAGGGCACTTTTCTGTAATGACAACATCTAAGGTCTAGTCAAGACTATGGTTCTTCCAGTGGTCATGTATGGATGTGAGAGTTGGACTGTGAAGAAAGCTGAACGCTGAAGAATTGATGCTTTTGAACTGTGGTGTTGGAGAAGACTCTTGAGAGTCCCTTGGACTACAAGGAGATCCAATCAGTCCATTCTGAAGGAGATCAGCCCTGGGATTTCTTTGGAAGGAATGATGCTAAAGCTGAAACTCCAGTACTTTGGCCACCTCATGCAAAGAGTTGACTCACTGGAAAAGACTCTGATGCTGGGAGGGATTGGGGGCAGGAGGAGAAGGGGACGACAGAGGATGAGATGGCTGGATGGCATCACTGACTAGATGGCCGTGAATCTGAGTGAACTCCGGGAGTTGGTGATGGACAGGGAGGCCTCGTGTGCTGCGATTCATGGGATCGCAAAGAGTCGGACACAACTGAGCGACTGAACTGAACTGAACTGAAGCTGGAAGCTGGAGGGCTTGACTTTCTGAAGCTTGATTACTGAGTTCTTTATGGAATACGTTAGATCCTTATCTCAAAACAGGAATGATCCAGGATGAACAATAGTTAAAAAAAAAACATGGCATACCATAACAATTTCTCTCTGGGGGCCCTTCTCTATAGTCTTCTCTTTCCTGCATTTCTACAGAGTTTAATTCAATTGGTTGGTTTTTCTTGACATTCATCTGGTGGGGTTGTCTTTTAGGAGTAATGTGAGAAGCAACTTCCTGGTTCAGATTTCAGAGGAAAACAAATTTTTGTAACCTGGAGAGTATCAGGATTGGGATTTACTCTTAGGATGTCCCTGAAATTTTTCACTTAATGGCAGTCTTCTCTTGTTTCATGGTTATCAGTAGGTGAAGGGGCTAGACCAAATAACCTCAAATTTAATTCCTATGAGTTTTCAAATTTTTTGTTATAACTCTTCCAGGATAATTTCCCCAAAATAAATGCCATTGTTTTGGCTTTTCTCCCATCATCACATTCCTAGGTCTTATAGATATAAATATTTTATGTTTGATATTTGTCAATCAGGTTTATTGGAATAAAGCTAAAGTTTCCTACAACTTTTAAATTTGATAATTTATTAAATAAGTAGGAAAGACAGGCCTTAGAAAGTATAAAATAATAAATATTTTAAAAAAATATTAGATTTTAAAATTAAAAATGTATGAAAATATAAAATAAAAAATCACATTGTTAATCTAGATCAGTGGCTTAAACTTTTCTTTCCTTTTTCGTTTTTTAGTGGCTTCACTGAGTCTTCACTGTGGCTAGCAGGCTCTTTGCTGCTGTGAGTGGGTTTTCTCTAGTTGCAAGGCTACTGGGGGCTACTCTTTAGTTGCTGTGCACAGGCTTCTCGTTGTGGTTGTTTCTCTTGTTGCAGAGCATTGGCTCTAGGGCACGTGGGCTTCTGTAGCCGTGGTGCACAGGCTTAGGTGCCCCAAGGCCTGTGGGATCTTAGTTCTCTCACCAGGAAACAAACCCAGGTCCCCTGCACTGGTAGGTGGATTCTTAATCACTGGACCATCAGGGAAGTCCTCCAATTATAATTTTTTTTTCCAAGTGGCAGAATCTATCTCCATTTTTCTCCTAATATAATCTTATCAGAAAGTCACAGTCAGTATACAGGCCTGGCACCCTCATCTTTTCAGTCTCTCTTAGCTACTCGCAGTGGATCCCCAGGCAAAACTCATTTTCCTTGGGGTTCTGATTAAATGAAACAACTTATCTGTGTTCATTGTCATTCTTAGTCTCAACTGAGATTGTGTCTTTATCTCAAATGGCCAGAAAATAGTCCCTAGAGAATTTAGCTTCAGGATTATTTATATGTGAATCTTTTCCTTCACGTCCATGCAAACAGTTTTGCTTTTTGTTCTAGTTTCTTTATATTTTGTTAAAATGCCTCTTTTTTCACATTTGCATTCTTTTCATCTAGGAAAATAATTTACTCTAAAATGAAAATACTTTAAATTAGTTTTAAAAATAAAACATCCACATTTAGATTTCTTTATTTTTGTAATAAATGATAGGCAATATTTCATGCCAAATAACCAGAACAAGTACAGAATTAATTTCATTTTCTAACAAAGACCACAATTTGCTCTTTACTTGAGGATCTTCTATTGTTTCACATGATTCTTCTAATGTGTTATCTATTTGAGACTTATCTAAGTCTATTTGCTTCAGTACAATATTAATAGTATTTAGTTGCCATTCTCATCATATACTCAAAGCAGTTATAAGGTTGAATTTGCTATGTATTTCATCAAGATTTCTCTTATAAGTTCAATTTAGTCACTCAGTCATGTCCAACTCTTTTCAAACCCACGGACTACAGCACGCCAGTCTTCCCTGTCATCACCAGTTCCCCAAGCTTGTCCATCAAATCAGTGATGCCATCCAACCATCTCATCCTCTGTCGTCCCCTTCTCCTTTCCAGGAGGGCTTCCCAGGTGGCTCAGTGGTAAAGAATCTACCTGCCAAGCAGGAGATCTGGGTTGAGAAGATCCCCTGGAGAAGGGACCAGCTACCCACGCCAGTATTCTAGCCTGGAGTTGCAAAGAGTTGGACACAACTGAGAGACTTTCACTTTCTCTGTTTTAGAAGATCCATAAAACACTGTGTATAATCTTTGAGTTTTTCCAAAGAATGTCATTATTTTCTGCACATTTGAACTCACAACTCACAGTGCCAAATATAAACAGTGAGACATATGTGACTTTTGTATTTTTGGCCAAAATTCTGGCTTGTATACATTTTTATTTTCAACCCTGTTAGTGTCACTTTCATAGGCTTTCCTTTTACAATTAAAAAAAAGAACAAAATAAAGCTAAAATTGTTTAATTTTTTGAAGATTTAAATAAACATGTATATATAATACACACACACACACACACACATATATACTTTGTATAAAATAGATAACTAATGAGAACATACTATACAGCACAGGGAAAAAAATCTGTTTGTAGGACATATACTGTGCTATGCTGTGGTTAGTTGCTCAGTCATGTCTGACTCTTTGCAACCCCATAAACTGTAGCTGGCCAGGCTCCTCTGTCCATGGGGTTTTTCAGTCAAGAATACTCGAGTGGGTTGCCATGCCCTCCTCCAGGACATATATTAAGTTAACCTTAAAAATGTATTCCCATATACATTAGGTGCAGACAATAGTGTTTGATTCCACTTATATGAGATACATAGACTTGCCAAATTGATAGCATCAGAAGTACACTGGTAGATGTCAGGGGTCAGGGGAGTGGTGAAAAGGGGAACTGGGGACTTGGTGTTTCATGGGGACAGAGTTTCAGTTTAGGAAGGTGAAAAATTCAGGAGATGGACAATAGTGAGAATTGCACAGCAGTGTGAATACACTTCGTGCCTTTGAATTGTACAGCTAAATAGGGCTAAAATAGTATGTTTTATATTATGTGACTTTTATCACAAAAACTTTTAAATTTAAACATTTAAATAGATAAGAAATCGCAATTCTTCCATCTAACTTCCATTTAGTTGCCATGTCAACATGATGGACACAAAGAGGTGCCATCCAGACTCCATGCAGGACTGAGGCCTCATTTCTGCGGCTTGCTGTGTTTGCTTCTGATGGTCCCCTCTCCAAGAACTGCTCTCTCCTGCAAGGACCTGACTCACCCTGAGTTATGCCTTCTCCCTGGGAGCAGACTTTATTCAGTGCTAGGTCGGTTTGGCGGTACCACCGTTGGGATAATGCTAAAGGACCAGCCCCCAGTGTTCTGAAACTTGTGATAGTATTGACCACGGCTCTGTTTTAACAGTGACTGCTCCACAGTTCAATTTCTCCCTGGGTGCCATCCTGCTTCCTTCACTGCTCTTTCCCACTGAGCATTTTTTCCTTGTAAAAACTCTAATAAATTTCAGGCTCTCAGAGTTTGGTCCCAGGAAACCAAACCTATGATAGTAAAAAACCAGCATCAGCTTTCGTGTATGCTCTCTAGGTTTACAGATTTACATATTTTAGATCATTTAAATGGCTTTATATTGCAAAATGGTCCAAAATATCATGTGAAACTGTAGCAAACACTGTGCTACTTTGTGAGAACCTCTGGAACTGCAAATTGGAGCCCAAAGAGAAACAAGAAAAAGGATGTTTAGCAGTGGTGGGAAGTGATATCTTCTCGTAAAAGAATCCATTGCATTCATGCTATCTGAGAGGAAGAATTTAAAAGGCTACTTTTCCCTTTCCTTTGATGAAAAGTTTCTGGCTCTCGGTCCTCCCCAAACTTCTGTCTGAGATTGGCAGAGGGGCAAACTACAGAATTTATGGCATTTGGAGGGCAGTTGCCCAGTATTTTGAGGTCATAGGTCAAGAGATGTGGAAGAGCATTTTCTGGAGCCTGATATGCAGAATTCTCAGGGCAGAATTCTTTTTCCCGTGGGGGTTTTCATAGTGAGATGAAAATACGGAACCCTGGGGAACACCAACAGCTAAGACAGGAACTGAGGGAGGTAAGCCTAAAACGACCTAGCAGGAGTAGCCAGAGGAAGCAAATAGAACTGTTAGGTTGAACCACGTAAAACTGCTGACATTTGACCTTTTATTAAAAAAAATTAATAGACTCACTTTGAAAAGCACTGTTAAACTTAATGCAAAAATGAGTAAAAGTACAGGAAGTTCTCATAAATTCTCCCCACCCCTGCTTTACCTCACCCCATACAGCTTATTGCATCATCAGCTTCTCCCTCCAGAGAGGTACGTTTATTGCAATCAATGAACCATCACTGACACATCATTACCAGCCAAATCCATAGTTCATATTAGAGTTCACTCTTGGTTTTATACTTTCCACAGATTTTTGACAAATAAATAGTGATGTGTATGCAACATTGGGCTTCCCAGGTGGCGCCAGTGGTAAAGAATCCACTTGCCAAGGCAGGAGATGCAAGAGACATAGGTTTGATCCTCGGGTTGGGAAGATCCCCTGGAGCAGGAAATGGCAACTGCTCCAGTATTCTTGCCTGGAAAATTCCAGGACAGAAGAGCCTGGTGGGCGATAGTCCATGAGGCTGCAAACAGTCAGACATGACTGAACACATGCATCATTATAATATATGGATAGTTTCACTTCCCTAAAAAATTCACATGGTCCACATACTCATCCTTTCTTTCCCCCAAATCCTGACTATTTGACTGTTTTTGATTTACTGAAACTGTTACTTCATGTAGTTCAATGTAAAGAAGAAAAAAAAGAAGAAAATCCTAAATCTGAGAGTGTGCTCAACACTTTAGGTAAGTGAGATAAGGGATGAGTCAGCTCTTGTAATTAGCAACTAAGACCTTGGCAAGACTGGTTTCAGTGGAGTAGTGAGGCTAGAAGTGAGGTCCTAGGAGGGAAAATTGTGATCAGACAATGAAGAACAGGAGGTCAAAAGAGCAGAACTTATGGCAAGACATTTTTTTGTGAAGAGAAGCTTCTTGGCACCTTTATTGGTCTGGGAACTCCTTGGTGGTATTTCCAAAGTCTAGCACACGATGCAATAACGGAGGCCATGGTAGGCTTACAAGTATTTGTTGATTAGAGAGCAAGAGGAAAATGATAAGGTGAAGGAAAGTTTTGCTGATGTTAGAAGGCAAATATTTAAGCTGTCTAAGGACAGGGGGCGTCTAGTAGAAACAGAGAAATGAAAGCTGAAAGAATAAGAGAAAATAACAGATGGAAAAAGACTCTTGAACACTGAGGTGGGGTGGTAGAGTTGGAGAAGGTGAGACAGTAGGGAGGGAGGAACAAGAATCTTGGCCTGGAGAGGGTTGCTGGTCTCCTTCTTACCCATACACATATAGGCAGGGTGCAGTGAGCATCATTACTTTTAGCGTGTGGGTAAAGGCCATTGCATTCATTTGCTCTCAACTCTTTTTTATTTTTTTGCTGCACTAGGCAATGAATGGACTGTGGGGGATTTGCTTCCTGCAAAGCAAGCTCTTCTATTCTTCTCTGGGTGCAAAGCACACAGGGTGATTTGATATTACAGGGGCAAAGACAAACCATCAGAGCTTGCATTATATTTCTTTTATGTGTGGGAAGAGCAGTGGAGCCTTCCCTTCATGGGATCAGTTGGCTTTTTGAAGGCTTCTGCCTACATCTACAAATGGTACCCAAAGGCTTGAGTGCCATCTCCTCCCTCTGCACCACTGTTTCCATTCTGTTACCTACATAACTGTTGATGTGTAACAAACCATCCCAGACTTAGTGGCACACAACAACAACAATATATTACTACTGTGTCTTACAGTTTGAGGATTGACTAGGTTCAGTTTAATAATCCTCTCTTGGGTCTCTGGGGCCATCTTGAAAGCTTCTTTGTAGAATCTGGCAGCTGATGTTGGCTTCCAGCTGGGGTTTCAGGGAATGCTGCTAGCTGGAGGCTGTTGGCCTATGTAGAGCCTCTCCAGCAGCCCTGGACTTCCTAATAGTATGGCAGTTGGGATTTAAGGGCAAGGATCCTTTGAGAGATCCAGACAGAAGTAGTTTGCCTTAGAAGTTAGAATTGAGTCACTAAGACCAACTCATATTCAAAAGCAGGAGAATTAGTCCCTAGCTCAAGATGCAAGGAGGGGGAAAGAATTTTTAAATAGCTATATCCCAAATCAACAACAGTGCCATGAAACAAGCAAAGTGGATAGGCCATAGAATTTGGAGTCAGAGGACTTAACTTGGTGATACTAATTTGCTGTGTAAGATCATTTTAACATTCTCCACGCCTTAAACCTTGGAGGGAGAGATGTCAAAAGACAACATAAAAGTCAATGTTGGCTGGAAACCCTTCCCTGGCATTCAGAAGCTCCTATAAATTCTAAATTCCTTTCAAATGCCATGTATATAAGTATAGCTTTCATATCCTGGCATTCAAGGAGCAAACATTTGAAGCTTCCATCATAATATTATGGTCCATGTTTAGAGAAGCGCCATAACATGTGCATTACACACAGGGTTTTATCCAATCATTGCAACTCATCTATGCACTTGGCTTTATTATTAGAGTATTTTGTTTATTTTATAGTCAATGAAACCAAGACTTAGAGAATCTAAATGACTTGTCAAGGATTCAAACTCAGAGCCAGAGTTTTTTATCATTTAATCTTTTAAATTAAAGATTAAAGTTTTAATCTTTCCAGAGCCACATTTTTAATCATTTTGCTTTACATGGTCTTTTTCTTTCAACTTGTTGAGAACCATCAAGGCCCATGTCTTGTAGTAATTTGTAATTGTTCTTAGGCAAGAATATGATAATTTCCCCCACTTACCTAGAGAATGAGCTCTGCCAAGGAGTTTCGACTTTTTTGTGCGTGTGACCCAGGGGCTAAATAGAATGAGGACCAATGAGTTGAAATCCTAGAGGAATCAATTTAAATTCAGAAAGATTATTGAAGCTTCTGTCCCTTTCATTCCAAAATGGCAAAAGATATATGTTGTTTAAAGCAAGAATGTGGTGGTTTGGTTGGGCTCAGGAGAGGTAATCTGTTTATTATGTGGGACCAGGATGCAAGGTCCTCAAATTCCTTACTCCAAGCCAAAGCGATAGGGGAATTCGCCTGATCTTACTAATGACTTCGAATGAGTATTCACCTATTTGACATCAGAGCTTTGGCTAACAACTCATGCCTTGTAAGAGGGATAAATAGCTAGTATCTCCTAAATGCCTTCAAAACTTCCTCGGATGGCAGTATGGGAAATAATGATTCCTTGCTGAGGCTTCTCAGGTGGCGCTAGCGGGGAAGAATCCACCTGCCAGTGCAGGAGCATGAAAGATGTAGGTTTGATCCCTGGGTTGGGAAGATCCCCTGGAGGAGGGAATGACAACCCACTCCAGTATTGTTGCCTGGAAAATCCCATGGACAGAGGAGCCTGGTGGGCTACAGTCCATGGGGCCACGGAGAGTCAAACACAACTGAGTGACTAAACAGCTTTAATTGAAGCTGCCTTTCCCCCTCCAATCCATCCACACAGAAACGGCTGGAGAGTGAACTTTCTTTGAACAAGTCTTTGAGGCTTGAGAGATAGGTACACATACATGTGTAGGAGAGCTGGAAAGGGGCATGGCAACCCGCTCCAGTATTCTTGTCAGGAGAATCTCATGGACCAAGAAGCCTGGTGGTCCATCGGGTCACACAAAGTCGGACATGATTGCAGTGTCTCAGCAAGCACAAATAGGAGAGTTAATGAACACGCTGACCTGACTGAGCCTGAATTTTTTTCTTTTCTGATCGATCTGAATCCACAGCCTCCTCTGCTATTCTTTAATGTAGCCCTCTCTACCATTTACCCCAACCTCTTCTTCCTTGGGAATTTGGCAATCCCAACAATAAGGAGCTACTTTGTATTTCTTGGAGGACTTTCCAAAGATGGAATGGGCTGACTAAGGAAGCACAGTTTCTCATCCCTGAAGTTAAGACAGCAGGATGGTCATTTATCAAATACATAGAAATTAAACAGCTAAATAAATGAGATCATAGCTACCATTTGTTTGGCATTTGGCACAACTTTAAGCATCTCAAGTATGTAACCTCATATTTTCCTTATAACCTTTGCACATTACTTTCTTCATTTTTCATTTGAGGAAGTTGAGACTCAGGGAAGTTAAGTAACTTGTCTAAGGCCATTTGACTAGGAAGCAGCAAAGCCAACCCATTTTGTGTGGCTTTAAGGCCTACTTTCTTTTCACTAGTACACATGTTGATCTCATCATGGGTTAGGTGCTTAAACCATCTTGACCTTCTCATTCAGAGATTCTACAAGTCTGTGAACTTTTGTGTCAAGGCATGGTAGCAAAAGGAGATGAAACAATACTGTAGGTTTCCTTCCCACTTGTTTTTTCCTTCATTTTTAGGGGATGTAGGGGGGTCCAGAAATTGAAATGATTAATACAGCTTCATAAATCTTTTAACAAACAAGTGAATACATTGGTTTTCACACTCAAATCAAACCCAAGTTGTTTTCTGACTCTAGACAGACTTTTGCAGATGTAGTCATTTATAAATTAGGTGGAGCTTGTGTCTGGCTGCCCTAAAGGGAGTGGAGAAAATGAGCCATGAGGGTCTGTGGGAGTGTGGGGGTCGCACTGGGGGAGGTGTAGGTGAAGTTTAGAAAGACAACTGCCACGATCAGAGACACTCCACACCTGGGTGGCCTCTGGGTGTTTGGGAAGGATTATAAATAATACTAAATATGATACAAAAGGAAAAAAAGAGGGGTAGGGGAGTTGAGTTTGGCCCAAGAACTTGAGATCTGACTCATAGATGTGAAAACATTTGAGAGCAGAGGAAGGTGTGTGCTTCAGGCAGATATGAATGCACGCAGAGAGTACAGCAAGTTGATGACTTTGACAGTGTGCTAGAACCTTTTCATGCCCCAAATAAGGAAGTGAGTGTCACTTAGGCTATGCTAAGGCCTAAAATATGCCATGTGAAAAAACTTACTCTGCACTCTGTTTTTATATTAGTGTAAAACCAGTGCCTGTAAGAGCTCCATGTCAAAGAGTACAAGCTCCTAAAATTACCATGGAACTTGAAAATATGTAGCTGAGATGGTAGGTCTTAAAAATCTAGCATAAAGAGACATGTGAAGATTTCATATAATAGTATTGCTTCATAGGAAAGGATAATTAAGTATAAATAGTGATGGTTGATTAATTACCTTTACAAAACCCTGCTTTGTAGGTCAGAGAGGGGTAAGTATTGCTACAGTACAATTCATGTTTTTGATGGCTTTGGTTTCCTGTTAATATTTTGTTCCCTTGAGTTCCTGTAACTGTAGGATATAGAGTGGGCTTAGCCATGGGGTTTTGCTCCAATAAAACACTGTTTTGGAAAAATCTGTTATTCTCCACCTGCTAACAGAAATCCAACAAAACAGAAATTAGAGAAAGTGCTCTAATAGTTAAGAAACAGAAAATAGGAGTGCACAAAGACAGAAATATAGATCAATGGAACAAAATAGAAAGCCCAGAGATAAATTCACACACCTGTGGACACCTTATCTTCGACAAAAGGAGGCAAGAATATACAATGGATTAAAGATAGTCTCTTTAACAAGTGGTGCTGGGAAAACTGGTCAACCACTGGTAAAAGAATGAAACTAGAACACTTTTAAACACCATACACAAAAATAAACTCAAAATGGATTAAAGATCTAAACGTAAGACCAGAAACTATAAAACTCCTAGAGGAGAACATAGGCAAAACACTCTCCAACATACATCACAGCAGGATCCTCTATGACCCACCTCCCAGAATACCAGAAATAAAAGCAAAAATAAACAAATGGGATCTGATTAAAATTAAAAGCTTCTGCACAACAAAGGAAACTATAAGCAAGGTGAAAAGACAGCCGTTGGAATGGGAGAATATAATAGCAAAAGAAGCAACTGACAAACAACTAATCTCAAAAATACACAAGCAACCCTGCAGCTCAATCCCAGAAAAATAAGGGACCCAATGAAAAAATGGGCCAAAGAACTAAATAGACATTTCTTCAAAGAAGACATACAGATGGCTAACAAGCACATGAAAAGATGCTCAACATTACTCATTATCAGAGAAATGCAAATCAAAATCACAATGAGGTACCATTTCATACTAGTCAGAATGGCTGGATTCCAAAAGTCTACAAGCAATAAATGCTGGAGAGGGTGTGGAGAAAAGGGAAGCCTCTTACACTGTTGGTGGGAATGCAAACTAGTACAGCCACTATGGAGAACAGTGTGGAGATTCCTTAAAAAACTGGAAATAGAACTGCCATATGACCCAGCAATCCCACTGCTGGGCATACACACTGAGGAACCCAGAATTGAAAGAGACACGTGTACCCCAATGTTCATCGCAACACTGTTTATAATAGCCAGGACATGGAAACAACCTAGATGTCCATCAGCAGACGAATGGATAAGAAAGCTGTGGTACATATACACAATGGAGTATTACTCAGCCAGTAAAAAGAATACATTTGAATCAGTTCTAATGAGGTGGATGAAACTGGAGCCTATTACACAGAGTGAAGTAAATCAGAAAGAAAAGCACCAATACAGTATACTAACACATATATATGGAATTTAGAAAGATGGTAACGATAACCCTGTATGCAAGACAGCAAAAGAGACACAGATGCATAGAACAGACTGTTGGACTCTGTGGGAGAGGGAGAGGGTGGGAAGATCTGGGAGAATGGCATTTAAGCATGTACAATATCATGTAAGAAATGAGTCACCAGTCTAGGTTCGATGCAGGACACAGGATGCTTGGGGCTGATGCACTGGGATGAACCAGAGGGATGGTATGGGGAGGGAGGTGGGAGGGGGGTTCAGGATGGGGAACACGTGTATACCTGTGGTGGATACATGTTGATGTAGGCCAAAACCAATACAATATTGTAAAGTAATTAACCTTCAATTAAAATAAATAAATTTATATTTAAAATAAAATAAAAATAAAAAAAGAAAATAGGAGTGCAGACATGGAAGAGAGTGGGCAAAAGATAAAATTGTACTTCCTAAAGTTTGCATTTTGCAAAAAGAAAATGGGGAGGGGGCAAAAATTGGGAGTAAACACTACAGATGATATTTCTTTCAGAGCATCACTGCATACATTGCATATTAAAGGTTCTGAGAAGTCCTGTAATTAAAAAAAAACCCTGATTTATCTTTTAAACAAGTATTTCCTATCTAATTTTGATTCTTTTTACTTAAAACACACACACATACACAATATCTATTAATAACTCATGGAGCTAGTGTTCTGTACTGTATTTGGGGATTTTGGTCTGGGACTCTCTTTGGTTCTACCCTTGACCTCTTTAGAAGGTTGCTAGTCTTACTCTATTTGAAGCTGATAATTAATATAATAATAATAATAATGTCATATTGCATTTTCAGTTTGTGAAATGCTGTCACATACACTTTCCCTGTTGATCTTCATGGAAACACGCTGAGGTAGACGTTGTTGTTTTGATTTTATAGGTGAGGAAACTAAGGCATTCACGCTAAGTCGCTTCAGTTGTCTGACTCTTTGTGATGCTATGGACTATAGCCTGCCAGATTCCTCTGTCCATGGGATTCTTCAAGCAAGAATACTGGAGTGAGTTGCCATTCTCTTCTCCAGGGGATCTTCCTGACCCAGGCCTCTTATGTCTCCTGCATTGGCAGGTGGGTTCTTTACCACTAGCACCACCTGGGAAGCCCAGGAAACCAAGTCATAGAGAGTTTAAGAAATTGTCATGGTAACACACGCAGATGAGAAAAGAGATGAACCCTAGTCTTCTGCATCTAAATGACAAGCCCATATTGGCCATGCTATTGAAAATGTTTCTTGTGAATCTACTAACCTGATTAAACAAATGTAACTGATTTGGGTGGAGATTGATGAGAGATAGGAGAGAGAAGTGTGTAACTACATATATATCAGTGAACAGCCCAGTCTCTCTTTGGATGATCAACACTCCCAGCTAGAGATTTCTTGTCCTTCTCAGGTCAGGATCCACCTTTGGGGAATTGCTTTGAAGAAGACCAAAGTGTTTAATAGTTTAAGGAGAGAAGAGATATTGAAGATGGGCAGACTCTGCATCCTTTGGTCAGCCCTTCCGAAGCAGCCCAGCCTACTCTTCTCTTAATTTAAGACAATTTCTTAAACTCTCAAATGGGAAAAAATTCTGCAGTGCAGGACATGTGGGTTCGATCCCTGGGTCAGGAAGGTCTCCTGGAGAAGGAAACAGCAACCTACTCCAGTATTCTTGACTGGAGAATTCTATGGACAGAGGAGCCTGGTGGGCTACAATCTTCAGGGGTCGCAAAGAGTCAGACACAACTGAGTGACTCATGCACATTAACCTGGATTCCATAATGACTCCATGCTTATTATGATTTGAATTAATCAATCAAATTTTAAAATCTAAACAGTTTAGTCACTGGGAAGAAAGAACATGCCAAGAACTGCTGCTGAATTGCAGACTGTCTTATTCCTATATTTGGTAATTGTATGTGCTAAGTCACTTCAGTTGTGTTCAACTCTTTGTGACCCCATGGACTGTAGCCCACCAGGCTCCTCTGTCCATGGGATTCTCCATGGGAAGATCCCAACACAGGGATCCAGTCTGCCTCTCTTACATCTCCTGCATTGGCAGGAGGGTTCTCTACCACCGTACTGTAATTAGATGATGGCTAAAACAAGGACAGTAATGTTTGTTAGGTTCCAGTAGGATTTCTGAATGGTCAGAGCCAAACATTTTTAACAAGAATTCTTAATGGTATGTGAAATTTAAAATTGCATAATAGTGTTCTCAAGAATCAAAAGTTTAATCTTTAATACATATGCATGTGCCTCTGTGTGTGTGCAAATGTGAATATGTCTTTCTATAGCTGTGTTAGGCATGATAAGTTAAGAGTATGAGATCTTCATGAGTCAAGAAACATACTTTTTTAGGTCAACCTATTGAATTCAAGGGTGGGAGGAATTTTCATAGTATGAATCAAAAAACAACCATAAAAAGGAAAAGACTTATGAATAATGGAGGAGAGAAATTCAGGTCACACTAAGCCCAGAAGCCACACGTTTTTCCTGCCTCAGGTAAGGAGATCTTTAAAAATATCATCTTTATACATATAAAAACCACTTTATGGAGGTCTTTCCTAGGAGATAGTTTGAGGATAATATTCTAAAATGTATTCTATACAAGCTTTGCTGAGTTTTTCTGAATTTTCAGCATTTGCATGGAATATATGTAATAACATTCAGGAGTATAATGAACTATACCAATAGAGACACAGTTAATTAGACAAGTGGCTGAATTAGAAAATTTGGGTTAAAATGGAACTTGGGGAAGAGAAACTGGGGATATGTTGTAATTTGTGTGTGCTGTCAGATTTGATACAAGAATGTGGTTGTTGTTTAGTTGCTAAGTTGTGTCCAGCTCTTTTGCGATCCCATGGACTGTAGCCCACCAGTTTCTTCTGTCTGTGGAATTTCCCAGGCAAGAATACTGAAGTGGGTTGCCACGTCCTTCTCCAGGGGATCTTCCCAACCCAGGGATTGAACCCATGTGTCCTACAACGGCAGGTGGATTCTTTACCACTGAGCCACCTGGGAAGCCCATATATCACATTTTTTTTTGAATTTGAATATAATTTAATAATAATATGTAAAAGGCATCATATGAAGTCAGTCTGATCAATTTTTAATATTATATATTATGTATATATGTATTTAGTATTATAATACTAAATGTAGTAATGTAGTTCCCTTTAAAGCATTTTTTCCTCTGCTATTGGGAATATGACTGAAAACTTTATTTATTTATTTTTTTAAAAATTTTTTATTTTTTAAAAATTTTTATTTGACATGAATGTGATCAGAGCATCCAGACTGAAGACTCTAGTAGGCACTGGAATTCTCAGAGTTTCATTAATACTCTATCTCCTAAGATTTCATTCAGTTGTGAGTGAAAGACAGTCCTGGTTCAATAACAAATTGCTCCCATCATCAGAAGTTTCCTAGGCTGTGCAGGGATGGTACAGGAGCCCAACCACGTGTTCAAAACCAGGCTTATTCTATCCTCCTGTGTCACCATCTTTAGCACATGGCTGTTGTCTCCAAGTTTTATGTTATTTGCTTCATTTCTTGAATCATGCCTGTGTAATATTCTCAAAGAAGATTGAAGGGGCAAAAGCGTTCATGAGCTTGTCTTTCAAGTGTTTCTTTTTTTCATTTTAAAAGTCTTCATTGAATTTGTTACAATATTGCTTCTTCTTCTTTTTTTTTTTTTTTTTTTTGGCCAGGAGGCATGTGGGATCTTAGTTCCCTGACCAAGGATTGAACCCATACCTCCTGTATTGGAGGGGAGGTCTTAACCACTGAACTTCCAGGGAAGTCCCTGTCTTATTTAAGTGTTGTATTTACTGTGAAATACATCATACTTACAAAAGTGTTCAAATAATGTAAATGCAGTATGTGTGTGTCTGCGTATATACAGACACGTGGGATGCACACTTCCAGGCTCTCGATGAGGGAGTCCAGGCTGGTACTGGAGCCGCTGGAGTCCTCCTCCGCCTTGAGCTGCTCCAGTTCCTCTGCGCTCTGCAGGTGCATCACCGCCGTCTGGTTCTCAGTAATGAACTCCTGGAAGTCTTGTGTTTCCGCACCCCGTGCTGCTGCCAGGCTGCAGCTGGTGGTGGGAGAGGGCTCCTCGTCTGGGGTTGGCGGGCGGCTCACCTGCCGCTTGTTCTCCAGCTCCAGCTTCATGATGGTGTGGAGGTAATGAGTCCAGACCCGTACTGGATTCAGTTCAATCCGTGTGGCCCAGCCATGTTGCCACAGCCATCCAGGGAGCAGCCACATGGAAAGGACATGTGACCCACCTGGCATTTAATTCCAGCCTGGCTGCAGGCACATTCTTCTGGGTCACAATACATGTGGTTCAAACTAAAATATACAATGAAGACCTGTGTGTAGCTGTCCTAGAATAAGAACTAGAACATGACCAGTATTCTGGAAGCTTCCTGCATCCCTCCTCTTCTACCTCTGTCTCTCCTTGCCAGAGAACAATATTGGCTTGTGTTTTTGTCATATTCTTGTTTTGTTTTAATTTTATCATGTATGTATGCCTCTTTAAACAGTATATTTTTAAATTTTTTATGTTTTGGCCTTTATTTAGAGTCATGTTGTATGTTTCATAGTGCAATTTGCTCATTATTAGACGAGATATTTCTCCATTTTTATGCTAGTCATTTTCACTAAATTACAGTTTTTTCTATTGTCTTGACGATTTATCAGCCCAGTCTCTCATTTAAGTTGTTTTCTGAGTTCCTCCCCTCCCATTTTAAGGATAAGGCTATTATCTTTTTGTGTGTGCATGTAAGATTTTCTTCCAAAAATATATACACCTAGGAGAGGAATTGTTGTGTTATTGGTTATACTAATTTTCTTCAAATAGTGGTACATGTTTCCAGTTATTGTGCCAATTTTCGTTCCCATCAGCAATGTTTAGGACTTCGGTTTCTCCATACCATGGCCAACACCATTGTCATTTAATTTTTGCTAGTCTTATGGGTATAAAATAGTATTTTAATGTGTTTTACTTGTATTTTTCAGATTACAACTGAGCACATTTTCTTCGATTTGGGGGACCATTTCTGGTTTTCCTTCTGTGAAATAGCTCCATTAAAAAAATTTGGAGGGTTGTTTTCTCATTTATCTAAAAAAAATTCTTTATATTTTCTGAATCCCAGTTCTCCGTTATTTATGTGTGTTATAAATATATTCTCCCATCATCTTGTAGCTTACCTCTACCTGATTTTTATGGTGTCTCCTTATAAATTTGGCTAAGATAAAATGGATAACTTATGTTTATAAGTCTTTCCCTTCAGTTTTGTGTTTTCTTTTTCTCATTTAAAAATTTTTTCTCTCACCTGAGATCACAAATATATTTTCTTCTAAAAGTTCTTAAATTTTGCTTTTTACATTTAAGTTCACAATTGATTTGAAATTGATTTTTGAAAATAGCATGAGGCTGGGATACAATCTTATTTTCTTCTGAATAGATCCCATTTGTCCCAGGATTATTACACTGATATTCAGCGCTGCCTTTTCATCAGGCTTCCATATGGGTATGGATCTATTTATGGGCTCTCTGCTTTGCTCCAATTGTCCAGTTGTCTATTTTGATGAGCTAAAACTACCCGCCCCTAATGATAATGGCTCTATAATCTTGCTTTCTGACCTTCTTCATCAGGGGTACCTTAGCTATTTGGTCTTCTATATTAATTTTAGTTTGTCAAGTTTATGAGAAATCTTGCTGGGAATTGGATTGCAGTTTCATTGAATTTAAAGGTCAGTTTGGGGAGAATTAGCATATTTATAATAGTAAGTTTCCTAAAATATACCATTTTAAAAAATAAAATGTATCCAGGAATAAATCTAGAGAAAATATAATAACTTAAAGGAGATATAAACCTTTATTATAGATATATTTTTCTGATGTTTTATTACTAATGTAATCAACTTTTACTCACTGATCTTATATCCAAACAACTTACCCAACCCTCTTTGTAATTCTTATAATTTTCTGGCTATTATTTTGTGTTATATATGTTATATAGTCACACGTGAATAATGATGGCTTCCTTTCCAATGCTAATGCCTTTTACTTCTTTTCCCTGCTTTTCATTGTAATAACTAAGAGCTTCAATACAATGCTGAATAGAAGTGGTGAGAGTAGATAATCCTATGTTGGTTTTTATCTAAAAAGGAATGATTTCATCACCATTAAGTTTGAAATTTGCTCTAGTTTTGTTTTGTTTTGCTGCTCTTTACCAGTTAAGTATGTTCACTTCTAATTTTATTTGCTAAGGATTCTTTTATTTATTTATTTTGTTTTTTTTTTGTTTTGTTTTTTAATATAAATGTACTTATTTTAATTGGAGGCTAATTACTTTACAATATTGTATTGGTTTTGTCATACATTGACATGAATCTGCCATGGGTGTACATGTGTTCCTCATCTTGAACGCCCCCTCCCAACTCCCTCCCCATCCCATCCCTCTGGGTCATCCCAGTGCACCACCACCCCGGAGCATCCTGTCTCATGCATTGAACCTGGACTGGCAATTCATTTCACATATGATAATATACATGTTTTAATTCCATTCTCCCAAATCATCCCACCCTCACCCTCTTCCACAGAGTACAAAAGACTGTTCTATACATCTGTGTCTCTTTTGCTATCTCGCATACAGGGTTATTGTTACCATCTTTCTAAATTCCATATATATGAGTTAGTATACTGTATTGCAGAGAAGGCAATGGCACCCCACTCCAGTACTCTTGCCTAGAAAATCCCATGGATGGAGGAGCCTGGTGGGCTGCAGTCCATGGGGTAGCTAAGAGTCAGACATGACTGAGCGACTTCACTTTCACTTTTCACTTTCATGCATTGGAGAAAAAATGGCAATCCACTCCAGTATTCTTGCCTGGAGAATCCCAGGGACCGGGGAGCCTGGCAGGCTGCTGTCTATGGGGTCGCACAGAGTCGGACACGACTGAAGCAACTTAGCAGCAGCGTACTGTATTGGTGTTTTTCTTTCTGGCTTACTTCACTCTGTATAATAGGCTCCAGTTTCATCCACCTTATTAGAACTGATTCAAATGTGTTCTTTTTAATGGCTGAGTAATATTCCATTGTGTATATGTACCACAGCTTTCTTATCCATTTATCTGCTGATGGACATCTAGGTTGCTTCCATGTCCTGGCTATTATAAACAGTGCTGTGATGAACATTGAGGTACACGTGTCTCTTTCAGTTCTGGTTTCCTTGGTGTGTATGCCCAGCAGTGGGATTGCTGGGTCATATGGCAGTACTATTTCCAGTTTTTTAAAGAATCTCCACACTGTTCTCCATAGTGGCTGTACTAGTTTGCCTTCCCACCAACAGTGTAAGAGGGTTCCCTTTTCTCCAGACCCTTTCCAGCATTTATTTCTTGTGGACTTTTGGATTGCACCATTCTGACTGGTGTGAAATGGTACCTCATTGTGATTTTGATTTGCATTTCTCTGATAATGAGTGATGTTGAGCATCTTTTCATGTGTTTGTTAGCCATCTGTATGTCTTCTTTGGAAAAATGTCTATTTAGTTCTTTGGCCCATTTTTTCATTGGGTCCCTTATTTTTCTGGAATTGAGCTGGAGGAGTTGCTTGTGTATTTTTGAGATTAGTTCGTTGTCAGCTGCTTTGTTTGCTATTATTTTCTCCCATTCTGAAGGCTGTCTTTTCACCTTGCTTATAGTTTCCTTTGTTGTGCAGAAGCTTTTAATTTTAATTAGGTCCCATTTGTTTATTTTTGCTTTTATTTCTGGTATTCTGGGAGGTGGGTCATAGAGGATTCTGCTGTGATTTATGTCAGAGAGTGTTTGCCTATGTTTTCCTCTAGCAGTGTTATAGTTTCTAGTCTTACATTTAGATCTTTAATCCATTTCGAGTTTATTTTTGTGCATGGTGTTAGAAAGTGTTCTAGTTTCATTCTTTTACAAGCAGTTGACCAGTTTTCCCAGTACCACTTATTAAAGAGATTGTCTTTTCTCCATTGTATAGTCTTGCCCCCTTTGTCAAAGATAAGGTCTCCATGAAGTGAAGTTGCTTAGTCGTGTCTAACTCTTAAAGACCCCGTGGACTCTAGCCTGGCAGACTCCTCTGTCCATGGGATTCTCCAGGCAAGAATACTGGAGTGGGTTACCATTTCCTTCTCCAGGGGATCTTCCCAACCCAGGGATTGAACCCAGGTCTCCCGCATTGGAGGCAGACGCTTTAACCTCTGAGCCACCAGGGAAGCCCAGGATCTCCATAGATGCTTGGATTTATCTCTGGGCTTTCTACTTTGTTCCATTGATCTATATTTCTGTCTTTGTGCCAGTACCATTCTTGATGACTGTAGCTTTGTAGTAGAGCCTGAAGTCAGGCAGGTTGATTACTCCAGTTCCATTCTTCTTTCCCAAGATTGCTTTGGCTATTCAAGGTTTTTGTATTTCCATACAAATTGTAAAATTATTTGTTCTGGTTCTGTGAAAAATACCGTTGGTAGCTTGATAGGGATTGCATTGAATCCATAGATTGCTTTGGGTAGTGTACTCATTTTCACTATATTGATTCTTCTGATCCATGAACATGGTATATTTCTCCATCTATTTGTGTCCTCTTTGATTTCTTTCACCAGTGTTTTATAGTTTTCTATATATAGGTCTTTTGTTTCTTTAGGTAGATATATTCCTAAGTATTTTGTTCTTTTTGTTGCAATGGTGAATGGAATTGTTTCCCTAATTTCTCTTTCTGTTTTCTCATTGTTAGTGTATAGGAATGCAAGGGATTTCTGTGTGTTGATTTTATATCCTGCAACTTTGCTATATTCATTGATTAGCTCTAGTAATTTTCTGGTGGAGTTTTTAGGGTTTTCTATGTAGAGGGTCATGTCATCTGCAAACAGTGAGAGTTTTACTTCTTCTTTTCCAATCGGATTCCTTTTATTTCTTTTTCTGCTCTGATTGCTGTGGCCAAAACTTCCAAAACTATGTTAAATAGTAGTGGTGAGAGTGGGCACCCTTGTCTTGTTCCTGACTTTAGGGGAAATGCTTTCAATTTTTCACCATTGAGGATAATGTTTGCTGTGGGTTTGTCATATATAGCTTTTATTATGTTGAGATATGCTCCTTCTATTCCTGCTTTCTGGAGGGGTTTTTTTTTTTTATCATAAATGGATATTGAATTTTGTCAAAGGCTTTCTCTGGATCTGTTGAGATAATCATATGGCTTTTATTTTTCAATTTGTTAATGTGGTGTATTACATTGATTGATTTGCAGATATTGAAGAATCCTTGCATCCCTGGGATAAAACCCACTTGGTCATGATGTATGATCTTTTTAATATGTTGTTGGATTCTTTTTGGTAGAATTTTGTTAAGGATTTTTGCATCTATGTTCATCAGTGATATTGGCCTGTAGTTTTCTTTTTCTGAGGCATCTTTGTCACGTTATGGTATTAGGGTGATGGTGGCCTCATAGAATGAGTTTGGAAGTTTGCCTTCCTTACAATTTTTTGGAAGAGTTTAAGTAGGTTAGGTGTTAGCTCTTCTCTAAATTTTTGGTAGAATTCAGCTGTGAAGCAATCTGGTCGTGGGGTTTTGTTTGCTGGAAGAATTCTGATTACAGTTTCAATTTCCGTGCTTGTGATGTGTCTGTTAAGATTTTCTATTTCTTCCTGGTTCAGTTTTGGAAAGTTGTACTTTTCTAAGAATTTGTCCATTTCTTCCAAGTTGTCCGTTTTATTGGCATATAGTTGCTGATAGTAGTCTCTTATGATCCTTTGTATTTCTGTGTTGTCTGTTGTGATCTCTCCATTTTCATTTCTAATTTTGTTGATTTGATTTTTCTCCCTTTGTTTCTTGATGAGTCTGGCTAATGGTTTGTCAATTTTATTTATCTTCTGAAAGAACCAGCTTTTGGCTTTGTTGATTTTTGCTCTGGTCTCTTTAGTTTCTTTTGCATTTATTTCTGCCCTAATTTTTAAGATTTCTTTCCTGGGGTTCTTCATTTCTTCCTTTTCTAGTTGCTTTAGGTGTAGAGCAAGGTTATTTATTTGACTTTTTCTTGTTTCTTGAGGTAAGTCTGTATTGCTATGAACCTTCCCCTTAGCACTGCTTTTACATTTTTCCATAGGTTTTGGGTTGTGTTTTCACTTTCATTCGTTTCTATGCATATTTTGATTTCTTCTGTGATTTGTTGATATTACATTGTTGCTGAATTTATTGATATTCGGCAGTGTGTTGTTCAGCCTCCACAGTTTTTGTCCTGTAATTGACATCTAATCTTACTGCATTGTGGTCAGAAAAGATGCTTGGAATGATTTCAGTTTTTTTGAATTTACCAAGGCTAGATTTATGGCCCAGGATGTGATCTATCCTGGAGAAGGTTCCATGTACACTTGAGGAAAAGGTGAAATTCATTGTTTTGGGGTGAAATGTCCTATAGATATCAATTAGGTCTGACTGGTCTATTGTATCATTTAAAGTTTGTGTTTTCTTGTTAATTTTCTGTTTAGTTGATCTATCCATAGGTGTGAGTGGGGTATTAAAGTCTCCTACTATTATTGTGTTATTGTTAATTTCCCCTTTCATACTTGTTAGCATTTGTCTTACATATTGCGGTGCTCCTATATTGGGCACATATAAATTTATAATTGTTATGTCTTCTTCTTGGATTGATCCTTTGATCATTATGTAGTGTCCTTCTTTGTCTCTTTTCACAGCCTTTGTTTTAAAGTCTATTTTATCTGATATGAGTATTGCTACTCCTGCCTTCTTTTGGTCTCTATTTGTGTGGAATATCTTTTTCCAGCCCTTCACTTTCGGTCTGTATGTGTCCCTTGTTTTGAGGTGGGTCTCTTGTAGACAACATATATAGGGGTCTTGTTTTTGTATCCATTCAACTAAGGATTCTTTTAAAATCACAAATAGACATTGAACTAAAATAAGCTTTTTTACCCCTTTATCACTTAAAGCTAATGGTATAGCTTTTCTAGTCTTAGTCTATTAATGTGGCTGTGATGACCAAGAAAACATGTCACTCAGCTATCCTGCTTCAAGGAGCATGCTTGGCTATGCACTCAGAGGTCCTCTTATTGGATTCAACAGCATTCACACAAAGGCCTAAATTTCCAATGAGCTGCTCCCTGCAGATGACTAAACAGGGTGAGAATAGTAATGCAGGCTTTTTTACAAAATATGGGACTCCCTGATGAACCACTGTGGCTTGAGGACTCTACATCAGTATGTTTATTATGTTGATATTTATTATCATGTATATATTAAGTTGGGAGGATCCCCTGGAGGACAGCATGGCAACCCACTCCAGTATTCTTGCCTGGAGAATCCCATGGTCAGAAGAGCCTGGCAGACTACAGTCCATGTGGTCACAAAGAGTTGGATATGACTGAGCAACCAAGCACGGCACAGCATATATTAAGTTGGTATATTTTAAGCACAAAATAGCATAAAATTGAGAGACACTGATATTAGGCTCAAAATCCTAAAAGAAACAATTGATATGTTATTTTTCTAAACATAAATTCCTGGTGACCCAATCCTTCAGGATAAAGAGTACACAATAAGGAGAACCATAACTCTGGAGTAATTAAATAGCAATGAAAAAATAGTTACAGTGAAAGTTAAGCCAACATTGGGGAAAAAAAAAGTGACTATACCCATTTTAGAGCTCATAAAATAGTCAATGAAGACAATATCAGGCTTAGTCTGTGTTACATAAACTGACTTCAAATATTTCAGAGGTTTTTCTCATGGTCAGAGATTCCAAAAGGAGAGAGAGGATTCGAAGTAGATGGCTATCCCTTAAAAGGAAATGTTGACAAAATGATATAAAATGATTACAGTAAGAAAACACAGAAGCAACTAACAGCACCAGTGAAGTTGCAAGGAGGGTTTGCTGGTGAGGTTGGAGTTTAAAAGTCCACATCCAAAGGATGGAGGATGAGAAAGTGGCCAAATGTCACTGGGCCATAATTCTAGTCATCTGTTTCTTGCTGGTCCCTTGATTGATTCAAGGTCTTACCAGCTTTCCATCATTTCTGGTCCTTTACCATGCATGTTTGTTTCCTTAACCCTGCTCACCTCCCTGTAAGTAGTCTTTCTATTAAAGTCTCTTCCTCTGGGAGTGAGGAGGGGATTCTGTGTTCTGCCATGACTCTGACAGATGCAAAAAGTGAGGCTATAGTAAGACATTTCCTTTCTGCTTTCAGGACATTTACATTCTCAGACACATACAGATTGTGACCCATGGAACTGAAATCATTTGCATTAGCACTCTAGGAATTATTGTTAATAATTCTTAAAAATTGTGGTGGATAGGAGGCATGACAGGAATCTAGAGATGAACAGCTATCCCCCAAAAGGACAGAAAAGTGGCTTCCAGAAAATTCATATCCATAGCCTCTCCCCAAAATGACAGAATGAATTGTTAAGCAGATATTTTATGATTACTTAAAAAGAAATTATTTTGCTAAAAAGCCAGCATAGGTTCATTAAGAGAAAGGAATAAATAAACTCTATACATTCTACATAGGATCTTCAGTCTGAAGATAAAGAGAATTGTTGGCCCAAGGTGTATGTGCATTTCAAGTAAAGTTTGACAAAATATCTTGGGATATTCTAGTGAAGAAATGGATGAGAGTGGAGAAGTGTATACATGAATCAAATCATAGGTGAATACTTGCTTCCAAAGAATACCAGTTAATGATTAGTTTCAACTTAAAAATAAGTCTTCTGGGGGCATTCTCCATGCCTTTGTCAGTTTTTTCTTGTTAAAAAATTATTTTTGGACACTGATTTGAATGAGCACATAAAATGCATGCTTATCATTTGCAAATCTGAGAAATTGTTGGAGAAGCAGCTAACATTCTGCATTATAAAATCATGATTTGAAATTACCTCAACCCACTGGAATTTTGGATTTAAAACTAAAAGATAAAATGCAATAAAGATAGGCATAAGCAGTGCAAAGAAAGAAAAAAATTGTCATTATTAACAGAAGACATGGTTGCATATTCAGATAGTCCAAAAGAATCTACAAACTCTATTAATATATGAATTTAGCAAGATCTTTATATACAAGGGATATATATATATATATATATATATATATAATCTAATGTATTTTTATATACCAGCGAGAAACAGAATAAAGTAAAAAAGATACCATTTACAAAAGCATCAAAATACATTAAATACCTAGGAATAAATTTCACCAAAGCTGTGCATGACTTTTACCCTTTACATCATACTTTTAGCTACCACCACCATCATGTCATATAATCACTATTTTTTTGGTGTGGTGAGTATGTTTAAGATCCATTCTCTTACCATCTTTTAAGTATTATAATACCGTGTTATTAGCTATAATCACTCTAGGGTATACTAGACGCCCAGAACTTATTTATCTTATAACCAGAAGTTTGTACTTTTTGATTAACATCTCCCTGTGTGCAAGTGTGCTAAGTTGCTTCAGTTGTGTCTGACTCTTTGCGACCCTATTGACTGTAGCCCACCAGGCTCCTCTATCCATAGGACTCTCCAGGCAAGACTACTGCAGTGGGTTGCTGTGCCCTCCTTCAGGGGATCTTCCAGACCCAGGGATCGAACCTGCGTCTGTTATATCTCCTGCATTGGTAGGTGAATTCTTTACCATTAGCACCATCTGGGAAGCCCCAGCATCTCCCTGTACTGAATTCTTAATCATTTAATCATATCGACCTCAATCTCAACAACTCTTGAGGTAGTACTATTATAAATATCCTTACTTTTCAGATGGGGAATCAAGTCACAGAGTGGTTAAGTAACTTGCCCAAGTGACATACAGATGGTAAGGAGCAGAGTCAAGATTTAAATCCTGTCTTTCTGACCCAAAGCCTGTGTACTTAAACCCTATGCCGTACCATTGTTAGGGACCTAACACCTTTGTATCAGGTACTGTGGATAGCAGTCAGCAGGGATCCTTTAAAGAGGATTTCTTTGTTGAGTCTAAAATGGATAGACATGGAAGGCATTCATGATAGGAATGTATGAAAAGCTTTTGGGAGCATTGAGGAGCTGTTAAATAACTAGTGCTTTTGTGTTGGAGGGTGCTGAGGAAACTGAGGAATCATAGAGGGAAGTAGAGTTAAAATCTACTGCTTGTCCACCTCAAACTTTGCCTTAAGGATGTGGTTGCCAATTCCCATATGATAGGATTTAGCCAGTATCAAAGTGGATCTTCTGTTTTTTCTAACATGCACTAGATTGATTGGGGAAATACCTGTGAAGGAAAAAAAAGGAAGGGACATGCAGAAAAGTGAAAGTGAAGTAGCTCAGTCATGTCTGATTCTTTGCAGCCCCATGGGCTTTAGCCTACCAGGCTCCTTCATCCATGGGATTTTCCAGGCAAGAATACTGGAGTGGGTTGCCATTTCCTTCTCCAGGAGATCTTCCTAACCCAGGGATTGAACCTGGATCTCCCGCATTGCAGGCAGATGCTTTACCATCTGAGCCACTGGGGAAGATCTACAGAGGCAGTGGGGAAATAAAGCTCCCACTTCTCTGAAAGAGAGAGAAGGAAGCGGCAACATGCATAAAGTGTGTCAGACCACAATTCAGTTCTGGAAAAGTCTGTCCCAACTGATGAGAACTCCCTGAACCAAAGTACTTCACTTTAAAAAGTTCTGTGTCTCAACCTAGTTGAGACGGATAAATGGCTAAAGAAATTGTGATTGTTGTTCAGTCATTAAGTCGTGCCCAACTCTTTGTGACCCCATGGACCGCAGCATGCCAGGCTCCCCTGTCCTATACTGTGTCTTGGGGTTTGCCCAAATTTATGTCCATTGAGTCAGTGAAGCTATCTAACCATCTCATCCTCTGCTGCACTCTTCTCCTTTTCCTTCAATCTTTCCCAGCATCAGGGTCTTTTCCAATGAGTCAGCTCTTTGCATCAGGTGGCCAAAATATTGGAGCTTCACCATCAGTCCTTCCAGTGAATATTCAGGGTTGATTTCCTTTAGGATGGACTGATTATATCTCCTTGCAGTCCAAGGGGCTCTCAAGAGTCTTCTCCAGCACCACAATTCGAGAGCATCAACTCTTCGGCACTCAGTCTTCTTTATGGTCCAACTCTCACATCCATACATGACTACTGGAAAAACTATAGCTTTAACTAGAAGGACCTTTGTTGGTAAAGTAATATCTCTGCTTTTGAATATGCTGTCTAGGTTTGTCATGAGAAACGCTGGGCTGGAAGAAGCAAAGGCTGGAATCAAGATTGCCGGGAGAAATATCAATAACCTCAGATATGCAGATGACACCACCCTTATGGCAGAAAGTGAAGAGGAACTCAAAAGCCTCTTGATGAAAGTGAAAGAGGAGAGTGAAAAAGTTGGCTTAAAGCTCAACATTCAGAAAACTAACATCATGGCATCTGGTCCCATCACTTCATGGGAAGTAGATGGGGCAACAGTGAAAACAGTGTCAGACTTCATTGTTTTGGGCTCCAGAATCACTGCAGATGGTGATTGCAGCCATGAAATTAAAAGACGCTTACTCCTTGGAAGGAAAGTTATGACCAACCTAGATAGCATATTGAGAAGCAGAGACATTACTTTGCCAAGAAAGGTCCATCTAGTCAAGGCTATGGTTTTTCCAGTGGTCATGTATGGATGTGAGAGTTGGACTGTGAAAAAAGCTGAGTGCCAAATAATTGATGCTTTTGAACTGTGGTGTTGGAGAAGATTCTTGAGAGTCCTTTGGACTGCAAGGAGATCCAACCAGTCCATTCTGAAGATTAGCCCTGGGTGTTCTTTGGAAGGACTGATGCTAAAGCTGAAACTCCAGTACTTTGGCCACCTCATGTGAAGAGTTGACTTATTGGAAATACTCTGATGCTGGGAGAGATTGGGGGCAGGAGGAGAAGGCATGACAGAGGATGAGATGGCTGGATGGCATCACCAACTCGATGGATGTGAGTTTGAGTGAACTCCAGGAGTTGGTGATGGACAGGAAGGCCTGGCATGCTGCAATTCATGGGGTCGCAAAGAGTCGGACACGACTGAGCGACTGAACTGAACTGAACTGAACTGAACTTAACAGGTTTGTCATAGCTTTTCTTCCAAAGAGCAAGCATCTTTTAATTTCATGGCTACAGTCACTGTCCTCAGTGATTTTGGAGCCCAAGAAAATAAAATCTGTCACTGTTTCTACTTTTCCCCCATCTATTTGCCATGAAGTGATGGGACCAGATGCCATGATCTTAGTTTTTTGGATATTGAGTTTTAAGCCAGATTTTTTCAATTTCCTCTTTCACCCTCATCAAGAGGCTCTTCACTTCCTCTTCACTTTCTGCCATCAGACTGGTATCATCTGCATATCTGAGTTTGTTGATATTTTACCCAGCAAGCTTGTTATTTGAGTCAGTTGTAGTGAGGCGGATGAACCTAGAGCCTGTTATTCAGAGTGAAATAAGTCAGAAAGAGAACAATAAATATAGTATATATTAAAGTATATGTATGGAACCTAGAAAAACAGTACTGATGAACCTATTTGCAGGGAAGGAATGGAGACACAGATGTTAAGAATGGACTTGTGGACACAGCAGGGGAAGGAGATGGTGAGACGAATTGGGAAAGTGGTATTAACATATACACACTACCAGGTGTAAAATAGCTAGCTAGTGGGAAGCTGCTATGTAGCACAGGGAGCCCAGCCTGGCACTCTGTGATGACCTAGAGGGGCAGGATGGGGGGAGGTAGGAGAGAGGCTCAAGAGGGAGGGGATTAGCCACAACATTAGCGTTACACTTGGTGTCTGTCTGCCTTCTTTTGGGGGCTTCCCTGATGGTTCAGACAATAAAGAATCTGCCTGCAATGTAGAAGACCCGGGTTTCATCCCTGGGTCGGGAAGATCCCCTGGAAAGGGGAATGGCAACCCACTCCAGTATTCTTACCTGGGAAATTCCATAGACAGAGGAGCCTGGCAGGCTACAATCCATGGGGTCGGACACAACTGAGAGACTAACACTTTCATATATATGCATATGTGTTCATGTTTATAGCTGATTGATGTTGTTCTATGGCAGAAGTCAATACAACATTTTAAAGCAGTTATCCTCCAATTAAACATAAATAAATAAATAAATAAATGACCAAAAAAAGAGTTTCATGTCTGCAGGAATGGGTCTGCATCCACAAGCCGTTGTGCAGTCACTGGCTCAGTGCAGCGTACGGGAAGTGTGTCCTGGACAGGAATGTGGTGGCAGATTCAGAAGAGCAATAGCTCAATCCATTAGCCAGGTATGCTCCATGGCCAAAGCTAATCTTGATAGAGCCACGGTCAAAAATGTTTCTGGGCATTCACTGGATGCTCAACATCTCCCCCTGCAGGGTTTGGAGATGCGAATTATCTATCCTGTGCTGACTCCAGTGATTAATTTAGTTCACAGCCAAATAGCAGCAGGCTCTGGCAGCCTTAGTAATTCTGTCAGGTAGCCATGGAGACACTTTTGTTGCTTCAGAGATTCATAGCCTGCAGAGAAAGAATATATTCTATATGCACTGGAAATGCATTGTAACTTCCTGTCTCTGGCTTGTATTTGTAAAAGTAGATATGTAAAACACTGGACCCAGTATGCAATCTAATTAAGAGACTCAACTGGACAGAATGCAGTATTACTAATCCTGCATGTTATAACAAGCAAGTTTTTCATCTTGATCCAGGCGGCCATTCAGAAATTGCTTCATGCCAAGAATTGAACTGGGGAGAAAAATGTACACTGTCTAGTTTTAAAAATTTATATCCTTTGTCAGTGGTTCAGAGGTCATGACAGACCACAACAATATGTCATTTGAATGTAAAACAAAACAGTTCACCTGCAAGGAGGAGAAAGAGTAAATATATATAAACCACAATGTTGAACAGATTGCCACACTTGGGCAAGAAGATTGCTATAAGATTTCCAGTTGCTAAAGCTACAAGAGAAACACAGTGTTGTATATTTTTCATTTTCTGACAACAGGAAGCAAATCCATCAGCAGATAGATTTCCCCCCTCCCCCTGAAACCAAATGAAACCACGAATGAATGGCATGGAGTTCTTGTAGAGAACACAAAGATTTACAGTGAACAGAATCTTAATTTCAGCAGTATAGAGGATATTGAAACAAACCCTTGGATGGCTTATTCAGCCATCAATAAATATAGAGGGCATAACTTTAAGATGTAATGATAAAGTAATTTTTTGGCGACAGGTTTTGTTGATAGAGAGCAAAAAATTCTTTTTCAAGGATCTAAGTTAACGGAGGGCTAGAACCATGAAGCTCTGTATCAGGAATTCTCAAACTTCACTGAATCACCTTGGGCGCCTGATAAAAAGGTGGATTCTTAGGCCTTTTTTCCCAGAGCTGTGGATTCAGTTAGTCTGGGACAGGACCCAGAAATCTGCCCTTTTATCCCTCACTCCACCGAGTTTTTGAGATGGAGGTTGTCTGTGGATGTGATTTTGAGAAACACAGATGGGATGACGTAAGTGGATTGGGGGCAGGTGCTGGATCAAGATCTGTTTTCAGTGAGTGAGAAATTAACTGGAGGCATTTCACAGCCTCTGTGTAGTTGAAGTTCAGCTGCAAGGAGAAAGTTCCAAGGTCTGATGTGGGCTAGGCAAAATGCACTACATGTACTAACCCATTTACAGAATCAAGCAGCCACAGGAAATATTTCATGGTGTATAATATTTCATGGCATATTATATTAGATGTCTCCTTAGAGTATCTGCCGTGAATTAGTCAAAGCAAAGAGTCTACCATATCATTCCACTTTCAGAATTAAGTGAGGTTGGTGTTACATCCAGGGTCCCAGGAATGTTACGTGTATCCTCAAACAGTTGCAGGTTTTCTGTCGCTCATTTATGAAACACAGACATTTATAGGCTGCATCCCCATGGAAAGAATTCATGCTTTGAAGTTCTTTCTCCATCTGAGAAGTCACAACATGCCAGTGGTCATCATGACCCGGAGGAGACACGGGTGATGGTGATGAACGGGAAGTTGGGGGCAAGATCAGAGAGTTCCTTCAACTTCCCCTACGGCTGCCAACACAGGCTGGTCCAGGTTTTAAAAAGAGAAACAAAACAAACAAAACCTGACCTGGCTCTTTGGGTCAAAGAATGGTTAATTTTGGGAGACTTGACATTGGTTCACAAGATGGTGTGCAGGTCAGAGAACCTGCATGGGGGAGGAAAAGACCCTTGACTCCTTGAGAGAGTCTAATCTATAGCCCAACAACAAGGTGTTAGAACATGACAGCTTTGAAGGTAAATTTAGGTCCACATAAGAGATTTCCAAGTCATTTTCTTGTTGTTGTTCCATCACTTAGTCATGTCCAACTCTTTGTGACACTATGGACTGCAGCATGCCAGGCTTCTCCATCCTTCATTATCTCCAGGAGTTTGCTCAAACTCATGTCTGTTGAGTTGATCATGGCATCCAACATTCCAAGTCACAAATCTCTAAACAAATTTTTTCATTATACCAGAGCACAAGACATTGATTTTGGGGCAAAGTTATAGAAAATAAGGAAAAACCCAGTCTTTTGGATTCAGACCACATACCAAGTTGTAAAGTTAAAAATCTTAGCATTGTCATTGCATTTGTTTTATTCTTCACAACCGAAAACAATTAAATGGGCCACTTCTGCCCCCTCCTCTATTAGATGGCTGATTAACCAGCTGTTTCAGTTCAACCCTCTGATTTTCATTATTTACCTCTTAGCATCTGGTCCTGTTGATATTATCGATTCTAAGTGCTAAGAATATGTTTAAATCAACTAAAATATTTCCGTTATGTTCTGTTCAGGGATTTTTCCCTGCTTGTCTTTTGACCTCCTAAAAGCGGGCAGCCAACCTATTAGTTCATCTATTTTGGCACACTAAAGCATTGAATGGTTTTAAAAGCTTGGAAAATAAACTTCAGACAAATCACAACCATATCCAGCTTATAATGCTGTTTATGTACTTTCTATGGGATGTATAACTACATCCTGTGGAAGGATTTCCTTCGCTACGAATCCCCCAAGGTCTCTGATTGATTTCCCTCTTCCTTCAGCACTGTTTGTGTTTAAAAATAATGCCCAAGAGAAAGATAACCATCATGCTGATGCTTTGCACACATGCATTCTCATGCAACGTCTATTCCCTCTTCCTCAGAAGTGATCAGATGAAGAATGGAGTTTAAGCACATCATCAAAATGGCACAGTAAGTGGTCAGGAGTCTTTCAAATGGCACTAAAAGAAGCTGAGTTTCCAGAAGAGGGAAGTGCAGCTGGAAGCTAGCTATTGCATCATCTGGCTTTCCTCTGCTGAACAAAGGACATTACTTTATAAAGTATTTACAGATGCTTTTACTTCAAGTGACATAATGCATTTGTTTCAATGGAGGTTTTCAATCTGCAAACTTGGAAATTTTCCTTAGTATGGAAAACCCCATAACCATTCATGGTACCCTGGTGTATATTTGAGGGAAAAGAGTCGAATCTTAAAGCTAAACTAGCAATTTTGATAACCTCCAGAGGCCATTCTTTCTGAGACATTTCCATTTTCTATTACAACACAGAAGTTCTGTCTTTATGACCAAGGGAAGAAAAATGGTCTCTATAGCCATGGCACTAGTCATGCTGTGAGATTTAAAATGTGTATTACACACTATAGTGTGAGTATTGGAACTGATATTCTTAGGAACTGTGAATTTTTGCAGGAAAGCAAGGATCAAGATGGGTTGCTAAAATTGGGTTGCTAAAGCCATTGTTGTCACTAGTTGTGTTATTAGCTTATTCATTTGAGTGAAGTGAAGTCGCTCAGTCGTGTCCGACTCTTTGTGACCCCGTGGACTGTAGCCCACCAGGCTCCTCCGTCCATGGGATTCTCCAGGAAAGAATACTGGAGTGGGTTGCCATTTCCTTCTCCAGGGGATCTTCCCAACCCAGGGATCAAACCCAGGTCTCCCACATTGTAGGCAGATGCTTTAACCTCTGAGCCACCAGGGAAGTCTCCTTCAAAAATCCTACTTGATGCAGAGTCGCAGAGACTGATGAGAAAAATCTAAATATTTCCATGGTGAATCTAAAGATTAATGGTAAGTACATTGTTGGTTTATCGTATGACCCTGAATGGTTTGACTGAATAAAGGAAAAGAGGTGGGTTCTCCAGAAACCTGTTCAGATAATGAATGTGCCCCATCACCCTTCACTGTCATTTAGGAAAGAACCCTGTTGAGAGGAGAGGCATGCAAGTCATTTAAGCAGACCAAAGAACTGAAAACGTGAAATAGCAGAAGGTTATCTTGACTGGAGTCACTCATATCTTTCTGCTTCAGAATCTCAGGGGAATTTCTTTGTATATCTCCTGGCCTTTACTTGACAAGCTCGAGTAAACAGGAATACCAGGAAGAGTTTGCTCAAGTAGTGTAGTGTTTAGTTTCGGTTGCCTAGTTTCTCAGAATTGGTGGCCAGTGATTTTCTCCCCATGTGATGATTCATCCCTTCAACCCCCTCATTTCTCTTTGGCTTTATTTATTATTAGAGTAGTTCAGTTCAGTTCAGCCACTCAGTTGTGTCCGACTCTTTGTGACCCCCATGGACTGCAACACGGCAGGCTTCCCTGTCCATCACCAACTCCTGGAGCTTTCTCAAACTCATGTCCATCAAGTTGGTGATGCCATCCAACCATCTCATCCTCTGTTGTCCCCTTCTCCTCCCGCCTAAGTTCTGGATAAAATATGTTGCCTTGGAGTCAGGTTAAATCAATCAATCAATCAATCAATCAACAAGCATTTATTCATTACTTACTGCGAAAATGTCCTGTGCTAAATCCTATGTGCTAGATCACATGGAAGTGTCAGATATATCATTTTTAACAGAAGCTTGATCTTTCCATTCTAGATCATGAGGGTCCTTTAGCCAAGTTCATTAATTTACTGTCTGCACACAGGACTTAAGATTCCTTCCTCTGGAAAATTGCTTGTGCTTTCCTCTTGGAATGCTTTCCCCACATCATGCTGGGAACTCACACCCTCCAAGAATAGCCCAAAATTCAGAAAGCCTTTACAGATGAAACTTACTCCACTTTGATTTTTTCTGCATTGCCTCTTCAACTGATTGTTCCTGTTTTGTACATTCTTTATGAATTCTTTGAATATGGGGACCATAATCTACTCCTTTTTGCATCCCAACTGCCAAAAGAATCCATTAAGAAATGATAGCTACATACCTGTATTTATTTTCAGTAAAAGGCTTGATCTAAAAATCTAGCCTGACATTATTGGAACTAGACGTATGAATCTCTTTTAAAAATATCATGTACCTTGGGTCTTCCCTGATGGTTCAGTGGTTGAGTCCGCCTTTCAATGCAGGGGATGTGGGTTCGATCCCTGGTTGGGAGCCAAGATCCCACATACTGTGGGGCAGCTAAGTCTGTACAGCACAACTAGAGAAGACTGTGTGCTTCAACGAAGACCCAGGATATACATATTACCCAGTGCAGTGATATATATATGTATATGTAAATCATGTACCCTTTATTACTGTTCCCACAGAACAGTAACTTTCACTTAAGGAGATAATAACAAGAAGCCTCTAAGAATTTGGTAACACTTTGAAGAAAGCTTGTTTTAAGAAGCCTTTGAATGAAATCTACTTGAATTTATATGAATATAATTATCAGCAGCATTTTTTATTGATGCTACATAAAGAGAAAGTATCTATAGATTTATGCACCCATGGATGTAATTCCCCAAGATCTTTAGAAGTTTTCTGCCCTCTAATTGGGAAACATTGGTTTAAAAAGTATATATATTTTGACTGAATTTAGTGGAGTTATATAGCACAGTTTTAGATTAACTCATAACAAATGCCAGACCTCAAAAGACAATCTTTAGACTCAAATTAAGGCTCTGAATTTTGTTTCCTTATTTCCTTCTTCATTTTCTTTCTTCATCCCTCTCTCCTTCTCTTCTTTCCTCTTATTTGCTAAACTAAATGCTTTGATCCTTTGAATGACATATTAAGTCTAATTTATTTTGGCTGATGCTAAAGGCAGACTTAAACCTCACAAATAATAATAATAATAGTATTTACACAAGATTTCCCATGTGTTAGGCAAAGGCTTTACATGTATTACCTTATTTAGCTTTTACACCTCTAGGAGGTAATTACTGTTACTATTACAGTGATCATTGGTATCCCTTTCTCCTTTTATATATAGTCCAAATCAAGATTCTCTTATTTTCATTACCCAGGTTGCAGATTTAGCTCTTGTTAAAAGCAAAAAGCAATCGAACTCCTATTTCTGCTCTGAGTATCTCCACTGTTGTGAGTATATGTTTACTTCGGGTCTTGATGTGATTCTCTCTTCTGTCCCCAAAACATGCTTGGAAATCTTTCCACAAATGTAATTTCTAAAGTTTACTTAGGGAGTCATGTTCTGGGCTTTACTGTAGGGGTAAATGCTATGATGTCCAAACATACGTTCTGTCAGCATTAGCATCAGTGCAGTCACTCAGTCATGTCCAACTCTTTGTGACCCCATGGACTGTAACACGCCAGGCCACCCTGTCCATCACCAACTCCCAGAATTTACTCAAACTCATGTCCATTGAGTCGATGATGCCATCAAATCAACTCATCTTCTGTTGGCCCCTTCTCCTCCCACCTTCAATCTTTCCCAGCACCAGGGACTTTGGCAAATGAGTCAGTTTTTCACATCAGGTGGCCAAAGTATTGGAGTTTCAGCTTCAGCATCAGTCCTTCCAATGAATATTCAGGACTGATCTCCTTTAGAATTGACTGGTTGGATCTCCTTTCTGTCCAAGTGACTCTCAAGAGTCTTCTCCAACACCACAGTTCAAGAGCATCAATTCTTCACCTCTCAGCTTTCTTTACAGTCCAACTCTCACATGCATACATGACTACTGGGTAAACCATAGCTTTGACTAGATGGACCTTTGTTGGCAAAGTAATGTCTCTTGTTTTTAATATGCTCTTTAGGGTCATCATAACTTTTCTTCCAAGGAGCAAGTGTCTTATAATTTCATGGGTACAGTCACCATCTGCAATCATTTTGGAGCTCAAAAAAAGAAAAAAGAAAAATGAAAAACAAGGTCTGTCACTGTTTCCATTGTTTCCCCATCTATTTGCCATGAAGTGATGGGACCAGGTGCCATGATCTTAGTTTCTGAATGTTGAGTTTTAAGCCAAATTTTTAACTCTCTTCTTTCATTTTCATCAAGAGACTCTTTAGTTCTTCTTAGCTTTCTGCCATAAGGGTGGTGTCATCTGGGAGGTTCTTGATGTTTCTCCTGGCAATCTTGATTCCAGCTCGTGCTTCATCCAGTCCAGCATTTCGCATGATGTACTCTGCATATAAGTTAAATAAGCAGGGTGACAATATACAGCGTTGATGTACTTCTTTCCCAATTTGGAAATAGTCTGTTGTTCCATGTCTAGTTCTAATGGTTGCTTCTTGACCTGCATACAGATTTCTCAAGAGGTAGGTCAGCTGGTCTGATATTCCCATTTTCCACAGTTGTTGTGATCCACACAGTCAAAGGCTTTGGCATAGTCAATAAAGCAGAAATAGATGTTTTTCTGGAACTCTCTTGCTTTTTCCATGATCCAGTGGATGTTGGCAATTTGATCTCTGGTTCCTCTGCCTTTTCTAAAACCAGCTTGAACATCTGGAAGTTCATGGTTCACATATTGCTGAAGGCTGGCTTGGAAAATTTTGAGCATTACTTTGCTAGCATGTGAGATGAGTGCAATTGTGCAGTAGTTTGAGCATTTTTTGACATTGCCATTCTTTGGGATTGGAATGAAAACTGACCTTTTCCGGTCCTGTGGCCACTGCTGAGTTTTCCAAATGTGCTGGCATATTGAGTGAAGCACTTTCACAGCATCATCTTTCAGGATTTGAAATAGATCAACTGGAATTCTATCACCTCCACTAGTTTTGTTCATAGTGATGCTTCCTAAGGCCCACTTGACTTTGCATTCCAGGATGTCTGGGTGCTCATACCATCATGATTATCTGAGTCATGAAGATCTTTTTTGTACAGTTCTTCTGTGTATTCTTGCCACCTCTTCTTAATATCTTCTGCTTCTGTTAGGTCCATACCATTTCTGTCCTTTATTGAGCCCATCTTTGCATGAAATGTTCCCTTGGTATCTCTAATTTTCTTGAAGAGATTTCTAGTCTTTCCCATTCTATTGTTTCCCTCTATTTATTTGCATTGATCACTGAGGAAGGCTTTCTTATCTCTCCTTCCTATTCTTTGGAGCTCTGCATTCAAATGGATGTATCTTTCCTTTTCTCCTTTGCCTTTTGCTTCATGGTCCACTGGAGAAGGGAACAGCAAACCACTTCAGTATTCTTGCCTTGAGAACCCCATGAAGAGTATGAAAAGGCAAAAAAGATAAGACACTGAAAGATGAACTCCCCAGGTTGGTAGGTGCCCAATATGCTACTGGAGAAGAGTAGAGAAATAACTCCAGAAAGAATGAAGAGACAGAGCCAAAGCAAAAACAACACCCAGCTATGGATGTGACTGGTGATGGAAGTAAAGCCTGAAGCTGTAAAGAGAAATATTGCATAGGAATCTGGAATGTCAGGTCCATGAATCAAGGCAAATTGTAAGTGGTCAAACAGGAGATGGCAAGAGTGAACGTTGACATTTTAGGAATCAGCAAACTAAAATGGACCGGCATGGGTGAATTTAACTCAGATGACCATTATATCTACTACTGTGGGCAAGATTCCCTTAGAAGAAATGGAGTAGCCATCATGGTCAACAGAAGAATCCAAAATGCAATACTTGGATGCAGTCTCAAAAATGACAGAATGATCTCCCTTCGTTTCCAAGGCAAACCATTCAATATCACGGTAATCCAAGTCTATGCCCCATCCAGTAATACTGAAGAAGCTGAAGTTGAATGGTTCTATGAAGACCTACAAGACCTTCTAGAACTAACATCCAAAAAAGATGTCCTTTTCATTATAGGGGACTGGAATGCAAAAGTAGAAAGTCAAGAAATACCTGCAGTAACAGACAAATTTGGTCTTAGAGTACAGAATGAAGCATGGCAAAGGCTAAAGAGTTTTACCAAGAGAACGCACTGATCATGGCAAACACCCTCTTTCAACAACACAAGAGAAGACTCTATACATATGGTCAATACTGACATCAGATTGAATATATTCTGTGCAGCCAAAGATGGAGAGGCTCTCTACAGTCAGCAAAAACAAGACCAGGAGCTGACTGTGGCTCAGATCATGAACTGCTTATTGCCAAATTCAGACTTGAATTGAAGAAAGGAGGGAAAACCACTAGACCATTCGGGTATGACCTAAATCAAATCCCTTATGATTATACAGTGGAAGTGACAAAGAGATTCAAGGGAGTAGATCTGATAGACAGAGTGCCTGAAGTACTATGGATGGAGGTTCGTGACATTGTACAGGGGGCAGTGATCAAGACCATTCCCAAGAAAAAGAAATGCAAAAAGGCAAAATGGTTGTCTGAGGAGGCCTTACAAATAGCTGAGAAAAAAGAGAAAGGCAAAGGAGAAAAGGAAAGATATGTTCTGTAGGCATTGCTAAAAGTCATTCTGACAGTTGTCCTGTGGCCCAGGTCTAAGAGCAGCTCTCAACCTACCCTGGATTTTACCTACTGCTCCTTATGAGGGAACAAGACAATTTTTTATGATCATAGGGAAAGTCAGTGAATGATGTTTTGACATCATCTTTAACATCTTCATTGTAACTACAATGACAAGTTTCTTTACACTGTATTTTAATATCTGACTACGGCTCAATGAGGCCAAAACTCACATCAATAACTTTAATTCAGTAAAGGGCAAAACACAGGTTGCACATTTCTGAAGTTTTGATTTAATCTAAGGATAAATGTTTAGTATATCCAGTGCAATGAAGAAGTTCTTCCAAATATTACCTCTTGAACAGCAGTGAATTTTAGGTTACATCCTAGGATAAGGAAAGCAATTCATGCTGGCTACTGCCTTTAAGGCAGTGAGGAACTGGAGAAACTCACTGAAGATCTGTATTTAAATAGATTGTGTGCAAGGGGAGAATATAGGTCTGCAGAGAGAGCTTCTGGGTGTTCTTATAAAAAAAAAATTTGTGCTTGAGTCCAGCACACAAATTCTTCTTTCAGAAGAATGGATGATTGTAGAACTAAGGGAAAAACACAAACCCCAAATTTAGTAATTCAGTCTTGAATAAAATCAAGCTGAAATCAGAAATCGAAAATATTTAGTAACAGAACACTTGAAATAATGAAGAGCTGTTGATACATGGGCTTTGGGAATATAAAACACTGAGCTGGTTTCTTAACATCTTGTTTTGAAAGATAAGAAAGTATATTAGGAAATATTTGCACACCAAGCACCACAAAAGTTGCATTAATTTAATCTTTAGTCTGTTTCTTAGCATTATGCTAACTTTCCATCTATTGTTCTGTAATTCAAAAAGCAAAAAAGATTTTAAAAATATTGAAATTTTAATAGTTTAATAGTTTCAAAGACTTCTGACTTATTATTCTGGGGGTTTGAATGCTCAAAATAAAAGATTATATTCACAGATTTTTTGATGGAAAAAACTGTTAAAGTAGAAAATTCTCTGTTTCCTAGAAAATTTTATTTGTGAACTGTAAAGAGACTTTTGTTGTATGGATGTTTACCCACCCCTCCTTTCATAGGAACAGAATTTTTAGCTGTGTATAGGAATACCTAGAATAGAGGCAGTGAGGGATAGCCACGTGACTGAACTGTAAAAAGATCATTTTAGAAATTGAACAAGAAATTGTAGAAACGCAATCAGTTTTCTTAGACAATTGTTAAGATCCCAAAGTTGTATGCCTTAGACCCGGAGCTGTCCAATCCAACTTTCTGCAATGATGAAAATATGCTATATCTGTGTCACCTGATATTGTAGCCAGTAGCTATATGTGGTTATTGAGCCCTTGAAACATGGCTAGTATAACTGAGAAATTGAACTTTTAACTGATGCAATTTAATTTAGATTTAAATAACCATGACCTTAAATTATAGCCATAATGATTTTAGTTTTCAAAACATTTAACGCTCAATAACATATCCACAGAATATCTCTCTTTGAGAATTTAGACCTTCTAGAGAAACCTCCAACATAAATGGATTATAAAATATGTGCTTAGGTGCCTTGACTTGATCTGCTTTATAAGATTCTTAGCCATGAATCAATTAAATACTGGAGAAGAACATTTGGTTGTCTACTAAATACAACGTTTTTAGATAAAGTTGGGCTTTACTTTGGAAGAGTAATTAGAAGGTTGGCCAGTGATGGATGGAATGCTCTCCTAGATAATGACAGTTCAGTTCAGTTCAGTTCAGTCACTCAGTCGTGTCCGATTCTTTGCCACCCCATGAACCACAGCAGGCCAGGCCTCCCTTTCCATCACCAACTCCCAGAGTCCACCCAAACCCATGCCCATCGAGTCAGTGATGCCATCCAACCATCTCATCCTCTGTCATCCCCTTCTCCTCCTGCCCTCAATCTTTCCCAGCATCAGGGTCTTTTCAAATGAGTCAGCTTGTCGCATCAGGTGGCCAAAGTATTGGAGCTTCAGCTTCAGCATCAGTCCTTCCAATGAACATTCAGGACTGATTTCCAACCAAGTAATTAACTAGAGGGGAAAGCTTAGCTTTCTGTACTCTTTGTTGGGAATGGGATGTATACAGCTCAATTAAAAGAGGCAAAATTCATCATGGTTATAGCACAGATGAAATTAGAAAAAGATTCCAGTTCTAGCTCAACTAACTCACTGTGTGATCTTGGGCAATCTACCTAATGATCACCTTCAGTTCATTATCTATAAAATGAAGCTAGCAATAATTCCTATTTATAGAGCTGTAGGTTCATATGAGATAATTTTCATTAAGTACTTGGTGCAGCGCCAGGATAAGAGTAACAGAAAGACAGGTCACCATCTAGTTTTAGAACCAAAGGATAAAAATGAAAAAGATGAACAGCAACAACAAAATTCCCCGAATGACACAGACTCAGCCACCAACGGGAATGCGTTAATCTTGTAAAGGCTTTGGGATACTTCTCTATAGAGGCAGAGTAGAATTTATAAAAGTTAGGACATTATCAAATAATTAGCATATGTCCAAATAGTCAACATATGACTAGAGGGATCATGTAAGTGTTAAGAAACATTATATCTACTTTTTCAGTAAGTTGAATCAGAACCAGAGATTTCTATCACATGAAAGCTTAAAAACAGTCTCATTAGGTTGACAAAGATAAAAGTTGGTAAAATTTACCCTAATTATATATTTATTTCCCTGAAAACCAGAAGAGATTAAAGGTCAAAATCACTGTGGATGGAAAACTGGATGCTCTCTCGTCCATGTCTCTTACATGCACGTAACTAATTAGAAAATCAAATACACTCTGTCTGTAGTAAAATTCATCAATTTTAGTTTCTAGTTTATACTGAGATGGTGAGATAGGGTAAGAAACTTCATGGAAGAAATTAACAAATTGAATATCCTCACTTTCCAACACTGTTGGTATTGAAATATTTTTTAGGCATTTACCGTTTTCTTAGCTTAGGTATGTAGGAGGAAAAAACAGAAGTCAGGATTAAATGAATTATAGTCGTAATAAACCGGGTGAATCTGAAAAAAACTGTGTGAGCCAAATAAAAATTCTGCCAAATAACCTCTAATAACCTCCTTACCCAGTTTCAACCTGATATTTTATTATCTTAATATTTTGTATATTCTAGCACTAAAGCCAAAGATATCCCAGAGGATGTTATTACAAAATTGTAAGACTCTCATCTTAAAATAAAAATATAAGCAGAAAAAAAGTAATTTGAAATGTTGGGTTTTCTTACTTCTATGACCTAATCTGGCTGCATTTTAGGAAAGGAATGTTGGTCATTTTAAGAGTTTTAGTTACTGGAAGATAGGAGTTTGTGGTGCAGGGAGGTATGGATTTAAAGGGACAGTGATGAGAAGCTGGTGTTGCTTAGAACTGGCAAAAGTTATAATTACAAGTGTAGTATGCCCTCCTGGATTTGAAAAGGAAGTTGATCTTGTCTGAGGCAGAGCCATCTAATCGGTTCTTGAATATAGAGCAGTTTTCTGGCTTTCTCTGTTCATCGGGGTAAGCATCAGAAATCAACCCCAGATAACTTATACGATAAAAGATTGTTGGGCAATTCACAGAATCAATGGGAGGTCTAAAGAGTTAGGCCTGGAAAAGAAACAAGAGCCAAGAGAGGGTTGACTGCTGTAAACGTGGCCAGGGTTTCACCGCCTCCAACGTCAACCTCGCTGGATTTATGACACTAGTTCTGTTAATGCGTACAATTCTCAGTCTTCTTTAGATCTTTGTGTCACCACCTTGAGAGTCAAAGTCCCTGATGACAGCATCTGATTAGTAGAATCTACATCTTTTACCTTATCTCTCAGGGCTTTTAGCTTTTACTTCAAGATGTAGACAGTGGGGCATTATCTCCCAGAGAAAGTTGTACAGGAAAAAAAAAAAGATAAATGTCCACCATATTTCTGGACCCAGGTACCCTGGAATTGGATTTATTGGTTCCTCAGCTGAGCAGTACTACTTTTCAGGGAGGTGGAGTTGGGCCAGGTGGGGTTGGGTAATGTGAGGGAGCTGCTCAAAGGAAGGGCACATATTATATCTGTGAATGATAACTTTAAATTTTTGTAGAACTGAAAAAATAAAGGTATATATTAAGCATGGCTCAGGGCATGATGGGACGATGATGGCTCAACAAGTCCCATCTTCTCTTCCCGTTTATTGCTAACATCTCCAGCCTAAAGCCTCTTCTGGGCTAATAGGGATCTAGGTCTGGAAGGCAAGTAGAACATGGAGGGCCACGCTTCCCTTTCCTCCACCACCCTAAAGCCAGAGGAAACTCAGATATAACCTGGGAAAAGATTTGAAAGCTGCAATTTCTGGAGAGAGGTTGGCCCCTGGACATTCCTGAGCACCCAAGGAGAAGGTTGACATTGGCTACCATGAGTGTGCCTTTCATTTCAGCCCTCAGGAAGCCAAAGAAGAGGTCGAATCTTCTCCACTTCTGAGACTGAGTGAGCATGGGAAGCCCCTAGAGAAAAGAGGCATCCTTCCAATTTCTCAGCAGGGAACTGAAAACATTTTCATCAGTACAATGGGCCACATGGCCAGAAACTGCTGTGCTTCCATTACTCTGAAGATTCTGTCCTAAAGTACCTCCAAGACTAGACACAGGAAAATAGCACTGCACTCCAGGGGTCACAGAGAAGAGTAAATAATTACAGACCCCAGCCAAGTCTGAGGAATTTGGTTGAGGCAAGACTTTAAGCAAATAATAAATAAAAATCCAAAGACCTCAAGACAGGGGAAAACATTTAGTGGAGAAAACAATGGATAGGAAAAGATCTTATTATATATATATATATATATATATATATATATATATATATATATATATATATATAGTTAAATCAAACTGGATAACTATAGACTATTTGAATGTGTGAAAGCTAAGAGAGAACTAATATGGAAGGAGGTTGAAATTAATGAAATTTAAAATGATACAAAGGCTAACTACATCTGAAAGCTAGTTCTTTGTAAAATTCAATAAAATAGACAAGTTCTTTGAGGACTTCACTAAGGAAAAAAAAGAAGGCAAAACTTCATCAAATTAGGAATGAGAGAGGAAACGTAACCACAGCAATGTATAAGATTAAAAGATCTGTAGGATAATGCCATATATAACTCAATAAATTTGGAAACTTAGAAGACATGGGTTATTTCCCAGCAAAATAAAATTAAGTAATTCCAAAATTAATTGGAAAACTTGACTAATTACTATAGAATTATGATTAGAATTGCCTATTCTTGCTAAAACTATAGCTGACTATATGAATCAGACTCTTAAGTGTTGAAATCTAGTCATTTCTTCATTTATCAAGAACCCCAATTGATTCCTATCATCAATAAAATTAGAGAATGCTGCCGTAGAAGATTGAGGCTGGATAATTGCAGATATACTATTTAAGAAAAAGGCTTTAGAACCTGATGTTTTATAGCTGAGTTCTATGTAGCCTTTAAGTAACAGATATTTTCAATTTTATGTAGCTATTCTAGGCCACAGAAAATGATAGAATAATTCTTATGATATCAGGATAATGTTAATACCAAAACTTGATATAGTGCAAAACAAAAACAAATTATAGACCAAACTAGCAGATATAGAGTAAATAAATAAAATAAAATAAAATAGCACTAGTATCCAGCAATGTATAATAGCAATATACCATAACCATATAGAATTTCTTCCATGATTATACAAGAATGACTTAAAACAAGACTCTATCAGCATCAATTATTTCATTAACAAATTGAGAGAGAATGAAACATATGATCATATCAATAGATGCTAAAAGGACATTTGATAACATTGATTAATCATTTCTAATAAAAACTATAAGCAAAACAGCAATGAAAGGTGATTACTCAAATATATAAAGTCTGTTTTTTTAAAAGCTAATAGCAATGATAATTACAAGCAATAATTTAAAAATTCACATGCCGTTTGACCCAGCCACCCTCTTGTGGGGAATCTATCTCATACAGATAAAAGCAAGATGCTTAGTGAAACATTGCTATAGTGACAAAAAACTAGAAACAAAATGAATGCCAAATGGGTAGAAAAAACGAATAAATAAGTTAGAACACATTTGCATCATGGATTGTCAAACAGGCATTAAAAAGAATGTGATTTCCTTTCAGGTACACTTTGTTGTACACTTGAAACTATAACAACATTGTTAATTAACTATACTCCAGTATAAAATAAAAAGTTAAAAAAAAGAAAAGAAAAAGAATATGGTTTCATTTAAGCGATTTGTTGACTCCTAAGGACTGCCACCAAGGAGAACGTCAAGGCTGTATATTGTCACTCTACTTATTTAACTTATATGCAGAGTACATCATGAGAAACGCAGGACTGGAAGAATCACAAGCTGGAATCAAGATTGCTGGGAGAAATATCAATAACCTCAGATATGCAGATGACAACACCCTTATGGCAGAAAGTGAAGGAGAACTAAAGAGCTTCTTGATGAAAGTGAAAGAGGAGAGTGAAAAAGTTGGCTCAAAGCTCAACATTTAGAAAACTAAGATCATGGCATCTGGTCCCATCACTTCATAGCAAAAAATGGGGAAACAGTGGAAACAGTGGCTGACTTTATTTTTCTGGGCTGCAAAATCACTGCAGATGGTGATTGCAGCCATGAAATTAGAAGACGCTTACTCTTTGGAAGGAAAGTTATGACCAACCTAGACAGCATATTCAAAAGCAGAGACATTACTTTGCCAACAAAGGTCCGTCTAGTCAAGAGTTTTTCCAGTGATCATGTATGGATGTGAGAGTTGGACTATAAAGAAAGCTGAACACAGAAGAATTGATGCTTTTGAACTGTGGTATTGGAGAAGACTCTTTAGAGTCCCTTGGACTGCAAGGAGATCCAACCAGTCCATCCTAAAGGAGATCAGTCCTGGGTATACATTGGAGGGAGTGATGTTGAAGCAGAAGCTCCAATACTTTGGCCACCTGATGCGAAGAGCTGACTCATTGGAAAAGTCCCTGATGCTGGGAAAGGCTGAGGGCAGGAGGAGAAGGGAACGACAGAGGATGAGATAGTTGGATGGCATTACTGACTCTATGGACACGGGTTTGGATGGACTCCAGGAGTTGGTGATGGACAGGGAGGCCTGGCGTGCTGCGGTTCATGGGGTTGCAAAGAGTCAGACACGACTGAGCGACTGAACTGAACTGAAGGATTGCCACAGAGTGTTGTCATAGACAATAAGTTATAGAGTTACATAACGTGATATGGCTGTATTTTTGTAAAGCAAACAATGCCAAAAACCTACTATGTATCTGGCAATTTATGAATATTTACACATATGTATGTGAACAAATATATTTATATATAGCTATGGGCTGTGCTTAGTTGCTCAGTTGTGTCTGACTCTTTGTGACCCTATGGACTGTAGCCCGCTAGGCTCCTCTGTCCATGGGATTCTCCAGGCAATAATACTGGAGTGGGTTGCCATGCCGTCCTCCAGGGGATCTTCCCAATCCAGGAATCAAATTGGGGTTTCCTGTATTGCGGGCAGATTCTTTACCAGCTGAGCTATCAGGGAAGCCCCATATGTAGCTGTAAGTATATACAAATTGCAGAGGGATATACAGGGACACCACCTTTATGGCAGAAAGTGAAGAGGAACTAAAAAGCCTCTTGATGAAAGTGAAAGAGGAGCGTGAAAAAGTTGGCTTAAAGCTCAACATTCAGAAAACGAAGATCATGGCATCTGGTCCCACCACTTCATGGGAAATAGATGGGGAAACAGTGGAAACAGTGTCAGACTTAAATTTTTTGGGCTCCAAAATCACTGCAGATGGTGACTGCAGCCATGAAATTAAAAGACGCTTACTCCTTGGAAGAAAAGTTATGACCAACCTAGATAGCATATTGAAAAGCAGAGACATTACTTTGCCGACTAAGGTCCATCTAGTCAAGGCTATGGTTTTTCCTGTGGTCATGTATGGATGTGAGAGTTGGACTGTGAATAAGGCTGAGCGCCGAAGAATTGATGCTTTTGAACTGTGGTGTTGGAGAAGACTCTGGAGAGTCCCTTGGACTGCAAGGAGATCCAACCAATCCATTCTGATGGAGATCAGCCCTGGGATTTCTTTGGAAGGAATGATGCTAAAGCTGAAGCTCCAGTACTTTGGCCACCTGATGCGAAGAGTTGACTCATTGGAAAAGACTGATGCTGGGAGGGATTGGGGGCAGGAGGAGAAGGGGCCGACAGAGGATGAGATGGCTGGATGGCATCACGGACTCGATGGACGTGGGTCTGAGTGAACTCCGGGAGATGGTGATGGACAGGGAGGCCTGGCGTGCTGCAATTCATGGGGTCGCAAAGAGTCAGACACGACTGAGAGACTGAACTAAATTGAACTGATACAGGGACGGGGGAGCCTGGTTGGCTGCCGTCTATGGGGTCGCACAGAGTCAGACACGACTGAAGTGACTTAGCAGCAGCATACACTGGTAGCTAACATGAAGTATAAGGGTGAGTGGAGAGGGGATGGAGGTGGTAGATAGAAGTTAAAATAAAAAAAAGCAAAACCACAACAAAGACAATTTTCCTATAATGGTTCAACATGTAAAATAGAATTCTATGTACATTAAAGGATGTACGTGTGTGTGTTTATATGTGTAATTCAATTCTTAAGCAGTTTAAATGAAGCAAATAAATAATTTTAAGCAAATTCCAAATGCCATGTAACTATATCCAGAAATATTTCAGTGTGAATTTCCAATGTATATCTTTATGTTTGCTTGGACTGGTATTATGAACCGGAAAAAACGGGAAAAGGTAGACACTAGATTGTTTTTAATCAGTCCTTCAGGAGGTGGAAGTGGAGAAGTGGGGGTACAGGGATATAATTAGCTTTGTTTTCATATTACTTTGAAAGTGTATTGTTTCACTTACTGCAGTAAGCATGAAAAAACTAGCAGTTTGGTTCTTTGGTTGGTCTTAGGTTTGGAAGACACCTTAGAAATCTCTACCTTCTTTACTCATGGTCAAGGCAGCATGCTTGAACAGTTGTGGATATGAATTAGTTGAATAGCAACATATTAGTGAGGAAAAAAATGGATTTTTTTTTTTTACCAAACCTGTGAAAGTTAAGATATCTATCTTATATGTACAATTTATATATATATTTAATATCTTATATGTATACATAATATCTTATGTGTATAATTTCTGTACCTAAAGAAACACATTTAAAATATATTTGGAGTAAATGCTTTCAAGTAGATATCTTTAAATTCTCCAATTGTTGGACATACAGATTATGTCCCAAATAATACTGCAATGGGTATCTTCTACGTGCTGTCTTTAAAATGATGTTTAAAGAGATGACCAAAAACCTTTTCAAGATTAAATGTTAAGATAAACAAAGAATGATAGCCTGGAAATACCCTTCTCTAAAAAAAAAAAAAAAATCAAAAAACTTATGCACAGAAAGGAGACAGGAAGGAAAGATAGTGCAGACAATGTTAACAAAGGCTGTCTTTCAAAAGTGATGTCACATTTATAAACAGTACTTCCTACTATTTTCTGTTTTATCAAACTTATAATTAGTTTGCAACATTTTAATAACAAAAAATCTAAAAACCTTAAAAAATACTGTCCGATTCAAATGCAATCGTTACTTTTGACAGAAAGCCTTTATAAATATTTTGTAGAGGTTACTACTAGAGTCATTCTTCCACTATTTCTGGCATTATATAGATTTGTGGAATATTAAATAAGGGCAGAAATACCTATGTTGTCAGTAAGTTGTCCTTAGTTGGGTCAAAAATCTCTGTATTCAACAAACAACTATAAGAAATTGCAAACAGAAAAATATGAGAATGCTCTGAAATTAGCATTTTGGATCCATTATCAAGAAAATCTCAACTTGACATGAGCTATTGAAGAGAAGCAAAAGAAAAAGATGGTATTTCTGAACTAATGTGAAAGAAAGTAGTGCACGCGTGTTAAGTTGCTTCAGTCATGTCCGACTCTTTGCGACCCTGTGGACTGTAGCCTGCCAGGCTCCTCTGTCCATGGGATTCTCAAGGCAAGAATACTGGAGAGGGTTGCCATTTTCTACTCCAGGGGACCTTCCCAACCTAGAGGTTGAGCCTGCCTGTCATATGTTTCCTGCATTGGCAGGCAGGTTCTTTACCACTAGTGCCACCTGGGAAGCCCCTCTGAAAGAAGTAGAAGTTTACCAGACCAGCTTTAGAATAGTCCCAGTTTCCTTTTCACACATAATTTCATTCATTCAAATATCATATGCTAAGTTAGGCAAGGTAGTCTCTGTGAATGGCAGTTTCCTTATATGTGAAATGGTGTTCCTATGGAGTACTTCTTACCATCTTACAGAATACTTCTGAAGGTCAGGGATGATGAATGTGAAGTTTCTGGCACATAATAAGTACTCAAAAAATAGAACTTATTGTTGCTGTTATTGTGATTATTATTATTATTCTTGCCCCCTCTATTGAGGAGAAATTGGTAGCACAGAGGGTTAAATGCCACTTTTAATGAATAGTGTATAAAACTGTATATGTTTTTCCCACAAAGTAGATTTAGTATTTTTCTACTTTTTTTTGCCTTTTTATTTTTTAATTGTATTTGTTTATTTTTAAATTGGAGTATAATTGTTTTAGCTGTATTAGTTTCTGCTGTAAAATGAAGTGACTTGTCTATCTGTATACACATATCCCCGCCTCTTGGACCTCCCTCCCACCATCATCCCCATCCCACCCCTCTAGGTCATCATAGCACCCCGAGCGGACCTCTCTGTGCTATATAGCAGCTTATTTACACAGGGTACTGCATGTCAATCCTAATCTCCCAATTCATTCCACCTTCCTCTTCCTCCCTGTGTCTACATGTCCAGTCTCTATATCTGCCCTGCAAATAGGTTCATTTGTACCATTTTTATAGATTCCATAAATATGCATTCATATAAGATATTTGTTTTCTTCCTTCTGATTTACTTCTCTCTGTAAGACAGATCCTAGGTACATCCACATCTCTACAAATGACCCTTAAACTAGTATTTTTTGTCTGTGTCAAATCCTTAACTGAAAGATGCCTTTGGTTTCTGAATCAGTACAGCATGTATTTTCAGTAACCCTGCCACTGAGACAGGACAGACCCCTTGCCCAGTGGTAGCTGAAAGGCTTCATGCTGGTGTGAGAATCATCCAGGTGATGATTACTCACAAGCTAAGTGATGACACGGACCTCTCAGATCTTTCCAAAGTCTGTTGCTAGGCTTCTTAATAGAAACTGCTTGTGCAAGTTTTTCTGTATGTACCTGGTAACAGTAACCATGTGTGTCAGTGGCTAATGCATCCCATGGCCACTTGGAATAGCAACAAGAATCTCCAGATGGAAGGATGCTGCAAATGAGATTTTATGTAGTTAAGAGAACATTTGAAAGTCAGAGGATACAGGTACTTTATGTAAATCCAAATTCGATTTGGACAAACACCATGACCTTCTGGCATCGAATAAAGGACAGCAATTCAGACACATGTTCCCGTCAGGTGGTAACTCTTATCAGCTGGAGAAGTCTAAGCTTTAAGTGGTTATGGTGAGTTCCTGGTGTGGCCAGCTGTCAATAATGGTAACCATTATTTCTGTTGTTGTCGGCATCGTGATCATTATTACCATAGTCCTGTGGTTATTATTTCAGGGTTCAGCCAAGAAAGAACTTGCCCAGACCTTATTCAAGTTAACTGCAGGATGAATTTAGAGCAAGGATGGCTGCTTTTCTAGTTTAGATAGAATCTAGTTTTGGGAGCAAAGGGATTGTAACATATGGAGGCATCCTGTTGTGGTTCTTCTAAATCCATGTGCTGGCAGCTCTTTTCTGTCCTAGAAATCATTGTGTTTCAGAACAGCTCTTCTTAATGCTTACCCCTCTTTAATGCTGGGATACACATGAGTGCTACTTCCATTGAATGTACCCAGATTTGATAAAATGCAGCAAATTGCAGTGAAGCAAAGCACACAGTAATTCATGCGTGCCACATTGATATATTGGAGACGGAAATGGCAACCCGCTCCAGTGTTCCTGCCTGGAGAATCCCATGGACCGAGGAGTCTGGTGGCCTACAGTCCATGGGGTGGCAAAGAGTCGGACACAACTGAGCAACCAACACACACATGGATATTATAGTCTGGATCCTCTCTGAAGCAGAGCCTGGGACAAGAATTGGGGTGTAGGTAGTTTATTTGGGAGATGATCCTTTGGAATAGGAAAAAAGTAGTGGAGAGGATCAGGTGGGAACGGAGGAAGAACTAACAAAAGGGTGCATTAAGCAATGGTTGTCCCAGAACCTGGGAGAATCAGACAGAATGCCTCAGAATTCATTCATCTGAAGGACTGGCACCAGTCATCCATTGTTGAGGGTCTTCTGGGAGCTTAACTGCCCTGAAATCCTGGGCTTATTTTACACACAGTTGGGGTGGGATTTTGGGGTAAATAAACCCCAAAACAAACCAGGGGTGAGGGGGTACTGAATGAATGATGGAGTGAAGTTCTTCAAAAATCTACTTTTCTACATAAGTAAGAAGGGCTGTCAAAATCAACTATTTTAGAATTCTGAAAACTCAAGGCTTGTAATAATCTAAGGACTATTTATTAAAGCAAAATGGCCAAACCTTAGTAAGAACAGCAAGATTCTGGCATTCCGAGACTGACCACAAAACTGGAGAGGAGAAACTGGTGAACTAAATGTCCAGAGAGGATTTTGAAACTTTCTGACATATTTGAGAAATCTAGAAGCCCACATGCATATACATAGGTCTGTGCACCTGCTAAAGAAACCCTGCGAGGCCCTAAGCTCTCACCCTGGGGTTAGCTCAAAGCTCCACACAATCAGGAAATGGAGGCAAAGGCAGAGTTGGAAATGGCCTGCTGGAGTATCGAAGTTGTCCTCCCAAACAAACACAATCCATAGGCAAGAACTGGGGACTTAATGGTTCAAGACATTTAAGGAAATCTCTGTCCAAGTATTAACTGGCCCCTAAGCTAGCAGAGCATAGACTCCAGGGGCTGCACAGGACAAAGACTACAGACTTCACAGAATAAGTCCAGGAAAGTCACCAAACAAGAGCAACAAATCCTGGGAAAATAGAGGAATCTGACTTTCAGAGTTGATGCATTCAGTTCAGTTCAGTTTAGTCTCTCAGTCGTGTCCGACTCTTTGTGACCCCATGAATCGCAGCGCACCAGGCCTCCCTGTCCATCACCAACTCCCGGAGTTCACTCAGACTCACGTCCATCGAGTCAGTGATGCCATCCAGCCATCTCATCTTCGGTCGTCCCCTTCTCCTCCTGCCCCCAATCCCTCCCAGCATCAGAGTCTTTTCCAATGAGTCAGCTCTTCTCATGAGGTGGCCAAAGTACTGGAGTTTCAGCTTTAGCATCATTCCTTCCAAAGAAATCCCAAGGTTGATCTCCATCAGAATGGACTGGTTGGATCTCCTTGCAGTCCAAGGGACTCTCAAGAGTCTTCTCCAACACCACAGTTCAAAAACATTATATATTTAAAATGTATGTACAGTTTTCAGCAAAAGATTATGAGGTGTGCAAAACAAAAAACCGAGGAAGTATAAGCCTTACACAGGAAAATAGCAGCCAATAGAAACTGCCCTGAGGAAGCCCAGATGTAGTACTTACTACACAGACAGCACAGATCTCCAGCACCAAAGAAATCTATTACAGTAGCTTGTGACTGTATAAACTAAGAAGCTGGTTATGTGTTATTTCTGGGGTTTTAGGAGTAGATTTGTGCTCTGCTTTGCTAATCAATTTAATAAAAGAGAAAATAAATGAATGGAAGTGGGGCAATTGATACTGATGACCCTGAATTCCCAATAATTAAATTTCAAATGCCTTTCTAAATTTTACATTCTAATATTCTAAACAGTAATAATTAAAAAAATCATTAATGAAACTTTTTTCTTTATAACACATCTCACAACAGATAGTAACCTGTCACTGCATGGTGAGACCCTGGTAGGGAACCATGACTTACCTGGTCATCTATCTCAGTGAATCCCTAATTTTACTAAGTATAAGAGTCACTTAAAAAAAGAGTCACTTGGAAAGCTATTACAATGCTGATTTTGGATTTCTCTTCCTCTCTAAAGTCCCTTCAGCTTCCCACCCTCGCTGAGTGTGATTCGGTAGGATGGGGAGGGGCCCAAGCTGTCTGCATTGCCAAAAGGCATCCCTCATGATTCTGATGTAGGCAGTCTGTGGATGCCAGATGGAGAAATACTGGTTTTTGTCCAACTCACTGATTTTAAAGATGAGATAATTGAGACAGAGAAAGGGAAATGACTTGTTTAAGGTTTCATGATAGAGACAAACAGTGAGAGTCTAAATTCAGGCCTTGTCACCCATAGTCTTGTGCTTTTTCCACTATATCACAGTTCTTCTTACATATTTGGGTTAGAATAGCCCTCTGCTCCTTGCTTGCTCCTTGGAAGAAAAGCTATGACAAACCAAGACAGCATGTTAAAAAGAAAAGACATCACTTTGCCAACAAAGGTTATAGTCAAAGCTATGGTTTTTCCAGTAGCCTTGTACGGATATGAGTTGACCCATAAAGAAGGCTGAGCACTGAAGAATTGATGCTTTTGAATTGTGGTGCTGGAGAAGACTCCTGAGAGTCCCTTGGACAGCAAGGAGATCAAACAGTTAATCCTAAAGGAAATAAACCCTGAATATTCACTGGAAGGACTGATGCTGAAGCTCCAATATTTTGGCCACCTGATGTGAAGAGCTGACTCATTGGAAAAGACCCTGATGCTGGGAAAGACTGGGGGCAGGAGGAGAAGGAGGCAACAGAGGATGAGGTGGTTGGATGGCATCACCAACTCGATGGACATGAGTTTGAGCAAACTCTGGGAGATAGTGAAAGACAGGGAAACCTCATGTGCTGCAGTCCATGGGGTCACAAAGAGTCAGATGTGGCTTAGCAACTAAACAACAACAGCCCTGTGCTCACTGGTTAGGTGTGCCACGGAGGCAGTGGATCATGTGTCAAAGAATATTAAACCCACTACGCCCCTATCCATGGCTCAGGCAATCAGAATTTGTGCTGCCACAGCCCATAAGAAGAATCTCGTGCAAAGCACCAGAATGTGAGTGATGCTGCTGAGGCTATTGTGAGAGAGTCAGCAAATGAGATGATGTATTTAGATGTGCTCAGAGAGTTCAGAGAGTGGTAACCCAAAGACTGGCTAATTATTCATTTCCTCTTGGACCAGAGCTACACAGTGCTAAGCATTCACATATTTTCAAACATGTGGATTACTGATTTAAGGGTTCAGCTTTCTGCTGGCATCTGACATCATGAAACCACAACTGTCGAGAATTCCAATTCATAGTTATAAATAAACTTGGCTACAAAGATCAGAGACAATGAAAGGTCTGAGACAGAATATACTCTTCTGGGATAAAAGATTAGCCTTGAGACTATATTATTATAGCTTGACGCCATTGGGCTGGGCTAGAGGAAGATAGGGCATACCAGGCTGAGAAAGCCTCATGTACAAAGGCATGGAAACCATCTTGATGACAATGGGGAACCGTAGGAGAATTTCAAATGATAGAATTGCAGTCTAGAAAGATCACAGAGGTTAGAATATGGAGAGAAGTTAGAAAGGGTAGAAAGGAGGGGGGGCGGTGTCCAGAAATGAAGACCAGTTAGAAATGATAAGAGCCTGAACTAGGAAGGGGAACGCTGTTCTCCAGTGCTTGAGGACCATCACTTTCAGTTGCTGCCGCTGGCGTGTAGTCAGGAGACCCAATCCTAAGAGTGCCTATACTGCCTGTTTACCTAGAAGACATTCCAAGGAGCAGATTCAAGAATCAGATTTCAGGCATACAAACCTGAATGATGGGTATAAATTTTCCAAAAGAAACCAGTAAAGAGAGGAATGGAGAAGATGTGAAAAAGCGAGGAGAAAAAAAGAAAAGTTATGTGAATGTGTGAAACTTGGAAGAAGAATCAAGAGGTCATTCTTCGGCTGCAAAAATATCTTTTAAGGATTGCTTTAAAAAAATACTCAAATTTCAAGATGGATATATTTTCTTAGTGTTAAGAAGATAAATTTAAATAATGTTTTTTTTTTTAACGTTGATGTACTTTTTTAAAAAAAGTTTTATCAAAGCACAGTTGATTGATTGATTTATTTTTATTTTTTAATTTTATTTTACTTTACAATACTGTATTGTTTTTGCCATACATCAACAGGAATCGGCCATGGGTGTACACGTGTTCCCAATCTTGAACCCCCCTCCCACCTCCCTCCCCGTACCACCTCTCTGGGTCATTATAATGTTGTGTTAGTTTCAGGTACACAGCAAATTGATTCAGCTATATATACATACATATTTTTTCATTATAGGTTATTACAAGATACTGAATATAGTTCCCTGTGCTATATCAGTTCAGTTCAGTTCAGTTGCTCAGTCGTGTCTGACTCTTTGTGACTCCATGAATCGCAGCACGCCAGGCCTCCCTGTCCATCACCAACTGCTGGAGTTCATCCAAACTCATGTCCATTGAGTCGGTGATGCCATCTAGCCATCTCATCCTCTGTTGTCCCCTTCTCCTCCTGCTCCCAATCCCTCCCAGCAGTAGGGTCATTTCCAATGAGTCAAGTCTTCACATGAGGTGGCTTTTGGTATTGGAGTTTCAGTTTCAGCATCAGTCCTTCCAATGAACACCCAGGCCCAATCTCTAGGATGGACTGGTTGGATCTCCTTGCAGTCCAAGGGACTCTCAAGAGTCTTCTCCAACACCGCAGTTCAAAAGCATCAATTCTTTGGTGCTCAGCTTTCTTCACAGTCCAACTCTCACATCCATACATGACCACTGGAAAAACCATAGCCTTGACTAGACGGACCTTTGTTGGCAAAGTAATATCTCTGCTTTTCAATATGCTATCTAGGTTGGTCATAAGTTTCTTTCCAAGAAGTAAGCATCTTTTAATTTCATGGCTAAAATCACCATCTGCAGTGATTTTGGAGCCCAGAAAAATAGTCTGACACTGTTTCCACTGTTTCCCCATCTACTTCCCATGAAGTGACAGGACCAGATGCCATGATCTTCGTTTTCTGAATGTTGAGCTTTAAGCCAACTTTTTCGCTCTCCTCTTTCACTTTCATCAAGAGGCTTTTTAGTTCCTCTTCACTTTCTGCCATAAGGGTGGTGTCATCTGCATATCTGAGGTGATCGATATTTCTCCCAGCAATCTTGATTCCAGCTTGTGCTATATAGTAGGTCCTAAAATAAACTAATTCCTAAGTGCTTTTCAAAAGAGCTCATAATTAAAATAAACATGTCATAGTGATCTCATGTATATGTAAAGATTATTAAGCTGCACAAAGGAAGCAGATCAATGTTCTGGGGATTGCAATGTGCATTTTGAGTAGGAGGCAGAGCCTAACTTCACATCTCAGAGGAGTTAAGATTTTCTGAGAAGGGGCTGAGAAATGTGCACTCACTGGGGTGGCAGAGGAGGTTGGCGCTGGAAATCAGGTTACTAAATCCTTGTCTGGAGCACGTGGGCAGATGTGAGAAGTGGGAGGAATGTTCAGACCACATCCACATCGTTTCCTAGTGAAAATGCCAAAGCAAACTTGCAACCATAGCAACTCAATAGACCTATTAAAGCCCTATTAAAACAAAAGAGAAAGCAAAAAAAAAAAAAAAATCCTCTATGAATTGCATTTAATTGATCAAAGAAACACATAAAAAACCAGAAAACAAGTCACCCCCAAAATACCTTCCCATTGTTCACTTTTTAGTAGTAAATAAAGCTTTTTGTCTGTTTTTATTTCCCTTTTATCTAGTTGATTAATAAGAGTGTATTGTTAGAGATTTCGTGATAATACTTTCTAACACAGAGGCAAAAGTTTTAGAAATATAATCTGTGCTTGCAGAGGATAATTCTCTTATGTCTCTAGCAGCAGAGAAACAAAGAAAATGAAACTAATGAGAAAGTTGGGGATGGCTCTAGAGGTTTCTTGTCTAGGCACCAAAATGAAATCGGAGTGGAGGGTGGGTAGAGGGCTGAATTAACATGGGTAATGCAGAGGGGCGATGAGATGGAAATTCTCTGAGGATTTCAGGACTCTTTCAAGAGCAGGGCTGGCACTGAGGAGATGGAGGTATGCAAGTACCTGGTGGGGTCCCATCTTCATTCAAACTTTTGATATTTTATCATGGATTTGCTTGTATTCATTCTGATTTAAAAACACTACATCAAAACATTGTCTGAATTATTGAGTTTTTGGTATCCCAATAAAATTTGTGCCTCAAGGGAGTGCCTCACTTGCCTCACCCTAGTTCCTGCCCTGCTAAGGAGAAACAACAAAGAGAAAAATTCATAGTGCACATCAGAAACTGTCTGCATTCTGAGCTGTGCTTGAAAAGGAAAGCTTATGTTGCTGAGGTGCAGAAGTCCTGGGCTCCACCACCTATGGTTTGCAAGGTCAGGATGTGGAGAATTGGATGTTAAACAATCTAGAGGAGATACTGCATTTTAGGGTGTTTTTTTTCTCACTGCATTGAAGATTTCTTTCCGATTCTAACCAATTTGATTATGTTGTGCCTTAATGGAGGTTTCTTCTTGTTTTTAAATTTTCTTTATGCCAGGTTAGCTGAAGCTTCTTGGATTGTAGGTTTATAGTTTTCATCAAATTGAAAAAAATTTAAGTCATTGTTCCTTTAAATATTTTTCTGCTCCTCCCACTTTCTATTAGCGACTCTAGTACTCCAATTGTATGTGTATTAGGCTGCTAGAAGATTTCCGATGCTCATTTGTTTTCCAGTTTCTTTTCTTTCGGAGTTTTTCTATTGCTGTGTCTTCAAGCTCACTAATTCTATTTTTTACAATGCCTAATCCACTGTTAATTCTACCTAATGTATTTTTCATTTCAGACATTATAGTTTTAATATTCAGAAGTTCTGTTTGGGTCATTTTTATATTGCTGTTCAGTTCCTTAGTTGTGTCCAACTCTTTGCGATCCCATGGACTGCAGCACACCAGGAGGCCCTGTCCTTCACGATCTTCTAGAGCTTGCTCAAACTTACGTCCATCGAGTCGGTGATGCCATCCAGCCATCTCATCTTCTGTCATCCCCTTCTCCTCCTGCCCCCAATCCCTCCCAGCATCAGAGTCTTTTCTAATGAGTCAGCTCTACGCATCAGGTGACCAAAGTATTAGAGCTTCTGCTTCAGCATCAGTCTTTCCAATGAATACTCAGGACTGATTTACTTTTGGATTGACTGGTTTGATTTCCTTGCTATACAAGGGACTCTCAAGAGTTTTCTCCAACACCACAGTTCAAAAGCATCAATTTTTTGGTGCTAAGCCTTCTTTAGCTCTCACATCCACATATGACTGTAACTCTCACGTCCATACACGACTACTGGAAAAACCATAGCTTTGAATATATTCCATGTCTTTTTAAAAAACATAATTAATCCCTCCTTTTTGAATGTATGGAACAGAGTTATCATAACTGTTTTCATGCACTTGTCTACTAATTCTAAAATATCTTTTGCCATTTCTTGATCTGTTTATATTGATTGCTTTTTCTCTTTATTTTCTCTTTATTATGGCTTGTACTTCCTGCTTCTTTGCATGCCTGGTAATTTTGGATTGGATGCCACACACTGTGAATTTTACCTTGTGGGTGCTGGTTATTTTTATATTCCCAAAATATCCTTGATGCTTATCCTGGGATGCAGCTAAATTACTCATAAAAAGTTTGATTCTTTTCAGGCTTGCTTTTAAGCTTTGTGGGTGGGACCAGAGCAGCCTCTAATCTAAGGACAATTTTTCCTCACTACTGATTCTTCTAACCAATACATCATGAAACATTAGTTTATCCATTCTGGCTGGTAGGAACAGGAACTAGTTCCAGCCTAGCTTGATCAACAAGTATTATTTCCTCTAATCCTTTCCTTGGCCTCAAGGAGTTTCCTAATATGTGTACACTGACCAGTTCCTAGCTGAAGACTTAATGAGGATGCTCTCATATCTCTAGAGCTCTCTCTGTGATACTTGTCTGATACTCTGCTCGTGAAACTCTAGGTACCTTGGCTCCTGGACTCCCAGGTTTATCACCTCCCTGAACTGTCTTGAAAACTCTCTAGGCAGTAAGCTCAGACAATCTGAGAGAGCTCCTCATTTGTTTCTTCTCTCTCAGAAATCATTGTCCTCTGCTGCCTGGTGTCTAATATCTAAAAATTGTAATTTCACATAGTTTTCCCATTTATTTTTTAGGTTGTGTGTGTGTATGTGTTTTAGAGAAAGAGTTTGTTAGGTTCTTGTTACTCCACTTTGCCTGAAGCAACAGTTCCAACTTCATGGCTTCTGAGTTGATGAGTAATTTATTTGGAGTACAGAATACATTACATCCTGAATGATCAGTTAAAGTCTCATAATGGTTTAGGACATTCTAATAAAATTTACACCTTTTCCACTGTTGAAACATAATTCTCTTGATTTTATACTCATAATTTTTATGTAAATACTTAGTAAGCAAGTGTCAAAGTTTTATTTCTCATTAATGAGGTAAACAGAAAGATGATAAAAGCAGTTAGGAACCTGAAACACAGAGAAAGCCAATGATCAATTAAGAGGGAAGGAGGCAGAGAAGGAAGAGGAGTGGGAATCTAACTGGAAAAATGGATTGGAATAAGCTAAGTAAATTAGACATAAAACTGGTTAATGTCCCACAGCCCAATAAAATCATAACCTTTGAGTTTATCTTCCCAGTTGAACAGACATGATTTTTGTTCCTATTATATGAAAATTCATTTGTATAGTATTCATTTTTACAAGCTAACATCCAACCTTCATAGACTTAAAAATGTCAGGACCTTAGTTAAGAGTAATAGTAAATAAAATAAAAGTTACTTTCCCTTGGAAAATCAGTGTTTTAAGAAAGCATTAAATGGACATATATTTTGGGCTTATTTCTAAGTTTTGGAAATCTTCTTAACATCAGTATTACATAGACATCAATGAGATCTGCTGTTATCAGCTGGTCACTCTGAGTCTACATTCCACTCTTTTAATGAAAAGATTAAAGTAGAGCAGTGGTTTCAAATTGTGGTTACATGTTAGAATCAACTGGGGGAGATTTGCAAAAGTACCAAAGTCGGAATCCCTTATTAGACCAACTAAACTCAGTGCTTTGAGGGTGAAGACTGAGGATTGTTACCTGTTTCTAATGTGCAGCTGGGGTTGAAAACCCCTGGTCTAGACTGGGTTGTTCAGACCCCTTTCAATAATCATGCCCCATGATTCCATGGCTTGGAATCTAGGCAGATCACTTTACACTGAAGAAAACAGACAAATAAAAGCTCTTCTAACTTGTCTGCATTGCCAGTGACTTGGAAATGATTCAAGGCTGCCCACACTCACTCATGGTGTGGAAGCAGAGGGAAAGGCCAAGGGTGGGAGAGATGAGTGACTGGTTTTTGTGGTCCAATTAGATACAGTCAGCATGAGTTGCTAGAAAGAGATAGGAATGCCAGTAAATTCTTTAAAAAAAAAAAAAGGAAAAGAAAAATCAAAATTCTTAAAAAAAATAGGACAACAAATATCAAAATTTACTTTGTGCTTCTATACTCTTGAGCTTATCTTTGCTCTCAGAGCGGGTGTTCTTTCACAGATGTTGTTGGAGATTGCATTTCTGATTGAAGACTTTGCATCCATAAATTAAGACTATGCCAATAATACTCACACAAGGAAAATAATGCAATAAAAGCCTTTAAGATGATTTCAAAAGACAAAATTCTATTTCAAATTCTATTCCTTCATGCCTGTCACTGAAAAACATTTTTTGGCAGCTTTTCTTTAACTGAAAAGAATTTTTGAAAGCACTGGCTTTTGAAGATTTCACCCTAAAACTACCCTTACGAGAAACACATGACAAATTAACCGAGCAAGCCAAGAATTAAAAGAAAAGTTGCTTAACTTGGTGAGAGTTTTTAAAATCACAAATTAATATTGAATTATTTTAAATTGTTTTTGGGCAACTTTCTTTATGCTTATATTATTTCTTCTCTTTGATTTGTTAATGTAGTAAGTAATAGTAATAGATATCCAAATGTTAAAATATGTTTTTACTCCTATTATAAACCCTACTTGGTCATGATGGATTATTCTTTTAATATTCTATTTGATTTCATTTATTTCCTCCCTGACACTTTTCATGGTAATAATCTTTTTTCCTCCACAGTGAACTTCCTGTGAGTTGAGTAGGAGTTGTATTAACTTCCATAGAAGTTAATAAGATTAGAAAACAGACACAGAGGTAGCAAATGACTTATTCAGTTCAGTTCAGTTCAGTTGCTCAGTCGTGTCCGACTCTTTGAATCGCAGCACGCCAGGCCTCCCTGTCCATCACCAGCTCCTGGAGTTCACTCAAACTCACTCCCATTGAGTCGGTGATGCCATCCAGCCGTCTCATCCTCTGTCGTCCCCTTCTCCTCCTGCCCCCAATCCCTCCCAGCATCAGTGTTTTCCAATGAGTCAACTCTTCGCATGAGGTGGCCAAAGTACTGAAGTTTCAGCTTTAGCATCATTTCTTCCAAAGAAATCCCAGGGCTGATCTCCTTCAGAATGGACTGGTTGGATCTCCTTGCAGTCCAAGGGACTCTCAAGAGTCTTCTCCAACACCACAGTTCAAAAGCATCAATTCTTTGGTGCTCAGCCTTCTTCACAGTCCAACTCTCACATCCATACATGACCACAGGAAAAACCATAGCCTTGACTAGATGGACCTTAGTCAGCAAAGTAATGTCTCTGCTTTTGAATATGCTATCTAGGTTGGTCTGAGAACAAAAGGCAAATAAAGTGACAAAGCTTATACTTAAATTTTGGCTCCTAATTTCTAGTCGAGGGATTTTTTTCTCTTCTCTAGGAGATTTACATTCTCATCAAAACATATTCCAATCACTAAATATTTCCGATAACCTCACAATATTTCACATAACTTTAGAGTAATGTCTTAAGAACAGGATTTTCAGTTCCACTAAATCATTAATGCTGTTTAAAATCCTAATGCCCAATGCCCTTCTGTTTTTTAAGTCTCCATAGTGACAGTTGTCATAACCACATTTAACCATCATGGAGCTTGGGGAAAAACGTGGGGCGGAAGTGGGAGGAGACGAGAACAAAAGAGGGCAGATGGATGGCTGAGCTGTTAGACACGCTGCAGAACCCCTGAGGATGAGTAGATTTGAGGGTGAGCCTGCATGAGTGGACCTAGAGAGGCGTGGGCACCTTAGTTGAATTTCCAGGTGTGAAATCTACAAGGCAGTTGAAAATACAATTTTGGAATGTCAACAAAAAATTGTCACTTGCCATTTGATTGTCACTTGCTTCTACAAGGATTAAATCACTAGTCACTGTAGTCACTGACCTTCAACACACCCTGAAAGGGTTTCAGGAATGAGGCATTCTGTGCGCTGAGAAAAAGTAGCAGAATAGCCCTTCAGACAGATATTTTCAGGAGATGATATGAGCCCAAATTCTTGCATCTTCTCACATCTAGAAAAGTACTAAAATCATTAATAGAGACATTTGTTCCTCGTGACTAGCAACAACTTCCTCCCAAAATGTGTGCTTGATGGCACGCATCCCTCTTCACCAAAATTACATGTATGCTGACACCTTCATCTGCCCCTGCCTGCCTCTTCAGAGCAGTTCCTCCAAGCTATCTTAGATGATGTTTCCCAGCCTAGAGGCCTCATTGCTGTTTCAAAACTTAATTCACGATTTTCACCTTGTGCATTTTTTACAATGGACAAGAATGTTGAAGAGAGTTTGGATTGGCCATGCACAGTCAGAAATGATTGGCAGATAGGTGCTACCAGAGTCTTGGGAATGGCTGAAATCATCCAGAGAGAGTGTGGGAGCAAGGATGAATAGAGAAAGAGGAGCCAAGAAGAAGCATAGCAAGAATACAGTGAAGGAAGGAGACAAGCAGGAGAGAGCAGTGCCCTGAAAGGCAAGTGGGGAGGAAGATTCACCTCCCTTCTTATTCTAAACTTGTCATCTCCAGGTTTCCCCATCTCAGTAAATGGCTCGCCTTCCACTCAGTTGGAGGAGGGAATGGCCACCCACTCCAGTATCCTTGCCTGGAGAATCTCATGGACAGAGAAGCCTGGGGAGGGCTACAGTCCCTGGGGTTGCAAAGAGTTGGATACAACTGAGCAACTAAATACATCACCCAGTTGCCTAAGTGAGCAAACAGGTGTCTTTCTGATTATGCCCCTCTCCTCTCATCAGCAAATTTTTATCAGTTCAACTCTTATTTATATCTGAATTTGTTCACCTCTTCCCTGTTTCTCTGGAACTCCCCCACCTCATGATCCAAGACCCTCCTACCTCTCCCTGGGACTGCAACAGGCTCCTCAACGGTCCCTCTGCTTCTATCTTGTCCCCCACCCCCCCAACCAAGACCATTCTCCACTCAGAAGACAGAACACTCTTCAAAGGCACAAAGAAGGTCATATCATTCCCTGATTAAAATCCTTCAGTGATTTTCTATTGCACTTCCACTAAAATCCCAAGACTTTTATCATGACCTAAATGGACCCACATCTGGCCCTACCCAGCTCTCCAACCTCATCCTGTACATTTTCCCCTTGTTCACCAAATCCAGCCACAACAGCCCTCCTCCAAGTTTTTGAATGTACTAAGCCCCCCCCCCCCCCCCCCCCCCCCGCTCCACAGGACCCATGCCTTTGCTGCTCCCTTGTCTGAAGAGCTCTGCCCCAGACCAATGCACTCTGGCTCTGTCTTTGGTGATGCCTCAGCTTAAATATCACCTCCACAGAGAGGTCTTCTCTGAGCATCCCATCTCCGTAGCCAACACCCACTGCAATAGTTTTCTGGGGCTGCCATAATAAAGTACCACCAACTAGGTGACTTAACAGAAATTTGTTGTCTTGTTTCTGGAAGTTAGATGCCCAAAAACCTGGTGTTGGCATGGTTGGTTTCTTCCTGAGAGCTGGGAAGGAGGGTCTGCTCCTGGCTTCTCTCCTCGGCTTGCAGATAGATGTCTTTTCCCTGTGTCTCCTCACGTTGTCTTCCCTCTAGGTGGGTCTGTATGCCATAGTTCCCCTTTACATAAAGACACCAGTCATACTGGATGGAGGTCCACACTAATCTCACTTTAGTTTGATTAACTCCTTTCTCCAGAATTAAAAAAGGTCACCCTCTGACGTACTGGAGGTTAGGACTCCAACAGATATAGGGACACTATTCAACCTGTAACGTCCAAATTCAATCCCCAGTTCATCACATGGTTTCACTTTCTTCATAGCATTTGGCCCTATCTGCAATCACATTGTTTGTTTTTTGCTTTCATTTTTTCCTTTGTCTCTGGACATTCCGCAGAACAGGAACCTTGCCAGTCTTTGGAGCAGACTCTTCCGGCACCCCTGACACACCCCCTGTTACCATAGTTACCAGCATCTTCTCCCTGCAGCACCTGTAACTTTCGGAGTTTTCCTCTAGCACATGAGGTGTGCTTCACATGCTGGGAAGTTACTTGCAAGTGAAGGTTGGTGGCAGAATAGCTGTACTCTCACCTTCTCCGGGGGACAGTGCTGAAGTTTGCTTTCTGCTGTCTTGGAGAGGTCCAAAGCAGGGCTGAGTCGAATTATTCATACTGCTTGGCTTTTTCACATACTCTGTTCACTTTTTCACTCCCAATCAGTGTTTCCAGGGATCTCTTTCCCAAAAAGATACTTATGCTGAGTTCCTGTCTCTGGGTGTGCTTCCTGGGGAAACACAATCTTAGAGGGTCTTTATCACTATATTTCTGGTACTTTAAACAGCTCATAATCCATTTATGGTAAATGCTCCATAAGTTATGATGAGTCAGTTAACAGAAGGAGGTGGTAATTGATATTTTCAAGCGCTATAGGAAGAGGTTTGGTAGAAAAGAACTAAAAAAAAAGAATTTGATAAGTGAGATCAGAAGCTGCTGCTGGAGGAGCTTATTAGAATGGCAGAGGTGAAAGTCTGATTTTGGTGGGTAATATGAGGTGAGAAAGGTAGGCAGCAAGGGACAGGAAAGAGTTAACTTTATATGAGGGCAGGGTGGAAGGAAATGTATTCTTTTGAACGAGAAAAATTTGAGTATATTTGAGGCTGAGCCAATGGAGAAGGGGAGAATGAAGATAGAAGTGAGAAGGGAGATAACTAGTGGGTCAGAGGTTTAGGAGACAAATTAGAGGCTGAGTTAGTACGTACAGATGGGGGCCCTAGCATAGGGAAATAAAGACCTTTGGATATGTGAACATCCATTTATGTATGTATAATAATATTCATTTGTTCTTATTTCAAAAGTATTAAGTGTTCATTGCAGAATATTTGGAAAAGACAAAAACCATGAGATTTACTGAGCTCTTACAATATTTCAGACTCTGGTCTATGTGCTTTGCATATATTAACTCATTTACTTCTCAAATAGTCATATGAAGTATGATTGAACAGTATGAACCATACTGTTACTATCTCTGTACTATAGAGGAGAGAGATTGAGTCAATTGCCTGAAGTTGCAAGACTGGTAAATTGCCAGTCAGGATGTGAACTTACCTCATCTGTACCTTATGTACATATGCAAAGAAAATCCCAGAGAAGAAATTTATCAGGAAAAATAAATAAACATGTGTGGGATACTTCGATATAGAAATCACCAGGCATTAACAGCTGATGCTTCTCTTCTCTTGGGGAAGTAGGTGGTGACTCTGAAGGAAGGAGACGAGAGTAAGCAGGACTCTAGACTCAAGTTTAATAATAGTTTGAAGATACTGCTTCCAGTAAAGGAGAAAGAAGCTAACTAGGAATTTTCAGCAGCATTGAAGAGCCAGCTTGAGTTTGTAAGTACTGAGTTTGCAGAGGGTTGGTTGGCATGGTTAAGTGATTTTCTGAAGGGCACTGGACTGCTTGTTGTTTGGGGTAAGAGCAGTTGTAGATTAGCCACAGGAGGAACAAAGACAGTCATGAGAAATTGATGGTATAGTTGAAACGGCTGCATCTTTATTTGCGATCTCTCAAGGCAGATGTTGAGATAGGGATTCAAGAGCAAGAAGTTTACTAGGAGGTGAGTCCAGGAAAAGTGCTTGTAGGTGAGAGGGGGAATGAGACATGTCAGAAAAGACAGTACCTGGCAGACATGCGAGGGGAGCTCACTCCTGCAGGGGGACTCTGGGAGCCAGTGTGAAAACTCATCTTAGAGTGATCTCCCCAGCGCCCTTGCACATCACTTCCCATTTGCCATTGGTTAGGACTGCTTCGGGGCAATCATGCATGGATCGAGGGCTGCCACACATGTGAATAAGAGAATTCTGGTGCCCTGAAGATGGCCTCAGGCAAAGAGAGGCTGACTGTTGGAAGTCTGGCCTAGCAATGCCTATTGAAAGAGAAGGCCTGGGAGGATAAAGACTGGGCATCAACAGTGTCTGTTACACACATGGAACTCTGCTCAATGTTGCTACTATGCGCCAGCTTGGCTGAGAGGAGGGCTTGGGGGAGAATGGATACCTGTATATGTGTGTCTGAGTCCTTTTGCTGTTCACCTGCAACTACCACAACATTGTTAATTGGCTATAGCCCAGTACAAAATAAAAAGTTAAAAGTTTTTTTTTTTTATAAGTGTCTGCCACAGATGGATCATGGATTTGTGTCCAGTAAAGGACGCAGCAAACCTATGAGGAGACTAGGAGAGCAAGGAAAAGTTCTGTGATGAACATTCTTTTTTGAAAATAGTTTTGAATAGGTAATAATAGTACATGGAACAAAATTGAAGCATGAGAGAATATAGAGTGAAAATTAAGTCTTCCTTTCTCACCATCCACCTCCATTTTCTACTATTGTTAGTGTCTTGTATATCCTTTCAGAGATAGTATAGTAGGGATTATGTACGTGTAAATGTATTATAGGCATCAGTTCAGTTCAGTCGCTCAGTCGTGTCCGACTCTTTGCGACCCCATGAATCGCAGCACGCCAGGCCTCCCTGTCCATCACCAACTCCCGGAGTTCACTCAGACTCACGTCCATCGAGTCCGTGATGCCATCCAGCCATCTCATCCTCTGTCGTCCCCTTCTCCTCCTGCCCCCAATCCCTCCCAGCATCACAGTCTTTTCCAATGAGTCAACTCTTCGCATGAGGTGGCCAAAGTACTGGAGTTTCAGCTTTAGCATCATTCCTTCCAAAGAAATTCCAGGGTTGATCTCCTTCAGAATGGACTGGTTGGATCTCCTTGCAGTCCAAGGGACTCTCAAGAGTCTTCATAGATATATGTATATACTCATATTATAGATATGGGTTTTATATATGTGTGTATATGTTAAACATACAGGTAAAATATATGTTAATTATACCCAAACAGGTGGTACAAATAAAATACTCTGTCTTTTACACATGTATCTTGGGGAACTTTTCATATCATTGCATATGGATTTGCCTCAATTTTAAAAATAGGTGCCTAGCATTCAGTCTGATGGGTGTGTGTGTTCCCTCTCAGTTTCTCAGCCGTGTCCAACTCTTTGCAGACCCATGCCAGGCTCCTCTGTCCATGAGATTTCCCAGGTAAGATACTGACATGGGTTGTTATGTCCTACTCCAAGGGATCTTCCCAACAAGTTACAAAAACCCCCAAAACAACAAACTTTCTTCTGGGTATGTTATCTTGTATGTGTGTTACTGACCAGATGCCAATGATCTGTAAGATAAATGCCCAGGAAGTGGGTTGCTGAGTCAAATTTGAATTTGATAGACAGTACTGAACGTCTTTGAACCAAGGTACACACTCATGGGATTGACCATCAAGAGGTCAAAGAAGGGAAGTACAGGGGTGAGGGAGTTGAGGAGGAGGGAGGGGCTGGATAACAGTAAATGTCGGATGTGGAGATTCTGGTGGAGCAGTTCCTGCCGCTGACAAAATCCAGGGTGTGGCCATAGCCAGAAGTTGTTGGCGTGGGCTGGGGCGCAGGCAAGGTCGAGGAAGCAGAGGAAGTTAAGGAACCATGAGGTGTCAGAGTGACTCACTCAGATGATGAGCCAGGCAGTTCATACTGGTTAGTTTGTCATTATCTTGTGAAAGGCAGTTGGAGAAGCCTTCAGCTTCCCTTTAACTCTGGCAAGGAAAAGATGCCTATGGCTCCTGATCCTCTTTCCACTCTGTGGTGCAGAAAACTCTTCATCACTGGAGCTTGCTGAGGAGGAAATGCATCAAAACAGCATGGCTGCTTCCAGGGACAGGCAGTGATGTCTCCAGTTTATATTATGGCCCGTGTGGCTGTGGAAGCAGGTGAGTAAAACAACCAGATCCTTTGGCTTTCTAGTGAGTATCCATTAGGCCTGTGGATAGCTCATTTTACAACAAATCCAAACTTACAGGTGTCTATGACATTGTCAAATGAACGCTGGCCTGGGGAGATACTTCCTTGTTAATAAAATCACTAGCAATAATAATAACAATAGGGATTAAGGTGCTGAATCAGTTAATAATTGTGTTCAGTAAGTAGCAGAGAGAGATCTTAAAATCACTGGTTTAAACTAGAGAGGAGTTCTCTTTGCTCTCAAGTAATGTGTAAAGTTCAGGGATAAGCCTTCCACAAAAGGTGTAGCAGCTCCACAATGCCCTTGATGTCTCAGGTTCCTTCTCTCCTTCTGCTCTGCCTCTCTGGTGCTGACTTCCATCCTCATGGTTTCTGGATGGCTGCTGAAGTTCCAGCCATCATACCCATGGTTTCATGCTGGAAAAGGTCAGAGGTAAAAGCGATTAATGCCAGATGAATCAGCACCTCCCACTCCCACCTTTTAATGAACTTTCACAAAAGTTTCACTCAGTAAAGAGAAATTTTCCTCTCACTGCACAGCTTACAGTCACATGGTCATCCCTATCCGCAGGGAGCCTGGGAAACGAGACTTTAGCAGGACTCCTTGCAGCCCCCAACAGATTGGATTCTGTTAATAAAGAAAAAGAGACTAGATTTTGGCTCTGGGAGACTAGGTATTGGCTAGGTAACTGGCAATATCTCTCAAATTTCCTAGACACTTTACATTTTAAAAACATGATTTTTTTTTTAATAGTGGTAAAATCTGTATAACCTGAAAGTTATTGCTTTAGCTATTAAAAAAATTATTTATTTGGCTGTGTTAGATCTGAGTTGTGGCATGCCGGATCTTCTAGTTGTAACATGTGGGATCTAGTTCCCTGACAAGGGATCGAACCCCGCCCCCTGAATCGGGAGCACAGAGTCTTAGCCACTGGACCACCAGGTCAGTCCCACTATTTTCGTTATTTTTCAAGTGTACAATTCAGTGACATTAAGTACCTTCACAGGTGTTGTATAACTATGACCACCATCCATTTCCAGAACTTAATCAGCTGCATCAGAAACTCTGTCTCCATTAAACAATGACTTCATCACCACCCTCATCTCCCCTCAGCCACTGATAACCCCTATTCTACTTTCTACATCTTTGATTTTGCAGATTCTAGGTACCACAGGTCATACAATATTTATCCATTTGTGACTGACTCCATTTCGCATAGTATTTTCAAAGTTCATCCAACTGCAGCAAGCACCAGTACTTCACTCCTTTCCATGACCGAATAACGTTCCATTGTATGGATATGCCACCTTTTGTTTATCCAGTTACATGACACTTGGGTTGTCTTAGTCCATTCAGGCTGCTGCAGTGAATTACCACAGACTGGGCTGCTTCTAGAGAATAGAAGTTTATTTTTCACAGTTCTAGAGGTTCAAAGTCCAAGATCAGAGTGTCAGCATGGTCTGGTTCTGGTGAAGGTCCTCTTCTGCATGGCAGAAGGCCGACTTCTCATCCTGGTAGAAGGGGAAAAGGATCTCTGTGGGGCCTCTTTCATGGCAACACTAGTCCCTTTCATGGGGGCTCTACCCTCATGACATGCTCACCTCCTAAAGACCCTGTCTCAGTACCATCACATTGTGCATTAGGATTTCAAGATAGGAATTTGGGGGAGACAGAAACATTCAGACCATAGAGTTTGTTTCCAAAGTTTCGCTACTGTAAATAACGCTGCCATGAACATTGGTGTATAGACATCTGTTCAAGTTCCTGCTTTCAGTTCTTCTCCGATTCCACCCACGTGGTAATTCTCTGGTTAACTTTTTGAGATGCTACCAAATGCACTTTACATTTTATCTACTCTTCACAAACTGGCCATTGTTGAAATCACACATTGAAATTCTGATGGAGAGGGGCCTCCTACTCTGGATCCAGGTTATCCCCAGCAGGCTGATACTGCCCATTGCCTCCACTGGGGGACTCCCGTGAATTATATGCCTCAGTGAGCTGGATGGAATTTTCATTTTAGAAATGGGAAACAAATGTAAGAGGCTGAATCAGCAGTATTCCCCACTCTTCTCCTGGTAATGAGAGCTCTGCTAACTTTCCCAGACTCTGCCCTTTGCAGCTTTATTGGGTCTATACTGGATTCCCTTGACCAGTGGAGACTTGGAACCATAAAGTTCCAGGAGGGAGCTGTTTTCACTCCTATGTTCGACCTCAAGCCAACCTGCCACAGATTTATCAAGGAGGGGGAATGTGGCCTTAGTTCATCTCATGCTCCAGTAATAGTTCTAAGTGTGCGTTCTTCTAGTGGATAAGAACGTGGTCACCGGAGCCAGATGGCTTGTGTTCAGATCCCAGCTCTACTATTTGTTGTGTGATCTTCATTAAAATTATTTCACACTTCACTGTGCTTCAGCTTCCTCACCTATAAATAGGGGATGAATGACAGTGCTTTACTTATTTCACATGATTGCCATGAGGGTTACCTGAGTTGACGTGGTTAAGCAAGTACTTTAAAAAGGTGCCTACACTCTGGAAGGGCTCTGCAAGTGGGGGTCATGTTAGCAGTACTGACCTTATGGTTATGCCCAAGAATGTAAATTCTCTAAACCGTAACAGTTAATAGAGAACTGATTATAGATTACCACTGTAGCTCTGGTAATTAAAAACAAAAGAACAAAATTAGGAGGACACAGATGAACGAAGCATGGAGAGACACAGTCATATGGTTTGAAAAAGCCATTAGACTTTAACTGTCTTTGGCCTGATGTCACAAGCTTAGAAAATGCTAACAGTTGGCCTCTGAAATTTGTTAGACGGGCCTGATTCTGTGATCTGTATCTGTAGCAAGATATTTATTCAGTAGTCACCTTGCACCATCTATAGGTCAGTATGATTTACTGCAATAACTGAAGAGTAGGCTGTGGTAATCTTCAGACACAAAATGATTGACTTGATGTTCAAAAACTACTCACACCTCCTTTTTGCTCAGGAAAGCCTTTCTCCTTTTTTGGTTTGTGCTTTGCTTTTGTTTTTGGTAGATGCAATGCTTTTCGTGACTATAAATAATCCTCTCTATGGAACAAGGGGAGAAATTTTGCCTTGAGATGCAGCTGTGAGTGAGGAGGGCATTGCATACCCAGATTCCATTTGCTCACACGTTCCTCACAACCAGGAAATCCTTCCTTCTATGTTAAATGGCCAAGACGTCATTTTAAAAATCCAGTGAAGCTTGCATTTTCCCACAGTAAGGGGGGTGAACCAGGAATTGGAGCGATTTCTGCTTTCTATTGTCCTGGTGTTTTATTCTTAGCACCAGTGGCATAGGAAAGGCCATTGATTGTGATGCAGGGAACCCTAAGTGCTGTAAGGGGCAATGCAGGCAGGGGAAATCAGGGAGGACTGTCTGGAGGGGATGAAGTGGGCTCTGGATTTTAGAAGAATGCGGGTGGCAGGAAAAGGGATGACTGGTGGCGATGATGACCCATTGCCCTCTATACTATACTCTGTGTTTACCAATCAAGAAGGCCTCATCATATAGAAATAAGAAACTCGTTTCTCATAAGTCTGCCTCGTATCAAGCTTTTTCCTTTGGGTCTTCATGTCTTTGTCTCTTTCCTGTTTCCATTCTAAGTTCCCTTACCCTGTTCCTGGTCCAAACCATACTAGTTTCCTTTAGTTTCTGGAAAGCATCATGCTCCCCATCACCAGAGGTTTTTGCATCAGCTGCCCACCCCCACTCCCAGTATGGAACCATCCTTATCTTGGTAACCCTTCTTCATCCTATAGACCTCAGACAAAAAGCCACTTCCAGAAGGAGGCCCCGCCTGATCCCCCAGACCAGGTGGAGTCTCCTTGTACATGCTGTGCCTTGCATTCTTCCCTCTCCTTTGGAACTCCCGTCACACTTGTCAGGTTACAGGTCTAACAGATGTCTTTTCTCTACTGCAAGTATGGGGCTGTCTGTATTCCCATGGACCAGAAAGAGGCCCATGCAAGGGTCAGGAAGGAAAAAATAGCAGAAAAATTGTACATCTTCCACTATTACGTTTTCTTTGATGGTTTATTTTAGAGGCCAAGCTAACAGTGCCCAATCACCAATGCATGGTAGTATTGGTGTAGGAGAATGTAGTGGGTACCATTTTCTCAGTCCAGAAATGGGGCAGGTGCTCTGGTGGCACTCTATGGGCAGAGGAGGGACAATGCTCTAGGGTGGAACTTCTGCCGTCACTCCTGCCCCTGGGGATGGAGTAGGATGGTAACTCTGCAGGGTCAGGGGTGGGGGAGCGGGGGTGGGCGAGTGCTGGTTGCAATATAAGACCATCAAATGCAGGAAGAGGGAAAGTGGACTTTCCCCCTTCAATTAATTGAGAAAAGCCATTTCCCAGAGTGCAGAGGAGAATTGGAAAGATGGATTAAGTCTGTAGTGCAATCTTTTAAAATGTACATGATATTAGATAGTAAGCTATACATAAACCACAAAGAAGATTGTGCAGAGGCTTAAATGGGTTGACACCAACTGTGGATCCAAGCATTATGAACTGAGAGGAGATAGGATGAGAAAGACTAAGTGACCCAGTTCTAAGCCTCATCTTTTATCTCGAATATAATAAAATCTTGAGGTCTTGTTAAAAAAATAACATATATACTATTTTAAAGGCGAAAAAGAGAAAAGGTATCCTGTGAGGTTAATTTGGCTGCAGTATTTAGGGTGAATTAGAGAAGACTGGTCTGGATCAGAAGAGTGAGTGTTAGGGCTGGAATGGACTCCATGAAGCGGCATTTGAAGGAAGACTTAGAGCTCAGAGTCTTTGGGGTGCTAAGGGTCCCAGTGGGGCATCTGGCTTAGTACTTAGCGTCAGGATAGTCCTGTGAGTGTCCTGCCAGGATTATTTGAGGCTCATGAGAGAACTGCTTTGGGTGGTCAGCAGGAAGCACCTGGCTTGGCAAAGCTGGGACAAAAGTAAGAACTGGTGTTAGCATGCCATCGTTTGATTGGCCAAAGAGATGTGAGATTGACCAAGAGAAGGGGAAGACACTAGGTCTTGAGGGCTATACCATGATAATAGTATGTTCTATGGGAAACGAAGTCAAGGCACAAGGAAGCTCCCTGACCCTCCTTTAAGTTTTAGGAAAACCCTCATAGGCTCAGAGGGAGTTGCTTAGGAAGGTAGCCGTGGACTTGACTATGATCTTTGAATCCAGCCTGGCTAACACCACATTGCTTATTTTGACAAGGGAAAACCCCACGTGCTGGATTTAGGAACATGTACTGGGTGTTTTCATTGGCCATACGGTTGGCTCCCCTAAGGGAAATGTTTCATTGAGCAGGTCATGTTCTAAAGCCATTCCTTGCTGGTCAAGTTCTTCAAAGTTTCTTCTTAGGAGCTACCCTTTGGAAAGAGCACTGACCTGGCAGGGGAGAGTCTGGGTTCTTTCTGAAACTACATCCATGAACAAGTCACTTCACCCACCTGGAACCCAGTTTCCTCCCTATAGCTTCCATCTCTCACATCTTATAACTCTAAATATGGTGCAGTCACTAGAGATAGTGATGAAGCTCATCTTGGTTCTAGAAAACAAATACAGGTTCTGGAAAACAAATATATCGCTATGATGGACTGTGTCCCCTTAAAATTCATATGTTGAAGCCCTAACTCCAAAGAGGAAAATAAACTCGATTCTGGAACAGAAGATACTCCTCAGCTGTGACACTTATAGTCTGTGTCTCCTAAAGCCCTAGTGATTTGTCTGAGATATTTTCCCTGACTCCAAACAATTCTCTGATGCCAACTGGGTCTCCAACAATTTACCCCATCTACCTGGAGTCAGGAAGCAACAGCTAGAACTGGAGATGGAACAACAGACTGGTTCCAAATAGGAAAAGGAGTATGTCAAGGCTGTATATTGTCACCCTACTTATTTAACTTATATGCAGAGCACATCATGAGAAATGCTGGGCTGGAAGAAGCACAAATTGGAATCAAGATTGCTGGGAGAAATACCAATAACCTCAGATATGCAGATGACACCACCCTTATGGCAGAAAGTGAAGAGGAACTAAAGAGACTCTTGATGAAAGTGAAAGAGGAGAGTGAAAATGTTGGCTTAAAGCTCAACATTCAGAAAACGAAGATCATGGCATCTGGTCCCATCACTTCATGGGAAATAGATGGGCAAACAGTGGCAACAGTGTCAGGCTTTATTTTTTGGGGCTGCAGAATCACTGCAGATGGTGATTGCAGCCATGAAATTAAAAGACGCTTACTCCTTGGAAGGAAACTTATGACCAACCTAGATAGCATATTCAAAAGCAGACATTACTTTGCTGACTAAGGTCCGTCTAGTCAAGGCTATGGTTTTTCCAGTGGTCATGTACAGATGTGAGAGTTGGACTGTGAAGAAAGCTGAGCACTGAAAAATTGATGCTTTTGAACTGTGGTGTTGGAGAAGACTCTTGAGAGTCCCTTGGATTGCAAGGAGATCCAACCAGTCCATTCTAAAGGAGATCGGTCCTGGGTATTCATTGGAACGACTGATGCTAAAGCTGAAACTTTACTTTGGCCACCTGATGCGAAGAGTTGACTCATTGGAAAAGACTCTGATGCTGGGAGGGATTAGGGGAAGGAGGAGACGGGGATGACAGAGGATGAGATGGTTGGATGGCATCACTGACTCGGTGGACATAGGTTTGGGTGGACTCTGGGAGTTGGTGATGGACAGGGAGGCCTGGCATGCTGCAATTCATGGGGTGGCAAAGAGTCGGACATGACTGAGTGACTGAACTGAACTGAACTGAACTGAACCTGGAGTTAGCATCAGATCCCACAAACTAAAGGACTACCCCCTTTTCAGATGTCAGTTGCAAGTTCTGAGCCACATGTCCTCTGATGAACTAGCTATAAATTGGGGGTTCTGATGATCTTTTCCTCAGGTTTGACAGTTTGCTAGAATGGCTCACAGAACCCAGGAAAACTTTATGTTTACAGGTTTATTGGGGCTTTGTAGATGGTACAGTGGCAAAGAATCCACCTGTCAATGCAGGAGATGCAAGAGACTTGGGTTCAGTCCCTGGGTTGTGTCTCAGGGTCCCTGTGAGGAGTCCCAGGGAGTTGATGACCCCAAGTGATAGTAAACATGTGTCCACGGACTTGATCTGGACCTTGAGTGTCTGTGGGGCAACAGCAGGTCTTGCCTGGGCTTTCTTGGTGCAATAGGATGTTGAGATTACTCAGTGGGATGGAGAACGCAGGCCAGTGGCCAGTTCCATGCTCCTGTGAACACACTGTGTCTAGTCCCTGCTGTGAGCCTGTGAGCCTGAGATTGGCAGGCCAATCTCCCGAGGCCTGCAGTGAAACCTTCTTTATTCTCGTTCCTGTTTTTGGAAGTATGTCTAATTTGGAAAGAGATCACACTGCCATCTGACTCCACATTGTACTCTCAAAACTGTGTGTTAAGCAAAATTATTTCCTTTTCTTTTATCTGGCATTCACCCAACAAAATCAGAGTTCCAAATGTCACGCCAAAGGCACTTGCTGAGGAATCTTGAATATGAAGGAGGTTTCCAAATTCTCATAGAAAAAATTAATGTGTTTTACAGAAGTTTTTAATTTTTTTAAGATTTTTTTTTTTGACACGGACCATTTTTTAAAGTCTTTCATTAAATTTGTTACAATATAGCTTCTGTTTTATGTCTTGGCCTTTGGCTCCAAGGCATGCGGGATCTTGACCAGGGATCAAACTCACACCCCCTGCACTGGAAGGTGAAATCTTAATCACTGACTGGATCACCAGGATGTCACCTAGAAACAGATATTTTAAAAAGTATGTCCATCTAAAATGTGTAGTCTATGGGCCAGATAGATTTTTCTATACTTAGAATTTTTGATTTTCCAGGATGTCTGAGATTTTATTGGTTAGTGCATACAAGATTGCATACATATATTTTATCTCCATAGGAGAATAAACTCTTTTCACCCATGTCAGAGGCATTTAAAAAAACAAGATTACCTTGCTAATAAGAATATTTCATAGGAAGTAGGAAGTATTATAGTATAGGAAGTATCATAGGAAGTATTATGATAAATATTTTCATTAGCAAGGTAATCTTGTTTTTTTTAAATGCCTTTGACATGGGTAAAAAGAGTTTATTCTCCTATGGAGATAAAATATATGTATTAAAAACTATAGGGGCTTCCCAGGTGGCGCTAGCGGTAAAGAACTTGCTTGCCAATGCAGGAGATAGAAGAGGGTTCAATCTCTAGGTTGGGTAGATCCCCTGGAGTGGGAAATGGCAACCCACTCCAGTATTCTTGCCTGGAGAGTCATATGGACAGATGAGCCTGGCGGGCTACAGTCCACAGGGTCGCAAAGCTGGACTTTAGCACACAGGCATTAAAAACTATAACACTTGGAATTAGTTGGAGTACTGTGTAAGCACACAGCATGACATTTTTATACATGTACAGGTGTTGACGCCTGCATCTAATTCACTTCTGAATCCTTCACAAACCCCGCTCACTACTCGGCATGATACAGCCTTGCTAAAGCTTTGTTGAATTAGTTTTTTAAAAAGTAAATAGTCTGAACCACTTATTTGCATACCTCTGGAGTTTCCTTAACAGAAATGGGAGCCTTATTCAAAACAGACTAAGAGAAAGGCCCAAGGGAGCACAGATTTTCAACTTGTGGTTTCTGAAATGCACAGTTCATGGGTGTCTATTGCTTGCTGTCTCTCGACACTTCCACATTCAGTACAGTGCAGTTCATTGCTTTGATCTATTTTCTTTTATGCTTCACTGAGCATGTAGTTGCAGGCCAGATTTTAAAAGCCATCCATAGGTGGCCAGCTGTCTGGTGGTGGATCTGAAAAGAAGGAGCTATCACTCCCCGAGACACTCACTCTGGAGGTGAGGACAGCCCAGCTTCAGCTTTCTGAATTTCTGATCTCCCCTTAGGCTCTCAAAATCTGTCAGAATTCTTGGTTGTAGGCAATGCAAACAGACATCAACTGATTTAACCTCACTAATTAAAATGACATTGGGCTGCTTGTAGGGTTGCTGGCCGAAAAGCAGATCCAGGCTTGGAGGTAGAGGAGCAAGGTACAATACCCACAGTCAGGCCACTCCGTGCTCGGGGAGGGCACCGCTGCCGCTGCCAGATGCTGTGCTCTCTTGCTGACGTGGTAGCACTTCTGCGCCCGGTAAAGGATGGGGACAGCATCTAACCACTGCTGCCGTGGAACGGTGATCTTGCCACCACCTCTGGAGAGGGAGGGCCTCAGAGTCACCTCTTCTTTTCATCACTAGCACCAGATTCACCGTCCAGAGCGGGCGCTTCTGATTGGTGGGTCCTGGATCCTAGACCCATATAGCTACTTGCAGGGGGTTCCTGGAAAGGTAATGTCTGGCATTTCAGTTTTTATAATGGCGAGTGGCCTCTGCCTTTCTTCAAGACTCATAAGAAAGGCAATTCCTCAAATAAACAGTAGGCAGCTGAAAGAAATGACAACTGTCCATGATATGAACTAAACTATACCAACATTGGAGAAGGCAACGGCACCCCACTCCAGTACTCTTGCCTGGGAAATCCCACAGATGGAGGAGCCTGGTGGGCTGCAGTCCATGGGGTTGCACAGAGTCGGACACGACTGAGCAACTTCACTTTCACTTTTCACTTTTGTGTACTGGAGAAGGAAACAGCAACCCACTCCAGCGTTCTTGCCTGGAGAATCCCAGGGACGGGGGAGCCTGGTGGGCTGCCGTCTATGGGGTCGCACAGAGTCGGACACGACTGAAGCGACTTAGCAGCAGCAGCAGCAGCATACCAACATCGGGCTTCCGAGGTGGCTCAGTGGGTAAAGGATCTGCCTGCAGTGCAGGAGCTGCAGGAGATGTGAGTTTGATCCCTGGGTTGGGAAGATCCTCTGGAGCAGGAATGGCAGCCTTCTCCTGTGTTCTTGCCTGTGAAATCCCATGAAAGAGGAGCCTGAGGGGCTACAGTCCATGGAGTCACGGAGAGTCGGACATGGCTGAAATGACTGAGCAGTCATACCAAAGTCACTTCCTCTAAGAAAGAGGATAAAAACTTTACTGTACGCAGATTATTAAAAACCAAGCCAAACAAAAACTATCAGCAGTAACCATGAGAGCAAGGAGATACGTTATTCCTTGCCTTTGAAAATCCTGCTTATCATGAGAACCATTTCAAATGTAGTTGTTTATAGTTTACTATACGAGGAGCTTTTAATTTTGTCTAAATATTTTACTTAAGGGAATTTTGCTTTCTCTTTTTCCCCTTCAGAAATCTACATTATTGGTGGGCTATGTTATTGGGTTGATGTGGGTTACTTTTCATTCATGGAGGTAGATATATTGTATATAGGGATTATACCTCTAGAAACTTCCAAATGGAAGAGCTTCAAAACCTCTGTGGGGATAATCAGGCTTTTCTTAACTCATTTAGTCAATATCTCCTTGGATTGAACAAGAAGTCAGAATTAGAGCCTAATAGGCCATTTCTATTTAGATGGGAAAAAGTGTCCTATTTCATTAGGTTTGTACTATGTCACTTTGTCACCAAAAGTTTCTAGGTCATATAATTTCACTCGTACACAGAGGTGCAGACTCAGAGCACTGGGCACGTGGTGTGGTGGTGAGAAAAGGAGAGACTGATATGGTGGGAAGGGTGAGAAGTCAGGAATGGAGGTTCCTGAACTGTGCTGCCCAAGATTACCCCCCAGGGAGCAGCCTCCCAGCCTAAACCCTACTGATGTTGGACCAGTTATTTCAGATAGTCCAACATAGTCCAAAACATTGCTACAAATGAATTGGGGTTGTTCTAAAATGATTTTCACCTCCTCATTGACAATAGCAAGTCTTGATCCAAGGGAGCATAGGGAGTAGGTATTAATATATACACACATGTATAATCCTTCTATACATCATTGTTTAATTAATTAGCAAATTAATTCACTCTGTAACTATTTACTAAGACCCTATTATGTACTAAGCATCACACTGTTTTACAATTGCTACCTCATCTAATAATCCCTCTAACAACTCTATCCTCTGTAGATCAGTTCCTTCCCCTATTTGAAAGATAAGACAATGAAGTTTAGAGACCTCAAGAGGCAGAAAAACTTGAATCCACATCACTTGTCTCCATAGTCTGTGATTCCAGCCACTGTTTCTTGTGATCTGAATACCATCTCTGAATACTGAGGTGACCAGCAGACAGTATCTAGCCTCTATGGTGGCTGGACGTCAGAAAAGAAAAGAGACATCACCATATGGTGTGATTTTTTTCTATAATACTATTGTGTGGATTTTGAGGTTTGTGCTTGCTCAGTTGTGTCTGACTCTTTGAAACCCTGTGGACTGTAACCCACCAGGCTTCTCTGTCCATGGGATTATCGAGCAAGAATACTGGAGTGGGTTGCCATTTCCTACTCCAGGGGATCTTCCAGACCCAGGGATTGAACCTGCATCTCTGCATTCTCTGCAGCTCACTGCATTGGCAGGCAAATTCTTTACCACTGAGCCACCTGGGAAGCCCAATACTGTGGTATCAAGAGCCCAGAGGAGAGATATCTAAGCCAGCCAAGGTTTGGATGGGAGGTAGTTCATGAAGGTTTTTATGTTTTCAAAGGTTCTTCTTTTATTTAGTGATAAAATTTGATAATGAGTTTGATGTCCTTTTAATTAAATTAATTTATTTATTTAGGCTGCACACTGTGGCATGTGGGATCTTAGTTCCCTGACCAGGGATTGAATCTGTGCCTCCTACATTGGAAGCTTGGCGTCTTCACCACTGGACCACCAGGAGGTAAAACGAGCTTAGTGATGAAGGGTGACGAAGATGTTTCACAGGAAAAACATATGTACAGGCATAGAAGTGTGACATGGAACAGGCACACACCTGTTCCATGGCTCGTGTGCATAAAAGGAGACACACACAGAGAAAGAGACTCTGAAACATGGCTAGAAGGATATGCAGAAATAGTGTAGGTGAAGAAAGGGTACAGATTTGAGAGCCACTTGGAGAGTAGATTCAACAGGACTTGGTGGCTGATTATATATGAGGAATGTGGGATCCATAAATTTTTAAAAAGAGTATCTTTTACAGTAGTATTAGGTTTACAGTAAAATTAAGAGGAAATAAAGATTTCCCACATATCCCGCCCCCCACGTGCATAGCCTTCCCGTTACAAATATTCCCCAACTGGAGTGGTACATTTGTTATACAGATGAACCTATGTTGACACATTACTATCCAAAGCCTGTAGTTTACATTAGGATTCACTCTTGGTGTACATTCGATGTGTTTGGACAAATGCGTAATGGCATGCACCCTTTATTATAGCAACATATACTATATGTATCATTGTTTAATTCGTTGCCCTTCAAATCATCTGTGCTCCATCTATTTATCCTTCCTTTCTTAATACCCCCTGACAACAATATCCATTGTCTGGACCTACCACAGTTTATTTATCCACTCACTTACTAGAGGATATCTTGGTTGCTTTCAAGTTTCATTGTTGTTGTTGTTCAGTTGCTAAGTTTGTCTGACTGTTTGTGACCCCATGGACTGCAGCATTCCAGGCTCCTTTGTTCTTCACGATCTCCTGGATTTTGCTCAAAGTCATGTTCTTTGAATCAGTGATGCTATCTAACCATCTCATCTTCTGGTGCCTCCTTCTCTTATTGCCTTCAATTTTTCCCAGCATCAGGGTCTTTTCCAATGATCCAACTCTTTGCATCAGGTGGACAAAGTATTGAAGCTTCAGCTTAAGCATCAGTCCTTCCAATGAATTCAGGATTGATTTCCTATAGGATTGACTGGTTTGATCTCTTTGCAGTCCAAGGGACTCTCTAGCACCAAAGTCTTCTTTATGGTCCAACTCTCACATCTGTACTTTACCACTGGAAAAACACAGCTTTGACTATACAGACTTTTGTCAGCAAAGTGATGTCTCTGCTTTTGAATATGCTGTCTAGGCTTGTCAAAGCTTTTCTTCCAAGAAGCAAGTATCTTTTAACTTCATAGATACTATGGCTACAGTCACCATCTGCAGTGATTTTGGAGCCCAAGAAAATAAAATCTGTCACTGTTTCCACTTTTCCCCCTTCTATTTGCCATAAAGTTATGGGACCAGATGCCATGATCTTAGTTTTTTGAATGTTGAGTTTTAAGCCAGCTTTTTCACTCTCCTCTTTCATCCTCATCAAGAGGTTCTTTAGTTCCTCTTTCACTTTCTGCCATTAGAGTGGTATCATTTGCATATCTAAGGTTGTTCATATTTCTCCTACAATCTTATTCCAGCTTGTGATTCATCCAGCCCAGCATTTCACATGTGTACGCTAGAGTCAGGCATGACTGAGTGACTAACACACACACACACACACACACACACACACACACACACACACACACACACTGCATATAAATTAAAGAAGCAGGGTGACAATATACAGCCTTATTGTACTCCTTTTTCAATTTTAAACCAATCAGTTGTTCTATGTCTGGTTCTAAGTGTTGTTTCTTGACCCACACACTGGTTTCTCAGGAGACAGGTAAGGTGGTCTGGTACTCCTATCTATTGAGGAATTTCCCAGTTTGTTGTGATCCACACAAAAGTGTTAGCATTATCAATGAAGCAGAAGTAGATGCTTTTCTGGAATTCCTTTGCTTTCTCCAGGATCCAATGAATATTGGCAATTTGATCCCTAGTTCCTCTGCTTCTTTAAAACCAGCTTGGAAGTTCTTGGTTCACATAGTGCTGAAGCCTAGCTTGAAGGATTTTGAGCATTACCTTCCTTGCACATGAAATAAGTGCAATTGTATAGTAGTTTGAACATTTTTTGGCATTGCCATTCTTTGGGCTTGGAATAAAACCTGAACTTTTCCTGTCCTTTGGCAGCTGCTGAGTTTTCCAAATTTGACTCAAAACTGACGTATTGAATGGAGCACTTTAACATCATCACCTTTTAGGATTTTAAATAGCTCAGCTGAAATTCCATCACCTCCGCTAGCTTTGTTTATGGTAATGCTTCCTAAGGCTCTCTTGACTTCGCACTCAAGGATATCTGGCTCTAAGTGACTGACCATGCCATAGTGGTCATTTGGGTCATTAAGACTTTCCTTGTACAGTTCTTCTGTGTATTCTTGCCACTCTTCTTAATCTCCTTTGTTTCTGTTAGGTCCTTACTCTTTCTGTCCTATATTGTGCCCATCCTTGCATGAAATGTTCCTTTGATAGCTCCAATTTCTTTGAAGAGATCTATAGTCTTCCCCATTCTATCGTTTTCCTCTACTTCTTTGCATTGTTCATTGAAGATGGCCTTCTTATCTCTCCCTGCTGTTCTCTGGAACTCTGCATTCAGTTGGGTATATGTTTCCCTTTCTACTTGGGTATATGTTTCCTTTTCTACCTTTTACTTTTCTTGATTCCTCAGCTATTTGTAAAGCCTCCTCAGACAACCACTTTGCCTTGTTGCATTTCTTTTTATTGGGGATGGTTTTGGTCACTGCCTCCTGTACAATGTTGTGGACACAGTTCTTAAGGCACCTGGTCTACCAGATTCCAAATTTTAGCAGTTATGGATAAAGCTGCTATAAATATCGTGTGCAGATTCTTGTGTGAACATAAAGTTTTCATCTACTTTGGATAAAGAAGAAGGCATGTGATTGCTGGATCATATGGTCAGAGTATGTTTAGTTAGTTAAGAAATCACAAAACTATCTTCTAAAGTGGCCGTACCATTTTGCATTCCCACCAGCAATGAATGAGGGTTCCTGTTGCTCCTCACCAACCGATGTTGTGATAGTTCTGCATTTCGGCCATTCACATTGTGTAGTGGTATCTTATTGCTTTAATTGACATTTTTCTGATAACATGATGTGAAGCATCTTTTCATACGCTTATTTGCCATCTGTATCTTTTCTTTGATGAGGTATTTTTGAAGGGCTTTGGCCTATTTTCAGACTGGACTGTTTCTTTTCTTTTGTTGATTTTTAAGAGTTCTTTGTGTATTTTGGAGAACAGTATTTTATCAGATGTGTCTTTTGCAAGTATTTCCTCCCAGTCTGTGGCTCGTCTTCTCATTATTTTGACATTGTATTTCACAGAGCAGAAGTTTTAAATTTTAATGAACTCTAGTTTATCAATTATTTCTTTCATGTATTGTGCCTTTGGTGTTGTTTCTGAAAAGTCATTACCATACCCAAGGTGCCATACCCTAGGTTGTCTCCTATGTTATTTTATAGGGGTTTTATAGTTTGACGTTTTAAATTTGGGTCTATGATCCATTTTGATTTATTTTTTGTAAATAGTGTAAAGTTTGTGTCGAGTCTTTTTTTTTTTTTGCATATGGATGTCCAGTTTCTCCAGCACCATTTGTTGAAAATAGTTTCTTTGCTCCACTATATTGCTTTTGACTCTTTGTCAAAGATTAGTTGACTATATTTATATGTGCCTGTGTCTGGGTTAAATTCTTATTTTATTCATAGTGTTAATGGACACCTGCTTTAAACCAAGTACTGTAGTAAATTTTGGAAATACAGGGTACAGTAGGAGATGTCGTCCCTGTTCTCATGGATTGTACAGTGTATAGAAAAGAAAGGATCAAAGATAGCTCAAGATTTCTCATTTGGCTGATGGGTCAGGAAATCCAAAAGCAGCACTAGGTTGATGTGGGGAGATGCTTAGTCTTGGGGAGTTTGACATTTCTGTGTTTCATAAAAAACAGCCAGTAGGTAGTTGGGCTGGAGCTAGGAGAGCTTGAGCTTGAGATACAGATTTGGGCACCATCTTGCCTGGATATGGTAGTGGAAACCGTGCATATAAGTGTGATTGCTCAAGGAATGTGTGTTGGGGTTGGTGGGGAAGAGAACGAGTCAGACAACGGAATTCTGAGGCACTCTAGCATTTACAGGAAGAGAAATGGAGAGGAAATTGCAAACCGGTGGTCAGAGAGGTGGGAGGGAGCTGTGAGAGAGTCATGCTATGGAAGTCAAGTTGTTATGAACCGAACTGTGCCCCTCTCCCCCTGCCCCACACCAAAATTCATTTGCTGAGGCCCTAATTCCCAATGGACCATGTTTAGAGGTAGACTTTACGGAGATAAGTGAAGTCGCTCGGTAGTGTCTGACTCTTTGCGACCCCATGGACTGTAGCCTCCTGGGCTCCTCCGTCCATGGGATTTTCCAGGCAAGGGTACAGGAGTGGGGTGCCATTTCCTTCTCCAGGGGATCTTCCTGTCCCAGGGATCAAACCTAGGTCTCCCACATTGTGGGCAGACACTTTACCATCTGAGCCACTAGGAGATAAATAAGGTTACATTGGGCTTTCCTGGTGGCTCAGATGGTAAAGAATCCACCTGTGATGTAGGAGACTTGGGTTTGATCCCTGGGTTGGGAAGATCCTCTGGAGGAGGGCATGGCAACACACTCCAGTATTCTTACCTGGAGAATCCCCATGGACAGAGGAGCCTGGAGGGCTACAGTCCATGAGGTCACAAAGAGTCAGACACGACTGAGTGACTAAGCACAGCACAAGGTTATATTAAGTCATACTGATGGAACCCTAATCCAATAGGACTAGTGTCTCTATAAGAGGCAGAAAAAACACCGGAGATTGCTCTGTCATACTCCACATGCATAGAGGAGAGGCTATGTGAGAACTCAGAGGGGCTTCCCCAGGTGGCACTAGTGGTAAAGAGCCTGCCTGCCAGTGCTGGAGATATAAGAGGCATGGGTTTGATTACTTGGGTCGGGAAGATCCCCTGGAGAAGGAAATGGCAACCCACTCCAGTACTCTTGTCTGGAGAATCCCATGGACAGAGGAGCCTGGTGGGCTACAGTCCATGGAGTGGCAAAGAGATGGACACGACTGAAGCGATTTAGCACCCATGCCCGAGGACTCAGAGAGACAGTGTCATCTCTAAGTCAGAAAGAGAGGCCAAACTGGGAACCAGCCCTGTCAGAACCTTGATCTTGGGGATTCAGCCTCCAGAACTATGAGAAAGCAAAGGTCTGTTGTTTGAGCCACCTAGCCTATGGTATTTTGTTATGGAAAGTTGAACAACTCCAAGGGAAGAGAGAGTTTCAAGGATTGTTTAAAGAAAGATAAATGTCAACAAAGGTGAGAGTAGACATGTGCTCTCTGAATTTGGTAATCCTGTGACCCTAGCAAGAGCAAGGAAGGACTAAGGCTGTCAGAAGACAGACTGCAGTGAGATTACATCAGCAGGAGGAGGGGACCACATGTTTTATACACAAGCATAGCCTCCAGGCTGGAGTCTGGCAGCTCCTGCCATCTGTGTTTGTAATTCTGTAAACTCTTTGTGCAGATTCCCCCAGGGACCAGCTTTGCAGTGGTTCATGACTGTGAACCATGTAACAGGTTCACAGTCATGCCTGCTGAACGGCCTTCCTCGGCCGTGTGCCGGCTTAGGTGTAGTCATCTCGACCAGTGAGGCAGCCTTATTTAATAGTATGAGGGATGTGAATTTAGTGCTTTCTAGGCACCAGACATTTGTCATAAACCCTTTGCATATATTTTCCCATGTAATTTTTACAACAACTTTATGAATTAGGCACTATTATTATTATGCTCATTTTTCTCATGGAAAAACTGAGCTATAGTTTCAAACAACCTGACCGCAAGACTCAAGCCTTTAACCACTATATTCTGTAGCTCATATCCTTTTAGCATCTGCTTCCCAGGTGACTTGGTGGTAAAGAATCTGCCTGCCAATGCAGGAGACTCCGGGGGTGCCAGTTCGATTCCTGGGTCAGGAATATAGGAAATGGCAACTGCAGTATTCTTGCCTGGAGAAGTCCATGGGCAGAGGAGCCTGGCAATCTACAGTCCATGGGGCTGCAAAGAGTCAGACATCGCTGAGCAACTGAGCACGCATATCCCTGTGTTGCAGACCCCTGGATCTGCCCTGTGGAGGCTTGAGGAACTGACTTGTGTCCTCTGGGCCTCAGGATCCTAGACTTTGGGGAAGATGATTCTCTAAGGTGCTTTCTGACTCTCATGGTCCATGATCTGATGGTTTGGACTAAATTGTACTCTAGTGACCTGGCATTAACCTCTGCAGAAAAGTTAACCAGAAGTTTTCAGTCAGGATCAGTTATCAGTCACCAAGGGGGGAAGGGGAGAATAGGGTGAACTGTGAGATTGGGACTGACATATATACACTGTTGATATTATGTATAAATAGATAATTAATGAGAACCTAATGTATAGCTCAGGGAACCCTACTCAATGCACTGTGGTGACCTAAAGGGGAAGGAAATCCAAAAGAGAGGGGATATGTGTATACTTATAACTGATTCACTTTGTTGTACAGTAGAAATTAGCACATTGTAAAGCAACTGTACTCCAATAAAAATTAATTTATGAAAAAGATCAGTTATCAGGACCATGAGAAGACCCTGTATCGAGTGTCTTGCCTATGAGACACCACCCCCTATTTATGCAGGCAGGGAACATGGGGAGCCCCTCAACAGTTGACAGGGAGTAGGGCATGTACACAGGGTGACCAGGAGGCTTGATGTAGGCTCCACTTCAGGCAGGATGCTAGTGGACTTGGGAGAAGCCCCTGACTCTACCCCATGTTGCTGCTTCCACTCATTGGCTGGGAAGTGAGGAGAGTTCTGGCTGAGGGTCCGTGATCAAGAATTTCATGGAGGAGAACAATCAGCCGGTCACCACCACAGCTGTTGAAGGGTTTAACAGTGCCACTGCTGTCTTGGGGTATGTAAGGGTCTGGGGAAATTTTTATTCCAGCGCCCTTGTCCATCTAAGCAATTTGATTGAAAGCATCTCACAGAACTTGATGGATCCATGTGAAGTCCATATGACTTGTCAATGAAGACATAGATTGGTGAGTAGAGAAGAGGTACTTAAGTATTTATTTATTGTCCTGTTATTGTACATAAAGATCCCTGGTTAGGTCTGGCAATCACTTTGTAATCTTTGCTGTCAAATTCATGATTCCTGGATAACTTTTTGTATCTGCCATGATGAAAAGGTAGCAATGCTATTATCACGTCATGGCTCCTCAGAACCTGTTTGTATCGAAACTGTGTAGACCTTCTAGCTTCTGTCATCTACTCATCTCATTTATTTAATGTCGATTACAGCATTAGTCATTATACTGCATCATCCGTCAGGCTGCCTGTGAATACTGGCTTCCCGTGCTTGTCACACGTGTTGTTATTGCACTTCTCTGAGAATGATCACAAATACAAGTCATACTCAGAGCACACAGGAAAATGTGAACAATCATTTGGTTTTTGGTCATGTTCAGAATTTTGTAGCATAAGATGGAACAGCATATCTTTCAATAGCATCTTCTTTTAAAATTTGTAGATCATTATCATTCTGTTCCTAGAACGTGATCTTCTTCCACGATGACTACACCTCCGTCTTTCATACACCACGCAAGCTGGGAGGAGAGGTGAAGCGCTCATAGGCAGGTGGGGAAGAGTGTGGTTTCATTCATGTAAGGAATCAGTGTCCCATGCCAGGCACAGCTTAATACTGACCCAAGAGAGCATGAGGTCACCAGCCAATTGGAGGCAGGGTTGGGGGGGGGGCGGTTTGCCTCACTTGGAAGGATATGTAGTGGGAGGCAGAACGGTGCTGGGGGAGGGGCACAACATTAAGTACACCTGCCCCATCCTGCCTTCCTTAGTGCTATAGCTGGAGGCAGCTCTTTGGTCAGGACGTGGACAGATTAGAGTCTGTGCACCTGTCTGCACATGTGGCTCAGACTGGAAGATTGGCTGGTTGTTTGCTATTGCTGCCATAACAGACTATCTATATATTTAGTGGCTTAAAGCAACTCATCTATTATCTCACATTCAGAAGTCTGGGTGCTCAGCTAGTTTTCCATCCTAGATTTCACAAGGCTAGAGTCAAGGACTGGGCAGGTCTGTGATCCTTTCTGGATGCTCCAGGGGGGAATCTGCTCACAACCTCATTCAGATGGTTGGCACAATTCAGCTCCCTGTGGTTATAGGAATGAGGTTCCCATTTCCTTCCTGGATGTTGACCAGGTATCGTTCTCAGCTAGAGGCCACCTGCATTCTCTGGCCCATGGCCTCTTTTCACCCATCGTCAATGCCAGCAGCAGTAGGCTGTCTTCCTCATGCTTTGAATCTTTTGGATTTTCCCTTTCATCTCTTTCATCTTCTGCTTCTGGCTGGAGAAAGTTCTCTGCTTTTAAGGGCTCATGTGATTAGATTGGGCCCACCTGGATAATCCAGCATACTCTAATTTCTCTAATTAAGGTCTATACCTTAATTATATCTGCATAGTCCCTTTTGCCTGGAGAAGGCAATGGCAACCCACTCCAGTACTCTTGCCTGGAAAATCCCATGAACGGAGGGGCTTGGTGGGCTGCAGTCCATGGAGTCGAGAAGAGTTGGACACGACTGAGAGACTTCACTTTCACTTTTCACTTTCATACATTGGAGAAGGAAATGGCAACCCACTCCAGTGTTCTTGCCTGGAGAATCCCAGGGATGGGGGAGCCTGGTGGGCTGCCGTCTATGGGGTCGCACAGAGTTGGACCCGACTGAAGCGACTTAGCAGTAGCAGCAGCAGTCCCTTTTGCCATATAACATAACAGATCATAAGAGTTCTAGGGTTTGAAGTATGAACATCTTTGGAGGCCATCATTCTGCCTACCCCCGGGATCAGGGAATAAGCTTCATCCAAATTAGGATGTTAGCACCATTCTGGCAGTTCAACACTGCATGGACCTAGGAAAATAAATATCCTACTGGCCATCAGGAGCAATCTGCTTAGCAGTCCACCCTCTTGGAATGAACCCTGGCTATTGAGTCTGGGGCCACCCCATGAGCATGGTCCCAGAGCTCCTTGGATCTTGTGGTTCCCTCTCCAGGTGGATAGGGGGTTTGGGGCAGAGGGCTAGAGTGTGTGAGAACATCCCCAAAGGGAGAAGCAGGGACAGATCAACAAAGGTCCCTGTTTGGGTTCCTGCCTAGATGGTACTGCTAATTCTGGGTGTTCCCAGGCACTGGAGAAAAGCTCTTGAAATGGGCCAGTATAGGGGCCCTGCTTACTTGGTTCCAAGGGCAAGACAGTGCTGCTTCCAGCAACTAAACTGATAAGAACTCCACTTTCATTTTCTTCGTGTATTATCTCCAGAGTGCAGGCCAATGCCCTGTTGGGTTTAACCTGCTCAGGCAACAGTGTATAGCAGAGCCTCCAGGGGCTTTCATTTCAGCCTTTGCTCAAGTCCCAGATATTGTTTCAATAGCCCATTCTGGCTGGATGACCTTGGACAAATTACTTCGTTAGGTGAGCCACAGTCTCTTCATCTGAGTAATGAACTGAGGGCAATGATAGTGAACACCAACACTCTGAGGGCTGACAGATATCACAACTACTTTACACTCGTATCTGCCTTGTTATTTCCACTTTTTAATGTTGTGATGATCAAGTAAGTTGACATATTGTAAAAACTCCTGGAATACAGTAAGCAATCCATGTGTGCTATGTGCTCATCTTGTCTGGCTCTGTGACCCCATAGCCCACCAGGCTCCTCTGTCCATGGGATTCTCCAGGCAAGAATACTGGAGTGGGATAACATTTCTTATCTTCCTAACCCAGGAATCGAACCCGCAGTCTCTTGCATCTCCTGCATTGGCAGGCGGATTCTTTACCACTAAGCCACCTGGGAAGCCCCCAAGCAGTCCAGACATTCAACAACAAGCGTCAGCTGAGCTGGTAAATGGTTAACAACTGGCTCTCTGGGGAAGGAGAGGAGGCAGACATGGAGCGTTTCCGATGGCCAGGGTGTACAGATACCCACCCAGCTAACTTCAGACTAACAGTATGGTGTCACTGAACGCGGAGTTGAGAAGTGATGCTAACCATTGGCTCCGTGGGCAGGGGGAGCCAGATTCAGCACCCACCAGAAGGGTGAGCTCTTCATTTGTTCCAGTTACGGTGTTCACACTGGAGACACAGTGATGCATGTGATGGCGCTTATAGTTCTCCTCTTGGGGCTCTTTTTCCTTTCACCAGCTGAAAGTCCGAGTCTCCCAAATGCTTTGTAAAGGGGACCTAGTTCTAGGTAGAGAAACGTGAACCTGGTAACCTCTCAAGGTGTCTGTCGGCTCTTGCCTGAACCAGAAGAGGAAGTGTTATTTCTGGTTTCTTTGCAAGCCAGCAGTCTTGTTTCCGCAGAGCTGAGTCGGGTAAGATTAAAGCCAGAAGCTGGCTCCTCTCATTGGTTTGGGGTTTGGTGTCGGTGGAGATATTTCATTTCCTGGAGGCCCATTTCCTCGCGCTAGGAGGGGAAGGTGCTGGCTCATCCATTCATTATCGTGAGGACTGACTGACCTTGGTGAGAACCAGAGTCATTTCCCAGTTGTCTGAGATCTCACCCGTAACCACGCTCACGCGTCATTCTCCCAAGCACGGCGAGGATGCCAGGGGTTCCATTAAATTAGCATGTGGTCTTCTTAATATGGAGGCCATTGAACGGTTCTCAAGTGGGAGAAAGATTTTTTGCAGATTGTAGAAGGAAGCAGGCTGTGAAACATCTATGAAGAATACTTGGAAATGCATAAACTGGTAAAACTAGAGAGCAAGTAGAAGTAGGTTGTCTCTACCTCACCATCTTGAGTCATTGAACTCATGTACTGTAAGTTGTTTTATATCATTTCTCAGAAGCCAATCCCTTTTCTCACATTAAGTTTCCATGTAAGATGGTATTGTGAGGGAAGGAAAGCATAATGCAAGCACTATTGTTACTGGTGTATAAAAAGGGCCATTAACACAACATTGTAGGTCAACTATACTTCAATTTTTAAGAAAATTTTTTCTTTCTGGAGAAAAATATTAAAAAATAAAAAGGGCCGTTAAAACAAAAGTTAATATCTGCCCTTCTTAATACACCCAAATGGAAATTAGCATAAAAGCTGGGATCCTGATGGCGTGCATGTGTGTTTGTGTGTACAAACTTAAAATTTATTTGGGATGTTTAAGATTATTTTATTTATTCATCTTTTAAACCACATTTGGAAAATTAAAATGTGTATTCATATGAGTTCAAGCTAAATACCTAAGTTTTAGAATACAGGACAAATTCTCAGAAATTCAAAAGGGCTCTCCAATATAAAGAGAAAGAACAAATTAAGACTCAAGGATAGTAGAAAGTAGAAAAACTGCAGCTTAGTTTCAGAGCAGCATTTTGGGGATGAGTTGGGTGTTTGTTTTTATTTCACTAGCATATAGGTGCCAGGTTTTTCCATTTTGGATAACTCAACTGATTTCTCATCTGTCAAGGATTTAGCCTTGTGAGTTAGTTTCCACAATAGTGTTTACATTTAATATAGAGTAATATATCCTTTTCCAGGTTGGAGCTTTGGGGTTCAACATGGTAAACATGCAATGTACATGTTTAGTCGCTCAGTTGTGTCTGACTCTTTGTGATCATTTGGACTGTAGCCTGGCAGGTTCCTCTGTGCATGGGATTTTTCAGGCAAGAATACTGGAGTGGGTTGCCATTGCCTTCTCCAGGGGATCTTCCTGAACCAGGAATCAAACCTATGTCTCCTGTGTCTCCTACATTGCAGGTGGATACTTTATCCACCGAGCCATGGGGGAAGCCCCAATAAACAATGCTCGTTAGACATTAGACATGGCTCAGATGGTAAATAATCTGCCTGCAATGCAGGAGACCCAAGCTCAACCCCTGGGTTGGGAAGGAAATGGAGAAGGAAATGGCAACCCATTCCACCAGATCATTAGACATGGAGATAAATCTTATTGGATGTGAATGATCGGGGAAATGTGCACTAGGAATTGAATTATTATTTTGCTGCAATTTTAAAAAATCTCATACATTTTCCTTTTTTTTCCTTGAGGTCTTGGAGACAATCTGATCATTATAATTTTGCAATTACAATGAAAAATTAATATCCATTAAGTGCTTTCTGTGAAGGTAGTATTACTGTTTGTTTCTGAAATGAATCTTTAATATTAAAAAGATATCCTAAAAGTTGGCTTATGTTGACAAGATATGGCAACAGGAAAACATGGAGCTCTGAGGTCAGCAAGCAGTAGAAATTCAATTGTGAACAATGAAGTGCCAAAATGTCATTGTAAGAGGGTACTGTGATAATCTTGAATGTTATAGGGTAAGGTGCCCAAATTTTAAAATCATCAGTGACTTCTTTTTGTCTGAAAAATTCAAAGCAGGGAAAGGGTGATATAATGGTGTGATATTATCAGTACTTTTTAAGACATATGTAGAAATATATGAAGGGTAGATTGGAAAAGGAGAGGCTAGAAACACGAGTTAGGAGTAAGACTGCCAGATAAAGTACAAGGTGTCCAGTTAAATTTAAATTTCAGATAAGCAAAAAGTATTTTTTTAAGTTTATGAATATCCCATGCAGTATTTGGGACATGCTTGTACTAAAAAATATATTTGTAGTTTATCTGAAATTCATATTTAATTGAGTTGCCTGTATTTTTATTTGCTTCTGGCAGTCCTTATTTAGAAGGCTACTGCAAAACTCCAAGTAAGAAGTAAGTAGCAAGGGTCAACCAGAGACTGCAGGAAGAGACTGATAGAAGGGTATGAATGTGACGGAACTGAGGAAGGTAAAATCAACAGGATCTCACAACTGGGAAGAGAAAATTATGTGGCTTGAAATACTGTAATATGCGAAGAGGAGCTAGGATCTAATAGACTGATTTTCTAATAGAAAACTTAAATATTTCAAAGAAAAAATTTGGTTAATGACATAGAGTAGTGATTCTGTGAATTGATTGCCTTGACAAGTACAAAGACACAAACATTAAAAGAAATCATTGCAATTTTAAATTAAATTGAAATAAAAATTTAATAAAAGTTATACTCTTGGAAGAATAATTAACATTTTCATAGAAGTATTTCACAGTTTAAATATTTTATTAATAGCATTGGTAATATAAGTCTGTGTTTTCATAATCCAAATAAATGAAAGCTCACGGCTTTTATTCTTCCAAGACATTTAAAGACGTACCTGAAATCAAACAATGGCTGTGTGCTCCATTTCCACTGAGGAAATAATCTTTGAAAAGAGATCCATTACCAAGCTGGGCAAAGTAACTTGTGCCTCATATCAAATGGGCTTCTCAGGTGGTGGTAGAGGTTAAGAACCTGCATATACATGCAGGATATGTAAGAGACGTAGGTTCGATCCCTGGGTCAGGAAGATCCCCTGGAGGAGGGCATGACAACCCACTCCAGTACTCTTGCCTGAAGAATCCCATGGACAGAGGAGCCTGGTGGGCTACAGCCTACAGGATCACCAAGAGTTGGACATGACTGAAGTGACTTAGTATGCATACATATCAACAAGTAGGATTCAAGAGTGTTTTTATAAAATCTTGCAGTAAAATTATTAGACAATATTCCCATGTTATTTTAGCACAGTTAATTGGGCCATTATATTTTTCCAGACTTTGATTTCTAGACATATCTATTTCTAAATATATGTTTAGAAAGATGATGGTGGAATAAATTAGAAATTGTAAAGATGTTCCTTGAGAATGTTTAAACTCTTATAAAGCCTATTTAAATGTATCCAATAAATATTAAATAAAAATAAATAAAATATTTATTAGGTACCTTTTGTAGCCTAATTTCAACTGATTATTACAAGAATAGGGACCCTCTCCTTATAATCTTAAAGACCAAATCAATAACAGGGCAATCAAGATGGAATAGAAACTTCAGATAAAAAGCAATATTTCCCCATTTTCCTTGTGATCTCTACTCCTAAGTATCTGCTACAGTGCTGTGTCAACTTCCCATATCTGCCAGGGTCCAGTAAGGGGACAGAAACCACACTATTTGGACAGAGGGAATTTTAGTATAAAGAATTGTTAACCAGACAATAATCATGTGAATTAGACAACTGAGAAGCAAAAAGAAAACTCAAATGTATCTGGGAGGCAGCAAGTGCAACGACCTCCCCTGGTACGAGGGAAACAAGAGAAGATGTTAAATTGACTAAAACTTAAGAGGCTAACAGGAGGAAGCTTGTATGCCCGGGACCCAGACCTCTGAGGCCCGGTGTCCAGTCCGTTTGGTGCTGGTACCTCTGGGGAGTGGGGCAGGGATAATGAAACTAACTCTGCACATGGATGCCATCAAAAAGCAGATTCAGCTGATGCTACGGAAGGCATTCTGCTGCCACGGTGCCCTGGGGTGATGGCCACACAAACATGAGGCAGATGGGGAAGAGCAAGCGCCTTCCTCCTGCTTCGGGCTTCCAGTCTCCTTCTAGTGCCTCTACTGCAAGAGCCTAAATGGATCTCGTTATCAGAAGGAGAAACTTGGTTTTCAGACTCCCAGACCCAGCATCACAATGCATAGTATAGAAGAATGGGTTTGAACTGAGAGATCATCACTTAATGACCATCTCCTAAATGCCTCTCCTGGGCCTCCTCTTGCCTTCTCCCATGGAACCACCTCCACTCCACACCAGAATGATCTTTTCAAAGCCCTTCAAATCTTCTTGTGATTTTAGAATAGAGGAAAAGATGCCAACCATGACCCCCAGACCTGCATCATCTGACTCCTGCACTGTACTTTGCTATCTTTGAAGTCTTGTTGGGCCTGCCAATTAGTCCTAGAATATGCCATTTTCTTTTCTCCTTCAGGGTTTTGAACACAGTGCTGCTGGCAATTTCCTTTCCCTCCTGTTTGCTTGGAGTAGTCTACTCAGTGTTGAGATCTTGGCTTGAGAATGGTTACTCCTTTGGGAGAGCCTCTTCCTCTGCTCCATAGACTTGATGATGCCTCTTGGTTAAACCTTTCCATGGCTTCCTTGCTGTCTTCTGGGTTGTTGTATTTGACTAATGTGTCTTTCGCCACTAAATAGTAGCAACTCAAGGGTAGGGGTAATGGCTGTTTTGCTCACCACAGTTTTCTCAGTGTCTGCAAGATGTCTGGCACACGTGTGTGTGCTCAGTCGTGTCTGACTCTGTGACCCCCATGGATTGTAGCCTGCCAGGCTCCTCTGTCAATGGAATTTTCCAGGCAGGAATACTGGAGCAGTTTGTAGGTGCTTAACAAATACTTATCACATGACCAGGTGACTGAAACAAATTATTTTGTGAGGATGAAGGGTTTATTATCATAATTTAGGATGCTATTGTCACAAATACTGTTATTTCACAATAAAGAAAAAACAATTGGTAAGGAGCATTCTGAAAACATGTTAATTTTTCAGGGTCCAGGTTCAGAACAGTGAGTCCCAAACAGTGGGAGACTTTTCCTTACCGACTCATTCCCAGGTCCAGTTTCCCAGTGCTCCTTTTAGATTGGTTTATTTCTAAAGGAGATCACTCCTGTCCACAGGATAGATTATAGACAATCACAACAGAATGAAACAGGCCACTATTGTTATAGATAATTCACATACAGAGATGTGTGTGTGTGTGATCTTACATTTTCCCTTTCTGAATTCCAAAAGTAAAGGGCAGCTTGCTTACTGATTGATTGATTTAAATCTTTTTCAGAGCTGAGTTGGCACAGATTTCTATAGCATCACAAGTTGGGCTGCGATGATGGTATTCTGATTGCATGCTGCCAAGCCCAGGCCCATTGACTTTTCTGTGAAGTGAAATAAAGTTTGTCCATCCTGGATTTTCAAGATCCTAGCAGCAGATTTTCTGCACACCTCTCTTCATACAAACCCCTGCTCCATGGGAACCAGAGCAAACGTACAGGCGCAGCACCATCCAAATTCATTCTTAGAAAAGAAACATTTCTTCAAAGGAAGCATGGTCTGCCCACCCTATAGACAACCTTTTACATTCTCAGAAGAGCATTTCACTTTCCAAGTGCAATGTCATATCTCAGACACCTGTATTTACGATTAGGGTCTTTGTTCTATAAACTGAAGTCCTACTCCGATGATGTTCCCAGAACCACAGATTGGTCTCTACTGTTTGAGTCTCCACCTTGCAAGACAGAAAAGTGTTTACAACCTTAAATTGGTGGTTCCAGCTTTTCCCCTTCTCATCAATGCCGCAAAGATGTGAAGGCTAAGTTACGGTCAGGGCTTAGGTTTAAAGTACCGTGAGTAACAGCCCCACCCCGCCCCAGCAGCCTCCGCAAGAAGAAAGTGTTTTTTTTTTTTTTTACGAGCGTGTTTATTCATTCAGTCATCCACTTATTCAGCCCACATTTACTGCGTGTTTACTATGTACGAAGCATTGTTCTAGGCACTGGAACCATTGAGTTGATAGGGAGAAATAGATCATAAATAAATAAAATAACATCAGGCCATGATAAGCACCAAGATTGATTTGGCCTGCATTGGGATAGGTGGTCACTGATGTCACTGATGAGATGAGGTTTAAGTAGAAATCTGAATGATAAGAAGGAACCAATTACTAAGATATGTGGGAAGAGCATTTCAGGCAGAGGGGCAAATTGTGCTTAAGCCCTCATGTGGGAGTAAATTTGGCTAAGTGTGGCTGGTGTGTAGGGAGTGAGGAGCCTGGGAAGAAGAACCCAGTCCCTCCTCCATGCTCTGTCCCATTTTGCCTTCTTACTGTGCTGGGGCTAAATGCATTTTCTGTTATGTCCATCCATGATTTCTGCTTAGGTTCAGCTGGAGCACCTATTTGCTCTACTACTATATTCCATAAGTTCAACTTTAAGTTCAAGTATAATTTGAGAAAATGTTAATACAGTTCTGAGCTTACCCTTGAAATGTTGTATAAGCCAGCTACTGTATAGTACATTTAAGGTATTAGAAAACAAGGTAAGTAAATTTAGCTATGGGGCTACCTGTTCTGCCAGATACATGCCCTCCCTATTAATTCTCTGATAGATTTGATAGCCCAGAAGAACAAATTCATGTGTATATTAAGCCTTCAACAAAGCTCTTCATTCACTGGCTTCCCAGCCTACCCTAGAACCATAGAGACTGGGTTGGTACAAGCCTTAGAGGTCATCTAATAATCTACACCAACCCCTCCTCTAATTCTAATTGCTTTGTGTTCTGATGAGTGATCATCTTGTCTTTGCTTGAACATGCCCAGTGATGCTGTCTACTTTTTGAGTCAACCTGTTTCATTGCCAGATAGTTCTGGCTTTTAATACAAAGAGTGGCTTTCTAAGTTGAATTCTACCACCCTGTCATTCACCCTTGGGCCCAATTACACCCCAGATGATCACAGATGTCTGTTTCTTCCTGCATGATCATGCATGAATCACTTCATTTTTTGAGCCTTACTTCTATAAACCAGGGCAAATAATAGCTACTGTTCAAGAATTTTGTGAGGATTAATGAGACAATATTCATTAGCTATCTGGCATAGCGGCTGATGCAGTAGACATGAATATATTTTCATTTTCTCCCACTCTCTTTGAATAATAGCCTTTCAAATAATTGTTATTGGTTCCCCTGCTTCTCTCTCTAGCAACATCTTTTCTTGTTCGTTCATTCGTTCATCCATTTATCCATCCCCTTACTGGTTCTCAAATGTTTACTGATGATCTACTGTATGAAAAGCCCTGTTTTAGGCAGCGAGGGTACCCTGGGTAACAGACCAGACAGGGTTCTAACCCTAATCACATGGAGTCTGAAGACAAGTAAGTAGCTGATAATATTTGAGTGCTGTAAGTGCTTTGTGGGCTGTGCCATGGGAGAAGAGGAAAGGGAAACTTTTTCAGTTTGGAGTGTTGGTTTCTTGGGGGCTATCATAACAAATTATCATAAACTTGGTAGATTAAAAACAATAGAAATTAAGTCTCTCGGTTCTGGAGGCTAGAAATCCCTCAGGGTTGCATTCCCTCTAGAAACTCCTTGCTTCTTCCGGCTTGTGTTGGCAGCCCTGGCATTCTGGGCCACATCACTCCAATCCCTGCCTACCTGGCCATTTCCTCTGTGTGTCTCCATATTATCTCTTTTAACTTCTTTCTTATAAGGACACTTGTGATGGTATTTAGGGCCCACTTGGAAAACCCAGCATAATGTTATTATCATCATAAGATTCTTAATTACATCTGCAAAGATGCTTCTTGTAAATAAGGAAATTCCAGGGATTAAGAAATGATGTGTTTTGGTGTCCTTTATTCAACTTGGTATGGAGGGGGAAGGATGAAGGCAGGCTTCCTAGAGGAAGCAGTGTCCAAATTGAGATGTAAGAGCTGCATAGAAATTCTTCAAGAGGAGAGGTGCCAAGAGTGATCCAAAATGTTCCAACTGGAGGAAGTCAGAGGGAATGGTGACTCTGAGGATCTGAATGGAGTGTGCTTGTGACTGAAGCACATAGTAGGTGTGTGTCCATGTGCTGAGGAAGGGCTGGAGAGAGGAGAGGCAAGGGTGAGTATGGAGAGATAAAAACACTGGTGATATTGTGAAGGTCCATGTTCAAGTGTTTGAATATAACATGAAATATAATGGTGGTCTTAGAAGAGTTTTCAGAAGGCACCTGACATAATCGGGTCTGTGCCAGCCTCTGGCGAAGAGGGGAGGTAAGCTACCAGAGGGCTGCCTGTCCTTCCTTTTCCTCCCGTCAGATGACTCCAGACCCACCATTCTTATTCTAGGGATCACACCTCATTGGCCACTGTGTCCCCCCCCCCCCATCCTTGAAAGAGGAAATTAAGACAGAGGTTGTTTGGCCATGGAATGCATGGTCAGCTTATTGTTATTTAGCTTACTATCCAGTAAGTCGACTTCCCTGGTGGCTCAGATGGTAAAGAATCTGCCTGCAATGTATGAACCTCAGGTTTGATCCCTGGATCAGGAAGATCCCCTGGAGAAGGGAATGCTACTCACTCCAGTATTCTTGCCTAGAAAATTCCATGGACGGGGGAGCCTCGTGGGCTACAGTCCATGGGGTGGCAAAGAGTTAGACAAGACTGAGTGACTAACACACTGTTTGGTCACAGACTGCAAGGTCAGTTTATTGTTATTTGATTTCCAGTAAGTCATGGGGTTCCAAGCCTGTCCGTGGAAGAGAAGTTGACTCAAAGGCTCTGTGAGTGACTTTTCTTCATCTTCTTTCCTGTGCCAGCCTCTTCCCAGCACCTCACCAAAGACAGGGATGAGAGACAGTGGTGGAGGGCAGTCAAAGCAAAGAACACAGGAACTTCCCAGGATGTTTTCTGACCTTGTCGGACTTTTTATAGGCTAATTGGTGGTACAGTATAACGGAACCCACCCATGCACACATACATATGCATTCACAGGCATCTGTAAAATTGGAGTTAGGTTAAAATTTTATCAGAGGACCTTAGGAGAGGGTCCTTCTGTCACTGTTTTGTCTCAGTTCCTTTGCTGTTTTCAGAACCAGCAGAACTGATCAAGCCTGACTGATAAATCAGTCTCTGACTGACTGTATGTTCTGGCTCATCCTATAGCTAAGAATCTTTAAGCACCAAGTCCTTTTCTCTGGATTTCTGGGATCTAGAAGCAGATCTTTTATGTTCCTCTCAAAACAGGGCCAGGGATTCCAGAGGGTGGAAGATTGAAAGTATTGAGAAAGAGTGAAAACACATTTGCAAGATTCTGTACTTTGGCAAAATGGTGATTCTCACAGTGTGTCTGCCCACCTCCACCACAGATGAATCACCTGGGATCTTTTTTACAGTGTACAGGTTCTTATGACTGGCTTCAATCAAATGAATTTGGATTTCTAGGGGCTGGAGTCCAGAGTCAGAATCTTAAACCAGTTCTTCAGGAAGCCATCATGCTCATAAATGTATGAGAATACTTCTATAAAACACAAGGAAGACAAAGAAACGGGGAGCAGCTCTGATAAAGGAAGATAAGAAGGAAGGAAAGGCCTCCTACAAAGGGTTCAGATAGAAAAAGAATCACTTATGTGAATCACTTATGCATGGTACAAACAATGATCATAAAATATAGCAAATAAATGCTGTAGATGGATATATATTGACATGAAAATATACCAAGGATACACTGTCAAATGCAAAATACTGTGTATGGGATAATTCCATATATATATACACACACACACACACACACACACACACACACACACACATATATATATATATATATAAATTGCTCAATTATGCAGCCCAAGACTCTTCATTGAGTTAACAGTGGTGAACAAGACTGCTACAGTCCTTTGTCCACAGTCTAGTAAGTACACATAGAAAATTGTGTTAGTACACTATTTACGGATATAGAAATTTCTATTGCCTTTATGAATTTTCCAACTTGTACATAGCTACCATGTTGCTTATATAGTAAAAATAATAAAAAATGAATATAAACACTCTCCTCAAACAGGACGTGCCTTAGATATTATGAATCATGCTCTTTGCTGGTATATTGAGTGATTTTCTGCCCTCATCTTCTTTTGTGCTGGATTCTGTCAATCATGGTTTATACTTTCTTTTCTATATTCAAATCATCAGTCATATTCCACCAACTTTGTGTGGAGAAAAATCAAGTTCATTTCACTTATTACCCACATGTCAATACCATGTATGGGTATATCAATACCTGGCTGTATAAGTATCGCTCATGACATCTTTCCTGTTGTTTTCTCTCCTCTCTGGTGCTTTTTTTCTGGTTCAGACTACATGATACACAAATGAGTAATAATTCCTGGTAAGGAGACAGGAGTCAGTGGCAGGCCATCTCAGTGTATTTCATTCATGTCAGTCCATAGTATGGGAGTACTCCCTGAGATTTCATGTCCAGTTCTAACTAGTCCCTTTTCCAGGACCAAACAAGACTGGTTGTGAACTAAACAGAGTCATATGACTTTAACAAGGAAGCACCCTGAACTCTCTGTATTGGCTGAAGGAGGGGCTGTAGACTGAAAAAGGAAAAGCTGGGAATTGTGTCAGGGCAGCCTTTCTGTCTTCCCTTCCTTCCTGATTAGACTTTTTAAAGACTTTCTTTCATTTTATAGGCAGAGTTTCAAAACTCCTGAATTTTATAGGCTATAGGAAGACTGAACGGGTGCAACATCTTTTAAATTCAACTTTTTTGGAGCCTGAGACCTGAGACTGGACAAGTACATGGTTACCCTAAATGAGGCAACTCTAGAAGTGAGAAATGTGTTTTCTTTCCTTTTTTTCCTTCTTTCTGGCTTAGCAAAGCCACTGAAACTTTAGGTTATCATGTTGTAATATGTTTTCAACGTATTTTCAGCTTACAGATGCTTTTGCTTGATTTCCTTCCAGCACACCCAGTTCCTTGTACATTTCTAATGTTAAGCTATGGCTTGCAATCAAGCATATGATAAGCCTTATGTTTCTTCTGGACCAGTGTAAGTGAGGCTTAGGCTGACAACTGTGGGAGAATGTAGATGAGAAGAGGGGTGGGAGACTTCTTCTTGGAGCCTCCCTCCCACACTCCATGCTCACTGTTAAGCTATTACTATTCTGGGAATGATAGAACATTGCTGAGATGTTTGCTGTGTGGGTCCTGGGTTGTGTGTGTGTGTGTATTCTTGACAGTTATAACTTCACTTCAAGTTTGCTTTAAAGGAGCTTGTGAAGAGTTTGTGATGCAGGAATCTTAAGAATATCATTTTATTATTCTTTTCTTAGCCCAAAGCCATTGAATATCTCTTTCCATGGACACCTGGAAACTATTTAGGACCTCCTTCTTGTGCATGTTGGAGGCTCAACAAGTGCTATGGACTCTAAGGCAATTGGGAAATTGCAAATTCATATGAGCCGCCTGAGATTCCTTTATTAGGAAACTGATTCCAGTTTCCTAGTAAAAGTAGGGCTCTGTCCAGATTAAAATGGAAAGCTCTGATTTGGCTTCCACATGTTTTTCAATTGAACATTCCACATCTAGATATTTAAAAAATCTCAGTGTCTGACTGTTGGAATATTCATTGTGATTTTTGACACCTGCCTGAAACCTCCAAACATGTAAACTCAGACTGTTGGCACTTTTGGAAAAGTTTTCTTATTGCCTTTCAGAAGCCACCATAGTGGGAGGTAGTCTGATAAAATGGATAGATGAGTGTGCTGAGTGACCAAAGAAAAGAAATGCGAACAGGGCAGATTAAAACAAAATACGAATGTCAAGCTATGCTACATGTTCCCATCTCCTCTGGGAGATAATCTTCAAGCATTTTATTTATTTATTATGTGCACACTTACTGTTCAAAATGATGACATGAAGATGAAAGTGATGTGGTCCCTGTCTTCAAGGAATAGAATGTAGTGAGGAGACCTACAAATTAACAAAAGATGCTGATAAGGTCATGGCAGAAGAAAGAGTGTAAATCTGTTGGGATGGAGATGAAGGAGAAGGAAAGAATTCACGGAAAGAGTAGGCATTTACCAGGCTAATGAAAAGGTAAGGCAGCCCAGGCAGAAGGAGTTGCATGCACAAAAAAAGTTTCAAAGAGACTGGTAGGTTAAGTGGATTGCTCTACAAAAAACAGGTGTGGGACTGTGGATGATTCAAGAGACAGGCAGCAACTTCCAGAGAAGCTGAATCTCCATCTTCCTGGTCATTCTGTGGAATATTATTAAATGTTTCCCAGGCAACAGCACCTCAGATTGCTATTTTTCTTTAATCTGTTAACGTGTAGTTTTATGGATTAGTTGACTTAAGAGTACTTTCTTGAGACATGGGATTTAACACCATAGTGAAATTAGGGGATGGGTCAAACTCACCTAGAGGCTGGATAAAGCAATGCCCACTACTCATGAAATGGAAGTGCTTGAGTTGCCCTGGAAGATGGTAAAGGAAGGAACAAAGAGCCTGGTGAAGTGGGCATGGACGAACCATTCACCAAGGTCATAGAGAATGTGCTGGGGAGAGAGACATCAGCAATGCAGTGGTTGCCTCCTCTGTATGGAGGGATTACAGTAGGATAAGCCATCACAAGTCTGGGTTTATTAACATCCATGGGGATGACAGAGCTCTGGAAAGCCATGAGATTACAAGAAAAATGAAGCAAGAGTGGAGAATCAGGAGTCTGAGGACAATCACCCAAATAAAAAGTCAAAATCCCTTTCTCAATTCCTTGACCTGAGCCAATTTTCAGATCTAGAATCCATTGACCGAAGAGGTGACCAGGTGCCTAGGAAGAAGGACCCTTCAGCACTGTGGTAAGAATATATGGTGACAGTTACCTGAGTCTTTCTCCCAAGGGACTTCTGACCACTTACTCAGATGAGGGAAAGGGGAATAACCAGATATATTGAAGATTAACGGGGAGGGATTGGAGGCAGGAGGAGAAGGGGATGAGATGGCTAGATGGCATCACCGACTCAATGGGGGTGAGTCTGAGTGAACTCCAGGAGTTGGTTATGGACAGGGAGGCCTGGCGTGCTGTGATTCATGGGGTCGCAAAGAGTCGGACACGACTGAGTGACTGAACTGAGCTGAACTGAACGGACATAGAGTCTAAGATAACATCAATCCTTGGAGTCCCAAGTGCCATCATGGTACCCTTTGTTAGAATTAGAGCCCATGTGTTGTTAGTTGCTCAGTTGTGTCTGATTCTTTGCAACCCCAAGGACTCTATCTGCCAGGCTCCTCTGTCCATGGGATTTTCCAGGCAATAATACTGGAGCAGCTTGCCATTCCCTTCTTCAGGCGATCTTCCTGACTCAGGGATTGAACCCAGGTCTCCTGAACTGCACGTGGATTCTTTACCATCTGAGCCACCAGGCAAGCCTATGGGGGCCAAGTAATAAATGGAATCCTTGAAGATTACAAAATAGAAGTTGATATATTTAGAAGTTGGAGTAAGTTCATACAGGTTTCCTGGTCTGTGGAATAAGGGTTATCGTACAGGGGAAGACCAAGTGGAAACCTTTGAAATTTCCCAACACCCTTTCTGCCGTATCCAAGATAATAGACTCCTCCCAGCCACCAATGTCATATCTTGGGGAGAGGTGCTAGTGGAGAAGAGTGCCATCATTAAAGACCTGAAAGACACAGGAGTGGTAGTTGCTACCAAATCTCCATTTTAATTTACCAGAGTAGTCCCTTCTAGAATATGGATGGATCCTAATATTTCTGCAGATTACAATAGTGGTAGCAGCCTCACTTGCAGCTGCTGTACCAGATGACAAATCATTCCTAGAGCAGATAAGTAAAGACTCAGACTTCAGATATGTAGCTAGTGTCTTGGCAAACGCTTTTTTAAAAATTCCAAATATAAAAGAGGATCAGAAACAACATTCACATGGGATGGACAGCGATATTCATTTAAGATTTTGTCTCGGGTCCACCTCTCTTCCATCCTTTGCCACTGAATAGTCTGAAGAGACCTGGACCACCTGGACATCCCACAGAACATCACATTGATCTATTTCATCAATGATATCATGATGATTGAACAGGTTAAGCAAAAGATGACTGGTATTCAGGGCCTTGGTAAACCATATGTGCTCTAGTGGATAGGAAGTCAGGGCCAGATTTTAGAGTCCAGTGTTCAGGTCCATGCTGAAATATCCCCTCCAAAGTAGAAGACAAATACACACACACACACACACACACACACACATATGCACAAAGCAAAAAAGAAGAGAAACAACATCTGGTAGACCTCTTCGAGTTCTAGAGGTAACACATCCACATCTAGAAACATTGCTCCTACCCCTGTACTGGGAGACAAGAAAGGCTGCCAGCTTTGCATTCAGTTCAGAGCAGAAAAAGACACTGTAGAGGCACAGGGCGTAGTGCAATTAGTCCTGCCACTTGGGTCACGTGACCCAGCAGACCTTGTGGACAGAAGGTATCAGTAGAATCGCAAGCTGTAGTGGGAGAAGTAGAATGAGGGCCTCTGGGATTCTGGAGCAAAGCCATGCCGCTGAAGCACTACTTTCTAAGAAACAGCTCTTGATTTGTTACTGAATACCAACAGAGGTAGAGAACTTGACTGTAAAACTCCAAGAGACTATGTATTTGGAACTGCACTATATGAGCTGGGTTCGGTTAGATTTACCAAGTCATCAAAGTCATATGGCACCAAAATGGTCAATCATAAGTTGTAAATGGGATATCTGGGCCTGAATCCTGGAAGAACTAGAGAGCATGAATAAGCTGCATGAGCAGGTGGCCCAGAGCCCTTGCCTCAGTCGTTCCAATGCCCCTCCCCAGTTTACACCTATGACCAAATGGATATTCCAGAATGACCAGTTGAAAGCGGGGGGAACAGCCAGAGTTTTGTTTATAAGTGGCTCTGCTTTGTGCTTGACTGCAAGCTGAATGTTGACAGTGGCTGCATTAGAACCATATTCAGGAGCAGCCCTGAAAGACAGCTAGGAGGAACAGTCCTTCCAGTGGGTGAAAGACAGCGAGGAGGAACAGTCCTTCCAGTGGGCAGGTCTGTGTGCTGTGCTCCCAGCCACCCACTTTGTGTGGAAGGAGAAGTGATATGAAATGAAAATATAGATCCTGCTGTGTGGTCAATGGCATGGTCACTTGATCAAGAAAGAGGAAACCTGGAAGACTGGAGAGAAGGTCTGAGGCAGACCTCAGTGTAGTCTTGAGGCTACACATATGGAAAAGAGCATCAGGCACAAAGATTTTTGTTTCATACATTAATGCCCATCAGAAAACACTCACAAAGGAAGAAGCGCAGAACAACCAACTGGACAAAATGACATGGCCAGTTGACATTAGCCAGACTTCATCACTGATTACTCCAGGACTGGTCAAGCGGACACATGAATAGAGTGAGAGAGAGAGAGAGAGACAGGACATATTGGTCCAGTAGTATGGACTTCTACTTACCGAGGCAGATCTTGTGAATGCTGTCTATGGATGTCCACATTGGTAGCAATACTGAGTATCCCATATGGCACTATTCCTTGGGGAAATCAACAGGCCACTTAGTAAAAATCTGACCACATTGAGACCTCTCCATCCTTGGAAAGTCCAGTGGTTCATCCACACAGGGACAGATAACCTATTCTGGGGACAGATATTTGCTTCTTCTGCCCGCAGAGACCCATACCAACACTACTATCCATTGTAGAATGTTGACTCCACAGGCAGAGAATAACATTCTGAAGATCATCTGACCCAGGGATGTACTTTACCTTGAAGGTGGTGTTGGAATGGGTTCATATCCACTGGTTGTATCTTTTAATGTTCCTGGAGGCAGTCTGCCTCATATGGTGTTGCTACAACGTCCCTTGAAAGGAGCAGCTGAAATGCCAGCTTGGAGGAAATACTCTGGAAGGATGGGGTATCATTCTTTAGGATGCAATGTATTTATTAAGTCAGAGACTCCTATATGGTGCTGTGTCCCCTGTAGGAAGGGAATATGAATCCAAGGATGAAAAGGTAGAAGAAAAAGTGGGCCCATTTACCATCATTCCCCATAAATGACCCACTGGGGCATTCTGTGCTTCTTGTTTCTGCCACTCAAAGGGAGCACAGTCTTGCTAGAAGACACAGCAAGGATCTCAGCTGCCAGGAGGATGCCTTGAAGTCCTGTGTCCTGGGACCAGCGGGCAGGAAGGAGAGTAAACATATTGGTAGAGATAATTGACCCTGGTCAGAGGAGGAGGTAGGGGTGCTCTATACAGTGGGACAGCGGAACACAGATGGAACACAGATGATCCACTTCCTGGGTCTTGCCACTTTGTAACTATGAACAGACATATGTGGCAACCAGACTGTGAAGGGTATGGGTATCAAGGCTAAGACCCCTCAGAACCCAGGTTTGGGTCACACCACCAGGGAAGGCCCTGAGACCTGTGGAGGTAATAGGTGAGGATGTGGGGAAGAAATTCAGAGTTGAGGGGGGAGAGGGAAAGATGAGTTATGGCCTTGAGCTCAATCACAGGGTTAAGGGTGGTGGTTTATTCATTCATCTTCCTCTTTTGAGTTTTCCCTCAGGAAGAAAGGCCCAAGGAACTGTGAGAGAGGAGCTACCAAAACCTGTGTGAAGTGGATCCACATGGCACAAGGGGTGGACGATGGCATCCTTGAGAATGAGCCTCACAGACAAACCCCTCCCCTCCCCCGCACACACACCCCATTGTAATGTAAGGAGGGTAATGGCCAAGGGCTCTGACAATCACTGCCGTGTAGGCTGAAGTCTTGCCTCCCACAGTGCGTGGCAGGAATTGTAAAGCAAGTCTGTTCCAGATGGTCCACCTTGGCTTAAGGACCTTGATGGCCTGGCCAAACCTTTCTTAGACTGCGTAAGGGTCTAGAACACTTCCACCCACACTTCCTGCCCTCCTTCCTTCCCTTGCGGGGGGTCAGATGTACATCATGATCTGATGTTTCTCCCAGCAATCCCTGTCTCCCTCCTTATTTTCAGTCATGGATAATTCTTAACAAAGGCCTTACAGGTTTAATCCCATTTTGGCCTCCAATGTATATAGTCCTGAAGCTGAGAAACGCTGACTTAGAGAGATAATAATAGTGGGAGTTGGGTATTGATATGGGCTCAATTACTTTGTGATTTCCTGGAGATAGAACTCTCGGGGATTGGTCCAGACGGTACATTCTGCACCAAGGAAAATGTTTCTCCATGGACAGACAAGTCTGGCAGGCTACAGTCCATGGGGTCTCAAAGAGTCAGACAGGACTGACGAACAAAGCACACAGGGGAACAGTCAGAATAAGACTAACGGTATTCTGTTCCTGGGGGATTTGGTCGGAACTGAGTCTCTCTGAGAACACATGGACAACAGTCCTTGTCTGCTTGTGTGCCTCTTTCCTTTCCCCCTCCTTACCTCTCCACCTTCTTTCTCTCCTTCCTCCCTCCATCTCCTCTCTCCCTTTCTTCTTTCCTCCTTCCCTCCCTCTCTTCCACATGCCTTCATTTTCTCTCTCTCTTCTGCTCCCTTCACACCTTCTCACTCCCTTCTTTCTCTTTTCTGGCCTCTTTGACTTTTTGTCTTTTACCTCAATATTGTAGTTAGAAAATAACAACGATTACTCGATAGTTCCATCCTGAAAACGCAACTCTCATGCACGCAGTTAACAATGACTTTTAGTTTGAATTTTCTCATTGTTCAGTTTCAGATAAGGGGTGAATGTTCTTGGAAAGTTTGAACTTAATCAGAAAAGTTACTTTAGAATGATCATCTTAGAGTAATTGCTGGGCTTTTAGATTTGGAAATATTTTCTTACCCGTTATTGTCCACTCATTGTTCTGAAATTCGGGTTAATAATTTTATCACTTAATAATTTTTTCCTCCTCTTTGGTTTAGTTTCACTTCTACTGTGAGCACTGCACCCCCAAATTAAAACTGAATTCATTTCAGCCTCAAGTTCTAACTGGGTCAGTTTTGTTAAGAATCAAGCCCAGTTTAATCAACTTTTTCATAAAATTGATCTGGGTTTCAAGAACGTAATGAAACCAGAACATGGGGGAGTTTAGAATATAGTCTGGTCTCAATTTGTCTACACTTTGAAAACCACGGTCTGGTTTCAACCCGGCTAAACTTGGATAGTTTAATTGAAAAAAATAATGACTGGAAAATCCCATCAACAAATGGAATACAGTAGAACCCTTCTAGGAATGATATCCCAGAGGCAAATGTTATTTTTCTTGTTAGGTTTGTCAATGAGTGATAGATACTCTAAAATAAATGTACCAGATTTATTTTATCTGGTAAAATAAATGTACCAGAATCCTGGTCTCTTTAGAAAGTAACCTTGGACATCCAATCCATTACCTATATCTCTTACCTCTATCTTGACCAGTTTCTTTCATCTGTGTTCTCATGTACCTACCCCTCACCTACAGGCTCTGTTTTACCTCTCTTCTAAAATTCTTAGTCCTTCACTGAATGAGGCTTTGCATTTGTAACTATCCAAGACTTGGATCCAATGAAGCTTTTGATAACTGGGCTCTATAATCTTGGGAAATAGCCATTCGGCTCTCTCCATACTCACATAAATCTCATTTTCCCTCCAAGTCCTTTTGTCTGAATCTCAGAGGACTGAGTTTCTGCTTTGAGTCTTTTGACTGTCTTCCTCTGTCTTGCCCTTTTCCTGAGGCCAGAAATTTTCTATCTGGGGCCTGGGGCTCCTCAGTCTGTGGAGAAACCTTCTGAATGAAAAACTATCCAGTTACCATCTACCTGGATTCCTATTTTTTATTTTCTACTCAGTTTATACAATCTCTTTTTGTTTGGCTCCTTGGATTGTGCCTTGGATTGCTACTTGGATTGTGCCTTGCAATGGTTTGGAATACCACCATTATTCCAAACTATCTGATCCTCCAGGGGTCTGAAGCTTGTCTGCAGTCCAGCACCAGTGATAGACAATGAGAGAATCAGCCTCCCTCTCCATCTCCATGTGCTTCGTGTGGCAGGATCCTATCTCCTGCTCACTCTCCAGGTGTATTAGCTCATCCTTTGCTCTGGTGATGCCACCGTTACTGAAAATGTTCTTATTATTCAGAGCCTTGTAGCATGATCCTTCCAACATTTTCCAAGGCAGCACTTATTTGTTGTCTGAATACGGTGATTTCTCTCAATGATTTCTCCATTAACTGAGGGACTTTGGTGACCAAACCAGGTGTTTTCAATTTTGTATCAAAACCAAGATGTAATTGTAGAGTAACAAGACACTGAATTTTTTCCTCCTCCACAAAAGTGAAAATAATTTCAAAAGAGGCATCTCAGAGATGTCTTGATCAATAACAGCATCACTGGAAATATATAGTCTTCCAAGATGACATATTTGATGGGCTGCCATCATTTGGATTCGAGGTTTTATGCTCATCTCCAGATGAAGATGAAGCAATTGAATTTTTCATCACTTAGAGGGTTTAAAAAAATTTTTTTCCAGCTATAATGAGCTGTGGGGAGCCAGTCATCTTTATATTTCCTTGAGATTTTCCTTGTGACACTGTGCCATGTCTCCTCTAATGTTACAGTGTAACCTAAGCATGAATAACTAACAGGGCTCGATGTGCTAAAGAAAGCTGGGTCTCTCATTTTTCCCTTGCCTCCTTCTGCCAGAGAAGAGGCTGGCATCGTTGACGGCCTTAGACTATATTGTCATACCATAAAGAAAAAAGTAACTTGAAGTAGGAATACAATTTTGACATAGAGAAATTGGCCAGAGAATTTCTAAAATTGCTTAGGATTGGTCCCTTAATTTTCTGTCCTTGGTATGCTTAAGGTCATGCCTAATTTTTATGTCACTGAACATGGGAATTTCTAGAAATTCTGATATCTGATTCTGACATTGCATCCCCTTGATGCCTGCATTCCACCTTAAACTGAAGGTCATCTGTTTGAACGACCTGTTTGTGTATCTTGTGTAGTTTCTATGAAGTTAGAAACCAAGGACATGTATTCAGAGAATGAAAAGTCTGAAGCGGAATGCGAAACCAGGTTTACCTGTTTGCCTGTGTCGGTCAGTTCCTCCTTGTCACAACCAATAAGAGATGGATGTTAAACTTATGACTCCTACATTCAAGGTCTCAATGAATTAAAACCTGAAGAGCTCAGACTACATTTAATAAACATTCTCTAGTAAACCTAGCCCACTAATGTCTGTCTCCTATGTTGGTCACATTATGTATTTATTTACATGTCTAATTAACCATGCCCAAGGCTCAGCAGTAAAGAATCTACCTGTAATACAGGAGATTTGGGTTTGATCCCTGGGTTGGGACGAATCCCTGGAGAAGGAAATGGCAAGCCACTCCGTGTTCTTGCCTGGGGAATCCCATGGAGGGAGTCTCAAAAGAGTCGGACATGACTTGGCGACTAAACAAAACAACAAAAAATAAACATCATTTATCTTTGGGAAAAAGAATGTATTTCTTAATGTGCACAGTATTTTTCATAGTATTCTAGGAAAATTAACACAAGAAATACTTTTAAATGACTGTGATAGTGATGCGCATCTGATAGCATAATATGTTGTGCTGAAGAAATTCTTCTTTGGTTGATATTTCAGAAACTGAAGTTCCTGAATAGACTCATCTTGAATTTCAAATTTCTGCATGAGGAGGAAGCTATATCCATATCTTATCTCCTTTAAAGCTTTTACAAAAGCAGAAAAGTACTGATAACCTGGCATACACTTACTGCACTATAAACATTAGAAAGACTTTTAATTTTTATTGTTTGTAGTATCTGTTTTTCTGACCACAAATAATACATGTACATTCATAAAAATGGAATGTATAGGTGGGTGAAAAAAGAAAATAAAAATTCTATGTAATCACTGTTAGCATGTTGCTATGTAAAAGTCTGCATGTATTTTCAGTTTATTTTTACAAAATGGATCATATGGTAAATATAATATTCTAACTTGTTTTTTCCACTTACATGTCATGAAGGGAAAATGTACTTTTAATTAGAAATTATTTAGAATTGAAAGAAAAAAAAAAGAGATTTTCCTAATTGAGTCTCCTCATTTTCATAGATGAGACAGTTAAACTCTAATAAAATTATATGGCTAAAGTAATTCCTATTTAGGTAGCATCAAAGCAAGAGAGTTCCAGAAAAACATCTATTTCTGCTTTATTGACTAGGCAAAGCCTTTGACTGTGTGGATCACAATAAACTGTGGAAAATTCTGAAAGGGATGGGCATACCAGAACACCTGACGTGCCTCTTGAGAAACCTGTATACAGGTCAGAAAGCAAGAGTTAGAACTAGACATGGAACAACAGACTGGTTCCAAATCAGTAAAGGAGTATCTCAAGGCTGTATATTGTCACCCTGCTTATTTAACTTATATGCAGAGTACATCATGAGAAACACTGGGCTGGAGGAAGCACAAGCTGGAATCAAGATTGCCGGGAGAAATATCAATAACCTCAGATATGCAGATGACACCACCCTTATGGTAGAAAGTGAAGAAGAACTAAAGAGCCTCTTGATGAAAGTGAAAGAGGAGAGTGAAAAAGTTGGCTTAAAGCTCAACATTCAGAAAATGAAGATCATGGCATCCGGTCCCATCACTTCATGGCAGATAGACGGGGAAACGGTGGAAACAGTGGCTGACTTTATTTTTCTGGGCTGCAAAATCACTGCAGATGGTGATTGCAGCCATGAAATTAAAAGACGCTTACTCCTTGGAAGGAAAGTTATGACCAACCTAGACAGCATATTAAAAAGCAGAGACATTACTTTGCCAACAAAGGTCCGTCTAATCAAGGCTATGTTTTTTCCAGTGGTCATGTATGGATGTGAGAGTTGGACTATAAAGAAAGCTGAGTGCCAAAGAATTGATGCTTTTGGACTGTAGTGTTGGAGAAGACTCTTGAGAGTCCCTTGGACTGCAAGGAGATCCAACCAGTCCATCCTAAAGGAGATCAGTCCTGGGTGTTCATTGGAAGGACTGATGTTGAAGCTGAAACTCCAATACTTTGGCCACCTGATGCGAAGAGATGACTCATTAGAAAAGACGGTGATGCTGGGAAAGATTGAGGGCAGGAGGAGAAGGGGATGACAGAGGATGAGATGGTTGGTTGGTATCACCGACTCGATGGACATGGGTTTGGGTGGACTCTGGGAGTTGGTGATGGACAGGGAGGCCTGGTGTGCTATGGTTCATGGGGTGGCAAAGAGTCGGACATGACTGAGCGACTGAACTGAACTGAACTGAACTGAAAGCCACATCTGTAACTCCAGTCTCTTATATCCCACACCACCATTTTATGCATTTTATCCCTTATATACTGTGACTAAATTCTGACTCAATAAATTGGAATTAGAGAGCACGAGAAAGTCTTTATCTCCCTCTAATGTATTGTATCTTGGCTGAATATTTGCTGGGAAACACAGTGGGAATGATCGATTAACTCAGAATTTATTTAAAAATATTTTGTAGAAAATAATTTGTGAATTTCATTGATTGGTTTTTGATCTTTAAAGCTTGAAACTGAGGATAGAACAATCCTTTTTTTTTTTTTTTTTGCATTAAATCTTGGTACATCCCAAACTGCTATAAATCTTAAAACATTCTTATCTAAGTCAGTGTCAATAGAAATGTGGTTAAATCTAAGTAAGAGTTTCCTGACTTTTAAACTAGTGAGTTAAAAAAAAAATTACTATTTATGCTGTGGTAATTTGAGTTACAGAATCTAAAAATAGGTTCTATAATCTTATCAATTACTATCAAATTTATTTGCTAAATTTAGTACTAGAGTGACATTATCTGTACATTCTTTCTATAAAAACATCTAACAGAGCATCTTTTTTGGGGTTTTGTGATATTGAGAGCTTTCTGGAATTTTACCAAAGTTCCACCCACAATCAAAACCAATGATCTATGATCGTTGATTAATTCTGTCAGGTAGGTCAGAATTGATACTTTTTTGAATATATGCAAATTATCCTTAGTTTAAAGTTTCTGTTTTATCTTCCTCTTCTCCATTTATGTTTGTCTTCTTCTTTCTTTTCATTTTTCTCTTTATTTCCATTCTCTTAAAAATCTTGAGGCTGTTTCCCCCAGTTTTTCTTTATTATAAGAGATATTGAAACTAATCAACATATTCAGATTATACAAATGGCATTCACATACACAAACATTTTATGATGCTAATTTAAAAAAAGCCCTGGATTTCTAGGAAGGGAGCCAGAGCATTAGGAAGTGATTTATTTTCTCAAGTGAAAATAGCGATTCCAAATGATGAGAAAAAATTGCATTTACTCAACAATATTTATCACCATAACCTTGGTTACTGAATTTAGCATATAAATCAAGATAATAAACTCCAGTAGCAAAGACTTAATTTTTATAAATCATAACTTCCTTTAGCTCTTTTTTATACTGTGAGTCAAAAATTCCTAACAACTTCATTTGTTCTTAAGCGCACACTTGTCTCTTTTATCAGAGGGTGCAAAGCAGGGGGGATGATTGACCAATGCTTCTTGATCTGCATATTTTTGGGGAGGACAGGGAAAAAATGTTTCTGGTATTTTCTAATTGTCAGCATTTCTTAACCAATGTAAAGAAATGACCAGAGATGACAAAGTTTGCATGTGGCAAGAACTTTATGTGATCAGAGTAAATTTAAGTAATGCTGAGAAGCAACCTACTCCAGTATTCTTGCCTAGAGAATTCCATGGACAGAGGAGCCTGGTGGGCTACAGTCCATGGGGTCACAGAGAGTCGGATACGACTTTGCCTGTGTGTACTGAACTGTAACTTCCTCCAATTTTAAAGGAAAACTGGAGAAGGAAATGGCAACCCACTCCAGTGTTCTTGCCTGGAGAATCCCAGGGACGGGGGAGCCTGGTGGGCTGCCGTCTATGGGGTTGCAGAGTCGGACATGACTGAAGCGACTTAGTAGTAGTAGAGAAGTAAAACAAAAATATAAGAAATGGATTCCTTAGAGTTTTAAAGGCAACTTCCTTGCTGTAACGATGCTCTTAGATGAATACAGAAACTAGGCTCCATACCTGTGCCAGACAAAACCTAAAGACCCTGTGTTTTCCTCATAGTGCTGCCTTTGCTGCCTTGGGTCCTGATGTGCCCAAGTAAGAGCAATCATTTAGCTTCCTACTCATGGATGAAACTCTGGGCCAGAGAGTTTTCTCTTGGAGCATAATCCATGAAATAGAGCCTGCGGAGGAAAGCTGCTAAATGTAACCAGCTGTTTCTAAATTATATTCTCCTAAAGCATGCGTGAATAATACAGTTCTTTGAGCCAAAGTTTCTTGCCACAGCCTAACTCCATCTCATTTAGTTATTCTACAGCCATAAGCAACCTATTAGAAAATTGTGCCCAGGAGAAGACAGAGCCAAATGATCCGTATCTTAGATTCTGGCTGGTGATAGTTCAATGTGACATGTGGTCACAATTGCAGGTGATGAGGAATAATCAGAACTTTTCCTCCTGGCTTCAACCAGTTGCAAGTTCATTCCTTTGACTCTAAGAAAGAAGCAAAACTGGCTATGTGTTTCATCTAGATTACTCAGAGAAGAGGAAAAATGTATGGCCAATACATACTGTAAGATCAGTGATATGCTTTTTAAGATGGTGGATGCCAACTGAATGCATTAGCATGACCATATATTTGTGTGTGTGTAGAGTAAACCTAAACATAACATGAAATTTACTAAACATATAAAAGTGTATGATTCAGGATATTTTCACATTCACTATGTTGCACAACCATCACTAATATCTAGTTCAAGAACATCTTCATTATCCAAAATAAATCCCATGTCCATCAGGCAGTCATTCTCCATTTCCTGATTTTTCCCCCAGTCTCTGGTCATCCACAGATTGCTTTCTATCTTTATGGGTTTGTCTGTTCTGGATATTTCATACAAATGGAGTTATATAATATATGACCTTTTGTGCATTATTTCTTTCAGGGTACTATTTTCAAGGTTCCTCTATGTTGTAGCATGCATCAGTACCTTATTCCTCTTTATGGCTGAATATGGAAGGTTTCCCAGGTGGCTCAGTGGTAAAGAATCTGCCTGCCAATGCAGGAGACACAGCAGACGTAGGTTTGATCCCTGGGATGGGAAGATCTCCTGGAGGAGGAAATGGTAATCCACTCCAGTATTCTTGCTGGAAAAATCCCATGGACAGAGGAGCCTGGTGGGTTACAGTACATGGGGTTGTAGAGAGACTCGATTGTGCAGCTGAGCACACACACATACATGGATATGCCACTTTTTCTTTATCCGTTCATCACTTGATGAACACTTGGGTTGTTTCCATCTTTTGACTATTGTGATTAGTGCTGCTATAAGACCAAGTTTTCTTTTCTTTCTTTTTTTTTTTTACTTAAAATTTGATTTGCTGATTTGTCTTCTAGGGGACCCAAGACCCACCAGGAAGTTTGGTGGGGCTGAATTTCAAGTTGCATACTAGCTGGAAATTAGAGTTAGAAGCCCTTGGGAAGACGGTGAATGATGTTAAAGGCAACCCACTCCAATACTCTTGCCTAGAAAATCCCATGGACGGAGGAGCCTGGTGTCCATGGGATCGCAAAGAGTCGGACATGACTGAGCGACTTCACTTTTTTTTTTCTTTCACTTTTTATGGACTTTTGAGCTCTCATCTTAGTTCTGCCACTAACAGGTTATGCATATAATTTGGGGTAGATCAGTTCACCTTGCAGGGGCTTTGTTTACTTTCTGTAAAATGGGAGGGTAGAACTCACATTTCTTTTAGGATTCAGTGCCCACAACAGGCTGTGTAATCGCCCTGTGTTCCTCATCATCTAACACAACTTTCTGCACCATCACAGCTGCTATCACGTAAACTACAAAGGAGTAAAGATGCTCCTTTTCTATGTGCAAGGTGTGACCATAAGGTGTGGAGAAGATCAAGGCCTGAAATCATTCAAATGTTGCAATAGCAGCAGGGCTTGAAATAACATAGCTCAAAATATGAAAAGAGTGATTGTCTCTGCCACCAAGAATCTGAAATAAATGCTTCAGGCTGAGATGACCTAGCCACAAATAAAATGGGAGAAATGGGTTCCATTAAATCTTTGACACTTCCAATGCCCACTATTTATAGCTGCTGCTCCGACTCTGTCCGACTCTCTGCGACCTCACAGATGGCTAGCTAGCAACTTTTTAGGGTGGGGTGGGTTATTCAGTATCAAAGGCAATTTTGACTTGCACTCCTTTCACTAAGGTAGGCAAACAGTGCCTGGTACACTTTCCTCTTTAGTAAAATGAAAATGATACTAGGCCAATCTCAACTTGTCCTAAACGGCAATCAGGCAGGCTGTACCTTTCAGGTGGAGAGAGCTGGGGTGCATGATAGATTAAATATTGATTATTTACTCTTCTCTTTCTATTTCTGCTTGATGATTAAGGAATAAGATCTAGATGTGTGATCCTAGGCAAGCCACTTTTCTTCTCAGCAAATCACTTATCCAATGTATAAAATAAAAGGGTTGTCTATTTTGAAAATATCTATTCTTGGTTTTGGATGAAGTCACTGACTTAAACTATTCATGGCTGCCAGTGTGGCAACAAGGGTGAAGGATTAAGAATAAAACACAATCTAACTTAATTGTACTTTTAGGTGTGAGATGCTAAGAAGACAGAGATAATCAGAGAAGATAAAGGCAAAAACCGGAAATATGAGACCAATATCCATAAATGGAGATAAGACATTCAAAAGTGCTCAATCATATATAGTAAGCAGCTTGGGTAATTAGAACATAGATTCCCCCCTTCAAATTACTTTGTGACAATTGTAGTCACAGTTGACTTTATCATTTATTCATTCAAAAGTTTATCTGTCTTTGTCTCTGCATAAATAAAGCTCTGATAGGTGAGAATTAACCTTCAGCTGAAGCAGCCTCTGCATTTCATTTTGTCACTAAGACTAGTAGATAAAACTTTGCTTCCCTGGCAACAATTTCCACATCCCCCCACCCCATTCTTCGCTCCCCCAGCGAGGGGACCCTGTAGAATAAAAAGGCAGCAGGAACCACTCTATTTCCCTACTAAGGGATGCGCAGGAAGTCCACAGCCCAGAACCGTCCATTTTTACCCGACTTTATGATGTAGATTAATTTCCTAGGGACTGAAAATTCACCTACCACGTTTATTTAAGTAAGTTCTTGGCCAGCCCATATTTTCACCCTTTAATGGTAATGAAGCTAAAATTTCTTTCCAGTCACTTTGCATGTCATTTCCTTTCTCTTTAGCTCTCTTTCTCAGTGAGATGATTGATAGATCCTTCTTTAGCAATCACTTTGGTAGATGATTTTCTTTTTCCTTTGAAGTCGATTTTGAAAGGAGTTATACTGTGATGAGCTAATTAGCATAAAAACACAGTATATAACCTTAATTAGGCATGATTATAGGCTCAACGTAATGGGATGTCCTGAAACTGCACGCTATGCAAATATTAGACTTTTCATTCTTCCCGTTACATCTGAAACCATCAAGTAAAGGATGTTTTGCAGTATGTACCACAGTCAATGCCAGGTGCACATTTTTCAACAAAAGACTTTTTTTGAGGGGTGGTGTACTAGTTGGGGAAAGGATTATAGCAGGTTTAGAAAAAAGAAAAAAAACCTTTACAAGTTCAGCTAAGCTCAGGATGAGCTTTACAAATTCAGAGGAGTTTTACAATTAAGTAATAACAACCCGGTTACCCTACCCAACCCATATCTCATCTGGAATTCTGAAGGCACTTCACTGTAGGCATCACTGTGAGTTATGCAAATGGACAGATCTTTCAAATCCAATAACCACTAAGAGTACTACAAAACCAGTCTGGGGTTTACTCAGACTAGTAGGATATAGGAAGATGGTGAGGAAATGAAATCACAGTGAATCCCCGAACCCTAATTTTAGCCAATTATTTTCATTTCCTTTACCACCAACCTTTTTTTTTTAAAAAAAATATGAGAGTGATAAAAGTAAATAACAAAATTGATTTTCCCCTTCCTACCCTGAAATGACAACATCCAAGGATGTGATACCCTCAGACATTTGAATATTCAACCACTGAATATTTGAGAGCTCACAATACAGAAATCTTTGATTATGTCTAGAGCTGTGAGTTTTCAGACTCGGAAAAAGAAAGTGAAGTCGTTCAGTTGTGTCCAACTCTTTGCGACCCCGTGGACTGTAGCCTGCCAGGCTCCTCTGTCATTGGGGTTTTCCAGGCAAGAGTACTGAAGTGGGTTGCCATTTCCTTCTCCAGGGGATCTTCCTGACCCAGGGATCAAAGCCGGATCTCCTGCATTGCAGGCAGACTCTTCACTGTCTGAACCACAAGGGAGATGCTTTTCAGACTCAATCATTTGATTCCAGATACTGATGACATTGAAAACAGCAAAAATTGAATAAATGTGTGAGTGTTAGAAAAGAAAGAACCCGATATTAGTCTAATGTACCATCCAGTCACTAGTAATGATAATGTGTGTGCTCAGTTATTTTACTTCAGTCATGTCTGACTCTTGGTGATCCTAGGACCTATAGCCTGCCTAGGCTACAAAGCTGCTCTTGTCCATGGGAATTTTCAGGCAAGAATACTGCAGTAGTTGCCATGCCCTTCAGAGTGGTGATAATAAAAAAGGGGTTTATATATGAAACAACTGAAGTTTGAAATCCATGCTTTTCTCTGTATTTAATTGATGAGTTAACATTTACCGGGCATGTACTACTATATGCTAAGCACAGCTTTCAACATTTTATTGGCATAGTTGAATGTCAATAACCATTGAATCGTTACAATAACCCTACAAGATTATTGGCTACCATAACTAGCCATATTTTATAGATGATGAAGCTGAGGATCAGAGAAGTTCGAAAACCTCACCCAGGATACATCTAGTAAGCAGTGGAGGCAGGATTTGAACTCATGTCTGTCTGACTCCAGCCGTACTCTTTCTTAACCACTGTGCTGGGCTCACTGGTGCTTATCAGTCCTCTGATGGAATCCTTACTTATTAGTACCTTCCCTATAGCTGGAAATGAGGTGCAAGAGCAATAAAGGTGTTGAGAGTGAAATCAAAATGCAGAATTCTCCATTGCCTGTTTTATACAAAGGAGTTCTTAGTTAGATGCTAGGTGTGGAGTGAGGATGTTGCTGTTGTTTAGTCACCAAGTCATGTCTGACTCTTTGTGACCCCATGGACTGCAGCATGCCAGGCTTCTCTGTCCTTCACTATCTCCCAGAATTTGCTCAAACTCATGTCCACTGAGTCAGTGATGCCATCCAACCAAGTCATCCTCTGTAGCCCCCTTCTCCTGCCCTCAATCTTTCCCAGGGATGAAGATGCAAGATAGAATTTGAAATAGGGGAGACAGAATTGCACACAACTGTAATGAATACAAACTTACATGATAGGACTTATTATTACTGCTTATGAGATAATAGGGGAAAAGAAGTACTGGGTAGGATGAGGCCAGGATTTAAAGCCAGTTTTCACCACATACTAGCTTTAGGACTGGGTCATTGAGAGACTCTACAGGAAACAGGTGATTAAAATAAGAGACTCACTGAAAGTACTACAATTGACCCTTGAACAATGTGGGAGTTAAGGAAAATCTGCACATAATTGAGAGTCGACATTTGGTATCCGTGATTCCTCCACAACTCTGGTTTTGCTTCTGTTGATTGAACCAGCCAAGCATGGTGTGGTACTGTAGTACCACTGGAAAACACACACACACACACACATATACATCCACCTGCACTTCAAACTCGTATTGTTCAAGGGTCAACTGTATTTTAGAGGTATTAAAGAGGGTAAGGGGCAGAAGATGTTAAAGCACTCAGATGCTAGCAACAGTAGAAGCTGATACCACTTCCAGGACTGAAAGGAGCAGGGGAGAAACAGTGAGAACCGGCATTCTAGAAGTGTTGGGGAATACCGCAGGAGCTATAGTTGTGCAGAGCTAATGTTTCTGCCAGAGGCAGGGCCTGAATCTGGGAGAAAGCAGGGAAGAAATACTCTGACCTCCATCCTCATGCCCTCTGACCTTATGCCAGTGCCTTAAATCAGCTGACTCCTCCCAGAGGCCAACCTGCCTGAGAATCAAGTCCTCTACAGGGTCTGTCTCCTAGGTAGAGAACAGATGTGAGGAAAGGGGATGGAGAATAATCTTAAACAAGCCATTCCTCTCTCTAAATTTCGGTTTGCTTATCTGTGTATCTACTATATTAATAGTGGTCTTATAATTTCTACTTTCAACATTTTACTTTGAAACTTTGCTGTATAACACAGGGAGCCCAGCTTGGCAGTCTGTGATGACCTAGAAGAGTGGGATGGAGGTGGGGTTGAAGGGATGCTTGGGAGGGGATATGTGCATGCTTATGGCTGATTTGCATTGTTGTATGGCAGAAACCAATAAATATTATAAAGCAATTATCCTCCAATTAAAAATAAAAAAGAATTTATAAGAGTCGTACCATGAGTACACCGATATAGTCTTTACCTTAGATTCTCCAGTTGTTAACATTTTGTCATTGCTGTCTTATTAGTATTATTCTGTCTACTAATACAAACATATACACATATCTTTGCTGAACCATTTGAGAGTTATTTGCCAACTTTATCCCTAAATATTTAAGCAAATATCACTCCAAAACAAAGATGTTTCCCTATATCCCTAATAAGACAATACTTGGCAAATTTAAAATTAATGCGCTATTATCAGCTATAGTCTATATTTCAAATTTCCCCAAATATCTCAATAATACACTTTATAGTTGATTTTTTCAGTCAAGGCTTGCACATTGGATTTTGTTGTCATGCCTCCTTAATTGCATTTAATGTACAACAGTTTTTTCAGGTTGTTTATTTTTTAACCTTTCATAATATTAACATATTTGAGGACACAAAGGCCAGTTTTGAAGGCCAATTGCTTTGCAGGATGCTCCCACTATGAATTTTTCTAGTTGTTTTTTCATAATTTGATTCAGTTTAAGCAATTTTGGCAGTAATGCTACAGAGGTGTGTTTTTCTCAGTATATTGCATCTGGACCTGATGTCAGAACGGCCCATCATAGATGATCTTCAGTCTGATCACTTGGTTAAAGCAGTATCTGCTAGATTTGTTGATTATTTTCTCTCTTTGTAAATATCAAGTCATCTACTAGATAATAAATGTGAATATATCTTTTTCACCGATATTCTTTCACGCAGTGGCTTTTACAGCTGTTATTTTGCAGAAATAGTTTCATAAAAGTGTATTTAGGGGACTTGGTAAGAGTTCTTTACAAGTTTTTACTGTGATTCTCATCTCTTTTTATGTTAAACTGTTTTCACTGATTTATCTATTAAAATAGTCATAATGTGTTCATCATGTGTCTTGGGCCTGTGAAATTTTCACCTGTGGCTTCATAGCTGACTACGTTAACATCTTGAGCTCAGCTCCTTCTCCTGAGCTCTAGATCCACATGGCAATTGCTTTTGAGTGGCCTCACCTTACCATCTATGGATACCTTAAACTCAACATACCTGAATGAAACATACCATCATCACTTTCTGGTCTGCTTTTCTTACATTTTCTATTCCAATAAATTACACTTCTGTTTTCTCAGTGACTCTGCAACTCAGATGGTAAAAAAAAATCTGCCTGCAATGTAGGAGACACAGGTTTGATCCCTGGGTTGGGAAGATTCCCTGGAGGAGGGCATGGCAACCCACTCCAGTATTCTTGCCTGGAGAATCCCCATGGACAGAGGAGCCTGGCAGGCTACAGTCCATGGGGTTGCAAAGAGTCAGACATGACTGAGCGACTAAGCACAGCACACATTTACTGAGTAGCCAGCCACCATAATAGGTCTTTAACATACCTGACATACATTATCTCATTTAATCCTTGCCATAGCATTGAGGCTATTTTCTGAAAGTCATAGCCCCAGATTGACAGGTAACAAGTCATTGTACTAGAATTCAAACCCAGCTCTCTTTGACTTTAAATCCTTTGCTTTAGTATAGTGATTAACAGCATCATTTGGCTTCAAATCCTGACTCTCCTACCAATGACAGGGGATTGGATAAGTCTCCTTAATCCTAGAGAATTTCATGGACAGACCATGGGGTCACAAAGGCTCAGACACGACCGAGCGACTTTTACGTCACACTCCTTAACTCTCAGTGCTTTGGTTTTCTCCTTTATACATTGGGAAAGCCAGTAATCCCTGCCTGGTAGGGTTGTTTTGCGACTTGAATGTGATAAAACTTGACAAACGTTTGGACAGTTCCTGGCAGCACCGAGTCATAGATCTGGTGTCATCCTAAATGCCTCCATACACTCATTGCTTGTGGATTCGTCTCCTTGGGGACCACATCACCACTGCTGCCACTGCCTTAGTTTAGACCAGGAGATGGCAAACAATGTCTTGTGGATCAAATCCAACTTCCTCCTATTTTTGTAAATTTTGTTTTTCATTGAGGTATGATGGACATTAAAAAAATGTTTTATTGGAACACAGCCATACCCATTCATTTATGAGCTCTTTGTGGTTGCTTAAACCTTACAACAGAAAAGTTGAGTAGTGGCAACAGAGGCCATTTTGTGTGGCCTGTGAAGCCCGATTGACCCTCTATAGAAAAACTTGCCAATACCTGGTTGCCTGGGGTGTTGCAATAGTGTCCTTCTGGGTTTTCCTGGTTTATCTTATTCCTCCTTGAGCTCATCTTACCCATCCATCCTCCTGTGTTGGGGGAATTTCCCTAAAATGTGAACTTAATCATGCCTATTTGCTCCTTATGGTGCATTGAAGGCTAAGAACCTAGACTTCTACCTACCAGTGATTCCCATACTCACCTTGTTCTCTGGCTGTAATGAATGTTAATACTTTGTGCTCTTTCCAGTCTGGCATGGGCTATTCCTTCTGTTTGAGTATCTGTCTCCTGCCTCTTGTCTTTAACAATAAGTTCAGGGCTTACTTCCTCTGAGAAGTCCTTTCTGACTTGCACAGGCTGAACCAATGGCTTCTGCTCTTCTGTGGCAATACTTCAATTCCAGCACTTATTCCCAATTTCCTGATCATGGGTTTAATTATCTGCCTTGCGACTGCCTTGGCTTCCTCTCAAGATTAGGATCATACATTTTTCACTTTTGTATCTCCAATGCCCAGACTGGGATCTGACCCTTGATAAGTGACCATTAGGTTGGTATCGTCTGCTGGCATTTTAGCTGTGGTTTGAGGGCTTCTGTAAGGAGCTTGTGGAGGATAGAAAAGAGCCAGGTCAGGAGAGATTTCCAGGAGGAGGTGATGTCGCCTCCTGGAAGATGAGAAGGAGGATAAAACAAAGTAATGGGAAGAAGAAGCCAGGAGGAACAGTTTTGGCAAAGGTGATGAAACCTGAAAGAGTGTGCTGGAGAGACGACAATCAGAGGAAAGGGGCACGTGAGGGAATGCTGCAAGACAGGCTAAGATGAGATGCATCAGGCCTGTATTCCACAGAGTGCCCTCTGCAGTGCTGAGGAGCATGAGCACGCGAGACCACAAAGGACTGCAGGAGGCCAGCATCACACCATCTGCTTGTGGGTCAGTCTTCTAGAAGTCCTTTAAGGCGCTATGTTTTCGTCTGGTCATCATTCAATTCTATTCACACACAGTTTCTGGCATCTCAAAGCCTCTGAATAAGTGTTTCTTTCATCATTGAAATACATGAAAACTCCTCAGTTTTAAGAGTGATATAGTCCCCAATGCTTAGCATTTTCTTAGAGGATGAACATTTGTTCTCTTTACAGCTTTCATAAATTTAAGCACTTCAGTCATATTTAACCTCAGTTCCTGGATTTTCTGCTTGAAAAGTTCCCATTAGAGAAAAAAAAAGAAAATCTACCCTCTGATGGAAGGTTTGAATATCTTGGATCATTGACTTTTTCTAGACCTTATCCAACTCTGTGTTGTCTTTGAGGAGTTAGATCTCTTAAGAGTGCACGAACTTTTTCTTAATCTTCAAAACTAGAGGCAGATCAATTTATTTCTTGTGATTTGGATATTTTCTCTTAACAGAATGCTAAATGGAGCTAGGATAAACTCTGCTTTGCAAAGCACGCCAAGCATGGTGTCTCACAGGTGGAAAGCTTTTATGAATGGTGTCCAGACTCATTCGGGAGGCTTCCCTGGTAGCTTAGTTGGTAAAGAATCTGCCTGCAGTGCAGGAGATTCCTGAGTCTCTGGAAGTCTCAGGAAGATCCCCTCGAGAAGGGATAGGCTACCCACTCCAGTATTCTTGGGCTTCCCTGGTGGCTCAGACCGTAAAGAATCCATCTGTAATGGATTTCATCTGTAATCCATCTGTAAAACAAAACAAGACTTGGGTTTGATTCCTGGGTTGGGAAGATCCCCTGGAGGAGGGCATGGCAAAACTTCTAATATTCTTGCCTGGAGAATTCCCATGGACAGAGGAGCCTGGTGGGCTGCAGTCCATGGGGTTGGAAAGAGCTGGACACAACTGAGCAACTAAGAACAGCACAACAGACTCATTCTGTCTTTAACACAAGGGCTCAGAGGGCCAGCAGCTAAAGCAGTTCTGGGGGGTGTCAGTGAAATAAATTGGGTGACAAAAGATGCCTAGACGATTAGATAAAACTGGGACTTAGGGGGACTCCTGCGCTCCAGGAAATTCTCCAAGTCTCCACTTATCCTCAAAGTGAACAAAAAGCTTCAGTTTCAAATTGAGTGCATTTTCCATCCATGGATTGGCTTGTTTTGTTCAGTTTTACTTTGAGTGTTTGAGGTTATCTCTTCGACGTAGCAGCTAAACCCACGTCTTCCTTTCTCGTAAAACCAAAACAAAAAGGATAGATACATGTGCCTTCTGTGTGTGCACATGTTACATACCTGGGATCAAAGCCAGCTATATAAAGTCCTTGATTCTGTGTGGGTTCAAACACATTTCAAAGCTTCAAGATCCTGAAAGTTTTTGCTCTGCTTCCTGAAGACCTGAACAAGCGCTCCCATAAAGCCATGGCTTGCTCTGGATTCCAGAGTCATGGGACTTGGCGGACTTCTCGGACCTGGCCCTGCACTGCCCTGTTTTTTCTTCTCTTCATTCCTGTTTTCTCTAAAGGTGAGTGAGACTTTTGGAGCATGAAGGTGGAGGAGGTGTTTCTCCCACTGGGTTTCATTTCTTTTCTCAGTCAAGGGCAGAGATTTATAGCAAAGCCAGAAACTAAAGGTGAGACTCCAGTCTCCTGGTTTGGGCAGCTTTGTATTCCAAGGCAGGCAAGGGACAGCTGGAAGGAGCAAACCAGCAGAGACACAGCTAGCAACAGCTTACTGGGCATGGAGTGGAAGCTTAATGAGTATATGTGAGTTGGTCTGGGAGACAGGAGAAATTTCAGCCACTTCTATAAGACTGGAAGAAAATAGTGTAAAGGTAAGTGATGAAAAAGAGAAGAGAGACCGTCCTGAATCCATCTGGGCTTGGAATAAGGGTTAGCTCAAGGTTTCCTTTTTAAAAAACATTGATTGACGCAAATTATGAGATGTTTCTTTCCTATCAATTCAAGGTTCTAAGGTCTTCTGATTCATTTTTATAAACAAATGAGCCTGCTTGTTTAACACTGCAGCCTTCTTTACTCAATGCAAGGTTTTAGGATCCACTGAGTCAACTGTATAAACTAGTTAGCTGGTAATTCTTTTTAAAATGAAGCAGTTTGAAGCAGTAAAACAAAAAGGGAAGAAAGAATGAAAGAATAAAGGAATGAACAAAAGAAAGGGCCGTAGGTCTGTTTGGCATAAGATACTTAATTGTTGCCTGACTTATCTCTGAACTTTAGGGGCAGGTTCCCCTGTTTTCAGATGAAATAAAGCCCTTTAAAGGCTGATACTAGGTTTGTTACATGGTTTACAGTGGTGATCTTTTCTAATAAATGTCTGCTTTCTATCCCTGTAGACCTCGGTTGAAAAACTATGTGGTTTGTACAAAGTAGGGGCTCAAAAAATATTTGCTTATTTAATTTTTCCTGTATAAGAAATATTCACACATATTTTCTTAGTTTACATGTTTTAAATATGTAAAGGTTAAATATCCAGAGAAACAATCACATTTACTTTTAAGAAAATTTGTCTCAACCTGTCTCTGGGATGGGCTCCTGGTGGATATTGGAAAATGAAGTGTGACCAGATTTGGTGGCGATAATTGGAAGCTTGCTTTGGGGGAGGGCAGGAAGCTTGGTCTCCTTTAGGTTTAGAGTCAACACAACAAATGGGAAGCATACAATGATGCACCAAAAAATCCTTTAATACAGGGCAGAATTTAAGTACTACGGTGGAGTTGTAATAGTGCAGAGGATGCTCAGAGGGCATCTCTGGTAGACAGAAATGAGGGCTGAGGAAGAAAACTGTGGTCTAGCCAACCAGGGTTGCTGCACTACCCATGGCAATGGCGCTGCCATATTATTCTCTCTTCTGGGTGCCCATACAGGTGCCTGGGGGAAAGACTAGTGCTTTCAGTCTAAAGGAACAGGTGTCCTGGAAACTCAGACTGGAGTAGTAAATTAGGATCAGGTTATAGAGACAGTGAGTGTTATTTACTTTATTTGATTTTGCAGTCGACGGCTCAGAGGTCAAAGAATCCGCCAGCCGATGCAGGAGACATGGCTTTGGTCCCTGGGCCAGGAAGACCGAGGAGGAGGGTCTTTTGCCATTTCCTGGAGCAGGAAATGGCAACCTACTCCAGTATTCTTGCCTGGGAAATCCTATGGCTAGAGGAGCCCAAAGGACTACAGTGTGCAGGGTTGCAAAGAGTCAGACATGACTCAGCAACAACCACCAAGTGTATAAGGCATGAAAAGGTTTGAAGAGAATGAGTTACACAGTCCCATCCAAGTTTTGAGTGTCACTTGTATGATGGGTGGACTAGAAAGGGGCTGAGTTACTTATAGGAAGGTAATTGTCATGAAGCCATCATTTTTTATATGATGTGAGTCCTTTTGTATGGAAAGCTGGCCTCCCTTCTCCTGTAGAAGCGAGAAGACAAAGGATAGAGGAATACAAGGTGTTCAAGTGAAGGAGAGAGGGTGGAGGAAGGGGTGATGGCAGTGTCAGGGGAAGCCCATAGAAGTGAATGGCAGGGTTGCCTCAGCCTACAGAGGAAGCGACCTGGTGCCCTCCCTCTGCGGCTTCCTCCATCAAGCAGCATCCTTCACTCTGTGGTAATAACACAGGGAAGTGGGGTGGCCAGCACGTTAGCCAGGGCTCGGCTCCCCATGGGCAATCGAGATCCAAGGCCAGGCTGACGTAAGCAGAGGTAATTAAGGTGTACTTTGAGAGGTAAGGCAAGATTCCCTACCTCAGCCTCCAAAATTTCCCCTACTACCTTTTACAGTTCCTACAGCTCTATTACAACTTTAGAATACCAGAGTTGGGAGGCACTGTGATGTCATCTGAGCTAAACCCCTCTTTTGCATGGGAGGGAAAATGAAGGCTATGAGGGAGGTGCAGCTTTCCCCAAACCATGTATTTCATGGTAGAGCCAGCCCTTCTGTTTGTCACATCAGCGTTCTCATTGCCACAGCCAACTGCCTTCCAAAAACTGTTTTCCACTAAGGAAGCACCTTTATGGAAGAGAAGCCAGAAGGCAGCAAGAGATGGAGGGAGGGGGCATTGGGGTGGATGGAAGAGGGGAGGGGTGGGGAGGGTGATGGGTTTGTTGATGAGGGGAGAGAAGGGTTGACAGGTGAAGTTGGAGGGGGCCATCAGAGATCACCCTGCCCAAGGGTTTGCCTGGACCTGGTGGTGGGTGAGCTTGAGTTCATTGATTTCCCTTTGGTTTTCCCACATTAGGGATGAATGTGACCCAGCCTCCAGTGGTGCTGGCTAGCAGCCGGGGTGTTGCCAGCTTCACATGTGAATATGAGTCTTCAGGCAAAGCTGATGAGGTCCGGGTGACAGTGCTGCGGAAGGCAGGCAGCCAGGTGACCGAAGTCTGTGCTGGGACCTACATGGTGGAGGATGAGCTAACCTTCCTGGATGATTCCAGTTGCATTGGCACCTCCAGAGGAAACAAAGTGAACCTCACCATCCAAGGGCTGAGGGCCATGGACACTGGGCTCTATGTCTGCAAAGTGGAGCTTATGTACCCGCCGCCCTACTACATGGGCGAGGGCAATGGAACCCAGATTTATGTCATTGGTGAGCATCACTGACCGACACTTTTTGCACTGCTGTCTCTTCTTTGCCATGCAAACAAATTGGCACCTTGATTTTGGGTCGTTCATGTTTAGGATTGTGGGAATTCTCGTTAAGAGTTTTCTGGCACAGACATAAAGAACAAATGTATGGACACCAAGAGGGGAAAGAGGCGGGTGGTAGGATGAATTGGGAGATTGAGATCGACATATATACTCTGTGGATATTATGTATAAAATAGATAACTAATGAGAACCTACTGTAGAGCTTGGGGAACTCCACTCAGTGCTCTGTGGTGACCAAAATGGGAAGGAAATTAAAAAAAAGGGGGTGGGGGATATATGTATATATATAGCTGATTCACTTTGCTCTACAGTTGAAACTAGCACAACATTGGAAAGCAACTCTACTCCAACAAAAATTAACGAAATAAAGACTTCTCTGGCATAACATGTGGTAGTCCTGCTTAGTATGGATGGTGAGACAACAGCATTTTGACTCTAAGATGAGTTGAGGAAGGTATTTTTCCTCCCAGCAGGTAGGGGCGCTCATTCTGGAGTGATGCCCAGCATGAAATTTGGCCTTGGCCTTTGATCTGAAACTCCTAGTCAAGTAGCCCCAAGAGACAGACTTAGCTGGGGGCCAGCGATTCTATTTAGGGGTGGACATCAAGGTTTGGCAGCTTGAACTTTTTCCGTTTCTCACCAGTCGGGGGAGTAAGGCCCTAGAATTTAGAAAGCATCTCAGGGAAGCTCTACTTTCTTCTCTATTGCAGATCCAGAACCATGCCCGGATTCTGATTTTCTCCTCTGGATCCTGGCAGCAGTTAGTTCAGGGTTGTTTTTCTACAGCTTCCTCATCACAGCTGTTTCTTTGAGCAAAATGGTGAGTGCAATGCGCGCAACGCACTGTTCTTGGTCAGGATGCCTTTAGTGATGATAAATGACCAAGTGATGCCGTTGAGTCGAGTTCTCTTGAGATTAAGCAATAAGTGAAGAAGAGCAAGGACAGTGGTAAAGAACACACTAGAACCCTTGGCATTGGCCTTTGAGGTTTCAGGATGACTAATAGTTTAGATGAGTGTGTTTGACATTGAATGTTTGTGTGCTTTTGCACTAGGTTTCAGTTTGAGTAACTGTGTGAATAACATGGCGCAGCTGTTTTGCTCTTTATCTCCATGACAATTGTACTTGAGTTATCATAACCCTGAAACCCGAAACGAGGTTGGGCAAAATGCTGCTGGAGAAGATCACCTGGGTGGTTAGTGTCCCTCACTTCACCTGGAAGCCACCTCTCTGTGCCCCATTACTTGAGCCTTCCTTGTCTAAGCTGTAGGTGTCCATGTAACCCCTGCCCAGGGCTCCCTGTTACCCAGTCTGCTTGACTGGCAAGTCTTACCCTCCTTTCCAGCACAGTAAAAGAGAACCCAGTTTTTATTTACTGCAGTTGTAGAAGAGACAGAGGTCTGGAGTCAGTGCTCCCGTCACAGTTTCTCTCTGACAGTCACTTTCAGCCTCCTTTGCCTATGGCTGGCTTTGCCATCACAAACCTTCCTCTCTCCTCCCTCTTTCCCTCCCTCACCTCCACATTCTATTCCCAGATGCTCTACTCCGTGGCAGTAGCTTCTTTCTACCTCATTTGCTACAAACTGCCACGCAGACTAGTACATTAGACCTCGGTTTACTGAGGTGATAAAAACTGGAAATCAGTGTGGACAGAGAAAAAACGAACCAAAAGTATATGAGGAGTAGAGATGAGGACTACAGCTCTCAAAGAGAATAACTGAAGTTTATTATCTTAGCAAGCTCATCCCCTGACACACAAGATCCAGTCAGTTATCATAGGCGTTTTGGAAGTTCTTTCTAAAGCTGTTTCAGAGTTCCTTCCTCCTGTCTCCCTGTCAGGGAAAATGGTTTCTATTTTATGTCAATAGCACAGGGGATTTTTTTTACACAAAATGAATTTTAATAGCTGAATCAAGAAAATCTCCTGAGGCTTATAATTTTGCATGTTGTGAACATCCATTTTTCAGTGGGGTAGGGACCCAATATTTGTTGATTCCTATTACAGTTAGAAGTGGCTTCTGTATTCCTCAGTACTAATGATTGTTTCTTTTTATGTTTGGCAGCTAAAGAAAAGAAGCCCTCTTACTACAGGGGTCTATGTGAAAATGCCCCCAACAGAGCCAGAATGTGAAAAGCAATTTCAGCCTTATTTTATTCCCATCAATTGAGAGACCATACTGAAGAGAAAGGACTATTTTCTAATTTCTAAGAGCTGAGGCAATTCTAACTTTTTGCTATCCAGCTATTTTTGTTTGTCTGTGTTTTGGGGGGGATTCATCTCTGACATAAAGCAGGATGCAGAACCCCAGTTCAGCGTACTACAATTTAAAGGAAAGGAGCAGAAGAACAGAGCCAGGCTGGCTCTGTCACATCTGGTCCAGTTACAGTAGAAGCGTCACGTGAGAGCGTGTTGGGGAAGCAGCATTACCACGCAGGGTCAGGGACAAAAGTTAGGGAATGTACCGTCCCAAGAAAGCAATGAAAGAAGGAGGGGAGAGGATGGTATTGTATACATCTTGTACTTACCCGTGGGAAGTTTCTAGCTGAAATGTCTTTAAGTAAAATACTTATGCTGTGTTATTTTTCTTAACAAATATATAATTATGTGAAGACTTTAAAAATACTCACATGGCTATATTTTAGTCAGTGATTCCAAAGGTTGTATTGTAACAATATGTATTTTTTTATTTGATAGTATTGTGCATGGGGACCACATGTGCTTTTGCATATTTGCTGATTGTCTGAATAGAAACACTATATGGCAGTGTCTTCCCATCATGGGTTCAGGGGAAGTTTTATGGTGGAGACTCAGGACACTAATACACTGGGTAGAGTACAAGGTCATGTGCCAACTGGCTTGGAAATCAGATAAGGTCATAGCTGATCCTTGCAGACATGTGGGCTGCATTGGTGGTGACATGTGCTTTGGGCTTTTATGCCAGCTCCTTTCCCTTCCTTTAACAAGGAAGTCAAAACAGGTGGTATCTGAGTTAATTTGATGGAATATCATCGTCGTGGAGAAATCGGCTCATTTCAGGAGTCTTGTGGGTATGAACCTCAAGGAAGCTCCAATTCCACTGGGCGCCAATTCCTTGCACATGGTTAATGCCACAGACAGGAAAAAGCAGCAAATGGCAAAACAGGGTGCAAAGGTCTCTGAAAACTAACACTGTTGGTGTTTTTTAACTTGATATTTTCCATGAAAATGCAACAACATGTATAATATTTTTAATTAAATAAAAATCTGTGGTGGTCGTTTTCCAGAGTTGTTTTTAACCTTCCGTAGATGTGAGTATTGTGTTTATTTTTGATTGATTCATTCAGCACTTGGTTGACTCTTCAATATTAGGAAGAGCGGGAACAAATTTAAAAAAAACCCAAAGGGCAAATCATGCTTCATGGATCAGCTGTCCACCAACTCTTTACCTGCAAGCCCCTCTTGGAAGGAATTCATCTTTTGTCTTTTTGATTTCTTCCTCTGTTTGGGATACGAAGCAGCTACCACACACAGCTCCAGCAGCCTTAATAAATCACACAGCGTTCTCTTTAGCACAGGTTTCTCACCTCCTCTTTCTTACCCAGGCCTTTCTCAACTCTACTGAAACACAGATTACAGTTGCCATGGCAACTCCATTGTCATCAACCCTGCAGCCATTTCGCTCTGCTTCTGCGGTAAATGATCTTTCCCTTGTGGCTTCCAGATGGACTCGTTCACAAATGTGAGGAACACAGCCCTTCTGTGATTGTTGGTTAACCAGTATGTTGCCTCAGCCTGCTTGGTTTCCACTTACGTTTTCTCATTCTTGACCTCCACATCCTGTTGTTGCTTTCTGCAATGACTCTCAAAGTGGCCAGGGACCACCTATAATTGAATCAACTGGGTCACTTACAAAAAATGCTGATTCAAGTGCTTAGCCTCAGATGTACTGAATCAGAATCTTCAGGCTGTGGGACCAGGAGTTTGCTCTCCCAACAAACCCCCCAGTGCGTCTCAGATCCATCACGTTTTGAGGACTGCTGTTTAGGCAGCTCTCTCGCTCGCTCGCTCGCTCACTATTTACGTGCTTTGTTGCCGAGTCATGTCCGACTCTGCGATCCCATGAGCTGTGCCCGTCCAGGCTCCTCTTGCTCACTATGTGCTCTTTTTTCCCAAGCAAGTGTAGCAAACAAATGAGAAAGCACATAGTGAGCGTTTCAGAAAGATTTGCTAAATAAAAAGGAATAGGTCTTCCAAATATGGTAATAACACCTAGAGTAAGCTCCCAGGGCTTCTCCGGCAGCTCAGTTGGTAAAGAATCCACCTATAATGCAGGAAATAGGGGTTCTATCCCCGGGTCAGGAAGATCCCTTGGAGAAGGGCATGGCAACCCACTCCAGTATTCTTGCCTGGAGACACCCATGGGCTGAGAAGCCTGGCAGTTACAGTGCATAGGCTGGCAGAGTTGGACACGACTGAATTGACCGGGCACAGCACACACAGAGTAAGCTCCTGCTTTGTAGAAGGCTGTTCCTTTTTATTTCTTGGTCTTTGGTTGGAAGCCATGAAGAAACACATCGTTTAGGAATGCCAGTGAATAGTTTATTACCATTTTTGTTCCTCCAAGTCTTTAGAGAGATCATTTTTCTCCATAGTTGACAGAAGATCTAAACGACAGGGAGGGTCTTACAGGGATGTCTCAGGCATTTTTCAGACATAAACCTAATATCTTCTTTACACAAGAATATCCTAATATCTCCTCTACTATTATCTGAAATTCCACTATTGAGCTAAGAATTGCTTTCTTCACTCAGTCTCAGTTTTGAAGAGATAAAATACTCTTTAACTCAAAAAAGTTTCTCCTATGACAGAGGAAATGGGCAAGAGAAGGATCAAGGTCCTGGGGAAGCCCAAAGACTCCACTCATCCCAGTGAGACTCGGTCTACCATGGAGGGAGAGCCTGGGCACCATGCCCCTCCTCCTGGAACCACTAGTCTCAGGTAGGAATCTGGAGATGAGGGGAACAGGAAACAGCTACCAGGGGTTGCCTGGGCCAACCCCAACTCTTACCAGTCCCTAGCACATACATCTTCTCATCTCCCTTCTTCCAACATGGTACTCTCATTTCTGCCATTTCCCATTTCTCTGTTGCTCACCCCTAAATATCTCTATCCCTCATTTTTGCATCTATAAAGAGTCATCTCAGATTCTGCTCCCTCCATCAGATGTGCTGACACTTCAAACATACATGAATGTTTTCCCTTTGTTTCGTAGCTACACTCAGTTTCATCTCTAATCATTTCAAATGTGAATGTCTTTAGCCTGGGTGGGAACTTCTCCAAAATAGGCATCATCACAGCCTTAAGCACACAGTAGATGCTCAAATAAATATACTGGAGAGTTGAGGACATCTGGGATGATGGGAGGGACATGTCTTCTATGTGGAACCTGGCTGTGCTTCTGAAGGTGGCTTCAGCATAATCTGTTTCCTTTTTGACCAACAGAATTATGTGTAGGTCAATCTAATAATATTTCCCAGTTTAAACCTTTAAGGCTCTGGAATGTGAGCTCCTGCTGGCTTCTCTGCCCCACACATTCTACTTTTATCTCAATCTAATCATCCAGTGTTTTTTGGTGTGTGTGGGGTGGTGGGGAAAATGAATTCTCAATTTTAGTCTCTATTTTTTGAACAGTGGGTTGCTGCTAAAATTGACTATATTTTTATACAGAGTCTGAACCCTCTTTTGTATCCACAGTTAATACACATTTAATTTACTTGGGATCCAAATTTGCAAAATTGCAGAGTACATCATGTAAAATGCTGGGCTGGATGAAGTACAAGCTGGAATCAAGATTGCTGGGAGAAATATCAACAGCCTTAGATATGCAGATGATACCACTCTAACATCAGAAATTGAAGGGAAACTAAAAGCTTCCTGATGAGGGTAAAAGGGGAGAGTGGAAAAGCTGTTTAAACTCAACATTCAAAATGAGAAAATCATGGCATCTGGTCCCATCACTTTGTGGCAAACAGAAGAGGAAAAAGTGGAAGTAGTGACAGATTTTATTTTCTTGGGATCCAAAATCACTGCAGACAGTAACTGAAGCCATGAAATTAAAAGATGCTGCTCCTTGGAAGGAAAGCTATGACAAACCTAGGAGGCATATTAAAAACCAGGGATGTCACTTTGCTGACAAAGGTCCATATAGTCAAAGCTATGGTTTTTCCAGCAGTCATGTATGGATGTGAGAGTTGGACCGTAAAGGCTGAACACTGAAGAATTGATGCTTTTGAATCGTGGTGCTGGATAAGACTCTTGAGAGTCTTTTGGACTGCAAGGAGATCAAAGCAGTCAATCCTAAAGGAAATGAATCCTGAATATTCACTGGAAGGACTGATGCTGAAGCTGAAGCTCCAATGCTTTCACCACTTGATGCAAAGAGCTGACTCTTTGGAAAAGACCCTGATTCTGGGAACGATTGAAGGCAAAGGAGAAGGGAGTGACAGACAATGAGATGGTTAGATAGTATCACCGACTCAATGAACATGCATGTGAGCAAACTCCGGGAGATAGTGGAGGACAGAGGAGCCTGCTGGGCTACAGTCCGTGGGGTCAAAAAGTGGGACACAACCTAGTGACTGAAGAACTAACTTGCAAATTGTTGATGTCACTGTGCTGTTAATTGGAGAAAAGCCAATTAGAAAGGTGGAGAATTTATGCATTTAAGTTATTGTCTGGGAGAGGTCTCAAAGGTAAGGAGAACTTGGTTTTCTCAGGAAAGCTACTCTGTTGTTTGACTTCTCTTTTGCACCTGGTTAGAGCCATGACTCGGGTGCTATAGAGGCCTTGTTCTGTTGTACACTTTTGTTTCCCTCAGCACAGGTCAGTTTTCTTTGTTCAGACTCGAAGGATGACACGACCTAATGGTGGAGAGGGAGGAAACGTTCCTTCCTTCCTCGCTTGCGTGTCCGTGTCTACAGCCTGGGGTAGGAATTTGTAAGTAGGTTTGCCAGATTCAGCCAAAAGAAAAAAAAAAAACAAAACAAACAACAAAAAACCTCAAAACCCAAAAACAGGATGCCCTGTGTTTGATCTGACAACCCTATCAGCAGGAAACTTTGTACCTTAATGTGGTGTGAATAAAAAGTGTTTTGCTGACCCCTCCACAGGAGTTTGTGGGCAGGAAGAGCCTGAGACCATGATTGCTGTTTCGGAACTGACACGATCTCCTGTTCTCACTCCCGGGCACATGTCAGATGATGCTCAGTTTCGCTGGAGGCTAACGGGTCCTGCAAAGGGGGCCGTTCTTTATCTTCTGAAGTTTTTTCTTAGAGGCCACCTCCATTTGTTCTGTGTGGTGTGGAGTCTGACGTTCAGACCCTTCTTGGAAATCTTTGCTTTTGTGGTGGACTTGTTTACATCTGTTCTTACATTGATTGTGCACAATAATTAACTGAAATGTTTGGGGGAAATGTAGATCAAGGGGCCACAGACCCAGAGCTTCTCATTTATAAGGTCTGAGGCGGCGTCTGGGGGGTTTTCATTCTTCAGTGGGTCTTTGTGATCTTATTTTCAGATGCTCTGGTCTAAGTCAGCATCCTACCATCACAGATGGTTAGGACTTAGAGAAGGGACCTTGGAAATTCTTTTCACATTTTAGAAGAAAATTAGGGCTTCCTAAGTGGCTTAGTAGTAAAGAATCCACCTGCCAATGCAAGAGACGAAAGAGATGCTGGAGACATATGTTTGATCCCTGAGTCAGGAATATTCCCTGGAGGAGGACATGGCAACCTGCTCTAGTATTCTTGCCTGGAAAAATCCATAGACAGAGGGGCCTGCTGGGCTTCAGTCCACAGGACTAAAGCAACTGAGCATGCATTGGAAGAAAGTTAGACTCAGAGACATTAGGAAATTTGGCCAAGGTCACAGTCTGAGAAGACAGGTCTATAGATTTTCACATCAGGGCTCTGCTGTGGGTGACACTTTGAACCTTTCTGCCCAGGAACTGTCCTTTTTAGGTTGCTTTAGTAATGTCATTGCCACCACCCCAGACTGTTTCCAGAAAACCTGTTTTTCCTCTCACCTCCACCCCAGCTGCTCTTCTGAGCCTCAGTGTGATCATTATCACCCTTTCCTGCCTGCTGTTGGCTCCATCTTTTCTTGCTCTCCCTTAAGCTTCCAGGGCCCTAGCAAGAGGGTCTTGGGTGATCCTCAGCAATCCAGCAGATGGATGCAACAGAAGAGAAAAGGCCAAACAACTGTTGCCAACAGTGTTCCAGAAAGTCTCCAAGGCTCTGAGAAAGCTTCTCAATTCTGCTGGAAGTCATGGAACCACCCAGTGAAATGAAATGTGCTTTTTTTTTTTTAATCACATGCCATCAGGTTACCATGACAACCAACTGTGATTTAAAAACATGATCTTAGTCACCCAAGGTGATATTGTCTTTTTGAACAAAAAGAGGAGGATCGCTCTGGGAAAAACTGTAAGGAATATATTTCAGGAGGCAACTTCAAGTTTTAGAAAGCAGCACAAATGATGTTTCATGAACTATACTTTTATGAGGATGTTGCCTTTTTTCTTTTGGCTTCATCTTGACATCATTTTAGTCCATGTGGCAGTCATCCCACTATTGCCTTATTGGGTTGTCCAAAGAGATTTTTCTGTAACATCATATGGAAAAACCAGAGCAAACTTTTTGGCCAACCCAATATTTTATTCAATGGGTTGAAAATGAGCCTTGCTTTCCTTCCTTGTAGTTAACTTGCAACTCTAACAGTCTGTAGTCTCCTGTGAGCATCTGTTCTGTCCTGGAACATCAAAGTTATCTTTAGCCATGACTTTAAGGACAGAAAGATTGGATCTGTGAATGAAGACTAATGTTCTCTAGTTGCTTTCCTGTTGAGGAAGTCGCCATACTGGATGCAGTTCATGAGCTCCTTACTTGGAATGAAGAGGGGAAAGAAACCAATTTGTGAAGTGGTCAACACTGCAGAGGTACAAATTAGCTGAAGTCATTCTCACAAGATCCCTGCAGAAGAGATACTGACATCAGCCATATTTTACAGATGAGGAAACTGAGGTTTCAGGGGGATTTATTTATTGCCCAATACCACGCAGCTCATAAGAGGTAGAGTCAGGATTAGAACCACTGTTGAATTCCAAAGTCCACTCTCTTTTCAAATGATCATATCTGAATTCTGAGGGTCTACCTGAAAAAGGAAAAGGGAAAATGGAAAGTGAGTGGAGATCGAAGTGCTAGAGAAGCAAAGTGTGTTTCTGAGGGTTACACATGGGTTGTGGAATAAGCAAATATTCTTACTTTGAATAACTGTTTCAAAACAATTGTTTTAAGAGGCTTTTGGAAGGTGCGATGAGACTAGCTCCAACAGCTGAGAATTGTCCCTAGAGAGCAAAGAAAACAGGAAGTTGAAGACATTTAAACATAGACTATGTGTTTGATACACAGTTTAAGCAGTATCTGCTTTCCCAGTCACTGGAGCTGAAGTCCATGCAGCAACCTTGCTGGCTGTAATGAGGTATTAGAACTTGTCACTCAGAGATGGGCAAATGGAAAGCATTAATACAGCCCAGTGAGAGGATATAATTTTCACATAACCATAGCATGCTCCCTCTATACATGGGGTCAAACCCCATTCAAAACAGGCTGGAGGTAAAAGAAAGTAATGACTGTTGGAAGTCAGTGTGAGTGACCTTGCAAGTATATCTGTGACCCCTGGAATGGGGTTTCTAAAGTTTCTAAAAGGATAATAATCAGCTTGGAATAGAAGGTGAGCTTGGGAGATGAGGGTAAAGAGAAGGGAGAGCCTCTAAGCTGGGGTTGCGGGGTGCTGGAAAATAGCAATGAGTCTCTTTGAAGAGAAAAAAAAAGTGAAGCAAAAGACTGAAGCCTGAAGTTCCCCCCACCCCAAATGGCAAATGAAGTAGACCAGCACTCTGTGAAAAAAAAAAATGATCAAGCAAGACCCAATGCCACAGGCCACATAGAAGACTGAGAGAAGTCCAGGTGAGAAGTGGGGGCCCATCCATCTGAGACTGCGATGGAGATAGCCATAAAGAAGTACGTCTACCAGAAGTCAAAGTGTGGGACCAACTGGGGCTAAAGTAAGAAAAACCAACCTACTCTGCCGGAATGTACATGAAAGGTAATGGCTCCATTCTGGATGGATGGTGTTGGTGTGTGTGTGGTATGGGGGAAGGCACCGTGCAGGGCTGAGAGCTGATGATGGGGGAGCATTATGAAAGAACTGTTGAATGGAGAACCTTAAGCCTGTGCGAAGCTCGGCAGTGTGCACTGTGCACTGTGCTTGTGCCCATCTGAGTGTTCGTGGTGTTTGTCATTTGTGCTTGAGCAGATCATTCAAGGATGAGATAGCTGGAAGGCATCACTGACTCAGTGGATATGAGTTTGAGTAAACTCTGGGAGTTGGTGATGGTCAGGGAGGCCTGGCGTCCTGCAGTCCATGGGGTCGCAAAGAGTCAGACACAACTGAGCGACTGAACTGAACTGAACTGAGATGATTCAAGAAGGACATGAAAACTGTGTTCAAGATATGGAGGGCTGCCAGATGAAAGAGGAACTAGATTTGCTCCGGGGGCTTCCTGGAGCACCAGCCTGAGTGTTCCAGGGAGCACACGATAGGAAGGAGGGTTGGAACAGTTTTCCTTCCTACATGTAGATGTGGATTTGGAGCCAGGGAGAATGCATCACTGTGCGTTACACTCCAGATTGGTTTGGGGCAGGCCTGCTGGATCCTCATCAACATCAGCTGGTGGGGAAGGAAAAGAAGCAAGCGATTGGGTGGGATAGAGGCTGGGAAAGGGACCTGATTGAAGGACTGGCTCCTTCTGGGTGGGCAGCACTCCTGTGGGCTACATTGGAGACTTGTGATGGGTTCAGGCTCCATTCAGGTGGGCAGCATGGTCTAATGTGGCAGGTGGGCACCATAGCAGGAAATGAAATGGTAAGAAATACCCCAAACTAGATGGCCATTGGTGTACTGGTGGGTCAGCTGGTAGGACTCCCACAGATCTTTGAGGATACAGAGAATAGTACGTCCCACTTACAGGGAGGCTAGGAAGGTTGTCCGTGAGAACTGGCCGTCTGGACAAGGAACTGAGGCCACAGACCAGTTCACTCCCTAAACTGGGGAAGAATACATTCTCCTGGAGAGCTTGCCTGGAGATATTGCCATACACTGGGTCTGAGATTGACCACAAGGCCACTGAAAATCCTGGACAGAACCATAGAACATTTTTCAACACAGGTCTCTATGAATCAAAGAGTTATCACAGATAGTATTCAAGATGTCATTGATAACCCCAGGAAAGTAGTCACTTCCTTTCTTTCCCAAGCCCCAGCTCAAATGTCCCTTCCTCTGTAAACCTTCCTAAACCCTCACACGTGGCTACTCCACTGCCCTTGGTCCTTCTTTACCTCTCTGCTGTGTCAAAGTTTGTTGACAGCTTAGTACCTTCTCTAGAGATAACTCATTGCAGGAAAATGGGGAGTCCTTCTTGAATTTGTCACTCCAGCCACTAGATGGGAAGATATTATTCTACTTTTGTTAAATAACTTGCACACAGTCTCATCATGGGACCATCTACACAGAGACAGATCTGGGTTCAAGCTGGCCTGATATCAGACTCTGTGTTCTTCTCTTAAACTCTGCACTCAGTGATGAGCCCCTCAGCTGTTGGCCCGGGTTCAGCTAAGAGGAGGATAAGGCTGAACTTGTTAGCACTGACAGATGTATAAGGAATTTTATGGCTGCTCATGGAATCCTAGGCTCCACTCTCAGAAACTTTCCTTTTCTGTGGTGTTTTATACACACTGGGATCAAGCTAGTCTGGGTGAATCTGACTTTTAACAACTGTGCTAACATTTTTGCCTTCATCAGTCACAGCTGAACTGTTGCTGTCTAACTTGGCTGCCTAATGTACAAATTTTTTTTTTCAAATCAGATGTCACTATGCCTAGTGAAACAGAGAGAATTATTTTATAATCTTACTCTCCGGAAACCAAATCGTTGATGGAAATTTTTAATAAAGAATGTGGTAGAAACACAAATTTAACTCACGAATTGAAAACATGTGGCAAAATCTTTATCCACTAGACTCTACAATATTCTGCGACCATCTGTGGAAATTTATAGGTATTAAATTAGATACAGGCTGGTTTTTCTGTTTGCAGAACATAACAGAAACCTAATTGGAAAATCACATAGCAATAACATAAAACCAAATGTGATGTCTAGTCCCTTCAAGATCAAAATACGTGTGCAAATGAAAAGAAAATTACATGCTTTGTCCTTGAACAAAAAGACCTCAGTTAATATTCTTATTAAATACTTCACGTGTCTAAGAGATGGTTAAGAAAGCAAATGTAGCATTTTCTTTGAGCCTAAATTATATTCAAAACTGGCGATAATAGAGACTAATGTGTGATGGACAAAGTTAGTCTTACTTTGCTTATATTCCACTGTTTAAATGTTTTCTTGCGTATATTTATAAGCCTGTGTTCAGTTCTTTAAAAATACTGGTCACTTTCCCACAGAATCAAGAAAATGAATGCAGAAGAATTGCTCCATTTGACGAAAAGCATATCAGCATTTCCTGGCCTGAGGGCAGGAGGCTGGCCAAGGCGAGACCCTAAGTTCCTGTGGAGGGAAGTACTAGATTTATCCTTTGAAACCCTGTCTCCAAGGAAACACCTATGGATCCCTGAAAGTGAATTGTCAATAACAAAGGGATGGGGAAATCCCTGTTTGGAGCCAGGCAACCTGGTTCTGCTCTTGGCTCCACCCCAGCAAGTTTGCAGTCTCCTGAAGCCATTTCTGTGTTGCACACCTTTTAAGAGCCACTCTGGTCTGTTTATGGCTCCAGCCCCGCTGAACTCTCATTCCTGAACTCCTCCTTACACTGTCTTGTACTGATATAATTTGTTATTGTTTAATGCTCATAACTAAGTACCCATGCATTAATATTGTGTGCTAAGTTGCTTCAGTCATGTCTGACTCTGTGAGACCCTATAAAGTCTAGCCTGCCAGGCTCCTTTGTCCATAGAATTCTCCAGCAAGAATACTGGAGTGGGTTGCTGTATCCTCCTCCAGGGAATCTTCTAACCTAGGGATCAAACCTGTTTCTCTTGCATCTCCTGCATTGGCAGGCGGGTTCTTTACCACTAGTGCCACCTGGGAAGCCCATTAATATTACTGGGACCCCAAATACATAATGAATTCCCTAAGGGACTTCTCCTTCGTGGAGGCAGAGGGGAGTAATAGTTACAGCATGACCTCTGCTGCAGGGGGCTGGGACTAATTCTACTCCATACTCTATGCTTCTGTTTCCTCCTCTGATGGGCGAGGTTGCAAATTGAATGAGTTGGTGTTTATAAAGTGCTCAGCATGGGCCTGGCAGGGACTGAACACTATGTCATGTAGTAATTCACACAGTAACTATATTACTAAAACATAGTTTAGTAGTTACTAAATAGTTACTAAATATAGTAACTATATTACTAAAATACTTGTGTTATTTCTTCATGACTGTTTATAGTACTTGGCCCAGGGCCTGGCACAGGTTAGGTCTACATTTTTCCTGTTTGCCTTCCTTTCCTTCACTTTTCCTTCATTTCCTCTTCACCAAATATTTGCTAAGCAAATAGGGCCTTTGAAATAAGACTGTGTGTGTGCATGCTAAGTTGCTTCAGTTGGGTCTGACTGTTTGGGACCCTATGGACTGTAGCCCTCCAGGCTTCTCTGTCTGTGGGAGTCTCCAGGCAAGAATACTGGAGTGGGTTGCCATACCTCCAGGGGATCTTCCCAACCCAGGGATCGAACCCGTATCTCTTATGTCTCCTGAATTGGCAGGTGGGTTCTTAATTACTAGCCACCTGGGAAGCCCTGAAATAAGACTGATGATGGTTAAAATGGAGATGTGTATTAAGATGTGTATTAAAGCTGGGTGATTGAATTCACTGTAAGAAAGAAAGTAAGAGAGAAAGAAAGAAAGTGAAGTTGCTCAGTTGTGTCCGTCTCTTTGCGACCCCATGGACTGTAGCCTACCAGGCTTCTCCATCCATGAGATTTTCCAGGCAAGGGTACCAGAGTGGATTGCCATTTCCTTCTCCAAGGCATCATCCCAATCCAGGAATCGAACCCAGGTCTCCTGATTGCAGGCAGACGCTTTCCCCTCTGAGCCACCAGGGAAGCTCACTGTATCTAGTTATTCTCCTCCCAGTCTGCTGTCCTGGCCCTGCTGCTCTGCTCTCTGTGGGAAAAGCTGGCCTGAATGAACCACACGTCTGCCTTCCTTGGTCTCTGGCAATCATGGTGGATGGAAAACACCAGACTGACATGGGTCGGGGAGTCAGTGATCAGGGTATTTTCTCCAATCATCACTGATTTGACACAGCATCCAGGATGGTAGTCGTGTTCTTCCCTGACTATATCCCTGGTTGAGGGCTTTTTCTCATTTTCAGCCCCACTGAGCTCTGCTCACTATATCTTCCACTTCTCCTTAAACTCCTTAAACTCTAGGGAAAGCAAAGAATTTCTGCAGTGGCTGGTTGCTGGGGGTCTCAGCACCTACTGTTTACTCTTAACACTGTAAAAAGTCCCTTTATTCAAGTTTCTTCAGTTGAACCATCTGAGATGAACTCTGTTTTGTGCTGAATGTAAATCATACATTCTTGAAAATGTCCTCTATGCCCCTGGGTCCCCATTGCCTTCTCTATAGCAGAAGAGGAGTGATCAGACTCGCTATATCCAAGATTTCTTCTAGGTCTGAAAGCCTGCAGAACTTTCATTAGAGTTCAGAGCAACCCTAAGAAGCTGTAGAGATTTTCAGATATTATCAAAATGAATTTCAATTAAGAACAGTTGTAGAGGGCTGTGCTTGGGGAAGAAAAACAAAACTATAGAAATTTCAGGTGATAAATGCCTAGCTGTGTGCAAGTATATTAGTGCAAAAAAAAAAAAATAAGTCAGGGATGAGTAAGCTGTGCTGATCCTGCTCAAACTGAGTAAATCTGGGGGATAAACACAGAGTGTGGTTTGCAGGAAGTATTACTACCAAGCCATCTCTCCCCTGGAGTTGCTTGTCACTGCATATACTAGTCCAGGGTGTTAGGATTTGATTTGGCTGAGTAACTTAGAAGTGGGGAACTTAAGAGAAAAGAAACACAACATTAGATTGAAAATGGAAAATGACTTCTACTAAGATCAATTTCTTCTCTCCGTCCTCCCTTCCTCCCTTTGTTAAGAGCCTGGAGCTAGAATCAAGGAGCAGTCCTCATTGGTAGGAAGGGACATCTCATGTCCCTGTGTCTTGGAAATGAACAGGGACTTGAGGTGTTGAATAAGTTGAATCTTGGCCAGTTATGAGTGTGATCCTGGACATAAAATACAGTGGATAGGTATTGGTATGTTGTCATTGATGGTGTCAGGGTCTGGAAAATGTATTCTTTTCCCTCTTCCCATTTTTTCCACTTTAGTGGCTTGGACACTGAGCAGTGATTGGTACAGAGTAGGTTTTCAGTAGACATGCTGAGTAGAATGAATGCCTGATTGAATATGAAAAAGGGGCTATGGTCACTGTTGAATGAAATTAAGAACAACATAAGGAGAAACCTCGAAGGCTTGTAGGGCCTTTACTTACCGGATATAGACCTGCAAACTACTCCCCAGGAAATGATACAAGATAAGTTGTAATCTGGAATTCTGCACATTTTCAGAACAAATCTCAAGCATAAGACTCCATTAATGGAGTTCCTTTAGTGGCTGGAAGCAGACCTAGGTTGTGGTCAATGTCAGAGAAGGACTTGGTAGCAGGTATAAATTCACATGCCTCCTTGGTGGATGATTTGTGAAAGAGTGTGTCACCCAGAGAAGGACCACCTAGGACTGTATCCCTAAGTTTCCCAAACATTAGTTTCAAAGCAGAATATTGAGTCATTTTAGTTAGAAGAGGACCTTTCAAATAGATCTGTTCCACATTTTGATGTTAAACTCTTTTCATTTCTTTTGGGTGGTAAAGGCCTCGGTGTAGTGCTTATTTCTAAAGCATGTCTTTTCAAATTGTTAGTTTGGTCTCCAAGTTGGTTCGCAAGGAGAAATTGGAAAGATGACAGAATCTCCAGAGGAAATACTGCTGGATTGTAAATAAAGACAACTAGCTCTGTGTCTCAGACCCATAGCTAATTAACTCCCCGTCTCACACAGCACACAACTTTTCTGGGCTTGAATTTTCTCAATACTTTTCATTTGAGGAACATGTTTCTGTTTTAAAAGCATTTTCATGTACATTGCTGAAATGTAAGTAGTCAAAGGAAATGGTAGTTCCTTTGATCATCCCCACTGCCCTAAGAAGTAGGCAGTGCCAAGCTGGTCATGGCTTGTAAACAAGAAGGTCAAGGTTCAGAATTGTTAATTAACATGGTTCAGAAACAAGGTCATATTACCCAAGATCTTATAGGATGTGTTTACTTGATCTATCATTTTCAGCTTTATTTTACTGTGGTACTGACTATGATGTATGTGATAAGGAACATAAATGTTAATATAGTTATTGTCCTATAAGTTTTAAAATGAGCAGATAAAATTTAATCAACATGGACTATGTTCCTAGTTCCTTCTTGCTAGAACACATTTATTGTTGAATGAAAAGAAAGTCATGTGATATTTTTAATAGATATTCTTCTCTTCTCCCTCCCCACCCTCCGCTAAACCTCAGAGCTTTGCTTTCTGGAAATAACTCAGTACATAAACCCCACAACAAATTAGACTTGAGACCACATGCTTGGAACAGTCAGAATGGGTTTGGTGAGGTGTGGTAATCAAGAGAGGAAAGGAGCACAATTCATTTCTGAATTGGTTATCAAATTCTTCTTGTAAGTGACACGATTGAAACTGCCAATTGGCTTTGTAAACTGCTGAGTCCATATTTCTACATTTGTGAAAGCTCAGCAAATGAACCCTTCTAAGCAAAGCAAGAGGGTTTTACCAGCAAGAAATGTGATGAGGTGTAGCACCCTGTGGCCAACCATTTCTCAAGAGACCTCTTTCTGTTTCAACTATTGAATTCCTTTATGATTGACAGACGGCGTCACTCTTTACTCAGATTTTCCTTCAGGTTATCTCTTTGGCCAATCTCATTATCTCACAATACTTTTCAAAGCAGTCACATTATTATTATGGAATCATTCAACCCTAGAGCTTGGAGGGACTCAAGAAGTCATAAAGGCTCTTCTCCCAAGAGCAAGCTTTCAGTTTTTGCATGTTTCATCCTTATCAAATGGACACCGTAGTCTTTGTTTTCATTTTTGTTGACATATTCCATCAGGAAGTCCTTTCTATACTGCCATTCAAAATCTTAGGCTCCCTGCATCACAAAATGGTGCCTTGAGTAATTTATTTTACTAAAAATTATGATACTAAAGATTCATTTTATTTGAGCTAGATGGGTTCTGGGGGCCATTTTTAGCATCATACAATAAGCAGAAGCATTTTCATGAGGGCCAAGGCATCCTGACAAGGCCTATTAATGTTTGAACAATAGGGATTAGAAGCTAATTTACTTAGATTCAATCTCAGGATAGTTTACTACCCTTTTGGCAACTACATCTTTCAGAAAGATGTTCTGAGGAGTAGGATGTGTTTAATATTTGGGTAGGGGGAAAAGAACATTAAGAAAAAGAGATATGCTTGATTTCTTTCTTCTAGGTGTTTTTCTTCCTTCCAGACATTTTAAGTCTGTTTCAAAGACACACTTATAATAACAACAGCTATAGCTAAATGAATAAACACATTGTCCATCTGAGAGAACACCATTCAGACCACTGGAAACAGAGCCAAGTTAAACAATAGGTGCACAGAAGCAGGAGAGTGGCGTTTTGCCACTTAATGAATTACAAGAAACAGATGTGAGTTTTTAAATAAGAACACATAGCCTGAACTTGGCCAGCTTTATCAAGAATTAGCAAAGGACTTCAGATTCACGGTTTAAAGAAAAGCCATTAATTCATGTGTGTATACCCATGCCTTTGATGATTTCATCATGTGATCTGATGGCTTTTCTCATTCAAAGACTCACTTATTATTGGAGATATTTAAGGCTTTTGCTGGGCTGGGGTTGAGAAAATGGGGAGTTTATTTAGCATCCATTTACTGTCATTGTATTATGCCATAACATTATTTCCTACACACAGAATTTACTAACCATTTTCTTAGAGTCTAGCAGAGTGGGAGATGATGTTCATTAGAAGAGGTTAATAATTATATGCTTCCTGAGGTCAAGTCTGTGCCTTAAATTTCTGCTGTATCTCCTATGCGGTGTTACTACAGCAAGAATGAATCATGCTTAATAAGAACACATTGCACAAACATATTCTTATTGGTAGCATCTCTTGCTTAAGAATCTTGCACAGAATATGATCCTGTATTTACACATAGCCAGTAAGTTAAAACAGGTTTGGGACTGGGAAGGATAGAGGCCTGAGACTTTGTGAGATGAAAGAAAGAATGGACATGTGGTCTGGTGGATGAGGACTATTGAGGGGAGTGAGCAGGAAGAGACCATTTGGTGACTGTGCCTATTTAAGAAGCCAAAATTAAGTAAGTGCTTTCAGCCCTATAGTAGTGTATCTAGTCCAAGTCCAGAGCTATAAGGTGAACTGCTGTCATTTCTGGATCAGGAAAGGCTGAGGGATAGGTTACACAAAAAGAATACTATTCAACATTTGTTGGAAATGAATTGGGCTGCCCATTGGCTGGAACCCTTGGAAGCCTATGAAAAGCTGGACTGGGAACCCATGGGGGGGGGGGGGTCCAGTCAATGTCTTGGCCACCATTTTTGAGTAGGAACAAGCTTGTTTTTGTAGCCACTCTGGAGCTGTGATATCTGCCCTAACTTTACAGATTTTCTATTTGTCCTAACAACTCCTTTTGACTGGGAATTATGGCCTCCTTGCTATAGAAATGTACTGCTGTCATAAGCCTTGGTAGTCTGTTTGGTCTCAGCCGTCGTACTAGGGAGATTAGCTGGTCAGTGTTGTTGACATTTAGCCGTGCTCTAAGATTCTGTGGGGTGGCTTCTCTTACAGAGCCACACTTGAAAATTCTTGTTCAGCCACTTTCTCCTTGATTATGCACATAATTGAAGAACCTTGAGCTGTCTCTGTCCAGCTGCAGGCTCAACATTCTCTCCCATTGTTGGTAGGTTGGCCGAAAGTACTTTCTCAGACCAAGAATGGAGGGATGGCTTCTGGGTCAATCAATGGGGCTAAGTTTAGATTTAAATGAGATGCCTCTGAGTATCGTATTGATTGTGTGATAAGGAAACTTTAAGTGAGGTGGGTAATCATAAAGGATGCCCTGTCCAAGGAATTTCAGGTAAAATGACTGTGGACTCAGCACTCTAAAGGGAAGACCCTAACAGAGAATATGTAATTAACCTGCAGGTTCTAGAATAATCATAACATATCCATTGAAAATGGTGTTTCTGTAACATTGATAAGTGATAACTTTGTGTATGTAATATTACCCTGAGGGGTAATAATCACAAATATTTGGTGCTGGCCATGTACTCTGTTTTAAACCCTTAAAACTGAATTATTTAGTTTTTCTTCCTGAGATGAGTTAGGAACTCTTATTATTATTACATTTATCTGTAAGATTAGAATTGGGGAGCAGACATCACACAGACAGTGAAGACGTGTGTGTCTGTATGGTAGTCAGGAAAAGAGGAGTATTTCAAGTGACCTAACTAAACTTGTGGAAGAGTATCTAGGGTAGTGTCTCGCTGATCGCTGAACACGGTGTAGGCAAGGCACAAGCAGGGAAGGTGGGAGAAAATGTGAGGAGCCGTAGCGACTGCAGACATGCTTCATTCCCAGGAGCTGGTACTGCAGCAAGGCAAAAATGCCACATTTTCTCATGGCTGATGCAGTTGCAAGGGCTGGTTCAGGTGGTGCTTATACAGGTATACAGAACAAAGGTGCCATATGGATAAGCATGTGCATTGCTGTAAATTATCTCCACCGTTACATAACCGTGCAAAGTCATTGTTTGCAGAAGGTGGGGTGAGAGAGCTTGACCACTGCCACCTTGGCTAATTGCTATACCTCCACAGCTAGATAGGCTGAGAATGTTTCTATCCTTGTCTATAACCTAACTGTAGGTTTCTAACTTGTTAGAATATCTTGGGTCCACGGCTTTTCCTTTTATAGCTGCTATCTGGAAAACTTGGAGACAAGAGATTCTTGTCAGTTTTGCAGTGTCTGCAGAGAGAGTCCTTGGCATTCTTCTAGGTGTGGATAGTAAAAAATTAATCTTACTTGTTCAACCTTTTTGCTTTGGGTTGAATGTCTGGAATACCCAGTAAATCACTTGGACAGTGAACTAAACATAGCTATGACTGAAAACGTCAATAAGGAAAGCATTCTTAGCAGGCATAGGTTTGACAATGAAATAAGACCCAGGGTCACAAGCCTGACATTTGCGATGAGGTATTAAAAATCATACCTCTTCCCTGTTTCCTTGCTTGAATACTTAAATACTAAGCCTCACTTAAAAAAAAAAATCTTTTTAAGGAAAAGGAAGCAACAAAACAGGATTCGTGGGTGGTAAGTTAGTACTTTTGAACAGTGACTGTTAAAGTGAAATGTGAAATCCTGTCACTTTCAGATGAGAAGAGATGCAGAAGCTGTTTGAAGTGTGTCTTAGCCTCTGCAGCAATGGACAGAATCCAACATGGCTGCCCCTCAGAGGGATCTTGATGCCTTCACTGGTGTTTATTCTGAACTTCCAGTAGGGAGTGGTTATTATCCATCTATTTCTTACTATAATACCTCCCCTTCCAAATTGTCCAAAGGGAGAGATTTGGGAATATTTTTAGCAACACGAGCTATGATGTTAAAAATAATGAGGACATGGGACTGTTGAAAGGCTATTTTCAATTTCAGTTAACACCTGGCCATGTCTGGTTACAGCACAGCTGCCAAAGGTGAAAGTCACACTTCAGGACATAGCATCCCAAATTTCACAGTGCTCCTGGAGCTTCAATACTGTTAACGCCTTTACAGTTCTTGTAAAAACACTTATAGCAGCTGTCTGCCTTCCAGGGTCAGCTCCCTGGTGAAAAGGATGGAATTCTTGCAGGCTAGAGCTTTGGACTAACCTGAGGAAATGGATCTGGTAAAAGCTATTATTAAGGGCCCAGTCTCTGCTGACATTTTACTGATTCAAATAGCTTTCTGTCTGTATTCAAACTAGCATGCTAAGATAAAGGAAGGGAGTCGTTTCAGTGTTTCATTAAATATGCGGGTTGCTCAGACAACCAGTCAGCCAGCAAACAGTATTCACTGAGACTGCTATATATGTGTTGTGCATGGCTCCAGGTACTTCAAGGATGCTTAGCTAGCAAGGAATACTTAATGAATAGTATCTTGGATTCCCTAGTATTCTGCAGTGTTGATTCCTACCAGAGTTGATCACACAAGGCAATGCAATACAGCATCCTATGGACGGAGAGCAGTTATGAATTTTAGAAAGGGATAATGTATATTTCAGTTCATTGTCTTCATTTTAGTAACTCAGTTTCAGATTTTGATTTCTGACTGCAAGCTTCATTCTGCTAGGCTAGTGGAAAGATACCTTAACCTCAGTCCTTCCTGGGGTTTCCCCATTTCTCCCCAGGATTGTGTCATACTTCTGGATCTTGTGCAATTTTAAGATATTGGGGTAGTCTGATATCAGGTCTTCCCACACCTGTCCAGTTTCCATTTTTTTTCTTTTTGTCTTCTTCATCCTTCAGGTACAGAAGGTTTCAGCCACACGCATGCTCTGTTTGGGTAGGGGGTTCTTGAGAGACATTATCTCTGGTACATATTGGCCTATATGTACCCTACAGCCATTCCCTTCTTTCTCTGTGGTCTTGATGTCTTGACATCAGGTGGTGTCACCAGGGAGAGAGGTCAGGGCAGGACCTGTGGTGGAGTCTCTTTAGGGGCTGAGAGAAATCCTCAGTTCAGCTTCTTTGAGAGCCTCCCTTACCTTGGGGACTTTTGTTAAAGAAGAGGCAGAAAGACCAACAAGAGTAGCTCTTTTTCTTTAGCATATTCTTTCCTTGGGGCCAAGAAGAGCAGAGGTAAATTCTGAGAACATGGGGGTGGGGCATGGAGGGAGTAGAGAGAAGTAAAAGGGAATAAATGATTATTATTTCAAAATACTATTCTTTAGCAACTCTGTGAATGTGAATATACATTCATCAAATTGCAGGGGATTAAAAGCAGAGACAAAGGGGGCTAGGAAAAAATAATCCAACTCACAGGGGACTGAGGGGAGGTATCTGTGTGTTAAGACATAGCTGCATACACTCAATGGTGCCTTTTTTATAATTTTTATTTTAATTTTAAAAAATCTATTCATTTCTTTAATTGAAGAACAGTTGCTTTACAGAATTTTGCTGTTTCCTATCAAACATCAACAAGAATCTGTAGGTACAGATCATCAACAACAAGCTATAGGTATACATTTGTCCCCTCCCTTTTGAACCTCCCTCCCATCTCCCTCCCCATCCCACCCCGCTAGGTTGATACAGCACCCCTGTCTGAGTTCCCTGAGTCATACAGCAAATTCCCATTGGCTATCTATTTTACATATGGTACTGTAGGTTTCCATGTTACTCTCTCCATATGTGCCTTTTAAAACTGGATAATATACAATGGTATGGATGACATACAACGGGTAGTCCTTAATAATGATTGTTTAATATGGGATGACTCCATGGTATAGCGGACAATGATCAAATGGCCTGTGTGGCAATCGAAGTGTAGGATACCTTTGGGAGAAGGGAATGACTAAGTAGGAGGAAGAGAGAGAAAATTTCTCTAAAATCTTTTCTTGTACTACTTCGTGAAGATAGAATCACTGTCTCAGAGAATATTAAGGCTAAGAAAGATCATTGGAGAGCCTGCGGTTTTGTCATTTAATTTTCTAAAGAATGAAATGCTAATCACGTTTGCTCCAAGTCCATGGCAAGAATAACCCTACATCTTTGGGTCCTTGTTCTTTGTGCTCTCTAGGACCTTCTTACATATCGCTAAGGTATGTAACTATTAAGTTATTTTAAAGATAAGAACACACTGAAAAAGAACATGCCAATATGACATTACTTGAATGGATTTTAAGACAAAACGCTTTGTCAACTTAACTGTTTCTGGTAGTTTATTTCCAGGAATGGAAGATGTCATCTGAGGACTTAGACTGCACACAGTGAATCACCATTGTGTTCTCAGATTCAGAAGCCCAGGCCAGCTGCATGGCCAGATGGCTCTCTGGCCCCAGTGGGCCTATCCTGCTGGTCTGAGAACTAGAAGGAGAGTTGGAGAGTCGGGGAGGGAGGAGAAATTATAGCCAATGGCTGCTGTAACTCAAGCTATTGATCCAGTTCCAGACATGAGCACGATGTTGATTTGGCTGCCAAAAGAGTAAGACATATTCTAGTTAGAGAACTGCCAAGGATCGGGATGATGTGCTTCAATAAATGTGTCTTATCTCATGAGCATCCAGTAGAGGAGTGAAGCTCAGTTTAATTTTTTTCTTCAGTATTATTTGAAGGGATATCTGTCGTGATTTTGTGATGACTTTGCTACTCAAAGTATGTATGATTCCCAGCAACATTGGTGCCCACAAAGAGCAGATTAGAAACATAAAATCCTAGTCCCCATCCTGAACCCAGTGACTCAGATTCTACATTTTTAACACGATCCGCAGGCACCTTGAGAACGAGAAGCCCTTTAAGTGACGAATAAAGGCAGGTCGTAATATGGGGCCAATAGGGTTGGGTTGCAAATTTGACTGTAGGCAGACTGTAGGGATGTGAAGAAGACTAGATTGAGATATGAGACCTGGTTCTAGACACGATTCTTCCATTTTCCTTTGGTGTGATTCTGGGGTAATCACTCTCTCTCTCTGTCATTAGGTATTGGTTTTCTCTTCTTTAACATGGGAGAATAACATCTGACCTTTTTACCCTAGGACTGTGGTGAGGATGGAGTGAGATACTGCGTCAAGACAGTGATCTGTAGAGTAGAATGCACTTTTCAAATGTGAGAGCACGAAGACTGTTGTAGTTGTTCAGATCTACCTAAAATGGAATTTGGGCTTTTTTGACTTTTGAAATGAGTCATAGCACGTCTAAGTCAATTATGAAGAAAACGTACGTGACAGGCAAGAGCAAGTCATGAATCAAGGAAATATCTCCTCTGAGCTGCTTGCCTCCGAGAGGAACATAGAATTCTGACTTGGAAAAAAACGGATATAGTCAGACTCTGTTTATGAAGTTAGCAGTGATTCTCAGCTTGAGCTGTTCATTGTAATCATCATCTCAGGGGATCTTTTAAAAATGGCTGTCGAGGGGTTCTGGTGCCTGGAGCTCAGCTAGGCAAACAGAACAGCCTCTGCCTGGATCATTGCTGGGTCTAGTGGCAGAAGAAAAATGGAGAACGTGGCAAACCATGTGCTGACTCTGGACATTTCTGCCTGAGACTGACACACATCACTTACACCAATATTTCACCAGCCAAAGAAATTCCATCAAAAACAGGTGTTATTTCATCAGGAGTTGTCATAGTGACTATAATTGGGTGTGAACATATCAGAGAATCATCCTCTTTTCAGGTTTTCTCAGCAAAATAGAGTGGTTGAGAGATTTAGCCCTATAGTCAAACTTTGTGGATTCAAAGCTCATTTTCTTGACATAAAGGAAAAGCATCCCTGCCATTCAGGTCACAGGGACATGAGCCTCTACCTTGTCTCTGCACTGGTCTGTGGATTTCAGCTTGTTTGAGATCAAGCCCTGAGGCTTTGGGGTGGGAGCACTGACTCCAAGACCCTAGACTACTAGAGAACTGACCCTGGGGGGTATCAAATGGTGAGAACTCACACAAAGAAAACCGCTTGAATATAAGACCTGGCATCACCCGACCACCAGTAGCACCCTGTGTAGGACACCTCATCTAAACAACAAACGAAGCAAAAATACAAACCCAATCATCAGCAGACAGGATTACCACCTCACTCAGCCTTGCCCATCAGAGGAAAAACAAACAAACAAAAACTCAGCACAAATCTCACCCTACAAGAAGATTACATAAACCACTGGACCAACCTTAGGAGGGCAGAAGCCAAAAGGAAGAAGGAATTCAACCTTGAAGCCTGTGAAAAAGAGACCTCAAACACAATAAGTTAAAAACAATAATGAAAAGGCAGAGAAATACTACACAAATGAAGGAAGAAACTAGAAACACAGAAGCCCAAATAAATGAAGAGGAAAGAGGTAAACTACCTGAAAAAGAATACAGAATAATGATAGTAAAGATGATCAAAAACCTCGAAAACAAAATGGAGAAAATGTGAGAATAAATTAACAAAGGCCTAGAAGATTTAAAGAATAAACATACAGAGACAAACAACGCAATTACTGAAATTAAAAATACTCTGCTGCTAAGTCACATCAGTCGTGTTTGCTCTGTGCGACCCCATAGACGGCAGCCCACCAGGCTCCCCCGTCCCTGGGATTCTCCAGGCAAGAACACTGGAGTGGGTTGCCATTTCCTTCTCCAGTGCATGAAGGTGAAAAGTGAAAGTGAAGTCGCTCAGTCCTGTCCGACTCTTCGCGACCCCATGGACTGCAGCCTACCAGGCTCCTCCGCCCACGGGATTTCCCAGGCAAGACTACTGGAGTGGGTTGCCATCGCCTTCTCCAAAAAATACTTTACAAGGAATCAAAATCTGTTGCCTGGGTTCTAACTCAGACCATCTGAATCAGAACCACAAGGGCTTGGGACACTGGCATTTGTTTATAAAAGCTCCCCCAGGTGATTTTAATGTGTAGCCAGGGTTGAGAACCACAAGAAGCTCAATCAGAACAAGTCACTATATACAACTGAATGTTACTTATCATTGCCAATTATGGACTAGAGCTAGGGCAGGGAAATACTTCTGTGCTTTTTCCTCCTATTTCCAGAATTTTTCTTAAAGGAATTCATTTTCAAATGTGAACTTGGTGTCTGAGGAAGACAATAATCTCATTTCGTGGCACCAGAAACTCTGAACATAAAGAATTCTTCCAGAGGTCTGTTATGATGAGATGGGATAAAGTGGGAGCACCATTGTTCTGGTTTAATAGGCTTATAAATAAGACTTGTCATGAAAGGGATGCTGAGAATGAAGAAATGAACACTTAGAAGTCAGAGGAAACCCAGGCAAAGAAAGAAAGCATATTGGTCAGGGAAACGGTGATGATTATGCATCAGGAAGACTCAGGAGCTTGAAGATTGCTTAGCAAGAACTGGGATGGGCACAGTGGGTCACTTTGGAGCCAAGTGAGCTTTTGAGCCCCTATGTCTTTGCTCTGGGTCACTGAGGATGGGGACTCTCATACTGCATTCTGGTCTCTCCTTTCCAGAGAACACCTCTTTTCTGCTCCGGACTCTAGCTTAGCTGAGGATGTGATCCACCCTTCTCACAACCATTTCTGAGGAATGTGATCAGAAAGCCTCCATTTTTCTGGTATAAGCAAGTTCCCTAAAATGAGAGTGATCTGCCAAGAGGAGGAGCCCGAGAGCAATGGTTATACTCTCCCTACTATCCAGAATGCTTTGTGTTCCGAACCATGAGACACAAGGATGTTGACTGTGGAAAGAGTGCATCTCCATTTCATGCGGACACAGGGACTTAACTGCCTTCAATTTCCTTTTCCTGAACAGTCTTTTCCCATATCCCTTCAAATACCCAATGACCCAAGATCCTCTTGGCCACCCTTGTTAATTGCCATTAGTTTGCCTTTCTGGGAGAAAACCCCATCAGACACCTCCTCTTGTCCCTTTCAGAACTGGCATAGACTCAGGAACTGAACATCCTGGACATAGACAGTCCAAAGCAGGGGCAGTACATAAAGCCCTTCCTGCAAAGGGTTACGGACTTGGCCTCCTCTATCTATCTTTCCTCGTCAGACCGTCTCTCCCTGGCTACCATGATATCCTGGGATTTGGGACCAACACTTTTTTAGCAAAACAAAGAAGACTAGGACTTTATTTCCTCTGTACTTTTTATCTTGGGAAAAAAAAAAAAAACTTGATAGATCAGCAGCTGTTTTAAGGGTTTAAAAAAAATGTAGGATATCATTAGCACAAGATTGCTTACAAATGTGCACATTATCCGTTATTATTTACAAAATGTCTGACACTTTCCTAGCGTCTAGGAGATTTAAAACACTGTAGAAAAAAAAAAAAAGAAACAAGTGTCTCTTTGTCCTATATTCTTTTCTCCGTCTCCTGGCCCCTGTCTCAGTTCTGAAGACATGGTAACTGGAGGGGATGAATCCTCTGGAGTCAGAAGGCCAGCCTTACCTCCCAATCAGGTCTTGAACTTACTGTTTCATAGTTTGATTCATTTCTTTGTGTCTCACGTTTCTGTGTGTGAGGTTTCTACGTAGTAATGTCTTTGGCCTTGTTCATAAAGTATTTTAAACAGTCTGAACACAAGAGTTTTTTTCTTTCCTCACAATTTATACAGTTATGTCTCCAAACACCACAGCATTTAATTCTTGTTGAAGAAAAGAAAGGGGGGGAAAAAAACACACCTCCTTATTCCTTGAGGTTAAATATATAGTATGTCTATTTTAATGGAACAATCTGGATTAAAAACCATCAGCCAAGATTTCTTCTGTGCTGCCCCCCACCATTCTCTTCTCTTTACTTAGGGCCTGTGGCCCACTCCTGTGGGTTCAGGAGGCATGTACCAGTCAAGGTGTTGGCCAGATTGCTCCGGAGGAGGAAATCTTTAGAAGCTAACTCTGCTCAGCTGATAATAACTCAGTTCCTGGACAGTAAGCAGACATTGGACATTTTCATTTCTGTCTCTTTCATTTAATTTATTGTTGTTGTTCCATCACTATGTTGTGTTGGACTCTTTGCTGCCCCATGGACTGCAGCATGCCAGGAGAGCCTGTCCGTCAATGTGTCCTAGAGTTTGCTCAAACTCATGTCTGTTGAGTTGGTGATGCCATCCAACCATCTCATCCTCTGTTGCCTTCCTTCTCTTGCCCTCAGTCTTTCCCAGCATCAGGGTCTTTTCCAATGACTCAGCTTTTCACATCAGGTGGCCAAAGTATTGGAGTTTCAACTTCAGTCCTTCTAATGAATATTCACAATCATTTAATTTCTAGCCCTGTTCCAGATATGCTGCTTCCAATCTTTGACCCTTTGCCATGGTTCTGAAGGAGGTCAGGCAAACAAGAGGCCATTTCTAGGGCCTTGAAAATCAGATACCCTTAGAAGATGAAGAGATGAATTCTCAGGTGGGATAGGGTCACAAGCGTATTTTGGGGAAGTTTCCAGGTGCATTTATTTCAGTAGGAAGAAGATTGTCAGTCTAGAAGGGTGTAACCAGATTAGATCTCCAAAGTATGGTAATTAACCAACCTCTCTTTAATTTTTTAAAAACAGGATATTGCTGTCAGCTGTGTGGCACTTGTGGTCTTAGCGGGTGTTCTCCCGAACACCAGTTCTGGCACAAGCCATAGAATTACATCCTCCAACAATGGCCAAGTCTCCTTCCTGCCTCTGATTGGACTCTCTATGCTGTGAAATTTATCTGATAGCCTGAAAATCCACCAAATATGCAGCCCAAGCAATGAAATTGCAAATGTACTTTACCTAAAAATAATACATTTTCATCACTCAAAAGGTTCAGAGGAAATTTTACTGAAGGCCATGAATAGAATCTTCATTTTCATGGGGCCTCTCTTGATTTCTTTAAATAGTTAAGTTCTTCATCTGTCTTTCACTTCCCATTAGAAACTGCTGACATTGCTTCCAATTTTTTGTAAACTTTTTACTCTATGTGGCTTCTATAGAGCGCCTTCTTATTTTTTCTTCCTGTTATTTTGATTTTTGAACATTTACAGGGTGTTAGGTGTCAATGCTAATTAACCCCAATCATAAGCTTTTAATCTTTTCTTAATGGGGCCCCAAGATCTTTATATGAACAACTACAGAGAGCTCTGTCGCTGACCAAAATTCCAATCAGTAAGGGAGAGCCCCTTCCTCTACTGCTTTCTATTATGGCTTTTTTCCCTCCCTGCAACACTGTACTCATGAGCACAAGACTGAAAGAATGATAAATGGACCTTCTTATCAAAACTGGAGGACCCCTGGCTTTCTAGAAAAACCACAGAGACAAAGCTATTCTTATCACACTCTCTGCCTTTCCAAAATCCTCTCTATTTGAGTAAATTTCTCTAAGATACTCATACCTTTTGTTCTTTTTTCCATTTTATTCTTAAATGTCAGGATTGACATTTCAAATTCTAGTGTACATGGGGTTATTTTAGCTGTAGTTTATCTACTCTTAGCTGCAAATCCAAAAGAATGGGCTCAGACAGGAGGCCTCGGTACCTCTTCTTTTCCTGACACCACAGTTCTCCACAGCTTCGAAGCCAGGGACCCTTGTCTAAGATAGATGTGTTGGGGGCTGTATGTACAACTCTGCCTCCGTTTTACCCAGACCCCAAAATCCAGTGCTTACAGATTGTGATGGTTAATTTTGTGTCAATTTGACTGGGCCATGCGGTGCTTAGTTATTTGGTCAAACATTACTTTGGGTGTATGTAAGGGTGTTTCTGGGAGTAACTAACTCTTAAATTGGTAGGCTCAGGACTTCGCTGGTGGTCCAGTGATTAAGACTCTGCACTTCCTGTGTAGGAAGCAGGGGTTCAATCCCTGGTTTGGGAACTAAGATCACATGCTGTGTTATCTGGCTAAAAAAAAAAAGAAGAAGAGAAAGAGAAAAAAAAAAGAAATTGGTAATCTGAGTAAAGCATATTTCCCTCTCTAATGTGGGTGGGCCTCATTCAATCAATTGAAGACCTGAATAAAAGGCTGACCCTCCCATGAAGAAGAAGTAACTACTTCTGCTTAATTGCCTTTGAACTCAATTGTTGGCTTTTTTCCCACCTTCAGACTGGAAATGAAATACTGGTTCTTCCTGAGTCTCAAGCCTGCCCATATTTGGGCTAGAATCACACACTGGCTATTATGCATCTCCAGCTTGTGAATGGCAGATCTTGGGACTTGTCAGCCTCCATACGGTTGTTGTTGTTCAGTCGCTCAGTCGTGTCTGACCCTTTGTGACTCCATGGATTCCAGCACGCCAGGCTTCCCTGTCCTTCATCATCTCCCAGAGCTTCCTCAAACTCATGTCCATCGAGCTGGTGATGCCATCCAACCATCTCATCCTCTGTCATCCCCTTCTCCTCCTGCCTTCTGTCTTTCCCAGCATCAAGATCTTTTCTAATGAATTGGCTATGCATCAGGTGGCCAAAGGATTGGAGCTTCAGCCTCAGAGTCTTTCTCTCTCAGCCTATTGCTTATATTTATCTGAAGAACACTGACTAATACACAGATATAATGATTATATGCCTGGATATAACAATTTCTTTATGTTCAAAGGGAAATCTTGATTTCTAGGTTTTCATGATAAGCACGGTTGGAAGACCCTGTATCCTGGTGTGTAGACTTTGGGTTACTTGTTTCAGTATGTAGACCTGGATTTAAGATCCATGTCTAATTCCATCCCTACTGCCAAGTAGCTGTGTAATTAGGGGCAAATTCCTTCTCTCTGAGCTCCATGTTCTCATTCACTGAATGAAGAAATTATGGTAGATTATCCCTAATGTCTCTTTTTTTCTCTAAAATCCTAGGGTTTTAAAAACTAAACTAGTTTTTAATACTCATTCAGACATCTTTATATCTGAAATCAGAGAGGGAGTTGAGGAGGATCAAGGGAAGGACAGGGTATTCAGGGAACTGAGAAAACATCTTCTGCCATCTTATCTTCCCAACTATTCTTTTTCCTCTTCTCATCTGCTCTGGATGCATTACCAACTGGATCAATTAGAATTTGGACTTTGGGTTATAGTAGCTGAAAATACTGGTTCAGATGAGCTCAGTGGTGATGGAAGTCATTATTCTGCATAGCAATAAGTCCAGAGGCAGGATGGGCTTTAGGCAGGATACAATTAAGGGTCTGGTTTCACTTCCCTGTGACCCTTCTGGCTCTGGTCCCTTTTTGTGTTGATCCACATGACAAGAGGGCTGCAGTAGTTTCTGGGGGGCCAGAGAGATGAGGAGGCATCTCACAGATTTTCCCATATATCTCATTGGCTAGAATTGGGTCACACGTCCTCTTCTAAAGCAGTGACTTGCAAGGGGAATGAAGCTATTATGACGGGCTAGACAAGGAGCTGGCAAACTATAGTCTATGAGTCAAATCCAGCCTGCAGCCTATGTTTGAATGACGCATGACCTAAAAAAAGGTTTTTACATTTGTAAAGGGTTTTAAAAAACAAAACCAAAAACCAAAGGTAGCTGAACCCTTAAAATATTTACTACCTAGCTCTTATAATAAAAATTTGCTCAATTCTCTGAAGAGAATTTAGGTTCCAATCTAGGTTCTTGAAGTGAAATTAAGTGAAAGTCACGCAGTCATGTCTGACTCTTTACAACCCTTGGACTATACAGTCCATGGAATTCTCCAGGCCAGAATACTAACGTGGATAGCCTATGCCTTCTCCAGGAGATTTTCCCAACCCAGGAATCAAATCGGGGTCTCCCACATTACAGGCAGATTCTTTACCAACTGAGCTACCAGAGAAGCCCATCTAGGTTCCTAGATGGAAAGTATTTTCTCTCCTGAATGTTCTGTTTAACAACTGATTTTCAGGTAATAGTCAGCTCTTCTTTTTCCTCCTGAGATCTGCACAGAGTATTTTTAGACCATAGACAGACATGTAGTCTCAGATACACACTCACACACAGAAAGACATACATAGAGACACCCACCTTGAGATGCTCACTCAGAGGGCATTCAATAAACATCCAGAAAGTTAAACATGTGCAGAATTGATGCTTTCAAATTATGGTGCTGGAGAAGACTCTTGAGCGTCCCTTAGACAGCAAGGAGATCAAACCAGTCAATCCGAAAGGAAATCAACCTAGAATATTCATTGGAAGGACTGATGCTGAGGCTCAAGCTCCAATATTTTGGCCGCCTGATGTGAAGAGATGACTCATTGGAAAAGACCCTGATGCTGGGAAAGACAGAGGGCAGGAAGAGAAGGAGGCAATAGGGGGTGAGATGGTTGGATGGCATCACCAACTCAATGAACATGAGTTTGAACAAACTCCGGGAGATGGTGAAGGACAGGGAAGCCTTGCATGTTGCAGTTCATGGGGTCACAAAGACTTGGACACAACTTAGGGGCTGAACAACAGCAACACCAATAGGATGATTTTTTTAAGAGAAAGCTAATTGCAGTTCCTAATTCAGTTTTGGATAAACACAGGTCATATTAGGACTAAGTGAGCCTGCATATAACTGATAATATTTCTAATTAGACACATGTGCTCTTTTCAGATTGCCCAAGAATCCCACTGAGTGTAATTGGTTGTTAAATATACACAGAAGCCAAGAGGATCCTGTAAGCACCATTTGAAAGTGCTGGTCTTTGAGCATTGTTTATGACCCTAGAAGAGTTTGTACTGGGGACTAGCATTCACAGACATGAAGAGCTGAATACTAATGAGAGCTCATTTTCTTTAAGCCTATTATTGACTTTGTCATATCAGCTCATGTTCTGCAGCGCTATAAATTCTTAAGGCCGACTGAGTTCAGTTCAGTTGCTCAGTCGTGTCCGACTCTTTGCGACCCCGTGAATTGCAGCATGCCAGGCCTCCTGTCCATCACCATCTCCCGGAGTTCACTCAAACTCACGTCCATCGAGTCAGTGATGCCATCCAGCCATCTCATCCTCCGTCGTCCACTTCTCCTCCTGTCTCCAATCCCTCCCAGCATCAGAGTCTTTTCCAATGAGTCACCTCTTCGCATGAGGTGGCCAAAGTACTGGAGTTTTCAGCTTCAGCATCATTCCTTCCAAAGAAATCTCAGGGCTGATCTCTTTTAGAATGGACTGGTTGGATCTCCTTGCAGTCCAAGGGACTCTCAAGAGTCTTCTCCAACACCACAGTTCAAAAACATCAATTCTTCAGTGCTCAGCTTTCTTCACAGCCCTTGCATCCATACATGACCACTGGAAACACCATAGCCTTGACTAGATGAAACTTTGTTGGCAAAGTAATGTCTCTGCTTTTGAATATGCTATCTAGGTTGGTCTTAACTTTCCTTCCAAGGAGTAAGCGTCTTTTAATTTCATGGCTGCAATCACCATCTGCAGCGATTTTGGAGCACCAAAAAATAAAGTCTGACACTGTTTCCACTGTTTCCCCATCTATTTCCCATGAAGTGATGGGACCAGATGCCATGATCTTCGTTTTCTGAATGTTGAGCTTTAAGCCAACTTTTTCACTCTTCTCTTTCACTCTCATCAAGAGGCTTTTTAGTTCCTCTTTACTTTCTGCCATAAGGGTGGTGTCATCTGCATATCTGAGGTTATTGATATTTCTCCCGGCAATCTTGATTCCAGCTTGTGCTTCTTCCAGCCCAGCATTACAACCTGCATATAGCTGGCCAAGAACAGTGAGGGTGAAAGAGCCTGACTGTGCCACCAGAAAATTCATAGTTGAATTTTATTCTGCATATGCTCAGTATGCTGAGTTAAGGTAGGGTTTTCTTGGCCCTCTACTAAGACTTTCAACGTGAAAATAAATATTAAATGCTTTAAAGAGATCTTTGATAAAGCAAAGAAGCTTCTAGCTATTCGTTTATTCACTCAACAACTATGTATTTGTGGCACTGATATGAACCGGGTCCAGTTCTAGGCTCTGAAGAAGCACCAGCAAAGAAGCAGACAAGAATTCCTGACATCGTAGGGCTTATAGGCTGGAAAGAGAGTTTAGGAGTTGCAATATCTATATGGTTTTAAAGTTATAAGTTTAACTTTGACTGTGTGGATCACAACAAGCTGTGGAATATACTTAATGAAACAGGACTACCACACCACATCACCTGCCTCCTGAGAAACCTGTATGCAGGACAAGAAGCAACAGTTAGAACTTGACATGAAACAATGGATTAGTTCAAAATTGGGAAAGAAGTATGTCAAGGCTGTATATTGTCACCCTGCTTATTTAACTTATATGCAGAGTACATCACATGAACTATTGGGCTGGGTGAAGCACTAGCTGGAATCAAGATTGCCAGGACAAATATAAAAAACCTCAGATATGCAGATAATACCACTTTAATGGCAGAAAGTGAAGAGGATCTAAAGAGCCTCTTGATGAAGGTGAAAGAGGAGAGTGAAAAAGGTGGTTTAAAACTCAACATTCAAAAAGCTAAGATCATGGCATCTGGTCCTATCACTTCATGGCAAATAGACGGGGAAATTTTGGAAACTGTGGGATTTCATTTTCTTGGGTTTCAAAATCACTATGGATGGTAACTGCAGCCATGAAATTAAAAGATGCTTGCTCCTTGGAAGAATAGCTATGACAAACCTAGACAGTGTATTAAAAAGCAGAGACATAATTTTGCCTACAAAGGTCCACATAGTAAAAGCTGTGGTTTTTCCAGTAGTCATGTATGAATGTGAGAGTTGGACTATAAAAAAGGCTAAGTGCTGAAGGACTGATGCTTTTGAACTGTGGTGTTGGAGAACTCTTGAGAGACCCTTGGACTACGAAGAGATCAAACCAGTCCATCCTAAAGGAAACTAACCCTGAATATTCATTGGAAGGACTGAAGCTGAAGCTCCAGTCTTTTGGCCACCTGATGCAAAGAGTTGACTCGTTGGAAAAGACCCTGATGCTGGGAAAGATTGAGGGCAAGTGGAGAAGGGGATGACAGAGGATGAGATGATTGGATGGCATCACCGACTCAACAGACATGAGTTTGAGCAAACTCCAGGAGATAGTGAAGGACAGGGAAGCCTGTTTGTGCTACAGTTCATGGGGTTACAAAGAGTCAGACGTGACTTAATGACTGAACAACAACAAAGGTATGAGATTGGATAAGATCACCAAGGAAGTGAATGTAGACAGAAAAGAGATTTCTGAGGACTGAGGAGCACTCTAATAATATGAGGTAAGAGCAATGAAGATGAGACTGACACAGAGCAGCTGGTGAGATTGGGGGAAGTCCAGGAGAGTGAGCTGTTCTGTAAACTGAGTGAAGTCTTTCAAAGAGGGAAATATGTACCGATATTCTGATGTTGAGAATTAAGCATAGAATCTCATTATGTGGAGGTCATTGTTGATCCCAGTCACTCACCAAGTGATTTTGGTGGAGGAGAAGGAGAAAGAACTTGACTGAATTGTGTTCAAGAGAGAGTGAAAAGAGAGAAACAAATGGCTGAAGAGGAGCCCCTATTAAGATAATGTTCTGTAAAGGATATTATTTATCTGGTCTTTTTGTTCATTTGTTTTGTAATATCAAAATTGTGATTAAAATTGAAAGCTGCAGTGAGTTAGATAAAAATATGTCTAGCAATATCTTGAGGTTTTTATTTTAAACCTGAAATTTTAGGCAAAGATTGTAAAACTTAGGATATTAATTTGGCTTCTGTAACAAAGGCCAAAATAGCAGTGGGTCAAATAAGATGGAAATTCATTTCTCTCTTACTTAATGGTCTGAATGAAACAATTCAAGAAGACCAGGGGGTGGTGGATATTCTCTGTTATGCTCAACTCATGACTTCCATATTGTGATCTGAGAAGGATTCTCTAACTTCCACCATGACTTTTACATTCCAACAGACAGGAATAAGGAAGGGGGAAGAAGACATCCCTGTATTTTTAAGGGTATGACGTATAAATTGCACATCAATTTCTCTCATTTCCTATTGGTCAAAATCTGGTCACATGATACATCTAGGTGAAAAGGTGGCTGAGAGATGTCAGCTTTGGTGGTGGAGTTATGTATCCAGGTAAATTTTTCTATTATGAAAAAGAAAAAAGGACAAGATGCTAGGAGACAATTAGCAATGTCTGCCACAAAGATTAATTGAAAACAACTAAACTGTGGTTATGGACTGAAACTTTATAAATGTTATTTTCCTGTACAGTTAGCTCAAGCATAATTATGATCTGTGAATAACTTAAAATTAAACTTAAGTTTTGCCCCTTAAGAATTAGCTATCAGGTCATGCTGGTCATTTTTGGTGCTACAGGGTATCTTGTCTAGCTTGTATCTTGCACCTATCAATTGTGTAAGAATCTTATTTTCTGAAAATAAGCTTGTATCTGGCATCTACCATCATCATGTCATATAATCACCATTTCTTTTTTTGTGGTAAAGTGTTTAAGATCTGTTCTTTTAGCATCTTTCAAGTATTATAATATCGTATTTATTAACTATAAACACCCTATTGTATATTAGAATTTATTTATCTTATAACTAGAAGTTTGTCCTTTTTTGACTAGCATCTCTCTGTGTGAGTGTCTGATTTTTTGCAACGCTATGGACTGTAGCCTGCCAGGTTCCTCTGTCCATGGGATTCTCCATGCAAGAATACTGGAGTGGGTTGCCATTCCCTCCTCCAGGGGTCTTCCTGACCCAGGGATCGAATCCGCTCTCCTGTGTCTCCGGAAGGCAGATTCTTTACCTCTGAGCCACCGGGGAAGCCCACCTAACATCATACTTACTAGTGAAAAACTGAAAGCTTTTCCTCTGAGAAGGGGAATAAGACAGGGCTGTCTCTTTTTGCCACTTCTAATCAACACTGTAGTGGAGGTTTCAGCTAGGGAAATTAAGCACAAAAAAGAAATAGAAGCCCCCAGGTTGGAAAATAAGAAATAAAACTCTCTCATTTGTGTATGAAATGATCATATACATAGAACAACCTCAATAGTTCACCAAAAAACTTTTAGCACTAATGTACAAAGTCAGCAAGGTTGCAGGATACAAGATCAACTGTTGTATCTAAAGTATGGTGAAGGTTAGTGGTTTGCTTCTTTTGGATACTACAATCACTTTCAGATGGAGGTTCAAATTAAGAACTCTGTATAGTTTCACATGCCAGATGTTCCCTCGGCAGCACTGTGAAACCATCCTCTGCCTGCTGCATCTTGGGCTCTTCTTTTAATTTCACTCTCATGATGGACAAGTTGGGAGGTTTTCAGATGCCAGACCTAGTAGGAGGAGTATTTTTTGATAAACTTTCACTTGTCTGTAGTAAAATGAGAAAAATGTGATTGATATAGTACACTTTTGATTCCATTCAAAGAATTGTCATTATCTGAAGACTGTTTACTTCCCTGTTTTTTGGTTTCAGGTATGTCCTTTCAATGAATTTGTTATGTTAATCTATACTAGGAACTTTTTTGTTTTTCAAATTTTATTCGCTAAATGCCATGACTTGGAAAGGTGAAAAGTGAACAAGGTCCTCCACTTTATTTCGAAAATTTACTTTGTGAAATTTGAGAATCTGGGAAAATCAGGTAGAAGTACATTGGCAGTTTTATTTTTTGTACTAGGTTTTTAGGGTTCTGACTTCACATTGGGCTTCCCAGGTAGCTCAGTGGTAAAGAATCTGGTTTGATCCCTGGATGGGGAAGATCCCCTGGAGGAGGAAATGGCAACCCACTCCAGTATTCTTGCTGGAGAATCCCATGGACAGAGGAGCCTTGTGGGCTACAGTCCATGGAGTTGCCAAGAGTCAGACATGACTGAGCACCAGCACAAGCAGGCAAGCTGGCTTCACGTTAACTGTATGTCTGCTCTTTTCTAATCCCATCTTTTCCTCTCCCTCTTTTTAATTGATCTAATAAGCTTATCTCCTCAACTTTTTTGTCTCTTATGAACTAGAAAAATGCTGAGGTGGGGAAGAACTAGAAAATGCTTGAAGGATTTGAGATTGCTTTGAGTCTTAACATCATCCTTCCTCAGAAACAGAGAAGTTATGATGGGAAGGGCGTGAGCCTTAAATATTTTTAGCAGTTAAAATGGGAAAGACTGGGTTAAATTTGCTGAGCATTTGTTTGATCAGCAAGAAGGAATTCTTGAAATGGAGCTGTTATTAGCTTTGGAACAGCTACTGAGATCCAGCTTGGAGTTTTTGTCCAGCTCAGTTCACATCTGCCCAAGTTTCAGAGGAAGGCTGAGCCTCGTAACCTCCAGAGAAGCATGCAGACTATCTGACCGCAAAACATTCTGAAGACCTGCCCAAAATCCGTACATGATTCTTACTGCACTGTGTGTACGCTTGAACTTTCGAAGTTCTTTAAGTAAATTCTATAAATAGTCAGTGACCCATGGGCTTTAAAAAATGTACTTTGACCAAAAAAGAAATGAAAAAGAACAGATCCATAGTTTGAACGACATCATTTTAATGTTTATTGATTTCAATTATTTTATGATTATCTTATTCATGATGATAAAAGCTGGTCAGTCTTCTGCAGGAAAGCCTACAAAAGTTTTGGAGAGTCTAGAGTGTTCTTTTTCCTTGTCTTCAGTTTGGTAAAATAAATATCACTTTTTAAAAAGTTATGTATTTTTACAATACTGGACTTTAAATCATAGCAATGTTTCTTTTGTTTCTGAATGACACTCTCTTTTGTTCTTGTTGAACTAAAAACTATTTCCAACTCTCTATTTATGTGATGATAGGAGTAAAGATCCGCATAAGTTAACCGTCTTGCTCAAGGTAATGTAATTAGGACCAGAAGACAGATTTCCTGATTCCTGCCTGTTGTTCTTTGAGTAACATCAGACTGTCTTCCTCAGGATCTCTGCTCTGAAAAACTAAACACGAAAGAGAAACGTTCAAACATGATGAAAGAAATCTCGGAAAGACTTAAAAAGAAAATTGGCTGTGCTGGGCCTTCATTGAGTTTTACTTCCGGAAGTTCTACCAGGTCTCACAGTTAAACCTAGAGAAAAATCTTCTTGTGCTTCCAGAACAAGAGGAAAAGGAATCATTTTGAAATATGCAAGAGCATCCTATTCTTCTGTTCTCAGAAGAAAGTATTTTACTAGAGCCTAATCAACTGGAAATTTATCACGACATAACCTACGTGAGGGAAAAGAAATACCCAACCTCAGTCTGCTCTGGCCTTCCATGTCTCCCTTCTCCACCATCCTGTCCCACCTAAGGGGAGAAAATAATGAGGAGTACTGGAAAAATTCATATTGCAGAGGAACACATTAATACTTAAGCTAGTACCTCCAGAAATGAAATGTGTAATACAGAACTAATAAAATATGTGTGAGATCTATATGAAGAAAACTACAAAACTATATGAAGAAAACACCAAAGAAGAACAAAATAAATGAAGAGGTATGTCATATTCATATATAGAAAGACTCAGTATTGTCTTCAATATAGCCAATATTTTATAACAGCTATGAATGGAGTATAATCTTTAAAAATTGTGAATCATTATGTTGTATACCTGTGACTTATATAATATCGTACAGCAACTACACTTCAGTTAAAAAAAAAAACCAGTTCTTTCCAATTTGATATATAGATTCAATGCAATTTCAATCAGTGTCTGAGAAAGTTGTTTTGTGGATGTAGACAAACTGATTTTAAAATTTATGTGGAGAGTCTAAAGACCTATAATAGCCAACTGAACATTGAAGAACAGAGTTGGAAGATCAAGATGACCCGACCTCAAGACATTATAAAGCTACTGTAATGAAAACACTGTGGTGTTAGTGAAATAATACACAAATAGATCAGTGGAACAGAATAGAAAGCCCAGAAATAGACCCAAGTAAATATAGTCAACTGGTCTTTGACAAAGAAGCAAAGGCAATACAATAGAATTTTAGTGGTCATTCTCATTTACGTATGAATTAGTTTGTGTATGTGCTTGTGCGTGTGTGTGTGTGTGTGTTTGTGTGTGTAGGGAGGTCACTTTCTTCTACTAAGGAGGAGAGGAAGAAGTGGGTAATTTTAGGACTTAGAGAAACATAATGGCACCAAGATTTGGAGGAGTAGAAACTAGTAAGTGATAAGTAGTAAAGGGGATAAAGTGGCACCAATGTCAATTTTTGCCACTTGAAAAGTGGGATCTAGGATTGGGCTTATGTCATGTGCAGGCAGTATTGTGTTGATGTATATGTATTGTTTTCTTTTATAACAGAATCATTTGTATATGTCATTTTGTGTCTTCCATTATAATGCTTTCACCTTATTCATTATTTTTCTTATTGCATGAACTAGAACTTCTAAAACAATGTTGAATGATAGAGAATAATAATTGGACTTCTAGCCTTTTTCCTGACTTTAACGTGATACACCCAGAATTTTAAACCTAAATATAATGTTTACTTGGACTTCTGTTATCATTTCCAGTGTTAGAAAGATACATCCTTAACAATAAAGGGTTCTAAGAACTTTAAAAATGGATATTGAGTTTCATCAAATATGTGTTGTTATTTAACTTTATTTATATTTATCTTTCATATAAATTGTATGATTATATGTACATAAACACATATGTGTAATTTTCACATATAGGAAAAATGTGTGATGTATATACTTTTTACATCCTTCACACCTTCTCCTATATGCTAAGATGCTTAGCATATAGGAGATGCTTCCTCCTATATTTTTTCCATGTTGATATTAATAATTCTTTACATATGTACATTGTGCATACTTGTTTGGATTTGGCTTTTCTTATTCAACAATACTTCATGGAAATCCCTCCAAGTTACATTTTCAGTCTTGCCTCTGTTATTTATTATGAGAAAAGCTATGACCAACCTAGACAGCATATTAAAAAGCAGGGACATTACTTTGCTGACTAAGGTCCGTCTAGTCAAAGCTATGGTTTTTCCAGTAGTCATGTATGGATGTGAGAGTTGGACTATAAAGAAAGCTGAGTGCCGAAAAATTGATGCTTTTGAACTGTAGTGTTGGAAAAGACTCTTGAGAGTCCCTTGGACTGCAATGAGATCCAACCAGTCCATCCTAAAAAAGGAAATCAGTCCTGAATATTCATTGGAAGGACTGATGCTAAAGCTGAAACTCCAGTACTTTGGCCACCTGATGTGAAGAACTGACTCATTTGAAAAGACCCTGATGCTGGGAAAGATTCAGGGCAGAAGGAGAAGGGGATGGCAGAGGATGAGATGGTTGGATGGCATCACTGACTGGATGAACATGAATTTGAGCAAGCTCTGGGAGTTGGTGATGGACAGGAAAGCCTGATGTGCTGCAGTCCATGGGGGTTGCAAGGAGTTGGACACAACTGAGCGACTGAACTGAACTGCTGGTTATTAATTGCATGTCCTTGGGTAAGTTAAGAAACATTTCTTGCCCAAGTATTCCCATCTAAACAGAAGAATAATTATCCTTTTCTCCCAGGACTACTTTGAGAACCAAATGATATCATAAATATAAAGCACTGAACATGGAGCCTGGCAAATAATAAACTCTAAACAAGTGTTACCTTACCCAGTATGGGGAGAGGACCCAGTGTGGGGAGAGAAACCCCTTTCTTTCCCTTTTGGCAGTCATGGCCTCTGGCCCATGGATTTGTAACTCAGCCAGTGCCTGAGTACTTGTTGAAGGTCCCTAGGTGGTGGTTTGTTTCACAGCAGGAGTTCTGGAGCCCCAAGGCCTGGTTTGGAATCCAGGCCCTGTTACCTTGTAGCTACTTTACCTCTTCTTAGCCTCTCTGTACTTCAGTTGCCTCACCTTTAAAATGGAAATAACAGTACCTATCTGTTACACCCATTGTGGGTTTAAATGACATGATGTGTGACGCACTTGGAAGAGAGCCTGGTACACGGAAAGCATGTGATAGGTACAGGGGTGTTAAGTGAAAGGGCACAGGCTTTGAAGTCAATTGGTTTATCTCTGACTTTACTGACTGTGGGATTTTGATGGGCGTTATTATAAACTGTCTAATCCGAATCATCTACAAAATAGTATCTTAATACCCAACTCAAAGTTACTTTGAGAGTAAAAGGAAGTAAGGTATGGTTGTTGGTGGTGGTATACAGCAAGCGCTCAGTGCAGACAGCTTCTCTCTGCTCCTGATACAGTCTAGCCTAGGGATTGCATGTGCTCTGATTGGCAGCCTAAGGACTCTAACTGTCCTTCATACTTTTCTCAGTTCCAAACATGGCCTGCCAGTGAACTTCCGGAATGTATACTCTCAGGGAGTTGAGGCATGCCTGTGTTGTGATTGTCCATTCTCTTCAAGTGTGTGCTAAGTCGCTTCAGTTGTGTCTGACTCTTTCCGACTCTATGGACTGTAGCCTGCCAGGCTCCTCCGTCCACGGGATTCCTCAGGCGAGAACACTGGAGTGGGTTGCTGTTTGCTCCTGCAGCGGATCTTCCTGACGTGTCTCCTGCATTGGCAGGCAGGTTCTTTAGGACTATTGCTACCTGAGAATCCCTTTCTCTCCACGTGTATGTGTGTGTGTTAGTCACTCAATCGTGTCTGACTCTTTGTGACCCCACGAACTGTAGCCCACCAGGCTCTCTGTCCGTGGAATTCTCCAGGCAAGAACACTGGAGTGGATTGCCATTCCCTTCTCCAGGGGATCTTCAGTGGTTAAAGGGAACAATCAAGAACAACCATTTATGGAGGGAGGGAAAGGCAGTATTGTAGGAAGGCAGTTAGTGTAGGTCAGAAGCAGGGTTCTCTAAAAACTCTGCAGCCATTTATTTACAGACATTCTAAACAGTTATATTTAAATTTTTTTAAACAGTTAATACACTAAAAATATAAACTGAACTGCTTAGGATACTAAAAACTGTTTACGACACAAGATATTTTAAAAAGCAAAACTGGGAATTCAATTCCCTTTGACTCCAGCGATCAATTTCTTAAGACCACGATGTCTGGGAAACCGGCCAATCTTTCACAAGGAACTGGCTTCTGCTCAGCTTTCTCCTCTCCCCGAGGTACATGATCAGGTGTTGTCACCTCCTCCACCTGAGCTTTATCCAGTACTTCTCCTCGTGGTGTCTTTAACCAGATGACATATCCCCATGGGTGGTGGGGTCATGTTCTGTTCTCAGCCTTTGCCCTCTCCTTTTGTTTCTTCCCTGAATGTAAGAGTATGAATTTTGTTTCAAGCTACCTTGCTTTGTGGGTGACAAATCCAATGCTGCTCAGGCAAGTACTATGAAATCCATTTACAGTTAGAGAAGGTGGAAATAGGACCAAGATGAGTCTGATGGGATGCATGGCAATTTCAGCTGATTTTCTTGCCTTCACTGGGATGTCACATTCCTTCAAGAACAAATCTCAAATCTTTGTATGGAAGCACTCCCGCTATCTTCCTCTCTAGACCCTCTCCAAGGCCAATCATGACAAAAAATGCTCAGGTTTTCAAGCAATCATCACCTTGAATGAAAATAAAAAATTCTTTTAAGAAAACAATTCCAGTGAAGGTATCACTGCAACAAGATAATCCATCTCTTGCTGGGATTTACCTGCATTGTGTTTGCCCTATGGGCTTGTACTGCAAACTGTTAAAAACAAAACAAAACAAAACAACCCTTACCCTTGCACTGAACTGCACTGTACATCTATGGAAATCGTTCTTGTTCTTTTCTTTGGTTGCAGCAAAAGAACAAAAGCATTTATACAACTGTGGGTTTTGAGAGTCAAGTATGATCCATTAGCACCTCCTAGTGGCTATATTTTGGAATTGACAACGTCTCTGAGATGGGACGTCAAATTAGAACACCCTTAGAAATATTTTCTTTTTAATATCTAATAATATCAGCCACCGCTACAACTTATCCAAGTATGTTTAATTATTCAGGAATTTAAAAATCACCTAAGTAAACTTTTTAAAAGACAACCCAGTTGAACAAATAGAAAGAATTACGTCTCTCTGCTCTGGTCTCAGAAATCTGTGGAATATTCCATCTGGGCCCATACTCTGCCTGTCTCCACTTAAGCAGCACAAGCCCAGGAAGTGGTGATCAGTTCTACTCTTTTATTAAAGGATATTCTGCCGTTCAGCCCCTGGAGTGAGTATTGATGAACACAATGGATTCTGTATTCAACTACAGGCAGATTCATTGTGAACATTAGGCTCATTATCAATTATCATAAAACCTGAGGATGGATAGAATCCTTATAGTAGAGGACCAATTTTTCAAAACATTAAAAAGGTGATAAAATGAAACCCTTATTCAGTTGAGCCATTTGCAGCATACATGAATATAATGGGTAGCTAGTAGTCAAACATGTGGCTGCAGTCTCTACCAGCTGCTATTTTCTTGAGCCTCAGTTTTCTTATTTGTAAAATAGAACTGCTCTGAGCACTTAATGAGATAATATGTGTTAAATTCGTAGCACAGTGTATGAAAGCTTAAATAAATGTCAATTCTCCCACTCTATGTTGGGCAGAGAAAAAGTTAAAACAGAGGGTTTACAATTGGTAAATCTTGAGTTGTGGAGGATGAATTAACTGATGTCATGGCTTTGAAAGGGTTGCCCAGGTGGTGTTAGTGGTAAAGAAACTGCCTGCCAATGCAGGAGACAACAGAGACTTGAATTTGGTCCCTGGGTAGTATTCATGTGTGGGAAATTCCATGGACAGAGGAGCCTGGCAGACTAGAGTCCATAGGGTCACAAAGAGTCGGACATGACTGAAGCAACTTAGCATGCACGCACGCGTGGCTTTAATAAGTGTGGCAGTTTTAAGTCCAGGTGCTGAAATTCAATCCCTGTGTTCAAATTCTGGATCTGGACAAGAAGGACCAGGGAACTGTCCTAGACTGGAGGACCTAAGGGAACTAAACTTGATGCTATATCTTGGGTTGGATTCTGGGACAACAACAAAAAAGCGTATCAGTGGAAAAAAGTGAAATTTGAATACAGTTTGCAGTTTAGTTTACGGTATTATGGCAACACTAATTTATTGCTTTTGATAACTGTACTGTAGTTACAAAAGATACTGTGTTGAGAGGAAGCTAAGTGAAGAATATTTGGAAACACTGTACAATTGTGCAACTATTCTGAAAAGTCTGAAGGTGGTTCAAAATATAATAATTTAAAAACTAAAAAGAAACAAGTGAGTTTAGTATTGTAACATATTTTATTTAACCTAATACATCCAAAATGTTATCATTTCAACATGTATTCGTTTTAGAATTATTTTAATGAGATTTTAACTTTTTTGGTTACTGTCCTAAAATAATTTGGTTTGTATTTTACACTGATAGTGCATGGCCATTCGGACTAGCAGTTTTCAAGTACTCAGTAACCACGTGGTCTGGAGGCTGCCATATTGGACAGGGCAAGAGTGGATGCAGGATGGGATGTCACCCAGGGCTCAGTGACTACTTCGCAGTGGTTCTCTGGGGTGGTACATCTCCCAGCTCTGATCCTGGATTTCCTCCTATCATATACTCCTAGAACTCCCAGAGGTGATTAACTCCTAGAAGAGGGGCTAGATGGGGAAACGGTGGAAACAGTGTCAGACTTTATTGTTTGGGGCTCCAAAATCATTGCAGATGGTGATTGCAGCCATGAAATTAAAAGACGCTTACTCCTTGGAAGAAAAGTTATGACCAACCTAGATAGCATATTCAAAAGCAGAGACATTACTTTGCCGACTAAGGTCCGTCTAGTCAAGGCTATGGTTTTTCCAGTGGTCATGTATGGATGTGAGAGTTGGACTATAAAGAAAGCTGAGTGCCAAAGAATTGATGCTTTTGAACTGTGGTGTTGGAGAAGACTCTTGAGAGTCCCTTGGACTGCAAGGAGATCCAACCAGTCCATTCTGAAGGAGATCAGCCCTGGGTGTTCTTTGGAAGGAATGATGCTAAACCTGAAACTTCAGTACTTTGGCCACCTCATGTGAAGAGTTGACTCATTGGAAAAGACTGATGCTGGGAGGGATTGGGGGCAGGAGGAAAAGGAGACGACAGAGGATGAGATGGCTGTATGGCATCACCAACTCGATGGATGTGAGTTTGAGTGAACTCTGGGAGATCGTGATGGACAGGGAGGCCTGGTGCTGTGATTCATGAGGTTGCAAAGAGTCGGACACAACTGAGCGACTGAACTGAACTGAACTGAAGGTTAACTAAAGTCTGGTGATACTGATGGCTCATCAAGGAGAAAATGTATCAATTTATAAAGAGCAAGGTCCCTTCTAAAAACAAAATATAGCATTTTGTAAGCTTTTCAAAGTGTGTGATGGATACCACTAGTTTTGGAGAGTATGAGAAAAAATGAGTTCGGATAGAACTTGAACATGACATAAAATCACAGTGACTCACAAAGTGAGAATATAATTTTTTTCCCATTTCAATTCTCTTTCATTCTTTTTGATTACATCAAAGGACAAGTCTCATTCAGTAGCCTTCTATCTTCACCACTTCCCTAACATTTGCTAATCTCCAACTCTCCCACTCTCTAGCTAGAATTTAATGCATTGTTTCTATTTTATTTATCTCATCACCTTTTATTTACAGCAAATAATACTATCTTTCCATTTAATTACTGGTACAAAATTTCTTTAACTTTTAAATAAAAATATAAACAAAAGGGCAAATTTTGTAAAAATATAAGTGTCAAGGTAATTACAGTCCAAGTGGCACTGGGAAATAATGAAAGCAGAAACAAAAACCCAAAGCAAAAATAAAACCAAAAATAAAATGATGGCTACAAGAAGGTTTGAAATTTGGGGATCAATGCTTCGTTTCAGAGGTGCTACCTTTTCGAAGCCTTTAAGAAGCCAGTTAAGCCTGCAGAGGTGGAATGGGCTGTTCTCAATAAATGTTTCCTTGTTAAAATCTTTCCCTAGAAACTTTGCGTTCCTTCTCACAGTTCTCTCTTCCTCTGACTGTTGTGATCTCCCTTCCCCTTCCTTTTTATTTCTTATCCCTCAAGTCTTTTCTCTGCTCCCTCTCATATTTTCCTCTCTTATCTCCCTTCAAACTTCCGCTGTCCTTATCCTCCAATCACGGCCCACCTCTGATCGGGCGTGTACTGCCAGCTGACCAATCAGGGTGCTTCATCAGACATCTTGTGCTTTCAGCATCCTCTGATATCTCCAAAAAAGGACCTTCCCTGGTGGCTTCCCTCGTGGCTCAGATGGGAAAGAATCCGCCCACAATACGGGAGGTCTGGGGTCGATCCCTGGGTTGGGAAGATCCCCTAGAGAAGGAAATGCCACACTACTCTGGTATTCTTGCTTGGACAATCCCCATGGACAGAGGAGCCTGGTGGACTACAGTCCATGGGGTCACACAGAGTTGGATAGGACTGAGCGACTAAGCACATACAAGCAAGAACTTCCCTGGACGTTTTCAATCCCTTTAAGGTTACTTTAACCATTTCTGGGTTCCAGTTCTGGCCGACTGGAAGGGACTATGCTTCATAGAGAGAAGCATTGCTTATGATGCCCTCAAACATTCTGGGGAAGACAGGTGGGTTTTCCAGGTCACCATGCACACTGTTCTATCTATTTTAGGCACAAATGGGAATCTGGCTTGGATACTTGATGTCCTTAAAGAATTGGTATTATTTCATGAAATTCTGGGGATATTTAGGGAAAACTCTGTCAACGTGAAGTTAAATAGATCAAACCGAACAGCCAACTTGGAAACTATTTGGGGGAAAAGTGATTTTTGTTTCCTTCTCCTCTATCATTATGGATGGAGTTTGATTGGGAGGGAAGCTTCAAGGGACTTTTTCCCACTAGATAATATAAGAAAATATAAGACTTTTTCCCACGAGATAATATAAGAAAATTTTCCACCTTGGACTTGAAAATAACATCAAAATCTGCACTTAGCTTTCTTCACACCTCTCCTACTTTCACACATTTCACCTTAGTTGTCTTCTTTCTATATTCAGCTTAGAGCACACATAATAAGGGAATTGCTTTAGTTTTGGCTGAATTTTACTGGTCAAGCAAGAGAAAGTTTCAAGTGGTTCTTTTTAGAGGTAATTAAGCAACCTTTGCATCTTCAAAACAAAACCCACCAAGACAGCTGGAGTCACAAAGCCTCACCACTGTCACCACAGACAGCTTGATGTGTTTACCAGCTAACCACAGGATCACCATGCGAGTCATATAGATACCCTTGGTCCTCTGCTGGCCATTTGACTGAAATAGGAGGCTGAGCCAAGCAGTGTGGAGAATAGGTGAGAAGTCATGAGCTGTTTCTGTGACTTTAAACCCCAGCAGCAGCTAAAATTGAGCAAATAAAACACTATAGGTGGAAATAGGTTATTTGGGTTAATTTATTTAATTACCAGAATGAACTAACAAGGCAGATATTATCATTATTATTTTCATTTTACAGATGAGAAAGTTGAACTCAGAAGTTCAGGCACTTGCCTGGTGAGCCTACAGCTACTAAGTTGGGAACATGTGTGTTAGTCATGTTGTGTCCGACTCTTTGTGACCCCATGGACTGTAGCCCACCAGGATCTTCTGTCCCTGGATTCATTCTCCAGGCAAGAATACGGGAGTGGGTTCAGTTCAGTTCAGTTCAGTCGCTCAGTCGTGTCCGACTCTTTGCGACCTTATGAATCGCAGCGTGCCAGGCCTCCCTGTCTATCACCAACTCCCGGAGTTCACCTAAACTCATGTCCATCAAGTTGGTGATGCCATCCAGCCATCTTACCCTCTGTTGTCCCCTTCTCCTCCTGCCCCCAATCCCTCCCAGCATCAGAGTCTTTTCCAATGACTCAACACTTCTCATGAGGTGGCCAAAGTATTGGAGTTTCAGCTTTAACATCATTCCTTCCAAACAACACCCAGGACTGATCTCCTTTAGAATGGACTGGTTGGATCTCCTTGCAGTCCAAGGGATTCTCAAGAGTCTTCTCCAACACCACAGTTCAAAAACATCAATTCATCAGTGCTCAGCTTTCTTCACAGTCCAACTCTCACATCCATACATGATCACTGGAAAAACCATAGCCTTGACTAGATGGACCTGAGTCAGCAAAGTAATGTCTCTGCTTTTGAATATGCTATCTAGGTTGGTCACAACTCTCCTTCCAAGGAGTAAGGGTCTTTTAATTTCATGGCTGCAATCACCATCCACAGTGATTTTGGAGCCCAGAAAAATAAAGTCAGCAATGTTTCCACTGTTTCCCCATCTATTTCCCATGAAGTGATGGGACCGGATGCCATGATCTTTGTTTTCTGAATGTTGAGCTTTAAGCCAACTTTTTCACTCTCCACTTTCACTTTCATCAAGAGGCTTTTTAGTTCCTCTTCACTTTCTGCCATAAGGGTGGTGTCATCTGCATATCTGAGGTGATTGATATTTCTCCCAGCAATCTTGATTCCAGCTTGTGCTTCCTCCAGCCCAGCATTTCTCATGATGCACTCTGCATATAAGTTAAACAAGCAGGGTGACAATATACAGCCTTGATGTACTCATTTTCCTATTTGGAACCAGTCTGTTGTTCCATGTCCAGTTCTAGCTGTTGCTTCATGACCCGCATATAGGTTTCTCAAGAGGCAGGTCACGTCATCTGGTATTCCCATCTCTTTCAGAATTTTCCACAATTTATTGTGATCCACACAGTCAAAGGCTTTGGCATAGTCAATAAAGTAGAAATAGATGTTTTTCAGGAACTCTGTTGCTTTTTCCATGATCAGGCAGATGTTGGCAATTTGATCTCTGGTTCCTTGGCCTTTTCGAAAACTTCCTTGAACATCAGGAATTTCACGGTTCACATATTGCTGAAGCCTGGCTTGGAGAATTTTGAACATTACTTTACTAGCAAGTGATAGGAGTGCAATTGTGTGGTAGTTTGAGCATTCCTTGGCATTGCCTTTCTTTGGGATTGGAATGAAACCTGACCTTTTCCAGTCCTGTGGCCACTGCTGCGTTTTCCCAGTTTGCTGGCATATTGAGTGCAGCACTTTCACAGCATCATCTTTCAGGATTTGAAATAGCTCCACTGGAATTCCATCACCTCCACTAGCTTTGTTCATAGTGATGCTTTCTAAGGTCCATTTGACTTCACATTCCAGGATGTCTGTCTCTAGGTGAGTGATCACACCATTGTGATTATCTGGGTCATGAAGATCTTTTTTGTACAGTTCTTCTGTGTATTCTTGCCAGCTCTTCTTAACATCTTCTGCTTCTGTTAGGTCCATACCATTTCTGTCCTTTATCAAGCCCATCTTTGCGTGAAGTGTTCCCTTGGTATCTCTAATTTTCTTGAAGATATCTCTAGTCTTTCCCATTCTGTTCTTTTCCTCTATTTCTTTGCATTGATCGCTGAGGAAGGCTTTCTTATCTCTCCTTGCTATTCTTTGGAACTCTGCATTCAGATGCTTATATCTTTCCTTTCCTCCTTTGCTTTTTGCTTCTCTTCTTTTCACAGCTATTTTTAAGGCCTTCCCAGACAGCCATTTTGCTCATTTGCATTTCTTTTCCATGGATATGGTCTTGATACCTGTCTCCTATACAATGTCATGAACCTCATTCCATAGTTCATCAGGCACTCTATCTATCAGATCTAGGCCCTTAAATCTATTTCTCACTTCCACTGTATAATCATAAGGGATTTGATTTAGGTCATACCTGAATGGTCTAGTGATTTTCCCTCCTTTCTTCAATTTAAGTCTGAATTTGGCAATAAGGAGTTCATAATCTGAGCCACAGTCAGCTCCCAGTCTTGTTTTTGCTGACTGTATAGAGCTTCTCCATCTTTGGCTGCAAAGAATAGAATCATCTGATTTTGGTGTTGACCATCTGGTGATGTCCATGTGTAGAGTCTTCTCTCATGTTGTTGGAAGAGGGTGTTTGCTATGACCAGTGTGTTCTCTTGGCAAAACTCTATTAGCCTTTGTCCTGCTTCATTCCGTATTCCAAGGCCAAATTTGTCTGTTACCCCAGGTGTTTCTTGATTTACTACTTTTGCATTCCAGTCCCCTATAATGAAAAGGACATCTTTCTTGGGTGTTAGTTCTAAAAGATCTTGTAGGTCTTCATAGAACCGTTCAACTTCAGCTTCTTCAGCGTTACTGGTTGGGGCATAGACTTGGATTACTCTGATATTGAATGGTTTGCCTTGGAAATGAACAGGGATCATTCTGTCGTTTTTGAGATTGCATCCAAGTACTGCATTTCGGACTCTTTTGTTGACCATGATGGCTACTCCATTTCTTCTAAGGGATTCCTGCCCACAGTCGTAGATATAATGGTCATCTGAGTTAAATTCACCCATTCCGTCCATTTTAGTTTGCTGATTCCTAGAATGTCAACATTCACTCTTGCCATCTCCTGTTTGACCACTTCCGATTTGCCTTGATTCATGGACCTGACATTCCAGGTTCCTATGCAATATTGCTCTTTACAGCATCGGACCTTGCTTCTATCACCAGTCACATCCACAGCTAGGTATTGTTTTTGCTTTGGCTCCATCCCTTCATTCTTTCTGTAGTTATTTCTCCACTGATCTCCAGTACCATATTGGGCACCTACTGACCTGGGGAGTTCCTCTTCAGTATCCTATCATTTTGCCTTTTCATACTGTTCATGGGGTTCTCAAGGCAAGAATACTGAAGTGGTTTGCCATTCCCTTCTCCAGTGGAGCACATTCTGATGGTCCATTCAATGTGGTCCACTGGAGAAGGGAATGGCAAACCACTGGAGTGGGTAGCCATTCTCTTTTCCAGGGTATCTTCCTGATCCAGGGATTGAACTGAGGTCTCCTGCATTGCAAGAAGATTCTCTACCATCTGAGCCACCTGGGAAGCCCACCTAAGGTGGGAAGCTTGAGTTCAAAGGCAGAAGGCCTGGCTTCAGAAGCTCAGCTCTTCATCCCTGTACCAGGCCCTAGGCCCTCTGGATGAAGCACTGTTTCTCCAGAGCTTGGAGCCAATAAGACTCTGTGAAGGAAATCCAGTTTTTCCGTTTTGAAAGCAAGTTTTATTCCACTGGAAAAATTCCTGGGCACCGGGGTATAATAAACATCACATTTAAGAATTCAACAGAAATTCTAATTTTATATATTTGGAAGGAAGAAAAAACTCACTCATATAAACTATTGTTAAGAAGAGGAAGCCTTACTAAATTAAATAAAAATGAACAGCTCTGGAGCTTGAAACTGAAATAGATGGTATAGGACTCCTTTATTAGGGCTTCTGTCGCAAATGACGTTCCATTTTTGATGCTGAGATCTCTAAAATTTCAGCAATTTGGTTTTGATTTTCTTTGAGTTTGTTTTTTCCTCAGCCCAAACCTACTTGCTGTTTCTAATGCGATGGGTTTCTGAGCGCACATTTCAAAAGAGAATTCTATTACTTAATAATTGCAATAGAAGCAGGGTGCATCCTGGCAGTATTTATTCCTATGGAGAGAGAGAGAGAGAAAAAAATGTGATTGCCTGGGGCTCTTTCTTGCCTTTGCTCTCCATTGCTGTTTAGACTTTTTAGGGCAGTGGCCCAAACCCAACTAAGTAAATAAGTGAAAGTCACTCAGTCATGTCTAACTCTTTGCGACCCCATGGACTAAACAGTCAATGGAATTCTCCAGTCCAGAATACTGAAGTGGGTAGCCGTTCCCTTCTCCAGGGAATCTTCCCAACCCAGGGGTTGAACCCAGGTCTCCTGCATTGCAGGTAGATTCTTTACCTGCTGAGCCACGAGGGACGCCCTGATAAATAGATTACTAATCCTTAGCAAGCATATCCTGTAAAGTAATGGGGTAGGGATAGGTCAGGGTATGGCCTCAAGGAGACCCAGCAGTCTTAGAAAAGGCATTATAAATATACTTTGTTGGGGGAGCAACACCTAGTGGTTGGGTAGGGAACTGATCTCTGCAATACAGTGTTCTTACCTTATTTTAATCATTTAATTCTTACTTTTCATATCAGTCGAATTTCTACACATCTTTATCCAGAATATTTTTATCTAATATCATTGTGGGAGAAGAGATAACACATTAAGTCCTAGCATGCCAAGTCCTCGCTTAGAAGTGGAGGTTTATCCCAACATTTGGTAGGACGGGCAGTAGTCCAACCATAGTCTAATTCCCCAAAACAGCTGACAAATAAATGCACTGACAATTCTGTTGCCCCAAATGATGGATCTGATGGCATATGTTGATGGTTAGATAGGCAAGAAAATGGCTAAGTCACTTGAGGATTTATATATATATATATATATATAAGTTGCAGCTTCATGATACTAACATAATGGATTGATTTGGTTTTCTTGGTCTGATGGAGGAGACTTTTTTCCCTAGAAATCTTTACTTTAGGAATCTTGGAGGTAAGTGTGTTAGTTTGCTAGGGCTGCCATAACAAAGTGCCATAGATTGAGTGGCTTAAGCAATATAAATTTCTCACAATTCTGGAGGCTAGAAGTATAAGGTTAAGGTGTTGGCCGAATTGGATTGATCTGAAGGCTATGAAGGAGGAATCTGCTCCAGGTTTCTCTCCTTGGCTTATAGATAGCTGGTTTTTTCTCTGTGTCTTCACATGTCCTTTACTCTGTGCTCTAATCTCCGCTTCCTATAAGGAGGCTGGTTATACTGGATTGAGGCCCACCCATTTGATCTCAGTTTACCTTAACTACCTCTTCAAAAGCCCTGACTCCAAATACAGTCATGTTCCGAGGTGTTGGGAGGTAGTAATTCAACATAAGATTTATAATGGAGACACAGTTCAGCTCCTAACTGTGGATAACCTCGTTTATTCTAGCTGATAGAGAAGAGATGCTTAGCTTTAGAGCTAGCTTTCTAAATTAAAAGTTGAAAAAGTCTATCTCTGGTATACCCACAGCCTTTTTATTCCTGAGTCCTTTCTCCAATATATTGTCATCATGTTGTTTATACTAATCAGACTTTCTGCCTCACTGTTCTATCTCCCTTCGTTTAATGCTATGCTATCTCTGGAGAAAGAATCTGATATAATGAAGCAATTTTAACTCAGAGCAATTTGCATGGTATGTCATCTCCAGAATAGTGTAATGAAAGGCTTTGTCTCCACTTAAAGGAAATTCACCCGTCAATGAGTACATCAACACCTGTGTATGTGGTGAGTGTATGAGATTTTTTTTCCTTGTCTCACCCCTGAAATAACAATAGGTAGCGAGGCACCTACTAAATTCATCTCTTTGCAAGATTGGTTTTCAGGTCAATGGGGGCATCACCCCACCCCCTCAAATCCGCCAACAGACACACAAAGGAAATAGGCAATGAACTCAAGCAAGAGTAATTGAGGGAAGTTTAATAAAGAGACTATTTGCGAAGGTGTAAGCAGGGTTAAAGAAAACCATTAGAGATGGAGAAATATCCCAGGGCAAGCAACAGCAGGAAGCCATTACCACCTCTAGATCTGAAGGTCAAGGGGAAGGAGTGCTCACCAGAACCCAGCAGCGCTAGGGTAGCTAGGGGTAGCTGTGGGAGGGCTCCCAGACAGAAGCTATGGGTTTGAAGGGAGGTAGGCTAGGGAATAAGTACTAAGCTTCACTTTCCTCCCACCCTCCTGTTTCCCCCAGCTGCAAGCAAATGGAAGCCAGAGGTTGAGGAAGTTGATGTGGTCGATAGGGTCAGCCTCCCAAAGCTCAGAGCAGGGTGAAAAAGGTCATTCTCACTCCACATGTTTCGTTTCTTGTTGCATATGAGGTAACTGGGACTTCCCTGCTGGTTCAGTGGTAAAGAATCCACCTGCAATGCAGGAGACGTGGGTTCAATCCCTAGGTCGGGAAGATCCCCTGGAGGAGGGCACAGCAACCCACTCCAGTGTTCTTGCCTGGAGAATCCCATGGATAAAGAGCCTGATAGGCTATAGTCCTTAGAGTTGCAGAGTCAGACACGACTGAAGCGGTTGAGCACACACACACATGAGGCAAACCATTCAAGGCCTTGGAACAAAGGATGAGTGCTAATCCTACACCCCCATTTTCTCCTTTTCTATTTTGACTGATGAAATGACTTAAGAAAAAGCTTCTCTTAATCACTGTCAATTTTTTAGTGTAAAAGTTTTGTCATATATCCCACCACAGTGAGTTTTCATACTGTGTCCTGGGCGTTTACTTTATTCCCAGCATCAAGATGTAGGGAGAATTTTCCTGTTTGTGTCTGTGCAGACTTCAGCTGTTTTTGTCTGACCTAAATTCCTTTTCCTCTTTCCTGCTAACAGTACCTTGATTTGCTCTTGAATGTGAAATTGAAATTCACTCATTCGTGTCCAACTCTGCAACCCCATGGACTATACAGTCCATGGAATTCTCCAGGCCAGAATACTGGAGTGGGTAGCCTATCCCTTCTCCGGGGCATCTTCCCAACCCAGGAATTGAACCCAGGTCTCCCACATTGCAGGCAGATTCTTTACCAGCTGAGTCACAAGGGAAGCTCTTGTGATGAGCCTTTAGGGGCTATTTTTCCCCAACTCTCAGTTTATGTGTGTGTGTGTAGGGGTTGGGGGGTGGCTGACCTTGTCCCTGGGCTCCAGGAATAGGCACATGACTAAGCTTAGCCAAACAGAACTCTGCATCTCCTGTGCTAAAAGGATTATGTCAAAAACATCCTTGTGTTCCATAACAGCCTCATGCGTAAGATGTAGGGCTTCTGCTAGTACAATATACCCTTTATAAGCTGTCAGGTTTGCAAGGCTTACAAACACAGGTTTGTAAGCTCAGTGTTCCTTGGAATAACTGCTTCATAGTGAAGCCAACACAGGAAACAGAAGAAAGGGGATACAAATAAAGATAGATTCTTGGATCTAGCTGTACCTAAAGTTCCCTTGAACTTAGTTTTAGTTTCATTATGGCTTATAATTTTCATATAAGCCACAATTCCTTTTCTTAAGTCAGTTTGAGTTTCTGTCACTTATAATAGAAATTCCTGGCAAACATATTTGTTTATGTTGAGTTCTACACATCTTGTTTATCATCAAGTGGCATGGATTCAATTCCATGTTGCACTGCAGGCGTAGGTAGATTAGCAGAGTTGAAAATATGTTTGTTAGCAGAAAAATAAGATACTTTACAGGCTGTGAGCTGGCACTTTTTTCTTGAGAAAAGATGTCATCTATCAGTTATAAAGAATATCACTTATTTTGTAAAATAATGCAAAATTCAGTTATGGGCCATCCAGAGAAATATATAACAAATAATTTTTAGTTTTTTTTTCTTAATAAATAGAATAGCAACAAGGCTACTGGAGTGATGAAAGATACAGCGTGCTTAGAAATTGCTCCTGTTTCCTATAAATCTTTAAGCTACATTAACTGTATTCCAGAGCCTCATTCACTCAGTCTGGGAAGGATATACACAGAATAGTTTCTGTTACATTTTCTATTTGTTTTGCTATTATTTTCTTTCAGGCCATAAGTGTGTTTCCAAGGCTATTTCCAGAGCAGATTTTCAAAGAAGAAGTAGGTATGTATTGTGCCACATTTCTGTTCAGGATTTTCCCACCAACACTAAATAATTAAAGAGTAAACTTCATCCAATCATTTGGCTGACTGTACTGATACATGGCTATGAAGACATGATTTATAACGTAGATGCACGTCTGTATGTGGATCTGGAGTCCACTGTAGCTCCACTGAGGGTCCTGACCTGTTGGGAGAGGCCTCATAAAAAGGAAGAGGAGGCTTCCTCGAAAGATGCTGGTTGAGCATGGGCTTGTGTGATGCACTTTAAGACCTGATATTTATTATCAAATTGCCCTTCAGAAGGTTGTGTCAATGCTCACTTCCACCAGCTGTGGAAAAAGTGCCCATTTTCTTACCAAAACTGAACATTGGATTTTATTTAATACTTTCAACATAGTATTAATATCTTTTAAAAATTATTTACTTCTTGAAAGTATTTTGTGCTACTTGGTAGGACAAAAGAGTATGTCATGGTTTCATGTATCTTGCTTCTCTTTGATCACTAGCAAAAGAGCTGACAAATTGGAAAAGACCCTGATGCTGGGAAAGATTGAAGGCAGGAGGAGAAGGGGATGACAGAGGATAAGATGGTTGGATGGCATTACTGACTGAGTGGACATGAGTTTGAGCAAACTCTGGGAGATAGCAAAGGACAGGGAAGCCTGGTGTGCTGCAGTCCATGGGGTCACAGAAAACTGGACACAACTTAGTGATTAAACAACAACAATAGATTAATTTGGAGGGAATTCCTATTTTTATCACATTGAGTCTTCCCATTCAGAAGGATTGTGTGCCATTCCATTTATTCAAATGTTTTATTTTAGTAAGTTTCGTAGCTTTCTTGGTATAGACTGTATGTACTTATTGTTATTTTTCCCTTGACGTTTTCAAACGTTCATTTTTTTCTCATAACGTATAGAAAGCTATATGTTTTTCTTTATTCATTTTGTTCTTGGCTGCCTTACTAAACTTTCTTATTAATCATAACACCTTTACAGTTTATTCTCTTGGATTTTCTTAGTAATCAATTATATCAGAACAAATATCTGATGATTGTTTCTCCTCTTTTAAAAAATATATAGCACTTGTTTCTTTCAAATGTCTTACTGAATATTGAAAACACATGGGCGTATTGCTTTCCTCCAAACTTTAGGGGATTCCTTCAGCTTTTTTGTAACTAAGATGATGTTTAGTGATATGAGGTAGAACATTTTCATCTGGCTAAGAAACATCCTTCTAGTTTTGCTTTAATAACAGATTTTTCTTTTTAAAAACATGAATCCATTGATGTTCTTTTCAGCATCTATTGGGATGATTGTATATGTCTCCCCTTTTAGTTAATGAGATTTAGATTTCTTAATATTAAGAAATTCTTGCATTTAGGGAGTAAATCCCAATTGGTGAGTTTTTCCTTTAATAAACCACTGGGTTAGATTTTTCAGTATTTAGCTTGGAGCATTTGTATCGATACTCATAAATGAGATTTGGTCTGTAAACCTTTTTTGAGTTTTGTTACCAGCATTATCTCAGTTTCACAAAATAAACTGAAAATCTTCAGTCTTTACCTCTAGTGGTCCAGAGCTTGAACGTTATCTACTTTTTTAAAGTCATTGAACAACTTGCTTGTACAACAGATGGGGTTCAGCCCTTTCATACAGGCTAGTCCCCTGGTTTCATTTTCATTTTCTTCCAAGGTTATAAGTCTATTCAGTTTTCTATTTGTTCCAATTTCCCAAATCCCAGAAAATTGGCCATTTGAAACATATTTTTGGTACATGTCTTAGATGAATTTTCTTTAAAATTAAAAAAAAAAATCTCATCTGTATCTGTCTTTTCTTCTAACATTGTGTACATATGTTTTCTTTTCCTCATGCTAAGATAGTCTTGCTCAAGTTAATGTTTTTTAAAGAATAAAAATAGAACTTTTATGAATTTATAATTTGTTTGTCTCTTCATTCAGCACTTTTTTCTGCTTTAAAATATGTATCAAATTTTTATATTCACAAGTGCCTAGTTCTGGATAAGGGCTCTTTTCCATTGAATTGTCTGCCTTTGTACCTGTGCCAGTATAAAATGATCTAATTGTTATAACTTAATAGTGAGTCTGAGTGAACTCCGGGAGATGGTGATGGACAGGGAGGCCTGGTGTGCTGCGATTCATGGGGTCGCAAAGAGTCGGACATGACTGAGCGACTGAACTGAACTGAATAGTATGTTTTCATATATGGCAGGTCTAGTCTAAAAACATTTCTTCTTTTGGATGAACTTTAGTATCACTCTGACAACTTCCTCATAGTCCTCACCCCTGTTTCCTGAAGATTTTGATTCAGTGCGCCATTTGAGGAAACTGCTCATCTTCTGGCTGAGGGAGGGTTCAGGCTAGGTTCACAGTGTCTGGATAATAAACCTAGTGTAACTGTCATGACACAATGTAATAATTTAAGTTGGGAGTTTTGATAATAAAATGTAAAATTAATTTTTAGGGATTTATAACTACCCATCAAAACTTTGCTTTTATTTTTATGTCAAATTGCTCATGAGAAGCTAACATCAAATACGTCTGGACATGCCAGTAAATCTATAATCTGGCAAATAATCAATGGTTTTGTGGGGGGCCGGTGGCTCAGACAGTAAAGAATCTGTCTGCAATGCAGGAGACCTGGATTTGATCCCTGGGTTGGGAAGATCCTTTGAGAAGGGACTGACCCCCTCCTCCAGTATTCTGGCCTGGAGAATTCCATGGACAGAGGAATCTGGCAGGCTACAGCCCCTGGGGTCACAAAGAGTTGGACACAACTGAGCGACTAACTCTTGTGAGATGAGGCTGAGACCAAGATTATTTATAACTGCATTCCTTAGGCATCAGAAAACATAAAGTCTGAGAGACTGAAATAGAATGAAGATTCCAGAATAATCTTCTGTAAGGCCTATACTTTTGTTTCTCTCTTTCTTTCTAGACACTTACAAGAACACTAATCTAATTATATGATTAGTTATATGAGTTGGGTTTTGACTTTGGCTTAGAAAATTTGGAGAAAGCATTTAACTTTTCTGAGACTCAGGTTTCCATTCCTACAACATGGGAATGATAGTAACTATTCTCAGAGCAAGTCATTGTTTTTTAACATATAAAGCTTGTGTAGGTATCCATATTGGGCTTCCCAGGTGGCACTAGTGGTAAAGAACTCACCTGCCAATGAAGTAGACATAAGAGACACAGGTTCAACCCCTGGGTTGGTAAGATCCCCTGGATGAGGTCATGGCAACCCACTCTAGTATTTTTGCCTGGAGAATTTCGTGGACAGAGGAGGCTGGTGGGCTGCAGTCCATAGGGTCGCAGAGAGTCAGATACAAGTGAAGTGACTTACCTTGCATGCAAACTGTACCATACAAATGTGAATTAACATATTTTCTGTCTCTTATCATCTGCTTTACCTACTTTAATCATCAAAGCATTCACTTTACATTATCCATCAAACATTTTTTGCCATCTGATTTTTCTTGATTTATCCTGAGTCCAAAACAGCTACTCATTTGCCTGTCTTAGTTATTGTTGCTCTTTTAATTTTTTGTTTACCCAACTAGCCTTTGCAATATCTTTGCCCCTCTTCTCAAGTAGTTCAGCTTTTAAGAATGGGGAAAACTCTGTCACAAATTAATTTCTTATAGTTACCGAGGTCTACTTAAAACCTACTTAAATAGTAAATTAAGTCTACTTAAATAGTAAATTAAGAAATAAAGATGAATATTGATAAGAAATTTGGAATTAGTTTTATATCTGTCAAACTTTCTTTTGACTTTTAAAATAAAATGGTTAATGAAAGCTTTAAGTTGCTAGGCTATAGGAGGCTTCCAAGCTCAGAATGAGGAACATGGAAGTCTGAACACCCAATCCTGTATGGAGTCAAAATTCCAAAGGAATTTGAGGAGTGGGGAGGCTAGACAGGGAGAACTTGTGAAAATTTGACAATGACCCTCAGCTTCATTCGGAAAATCACTTGGGATATTTTAAAAAAAGAAACAAATCAGAGGCCTTGCCTGGCCAAAATTTACAGCTTTTTATTAAGCTTTTTAATCACTTTCATCCTTTTTGTCTTAGGTATTCTGTTTTCTCATGCATAAAGTAATTTCATAAAACTTTTAGGAAAGAAACAATTATATACACACACACACACACACATACACACACACACTGTGCTTGTTTACTCCTGTTATGTGAATGATATATGGTCATAGAAGAAATTTGCAAAAGTGTGGAAAAACACAAAGGAAAATTAATCATTTGTAATACAAGCAAATTAACACTCTAGTGTCTATCTTTTCAAATTTTAATGTATAGTTTCTATTTTTTCTTTATAAATTTTTATATAAAAATTTAAACATTAACTTTGTACTCCTGTAATACATATATCTTGCTGTTTTCACTTACTCTATCAAACATTTTTTCATGAATCTGTGAAATCCTTGACTTGTACTTCTGGTAATTACATTTTGAAAGTGTTGAACTCTAATGGATATAGTTTTGTTTTCATTTCTTTTCTTCATTTTGGCTTAAATGGTGAACATTTATTTTAGTTCTTAAAAAGAAAAAGCAAATTTTCAGTTTATACCAGTAGGTGTCATCCATTCACACAAAGCCCAAACAAGGAAAACTAATGTAATTTGACTTCTTTGTAGTGTCTATTAATATCAAGCTCCAGTGTTGTATTCTGGCTTAGCTGAGCCCCTTGGGTGAAGGGTATTTAGGTCTTAAATAGAAACTGGAGAAGAGGTGACCTTTGCCCTTAAGTGAAAGTGAAAGTCACTCAGTCCAGTCAGACTGTTTGTGACCACATGGACTATACAGTCCATGGAATTCTCCAGCCCAGAATACTGGAGTGGTAGCCTTTCCCTTCTCCAGGTTATTTTCCCAACCCAGGTCCGGAGCATTGCAGGCAGATTCTTTACCAGCTGAACCTCCAGGGAAGCCCTGGTGCTTAGAAAGAAAGCTCTCAAGGTGCTTACAAAGAAAAAAGAAAAAAGAACAGTTTTGAAATGGAATGAATTTCATAAGCTTATACTTTAATATTCTAAAAATATATCAATTACTGGGAAGAGGTTATTAAAATCTTACTCTGAGTTAGCCATTCAAAGAAGGTCAATTCTGCTATTTATTTCTTTGAAAGAGGGTCAACAATACAGATCCTATGTATAAGAATTCAAGATGAGTCAAACTATGATATATTTTTAAAATATCAAACACTTATGAAAAAAGTTATGCAATTTAAAAATTATAATAATTAGATTTTTTGATATCATGTAACAGTTCTTAAGAGAGTTTATATCCATTATCTTTTTCTCACAAGAATTCTCTGAGGTTATAAATTAGTGAACTTGTGTTCAAAGAGATTAGGCCTGTTGCTCAGGGCCACGCAGTTATTAAGCGATGCATCCAGGTCTAGAACAAGCCTTCTGACTTAGTATGCCTGGGTTTGTAGTGTGAACTGAGTGTTATCCTTAAGAGGAGGAGTTAAACCAAACTGGATCTTCAGATACGTGTTGTTTGCCCCCTCACCCCGCCCCCAGAGTGCTCACTCATAATGGATTTTACATTTTTTGAATAAGTTGCAAAATTTTAAAATTGGGACATTTCCTACAAAGACTGGAGTTTCATACAGATACTTGGGAAAAAGCAGAAGATATGGCTACAGGAGTTGTATTTCCTTGTAGCAAAGGATCTGGTTGGCTGCTTCTCCCATGTCCTCTCCTGTGTGCCCCAGTTTCAGTCACTCCCTATTGCCTTCTACCAGGCTGACTTCATTCATTTCTTTTATTTGCCTGCCTCCTTGTATACACATGAGCTTGCAAATCTTTTGAATTTCAGTGTTTCAGGAAAGACTATGTACTCCTTTCAACAATGCTAGCCATGTGAGGATAAGGGGCAGAGACCAGGGTGATAGAACTGCATGTCAAGAACACCAAGGATACAGGCAACTGCCAGAAGCCAGGAAAAGGCAAAGAAAGGTTCTACTCAGAGCCTCAGAGGGAGCATGGCCTTGCTGACATCATGATTTTAGACTCTTAGCGTCTGGAACTGGGAGCCAATAAATATCTATTGTGTCAGGCCACTCAAAGAAAAAAAGTCACACAAGAAAAATGGTGCTGGTATGTTAGCCCATTTAATTTTTATTTATTAATATTTTTCTTCTTCTTAAAAAAATTTTTTTTAAACTTTACAATACTGTATTGGATTTGCCATACATTGACATGAATCCACCACGAGTGTACATGAGTTCCCAATCCTGAACCCCCCTCCCATCTCCCTCCCCATATCATCTCTCTGGGTCATCCCAGTGCACCAGCCCCAAGCATCCTGTATCCTGTATCGAACCTAGACTGGTGATTTGCTTCTTACATGATAGTATACATGTATCAATGCCATTCTCCCAAATCATCCCACCCTCTCCCTCTCCCACAGAGTCCAAAAGTCTGTTCTAGACATCTGTGTCTCTTTTGCTGTCTTGCATACAGGGTTATCATTACCATCTTTCTAAATTCCATATATATGTGTTAGTATACTGTATTGGTGTTTTTCTTTCTGGCTTACTTCACTCTGTATAATTGGCTCCAGTTTCATCCACTTCATTAGAACTGATTCAAATGTATTCTTTTTAATGGCTGAGTAATACTCCATTGTGTATATGTACCACAGCTTTCTTATCTATTTGTCTGCTGATGGACATCTAGGTTGCTTCCATGTCCTGGCTATTATAAACAGTGCTGCGATGAACATTGGGGTACATGTGTCTCTTTCAAATCTTGTTTCCTCAGTGTGTATGCCCAGCAGTGGGATTTCTGGGTCATAATGCAGTTCAATTTCCAGTTTTTTAAGGAATCTCCACACTGTTCTCCATAGTGGCTGTACTAGTTTGCATTCCCACCAACAGTGTAAGAGGGTTCCCTTCTTACTGGCACAAAGACAGAAATATAGATCAATGGAACAAAGTAGAAAGCCCAGAGATAAATCCACACACCCATGGACACCTTATCTTTGACAAAGGAGGCAAGAATATACAATGGATTAAAGACAATCTCTTTAACAAGTGGTGCTGGGAAAACTGGTCAACCACTGGTAAAAGAATGAAACTAGAACACTTTCTAACACCATACACAAAAATAAACTCAAAGTGGATTAAAGATCTAAACGTAAGACCAGAAACTATAAAACTCCTAGAGGAGAACATAGGCAAAACACTCTCCGACATAAATCACAGCAGGATCCTCTATGATCCACCTTCCAGAATACTGGAAATAAAAGCAAAAATAAACAAATGGGATCTAATTAAAATTAAAAGCTTCTGCACAGCAAAGGGAACTATAAGCAAGGTGAAAAGACAGCCTTCGGAATGGGAGAAAATAATAGCAAATGAAGCAACTGACAACTAATCTCAAAAATATACAAGCAACTTATGCATCTCAATTCCAGAAAAATAAACGACCCAATCAAAAAATGGGCCAAAGAACTAAACAGACATTTCTCCAAAGAAGACATACAGATGGCTAACAAACACATGAAAAGATGCTCAACATTACTCATTATCAGAGAAATGCAAATCAAGACCACAACGAGGTACCATTTCACACCAGTCAGAATGGCTGTGATCCAAAAGTCTACAAGCAATAATTGGTGGAGAGGGTGTGGAGAAAAGGGAACCCATTTAATTTTTAAATTAACAGCGACATTATCTGCTTGGTCACTTAGGTGGAGTATTTAGAATGAAGACAGCAGAGGATGAAGCTCAAATTCTGGGAACTGTCCACATCAAACTCAACATCAACATTGAGGAGGAGAGAGGAATTAGAAGGACTGGCACAGGAGAAAAGGGTCTGAGAGATGGAGGTTAAAAAGTAAGGGTCAATGATCTGACCAATCACTTTGAGGCAGACCACAGACAGGCTGTGATGACCTGTTTGAAATTAGGAAGGTAAAAGTTTCCTTCTGAGAGCTGGACCTTATTCAACACAGAATATATCAGAATATTTTTAGTTCTGATAATTCCATCAGGACCAGGTGGTACTGTTTTCAATATAAAGTAAGTGTAACATCAACACAGAGTAAGCATAGCATCAGATGATTCAGAGAGGTCAAGGAAAGGAAGGAGGGAGAATGCTGTTTGGAGCTAGCAATGTGGAGGTCATGAGCAGGCTTAGGGAGAGCAGTTCCAATGACATAATAGAGACAGAAACCAACAAACAGTGGGTTGAGGAACATCTAGGAATTAGTGAAGGACAGAGACTGAGTGAGTCTGCGTGAGGTCTTTTTACTAAGAAAGAAGAGACAGAAGTCAATGGCTGGGGCTGTAGGGTCAGAAGAAATGTGTTCATATATGTTAATGGTTGAAGCGATTCTAGCACACTTATAAACAGAAGGGAAGGAGCTATAGAAGGCCACCCAAGAGTGGAAGGTGGGAGTGAGAGAAATATAAGCTGGAGATTCTGGACGAAATAGAATCTAGAGAAGTGCTTTGTGATGTTTGGGACAATGGCACCATTATGAGAATGGAGGCCAAATTGACTAAGTGGGGTTTTTTTTATTGTCAAAAATTTTGATTATGTCACATTATAGTCACATCTTGGGCTTGCCTTGTGGCTCAGCTGGTAAAGAATCCGCCTGCAATGGGGGAGACCTGGGTTTAATCCCTGGATTGGGAAAATGCCCTGGAGAAGGGAAAGGCTACCTAATCCAGTATTCTGGCCTGGAGAATTCCATGGACTGTATAATCCATGGGGTCGCAAAGAGTCGGACACGACTGAGTGACTTTCACTTTCACTTTCATAGTCACGTCTTACACTGATTTTTTTCACCATTAACTGAAATATGCTTTTAGGTTTCAGGGCTTTAGGGATGAATTAGTAACTTTTAAATGAGAAACTATTATTTTGCTGTTAAAATGGAATGTTTATTTGTTTGATGACTAGGGATGGACAAATGATCAGTTAAAAGAGATAAATCAAGATGATTAATTATTATATTACTGAGTTAATTTCAATGTGAAGTACAAACACATCTTGATAACTTTCTGCTCTCAGATAATCATTCTAAAAGCAATATTGCTGATGGTTCCTGAGGTAATATAGTTTCTTCAACAGTCGAGGATTCTTCAAACTCTCACTCATTCAATAAACAGTTATGGAGCATCTAGTCAGCTCCGGGCACTGTGTGAGACCATGAGGACATGGCTGAGGGCAATGCATCTTCAGTCCTTGCTCTGATGCTGCTCACAGTCCAGCAGGAAAGCAAACAGACCACTGCACTAGTGTAATGAGTCTTGGGATGAGGGATACGGAGGGAATTTAGGCAGGTGCAGAAAAGCCACCCAATGGACTCTATCTGTGGAGTAAATGGGTCAGGAAAGGCTTCTTTGATAAATTGATGGACATGTAAGCAAAGACTTGAAGTATGGTAGGATTTTGGCAGAAGAAGGGAGGCTGGGGTGGGAACGAAGGAAGTGGGGACAAGAAGAGGCTCCTGGTGGTTGGAGGAAGAGTTCGCTGGGGAACTTGGAGAATGATAGGTCATTCAGTGTGGCTGAAGCACTGAGAGCAGGAGGAAGAAAGAAGACATGTGGCAAGAGATGGCGTTGCACTGGAACCCTGTTGTAAAGGGTCTTGTAAGGAGTTTGGGCCTTATCTAAGGCTGGCATGAGGCTAGGGGAGAGTGACAATCAGGGAAGCAGCTGTATCAGATTTACATTTTACAAAGATGGGTTACTCTGGGTATAGTGTGGAGACAGATTGAAACTGGGCAAGAGTGGGACAGAAAGATCCAGAGAGAGATGCTGGAGACAAGAGAGGAAGAAAAACAATGTGGAAGAGAGCAAGAAAGTAGAATAACAGGGCTCGTTGGTGAAATAGTGGAGCAGAGAGGGCTGACATGCCAGTTCCCGGCTGACTGCATGACGGTGTCGCCCAACAACTGGGGACACAGGAGGAGAAATAATTTCGGTTAGGAAGAACGCTTCTCTTCCAATGCTTTTCTATTTCAGATGAGCAAGCCAAATTCAAACGAAGCAGACACTTTGGGGGTCCTTTTCAGCCCCACTGTTTTGATTCACTGGCCTTGGTGTGTGGGCTCTCTTACACCTGTGATTGTTGCTTTCAATAAGTTTCAAGCAAAGCAAACGAAAGGTATTCACCTGCAGAACTTCAAACAAGCAAGCACATAGTCTCCCCAACCCCAGTCCCCGCAAGGCAAGTAATAATAAACACGGCACCTTTAATGTAACAGACTTTCCATTCCCACCCGCATGCTAGGCATCTGCACACACAAATCAAAACCCTCTTAAGTCATGGAATGAAAAAGTGAAAAAAGTAAAAGCAAACAAAGAGTGCTTCCTGTGGGGTGAATGGAAATTTCTGCCCAGTTTGTTTTCCAGGCACTTGAAAAGCAGTTCTGAATAATTAAAACCACAAGTAATTATTTTCTGAACTGAGATTTCTGAGATGAGAAGGTGAGGGAAAGATCCCTTGGAGGGTCTTTGATATGAGTACCGTTTACATCGTTGATGCAGTGCCTGCTTTGCTTCGAGCTCAGTTTCAACCAAGAGTCTTGAAACAGAGAAGTCTTTTGGTTGGGAAAAAGCAAACAGATTCCAATCAAACGAAAACATGTATATTCAGTTGAACGAAAACAGAACCCAACCATAGTTTGGGCAACTTTTCTCCCCTTGAGATAGAAACATTGCATCTCAATTTTATAGGAAATCTCTTTGGCATTCAGATATTTGGTAACTTCATCAAGGACCTAAGTGTCTTTCTTCCACCAAAATCTGAGGCCAAAAATTCATGTTACCAGTAATTTCTGGCCAGATAAATGAAGACCAGCATGTGAGCGTATTGTGGTAATTAAGAGTACAGGATTCAGAATTTTGTTGTCTGTGTTTGACCTGACTCTATCACTTATCAGCTGTGTGATCCTGGACTACTTATTTAATCTTTCTAAATCTCAGTTTCCTCATCTGGGAAATGGGAATAATAATGAGATATGCTTTAGAGAATAGTTGTGAGATAATTCATGTGGCACACAATATATGGCACATAGCATTAGATTGGCTAAAAGATTCATTTGGGGGTTTCCCATAAGCTTTTATGCAAAAACCCAATGACCCTTTTGAACCCAATGAACTGAATACTCACCCACTATTTGTGCATATGTTCAATCGTGTCCGACTCTTTGTGCCCCATGGACTATAGCCTGCCAGCCTCCTCCAGGAGATTCTCCAGGCAAGAATACTGGAGTGGGTTGCCATTTGCTTCTCCAGGGGATCTTCCTGACCTAGGGGTTGAACTCATGTCTCCTGCATCTCCTGTACTGGCAGACAGATTCTTTACCACTGAGCCGCCTGGGAAGCCCCAGCTACTCAATAAATGTTCATTATTAGATCCTCCACCCCCATTTTCCTCTGTGCAACTGCAGCTGAACTCGCGAATTTGTAGCAGCTTTTATCAAATGAAGGAAAGTCTCTCTATTCTTAGTTCCAGAGCAAGGCCACAACTAGGTTGGAAAAGAAAGTGAAAGTGTTAGTTGCTCAGTCCTATCCAACTCTGTGTGACCCCGTGGACTGTAGCCTGCCAGGCTTCTCGGTCCATGGAATCCTCCAGGGAAGATTACTGGAGTGGGTTGCCATTCCGTATCCCAGGGGATCTTCCCAACCCAGGAATCAAACCTGTGTCTTTTGTGTCCTCTGCATTGACAGGAGGATTCTTTACCACTGTGCTACCTGTGAAGCCCCAATAAACCGTATTTCCTTCCTTTCCTTTCTGCCCCTGACAGCATCAAGTGTCCCACTGACATTGTACTGGAGTCTTTGCCCTCAGAGACAGCAGGGAAGAGTAACTGACTTTTTCTAACTTAGTTGTGGTCTTGCTCTGTGGCTCAGACAGTAAAGAATCTGCCTGCAATGCTGTCAAGGATGGATAGAAGGGAAAGGAAGGAAATAGGGGTAGCATATTCCCAGGACACCTGTGGCCCAGTTGGTGCTAATCAGGTTCAAACAGCATCTTTCATACCCACTATGGAGGCTCAGGGGCCCTGAAAAAGGTGTCTGGGAAGCCTCAGCAGCTTGGAAATCACTATAGGAACAGCCTCCTACCTTATCTTTAGAACCCCTTGACTCTGGTCCAGTATCCTTAATTACTTTCTTATAGTCTATCCTGGATTCTGCTTCAGAGCCTGGACGTTTGGATTGACCCCTGTGTTGCCCTGCCCAGAGGATTCCAACATCTCACTTGGGTGTCAACTCTGTAGACTGAGGGTTGATCCTGCCCTGTTACTCCCTAGAAACCCAGCCTGAATCCAGCATTCTGGAAGCTGGTTCAGACCTCTGAGTGTTAAGCTTGGCAGGCCTTGGCATGACTGGGTTCACCTTCTTGGTTAAGAGTGAAGATTCTGGAGCCATAGGCTCCAAATCCTAGCTCTGCCACTTACTAACTAAATGACTTGGGCCAGATATTTTACCACTCTGTGCCTTAGTTTTCTTCATCTGTACAATGGGAGGATTAGTAGTCCGCATCTAATAGGATAGTTAAGAGGATTAAATAATTAATACATTTGTAAAAAATTATATAAATGTATAGCAAATAATCCACATAAATAAATGTGAAAAATATAAATATTAGCTGTATTTACATATTTTATGCATATTAGATATATATAATTTTACATTTAATTTTATATGTTTTGTATTACCATGCATTGTTTCATACAAAGGGCTTCCTGGATGACTCAGCAGGTAAAGAGTCTACCTACAATGCAAGAAACTAGAGAGACGCAGGTTTGATTCCTGGGTCGGGAAGGTCCCTGGAAGAGGTAAAGTCAATCCATTACAGAATTCTTGCCTGGAAAATCCCATGGAAAATCCCAGGCTCCTCTGAGCTTGGCAGGCTACAGTTCTTGGGTCACAAAGAGATGGATATGACAGAGCAGATGGCATATTTCATATAAACATTTATATACATATGAACAGAATTCTTTATATTATTATTACTGTTGTTGTTGTCTACTCTATCTCCTTGCACAGATAGGGAGACACTCTGGGTAGGGTCTTAAGCTTTCTTGCTCTCATCTGAGGCCATAGATTCAGAATCCCTTGTCTCTACAGACTCTGCTGGGGCTTCCCAGGTGGCACTAGTGATAAAGAACCCACCTGCCAATGCAGGAGACATAAGAGATGCAAGTTTGATCCCTGGGTTGGGAAGATCCCCTGGAGAAGAGCATGGCAACCCACTCCAGTAATCTTGCCTGGAGAATCCCATGGACTGGGGATCCTGGCATGCTACAGTCCACAGGAACACAAGGAGTCGGACACAACTGAAGCGACTTAGCATGTGTGCACAGACTCTGCTGTATTCTGCAAAACAAGGTTTAAGTTCGATTAAAACTGACTCCATCACTTGGAAAGTTACCATCTACAATGAATGCCATAAAAAATATTCTTTCTTAGATTTCTGTGTTGCTCCTCCTTCAGATATCATTATTTAAAGTTCTGTAGTGCATGCACGTGTGCTAGTTGCTTCCGTCGTGTCTGACTCCTTGTGACCCCACCAGGATCCTCTGTCCATGGGATTCTCCAGGCAAGAATACTGGAGTGGGTTGCCATGCCCTCCTCCAGGGAATCTTCTTGACCCAGAGACTGAACCCATGTCTCCTGCATTGCAGGAGGATTCTTTACCATTGAGCCACCAAGGAAGCCCAAATTTCTGTAGTAATTTTATGTATTTCTTGTCCTACTTCAAAGGCTTTCTATCTCTGGAGCAAATAGCATAAGACAGAAATACATCAAAATACATGCTATTTATCATATGGTTAATTTTAGATCATGCTATACCCAACAACTATTCATTCAGAGGGAATAGGGTGGTTCTGAAAAAAGCAGGTGCTGTCTCTTTCATTTGTTTTCTTGGAATTGAAATGAGGGAAAAGTTTTCCTTTGTCTTCAAAATCAGCAATAATCCATGGAGTAAGGGGCTTCTCTGGTGGTCCAGTGGCTAAGAAGCCATGCTGCTAATATGGGAGGTCCAGGTTCAATCCCTGGTCAGGGAACTAGATCCTATGTGCTGCAACTAAGATCCTGTGCAGCCAAATAAATAAATATAACAAATCATAATAATCCATGAATTAAACTTAACCTCCATGAGCAATAACGCCACTGACATTGACATCACTTCAGAGACACCCTCTTGCCTTGATGGTAAGTGTCACACGACATCAACCCCCACCAAACCCACTTCCTTTCCAGCAAATAGAAAACAGTTAAGGACGTGAATTCACTGTCAGGCTTAAACACTGAAGGAGAAAACTGCATTTGCTTCTGGCAAACATGAAGTCAGACCTCTGGTATTTCTTTCTCTTCTGCACCCAAGTTGAAATTCTAGCAGGTAAGTGACTTATTGAATATGCATTATTAAGTTACAATTCAAGTGAACATTAAGAAAAATCAAAGGTGGAAAAGTTAGGCACCAAATAGAAAGTTTTTATTTGTTTTTTAGAAAGTAAGAACAATTACAGAAGAGCCCAAGTCCACGGCCAATAGCGTTTATGTTACTGTTTTAAGATGAAAAATGTCTCATCAGATCATTAAAATTTTAAATTACCTGCTTGAAGTTAACTTTTAGTGGATAAAATAAAAGAGTGGCTTACTGTTCTCAGAGGAAGATGAAAGGCAAAATGACTTGTGTCAACAGAATGAAAATTAAGTAGGCCTGGCATCTGGGCTGGGAGAAAATAAAACGGAAGGGCTTTGAAAAGAAGGAGTTTCATTTTAATCTTATCTGGGTGGTCTTTTGTCAGAAATGCCCTGGCTGCCACAGGGATTTTTAGCACCAATGTCAAGGTCCTTGTGAAACGCCGAGGATCAGTGGACAATGTAAAACAGTCCATAGCCTCTGAAGACACTGAAAAAAAAAAAAAAAATCATTCTGAAGTCCTCAATTCTTTCTCTTATATGGTATATATCAGACTCTATTTGAATATTTTAAATAATGCTGCCGACGATGAAATTAATGTGTGTTTCTTCTACTTCTTACTGGGTATGTTTTCAATTATTTTCACTTTATCTTTAAGTCTGGGCCATGTTCCCGAGGTAGGGAAAACACAAAGTGAAATTATACTACTTTGGGAAGTTTTACTAACACTAAAAGTGCAGGCAGAACTTTGGTTGGTATACTGTTATTTAGAGATAAGTTTTGCAGTGGTACCAAAAGCAGACTTTATTTTTATCTTCAAAGGAAAAAAAAAAGTGTATTGATCAAATATTTGAGCTTGTGGTGGCTCAAGGTGGCTCAAAACCTCTTAAGAGGAATGAGGAATTATTTATAGGTCCCAAGGGTAGTTTGGGGCCACTATGCCTTTCCTACACCCAGTGAAATCCTTTAGCTGCACAAGCAACAAGGGAATAGCATGGGGATCGATATTCATTCATTCATTCATTCACTCATCAATTCATTCATTCAGCACCAAGAACTTGCCATGTAGGCAGTACTGTGCTGGCCTCTGTGTGTACGAAAGTGAAAGTGAAAGTGAAGTTGCTCAGTCGTGTCCGACTCTTTGCGACCCCGTGGACTGTAGCCTACAAGGCTTCTCTGTCCATGGGATTCTCTAGGCAAGAATACTGGAGTGGGTTACCATTTCCTTCTCCAGGGGATCTTCCCGACCCAGGGACTGAACCCGGGTCTCCCGCATCGGAGGCAGACGCTTTAACCTCTGAGCCATTCCCTGTTCTCATGAAGCTAATTGAAAGGCTGGAGAGAGGCAAATCAGATAATTTTGTGAATGAAATGACTATTACAGACAGAACTCAGTTCTATCAGGGGATGTAACAAAAAAGCTTGTGTAGACTGGGTGGATATGGAGGTGCAGTGGGGGGTGGGGCTCATCCAAGTCTTTTAAGTGGTCCTTGAGCTGAGATTTGCAGGACAAATAAGAGTAAGTGGGGAGAATGGTGGGACATTCATATCATGGACATTTCATATCATGAGAAGAGTAAGCGCAAAGGCCCTGTGTCAGGAAGAAAGGAAGTAAGTCAGAGAGCAGGAAGAAGGTGGATGTGCCTGAGGACAGAGGTCAAGAGTTGGTGATGGTGCAAGATGAGGCTGGAAGGGAAAGCAGAGGCTAGACTATTCAGACCTTATGTGCCACATGAAGGATTGTGGATTTTCTCCCAAGAACATTGGTTCAAGTCACTGAAGGGGTTGTTTGTACTGTTAGAAAGTGTCCCAAAATGCCAAACCCAACTGGGCACTTGTGATGATATTATGCTCAAGAGATTCAAATTAACAATGGTGTTACCACTGTGGAAGGATTGATCCAGCCTAGGTGGAATTATTTCCAGTTGTCAGACTAAGCTGATTAATACAGTGTACTTCTGGAATGATATATATCTTAAATTTTGGTGGAATCAAATCAACATTCCCTCTCATCACACAGAAAACCATGCCACACGACAAGCTGTTTTCCTATTTGACTGGTGGCAGAACTGGAGCGTGAATGACTAGATGGAGATAGTAAACTGCTTGACAGTTGTTTTTTCTAGCTGTATTTTGCTCCTTTAATTTATATAATTGATTCAGGTGGTTCAGGGATTTATCATTGGTAAGGCATCCCTTATTAAATGAACTTAAATGAACTTGAGCATCTATGCTCCTAATTTAAGGCAATCTCTATGCCTTTCTTACAGTTAATTCTTCTTGAAGTAGAGTTGCTTTACAATGTTGTGTTAGTTTCTGCTGTACAGCAAAGTGAATCAGCTACATGTATGCATATATCCTCTCTTTTGGATTTCCTTTCCATTTAGGTCATCATATTCAAAGTATCATCACAATCCACTTATTCAGCAACTACTGTTTTAAAGACTCTAAATGCAAAGTAAAGACCAAAACTGAAGTCAACTAAGTTCTTGCAGCTCCCTTCCTTTGGCATATTTTTAATCCTCCCAACTAGGTAGGCTTTCTCATCCCATGAAGAGGTAGGCATTCTTAGTTAATGTTTGAAGAATCTCAGACCAGGAAAGGCTAAATGTTTGGTTACCTAGTATTTAGTGGCAGAACCAAGATTAGAATTCAAATACATCTGATTCCAATATCCACTATCTTTCTGTACCATGTTGAAGTCAAGGAGAAATAACATGAATCTCAAATAAGAGAAATTACCAGTTTTGTTATTTGGTTGGTGAGTTAAGAGGGAAAAAAATCTTGGTGATTCTCAGTCTTCTATTGATCTCAATATAAGATTTAACAAAATCATCTTCTTTTAATGATTCTGAAGCAATAGGAGGTTCTTTGTGGTGGAAGCGTTTGGGAAAAGTGGGACCTTCTGTCTACGTAGAAGACGTTCTTTCCAGAACTTACGGGCAACGGAGACCTTGTGGGTGATCTGATGAATTCTGGTTTTGGAAAGACCACTTTGAAAGCAGTGAAGTGTGAATGGCCGAGATGAGGTGGTGTGTGTTTAATAAATGTGCATGTCTCATGGTGTGTTCTGGGTGGAAACTGGAAGGGGAACCCTCAGGCTCATTTTGAGCCTTGATTTTGTCACTCAGACATTGAAGCCGTGGTTCCTGAACTCCATCACCTGAAGAAAAAAAACATCTCTTTGGCGTCTCCAGCATCTGCTCCTCCCCAGAGTTCAAGGGGAGGAGTTGAGCCAACCTTTGAGCCTCCTCCTTCCAGGGTTTGTGCTACATTTAAAAAATCCAAATTGTCCATTTTTCTTTCAGTAGTTGCATTCAGGCCATTTTCTCACTCAGTACAATAACTCTATGTTGATTTAGTGTGTGTGTGCTCAGTTGTTCAATCGTGTCCAACTCTTTCTGATCCCATGGACTGTAGCCCGCCAGGCTCCTCGGTCCATGGGATTTGCCAGGCAACATACTGGTGTGGGTTACCATTTCCTTCTCCAGGGGATCGTCCCAACCCAGGGACCAAACCTGAGTCTACTGTGTCTCCTGCACTGCAGGCAGATTCTTTACTGCTGAGCCACCAAGGAAGCCCTATATTGATTTTACTCCTTCAACATTATGTTTATTTTGATTTTCCTTGGTTGTGGTATTTTCTTTTATTTTTGTTGAAATGAGGAAGGTTCTTTTACAGACTACAGAGGAAGTCTTCCCTCTGTAATTTGAAAGGTCTGCTACACTTCTTGGTTGACTAAGTCATTATCATATTCAGAGCATCTTAATTGAATATTTATTTTTGTAAATAATAAATCATAATTTAATAATAAAATGATAAAATCATAATAAAATCAATAATGACAATAGGCTTGCTTGACGTGTTTATCCCCCACCTCCTGCAGTGACATGAGAACTTCACGATGTTCTCTTTTCACTCTTATATTTTCTGTTTAGTGCACCCTTGCCCCTTACATGGGGCTTCCCAGGCGGCATTAGTGGTAAAGAATCCGCCTGAAAGGGTAGGAGACACAGGAGACTTTAAGTTCAATCCCTGGACCAGGAAGATTCCCCTGGAGGAAGACATGGCAACCCACTCCAGTATTCTTGCCTGGAGAATCCCATGGACAGAGAAGCCTGGCAGGCTACAGTCCATAGGCTCACAAAGAGTCAGACATGACTGAAGTGGTTTAGCATGCACACCCCATATGTGGGTTTTGTTGAAATAAATGAAAACTTGTAGTTGCAGATCATTGCTGAGTTTCCTCTAACACTATTTCTCCTCTGACTGAAGGATTCTCTCCTTATACTCACATCACCTCTTTTCAATGGCAGCATCAGTCTTGCCATTTGCTCCTGTCTTGTCATCCCTGTTCTTACCCAATGTTCAGAAGACTTCTATTATTTTCTTCAGATACCTTGAAGTCTCTGAATTCCAGCATGGGTAAAGATGTTTTCCTTTTACTCTAATGAATAACTGATATCTTTCCTGGGAATAAGATTCCTGATCTGTCTGTGGGTATTCATTCACTGTCTGCTGGCTTCTAGGGTTGTGGGTAAATAGTTCCATGCTAGTCTGACTCTCATTATTTTGCAAGTAGCTTAAAAAATTTCTCTAGAATCTTGTTATTTATTTTAATACTGGAATCAGGAATTCCACTAGGATATGCCTAATTCTGTGAGTGTTTTCATTAACATTGTTTGAGACTGAGTGAGTCTTTTCAAACTGAAGATTTCAGTTCTTTATTTTAAACTTTCGGGATTTTTTTTTTTCTCCCAGTGGTTGTTTAGTCACATCTTTGTCTTTTTTTCCTTCTTTCTAGAAATGCGTATTATTTTCATGAAGGTCTTGAGGTCCTTGTTGTTTCATAATTAGTGAACAAAATGACTTTCATAACTTGCAATTGGTATTAACAACTTCCTCAGATGTAATGGAATATTTTGGTTTTTAAACTGGTAGCAGCATATTCCAGTTTCTTAGTAGAAACAAAGTGCAAGTGTGTAGGGAGGATTTCAGTTCTCATCTAAGCTTTCCTCACTGTAGTATCCATAGACTTGCTTGACAAAAAAAATTGGCCTCAGTATTCACAGTTGTAAACTGAGCAAAACCCATAGCTTATGCTGACTCCCTATCCTAACAGTGTGAGTTTTATACATAAAAGATGCAAAAGATAAAATTTCAAAGCCCAGTATATATATAAACGTGTGTATACACATACATATACACATACACCCATGTATATATACATACACTTACACGTTATTTGCTGTCTTCAATGTCTGAATAAAAAGCCACTTTTACTCCATAAATGGCATCTCTGTGCTACTTCTATTCTAATAAATTGAGTCTCTTAAATGACACATTTTGGTCATTCTAAGTAAAATAAGAATATGGCATTCAACACCTTTTAAGGAAAATTCAAAATTACACTTTGGAGTTTGTAACTTAAGTATGCAGAAAATATGTAACACAAATGAGAGCTGTTAGTCAACAAGTGATTTTTTTCCCATTAGTCTGGCCTGTATGGTTGATTGAAGTAGACAGGCAAGTTTAGAGAGAGGCAGAAATCGGGATACGAACCTCCTCTGACTCTTGCAGACATACTGATGTCTGGATCTACTTTGCATGAAGAAAAGCCAAGAAGAATCAGGTTGTCTTTAAGGAAGGTAATGGACTCAAGAATTTTGAGTCAGTCAACCACTAGTTCTGAAAGTGTCTTTTGTTTGTCTGAATGTATTGTCATAGACATGGCATTTCCAACAAGCAACGGAGGATCACTTAGAAGGAACTTCTTCAAATGTAAGACGTCAAACTTTTTACAGCCAGCAATTATACTCTCCTAGGGCTTAAAGCCAAAAAAAAATTCATTCATAAAAAATAACAAGAAACAGAAATAAACCTCTACTGCATTCTCAATTCAAGTTTTGTTCATTTTGTACTATTTAGGACTGAAGCAAAATCTTGGAGTTCCTGTTTGCACTTGTTTAACTATGAGAATTTCTTATAGATGTGAATATATCTGTTTACTTGTCTACAGGCAAATAAGTTACAATACTTATCAAGAATTTAGACCTCATCAGAGCAAGGACCCAGACTTTGTTGCAGGTTCAAGTACACAAGGCAGCTCAACACACAATGGTTCGAGGCGTCTAGGGAAATGAGTGTATTAAACACAGTGTAATTTCATATAAAATAAATATTTTATGTATTTTTTGGTGTATAATAACCTTTTCAATCATATAAAACATATGTGGCACCAATATCAGTTCAGTTCAGTTCAATCGCTTAGTTGTGTCCGACTTTTTGCGACCCCATGAATCGCAGCATGCCAGGCCTCCCTGTCCATCACCAACTCCCAGAGTTCACCCAAACTCATGTGCATCGAGTCGGTGATGCCATCCAGCCATCTCATCCTCTGTCATCCCCTTCTCCTCCTGCCCTCAATCCCTCCCAGCATCAGAGTCTTTTCCAATGACTCAACTCTTCGCATGAAGTGGCCAAAGTAATGGAGTTTCAGCCTCAGCATCAGTCCTTCCAATGAACACCCAGGACTGATCTCCTTTAGGGTGGACTGGTTGGATCTCCTTGCAGTCCAAGGGATTCTCAAGAGTCTTCTCCAACACCACAGTTTAAAAGCATCAATTCATTGGTGCTCAGCTTTCTTCACAGTCCAACTCTCACATCCATACATGACCGCTGGAAAAACCATTGCCTTGACTAGACGGACCTTAGTCGGCAAAGTAATGTCTCTGCTTCTCAATATGCTTGCTATCTAGGTTGGTCATAACTTTCTTTCCAAGGAGTAAGCGTCTTTTAATTTCATGGCTGCAGTCACCATTTGCAGTAATTTTGGAGCCCCCCAAAATAAAGTCTGACACTGTTTCCACTGTTTCCCCATCTATTTTCTATGAAGTGATGGGACCAGACGCCGTGATCTTCGTTTTCTGAATGTTGAGCTTTAAGCCAACTTTTTTACTCTCCTCTTTCACTTTCATCAAGAGGCTTTTTAGTTCCTCTTCACTTTCTGCCATAAGGGTGGTGTCATCTGCATATCTGAGGTTATTGATATTTCTCCCAGCAATCTTGATTCCAGCTTGTGCTTCTTCCAGCCCAGAGTTTCTCATGATGTACTCTGCATAGAAGTTAAATAAGCAGGGTGACAATATAGAGCCTTGACATACTCCTTTTCCTATGTGGAACCAGTCTCTTGTTCCATGTCCAGTTCTAACTGTTGCTTCCTGACCTGCATATAGGTTTCTCAAGAGGCAGGTCCAGTGGTCTGGTATTCCCATCTCTTTCAGAATTTTCCACAGTTTATTGTGATCCACACAGTCAAAGTCTTTGGCATAGTCAATAAAGCAGAAATAGATGTTTTTCTGGAACTCTGTTGCTTTTTTCCATGATCCAGCGGATGTTGGCAATTTGATCTCTGGTTCCTCTGCCTTTCCTAAAACCAGCTTGAACATCTGAAAGTCCATGGTTCACGTATTGCTGAAGGCTGGCGTGGAGAATTTTGAACATTACTTTACTAGCATGTGAGATGAGTGCAATTGTGTGATAGTCTGAGCATTCTTCGGCATTGCCTTCGGGATTGGAATGAACAGTCCTGTGGTCATTGCTGAATTTTCCCAATTTGCTGGCATACTGAATGCAGCACTTTCACAGCATCATTTTTCAGGATTTGAAATAGCTCAACTGGAATTCCATCACCTCCACTAGCTTTGTTCGTAGTGATACTTCCTAAGGCCCACTTGACTTCACATTCCAGGATGTGTGGCTCTAGATCAGTGATTACACCGTGATTATCTGGGTCGTGAAGATCTTTTTTGTACAGTTCTTCTGTGTAGTCTTGCCATCTCTTCTTTATATCTTGTCCATACCATTTCTGTCCTTTATTGAGCCCATCTTTGCCTAAAATGTCCCCTTGGCACCAACATAAATACCACTTTAAGTATTTGGGCCAATTATATACCTAATACATCTTGAAGGAAAAGAAATACTTGAAAATAACTTCTAAATCTAGGTTAATGTTAAGAAATCCTTTTTCTTCCTTTTTCTCAGCAAGTCTCTTTAGCTTCTGTGCTTCAGTTTCTATAAAATCAGGGAGTTGGGCTAGATTATTGGACTAAGGGGCTCTTTAGGAAGGGTGACTCTGGTTTCAGATTGTCTAGGTTCAAATCATGGCTCTACCTCATTTGGGCCCGTTATTCAAGCTTCAGTTTCCTCATCTGTAAAATAGGGATAAATATAGAAAATCTGATGTCAAATACTGTTATACACATCAAATGATATATTTCATGTAATATATCTAAACCTTAATATATGAGAAATATGCAATGCTTATAAGTTGCAATTATTATTGTTATTTGGAATCTTTGGGAGGCTTAGATATTTGTATAACTCCAGAACCACTGGGCTTCAGAGAATTGGTTGGGTGTCATTCAGTCTGAGCCTTTGCCTTTGGACTTGGAAATAAGCGTTCTCCCTTATCTAGTAAATAGGATCTTTTGCTCTGTTTTCCTTGTTCACCTCCTCAACCCAATGAAGGACATTTACCAATCATGCTCATTATTCATATTCATCTGCTCATTCATTCATTATTATTATCTAATATACTCCAGGTCCTGGGATTATTTAAGTGACCATGATACAATCTTTATACTTGTAAAGCTATTGGTTAAATGAAGAAGATAGACAAAAATAATTATGATCTAAACTTATACATATTATAAACATATCAATGTAAACAAAGATTAATTGAGAGCATAGAGATGGAAGTCTTTGTCTGGGGGGTCTCAGAGACCAGTTTAAAATCGTTCCTAAAGGATGAACAAGGATTTCTAAGCAAATAAAGAGGTAATAGTCTATTCTAGTCTATGGGGATAGAGGTAACCATGTTAAAGGAATGGCCAAAATGTATAGTGCAGCTTGAAGCTATATGGTCCCTGATATCATGACAGGGTTTTGTATCATGCCAATAAAATTGGTTTTTTAACCTCATAAGCAACAAGGTAATGGATATTTTTAACCTGGGGAGTGGCATGCGTTTTAGGAACACAATGTTGGAAGCAGGCATGGAGGCTAGATTTGGAGGGAGTGATGGCTGTTGAGAATGCCAGTCAAGAAGATGCTTCCACAGATGAGGGAAGTTGTGAAATAGTCCTGGATTGGTGATAGGAATACAGAAGAGCAACTGAATTTGAGAGTAATTGGACTCGGTGACTAATTGGATCAGGACAGTCAGAGAGACAGATCAGAGAGAGGGAGACCTGAGGAAGACTGAGGTCCTAACCCCTTAAAGGACGGGACTTGTTTGGGTCTGGTGAGTGAATGCTGAATTCAGTCTGGAAATGGTACTCTTGATGTGTCAGGCACCTCCTGAGAAAGATGTTGAAAGGAAGCTGGAAAGAAGGAACTAAGCCAAGGGGAATGGTGGGCTGGAGATAAAGGTTACTGGAGTAGAGAGCAGAGTTTACTTTAATTACTGGTAAATATCACGACAAAGTTTATAGCATCTCTGGGATTTTTCCATCAGGTTTTACAAGAAGAAAACCAATCTTTCATTTAAAAGCATTACACATTTTGGAGCACCAAAAGTTGTTTTGCCCCCTCTACAGAGTTCCTTGGAGAAAAAAGCAATTCACACAATGTATACTTGTGTCAGTGTGCGCGTGCACACAGGCACACACACACACACACACACACTCTTTTGGCTTTTTAACTTTCTCCTTACTTTTTTTTTTTTTCTTAATTTTTTTTACTTCCTTTTCTGCAAATGTTAAGACTTTGGATTGGGCTTATTTTGCCTACCCTTGCTACTGATTTTAATCTCTACTTTAGATTATGGATGCCTTTGAATAATAAGGTAAATATAGAAATAATGCATATATAAAAGTCTGCTAATCGGGATTCTAAAAGTTTTAGCTGGTAGGAGTATAAGAAATGACAGTGCTTTCTTGAGTGGTTTTAAAAAAGTGGTAGAAAGCATATTTTTTAAATGCTAGAATTTCTTAGTAAAAGCCCAAATGTAACAAAACCCTAACATAAACATTGTCATTTTTAGAACTTCTCATCTTATGTCACATTCGTGTGCTATGCTAAGCTAACGATGATCATTATTGGATTACAGAAAATATTTTTAATAAGCCCATCAATAATTGCATACTCAGGAGTTCTTATCTTTCTATCACTCAGATCTTTGTGGAGGTTTGTGGTTAGAAGTCTGAGTTGAGGAGAGTTAAGTCAAATTGCTGATCTGTCTCGCACCCGCTGCACTGTGTGGGTTTTTAAACTGCTTTTGCCAAAAGACTTTCAAACAGGCATAAGATGACTGCTTATAAAGAGTCCTGGCAGAATGGGTTCTAACAAGACAATCTGACACTGAAGAAATGAAATAGTTCAGATATTAAAAGAATCAATTTGCAAATAAACTTCTGAACCATAGTGCAATTCTCAGGTGAACTTTTTCTTCAGAGCTTTTTCTTAATAGCTGCCCCTAAAAGAAGATGCAAACGCTTTTATCTTTCGAAATGTTTGAAGATCTAAAGAAATCATCTAACATAAAGATTTTGATTTTGCTCTTAAAACCTTAGTCTACTAATATCAATGATGATAATGTTATAAAAATCAGTTAGCAGCAGTGAACAGATTTGAACCTCTGTTGGAAAGATTGAACCCTTTAGACATGGTGGTCAATGTGATTAAGTATAGTATCTATATTCTAGAGTACTGATAGTCTAGGAGTAGCAACAAGAAGTGGACAGATATGGTAGCAGAACAAAAACGAAGTCTTATTATCCAGATTTTAAAACTCATCACCAGAGTTCAAGAGAGCATTATCCTATTTGTGCTTTTAACAATGCATTAAGTGCGAGCTGTGATAGCATTGCGTTTCTATTACAAATATCTTCCCTGGTGGTTCAAATGGTAAAGCATCTACCTATAATACGGAAGACCCAGGTTCGATACCTGGCTTGGGAAGATCCTCTGGAGAAGGAAATGGAAACCCACTCTAGTACTCTTGCCTGGAAAATCTCACGGACAGAGCAGCGTGGTAGGCTACAGTCCATGGGGTCACAAAGAGTTGGGCAGGACTGAGTGACTTCGCTTTCTATTACAAATCACTAACAGGCTCTGGTTATGAAATATCTGGGTGTATTAGAACAGTTATTGGTTCAGAGGCATCTATCATGGACATCCACTGGGCAAATTTAATGATTCTGCCCTCTGGAGGATACAAAAAATAACCAGGTTTAAATCTGTCTTCATATCTACAGAGAGCTATAGATACGAAAGAACCAAGAGAATAGTCAACCATCTAAACAAATCTTTGGGCTTCCCAAGTGGCACTAGTGGTAAAGAATCCACCTGCCAATGCGGGAGTCTTAAGAGACTCGAGTTTGATCCCTGGGTTGGGAAAATCCCCTAGAGGAGGGCATTGCAACCCACTCCAGTATTCTTGCCTGGAGAATCCAATGGACAGAGAAGACTTGCAGGCTCAGTCCATAGGGTTGCACTGAGTTGGACACGACTGAAGCGAGTTAGCATACACACCTACAAAGAAGTCTTTATGAACCTGGTAGATATTTATAATAGTTACAGAACATGCTTCTTTAATACTCAGGTAATATTCATTAGAATCTGACATCCCAGTTGAGGAGGTATCTTCTGTATTTGATTGTGTATTTGCATGTACTTGTCTGCAGAGGAAAGGCAACCCTAGGATCATGTCCCAACTATGAGCTGGGTAATATACTCACTTTTCTGACCCCAGTTTGGCTTGATAAATTTAAATTGTAAATGAAAGGCATAACTGGATCATTTTTGAGAGCCTTTTTGGTTCTTATATTTTATATTCTACGCTTTATCTCCCTAGGTTTAGTACATCACTGAGCTCTACATATTCATTCATCCATCCATCCAATAAATATTTATTGTGACTTACTACATACCAGGTGCTATTGTAGATACTTGCAATGGATCACTGAATAAAATCAACAAGATCTCTGATTTTAAAGCTTACATTATTGGGTAATAAGTAAACAAACAAATAATATAATGATACTTTATCTCAGGTAATATGCTAGAACATGACTTGGAATGGGGCGTCCCTGGTAGCTCAGATGGTAAAGAATTTGCCTGCAATGTGGGAGACCTGGGTTTAGTCCCTTGTTTGAGAAGATCCCCTGGAGAAGGGAATGAACATCTACTTTAGTATTCTTGCCTGGAAAATTCCATGGACAGTGGAACCTGGAGGGCTACAATTCATGGGGTCACAAAGAGTCATATATGATTTAGCAACTAACACTTTAACTTTCACTTGGATTGAGTGGTCAGTGGTGGCTGGAGAAGTAAGAAGCAGCCATATGACAAAAAGAGATAACATTCCAGACAAAGAAACAAGAAATTCAAAGCCCTGGAGTCCAACTTTTCATGTTTGAGGAATAGAAAGAAGAGCAGTGTGATTGCAATGTAGCGAGTGACTGGTATTAAATAGTGTTAGCAAGACAGGGTAAATCATGTAAGTCATGGAAACCATTGTAAGGAGTTAGATTATCTTCTAACTGAGATGGGGAGGCCCTGGATGCTTTATTAGCAGGGCAAGTGCACTATGGGTTTATGTATGTAAGAAGATTATTCTGGTTTCCCTGAGGAGCATGGATGGTGAACGTGCACGAGTGAGAACAGAAAGTTTGGAAGCTCTCGTCATGCCGGTGAGAGAGATGTTGCTGATTTGGACCAATAGCAGTTTAGATGGAGAAATGGGTAGATTCTACTGGATTTAAAACAGAGGTGCAGGAAATTAGACTTTCTTCTTGTAGACAGATTTCAACAGTGACCCTCTAAGGCTCAATCTGAAGTGATCACTGTGAAGCTTCTTGTGGTTGCCTGCTTCCATTATACTTTCTCTGGTTGTTGCTAGTGGCACCTCAACCTCAGATTTTACCCCAAATCTTTCATGTGCCCAAGAGGTTGTGTGACCTTAGACAGACAATCTAATCTGTCTGGGTCATCAGTTGTTTGTACACGGAAAAATTGGACTTGCTATATGATTTGTATGTTTGCTAGGTTTGACTGTGTCTGATACTGGGCAGACGTTGAATCATGTTACAGGAAACAAGTGTGAAGGAGGAGGTGTTTACAGGATGCCTGAAACATGTGCAGACAGTGAATATGAACACTTATGCGTACTGGGGATGGAGATGGTGATTTAGCGAGAGTGAGGAACATATCAAAGATAGTGTAAGAGACTATTTTAGAGGATGATTTTCTATTAAAATGTGGTATGTGAGAAGAAAGACATCGATGAGGAGGATGGTCACAATTTCCCACCACTGGCTTGGCAGGGGAACTGACCAAAGAGATGTGATGCTCAATCAAACCAGACCCTGACTATAAAAGTTGGTGCTATTGTACCAGTACTCCTGGTTGAATATCAGACTTGACGATAACATCTGGGAAAGGTGGAGAAAAGATTCTAGCTGCTTCTATAGTTACAAGGAACTAATATATTCAGATTTTCCTTAAATTGTCTGTGTATCCATTAAATGCTTTAGTCATGATTATAGGGATGACCTCCTTTTGATACTGTTTTTCAAATGCCATCAAAGAATGAGGAGATTTTGTGATGAGAGATTTGAGGTTCTACAGGATCCAGAGTGACTGTGAAGCAATTGATTACATGCCCTATCTGATTCCTGTAGTTGCTGCTGCTGCTAAGTTGCTTCAGTCGTGTCCGACTCTGTGCGACCCCATAGACGGCAGCCCACCTGGCTCCCCCATCCCTGGGATTCTCCAGGCAAGAAGACTGGAGTGGGCTGCCATTTCCTTCTCCAACACCTGAAAGTGAAAAGTGAAAGTGAAGTCGCTCAGTCGTGTCCGACTCTTCGCGACCCCATGGTCTACAGCCCACCAGGCTCCTCCGTCCATGGGATTTTCCAGGCAATAGTATTGGAGTGGGGTGACATCACCTTCTCTGTCCTGTAGTTGAAAATGTTCAAATAGCAGATTAAGAGTTACTAAATGGTTTTCCAGATGGAAAGTTTAAGCATTGGGTGTGTCTGCATGCTTAGTCACTCAATCATGTCCGAATCTTTGAGATCCCATGAACTGTAGCCCACCATGCTCCCCCATTTATGGAATTTCGCAGGCAAGAATACTGGAGTGGTTGCAATTTCCTCCTCCAAGCATTGGGTATGTGGACACTTAAGTCAGCCTTCTTACCACCACATTTAATAATAAAAAGGTGACCTAGGCGATTTATAGGTTAAAATTGATAAAATGAATAATTAAGTGTCTAGTAGAGAGTCCTGTTGTCTTTACACTTTCTCCATTTATTGTTTGTAGATTTTTTTGATGATGGTTTTTTCCGCTCTGTGATAAGCTAGATGGGTGAGATGGCGGGTGGCCGAGGGGGAGTGGGTTGGTGAGTGGGCAAGAGGTTCAAGAAGGAAGGGATATATAGATACATATACATAGATACATGCATATAGCTGATTCACTTTGTTGCACAGCAGAAACTAACACAACATTGCAAAGCAATTATACTCAAATTAAAAAAATGTGTCTAGTAGATATGAGAATTTGGGATCTCCAGTTACTCCCCACGGAAAAGGCGATGGCAACCCACTCCACTACTCTTGCCTGGCAAATCCCATGGATGGAGGAGCCTGGTAGGCTTCAGTCCATGGGGTCGCTAGGAGTCGGACACGACTGAGCGACTTCACTTTCACTTTTCAATTTCATGCACTGGAGAAGGAAATGGCAACCCACTCCAGTATTCTTGCCTGGAGAATCCCAGAACAGGGGAGCCTGGAGGGCTGCTGTCTATGGGGTGGCACAGAGTCGGACACAACTGAAGCGACTTAGCAGCAGCAGCAGCAGCAGTTACTCCCCGAGCACACACCCTCGGCACTGTCACTCAAGAAAAACTTGAGTAGTCTTCCTCAGTTCAGTTCAGTTCAGTTGCTCAGTTCTGTCCAACTCTTTGTGACCCCATGAATCACTGCACACCAGGCCTCTTTGTCCATTACCAACTCCCGGAGTTCACTCAAACTCACGTCCATTGAGTCGGTGATGCCATCCAGCCATCTCATCCTCTGTCGTCCCCTTCCCCTCCTGCCCCCAATCTCTCCCAGCATCAGAGTCTTTTCCAATGAGTCAACTCTTCGCATGAGGTGGCCAAAGTACTGGAGTTTCAGCTTTAGCATCATTCCTTCCAAAGAAAACCCAAGACTGATCTCCTTTAGAATGGACTGGTTGGATCTCCAGTCCAGGGGACTCTGAAGAGTCTTCCTAGCCTTACCTAATGCTTTTATAGGTCAGGAAGATAGTTTCATTTCTCCTGACTTCCTGGAATAGACCAGTAAGATGCTGGGACAGAGAGAGGATTATGGAAACATGGTTTCTCCTCTGAAGAATCCAACAGCAAAGTTATCTCTCTTGGTTGTTCATGGTCTCATCTGGTTATGTTCTCATCCTGAATCCATAGACAGTAAGTGTTGGAAAGGACTTTAAGATGTCTTGGTCCCACTTCCTTATTTCACAGATGAAGAAACTACAGTCTAGAAACTACAGATCCTTGTTACAGAGACTTGCTAATGGCAAAGCCAGAATTTTCCTCTGGTTTCCTTGGGAACCACTGCATTGTACTTCTCTCACTCTGCACCACCAACCATTATATTTCATGTTGTGTTGGGTTATAGGTCATAGTGTGGGTATAAAAGGAGAAAAAGGTGCTGACAGAATCATCTTCAGAAATAGAAGTACATCTGTGTCTGGGTAAGCACAGGGTGGCTGCAGACACTTTTGTTCCAAGATTTCTTTGCGGTTTACACACTGCCATTCTAAAGTCCTTGGGAAATTTGCTGTGAACATTTCTAAAGAAACTGTGAACCAGCTCACTGATTTTATCTTCTGCATCAAAGCAAAAGGTGCAACATAATTTACTTTCAGACAAATAAGTCCCCATGCAAATCATTTTTTATTTTAATCTAATGTAGATTGCACCTATTCTCATGTGATCAATTTTTCCCCTTTGCCTTTTGCTTATATTTACCCTCAATTTTTTAAATGAAACAGCATTAGTTTTCTTTTTTGTACTTTAAAACCATTTTTTTTTCCTAGAACAAAGCATCTAGTCAGAAAAGTGAAAAAATAAAATGTGCAATTTAATGAATAACTACTAAGCATAATACCTTACTCCCACAATTACTACAGATTCAGAAGTTAAACATTGTTAGCACACAGACACCTTTTCCGCTCTGTATTTCTTTCCTGATTCCAACTCTTCTTCCCCTTTATACAGAAGCATCATACTAAATTTTGTGACATTCATTTGGGTTTTATAGTCTGTTTCTATTCTTTTGGTCATTATCAAGAAATCACAACAAGTGTACTTCATTTATCAAAGTCTCAAGTTACATATACTTTTTCTGTCCCCCTAGACAATCTGTTTTAGGTTGACAGTTTCGTTCAGTACTCTAAAGATATAAGATGTAATTCCACTGTATCAAAACTTTTATCGTTGATCTTGAGATACAACCTGTCAGTGTAATAGTTGCTTTTTAGAAAAAAAGTCAGTCTCTTTTCCCTGGTTGTTTTCAAGATTTTTATTATAATATATCAACTAAAGAGCCTCTTGATGAAAGTGAAAGAGGAAAGCAAAAAGGTTGGCTTAAAACTCAACATTGAGAAAACTAAGAGCATGGCATCTAGTCCCATCACTTCATGGCAAATAGATGGGGAAACAGTGGAAACAGTGACAGACTTTATTTTTTGGGGCTCCAAAATCACTGCAGTTGGTGACTGCAGCCATGAAATTAAAAGATGCCTGCTCCTTGGAAGAGAAGTTATGACCAACCTAGACAGCATATTAAAAAAAGAGACATTACTTTGCCAACAAAGGTCCATCCAGTCAAAGCTACGGTTTTTCCAGTAGTCATGTACAGATGTGAGAGTTGGGCTATAAAGACATCTGAATGCTGAAGAATTGATGCTTTTGAACTGTGGTATTGGAGAAGACCCTTGAGAGTCTCTTGGACTGCAAGGAGATCCAGTCAGTCCATCCTAAAGGAGATCAGTCCTGGGTGTTCGTTGGAGGGACTGATGTTGAAGCTGAAACTCCAATACTTTGGCCACTTGATGCAAAGAGCTAACTCATTTGAAAAGACCCTGATGCTGGGAAAGATTAAAGGCAGGAGGAGAAGGGGGTGACAGAGGATGAGATGGTTGTATGGCAACACCAACTCGATGGACATGGGTTTGGGTAGACTCCAGGAGTTGGTGATGGATAGGGAGGCCTGGCGTGCTGCAGTTCATGGGATTTCAAAGAGTTGGACACGACTGAGCAACTGAACTGAATTGAACTGAATAGTAATCCCAATCACCTTAAACAAAGTTCAATTATTGAGATTTTTCTGGACCATTGGAGTGATTTGAAGGTGGGGCATAATCTGGGTGAAAACTGGTTTACTTCTGCTTTACCTGTATTTCAACAACACAAACCTTGGGGATTTCACCTTACCAAGGAGAAATTTGATAAAATGTCTTTTACCAGATTTCTCACTTTCAGACTCTGGAAGTTGAGACATGAAAACAAAAGTATAAATCTGAGAGAACAGCATAAGCTCTCAAAGTAAAAGCAAGTTCTAACCTTTGCTTCTCTCCTTGGATTCTGGTTCTTTAAGTTTAATCTAGTTAATTTCTTCATTATTTTCACCATTTAATCTCTTTTTTTTTAATTTTAATTTTTACTTTATTTTACTTTACAATATTGTATTGGCTTTGCCATACATTGACGTGAATCCACCACGGGTGTACATGAGTTCCCAAACATGAACCCCCCTCCCACCTCCCTCCCCATACCATCTCTCACAGGGTCATCCCAGTGCACAACCCCCAAGCATCCTGTATCCTGCATCAAACATAGACTGGCGATTCATTTCTTACAAGATAGTATACATGTTTCAATGCCATTCTCCCAAATCATCCCACCCTCTCCCTCTCCCTCAGAGTCCAAAAGTCTGCTCTACACATCTGTGTCTCTTTTGCTGTCTCGCATACAGGGTCATCATTACCATCTTTCTAAATTCCATATCCATTTAATCTTTTAAACTAATAATTTTAAGCATTTCATTCAGCATTTTCGGTTATTTCAGTGTGGGAGTTAGTTTGAAAAATCTGGACTGCCATAACTGAAAAATGGAACACTTGTGTATATTTTCACAATCAAATCCTCAAATTGAAAATCTATTGCTTAACAATATGAGATATAGAAAGCCTAGAGATATTAAAAAAAAAATAAGTAACGGCGGTAAATCGTAAATAAAATTGAGACACTAGTCTAAGCAGAGTTGTGGCAAGTGAATTCTCCTGCATAATGCTAGTCCTGTTAAAAAGTGGAACAGTTCTCTCCAAAAGCAACATGGCCATGTAGAGTGTCTTTAGAGTCTTTAAAGATTTTCACCACATGTTGAAATATTTACATGAAATCAAAATGCTGGAAATAACCCCAACCAGTCAACATGAATGGAATGCTTTAACAAGTTATTCTAGATTGACATTAAGCCTTTTGTATAGGCATTAAAAAGGATAATTATTATGACTATGTGAAAAATAGACCATTTATAATATAATATTAAATGCCAATAGAAGAACATTAAGTAATTAATATGTTTGCTATATAAAATAAGTATATATCTGGAAGGTAAAGAGCAAAAACTGCACAAATAGTATATCTATTCCACTGGAATAGGAGCCAAAGGTCATTTTTTTTCCTTAAAAATTCTTTGTACTTGTTACATAGTTTTCTCAAGAATAAAACCAGGGATTTCAAAATTTAAACTAGCAACTGCCATGCTAATAATTTTTTCCAAACAATCGCAGCGTGAAATTTCATCATATTAAAAAGAAAGAAGAAAAAAGGAAAAAGGAAGGCAGAGAGTTGTTTCAACTTAGAATCTGCAACTGGTCCAAAACCATTTCAGCTTCTTTCTTCTGTGATCCCCTATGTAGCTCACAAAAGCAACTTTGGCTTCCTATAAGCTTCAAATTTGTTTTTAAAAATGAGAAAGTAAATAGAAAATCTGGATCTTGATCTTTATCATCAGACTTTGATTCAGTTCTCAATGGATGAGGTTCAGAGAAATGTTTATGTCATTTGAAAATAATTTTCATTCGTTCTTTCACTCTCTTAGAGCATTAGTGTAAATATATATTTGCACATAATCACTCATTTTTAGTTTAAGCTGTTTTGTGCTTTAAAAAGTTTTTTTTCCCTAAACTATGTCTTTCCTCGAATTTCTCATTGTTTGACTAAAGTGCTAATCCTCCTTCAATTTTAATTTTCAAAGTCACTTTCTCCAAGTGGCATTATCTGAATTCTTCAATCAAAATTAGGACCATGTACCTATATTTGAATAGTACTCCATTTCTAGCATAAATTAGGGTGCATAACTGCACATTTATTTGTCATCTGTCTCCAATACGAAGTCTGCCGAAAGGAACGAACCACTTCTGCTTGATTTATACTATGTAAATGCATTATTTAATATATTAAATATTATGTACTTATGTATGATAAACAAGTCTCTGGTTAGCTTTTTTCCTCATTCACAGTTCTACCTTCATATTCTATATTTTGGTTGTGAAGTTCTTTCATTTTGTTGCAACGATGGTGACTTTATGAAGAGAAAAGATGACTTTTGTATTCAAACATAATGATTACAGGAACAAAATCATAAAATTTTGCTTTCTTTTTTTTTTGCCCAGGAGAATTCAATGATTCTGCTGCATCTGAGATGTTCATATTTCACAATGGAGGTGTACAAATTTTATGCAAATACCCTGATACTGTTCGACAATTTAAAATGCAGTTGCTGAAAGGGGATAATGTACTCTGTGATCTCACTAAGATTAAGGGAAGTGAAGACACGGTATCCACCAAGAATCTGAATGTCTGTAAATTTCAATTATCCAATAATAGTGTCTCTTTTTTTCTATATAATTTGGACAGTTCTTATGCCAGCTATTACATCTGCAAATTGTCAATTTTTGATCCTCCTCCTTTTCAAGTAGATATTCTAAGCAGAGAATATTTGAATATTTATGGTAAGATATTGTTTTCATCTTCTAGACTTGAGTATATATGCATTTTAACATTTTTCTCACTAATGTAAACAGTTAAACAAACAAGTATCATATAAACTGCTGAGTTAGAAATAGGTCATATTGTCTTTAAAACAGACATGCTGTTGAAAATCAGGAAAAAAATGAGAACAAATATCAAAACCCATGGCTTAAGAGCTATTACCTCTATTCACCTAAAGTTTAAGGTTTGGGTTTTTTGTTGGGGGTTTGTGGAATTAAGTGAGATGATTGAAAACAATAGTTTTCTACATTACTTTTCTTACTGTTTTGCAAGAACAGAGACAGCAAAGTCTTTTCCATTAACCACATTTGTAGACTTATATGTACATAGGGTTTTTTGGTTTTATTTTTGGATCCTTGCTATCATACTAAGATGATGTTATTTATTAACTATTTACTGCATTTCATGGTTGTACTGAAGAAAAACTATTTGATTAAATAGCTCTTTTAAATTTAGTAAATGAACTTATAATTCAGCAGTGAAAGGGGAGACTTGATTTTGAGAGTTTTTCCTTATCCAATCTTTTTTTTTCAACCCAGAATCACAGCTTTGTTGCCAGCTGAAGTTCTGGTTACCCATAGGATGTGCAGCTTTTGTTATAGTCTGCGTTTTTGGATGTGTCCTTATGTTTTGGCTTACAAAAAAGGTAAGCATCGTCAATCTTTGCTTGCACTAGCTTTACTGGGGTATATCAGCAGTTCTTTACTCATCAGAGTATGTATTGCTTTTGCTAGAATAATTTGATTAACAGACAGATAATATCTTTTCTTTAAGATGTGCCTATTAATTAAACTACTAACTTGGAACAGAAGCTTATTTACTTTATAGCCACTTCATTCCAAGAAGAATTCAGTGGCTTCCAGAGAGATATGTCATTATTATTATTCCAAAATGCTGAGGGAAAGGGGCCATGGAAAGACCAAAAGGGAAAAGGAAGGTTAAAAAATTTTTAGAAAAGATGCTTCTGACTTTAAAAAATATTATTCCATGTGGACTGCAAATTTAATTCTAAGTTTCCAAAGTCAGGGCAGATGAAACTGTTATAAGCTTTCCTCAACTTGTCAATTAAGAAACAATCAGTGAGAAACTCTTGGAAGATGCCATCAGTAGTTGAGAAAGAAACTGCCAGTTTTTTTTACATGATAAGTTATTAGGACTCCTTGCTTTTAAAGAAAATCACTGAAAAGTTACGCAGAAAGATAAAAGAACGGTAACAACAAAAATCTCTCTGTGCTGGAGAATATTCTTTTTAATCTATCACAAAATGGGTTCTCAAAGAAATTACACCATTCTGAGTATTATGCAAGGATGTTAGCACCTTCAAGTACATCCACAGTGTGATCACTGGCCACACAGTATGTATATTTGTTTCCAGAAAGGAATTTGAAAAGAGAGACAAAGAAGGAAGAGAGTAAGATAAGTCCTGTGGTCTTCAGTCTACTGCAGAAGGAAAAGTAAAGGCATAAGTGAGAAAAGATATTGAGCAGAAAGCCTTTTATTTAAAGTCTTTTACATATACGGTTCCCCTTGAAAGTGAAAGTCGCTCAGTTGTGTCCAACTCTTTGCGACCCCATGGACTACACAGTCCATGGAATTCTCCAGGCCAGAATACTGGAGTGGGTAGCCTTTCCCTTCTCCAGGGGATCTTCCCAACCCAGGGATTGAATCCAGGTCTTCCAAATTGCAGGCGGATTCTTTACCAGCTGAGCTACAAGGGAAGCCCAAGAATACTAAAGTGGGTAGCCTATCCCTTCTCCAGGGAATCTTCCTGACCCAGAAATCAAACTGGGGTCTCCTGCGTTACAGGCAGATTTTTTACCAACTGAGCTATCAGGGAATCCCAAAGTCAAGAGCCTAAGTCACATTTAATACTTTGTCACAGACTGCTTCAACAAAGAATAGAAATCAGTAACACACACACACACACACACACACACACACAGGAATGGAGATGGGGAAGAGGAGAAGACAAACCATGTTTCTGACTTTTCTTGCAGAAGTATCCCACCAGCGTGCACGACCCTAACAGTGAATACATGTTCATGGCAGCAGTGAACACTGCTAAAAAGCCGGCACCCACAGGTACAGTGACACACGGGGATTTGGGAAGGGAAGAGTGTTCTTTACATGAAGCCTATAATTTTAATTTTTATATTAAAAGAAGGGAAGATGTGTCTAAGACAGAATTTTAGTATTTTCTGTAAAAAGCCAAAGTTTCATTTTCACTGAATTGATGCTTTGTCTCATTCATTGAAAATAAACAATATGGTAGAGCTCAAAGTTTGCAGTAGGAGCCAAGTTTGCAATAGAGGTTGGGTCAAACTCTATGGGAAATGTAGAACTGGTGCTCAATCTTGAAACATAAGAGTTTGGAAGGGGTATGTGTTTCCCTGTGTGTGTGTATATGTGTGTGTGTTTAGAAGAGGCAGAGGAAAGGAGAAGTTTTGTTGAATGGGCTTGGCACATAAAGAACTTTTAAAGCATTTATGCCTTATTTCTGTTACAGATGTGACCCGTAATTTGGAACTCCCTGGCACCCAGGCATGAACCACCTTGGCCAGTTCTCTACAACTTGGAGGGCAAGATTCTCTGTTTCCTGGGCCACAGAGAGTCTGACTTGATTTGACTACATACATCTTCTGCTAGAGTTTTGTTCAGTCTGAACCAGTGACTGTCGGTCAATAGGGATTTTAACAGACTGCCTTAGTACTGTTGAGTTCTCTCAAAACAAATACCCTCTTGCAACTAGCTTTATAGAAAGCCCAGCTCATGTGTGCTCAACAAACAGACCTCACTGGGATGGAATCCCTGTTTTCACATCTGCTTCTAGCAAAGCACCAGCCAGGAGAACAAACACATCTACAAAAATGTTGTAAAGATGGCAGGGGTGCCAAGTCTGCAAAGCAAATGGGCAGCTGAGAGCCAGAGTCTATGCATTTCACTATAGACTGTCTCTTCTTTCTGTAGGGATCACCATTCCTTTCATAGTCAGGCAGTAGAGGAAGACGCTTGAAAACTTATTTAATTTCTGAGGTGTGGATGTGTAACAATAGCATACTAATGCATTTGTACACAACACTCTTTTCTAACTTCTTAACCCCAGTTGACCACTGCCCCAACAATTTAAATGCTTTCTTCTTCACTCAATTTTCCTTTTAAAAATGCTTCTACCTAACTACTTGACAGGCATATGGAGTTGGGAGCTACTGTCTACATTTTTTCCCTTTGCTGCTCAGTTACATATATGTAGTTGCAGTCTAGTGAATGTGACTTGCCTATATTCTCCCTAAATAAGCATAATTTTTGCTCCAAAGAGATATCTTATTTTCCCAAATTTCCCAATATTTTCCAGATGTCCTTACAATGTATTCTATGAAAAAGATTTACTTTGCCTTCAGTTTACTTTCCACATGGTTTACTTTGCTGACAGGTTGACACCAGTGGTAGGAAGCATTGCTCAGCATGAAAAGTGACTTCAGTTTTTGACACTTTTTTCTACTATTTTTATGTTTTCATGGTGCTATTAATTACAAACCAGCCTATTTTTGGAGATCATGCTAAAATTTTGAACAAACTAAGAAAACCATCTTTCTTTGTCAAACGTTGTCCTGGAAGGTAAAGCCCATGATCCATTCAGCAAAAGGCTGAAGTTCTTAGAGGTTACTGCCAAGCTTCAGCTATGATGCCGCTGTTCTTTACAGGTTGAAGTGGCCCCCATCAGCCTGGAGCAGCTATCCAGACCTGGATGGAATTTCCAGAATTGAGAGACTCTACTGAGCCAGGACAACCATGTGCTCTTGCTCCCGGGGGCTGAGGCCACCCTGGGAACCAGAGTGGGTCTGCCTGACTTTTCCTCCAGGATCTGTGATGAAACACAGATGTGTCAGGAAAACATCTGTATGATCCCCTCTCCTAGTAACCATTCAGCCTGGAAACTGGCCCTGGCTCTTCAAGACAGTCTTCCTCTGCATTCATTTGGCTGAGAGATTCTAAAGTACATGTAACATGTGATTATTCTTAGCTGAAATATTTTCTTCACTTCCTGTCTGCATGCCCAAGGCTTCTGAAGCAGCCAATGTGTATGTGACATTTTCAATTTAGGTTAAAAGGGATTATTTAGTAGTTTTAGAATGTGCAGTTGCCTGCTTATCGTTACTTTAAAAGTGAGACCTGATATGTCATTATGCATACTTATATTATTTTAAGCATGTGTGATGCTGGATATGTACAGTACAGTACTGAATGTGTAATTTGAATCAAGTACGATGTTCTACTGAGTTGGACAACCTGGCTGGCTTTGCAGAGGTGTTCCAAGAATTGTTTGTGGCTTTCTGCATGGGGTATCACGTGGGGAGGACAGCCCTCAGGTGGTCCACTTCTCCTGGTTGTCCGAGTTGTACTCTGACACACCTGCATCCTTAGCTCTGTATGTATCAAAGGGAATTATTAAAGGATACAATTTCTGTGAAATAAAAGCTGGTTTTAAGAGGAGCTAATTATGAAATCGATTTTACTAGTAGTAGGAAGCTGAAGAATAAACATTTGTTACTCAGCAACTGAAAATACCTGTTTTCTTGGAGGAGGGAAATGATTACTGTAGCCAACATGTGCAAATATGACCTCGTTCTTGAAGATTGTCACACAGCTTGGAACAGTTGCTCTTTTGGTTCTCATTTTTTTTTTTTTTAAATTCACAAACATATAGTTGGAAGGCCACCAAAATGCCCTAATAGGGCATTAGGTTCTAAGTTTTTGACCTAATAGCCTATCACCTCCAACTGGTATGTATTTCCTATAAACAAGCCCCTTTTCTCCATAAACACAATACTATCATCAACATCAGGAAATTTACATGGTTACATTGCTGCCCCTAATTCTCAGACCACATTCAAGTTTTTCCAGATGTCCTTATAATGTATTCTATGCAAAGGATTCTATCCAGAACCACCCTTTGCATTTAGTTGTCACACCTTTGTTGCGAACTTTGGTCTGGACAGTTCCTCAGCCTTGATTTCTATGGCTTTGGCTCTTTTGAAGATTATAAGCAGTTATTCTGTAGAAGGTCCTTTGAGTTGGCTCGGTCTGGTGCTTCTTCATAATTAAAATCAGCTTTTATTGACCTTTAGCCAAGATAACATGGAAGTGATGCTGCTGCTGCTAGGTTGCTTCAGTCATGTCCGACTCTGTGCGACCCCATAAATGGCAGCCCACCAGGCTCCCCCGTCCCTGGGATTCTCTAGGCAAGAACACTGGACTGGGTTGCCATTCCCTTCTCTGGGAAGCGATGCTACTTTCTTTTAATTGCATCTTGTCAGGTGGTTCGAAATCTCAACTTGTTATGTTACTGACAACAAGCATTTTGATCCCTTGACTAAGCTGTTATCTGTCAAGCTTCTCCTCTGTAAAGTTAACTCTTTTCCCATTTATAGTGACAGTTTATAGGGAGGTACTTTCAGGTTCTGTGAATCATCTGTTTCTCATTGAAGTGTCAATCTAGTCATTTGTCCATCTACTTAATATATATGTATGATTTCCTGTTTTATTCAGTGGTAAACATCTATTACTCTCTTTACTCTGTTTTGATGCTTGAATTGTCCCATCCTTGGCCAGTGGGCACCTACTCAAACTGGCTCTGGTGTCTTTCAACCAGGTCTCCATCATTCCTTCAGCACTTCCTTGCTTTCTAGCAGAACAAGATCCCCCAGGCTCAGCTCGTGTTTTCCCCTGTCCCAGTGCTGAAATCAGTTGTTTCCCCATGGATCCCTGATTTCTTTAAGTGGACAATGGTTTTTAGAAGCCAAGATTTAAGCATTAGTAAGTGTTCATTCCTATTGGGATTTCTTTGCTCCAGGATCCTTACTGGACAGAAGTGGGACATACATACCCACATATACACAAACGTAGATGTAAATATGTGTGTGTATATATATGGGTGTGTATGTGTGTAGATACAAATTGTACTTGCTAAGTCACTTCAGTCATGTCTGACTCTTTGCAACCCTATGGACTGTAGCCCACCAGGCTCCTCTGACCATGGGATTCTCCAGGTAAGGATACTGGAGTGGGTTGCCATGCCCTCCTCCAGGGGATCATCCTCACCCAGGGATCGAACCCATATCTCTTATGTCTCTTGCATGGGCAGGCACATTCTTTACAACTAGCACCACCTAGGAAGCCTGGATGCAAATATACATGTATCTATAATATGTATACCTAGGTATGGATATAAATATGTGTGTGTATATATATATACACATTATATGCATACATATACACATTTACAATTGTGTTTATTTCTGTACCCACATCTGCTGTTTTGAAATTCATGAGTTCACACCTATGCCTTTAATTCTAATGCAACACAAAGTTCATTCTAGATTTATTCCTTTCTATTATTTGTTCCTCTTATGACATTGAGAAATATGACTCTTATTATCCTTAATATGTCACTATTTGATCAGTCCCCCAGAATGAAGCTGATCTCCCATCTTGGTTACCTCCTCCCCCCACCACATGATAGCTTCCTCTTTCTGTCTGGGTTCTCATTCCCTGTGCAGGGTGCTCCCACCCCATGGATGCCCCTACTTCATGGATGCCCCCTTCACTCTGCTTGGGCTCTAACACCCCAGTCTGGGTGGCTTCTCCATCCTCAACTAGGGGCCACAGTGGCTCCCTTGGCCTGGGATGTCTAACCTATGGCTTGTGCTTTATACTGGCTCCCAGAACTTGCCCTTTGTGTTAAGTTCTGATTGCCGACAATGACTACTGGTTCAATTCGATATGCTTTATTGGCAGCCATTCCTTCCCTGTCTGCTTACATCCCTACTGGCATCTCCTTCACTTCTCACATAAACTTCCTGCCCTAGCATCCTTGTCTCAGCTTTGGCTTCTGGGGTAATTCCAGCTTAGATATCCTTTGATCCTCCAGGACTAGGGGAAAGCCTATTTTCCCACTATTGCTTATAACTGATGCTTCATCCTCTCCAGTTTGCTCCTTGACTCTGTGTACACCTTTGGAAAAATCTCTTTGTTACCCTTTTCACTTAACCGCTAAGTTGCCATCTGTTGCCCCTTCTGCTCCCTCTGGCTATGCGTCCAGCGCCCTGGGACACAGAGTCCTCCTAGGATCTGGTCTCCTTGCTTAGAAGTGTCATCTTGAATTCTGGCGAATACACTTCTCCACCTTGAAACATTCACGTTCTTTATGTGAGGGGACCACTTGTTCTTTGGGTGATCTAAATCCGCTTCCCATTTCCCAGTCTGTTTTATAATCTTTCTCTTGTATTGGGTACATAAGATTTCTCTTCAGGTCATGGAAGACAGGCTATGCTCATCCTACCTGCTGGTCAACCTTTGTTCTGTGACAATGAGAAACAGGGAAATTTGAAATTTTCTAGGTGTGTGATTGCATCAATATCAACATTTAATTCCCCTTCCACAGTCTATATTTTCAGTAAGAAGATATTGGTGAATTTACAGGGAAGCTACCCTTGGATGTCATTCACTCACCTTTTATTTTTCTCTTGCTGATTAGTGTTTGTGATTCAATCTGTGAGTCTAAGCTATTCTCCTCTTTGCCATATAATCCATCTAAAGGCAATAAGAGTGTCTATCAACAAACCTAGAAATTATCCCTAAAACCAACACTGGTGGATTCTTACTTTTTTGTCTTCCAAGTCTATCCATTCCTTTCTCATTTTAGGGATTGCTCTAACCATGACTAAAAATCATCCTTTCTCCCCAAGTATCCTTAGCACAGAGCTTTTTATGGAAGTTTTCAATTTCAGTTTCCTGATCTCTGCTGGATAAAAGCCTTCACCAAACCATGGATGTCTGTCACTGACCTCTGTCCTTAAGAAAGGGTGTCCATTGAGTCTGGGTTCAACAGAAGTGGAAAAATGACAGATACCAATATTACTGTGTTGGATAATTTTTTTTTATAATATAGAAAAGAATCTTTTCTCTACAATAATTTTAAAGTCACAAAAAGGCTTGTGGAAAATAGAGCTTCCTGGTCAAATATCTTTTTTAATGAAACAAAACTAAACACAATTGTAAACTAATAGAAAGTGAATTCACAGCCCTGCAAGAGGAGAAGGGAGTGACAGAGGATGAGTTGGTTGGAGGGCATCACCGACTCCATGGGCGTGAGTTTGAGCAAACTCTTGGAGATAGTGAAGGACAGGGAAGACTTGCCTCCTTGGGGCCACTTCAGGGGACTGAAGAATCAGACATTACTTAGCCACTGAACAACATTTCAGCAGCTTCTCCTTCTGCCATGACCCCTCTAGATAACTTTGTACTTCTCCATGCCAAGCACTCCTGGGCCAGCTAGTCTCTTTTCTCTTCTGTATGTAATATCACTATCTGCCCCCCATTCCCTTTCTAGCAAGTCCTTTCAAAAGGACTCTGTAAACTTTAACATACAAAAATTATATTGAGCCATTTTGGAAAAAAAAAACAAAACAAATCTCATTTTATATGGGGGAGTTTTTAGTTTTCATGTATATGAAGATTATAATGGCATCTATGTATGGTTCTTTGCCAGAAACACTGAACCCTATTTGTGACTTCTCCTCTGTATGGTCTCTCTCTACTCTGTCCTCTGGGCTTTAATTATAGGTCATAGTCCAAAATGACTGCAGCTTGTCTAATGGACATGACACTCTCTTCCATTATTATTCCCTTACTTTGGAAGTCATAATGAAATGCTCTCTTGAGCTAGGCTAGGAAGACATAGTTGAATACCTCCTCCATTTTAGGTCCAAAACATCAGAGAAGTTCTCTAAAATCCCCAGTATAAAACCCAGATATCTCCGAGCTTACTCAGAATTACATTGAGAAACATAACATTACATCAGAAATAAACGTTGACTGAAAATATATCTCTTTCCACTCTTTTGAGAACATGCCCAAATGGGGATGGGTTTCATTCACAAAGGACAGAAAAAATGTCATTAAAAAAAAACCCCTGTCGTCCTCATAAGGGCATCCCTTATGAACTTTTCCTTCCACTCTCAACTTGAGTCTCTATACTTTGGATGCTCTACCCCTTTCTCTAATTCTCTCTTTCTGAACTTTCAAACCCTTCTTTGACAAAGCTCCAATTACTGCCTCTTTAGATTCTTTCCCTATTCAGGGGACAATATTCCTATTCTTGGCCATAGTGTTGTGATTCGTTTTAGGCTTCAGCTCACTGGATGGCTGAAGCTCATTACTCTTTGCAGAGCAGGTGCTGAGATGGAAGGAGGATGGGCCAGAATCGGTTTCAGTCCAGTGGGCAATGGTGAACAGTTTTGTCAAGTCCAATTTCCTTTCCATTACATCCACTGAAAGGAGCTGTAGACTCAATGGTTTGTTTACTAATTGGTCCACTAAAGTAAGCAAATCCCTCCCCCCCCAGACAAACTGTGCTTGGGAATCAGTATAGTTTAAGCTCAGATTAAGAAAAGACTCAATTGCCTCACTTAGGCAGGAGTCATTTGGTCCTCACCACTATGAAATAAGTGTTTATCTTGCATCCTCTGGAAGTGCCTGCCAGCATCCTAAAAGAAGCTGATGTTAATTTTTAATATCTGTTCATTTTATTAACGTGGGAAGTGGGCTAGACTTAATTAAATTATTTTGAGTCAGAGTTTCCACTCTAATGGAAATCAAGGTAGGGATCTTCTATTTTCCTCCATCCCATGATATATATTAAATGCTGTGGGGTTTGAATTTATTTCCTAGCAACAGTCAAGAAAAATGGCGATTCCTGGGAAGCATTCTTCTTTTAACATAAAGAAACCCAAGTGAATGAACATGAGAAATATGGGAACCACTGACTGCCATCCAGTTGAAGCTTGAATTCAGCCTAACATTTCCCAAAGAGTACTTTGAGATTAAACCCTCTTGGTATGTGAGGACCAAAGGAGTGATTTAAAATAACCAAAGTGCCTCTCCATCCTTCTCGTCCCTGTCTAATACCACTCTGTCATCCTAAAGGAATTTTATGTTAATTTCTGAATTTTAAACAAAATGCTATAGAAATTCCACTGTCCAGATTTTAAAATGTCTAGAATATTCAATTTTACATGTGTGAAGGTGAGCCCTGGCCTGAGATATCAAATCTGATCACAAGAAAAGATATTTATAAAACTCAACAGAATAACCACGGAAACTTCACAGGCTCTGCAACCACAGAGTCTACAAGGATCTGCAGTCCAACTTTGCTGATGGTCCAAAGAAGTAAAATAATTTTTGATGGTTAACATTCCCAGTATCATAAAGAGACTAGAAACTGTAACTTTTATTTCTTTTGCTTATCTGTTTTCCCACTTGCTTTATCTTACACAACTCAATTTCACAGACCCTATATCTTCTCCCTAAACGTTAACTCACCCCTCTTATCTCCCAACTTCTCCACCCATGGAGGAAGACTGAAACAAGGAAAGAGGAAGGGTGGGGAGCCTGTAGAGAGACTCTACTGGGGCCCTTTTGTCAATTTCACTTTCCTTTTCTTTCTTCTCCTTCTTCACCAGGGCTTGTCCCCACCTCCAAGCCCTCACCTGCCCTCCAGGGCCAGTGTTCTCTCAACACCCTCCTCTGCTCTTGACCCAAGAGACACTGGTGTAACCCTCTTCTTCATCCAAGATCTCTCTTCCTTCTAACCACACATGAGAAGTCTGGCCCAAAACTGGTTTTGAATGAAATGGTCAGTGGAAATGAAGGCTAGATCCCTGACTTCTGGGTCTTAGCTCCTATCTTTTACTACCCCAAAACTCAAAAGGGAAATGGAAATAAGACCATGTGACTGGTACTCTAACCACTATAAATTTCTACCCTTTTTAAGACAGATATTGCATCTTCAGCACCTCTCTCCAAGAAAAAAGAGAGTATGCTTCTGGATTTTTTTCTCAGATGTAGTATTAACCTCTTAAGAGAAATGTGTCCCAGGTGGGCTTAAGTTCATAGTCATGAACTATAGATAACTGACATCAGCTGATTGGCATCCTGGCATGACTAAAATTGAAAACCTCTCCACTCTGACTGCCCTTCATTACCACTGATTCATTGCCATGATCTTTGGCCAAATGAACATGAGTCTAGACTAAGTGTTGTGTTCAGGGCACGGTTTTGCCTGAGATGAGATTTCTAGGGTCTGAGTTTTGTCCTGTTTTAAATTTCATGTGCAGTGCTGCTGTAATAATCAAAGTAAGACTTCTTTAAATGTGAGGGAAAAACAAAATTGATGCCCATGTCAGTGATAAAAATCCCAGGCAGTAGTAGTCAAAAGAACCTAGACTCCACCAGATAGCTGAGCTTAAATCCTTTCAGTTCAGTTCAGTTGAGTTGCTCAGTTGTTTCCAACTCTTTGCAACCCCATGGACTGCATCACGCCAGGCCTCCCTGTCCATCACCAACTCCTAGAGTTGACTCAAACTCATGTCCATTGAGTTGGTGAAGCCATCTAACCATCTCATCCTCTGTCGTCCCCTTCTCCTCCCGCCTGCAATCTTTCCCAGCATCAGGGTCTATTCAAATGAGTCAGTTCTTCGCATCAGGTGGCCAAAGTATTGGAGTTTCAGTTTCAACATCAGTTCTTTCAATGAACATTCAAGACTGATTTCCTATAGGATGGACTGGTTGGATCTCATTGCAGTCCAAGGGACTCTCAAGAGTCTTCTCCAACACCACAGTTCAAAAGCATCAAAAGCATCTTCAGTGCTCAGATTACCCTTCCTCTGCTGCTGCTGCTGCTAAGTCACTTCAGTCATGTCCGACTCTGTGTGACCCCATAGACGGCAGCCCACCAGGCTCCCCCATCCCTGGGATTCTCTAGGCAAGAACACTGGAGTGGGGTGCCATTGCCTTCTCTGAAATTTTATATGGGAATCTTTTAATTAACACCCTCATCATTTACCTGTCTTCTTTCCTACTCCATCCTTTCTGATGGTAGGAGATGTCCATTGGTACACACTGCCCCATTTAGTGGAGCTGGTCTATCACAAAGTTCCAAGCCCTGGGTGCTAATTTCTATCGTGTCCTCTCTATCCTGTATCATTGGAAGGCAGAGGTCCTGGATATTGTTTTATTTTGAAGATCAAAGTTTTCTCCTTGAGTGGGCTTTCTAAAAGGTCTAATTGGTGTGTGAATGAGAGATAGTAAAGAGTATCAGTAATCCATTTTTCTTGCAGACACCACATACTGTACCTTAGCTTTCATTGTAATAAATCTAACATTTTGATCTTTTCCCTGTATTCAGTTTAGAGTTGGTTTTCTCAATTGGATTTTAACTCAGGTGTGGAGTAGAGGTGTTTTTTATTTTTAATTATGTTAAACCAGAGATGTAAGTGCAAATCACAGGATAGTTAAGAGTAGAGTTTGTTAGAGACAATTCATTGATCTGAAGGTGCATGAAAATGGTGGAAAACAAGCCAGGAAATGTAGTTTGAGCCAAACATAAGAATAACTTTAGATGTTTTATTTTTAGCAAAAAGGGGAAGCATAGGAGGTATCTGAGCAGGGAAGAAACATTTCCAGAGACAAATTTTACAAGGAATAATCTAGCTGTTGTTGTTCACTTGCTCAGTCGTGTCTGACTCTTTGCGACCCCATGACCTGTAGCACGCCAAGCTTCCCTGGCCATCACCAACTCCCGGAGTTTGCTAAAACTCATGTCCATTGAGTTGGTGATGCCATCCAACCATCTCATCTTCTGTTGTCCCCTTCTCCTCCTGCCTTCAATCTTTCCCAGCATCAGGGTCTTTTCCAATGAGTCATCTCTTTGCATCAGGTGGCCAAAGTATTGAAGTTTCAACTTCAGCATCAGTCCCTCCAATGAATATTCAGGGTTGATTTCCTTTAGGATTGACTGGTTTGATCTCCTTGCAGCCCAAGCGACTCTCAAGAGTCATCTCCAACACCACTTTTCAAAAGCATCAATTCTTTGGCACTCAGCCTTCTTTATAGTCAAACTCTCACATCCATACATGACCACAGGAAAAACAATAGCTTTGGCTATACGGACCTTTGTCAGCAAAGTAATGTCTCTGCTTTTCAATATGCAGTCTAGGTTTGTCATAACTTTTCTTTCAAGGAGCAAGTGTGTTTTAATTTCATTGCTGCAGTCACCATCTGCAGTGATTTGGGAGCCCAGGGAAATAAATAATCTTACAGCTGTATGTAAATAGACTGAAGGCAGATGAAAGATGATAACCAAGAAGAGAGATAATGGCTGAGGAAACAGTCAAGAAGGAGAAGTAATATCATAGATATGTAGCTTGATAGATCTATTGAGGGTGAAAGAAGTGCAGTTAATTTAAAAAAATGCAGTTGTTCAGCTTTGGAAGTTTAGAGCAGAGGTTGGCAAACTTTTTCTATAAAGAACAAAATCATATTTTTGCTGCTTGGGCTATACAGACTTCATGGCCATTTTCAACTCTCCATGGTTAGCATGAAAGCATCTACACACAATACATATTAATAAATGAACAATCAAGGCTGTATTCCAGTAAAGCTTTACTTGCTAAGACATTCAGCCTGTGGGCTGTGGTTTGCTGATCCCTGGCTTAGAAGACTATGGCACCAGTGCTGATATTAATTAAGCTGTCACCTCTGGGCTATAAACTTGTTCTCTTGGGATGCTGGGGCTGGGACTCTGCAAATCACAATTCTGCTTTCCCTCTGCTCCCTGTGAGATCTGGAGCAGGGAGAAGGCACATGCTCCTTCATGTTTCCATTGCTGTTCCCATCAGGGTCATTACAATGGTTGGTTACCCTGGAAACGGCAGTGGGTTCTGATTTCCAGTTTCTTCCATACTTCTAGAACCAGCCTCTAATAGAGCTGCCTTAGTGATGTGAGCACCAGCCCATCTAGCACCTCCTCCACAGGGGTTTGAGTCTTGTCATCCTGAGGATCTTCCTCTGAGTTCCTGAGCCATCAGTGCCAGACAGGCGGAGACCTCTCCTCAGATCCAAGATTCTAGGTTCTAATAACTCTGACTTTTCCCCTCTGTTCCAACAGCCCTGCAAATGGTAGCTGCTTTCTGGACTTACTATCTTGAGTTACCTCATAATCCCCTCTTACTCTGCCTTTTCAATCCTCCAAGGTCTATTTAAATTATTTCCTGTATTAAATTTTCTTTGTTGCAATAATTGGCGTGGCGTTCTGTTTCCCTCACTGAATGCTGATCCACGCAGAACTATATTTTGTATATGCTCCGTTGCTAAGTCATGTCCTACTCTTTGCAACCCCACGGACAGCAGCCTACCAGGCTCAGACTCTGTCCATGGGATTTCCTAGGCAAGAATACTAGAGTGGGTTGCCATTTTCTTCTCCAGAATTCTGTATGGAATAGGGATATATGGGAGGATACAGATAGGAAATACGAGAATTATACGCTTGAAGGAGTGTACATTAAGTCTGCTAATAGAAACGGTGAGTTTGGGGTGCTGACAAATGAATCACGTCTAGATTTCTAGTCAGCAACTGGATATTGAAGAAAAAAATATATTATTCACATGGAGGTGCTGTTCATATGAATAGAGATCAAAAACTACGAAAGTATGGCTAGAGTAGAAAAGAGAGAGAAATGGGAACTATCTTTGTTTTTGAGACAGATAATGAAGAGAAAGAAAAAAAAAAAGACAAAGAAATGATTATGTCAGAGGCAGAAGGAAAAGTTGCAGAATGTGAGAAGCCAAGAGTGAGTTTTAAGAAGGTGGTCAATCTGAGCAAATCTTGTAAATATCAAGGGAGGCTTACTGATGACTTCCCAATGTGTAGTTTTCATAGAGTAGTAAGGTAGAATTGGAAGGGTTGGTAAGAGAAATGAAGCCAGTAAGAACTATCTTTTATTTCTTTTTTTAAGTGAAGCCATTTGATGATGAAAGGAAGAGAGATGATTATATGCCCATCTACAAGCCCAAATAAATCAAAATTAATTAATTAAGTTAACTTTTGGCAGAAAAGTTATCAGAGGTGAGGGGCAATGGACATGCATAGGGTAAAAGGGTAACGCATGTAACACATGAGTGGAGAAAAGGGGGTGCGGATGGATGGATAGAGAACCCAACTGATATATGGAGAAAAAGCACCTCTTTCTCTGAGATCCAGACAAATTTCATGTGGGGAGGACAGAAGTTGAACTTGTTTTGAAAACTGAAACTGTCCTAATTCCTTGTTTCCTGTGTTACACAATAATGAGATCAGACATATTTTCCTACTCCTATGCTAGACAGTATTTAGACCAAGCAATAATAATAGATAATTATTCAGGGAGTGTGATTAGGGAATATGATGAAACTGTGGACCACTCTGTCTAGATCCCTCTCTAAGACTTCTACCCTAGCTGCTAGGTATGCTATTGGCTGAATGTCTTTTTCTGTCATTCCTTTCCAAGATCATCTCAGCTGCAGTTGAGCACTAATTACTTGGTCAAAGCTGCCTTGACCATAACTTCCTTCCAGGGGTAGCCTATATCCAGTGACATGGCCCAATAAAGGACATTTCTGATGAGTCATTTTAAATATATAGAATTCACTATGGGGGGTTTTCTGAGATTATGGAGACTGTATCACAGGTTGACTTCCCTCCTGGCCATTCTGGCTTGCCCCTTCCCCCACCTCTATTGCACAGGTGTTGATCTCAAGGACACATCTGAAATACTAAACTGCCCCAGAATCTGCTTTATGGAGAACCCAACCTTTAATGTCAGCTCTATAACTTACTTCTAACAGCCTGCTCATCAAGACCTACTTTAACAACCTTGCCTACTGTGCCTACTAAATCAACTTATTTTGTCATAGACTTTGCCCAGCCACAACCAGTTTCTTGCCTTGGAAGACCTACCTTAAAGTCATCTTGTCTAGGCCCTAAAACACTATGGATAACTTATCTCAATTTTCTATTTTGAGACTCTCAAAGTGGTGTCCTCTGTTACTTCAATACATTTAGTAGACTGAGCTTTGCTTGATTAATAGGTTTTTCTGGTGATCTTCTAGAGAACTGATAGCTGAGAGTTTTCATCAGATATCATTATTCTTCCCTAGGTTTAGAAAGTCTGGTAGCTTCAGAGGAAAAGGAAAAGCTTAGAAAATATATCTTGGCCAATTTAATAAGAAATCAACTCTGAGAAGTTTGTTTCCTAACTTGACTTGGGATTTTGCAAGGAAGGATGATCTCCTAAGGGGTGACAGAGGTTCCAGAAACTTGGGATCTAATCATATGGTGTACGACAGTCAGAGTTTGCAGCTGATATATTCACCTTGTAATTGGTGTTCCCAGAAGTCCTATGGGGCAGTTTGGTCTCCGGTGGAAGTGGAGTCATTGACATCTTCTTTGACTTGGCAGTCCAGTGCTTCCTTGGGTTTGAGATGGCCCTCTTTGATTCTGAGCACTCTCATCTCTCCTTTCCTCCCAGGATTCTTATTTCAACTTCTCTGCTGTTTGTAGGCTCAGGAAGGAAAGTCTGTAGCCACAGAAAACTTTTCTCTCTTCCATGTGTAAAACTTATTGTAGGAATTTGGGAGCACATAGACAAATACATTAATTTCCCTTGAAATAATCCTAGAGATATTACAAGGCCATTTATTATGTTAAGATGAACTTTGATGAACTCAAATATGATATGATCTTGAGAAGAAGTGTAATCTATTCTCCTGCCTTCTCTATTCCTAAAATATTCAGAGGTGGATGGTTCCTGTATAGTTATTTTACATTAGTTCTCACTAGACTGTCTTTCTTATTTGTTGAAATTTAAACTAACTTCTTCCAGCCATTAATGAAAATGGCTCATTCAGTAACTATTACTGAACACCTCTAGGACAAGTCCACTAATCCTCTCATGAGGATTATATCCTTGAAGATGGTTAGTAAACCTTGTCTCCACCTTCTCTTCTTTGGGCCAAGTGGACCTAATTTTTTCCTTTATCCAATTTCCAAGAGACAATTTCAATTTCCTTTCTTGAATGCATTATTGGTGAAGGTAGGGGCGGGGAATTAATTAAGCCAAGTTCAACCCACAAAAGATCTTTACCTCAAATTACCAGCTTCTAAGTCTTGAAACTTTTGAAGTTTAGGCTTTATTTGAAGTCATCTGGGTTTTCCCCTCCTTTCATTATCTTTATTATCAACAGCAATCTCTGGTGCCCTGAGGCACTGAATATTACAATTTCAAGTAACCCACCCAAGTCACTTGAAAAGCACCTTGAGCCACAGCTGGTTGTGGGAGACATCTGGGAGCCATATTTACTTAGAGGCATAACGAACTTAGGACCCCATGCTTAGAGAGAAAATGAGACTGAGTTCTGGTGCCTATAACCAAGAAACTTTGCCACCCCCACAAAGAACAAAATATAAGCTTTGCTAAGCACTTTTCCAATGGTATAATTTGCTTTTCTAAAGAAGTGGTGCTTAGTGTTGCTGTAGAACAAATTAACATAAGAATCCTTAAAAAAGACAAACCTGAATTCAAAACTGACACTTAAAAATACACTGGGACACACTTTTTAATTACATGGTTGAAAGAAAGTTTATAATGTGATTATACAATTTTCACCAATAATTTGTCTAAAATTAGTCAGTTTTCTATTCTCATAATTATTGTGAGCTTTTTGGCTTTCACACCTCACACCTCTTCATTTTCTCACAGTTATCACTAGCTTTGAATTTTTAAGTTTCTTTACATTACCACTTTCATTGTTGCCAACTTCTCTGTACTCATGGGGGAGGAAGCTGGGAATGTGCTGTAGGGGAGCTTGGATTGAAGCTTGGGGATTTTTGCAGATGAACTGCTACATCCCATCTCAATTATACCCAATTGCATTTAACCTCCGCATGTAATTTTTCTTATTTCTCAAAGCATGTTGCCTTTTGTCTGTGCATTTATCTTCACAGTGACTGAGTAGTCATTTCACTGCCAGTCAAACACACTCAAGGTCTCATTTTCCTCATTTACAAAATAGTTTCTAAAGTCGCTTCTATTACTATAATTTTTACCCTTCTGGCATTTTAGAATCTTTAGCTCCATTCCCAGCACTTGAATTTCAGTGTTTTTTAAAGACCTTACATGGTGAACATTTTGTAGGTTATCAGAGCCTATCAGTTTACTGTTGAAAACGTGTACTTCAGCTCTTCATTTTCCCCAGGTGGGTGAGATGACCACCCTGGTATGTAAAATGTCATAAATTTCATCAGCAAGACACATTTCTGTTTTTTGGTAAAGTCTGTACTTCTTAAAGCTGCATCGTCAGGCACTCTGTCGTTTACTTCTCTGATTTCTGGGAAACTCTGAAAGCTCCCAAGCTTTCAAAAATCACCCAAGTCACAAGAGATTCTCTACTTCCATCTTCTACACTTTGACAACTTTCTAAGGGAAAAGGTAGTCTGTTTTCTTCAATCATCAAGTGCCAATTTCCCCATTTTTTAGTATTTTTTATTGTAACTTTTTTCCATCTTGAAAGTTAGATGGAGAGAAAGGGATTGACCCAGTTAGAATGAGTTGAAAGGAATGACTTTGGAAATTAAAACAAGCAGTTTTACTTATGGCAGTTCTCTGTGGGTAATATGTTTGAATTAGCAGCCACCTAATTCTTAGGTTTGCAGAATATGAATATATGCGGTACAAACTTCTTTTAAGTGATTTCAAAGTAAAACAAACAAACAACCTTTACAAATGTTATAGATGGCAATTTCAGTGCTTCCTGGACTTAAATAGCAATTATAAGTGAGAAATTTCAAAATCAGAAAAATTGGGATGAAAATTTCCACAAAACGTGACACAGATTTTTATAAAGAGTATTTCATTGTAATCACTGTCTTTTGTTACCAGCTGTCAGTCTTTTAAGAATTTATAGTGATTTTAAGTAAAGCTATATTGGAAAATAAAAAAGCTACATAGTCTTCTTTTCTAGTACCTTCAAAAACTTGCTCCAAGAGACAAAGCGCATTTCAATCTCTGAAGTCTGTCAGGGCCAACAGAGGTCAAGGGTGGGAATGGGGAAGAAGATGAGAATTTCTGAGCCAGGTAACTGCCTAGGTTGGCATATACACATTTGAAGAGTTAGATGAGATTTTCCAGGACTACATAGGAAGCCCCATGTGTTACATACATCCCAGGGCGTGAGAAAGTCTAGAACACCTAAACAGATGTGAAATCAACTAGCCTCTGGAAGGAATGCCTATTCTCCGGAGTTAACAACCAGAGTGGGTAAATGTAGATAAAAAGCTGTGTGTCCAACAGCTCTGGAGTTTGAGGAAAAGGTAGCCAGAAGTGGTTAAAATTGATATAAACAAAAATACAGCAAATAGTATGGTGTGTTCACATGGGGGCACAAACTAAATCTGAGGACAAGGAAGTCATTTACCCTGCTGGGCTTCTGACTTGGGACTTGAAAGTTTCCCACTGTCCAACTTTTGACATGACTATGTTTATTTAGTACCAAATTTATAGTGGGCCCCTGGAGTAGGAAATGGCAACCCACTCCAGTATTGTTGCCTGGAGAATCCCATGGACAGAGGAGACTGGTGGACTGAAGTGACTTAGCACATACAGTGGGCAGAGTGAATGCAAAATGTATCAGGCTCAACAAGAGCTTGCTGAGCCTAGAAGTTCATGGCTATTGACCCATCGCTGGCCCTGTCTTCCCTGCCTCCTTACTGCTCCTTCCTTTTTGACTCTCTGTTTTTCTCCTTCACTGGCTCTTTTTCCAAGTTTTCTTTCTTGATATTTAATACATTTCCCCAAATTAATCTATTTTCCCTGAAGAGGATGGCCATATTCCATGTGCTTGGAAATTTCTTTTTGAATTCTCTCCATTTTATGCATTAGGTACAAATTATTCAGTCTCGGGAGGGAATATAAAGATGAGTATTATAGCCACTGAAACATTCATTTACTTATTTATCCAATAACCATTTACTGAGTACTTAACAAGTGCTAGACGTTGAGAAACTGAAAATAGGGAAATAAGATGAATTTCTTTTCCTCAAAGAATCACAGTCTAGGAAAGAAGGAAGACACATAAAGACCCCCAAAGACCTCCCAGAGACTAAAGTGAATAACTGAGGGGCTATCAGACATGCAGGATTGTTTGAGAACATCTTGTGGCCTAACATGACTCCTGTCTTTGTATTACTTCCAGATCATTTGCTAAATTTTAGACTATGTTTCACTTTGCTATATAGAGTGTATCTCTGTATGTGATGTTTATTGTTGTTCAGTCAAGTTGTGTCTGACTCCTTGTGACACCGTGGACACCAGACGCCTTTGTCCATGGGATTTCCCAGGCAAGAATGCTGGAGTGGGTTGCCTTTCCCTTCTCCAGGGGATCTTTCTGACCCAGGGATCAAACCTGCGTTTTCTGCATCGGCAGGCAGACTCTTTACCACTGAGCCGCCAGGGAAGCTAAGACCAGATTTATACCCTTTTTTTTCTGTTGTTGTTTTGGTGTTTTGGTGTTTTTTGTTATGGTGTTATAAATTTAAAAAAATTAAAAGAAGTGTGTATTTAAGGGAGGTGATTTTTGAGTTAGGAATTGAAACATGGAGTTCAATTTTCCTAACACTGAGAGGGAGAAAAAGCAGCAGAATATGTGCAGGACTTCCCTGGTGCTTCAGCAATAAAGAATCTGCCTGCAAAGCAGGAGACACAGGTTTGATCCCTGGGTCGGGAAGATCCCCTGGAGAAGGAAATGGCAACCCACTCCAGTGTTCTTGCCCAGCAAATCCTATGGACAGAGGAGCCTGGTGGGCTACCGTCCAAGGAGATGCAGAGTTGGACACGGCTTGGGCACTAAACCACTACCACTATATAGTATGCAAATGCATAAGGGAATGAAGTTCTTGGGGTGTTCAGATAAAACACCCCAAGGGGTCATAGAGCACTTGGTGTGGCGGGAGTGGCCAGGGACTTCTGGAAGGAAAAGAACTGCTGGTCATACTGAGGAGACTAGACTCTACCCTGTAGTCAATGAAGAAGCACTGGCAGTTTTTAAGGAGAGGAGTGACATGTGATGGGAGAATGGAAAAGATGGGATTGTAGTGAGGGAGCCTACACATTTGGAGACAGCTGTAGTGGAGACTTGGACTGAGGCAACAGTGGCAGTGCTGTAAGCGAAATAGCCAATTTGAGCAATATTGAAGAACCAAGGTGCCATGACTTCAAGAACTGTTTTTGAATAGCCAGTGAGGGAGAGAGAAGAGACAGGCTTTCATGTGGATAGTAGATGATGTCCTCATTCTCACAGACATTGAATGTATGGTCACTGGAAGTTTAGACTCTTTGGGGAGCAAAAAAGTCACTGGCACATGAGAAGTGAGGTAGCAACAGCTTATTCTCCCCCTCACAGCTCACAGATTGCCATGGATTATGTTCCCTTGTTCAAAACCTTGTGAATGATGTCACAAGGCAATGTATGATTGAGTGTCAAGGATGTGGTCTTGATAGAGAGGACTTTGCGGTGGAACAGTATGACAAAGAGTTCTGGGCTAGCAACAAGAAGATATAACATTAGTAGGTATTTAATGGCACCCACCCCACTCCAGTACTCTTGCCTGGAAAATCCTATGGACGGAGGAGCCTGGTAGGCTGCAGTCCATGGGGTCGCTAAAGAGTCAGATACGACTGAGCGACTTCACTTTCACTTTTCACTTTCATGCACTGGAGAAGGAAATGGCAGCCCACTCCAGTGTTCTTGCCTGGAGAATCCCAGAGATGGGGGAGCCTGGTGGGCTGCCGTCTTTGGGGTCGCACAGAGTCGGACATGACTGAAGTGACTTAGCAGCAGCAGCAGCTATTTATGTATCTAACACAGTAAAACCTAAATATATAAAGCAAATATTAGCAGACCTAAGGGAGAAATAAACAGCCATATGATAAAAGTAGGGGATTACTAATGGACAGATAATTCAGATAGAAAATCTATAAGGAAACATCGGACTTAAGTGACACATTAGACCAGGTGGACTTAGACATTTATAGGACATTCCATCCAAAAGCAAGAGAATACACTATTCTCAAGTGTACACAGAACATTCTCCAGATAGATATGTTAGACCACAAAGCAAATCATAATACATTTAAGATTAAAAATCATACCAAGCATCTTTTCCTGTCAGAATGGTATAAAACTAGAAATCAATTACCAGAAGAAAACTCAAAATTCACAAATATGTGGAGATTAAACAGCATGCTACCGATGAAAGATCAATGGGTCACCGAAAAATCAGAGGAGAAATTTTAAAAATCTCAAGACAAATAGAAATGGAAATACAACAAAATGTTTGGGATACAGGAAAAATAGTTCTAAGAAGGAAGTTCAGTGATAAATATGTACATTAAGAAACAAGAAAGATATAAAATAAACACTTAATTTTTTACCTCAAGGAATTAGAAAAAGAACATATGAAGACCAAAGAGAGTGGAAGGAAGGAAGTAACAAAGATAAGAGTGGAAATGAATAAAAACAGAGGCTAAAAGATAGTAGAAAAGATCAACAAAACCAAGACTTGTTTAAAAAAAAAAAAGATTAAAAAATAGACAAACTTTCAGCTACACTTACCAAAAAAGAGAGGACTCAAAAGTGTAAAACTGGAAATGAAAGAGGAGACATTAAATTGATACCACAGAAATACCAAGAATCTTACGAGACTGCTATGAACAATCACATACCAACAAATTAGATAATTTAGAAGAAATGGATAAATTCATAGAAATATATAACCTACCAAGAATAAATTATGAAGATGTAAAAATTTGAGCCAACCGATTACTGGTAAGGAGATTGAATCAGTTATCAAAAACCTCACAACAAAAAAAAGCCCAGGACCAGAGGGCCTCACTGGTGAATTCTGCCAAGCATAGTGTGTGTGTGTCGGGGGGGCACTTTCAAACTCATTGTATGAGGCCAGCATTATCCTGATACCAAAATTGAATAAGAACATTATAAGAAAAGAAAATTACAGGACCATGTCCCTAATGAATATAGATGCAAAAACCTTTAACAAAATATTAGCAAACCAAATTCAACAATACATTAAAAGGATCATACAATATGATCAAGTGGAATTTATTCCATGAATGGAAAGATGTTCAACATGCACAAAATCAACATGAGACACTACATTAACTAAATAAAAGACGCAAATCATGGTCATCTCAATAGAGACAGAAAAAGCATCTGACAAAGTTCAACATCCATCATGATAAAAACGCTCAGAAAAGTGGGTATAGAAGGAACATAACTCAATGTATTAAAGGACACATATGACAAGCCCACAGCAAATTTTATACTCAATGCTGAAACTCTAAAAGCTCTTGCCCTAAGACCATGAACAAGACAAGGATACCTACTTTTGCCACTTTTATTCAACATAGTAATGAAAATTCTAGCTACAGCAAGTAGGCAAGAAAAAGAGATGAAAAGCATCCAAATCAGAAACAGAGAAATAAAACTGTCTTTATTTTCAGATGACATGATGCTAATTTTAGAAAATCCTAGAGACTCCATCAACAAAACCTATTAGAACTAATGAATAAGTTCAGTAAAGTTGCAGGCTACAAAATCAATATACAACAATCAATTACATTTATATACATGAATATTGACCTATCAGAAAGAAAGTAAGAAAACAATCCTATTTACAGTTGTATCAAAAAACAGCAAAAAATTAAAATGCCTAGGAATAAATTTAACCAAGGAGGTAAAAGACCTGTACATTGAAAACTATGAGATATTGGTGAAAACAATTGATGACACTATTAAACTGAAAGATATCCCATGCTTATGGATCAGAGGAGTTAATATTATTAAAATGTCTATACTGTCCAAAGCAAAGGCCAAATTCAAAAGGCAGCTTTCACAGAAGTAGAACAAATAATCCTAAATTTGTATGAACTACAAAAGACCCTGAATAGTCAAAGCAGTCTTGAGAAGAATAAAGTGGGCAACATCACACTTTCTGATTTAAAACTATATTAAAAAGCTATGGTAACCAAAACTTGTGGTATTGACATAAAAACAGACCCATAGATCAAAGGGAGAAAATGCAGAGCCCCAAAATAAACCCATGCACATATGGGCAATTAATTTATGACAGTACAGCCAAGAATGTACACTGGAGTCTCTTCAGTAAATGGTGCTGGGAGAACCGGACAGTCACATGCAAAAGAATGGACCACCATCCCATATCACACACAAGACTAACTCAAAATGGCTTAAAGGCCTGAACATAAAACCCAAAGCTACAAAACTCCTAGAAAAAAACAGAGTAAGCTCCTTAACATAGACCTTTGTGATAATTTTTTTGGATTTGATACCAAAAGCAAAGGCAATAAAAGCAAAAGCAAATAAAAGGAACCACATCAAGCTAAAAATCATCTGTCTGGCAAAGGAAACTGTCAGCAAAATGAACAGGCAGCAAACAGAATGGGGGAAAATATGTGCAAATCATGTGTCTGATAAGGGGCTGATATTCAAAATATATAAAGAAGTTATACAACACAATAGAGAAACAAAGAAACTTGACTAAAAAAATGGGCAAGGAACTTGAATAAACATTTTACCAGAGAAGACATATGAACAGTCAACAGGTACATAAAACATTTCCGAACATCAATAATCACCATGGAACTGCAAATCAAAACCACAATGAGCTATCACCTCATATCTGCAAACGTTTGCCTTCTCTAGAGCCTAACTGAAGATACTGGGAGTGTGGAGCTAGAAAAGAGGATCCCACGTGCTCCTCTCCTTCCTCCCAACATATCCGTTTGAGATTTCCTCATTCAAGGTCTAATACTTTCACAGGTCAAGCTCAAGACCAAATCAAGGTCCAGCTGTCCTTGGGAATCAAATAAGCATGAACGTCAATTGTTGGATTATAACCCCACTTTCCCGCTTTTGTTCACCAACCACTTCCCCTTCAAAAAAAAAATATCTGGGCTCACATTCTGGAGTGGCTCTGATAGTAGCTAGAATTGTAAATTTTACCCTGTTTGGACTTCTGTTTTCTTCTCTACAGTTTGCTTCAGGTAAGGAGTACTCTAGGTGACATACATGATTTCTCAGCTCTTATCACCTTATGAATAAACATTTATATTTCTTCCCCAAGTTAGTTTCCCTTTCTGACTAGACTGTTATTTCCTGGAAGGCAATGACTGCCCTGTTCATCTCTGAATCCCAGTGACCTGGCACAGGGTCTGACACAGAGAGCGTAGAATTAATATTATTGAAAAAAATGACTGAATGTGTGACTTTCATCTTTCACTAATGATACTGTGCCCCATTCTCTTGCCTGCCTCCTGGAATGAAAACCTCCAAGTACTACTCTGTGATTCCCTTCTCCTTGCAAAACACCCCCACTCCACGTTGCCCTTGCCTGTTCAATTAGGACACAATTCTTCTTTGGGTGTCTGTCTTTCAGATCTGGCTTCCCTTTCCATTGGGTGCTGGACAGCCACCCAAATCTCTGCACCTCACCTTAAATTTAGAAGACCTTAACATTATACTCACTCTGCTCTCATCTCTCCCTCCCAAACCCATGACAGCTACCACCACCACATTAAGCTTCCGTGGTTTTGTGGCTTAAAACTTCAAATGTCTACAATGGACATTTAACATTGCTTGTTTGAATATGATTCCAACCCACATTGGCACAAATGCTCTGCTAACCTGTTATTCATGATCTTCTAAACATTTCCTGTCTCAGGAGGTTGCTTATTACTGTTGGTCCTATTCTAATACTCTCCCCACTCACTATCTGAGTGCACCTCATCCATCAAGACCTAGCTTGTTACTCCTCCAACAACCTGAAGTCTTTACAGGTTATATTCTGGCTCACAGTAGTGCTGTGTCCCTCACTCACCTGATGAATAATAGCATCACATTCGTTATTAGGATTTTGCTAATGCTCTTGTCTTGTCATGTGATCAAGTCTTGTCACATGATCGTGTCTTGTCATCTCAAGTATCCTGTGAGCTCTTTAAGGGTAAAGGATAGGTTTCATATATCATCATGTTCTCTGTTGTCTGATGACTTGAACAATATTAAGAGCCAATATTCAGTTCAGTTCAGTTCAGTTCAGTCGCTCAGTCGTGTCCGACTCTTTGCGACCCCATGAACCGCAGCATGCCAGGCCTCCCTGTCCATCACCAACTCCTGGAGTCCCCCCAAACTCATGTCCATTGAGTCGGTGATGCCATCCAACCATCTCATCCTCTGTCATCCCCTTCTCCTCCTGCCCTCAATCTTTCCCAGGATCAGGGTCTTTTCAAATGAGTCAGCTCTTCGCATCAGGTGGCCAAAGTACTGGAGTTTCAGCTTCAACATCAGTCCTACCAATGAACACCCAGGACTGATCTCCTTTAGGATGGACTGATGGGATCTTCTTGCAGTCCAAGAGACTCTCAAGAGTCTTCTCCAACACCACAGTCTAAAAACATCAATTCTTCAACGCTCAGCTTACTTTATTCAGTTCAGTTCAGTCGCTCAGTCGTGTCCGACTCTTTGCGACCCCATGAATCGCAGCACGCCAAGCCTCCCTGTCCATCATCATCTCCCGGAGTTCACTCAGACTCACGTCCATCGAGTCCATGATGCCATCCAGCCATCTCATCCTCAGTCGTCCCCTTCTCCTCCTGCCCCCAATCCCTCCCAGCATCAGAGTCTTTTCCAATGAGTCAACTCTTCGCAAGAGGTGGCCAAAGTACTGGAGTTTCAGCTTCAGCATCATTCCTTCCAAAGAAATCCTAGGGTTGATCTCCTTCAGAATGGACTGGTCGGATCTCCTTGCAGTCCAAGGGACTCTCAAGAGTCTTCTCCAACACCACAGTTCAAAAGCATCAATTCTTCGGCCCTCAGCCTTCTTCACAGTCCAACTCTCACATCCATACATGACCACTGGAAAAACCATAGCCTTCACTAGACGGACCTTAGTCGGCAAAGTAATGTCTCTGCTTTTGAATATACTATCTAGGTTGGTCATAAATTTTCTTCCAAGGAGTAAGTGTCTTTTAATTTCATGGCTGCAGTCACCATCTGCAGTGATTTTGGAGCCCCCAAAAATAAAGTCTGACACTGTTTCTACTGTTTCCCCATCTATTTGCCATGAAGTGATGGGACCAGATGCCATGATCTTAGTTTTCTGAATGTTGAGCTTTAAGCCAACTTTTTCACTCTCCTCTTTCACTTTCATCAAGAGGCTTTTTAGCTCCTATTCACTTTCTGCCATAAGGGTGGTGTCATCTGCATAGCTGAGGTTATTGATATTTCTCCCGGAAATCTTGATTCCAGCTTGTGTTTCTTCCAGTCCAGCGTTTCTCATGATGTACTCTGCATAGAAGTTAAATAAGCAGGGTGACAATATACAGCCTTGACGTACTCCTTTTCCTATGTGGAACCAGTCTGTTGTTCCATGTCCAGTTCTAACTGTTGCTTCCTGACCTGCATACAGATTTCTTAAGAGGCAGGTCAGGTGGTGTTGGATTCCCATCTCTTTCAGAATTTTTGCACAGTTTACTGTGATCCACACAGTCAAAGGCTTTGGCATAGTCAATAAAGCAGAAATAGATGTTTTTCTGGAACTCTCTTGCTTTTTCCATGATCCAGTGGATGTTGGTAATTTGATCTCTGGTTCCTCTGCCTTTTCTAAAACCAGCTTGAACATCAGGGAGTTCACGGTTCACGTATTACTTTATTAGTTGATTGCTTATGTGTGCTAGACACTATACCAAATGCTTTATATTAATTTTCTGTCTTATTACTCAAAACCACCCTGTATGATGGATGTTATTCATTAAAAGGGGAAACTGAAGCACTGAAATATTAAGTAGTTCACATTAGAAAGTGAAAGTGAAGAAGCTCAGTTGTGTCCGACTCTTTGTGACCCCATGGACTGTAGCCCACCAGGCTCCTCCGTCCATGGGATTCTCCAGGCAAGATACTGGAGTGGGTTGCCATTTCCTTCTCCAGGGGATCTTCCCAACCCAGGGATCGAACCCGGGTCTCCTGCATTGCAGGCAGATGCTTTAACCTCTGAACCACCAGGGGGTCAACCCTAAAATGACAGAACTTTGCTCAGCTTTTACATATAGTAGGCTCCTCCAAAAATTATTTAATTCAACACTTGTTTTCTGTCTTTCCTCCAAGTGACTGAAGCAGAAGTGATGAGAAGGCAGAGTTTGGCAGTGGGCTCTGCAACAGCCTTGAGGAAATTTAGGGGGAGTTTGTAATTGAACAGTAGGCCTGCCAGGGCCAAGTAAAAGATTGTAAGATGAGGAAAACATGTTTCAGAAACCAGTTAGACCAGTATCTGGGAAAGTAACAAAATGTGAAAATACCCTGGTCGATAACCTATGGAAAAGGAAAATGTTTGAAACAACTATTACTGCAAGCTTACATATTTGTTTAACTAGGACATTTGGGTATCATGAGAATTTTTCAGTTAGATTTTGAGGAGTAAGCATGCTAGTTAAAATTAACACAATATTTTGTAGTGGGAAAACTGTGACTACAATAGGATTCAATTACATGTAGCAGTTTGCATTTGAGAATGTGATGTGTTTAGGGCCAAAAAGGGAGTTCAGACTACATTCTGGGCTCATTCTCACCCTTGGGAACTATAAAACAGGAACAATAAACCTTTACTTTCCATCCAAAATACTTTCCTGGGGTCTCCCAGAGCTTCTTAGGGTGGGACAACCATAACAGAGATTGACATGACAGCTGGCTTCAGTACTAAAGCCCAGCAAGGCACGGTCTGGCATTGTAATAACTGACACTCAGGTAACAACACATGGAAGGAAGTTGCAACCCTAGGCAGCCAAGTGACCTTGCTGTGGAAGTAGAGAAGGCAATGGAAACCAATGAGTTTTGGTCAGTTCCCTGGGAAAGAGCTCTCAAAAAGCTCTGAACCAAAAAGAAACCAAAAAGCTCTAACCTGAAAAGGATGGCAATTAACATTGATTAATACTTTCAACTATACAAGCGCAGTGTTTGGTACTTTATACATGTCATCTCATTTAATAGTCATAGCTGTATGAGGAAATGGCTTGGGTAGGTTAAGTTACACAAGTTCCCATAGCCAAGGTGTGACAGAATAGAGATTTACAGCTGGATCTTTTGATTCTGAAGTTCATCCATATTATCTTTTGTTCACCAAGAAAACTACCTGCTCCCTGGGCTCTAAAATCAGATATGTTGCTTAACTGGTTGCATGGCCTTCAGAGGCCCCTTAATAGAGGATGCCAAGGTTGCTTCCAACACTATGAATCTCTCATATTATCTAATAAAGGAATGAAGAAAAATAGGTAGAAATGGTGTGTTCTATCCCATTGTGGACACCTCACCTAAATTTTTGTACCATTAAGGTTAGATAATGGTACAAAAGAATCAAAAGTGGAATTCATAGGAAGCCCCAAACTTGGACCAGATAATTAGCATGGTAATAAACACACAAGGGCCAACAGACTTTCAGTTCAGTTCAGTTCAGTCACTCAGTCATGTCTGACTGTTTGCGACCCCGTGAACCTCAGCACGCCAGGCCTCCCTGTCCATCACCAACTCACGGAGTTCACCCAAACTCTTGTCCATTGAGTCTGTGATGCCATCCAGCCATTTCATCCTCGGTCGACCCCTTCTCCTCCTGCCCCCAATCCCTCCCAGCATCAGAGTCTTTTCTAATGAGTCAGCTCTTCACATGAGGTGGCCAAAGTATTGGAGTTTCAGCTTTAACATCATTCCTTCCAAAGAACACCCAGGACTGATCTTCTTCAGAATGGATTGGTTGGATCTCCTTGCAGTCCAAGGGACTCTCAAGAGTCTTCTCCAACACCACAGTTCAAAAGCATCAATTCTTCAGCACTAAGCTTTCTTCACAGTGCAACTTTCACATCCATACACGACCACTGGAAAAACCATAGCCTTGACTAGATGGACCTTTGTTGGCAAAGTAATGTCACTGGTTTTGAATATGCTATCTAGGTTGGTCATAACTTTCCTTCCAAAGAGTAAGATTTAAACAACCTCATTTCTCCTAATCTGGCCTGTCTTCCCACAGGAGCTAGGACAAGCCCGGGATCTTTGGGTCCTTTAGCTTTGTTATATAAATGAGTGATATATTCATTCCCAAGTCAACTGGACTGAGAGATCAAAAAGAAGGTTATGGAGAACACATAATGCTGTGTGTCTCCTACAAAATATAATATTGGTTGTCTTCACATGAGGGCTGCTTTGATTGTGTGGAAATCATTTTCAAGGAAAGGCTATTCAATGGACACAGAAGTTATCTTTCACACGTTTGAATTAGTTTTATTTTAAGATAATACAACAAAGAATGAAGTGCTGATATATGTTACAAGATAGATGAATCTTGGAAACCTTGAAAATGAGGTGACCTGAATAAAAGGCTTAGCAGTCACTGACACACAGAAGTTCTCAGTCAGTGGTGGCTATGCCAGCAGAATTCTGAAATTATTATTACTGTTTCTAAAAGTGAGAATGAATATGAAAGAAACTTTCTCACAGTGTCTAGCCCATGGAAGACTCAATAAAATTTGAGTCCCCTTTCCACTTGTGAGATTGTGTTTTTTTTTTCTTTTCATTAGAAAAATATAACGAGTAAAAGCCATTTATACTAGCAAAGCAAGCAATTCAAAGCTCACCTTCCTCTCCTCAATTCACCCAACTTGAAAATGGAGACATTATTAAAATAAACCAGAGGGCTCAGTTTCAAGAGAGAATTTTTCTCTTTCCAGAAAGTCTTCAAGAACACATTTTACCCCCTTGTCCTGGAGTGGCCTCAGTTCAGGGACTTTATCCAGAACTGAAAGCAAGTGGAGTTCTTGTCTTGGTTATACAGTTACACAAGTCATATTGTTGCTTCATCTGGAACTTTATGTTGTTTTTCTTTAGAAGGCATTCTGTTATGGACCACATGGTTTCTGACTTAGTCAAGTCCTAGTTTCTTAATCATTCAGAAAACTCTCAATTCAACCAGGTAAAGTTAATCATGTATGAAGCCTCCTCCCCTTTCCTCAGTAAAATACCAAAAAAGCCACCAGCTTTTGTTGATTTCACTGTAGACAATTCATCCTGCCACTTAATGGAAGAAATCTACAAACGACTTCATCTGAGAATCACAATTGTGAATACTTTCACTTTCCCAGTTTAGATTTCAGAATTTTCTTGTATTTCTAACCTGGAAATCATGTATTAAGTACTTTTAGATGGGAGAAACCTGCTTTCATATGTTTTTGTATAGAAGTTCAGACAAGTTAGACAAAAACATGTGACATATTTAAAACTCAGGGATGAAAAGTAAAATAAACATTTGTATACAATATGGTGTGGGGACTGACTGCCGTATCAACACTTATTTTTTATTGCTGCCAGAACTCTGATTTCAGTAGCCGTGGCTGTTTGAGGTCTTGGAGTTAATTTGAAAGCAAGCAAGCAAAGACTTGTGCGACTTGCAGAATCTTTGGAGATTTTAAAATCTTAAATCTTTGCAGATTTTATAGATTTCTAGATATGTGGCTAAATAGCTGGGTACAAGGGTCATGGAGAACTGCATCCTAACTCTAAGTAGACAAAGTGAACAGAGACGAATCCTTTTCCCCGTCTTACCATGCCTGCCTACATCTATCACTAGGCTGCTGGTTCTGTGAAATGCTCCTTTTCACCCGTGATTTCTTGGCATCTTGTGTCATTCAGCTTGTTTCCTCCCCCGTGTCTAGCCTTAGAAGATTGAAGACATCAGATAAGGAAACATGCATCTTTATTCTCCCCTATCTACATCCTTCCCCTTCCTACTCCTTACTATCAGGGTTGTGACTGGCCGCACTCAGAGTCAGTTTCTAGAATTCAGCAGCCAAAGAGGGGAGGGGGGAGAAAACCCACAGTTCAGTTGTTTTGCTCCAACAGACCCATTTAGCCATTTCATTTCCAGGAAAGCATCTTGCACAAAGAAGTCTCAGTGAGGGAAAATTTCTGAACATCTCCCATTTTTGAAGCTGGTTACTTAGTTCATCCTTATTGAGATGACTTTAATCTTCCCGACACTGTTGCTTCTTCTTCGTGACTTTCAACTTCCTATTCTTTCTTCCTATTTCTAATGACAATAACACTGTTCAGAATCTTATCTTAGGACAATGAATAGCTAAGTGTCATAGATAAGGCACACATGGAGTGAATGAATCTTCCAGAGAGGCAGAAATTGGTGACAAAAAGCTTTATAGAGGAGACAATTCTTGAACTGACTCTGAATATGAGTCAGTGTTTGTTTGAGGGTTAAGAGAAGGACAGTCTAGCTGGAGTGGATGTGAGGGCTAACAGGAAGTTATTAGAGATGAAATTGTTAGGCAGTGACTCAGTGATTCACAGACTTTCCTTGTATGTTGTTCTAAGAGGCTTGGATTTAATCTTGGGAGCAGTGGGGAAGCACTGATGGACGGATCCAGAAACTCCCAGTGATAATGTTATTCACAGAGGGAAAAACATAAGTGGGGAAGTCATTTAAGTGGAAGAATAGCTCTGTTTGGGGTCTGTGGAGTTTGAAGAGCTGTGGAACTTCAGAAGGTATTCGACAGGTAATTAGGAGCTCAGGAGAAAGATCTCCACCAAGGACTTATCATGAGTGTTAACAGTCTGCGAGTAGTTGACAAAGTGGTGGCTTGACTTTGATTTCCCAGAAGAACTGCAGTATGAGATGAGAAGATCACAGCAACCTGGAACTTCAGCAACGGGTACTGGGAAGGGATGATCAGAGTGGTGGGGTGAACCAGGGGAGACCTGCTGCATTAGAAGCCAAGGGAGGAAAGAGTTTCAAGAAAAAAAAAATGTCAGCCATTCCAAATGCTACCAAGAAATGGTCAAGTTATGTAAGTCTTGAATTTTGTTATGAATGGCCTTAGTAAAAGCCATGTTGGAGCAGGGGGTTTCAGAGGGCTGGAGAGAGCATGCAGATTGGAAGAAGACTAGCAAGGCAAGACACTGAGGAGTTGGTCCTCCTCTGAGCCTTCCATAGTGGAAGTGGCTGGGAAGGTATGGGACATCGCTGAGGTCCTGGCAAAAAAGCTAGGGAAGAGTAGAGCAGAACAAAGTTTCTGTCTGGAAGATCAGATATTTCTTCTGGGGGATCAATGAGAGGAGCATTGTATATCCTCACTTATGACATGTCCTGATCTCCATTTGTGGTCAAGCACTCAGTTATGTTGGATCCCCCTCTGAGAGCAAGTGCCTTGGGAGTTCCAGCTGAACTGAGGAGTATGCAGAGGGCTGGCCCTTGTACTGTGAGCATAAAACTAAGAATGATGCAAGCCACTGTTTGCAGAAAGAGAAGTGCACTGGATTTTCTCTGAGGCCTCTTTCAGCTGTAAAATGTTATGATTCTGTGATTAATTTGCTAAATAAATTAATAGTGCAAACAGTATTTCAAGGGGAATGTTTAAATTACTTATGAGAACAAACTTTTCAAGTACCCTCAAGCATCATAAAAACATCCAGTCCCATAGAAATAATTAAGGCACCAATTATAAATCTTTCTTAGCTATTCATTGAAGCAGATTTCCTAAGAACTATGTTTGGCTACATTCTATTTACCTAGTTCAAGCTCTTGTTTGTATTTCTAAGCCACTGAACCACATTTCTTTAAACAACATGTTTCAGCCTGGCCAGCCCCCTAGTAGAGCTGAATTATTAAAGTTTTATATTATGAGCAAGAAGGGTTCTTGATGAATTGGTCCATCTCTGGAGAAATGCCCATCTTCATTTTAATTTAGGACACAGCTGCTAGAATTGCAGACTTCATCAAAAATGGCCACAGAGAACTCAGACAACTCACAGAAACATTTCCTTTAGATTGGCATGGTCTTTGAGGACAAACCACACTCTAAAATGTTTGTGTAACAGGAAAATGTGGTGTCAAGATGATCAAAACAAGATAGAAAATGATATATTTTCACAAAATTTGCATACATTATTAAAAAAAATAGCCAATAGTGAACTTAAAAAATGAGAACACCACATTTAAAGGAGATAGCATGATAAAAATGCAGACAGATTAAATATGCTTGTGATCAATAGACCCCAAATTAACAACAATGTATTTCTTTTCTTCAAATTTGGGAGAACATCAGCAGCGTTCCCTATTGCAGCAAAAGTAGATGAACCCTCTCAGTCTTTGGCTATTTTATACTTGGATGAAATGTGTGAGCTGTTTAACAATTCTGAGCATTAATCTTCATTTTACAGCTAAGGAAACTATCAGACAAGGTCCTGGCAGAAATCAGATGGCACATACAATCTGGGTAATTTAAGGCGTGTTTAATGAAAAGCTATTTACAGAAATGTGAACAAGATTCAGGAAAAGCAAGAAGTGATGGGATAATTCCCACAGTAGCAGGAGCAAGGACCCGAAAAATAAACTCTCTGTAGAAGTTACTTGTCATGACCTGTGACCTTAGGGAAGGGATACAGTCAACCTGTAATAACCTGGGAAAGAGAGAAGGTTGGAGACCTTATTGTCAACCCACCCTTCACATTTCCTGCTGTTTTCTCTGACCGGCCAAACCCAAGTAGAAGCCAGAGATCAAGGGAGCCACTTGAGTCAGTCTCTATGGACCACCTTCCAGGATGGAGAGGGGAGGAGGGGCCTCTGGAGCATCATAGGATGACATTCATCATGATGGATAGTAGAGGTAATCTTATAAGGTTGTTTTAGGGAAAAATAGAGAATAAGTTGTTGACACAGAATCTGACTCACAATATGTAGTTGACTTAATAAATATTAGCAGCTACTATTATTTTTATTAAAAGCATCATTGAATTGTATTACTTCCAAAAGAGGTAGACTGTTAGTGTTCTATGACTACAATAACAAATTGCCACAAATGTAGTTGCTTAAAACAAGTTATTTTCTTAGAGTATGGAGATGAGAAGCCCAAAGCCAGTTTTACTGTGTTACAATCAGATTTCCTTCTTTAGGCCTCAGGGGAAAGTTCATCTTCTTGCCTTTTCCACCTTCTGGTGGCTGCCAGCATTTCTTGGCTTGTTGTGCCTTCCTCCATCTTCAAAGTCATCATTCCACTCTCTGCTTCCAACACTACATGGTCTTCTCTTTGACTCTGACCCCCCAGACTCTCTCTTATAAGGATTTGTGATTACCTTTAGAATAATCCCAGATAAACTCCCTACTTCAAGATCTTAATCTTGATCATATCTGCTATATCCTTTTTATCATGTCAAGGTAACATACTCCTGGGATCTGGAGATTAGAACACGGGTATAGATAGCATATTGAAAAGCAGAGACATTACTTTGCCAACAAAGGTCCGTCTAGTCAAGGCTATGGTTTTTCCTGTGGTCATGTATGGATGCGAGAGTTGGACTGTGAAGAAAGCTGAGTACTGAAGAACTGATGCTTTTGAACTGTGGTGTTGGAGAAGACTCTTGAGAGTCCCTTGGACTGCAAGGAGGTCCAACCAGTCCATTCTGAAGGAGATCAGCCCTGGGTGTTCTTTGGAAGGAATGACGCTAAAGCTGAAACTCCAGTACTTTGGCCACCTCACGTGAAGAGTTGACTCATTGGAAAAGACTCTGATGCTGGGAGGGATTAGGGGCAGGAAGAGAAGGGGACAACAGAGGATGAGATGGTTGGATGGCATCACCAACTCAATGGATGTGAGTTTGAGTGAACTCTGGGGGATGGTGATGGACAGGGAGGCCTGGCATGCTGTGATTCATGGGGTCGCAAAGAGTCGGACACGACTGAGCGACTGAACTGAACTGAACTGACTGATAGATTTGGGATAACATTATTCAGTTTACCACAGATGGATCCTAGATTTCTGGAGCTAAGTGGAATTCACTTACTGTGCAATTAAATAGCTGTTACTACCTCACTTCCACAACATTCAATGTTATTGTCTTGTACTGGATTCCCCACAAAAATGAGAGCCCAGAAGAAGTGTTTATATGTAGATAGTTTGTTTTGGAAGTGGTCCCAAAGAGCATGAGTGATGGATTGAGGAAAGAGTGAAGATGGGAAATCCAATTTAAGGATGCATTATTGGCTTGACCATCCCTGTAGGCTGCTAGGATTTCATCCAGCCAAGACCTTCTGAAGAAGATTTAGAATATATTCCAGAATGGTCTGCTCCAGACAGTGGGACTGGTGGGAGAACACTAGTTCTGTCAACTACTGACTGAGAGTTTCCCCACAGGGTGCTAAATCCCTTCTACTTCCAAACTGCACATGCATGAGTCCAGGCAGCTTCCCCAAGGTGCCCTGGGATGCATCAGTCCCAGGGCTGAAAGTTAGAGATATGTGAGCAACTAAGGTGAATTACGCCAACCGGTTGGCTGTCATAATGCCTAAAGTTAAGAGTGGTCCAGAAGAACATAAGATGGGGCATAAAAGATGTCTAGTAAATGGCTTTGTGTTAAGATGGATAATTTTGGCTTTCTGTGCTACAGTGAGATGTCAGGATTATTTTACCCAAGTCCGCTATTTTCTTAGAGGAAACACTAGGTCCATGACATGTGGTTGCAGATAAAAGACCAGAAGTCTTTGAAACAAGAAAAAATGCAATATTCTTTTTGAACACCCACTCATGGTTTTCTTTACAGTCTGACGGAGAAGATCAACACTAACAAAAGATAACACATAAATAAATATTCTTGAGTGTTCTGGTGCTTTTTACCTAGTGTGGGAATCAGAGAAGGTTTCCTTGAAAAATTATGATTAAGTTGGGACTTGAAGATTAAGGAGGGGTTATTTAACTAAATAAGGGGAACAGCATTCCATACAGGGAAGAGCCTGTGAAGTAAACCGGAACATAGCATATTCAAAGCTATGAGAGTCCAGCATCCTGGAGTGAGTGGTAGGAGACGAACCTGAAAAACTGGGAAGTGGTGGGACAGAGAGAGATTATTCAGGGTCTCAGAGGCCAATAAAGCTTTTGATCTTCCCCTTGGGAAGTCGGCAAAGTTTTTTTTAATAAATAGGAGATTGGCAAGATTAAATTGCGTGTTTAAAAGGCAGTATGGTGGAGGAGAGGGGCTAGGAATGAATGCAAGGGGATGAGTGAGTCCTAGCGAGATAATGATTGACAAACTGAAAACACAAGTCACTGTGAAAAGAAACTGGCTCAAACTGGGTCAATCATGGGTGGATTTCAAGCTATCCCCCTGGGGTGCAGGTGATACGCATCCATAAGGTTGTTTATGACTTCTGCAAAAGCTGAGGATTCTCATTTCAGATTATAGACACCAGGTGGGTTAGCAAAGATGGTGACAATAATGATGAAGAAAGAGAAGAAGGAGGAGGGGGAGAGAGAAGAGGTGGGAGATGAGGGGAAAGAGGAGAGGGAAAGAAGGAGGGGAAGAAAAGGAAGGGGGAAGGAAGGGATGAAAAAGAAAGAAAAGAAAAGGAGAAAATAAAAGAGAAAAGAAAGAAAAAAGACTTAAAAAAAAAAAAGATTCATAGCATTACCTGGAACAAATAGAATTGAAGGAAGTTGGTGGATTCATATTCTTCTAGACTAGTGTTTCTCCACCCTATTCTCAACTGTTACCACTTTGGTTCAAATAACTCTTTGCTGTGGGGAGATCTGCCCTGTGTGTTGTAGGATGTTTAACAGCATGTCTGGACTCTCCACACTATAGGTTAGTAGCAACCTCCCTCCTTTCCAAGCTGTGACATCCAAAAATACCACCAAACATAGTCAAATGTGCCCCAGGGGGAAAAAACCCCCACCAGCTGAGAACTATTCTACTAGACCTGGTAAGTTTTTGGTGCCATTAGAAGGAATATGAATAATTTAAGAAGCCTAAAAACACGATTTCTTTTGTCTTTAACCTCATTTTATGGGTATTAGTTTTTAATCTTTGAAAACACTGGATTTACTTCTCAATTGTTTTGATTAATGATATTTTAGTTCAATCAAGAGGAGCACTTTATTGCAACCTGTCTGCTGTCTGAGCCAAAATGTTTCACGTGTGGAAAATAAGTCAAGTTGAAAAACAAGTTGAGTCAGTAGGTCTCCAGAACTGTGTGTGAGTAAACTTTTATGCAAATTCATTGGTTCTTTGCTGCTGAAAGAGAAACACTGAGAAGATAAAAAGGTTGGCACTGATGAAATAAAATTTTTCATTTTTTTCTTCATTTTCCACACACCAGAAAGAGTTTACAAGATTTTTCCATGATGCAGAGAAGCAATTTTACTTGCAAATCATCAAACCACTCATTCTCTTTAAAGAGAATAAACTGGCCATAACTGGAAATTTCTCTCATTGCAATGTTATATGTCCCCCTCCACTCCATTTTTCAGTGCCTTAACTGAAGGGATTTTTTTTTCCAATATGCAAATCCAATCGTGCATTAAAGCTCGCTTGCCATTGCTTTTGGATTAAAGATCACAGTCCTCAGCAAGGCTCCCTAGTCACGTCTTAACCCACGTATCCCTATGTTACGTGTGCTTTGGCCATACCACTCTTGTCCCAATTCTTTAGATATTCTATGGTTCTGCCCAGCACAGGGCTTTGCACACATTTGGCCCTTTGCCTGGGAAACCCTTCCACAACATCTTCAATCCAGCTAACTCGTTCTCACCCTTCAGAGAGCAGCTCAAGCAACACTTCCTTAGAGTAGTTTCTTTAACCAAACCCCACCAAACACACAAGTAAATAAACGCCTCTTTGATAGTCTAATAGCTTCATATATCTTTTCTTTATACCTGTAATTACACTTGTCACTTTATGTGTGCTCAGTGGTTTAGTTGTCTCTGACTCTTTGCAACCCTATGGACAGTAGCCCTCCAGGCTCCTCTGTCCATGGGATTTCCCAGGCAAGAATTTTGGAGTGTGTTGCCATTTCCTTCTCTAGGGGATCTTCCTGACCCAGGGATCGAACCCAGGTCACCTGCATCTTCTTTATTGGCAGGAAGATTAAGCCCACTTTATTTTTTAAATTGTTTGTTAATTAATTTATTTTAATTGGAGGCTAATTACTTTACAATATTATGGTGGTTTTTGTGATACATTGACATAACTCAGCCATGGGTGTACATGTGTCCCACCATCCTGAACCCCCACTCCCACCTCCTCACCGCATCCCTCTGGGTTGTCCCAGAGTACCAGCTTTGAGTGCCCTGCTTCATGCATCAAACTTGCCCTGGTCATCTATTTTACATATGGTAATATACATGTTTCAATGCTATTCTCTCGTATCATCCCACCTTCACCTTCTCCCACATAGTCCAAAAGTCTGTTCTTTATATCTGTGTCTCTTTTGCTATCTTGCATATAGGGTCATTGTCACCATCTTTCTAAATTCCATATGTATGTGTTAATATACTGTATTTGTGTTTCTCTTTCTGGCTTACTTCACTTTATATAACAGGCTCCAGTTTCATCCATCTCATTAGAACTGACTCTAATGCATTTTTTTTAATAGCTGAGTAATATTCCATTGTGTATATGTACCACAACTTCCTTATCCATTCATCTGCCAGTGGACATCTATGTTGCTTCCATGTCCTAGCTATTGTAAACAGTTAAGCCCACTTTCTATTTATATGTGTGCTTATTTGATTAACATCCATCTCCTCCACTTAGCTGTCGTCTCTATGGAGCAGGAAATATGGTTGTCTTACCATTGTGTGCCCAGCACTGAACATAGTAGGTCCTCAATAACTATCATTAAATAAACAAATTCATGAATTCATTAGTCATTGTAATACTGGCCACCACATACTTCAGAGACCAGCAAACTCTTGCTACTGTCCTGTCACCTGTTTTTGTAAATAATGTGTCAGAACACACCTATTGGAACACACACCCATTCATTTACTATTTGGGTGGTGCTAGCGGTAAAGAATCCACCTGCCGATGCAGAAGACATAAGAGACATGGGTTGGGTCCATAGGTCGGGAAAATCCCCTGGAGGAGGCCATGGCAACCCTCTCCAGTATTCTTGCCTGGAAAATCCCATGGAGAGAGGAGCATTGTAGGCTAGTCCATGAGGTCACAAAGAGGCAGACATGACTGAATCAACTTCGCATGCACACAGGCTGATTATTCTATAGAGGCAGCAAGAAGTAGTTGTGGCAGAGAGCACATTGCCCACAAAACCTGAAATACTTTCTGGCTCTGTATAGGAAGTTTGCTGACTTCTGATCTAAGTCATTTACTTCTTGTTTGACTTATAAGCCAATGGCCTTACAATCTAATCACAGGAATATATGAGATAAAATAATGTGATATATATTTTTGCTGCCAAAATATTTAATAGTAACAATCCTTAAATGAATGCGTCCTGTGTGATAGCCAGTGAAGTGAGCACATTACTTACATTGCTTCATGAGACCCAAATAAAGCCCCATTTTATTTTAAAAAGAAAGTGCTCAACTTAACTCAGTTTCTCAGAATCAGGAAGCTGATGGGGAGCCAAGTATGTCAGCATCAGCTTTCTGTTTCTTCAATTTAGTCATTAACTGAATGCTGGGGACAGTGGTGCATGGTGGCAATTCACATTTGAAATGTTTCCAGTGCTAAACGCCCTTGGACTGTTCAAGGAGTGGAAGTGAATGGGTTAAAATAGGACAGGATGGTGTAGCAGTAGGATCCCTGGGAAGTAGTAAGAACTCATGACAGCTCTTACATTAGGTGGGTTCAAGCATGGCACCACATGGCTGGTTCCTTGGTGGCAAAAGGGAAAAATTGACTAGGAAGGACTGAATTGGGCAATTGACAGCGGAAGTAGTGGAGAGGGCATTGAAAAGCTCCATGGGGTACTGACTGGTCCAAGAGTCTAAAGAGGTCAGATGTGGCCGTGAGAAAATGACAGGCCAGGAATGTGAGAAGTCAAGGGGAAGGATCAAAAACCAGGAACAAAAAGCTCGAAAGTAAGAAGGCAGAATCCATATGACACAAGATCAAGAGAACCCTAGATTAAAAACCTGGGCAACCAGACACTGGAATCAAGGCAAAGGGTCAGAGACTAACTATGGGGCGCCCAAATGAGAATGTAGCTTGCTGGGAATTTGACTTTCTGAGGACAGCCCTGCCCAGAGCCAGATTCTCAGAACACAGACACCTAATCTGATGGTGGAGGCAATTTTGTCTACCTAGCTACCTAGAAAGGGGAGAGAAGATAATCCTTTGCAGGAATAAGAAAAGACCAGCTCAATATTTCTTTAAGCCAGCTGGCTTGGCTTGTCCCTTCAGGCCCGTTCTTCCTTCTCTTCTCCATATTTCTGACAAATGCTTTTCTGAAAAATGCCTCAACTGACCAAGTTCAGTTTATTGCTTCCTAACTCTCCCTTCAGTAACCCTCAAGCTCAGCCCCCACCACCAACAAACCAGAATATCATGTGCCTTGCCCTGTGTTTCTCAGATGTCGCCAGTTCCCTATTCTGCTTTTCCTTTTCTCAGTGGCATTGTCTGGGATGGCTTTTTCCAGTTATATCACCTAGAAAAATACCTACTCATCTGACAAGTTCCAACCCAAATGTCACATCTTCTTGGTAGCTTTTCCAGACCTCCCCACCTCTCAGGAAGAATTAATTCCATCCTCTCTGTAGCCTCAGTGCTTCTTACATAGAACTTTCATAAAGGATTTATATGACTCCTCATTTACACTTAGGATAAGGACAAAACTTCTCTGTATGGCTTTCAGGTTTTCTGGTGGCTCAGTTGGCAAAGAATTTGCCTTCAATGCAAGAGACCTGAGTTTAATCCCTGGGTCAAGAATATCCCTTGGAGAAGGAAATGGCAACCCACTCCAGTAGTCTTGCCTGGGAAATCCCATGAACAGAGGACAGAGGAAACTCACAGACTACAGTCCATGGGGTTGCAAGAGTTGGACACATCTTGACTAAACCGCCACCAGCAAAGGATTTACGACTCCCCATTTAGCTTAGAATAAGGATAAAACTTCTCTGTATGGCTTTCAAGTTCTTGTATAGGTCCCATTCCCCTCACCAATCTCGTACCCCGCTGCCTCCCATGGCTCCCTGACCTGGATGGGGCTATTTTTTCTGCTTAGAAGGCTCTTTTCACCTCTCTTTGCCTAGTTAACCCCCAGTATTCTTTTAGATCTCACCTGGGTAGAGCCTTCCCTGACTTCTGACTCAGTCAAATGCCCCACGGCAGGTTCTTAGAGCTCCCAGGCCTCACTTTCATTGCCCTGTAACAGAGGCAGTTCTAGAATTGCTTCCGTAATTATTCTGGTCAGCTTCCTCCCCCATGTACCACATATATCAGGACTTGAAGAAATGTATCTGTTGTTGTAGGCCTGTATTTCCTGGTGTCCAGCCCAATGCCTGGCTCAGAGTTAGCAGAGTGCAAAGTGGTCAATTAACACACTCATGTCATATTTTTTAGCTTGTGGGTCTTCCCTCTGCAGATACAGACCTGCTGGGAGCCAGGGCTGTAACTCTCAGTCCCTCAGACCCTCAATGCGTGTCACAGTACTTGCCACAAGGTAAATGCTCGGTTAATGTGTTTTGTTATTATATTGTATTCCATTTCAATGTCAAATCTGACCAGCAATTGTGGTTCTTTGATCATAAAGGTGGCAAGACAGGAAACCATCCATGAGGAAAGCATCTTCCCATGGCCATGTCTTTATTTATATAAATTTCTTTCAGTCACCCCACAGCCACAGTCAGTCCTAAAGGAAATCAACTGTGATATTCATTGGAAGGACTGATGCTGAAGCTGAAGATCCAATACTTTGGCCACTTGATGTGAAGAGCCGACTCATTGGAAAAGACCCTGATGCTAGGAAAGATTGAGGGCAGGAAGAGAAGGGGGCAACAGAAGATGAGATGGTTGGATGGCATCACTGACTCAACGAACTTGAGTTTGAGCCAACTTTGAGATATAGTGAAGGACAGGGAAGCCTGGCATGCTGCCGTTCATGAGGTCAAAAAGAGTTGGGCATGGCTGAGCCACTGAACAACGACCACTATAGTTTTCCCTCACTGACAGCACTCTTCCATTCCTGATGCCCTGCTTATCCATGCAGAATTCTTGGGGGGTGGCTTTTTCTTCTTTTCTTGAACTCCAACTCTTAGACTTTCTCTCCTGGTAATTTTATTATAATCCCATTTCTGCATCTCACACTCTTGCACCCCATTCTTGTGCTGCACCACAAGGACCATGATTTGCTTTCTTCATTCTGCCAACTTAACTCTGCTCTCATCCTCCCACACAGACTTTCTTCCAGAAGCAAGGTGACAGCGTGAAGGGAGTACCAGAAAAGTAAAAATAAAGATAGTGTGCCTCCACTCAAAGCAACAGAATTATGAAGGCAGGTGTAGGAGGAATCGTTTTTTTTTTGAAAAGAGGAAGGTGAGCAACTTGTGATTTTATTTCTGGTCTAAAGCAAGAGGAAAGAAATGGGTGCAATTAAACTTTCTGATACTCAAGTGGTAAAATGCGACATGAATGGTTTGCCTTTTGATCTTGGTGACCTAGTTCTGAACGAAGGCATGGACTGAGACCAGGGATCAGCTCAAGGAAAACCAAGGCTGTGGCAGGAGACGACAGGCTCAGCAGAGGAGTTGGGAGGGGCTCCTGGAACACACTTGGTTTTGCCAGGGACAGAGTTTGAGTGATCTCTGCCCTTTATTCAGTGCTTAACCTAACATCTGGAATGTAGATATTTGGTGAATAAATGACGCTGTCTTACAGGTTGGAATTTCTTGTGATACTTTTAAGGACAAAAAAGAATTTCAGAGGTTAAAAAAGAGAGTGTAAAAGTCACTGGATTAAGGGCTTTGTAACGCTCGCTGTGCTTTGAAGACAATTTCCTCTATGAAATGTAGTGCCAGTCTTTTGCATGCGGGTGTGCTCAGTCATGTCTGACTCTTTGCGGCTCTGTGGACTGCAGCCCGCCAGGCGCCTCTGTCCATGGGATTCTTCAGGCAAGAATACAGAAGTGAGTTGCCATGCTCTCTTCCAGGGGGATCTTCCTGACCCAGGGAACAAACCTATGCTTTACATCTCCTGCCTTGGAAGCGGGTTCTTTACTGCTTGAGCCATCATCAGGGAAGCTGTCAGTTATTTAAAAATAAGCAATATAACAGCCTTAAGGCCAAAATATCCTATCCCATTATGCAAGATACATTTTCTCCATTTGAAAAATCATATTCTGTAAAATATTCATAAAAAACCTTTAAGTGTAAAATCACTGGGCACTTAACTTTGATACATAATCCATTGTCCTGCTTTTGCCTTCAATTCCGTTTGACTTTAACCTCTCAAGAGGTTTCAGGAACCTCATGAACTTCATAGCTGCTCTACCTGAGAAACACTTGCAAGTTCAGCATTTTGTGCTAAATCAACAGCATCTTGCTCATGCAACTCTAGAAATCTCTCTTCAGAACTTTCCGTGATGAACCAGTTTAGGTTGCTGAGGTCAGCAATCTAGGTTTTCAGGTTTCTTTTTAAGCACAGTTGAATTACAAAGTTGTTTTAACTTCTGCTGTATAGCAAAGTGATTCAAATATATATATAAAATGTACATATGTGTATATATATGTTCTTTTTCATATTCTTTTCCATTATGGTTTCTTACAGAATATTGCATATACTTGCCCATGCTGTACAGTACACCTTATTGTTTATGCATTTTATATATAATAGTTTGAATCTACTAACCCCAAACTTCCAATCCATCCTTCCCCTACTCCCCTCACCCCTGGCAATCAAATCTGTTCCCTTTGTGCTTGAGTCTGTTTCTGCTTTGTAGATAGGTTCATTTGTTTCATACTCTAGATTCCACTTATAAATGATATCATATGGCATTTGTTTTTTTCTTTCTGACTTATTTCACTTAATATGATAATCTCTAGTTGCATCCATATTGGTGCAAATGGCAGTATTTCATTCTTTTTATGTCTGAGTTGTTGTTATTCAGTAGCGCAGTCGTGTCCGACTCTTTGTGACCCCACGACTCTTTGTGACTCCATGGACTGCAGCACACCAGGCTTCCCTGTCCTTCGTCATCTTCTGGAGCTTGCTCGAACTCACTTCCATTGAGTCTTTGTCCTCTGTTGTCCACTTCTCCTCCTGCCTTCAATCTTTCCCAGCATCAGGGTCTTTTCTGATGAGTTAGCTCTTTGCATCAGGTGGCCAAAGTATTGGAGCTTCAGCTTCAGCAACAGTCCTTCCAATGAACAGTCAGCCTTCCAATGACTGGCTAGTAGTATTCCATTATATATACAGCATTTCTTCATATGTATATATTCCATGAAGGTAACTCCATTATTTATATATATACATAACATTCCATTATATATATATATGGGCTTCCCTGGTGGCTCAGATGGTAAAGAATCTGCCTGCAATGCAGGAGACCCAAGTTCAATTCCTGGTTTAGAAAGAAAGATACCCTGGAGAAGGGAATAGCTACCCACACCAATATTCTTACCTGGAGAATGCAATGGACAGAGAAGCCTGGGGAGCTATAGTCCACGGGGTCACAAAGACTTGGACATGACTGACTTACTAAACACACACATACACATGTGTGTTTATATATATATATATACATATATATCTCACATCTTTATCCATTCATCTGTCAATTGACAGGTTGCTTTGTGTCCTGCAGGTTTACTGTGAATAGTGCCGCTGTGAACATAGGGGTGCATGTATATTTTGAATTGTAGTTTTGTCTGGATATATACCCAGGATTGGGGTTACTGGATCATATGACAACTCATTTTTTAGTTTTTGAGGAATCCCCATACTGTTTTCCATAGGCGCTGCATCAATTTACACTCCTGCCAACAGTGTAGGAGGGTTTCCTCTTCTCCACACCTTTTCCAGCATTTGTAATCTGTGGACTTTTAAATGACAGGCATTCTGACCAGTGTGAGGTAGTATCTGATTGTTTCAATTTGCATTTTTCTAGTTGTTAGCTATGTTGAGCATCTTTTCATGTGCCTGTTGGCCATCTGTATGTCTCTTTTGGAGAAACTTCTGTTTAGTCTTTCTGCCCATTTTTTGATTGGGTTGTTTGGTTTTTTTATTGTTGATTTGTACTAGCTGTTTGTATATTTTGGAAATTAAGCCCTTGTTGGTTGCATCATTTGCAAACATTTTCTCTCAGTCCGTAGGTTATCTTTTCATTTCTTCATGATTCCCTTTGCCATACAGAAGCTTATAAGTTTGATTATGTCCCATTTGTTTATTTCTGCTTTGTTTCCTTGGAAGACTGTCTAGGTCATCAGTGGAATCATATATATGACCGGAAGAGCAGTTAATCTTATAGGCTTCTCCTGAGACAATCAATGAGCTATGGCAAGCAGGCGAAGAAATTTCTTCAGTGACTCATCTAAGCCAGTCCACTAATACCCCTGAAAGCTCCGTCAGTGACACAGGGCAGCCACCAACTTTGTGCCTGAAATTCTTTGTATCAGAGAACTGCAGCCCATTTCTAGGAGACGAGACATGGGCAAGATTGCCCATGTCTGCTTTCCCTCTCTGCCTATCGTGACTTGTTGCAGTGGTATATTCTGTTGTCAGATCCTCTACAGAACCACCTGATGGTAGATTCCACAGGACCATGGTGTTCTGTTTGCCAACAAGATCAACCTTCTCCATGTCTGGACAGAGATCCACAAGCTCTCTGCTGCTGTGACAGGATTCAGGCTCTATGAGACCACAAACCTTTTTAAGATTCCAAAGTGCTCCTCTTCAGAAATAATCTGTGTCTCACGGCTCTTTCAGCTGTTATCCACTGTTGTAATGCTAGCGTGGTAGCAAGATGAGGACAAAGGGGTGTATTCTACATTCTTCTAATCAAATCTCAGTCTTTCAGTGAGTTCGTGTCTTGAAATTGTGACTTTCACAAGTGTTTCTGCAGAGGTCTAGTTTTTATTTCCTGGCATCCCCCTCCTTTCCAATCCAGTGCCTTGGAGCTCTGACCTCTTTGACTTTGTGTTTTTCTTTCTTTAGGTGAAACAGGAAGGCTCCAGGGGATTGGGAGGGGAGGAATGCTTTTCCCCCAGGGGGTGGGGTGGAGGGGTAAGGCTCTGGCACAGTCTTTCCCTTGGAGAGTGCCTCTGCTATGGAGAACCTTCTGGTGTGTTTCATAATGACTCTTCCCCTCCCCAAAGCCTACAGGGTATTTTTCTCAGATCTTCATTATGAGGATCTAGCACTTTTGCCTGGAAAATCCCACGGACGGAGGAACCTGGTGGGCTGCAGTCCATGGGGTTGCTAAGAGTCAGGCACGATTAAGCGACTTCACTTTCACTTTTCACTTTAATGCACTGGAGAAGGAAATGGCAACCCACTCCAGTGTTCTTGCCTGGAGAATCCCAGGGACAGAGGAGCCTAGTGGGCTGCCGTCTATGAGGTTGCACAGAGTCGGGCACAACTGAAGTGACTTAGCAGTAGCAGTAGTGGGGTTCCTGGAAGGAAAACTCATCAAGGTGCAGGGCTCCCCTCTAAGACCATGACTCCTGGGAATTTCTCACTCTCACATTACTCCACACTCAGCCTCTAGCAATCCATCGTTCTACCAGTTTATGGAGGCTTCCCAGCTGGCTCAGTGGTAAAGAATCCACCTGCCAAGCAGGAGATACAGGTTCAATCCTTGGGGCGGGAAGATACCCTGAAGAAGGAAATGACACCCTATGGTGCCCGACTGGCACCCAGTATTCTTGCCTGGACAGAAGAGCCTGGCGGGTTACAATCCATGGGGCTGCAAAAGCGTCAGACATGACTTAACAACTAAAAACAACAACAACAACCAGTTTATGGCTCCAGGAGCTTCTGTTCTTGGCTGATAGAAAAGATCATGACTGTGTGTCTCTGAACGCCCCCATCTCTCCAGATTTCAGAATGGCAGTTTCCCTGCAACCTAAGCTCCCTGTAACAGCCAAGAAAAGTCACTGATTTTTAATTTGTACAGATTTTTGTCATAAGAGTAGTAGTAATGACTTCCAAACTTTGTACATGTTGAGGCCAGAAGCCACAAGTGAATTCCTATTGTGAGTTCCTTCTTGCCCCCCTCAACCCTTTGCTCCTTTCTTATTACCAAACGGAAGGAAGAAAAAGTACATGGCCAGAGCCTTCATACCCTATGATAGTGACTTATTGGGTCGTGGAAGGCTGACACTTTGGTGGAGGCAGTCAAATGTTGCTTCTCAACTCAACATTCTGTCCTCACCAGGCATAAATCAACTCATCAATCTCTGAAGTTCCCTTCAGCACTTGCTAAGTCACATCACTTATTAATGAGTTAAAACATTTTTTACTGTAGTACCAGTTCTGTCTAATGATAATTTACCTCCAAATCACTCCTCTCTCTCCTCTTTCACCATAATCTCCAGTTTGGTAAATTTCTCTGCCATTTTGGTTAATACACAGTTGTAGGCTTATAAAGAAATACAGCAGCACAGACCACAGAAGCGGCAAACCTGAGTGTTTTACCTTCATAATTGATCAGCGAGGTATTTATGACTTGAGAGCATTTGGAAAGGATGATGTTTGGGGTGCTCTGAAATGATCTGAAAGATATGCCAATCATACTCAAAGGTTTATTCAGTCCTTAGACTATATGCAGGTGCCCTCTCTCATGTTTCATTCAAATGCTTTATTAGGACGTACAGTTTTTGAAGGAGCAATCTATTGGCAATGTATTGGTGGAAAGGAAAGGTAAAATCAGATTTAAATGTACTGCAGATGAAAGGCAGTCTTAATCACTGTAGACTTGTCAATTAACTACAGCAGTTGAAGTGAAACTGTGTGTGTGTGTGATTTGAGCACTATCCTATTGATATGTTCAAAGCTCATTTGCTTGGGTGCATGGGACTTAATTTTTTTCAAATCTCTGAGGTCATGTAGTTTGATGGCTAATATAGTTTTCAACTTCTTTGAATGCTGGAAGAATGTGAAAGGAAGTAGAAGAAACCCCCCCCCCCTTTTTTTTTTTTTTGTATTGTTAAGCCTTGGCTCTTCCTGCTCCCCTCTTTTTTATTTAAAAGGTTAATTTTAATAATTTTCAAGGATTTTTTGTGTGTCCAGGTAAAAATGAAGTTTGAAATGCTAAACAATCATGAGCAGAGGAACAGGTTAAAATTATTGTGGCTGTTTCATGCTGGTATATTTCATATGGAGAAGCAAATACTGCTCAGGTTTCTTTATTTGCCACAAAGTGAAAAGTTGAATTATATCCATGCTGATAATAATTTGAACTAACATACAGCTCGAGTGAGTGAGTGAAGTCGCTCAGTCGTGTCAAACTCTTTGTGACCCCATGGACTGTAGCCTACCAGGCTCCTCCCTCCATGGGACTCTCCAGGCAAGAGTACTGGAGCGGGTTGCCATTTCCTTCTCCAGGGGATCTTCCCGACCCAGGGATTGAACCTGGGTCTCCAGCATTCCAGGCAGATGCTTTAACCTATAATTAGAAGCCCTCTTCTAGCTTACTATATGAGTAAACTAGGATATGAGGGTTGCCAGCTGTCCTCCTTCAAACACATGCTATAAAGTGACAGACATCATAGAACTTTTGGATTCCCCATTGCAAGCCATTGGATGGGCCTATGAGTTATAGTGTCCTCAGTCACTCAGTCATGTCTGATTCTTTGCGGCCCCGTGGACTGTAGCCCACCAAGATCCTCTGCCCATGGAATTTTCCAGGCAAGAATACTGGAGTGGGGTGCTATTTCATACTCCAGGGAATCTTCTCACCCAGGGATTAAACCTGTATCTCTTGCATTGGCAGGTGGATTCTTTACCACTAGTGCCATTTGGAAAACCTCTGTGAGCTATAGTGTGACTTATGAATAAATTGTATTATACGGATGATGCTCTTTAATTGTACCCATATCTAACCACTGAATTTTCTGCCTTCCTGGTGAGTGTTTGCCTTTTTCATTAGACCATGAAAGTGGTTTGGGCTCAAGGATGAGCAAGAACAATGGCTTGTATAGAGTTGAATTCATAAATGTTCTTGGCAAAACAAGGGAAAGATAGAGGTGATTGGATGTGATGCTCCATGTTACTCATGTTTATCATGAAAACATGAGGTTGGTAATCTTGGCTGTGGGGGTGGAAGAAGAAGCCCACCAGGGCAGAGAAGATAGACTCTACCAAGTTTCCATCCAGAAACTACCTGTCATGATAGAAAGCATTAATTCTGATATTCAGGACTAATAGAGTCTAAGTTTTAAAGTTCTTGTTGTGCTTGAACTGGGGTAAATTGCTCCTTAACTGCAGCCGTACTGGAGAAGCTATGAATTTCCCATGTATATCCACTTGGAGGCATCCCATAAATGCCATAACCATTCACAGTAGACAGGCAGTGGTCTCAAGTTAGGGCTTTCCTGGTGGCTCAATGGTTAAGAAGCCACCTGCCAATGCAGGAGACACAGGTTCAATCCCTGCGTAAGGAAGATTCCCTGGAGAAGGAAATGGCAACCCACTCTAGTATTCTTGCCTGGAGTATCCCATGGATGGAGGAGCCTAGCCAGCTTATAGTCCATGAGTTCACAAGCTTAGGTCTCAAATTGGAGGTCAGCTTGTCTCCTCTCAACTAATTAAGCTCTTCCCAAGCATATTCTGTTCTTGAGAGTGTCTGACTTCTAGCTGCTGCCAACTGTGGCAATTCCTCCAGTGACTTCATCTGAGAAAGGACATGTTTCCTCAACAGCATTAGCTTCTGACTGTCTTTGTTAATGTCTTGCATGTCTCTGGGTAAACATGTATCTCATCTCCATGCAGAAGGAGACTGGCCTTCTGCTGGGTGTGGGAGACATCTTGGTCACCCTTTCAAAATCCTCTTAGTTTCAACCAGTGCTGTGGAGGCTTTGACCACCTTCAAGGAGTCAAGACTGGACAGCCCTGCTCTTTGGGCCTATGCCAAGTAATTCTCTCATTTTCTTTTTTTTTCCCCATTGAGGCCTCTCTGATTTTGCAGCATGGAAATCTCAGGGACTGGCTCTGCATTCCTGAATATTTATACTGGAAATTCAGGGCATGCATGAGGTCAGTCTTGGCAACTGAGGGACAGGTGCTTTGATAGATGTTTCTCCCTTGAGCCCCTGGATAGAGTCTGTCACATTCATGAGGAAATTCATATGGTCTTGGCACGATCAAACACCAATTATCCTTAGCCAATTTAATGGCACGTCCTCACACTGGCTTTCTTTCCCTGTTTCACTCTCTCTGCCTTGCACTTCGGCTTCCTGAGGTTACATTCAGAAAGACTTACCTGTAAACAAGCCTTTGATTCAGACTTTGCATGCGTGCATGCTAAGACACTTCAGTTGTGTCCGACTCTTTGTGACACTGTGGACTATGGCCCTCAAGGCTTCTCTGTCCATGGGATTCTCCAGGCAAGAAGGCTGGAGTGGGTTGCCGTGCCCTCCTCCAGAGGAAACTCTACTTTCAGGGAAAGCCAAGCTCAGATGCACTGATACAAGGATTTAAATTGGGGTTTTTAAGTCTCATAACAAAATGTCAGCATTGCCACTTTTGCATCATCTATTTTCCAGAGGATAAAGATCTCCTTTCAATCTCACTGGGTTGTCTGTCATAGAACCCTTGTGAAAATCTTCTGAAAGAAATAACCTACAAGAGGTGGTTGAGAGAAAATAACCTTTATGATGACTGTATCAGGATCCTGAGGGAAAACAGATGGCACACTCACATCTCAATAATGTGAATAACTCAAGGATGGCTTATAGACAAAGGGACTCATTCCAAAGGTGTGTTTAGGATGGAGCAAAATCAGTAGGAACCCGGGCTTAGCAGCTGACATTATCCTTGGGGTAGGGTTGCCAGATAAAATATAGGATGCTCTCTTAAATTTGAAATTCAGATAAACAATAAAGGTAGGTATGATCCCCAGTATTGCACATATTGCAGTATATATTTGTTTATCTGACATTCACATTTAACTGACCAACCTATATTTGTCTTTGTTAAATATAGCATCCTTTTCTTGGACTCAAGGGAAGAGAGAACATTTGAGAACCTGCAAGAGTCATGTAGAGCAGACTATTCTGGGAGGAGGACTAAGGTTTGATTTAGGGATTCAGGCAACTCAAGCAAGCTCACAGGAAGGCAACTGGAGAATAAACACTATGGTCTTAAGCTTTCATCTTCCTCTGATCTTTTGCCAGGACTCACCACTGGCTGAACCCAACCAGTGAACCAGATAATAGGGGAGACTGACTGAGCATGGACAGGCAGGTCAACCTCTGAGGGCACTGGGCTGTGTGGAAAGGGTGGCTTGAATGTCTGGAGGGGCAAGTGGGAGAGATCCAGCTCCGTGGCCATTCCTCCTGCTCTCAGTGGACCTTCTCCAAGCATTACCTCTCATCCAAGTGAAATCTCAGACAGCGACCTCCCTAGACCGGGAACCAAGCTGATTATAACTACTCCTCCCTCTCAGCTCCTCTTTTTCATGATTCTTCTCCCTTTGTCTCAATAGTGATGGTTTCATTAATTCTGTGCTTTTTATTATACAAAGACAAGTCTTTTTGAATGTGGGTGCATGCCCACTAAGTCGCTTCAGTCATGTCCTATCTTTGTGACCTTATAGACTGTAGCCCACCAGGCTCTTCTGTCCATGGGATTCTCCAGGCAAGAATACTGGAGTGGGTTGCCATGGCCTCCTCCAGGGGATCCTCCAGGGGATCTTCCCGACCCAGGGATTGAGCCTACATCTCTTAAGTTTACTGCATTGATGGCAGATTCTATACCCTAGTGCCACCTGGGAAGCCCGAGGATGTGGTATGAATACAATAAAAATAGTTTCTTCACTATTGGAACTCTTCTAACCCAAAAGATCTGCCCTGTGTCATCATTCTGCAGGTTCTATTTCCCTTTAATTCTTTAACTTTAATCCTTGTTGTTGCCTGTATATTTTGATTGCAGATCATATGCAAGATCAGGTCTCTAACATTTGTAAACGATACATTGAGAGCCATCTGAAAATGTTCATGTTTGAAATGACCTTTCTAGTCTATAGCTTCCTCTGCACGGAGCATGTGGTGGTTCTACTCATGGCATGATTCAGAACCATTAGCATAAAGTCAATTTTCTAACTACGAAATTTCATTTTGCTCCCTTATTATGCTTCTTAATATTTTCTTTATTACTGTCACAAGCACTGATATTTGCCTGTTTTTCAGAGTTGTTTTCATGAGAAAACAATGTTTTAGTCATACCATGAGGGAGTTACTGTCTGAACAGAGGGCAGCAAAGTGGTATGGAGGCAGATGCCAGAGTCCCCACCTAGACAAATGACTCATTCCTGTTTAGAAGACATGATTCAAAATTTACACTTTAGAACATTTAAAAATAATAACAGGCTGAGGAACTTCCCAGGGCACTTTTCAATTGTTGAAATTGACTGTTAGATACTAAAATGTCAGTTATCCTTAATAAGATCGACAGTTCGTGAAGTACTTACTATGTACAGGTTTCTAGTCTGAGTACTTGGCATATCATTTCATTTGGTGCCCACAGCAACCCCCTGAGTTAGGTGGCATTCTGACCCCCATTTCATAAGCATGGAAACTAAGATGCTGAGAAGTTAAGTAACCTGCCAAAGGCCCATAGCCAGTATAAAAAGAACATTGCTTCTTGTTCCTTTTTCACATACAAGAAGCCTAACAGGAGGTAGACGTGAGTTGTCACGGTAGTTCCTCAGTGATTTCAGAGACTGCAGATCTACAATTTCTGTATATCATCTAAGCATAGCACTTCTATGTCATGGTCCAAAATGGCTGCTGAAGTTCTAGCCATCACATACACATGCAAGACAATCCAGAAGGAGGACAAAAGCCATAGGGCAAAAAATAAGCCACCTACCTTACTTAAATCTGGGCTAAAATTTAGCCCCAGGCCACATACTATTTCTATGGCTTCACATAGCTACTAAGGTGGCTTGAAGAATTAATCTTTGATTCTAGATGATGATATGCCAAGATAAAAATTTGTAGTGTTCTATACAAGGAGAAATAGAACAGACATGGGGGTGAGCAACCCCTCTCTTTGCCATAGTGGCTGACTGGGTATAAACCCTGATGATCTGAACGTAGAGGAGTCCCATTCCCTACAGTGCTATTTATAATATGCCAAAACCCCTTGCCCTGGTGTTTCCTTCAGTAAAGCATTCTTTTCTGCTTTCAGTGTCTTATATCAATCATAAAGACTAACTTCTCAGCTGAATAGGAGTTCTGGCAGATGACCAGCGAGGGCTTGGGATAGGGGCTGGGAGAATAAGAAGCTGGAAGGCTAAGCATGTGGATTAACCACAGACCTGAAAGAGCTGCCTAGATATGTCTTTGTAGGAAAATACCCTTACATCCCAGCCACAGTAGACCTTAAAGAAACCACACATATTAAGGCCTATCATCTTTCCATCTTCATTTATATTAATCGTTTCCTTAAATAAACAAATTCTCAAAAGAAAATATAACATGCAGAAATTTCACAAAACCCATGCTGGTAACAGTAATGAAAATTCTATCAGCAAAAGCACATTTGATTAATCATATACATGCATGATTTTTCTCTTATACCATCTGTTTAGAAGATGAAAAATGTATTCTGCTGGTAGTTTGGCATGAAGTATATTTATAGAAAGATTTTATTTATAGTCTGCTAGTGGATTCTGAGCCTGCCATGACATAGCTTTCAGAACTAGGTATGCTGAAATGTTCAAATATTAATGCCAACAACATTCTTATCATTAAAACATGAAAGTTAAAATGTTTTCATATTTGGTTCATATTTTGGAGTCTGTGGCTGCAGACTGAGCAATCTATTTGGGACTCAGTTTAAAAAGTATTAAAATAGCGTTCTTTAGCCTTGGTTAGTCTCTGTGATTGATGGTATTTAAATGATTCTGGTTAACCAATTTTATTTTCTGGCTATCCAGCATTAAGAAACATAAGGCTTATCTCAAAAAATATTTCCATGGAATGGAATATATACATGTAATCAGCAATTTTGAGTGATGAAGATACCACATTATAGGGACTGCAAAGTAATCAAGTCAATGGAGAGATGTTGAAAAATGTTGAAAATTGAGATGTTGGATCTTTGTCGTTGTGAGAAGCAGAGAGATGATTAAAATGTAATACTGAAATCTCTTAAAAAAAAAAAACCCACATGAGGATGTGACATTCACATCCTCATTCACACACATATTGCATGAGTTAAAACTGCAATTGCACTTGATTGTACTTGAAATTTCAAGGATGCCTTTGTAAGCTAATGAACCCACTGAAGGCAAAAGCAAACTGTGTTGATTTTGTGGGTTATACTTATAAGAAACAGGCAGGGCAGGTAGAGGTGGGAAACGTCCACTTTTGCTATGCTTGACCTCTCACATCTCAGTATGTATTCATCTACTGCACATCTGACTCATCCTGTGAGTTAGTATAAAAATGGGAGGTGGTTGTCCTGTTGTCTTGGGCACCTGCCTCAAGTGTCACTGATACATAGCAAAACTACCACCAAGTAGGCTTTTTGTGGTCTATATTCTTTTGAAACATTTTTATACTAACCCACAGAACATTTCTTATTATCAATAAAACCTGGTCTTTTCAAGCAATAAGCCTAAGGGACAAACAATACATTCACAAATAATAGTATGAGGGAAAAATGTTTTATTTATTTATCTTGACCAAGTAATTTATTTTCAGAACACTAATGTAAATGTAATACACTGAACAATGAGGCAACATCATTTAAGTTCATTGTGAACAGGATTCAATCAAGTTTGACTTCAATCAAAATAGATTTTAGGTCTGTCTTTCTTTTCCTATTTCTTTATTTTTTTAAATTGAGGGAAATAAACTTTAAGCTGTATTCAAACTCAACCAATTTCAACCTCCAGAAGATTTAAGGCAGATCCATATAGCCTTCTGGGAAAAAAAATAATAATAATAATAAAATTTTGCCTTATTTAAAATGGGGGAAAAATCTTATTCATGGAAAGACACTTCTCTAAGAATTCTGAATTGCATTAATAAAATAATCAACATCCTGTGCCACTTGAACGGAACAACATGTACAGTTCTCCAGGTGTTTATCTATATAATCTGGTAGGAAAGGAAATTCTGACAGATTTAAAGAGGGATTCCTTCTGGCCCTGTTAGGAAAAGAGCCTAATGATAGATAGAGACAAGCATAGGATGCGTGGCCATGGGTAATGTCAAGGACTCCTCTAGGAATCTCAGTAGCAGGACCCCGGAGTCCATGTTGCCACAGGCCCTGCCAGGACAGAGGTGGACTTGTCTTGGTGAGTGCTGTGGGAAACACTTGATCCTCTTGTCTGAGCTTGTTCAGATTTAAAGGGATAAACATTTTGTCCCTGCAGGGTCCTTCCCTGGACAAATATCTCCCCATAAGCATAGTGCCCAGGAGGTCAGCTTAGGCTAAAAACTTAGTTCTTTGTTTTACTTGCTAAGATATTTGCAAAAGAGCCAGAGATGAGATGATCAATAGAGACAGTGATAGATATCTACTGAATACAGTCATATCTGGGACCCCAGGCTGAGCATTTCATAACGTTACCTCATTTAATCCTCACAACCACTCGCCGTGGGATGTTTGAGGGGAATTTTTGGTCCAAAATAGGGGCAGATGCCTTTCCGTTTCCAAGTGTTAATAAGTTCTTTTTATGTGACAGTGAGCAGGAGGTTCAGAATTTTGAGACAAATAATAGAGTCACAAGGGTTTTTCAGAGCAAGCTTCCTTTATTTTGACTTGAGGTCATATTACATAATAATCAGACACTCCATGTCCTGGGTTTTCAGCTTTCTGATACAGTATCTTTCCTTAAATGATGATGGTTTCCAAGGCTCTGATTGAGATATATGTCTGTCACTACCTCTTCTCCCTCCAAAACCTGTTCTCTCAGAGGCAGATGAGGCAAAAACATGTTGGTCCACAAAAAAGTACAGTGTATAAAACATAGTCACAGTTTCTCTTGGGCTGACCTGCTCCCCTGTGACATCTAAGAAGACTCACACTGATGAAATCAAGCTGTAATTTCTCATTTGGGGCGAACTGAGAGGTTGTTCCAGAACAGCAAGGATGCAAAACCATGGCAATTCAGAACAAATTCAGAACAAAGCTAAAGAATGCCCTATGCCACTCTATGGTCTATTCTAGTTCCCTTATTTTATTTTAATATTGTTTTACTGAAATGTAATGGTTCAAGCTCTGCTTTTCTCAAGATCGTTTTGTAAATTTGATGTGTCCCAGGATGTAGAAATAATTATTACATAGCAAATGACCAAAAAGTAGCCTTGGTCTGTGTCCGGAGTCTTGACCCAGGTTCCTTAGCATAGGAAGAGCCTCTGACCATGCCTGTTTTACAGATGAGGAGATGAGGCCAGAAAGCTTAAAGCAACCTGGGTGAAATGTAAGTAATTAAAAAGTGGCAGAGGAGGAAATTAGAACTCAGATTATATAATTTTAAAGCAGGTTCTTTGATCTACTAGAATATATGGTCTCTTGGAAGCCAACATGCTTGCATCTTTGTCTTGACCAGTCCTAAGATAATAAAAAATTAGTGACAAGAAATATGTACAGGTGGCTCTAAGCCTGCAGTTGTGCTAAGGATTTGGGTAGAGGGAAAATTCATTCTACAGGATTAGACTAGAACCCCAGAGAGTTTGTTGCTAAAACACTATTGAAACAAATCAGGTAAATGCTCTGAGTCTTTTCAATTGTCTGGAATGGTTCATTAGTCAGTTAATTTTCTTTAAGAAAACCCCTAAAAGGATTTTTTTTTTTTTAATTTGGAGGTTGAGGGTGGAGATGGTAACTAAACATATTATTTGTCCTCTTTAAAAAATATTCTCTAAGCTCATGCTCCTGGAATCAAAATTAGGCAGAAAATTTGACTGTGTTCAAAGAGCTGTGAGACAAAGGATTAAGAACTTGTCAAAAGTGAGTAGCAAGGAAAGAGTAACATTACTGAATTTTCATGGTTAGATTAAACCAGAGTATGAACCAGGGAAGAAGGGCAAAATAGATGGAGACTTTTGAGATTTGTGATTCACAAGTTAGGGTAGAAGGGGATTGATGGCAAATATTCTGTCAGAGTGACGGTGTGGATTTAATCATATAAAATTGTTCTTGACCATGAACTATATGAAAGTCAGGGGAACACTGCCTCATCAAAATGGCATTACCTTGGAAAACACACGGTAAATAAAAAAGCAGCAGCAAAGCAGGCCATATTTATAAACATCAAGATATGTGAATTTGTGCTGAGAAAAACTGCAAAAAGTTTGTTGGCCACCTTCTTGGCCAAAACCCAATTGTCCTTTGAGGTAGATTCAACCTGAAGCACCAAGCTATCTAAATATTCTTTTCTCAGTTTCCCTGCCATTCCCTTCCCTTCTTTATCCTCTGCCTTTTCCCTTCTTCCTCAAGAGGGCACCAACACCCCGTCCTTGGAAAAGGAGCCACTACCTGTGGGTTTCACATTGAACCTTAAAAACATCTCTCTACAGGAAAGAACCTGGTTACAGACCAATAAACCGATAACGAGACTTCCTATTTTAGTTTCAAATATCTCTAAAAACACATTGCATTTTGTTTAAATCCAGACTGATCATTAAACACAAAAAGCTAGCATGTTTGGGAGAGGAAATCTGTGGGACTGTTCATGGTCTCAAAATGAAAGAGACAAAGTTCAGCTGAACCCCAACAGTTACACAGGGCTGTGCATTCACAGTTGTAGGATATTTTTCTTCTGTCTTGGTGCGAGCATGAAAAGAGACCTTATTTTGTATGTGAGACTGGGGTATACACAAGCAAGCACACAGCAGCAACAAGCAGTCTTTGTTAAAATTCAGGCAGTGGACATGCCAGAGGTTTGCCAGAGAAAGCTTAATGTTCCTCTGTTAAACACACAACAGGCATTTTTATCTTGGTCAAGGAATATTCTATAGAGTGTATCACACCTGTAAACCTGGTAAATTCTTTCAATAAGCACTTTCACACATAATAACATGCTTCTTTTTTTCCCTAATGCTTATTAAATCTAGGGTTGAGTGGTAAAATCCATAAGTAGCACGATATTGTATTCTGTTTTCTGTACTTATCTGAGTGATGTGAAGCATTGTTACCTGTAGTTTTTTTTTTTTTTTTAAAGGTTTTGGAGCTAGTGACCATGTGGTAGGAATCACTATTTATAAAGCTTATTTGCATAGAGTTTACTGCTTTGATCAAATAAAATTTACAATAATTTAAATCTAACATTTAACAGTACACATAATTGTTATTGTGCTACAAGTTCATTAGGCATAAATGGTAAGCAGTTTGCATAATTAATCTTCTTTTATGCAGGTTTTGTATCTTTGGATTTTGGTAGAGTCAAATTTTGATACTTTGCCCCTTGTTCTACTTTGGCTCCAGTTATTGATATAAAGTCACTACCAATGCTATCACTTTTCTCTAAAATCCTGCCTTTCTCCATATCTCCTTTCTTTTGTCTTTTTCCTCTTCCGCTTGCTCTCTTTTTCTTTATCACAGTAACAGTCAGGGTCTTTAGTGTTCCCATCATCTTTCCTTGCACGCTGTCATATTCTGATATCACTCGTAGAAGAGCAAGGCTTTGGATTTGACTCTGAATATTGAGGATCCTTGGTCCCAGATCCTCCATCCTCTTGTGCCCAGGGGTGAGGTTCTCGGGAATTTGTTTGTCTGCCAGTACTTAGTCACTGGGATAATCTGTATTAATTCCCTGGGGGTACCATGATTATCACGATCTTAGCAGTTTAAAACAATATAAATTTATTCTCTTGTAGTTTCACAGGGTAGAGGTCCAAAACTGAAGTCACAGCAGGGCCATTCTCTCTCTGAAGGCCCTAGAACAGCTTCTTCCTAGCTTGCAACAAGATTGCCAGCAATCCTGATCCCCACCTTGGCTCTCATCACTCCAGTCTCCCCTCCATTGTCACAGGGTGTTTTCCCTGTTTGTCTCTGTCTGACACAGTCCTATTGGATTTACAAACCCCCTAACCTAGGATGCCCCTTCATGGATCACTGCCTTGTCATGGCAAAGGGGCTTGCATAACTCAATGAAGCTATGAGCCATGCCATGTAGGGCCACCCAAGATCAAACCAGTCAATCTTAAGGGAGCTCAACCCTGAATTTCACTGGAAGGACTGGTGCTGAAGCACCAGTATTTTGGTCATCTGATGTGAATAGACAACTCATTTGGAAAAGCCCCTGATGGTGGGAAAGATCAGAGGCAGGAAAAGAGGTCATCAGAGCCTGAGATGGCTGGACGACATCACCGATGCAATGAACATGAACTTGTGCAAACTCCGGGAGTTGGTAAGGGACAGGGAGGCCTGGTGTGCTGCAGTCCAGGGGGTTGCAAAGAGTTAGACACGACTGGGTGACTGAACAACAATAGCAGCAACCCAGGATGACCTCATCTTAACTTGATTACATCGGCAAAGCCTCAGTTGCCAAATAAGGTCATATTCAGAGGTTCTGGGTAGACTTGAACTTTGGGGGGGACACTGGTTTAGCACATCACATGCCCCCATCCTATTCCACACCCTTCCTGAAGGGTCTTTGATCTGCTTTCCTCTCCTACTCCCCATTTGATTTGCTGCCATGTTTCTACACCCAATCAGTATTTCATATTTATTAATAAAATAACTATTTATTAAAAGAATAATGTTCCAGAAGCATGCTCTCCAGGAGGCTTGAAGCTATGATAGTTTTAAGGTCTGAGACTATTGATTCCTTGAACAGGTGAGTGGATCATGATATTACCACTGTGTGGACAGAGCAGAACCTAAGCCAACGAGGAACCCCAGGAGAATGGGGGAAACGTGGGGATGCGGGATGAAGAGTTGGGCATCTTAGAGCAGAAAGGTGAAAGGAAAACAGTTGACTTCAAGGAGGTGGGGAGAGAAGACAAGTCAGGGTCACAGGGACACAATTCTCAATCCAGAGTTGATGGAAATTGCGCGGTAGGAGACAGCATGAGACAGAGTTCTTACCCATTTCTTCGTACTCACTGTTTTCCCTCTGAGGAAAATCTCAACTAAATTAAAGACAACTAACTTCTCATTTCTTTTAATAGGAAAGAAAAAAATATTAAAAGTCAAATATGACCAGGACAATTAGATTAGATAGAACTGGGTAGAAGGACACGTACTAACGGTGGTTCCTTTACATTTCTATCTCGGAATACAATAAAACGTGCAGCGGCTAGAATAGATGGCAGACCCTGATGGAAGAAAGGGAGAATGAAGAGGAAGCTGGGGGCTTTGAGGCTTCTTGAGAGTCTGCCCTGCTTATCTCTATTTCTGCAGGGGCAGGAACAGAAGAAGTGTTTCATATTTAGAGCAGCTGGGCTGACCTACACCTCAGCAGGTGTTTCCTGTGGAAGGGTCTTACGGATAATTATTACCAAATCATACAGCCAATGTGGCAAAACTCATGGGTGACATACTGATGGTGTCACTGAATAATTATCGTTTTTGTTTTTAAGGGCTTGAAACTGCATTCATGCTGGTGGTCACAGATGACCTTCAAATGACATAAGTCAGGTGATGAAAAGAAAATGCTACTAAGTCATATTTTAAGACCAGAGCAGAAATTTTAGCCAACTGGATACTCTGGGCAGGGCTCAAGGTGACATTCAGCCAGCTTGCATAGACTCAGAGGTTGTTAGAGCAGAATAAGCCTGAGATTTCTCCTGATCCAGCCCCCTCTTTAACCGTTGAGGAAACAGAGGCTTAGAGAGAGGAAGTGATTTGTCCAAAACTCCCACAGGTACTACAAGGCAAAGCCTGGACTCAGACCTGGTCTCCTGAGACAAATGCTTCTTCCACTCCACTGTGCTGCAGAATTTTCACAGCCATCTGAAGATCAGGCTAGCTTCCATTCTGCCAGAAGGATAGAGGCCTTCAGATATATTCAAGCCAAGGCAACATATAAACTCAAAAAGAAAATGAAAATAAGAAAATTAGCTTATTTCTTTATCACACATTTATTGTGTTCTGATTCTGTGGCAGACATTACACCCAGCGCTCAACCATTATTGGAGCATCTGATCCAGAGACATACAGTGCACTACAGAGGACCACCATTTCAATTTTGATCACCATTCTTGCTTTTAGCATTATTTTATTAATTCAACAAAATATATTTTATAGGTCCAATTGTCCTCAAATAAATACTTTCCTATTTGATAGCAGTGAATAAAAAGAAGGCAAGGGTGGTTGGTGTTGGTAAGGACACTGATGTTAGGTTGCAAAGCCCAAGGTTGATGTGACAGATTCTGGAAGTCAAAAGTGGGATGAAAGTTACATTTGATCACTTGTTGATATGGGCACATGTGGGTACATAATCTCTGCAACACACTCCACCCTAGCCTCACGTTCCCTTAGAGAAAGATACATATATGTACTAAAAGGTAAATGCTACTCATCACCCCCTTCAACTGTCTATTTCGTCTTCCTGCCTCCAGCTCTGAGTTATGGGTTTGTTGTTGAACAGGAGAACAAGTTGATCAGTTAAAACATTGATGCTGACCTAGCATAGCAGAGCTGAATTTTATGTGTTTTCTTCTCAACTTATGGCTACATTGCTTAGAGTTTCTATCTTTCCCCAACAAGATAACAAAGTCCTGTACATTCTTCCTTTAAATTAGCTGAAAAGCTTTTCTTGGTCTCTGTGTCTACTGGTGCAACCATAGATCAAGCCATCGTCTCCACGATGAAAGAGAATTTAGTGATCTCCCTGTTCTAGACTTTGCTTATGCATGAATCTTTGGACACAGTGATGTCTTTATAAAACATCACTGTAATTATATCATTGTCTAGGCAGTCATGTCCTGAATGCCACCCCAAATTGGATTGCCTCCATGATTAGAAATGAGCTCATAATGGGTTGAATATTTGAATCATAGTATCATTTGGTCTCAAGATTTTACAGTGGCCTTCCCTTGTTTTTTGGATCAACCAGAATCTAAGCATTCATCTAAGCATACTTCTACATAATTTTATTCTACTGTGCTCTCCTTGGAAGAAAAGCTATGACAAACCTAGACAACATATTAAAAAGCAGAGATATCACTTTACCAATAAAGTCCATCTAGTCAAAGCAATGGTTTTTCCAGTAGTCATGTATAGATATGAGAGTTGGACCATAAAGAAGGCTGAATGCCGAAGAATTAATGCTTTTGAACTGTGGTGTTGGAGAAGACTCCTGAGAGTCCCTTTGATAGCAAGGAGATCAAACCAGTCAATCCTAAAGGAAATCAACCCTGAATATTCATTGGAAGGACTGACACTGAAACTAAACCTCCAATACTTTTGCCACCTGATACGAAGAGCCAGCTCATTAGAAGAGACCCTGATGCTCAAGATTGAAGGCAGGAGGAGAAGGGGACGACAGAGGATGAGATGGTTGGATGGCATCACCGACTCAATGGACATGAGTTTTAGCAAGCTCTGGGAGACAATGAAGGACAGGGACGTCTGGCGTGTCACAGTCCATGGAGTTGTAGAATTGGACATGACTTAGCAACTGAACAACACCACCAATGCTCTCCTTAATCTTCTCTTCCTATCAGATTGGCCACCAAGTCGATTCACCTCCACCTATACACTATTTTTTTTAATGGATTTTTGCTTTTGATTATATGGTTCTTGCCCCTCATAATACTCTGGAGAAAGAAATGGCAAACCACTCAAGTATCCTTGCCTGGAAAATCCCATGGAAAGAGGAGTCTGGTGGGCTCCAGTCCATGGGGTCTCAAAGAGTCAGGCACAGCTGAGCAACTAACACTTTCCCTAATACCCAACCTCTTCCCATCCAGACATTATTTCATCTATTCCAATCTGACCTTTACTTTAAAATACATTCTAAGCATCAGCTCCTTCATGATGTCATTTGTAGTCACCTTAGTAAATAATAATTTCATCTTTTCTGGATGTTCCATACTATTTCCTAAGAATCATAAACTATAGAACCTCATGATATTCAACATAAGACTTAATTATATGCTATATTATATCATTTTCCAGTTATTTTCATGCACAATTAATTCATAAAATAGAAATTCTAGTATCTCCTTTAAAGGGTGGCCTCATTAGAACTGTGTTTGGCATATAGCTAACTCGAGTTTCCATCTTCTTCCCTTCCTCCTTATCAGTGGGTTGGAGTTAACAGCCGATAATACCACATCTTTCATAGCAGGAATCTAATCCAAGCATACAATAATTCTTGGGCTTCCCCAGTGGCTCAGTGATAAAGAATCTGCCTGTGATGCAGAAGACATGGGAGACTCAGGATCAGTCCCTGGGGATAGGAAGATCCCCTGGAGGAGGGCATGGCAACTCACTCCAGTATTCTTGCCTGGAGAATCCCATGGACAGAGGAGCCTGGTGGGCTACAGTCCATAGGGTCACAATGAGTTGGACATAACTGAAGTGACTGGGCCTGCATGCATGTGCATATAATAATTCTTGATCAATACTTATTGACTAGAACATGGCTGACCTGGAGACCCATTCCCATGAATTCTGACATTAAATATGTATATTTATGTACTCTTGGTTTATAATATTGTCAATTTCTAAAATCGATACTTTAAAATTATATCTAATAATCCATTGCTTCAAACTTTCATCATATCCCACTTATGTACTTAAAGTTAAAAATTATTCTGAAACATGGACAGACTACAATTCTCCCTCTTGATGATATAGCATTGCCATCATCCATTATGACCTTTTCTTTGAAACATGTGAATATTGCAAGCTGGCAAGCCTTGCTGAGAAGTGCACATTTCCTATTTTTATGTATGCCTTGTTTTTCTGTTGGCAGGGGAAAACCAGAGCTCTAGAAATGAGGAAGCTTGTCTGAATTGAGTCCAACTTTCCAATTCTCAAAACCCTTGTCTGGACAGCTGCCCTTTGGAGGGAGTGGTCAGTTTTCACTCCTGATTTCAAGAGCAGCCTTGTTCTCTTCAGCTATTCTTTCACAAACTTTTTTTAGTCACTAAAATTTAAGACATTTGTTTCTGTCTTCCCAGACATTGTTTATACTTCATTGCTGGCCAGGGTGCACAATTACTCCCTGGAATAAAAGTACTCTAAATCATATTTATTTCACTTTCAGCTACTATCCAGGAAAGCTTCTTTGAGCTTTCTGTGTAGTGATAAGATTCATATGATACACAATTATCCTCAGCCATGTACATTCTGCAAATAATCCCCAGTTTGGCAATCGTTGTCTCCTCAAGTGGTATTTCTTTGCTGGGAGGTATTGTACAATAAAGCAGATCTTTTCAAAGAATTCTAATCATCTGAGTCTAAAACAACATTTTATTTATTTCAAGTGGTCAGTGGTGTCCCAAATGCCCCTGCAAATTAGATTAAAAATTATCCAGTTTATGTGTAAACATCCCACTAATTTACCTAGTGTCTGGCTCTTTTATTTGATGTTCAGGAATTTAAATAATTTAAGGTTGTTTAGCTCTCAGTTCAACTTTTGCTTTCTGGATATTTACTTGAAACTTCGCAGTATTTATTTAAGGTTATTAGAAATGCTGGGGGAGGACTTTTTTTTTTTACTGCTCGGGAGGCTGGTATAGCCTTGGTTCAGCATTTGTAAAGATAATGTGGCTGTGGGCTTACAGCAGTCTTGCCTGCTCAGTGTGTCTCGGAATTTCTCCTGTCATGAACCCACCTGAACTGCTCAGCTCTGTTGAGATTCCTACCTGTGCCATGGAACTGGCAGCTCTGAACCAAACTAAGAAGACAGCCAAATTCTTTACAGCATTTCCAGTCTGTCATTTTTAAATTTAATTTTTTCTTCCATTGTTAGAAGCTATAGTGTCAAATACAGGTATATTCTTCCACTTTCTCACTGTTAGGTCTTCAGGAAATTGTTCAATTTGAGTCTCAGTTTCCTATCTGCCAAATGGAAATAAGAAATGTCTTTCTGGAAAGATGATTGTGGGGATCAAATGATATGACTTGGGAGAGCATCTGACAAGATTTTGGGTTAATTTACTGTCAAAACAATCCCATCTTCTTGTATATTTACCAAGACTCTCTCCTTAATTCAAGATATGATGCTTTGTATACCCCAAAACATTCTCTCTTTCTCTGCTTTTAAGTGCCCTGAAACTTCATTCTTGAACTTCCTTGCCCTGTCATAACCCATTCCAAAGTTATTGAAACTCATCAGATTAAAGTATAAATTACTGATATCAACTTAAAGTTTTTACTCTACAAATGGGAATTTTGACTCAATTAGGTCTCCCAGAGCTTAAGCTAAAGGAGTGCCTGAAAGTTACAGAATTATAGGCATTGGATTGTTGATTATTTTGATCAATAGTTGTTTGAGTGCCCACTATGTGCCAGGGGTTGTTTTAGTCACTGGGAACATTGCAAGGAACAAAAAGAAGAAATTCCTGCTAGTCCTTTGGCTAATCTCTTGAAGGTAAGAGCCATGATGGTTAATTTGACCTATTCAAGGTCACCAATAAAGAACTAGCCACACAATAGATTGAGGGGAAAATTTAGAACAAAGAATTCCAGTCCTGCCTGGAGATAGCTTTACATTTTCTCATGAACCACCCTGCCCACCACCCCCTCACCTCCCCACTGCACTCCTTGCAGGTTTACAAATAGTGCTTCTGCAGCCAGATGGGGTTAAGGACTACATTTACAGTTAAAATGCTCAAAATATAGCTGGTGGTGAGGGGGGATTTGGTTTATTAGTTCATTTTTATGTATGAGAGAAACTGTAGTAAAAAAAAAAAATCAGTGTTCATCTTTTTTCAATTTGTTCTAAGAGATTTTTGGCATTAAAGCTTTTTCACTTTCAAATGTTCCAACTCTAGCTGTATTTATGTGATGCCAAACCAACTAGCTGAAAAATTACAAGTGTGGGAAATTAGCCAACTCTTTGTCTACAAACTGCCAACCAACCAGGTTGCCTGATATTTTTTTCTTCACTGAATTGTCCCATCATTCAACTGAATTGACTGACAATGGCCTGGGAGATCCAAAACAAAGCACAAATTCTGTTTTGTATGATTCAAAGTATTGATTCATTGTCCTCTGGCAGAATATGCTCATTGTAGAACATACAGTTAATACAGACAATATAAGAAAACAAAAATCACCAAAGCTTCACCATACACAAATATTGACCCTGGGAGGATTTTTCATGCATGTATACATATATTAGAAAACTGGATGCTGCTCTAAGTACAATTTCTACCCAGATTTTTCTTTCCACTTAATGTATATTATAAACATGACTAAATAGTCTTAAAAGTCATAATTTTTTGCACACTCTTCCCATATATGGATGTAGCCATAATTTTCTTAACAATCCCCTAAGGGTAGGCTTTGGGGTTATTTCCAATTTTGGCTACTATAAAAAATTCTGCAATAAACTTTTAAAAACATAAATCTTATGTGTCTCTGATTATTAATTTAGTTTAAAAATTTAGCAAGACTACCTATGAGCTGTTAATCCACATTGCTAAGACTTCTCACCAGCAAAGTTACGTAGCAAAAGACTATAGCAAATTTACATTCCTACATATAAGCTGTTTTTAAGAATGCCCTGTTCATTCTCTTGCCAGTTTTTAATCTTTACCAGTTTGATAGGTGAGAAAAACACTAGTCCCTTGTTTTAATTTATATTTCTTATACTGTTAATGAGAATTAACAGTTAAAAATTTTCTTGACCATGTGTATTTTTTCACGATCATTCTTATTTCTAAAAGGCTTCTCTTCAAAATGAGGAAAAGCAAATAGCAATAGACTAAAATAATGTTTTTATGTTTCCATCTTCAGAAAAGTAAAAAAAAAAGCACTTGTATCATATTTTTCTCTTCTTCAGGTGGACATGAAAAATGAAACCTCTGACTCTTTGCCCTTATAGCAATTATAATTGGATTTAATAGCTTAATTCTTGTTAATAAACTTTAATAAAGTGCTAGAGTTGAGCAGAGAAAGTTTGAACAGATAAATTTTCTGCCAAGTGGGTGCTGGTTTTGAGGCTCTCTTGAATGACATGTGGATTCAAATGGTATTCATATCTGACGGCCATGCTACTTTCTGTTACCTTCCCAGAAAGGCTGGTGGAAAGCTATTGAACTTTGAAAATTCTCTTTGGCTGCCTCCTTGAAGTCATTAGCAGAAGTTCCGTCTTCTAAAAGTGGTTATTCTAGAACTTATATAAGGCAAAATTAACAGTTATGCTTAATTACTTTCACTCATGTGTTCACTAACATTAAGTGTTGTCAGACCATTTATTATTACAGAATCATAACCCTCATATGATCATTTCCTTCAATTCTGCCTAACTTTCCTTTCCTTTCTGCCAAAATAAGCAGATCCCATGCTCATCTATGAAAAGCAAAATCCTGTGACAGCTCTAAGAAACAAACTATATTGCTTTGATTCAGCCTTTCTTGAGATTTCATTTTGTTTTTCAAATAGTATATTTTTCTTCTTATAAATTTTAAACAAGAAGTATCAAAATCAGCACATGGCTACTAGGTCTGGGCTGAGGCCTTATAAATAACCATTCCAGCCAGTCTTAATGTGGAAAAATGGAAAACCAGGTTCTATTAACAAAAAGAAAATTCCATTTTTTCATATATGGCTCTTACTCTGGCCCAGTGAGAAACAGCACTTTTCCTTTCCTCAGTGTTTATTACACATGAATGTGTTTACAGTGTGGCACTAGTGGTAAGGAACCTCCCTGCCAACATGGGAAGCATAAGAAATATGGGTTTGATCTCTGGGTTGAGAAGATCCCCTGGAGGAGGGCATTGCAACCTACTCCAGTATTCTTGCCTGGAGAATCCCATGGACAGAGGAACGCAAAGAGTGACATGACTGAAGCGACTTAGCATGCACGCATATGTTTGCAATACAGCTGTTTCAATCTTTGTAGTAAGGGCACAAATATGTCACCATGCTGATTTCGCTGAAAGGTTTGTCTCTGCAGAAGCAAATTGGTACCATCTTCCAATTTCTCTCTCAAACTAATTTCATATTGAGATGGAGGTCTTTCTTAACAGACAAAAAGGCAAGACCCTCCTTAGTCAATAGGCACCACCAGACCAGTAGGAAAATGAGAAGGAAATATGAAAGGGCACCCAATTTTAGCTAACTCTGTCTTTTTGAGGAGGTATCTTTGGTCATCTCCCCTTACCTCTGAGCTAGTATACATTTTATATATTCTTCTTTTCATACACTATAGGAACCGTTTCCTTTAATAGAGCAGGATCTTTTAATACAAAGGAAAGTTAAACAATTAGTCCTCTAGGTAGGAAAGAACTTTGCCACCACTCTATTTTCCCCAACACTTTAAATATTCAAAACTAGTCAAACATTCAAGAATTATTAAACATACATTAAAGTTGAATGAATTTTACAGTGAACTTTGTACACTTATCACCTAGTTTTCCCATTAACATTTACTCTGCTTTATCACTATCCATCCATCTAAACCCCTTCCATCTGTTAGTTGTGTTATTGTTTGATGATTTTTTGATGAACTTCAAAATAAATTGCAGATATCAGCATGTGTATCTCTCCCAAAATACTGAACCCTGAATGTAATTAGAGTTTGGCATTTGTTTAGTTTTTTTATTTGATATAAAATGTACATACAATAAAACAAACCTATCTTAAATGTACACTTGTGGAGTGTTTCAAATACATACACTTGTGCAACCCTAATTTTTACAGACAGAAAATTACATTCCAGAACATTTCCTATTCTGCTCCTGTCCCTGACAACTACTGATTTGAGACTTTTTTTTCCTATTATAGATTGGTCTCATTTGTTATAAAATGTCATATTAAAGGACTAATAGCATATATTCTGCTTTGTATAAGGCTTCTTTCACTCAGCAGTATGTTTCAGATTTATTAACAACTGGTAGTTGGCTCTATTTTATCGTTGAGTGGTAACTCATTGTATGCCACAGTTTGTTTATCTGTTCTATTGATGGATATTTGGTCTGCTTCCAGTTTTTGGCCATTATGGGTAAAATTGCTATGAACATTCTCGTCATGCATTTTGTAAACATATGGTTTTGCTTCCTTTGGGTCGATACCTAGGGGTGCCCTTGCTGGGTTACAGGGAAGGTGTTTGTTTAAATGTATAAAGAAACTGCCAGATTGTGTTCCAAAGCTATTGCGCCATTTTACATTTTCACCAGTGAAAGATGAGAGGTCCAGGTGCTCCACAACCTCTCCAAAATTTGGTGTCATCATTCTTTTGTTGTTCAGCCACTCAGTCATGTCCAACTCTTTGTGACACTGTGGACTGCAGCATGCCAGGCTTCCCTGTCCTTCACTATCTCCCACAGTTTGCTCAGACTTATGTCCTTCGTGTTGATGATGCCATCCAACTATCTCATCCTGTCACTCCCTTCTCCTCCTGCCTTCAATCTTTCCCAGCATCAAGGTCTTTTCCAGTGAGTTGGCTCTTCACATCAGGTGGCCAAAATATTGGAATTTTAGCATCAGTCCTTCCAATGAATATTCAGGGTTGACTTCCTTTAGGATTGATTGGTGTGAACTCCTTGCTGTCTAAGGGACTCTCAAGAGTCTTCTCCAGCAGCACAGTTCAAAAGCATTAATTCTTTGGTGCTCAGTCTTCTTTATGGCCCAACTCTTGCATATATGACTACTAGTAAAACCATGGCTTTGACTATACAGAGCTTTGTTGGCAAAGTGATGTCTCTGCTTTTTAATACACTCTCTAGGTTTGTCATAGCTTTCTTTTCAAGGAGCAAGTGTCTTGATTTCATGACTGCAGTCACTATCCACAGTGATTTTGGAGCCCAACAAAATAAAATCTATCACTATTTCCACTTTTCCGCCATCTATTTGCCACAAAGTGATGGGCCTGGATGCCATGATCTTAGCTTTTTGAATGTTGAGTTTTAAGCCAGTTTTTAAATTTTGGCTATTTTCTTGGGTGTGGACACCACTGTATTTTAATGATGTCTTTCTCAGCTTATCATCAATACTGTTGATGGTCACCGTTTTTTAGCTATCCTCTTATCACCTTGGGAAACCAGTGGCCCATTAGCTTTGGGGAAACTATCTTTTTCTTGCTTTTTGGTACTGAGGTGGTGAACACAGAGAAGAATGCAAAATGCAAAAACAAATGGCAATGTATGGTAATATTAAAAAATTGACAGAAGCCTGATAACCCTACTATCATCATACAGAAAGCATAATATGCATTGTGTACTCTGCTAAGCCACTTAAAGAAGCTTTTGTCATTTATTTTTTTATGATCTTGTGAGGTGAGTATACTATCCCCTATTACAAATGAAGAAACTGAAAATCAGAAGATTACAATTAAGCAAACAAAAACCCAGTTGCCCATGGTCACACTGCTATCAAGAAGCTTGCCTAACTCATAAAGAAAGAAGAGACTTAAAAGGCCAACTAAAAATATTATTTAACTTACATAATATAGTGGAAGTGTATGTTTCCACCACTGGAAAAGACATTCATAATCTCAATGACCCTCCAAAGGGCAAGCAGAGGAAAGAAGGTGTATTTCTCAGCATTATCTGTGGCATTCACACAATGAGTTAATCCATTATCAGACCTCAGTCTAACCCCCTTAATGGGTAAGTCAGCTTTCATATAGTTCATTAGCTTTTACTTTCTTTTGTTTGCTTCGCAGATGGAATACTTTAAAATGTCTATGAAGAATTTTCCATCTGGACTAGATCAACCTCAAACACAAGTCAAAGAAGAGGTATATGTTCCTGTGCCTCCACTGGGATCATCAGGATAGGAAGACTTTTCCAAAAACAACACAAGTTCGGTTTCATAAATTGGGCAGCAGGGAGAACAAATGCAATGAGTAATAATCACTTATGTGCTTCGCCTGTGGTAGCTTCAGGTCCGGTCTTCCCCAGCTTTGCAAGATGAGACCTTCGTAAGATGGCTGTGGTGACAGCCAATGGCCTGTCGTTTGGGTTTGGCTTTAAAGCATTTTCTTCCTTTCATCTGCTCACATTCCATATTTATCTTGTTGTCATTCTCCTCTAAGTGATTTCTGGTGATACATTGCCTTTTAATGACACTTTTACTTACCTTCATTCATTTTACTCTCGCAAGCGATGGGGAATAAGGAAGGAGATTGAGATGCAGAGGCTTCATTTATTCAACATTTTAAAATCCCTATTGTGTCAGGCAGCTACTGAGCTGAAAAAAATGGTCCCTTTCTTTGGAAAGCTTATGTTTATGGACAGAGACACAAGTATATTAAGAGATAATTAGCTACAGATGTAAAAATTACTGTATAAGATTTAGGTAAGGAGTATTAGGGAGGCAGGGAAGAGAGGATGACCAAGGTTAGGTTACTTTCTATGAGTAGCAAGGTCTGAATAGAGATACCAGATAGTCTGATTCTTTAATACTTCTTTCATCAATAAAAATAAAGGTTCAGTTCAGTTCAGTCGCTCAGTCGTGTCTGACTCTTTGCGACTCCATGAAATGCAGCACGCCAGGCCTCCCTGTCCATCACCAACTCCCAGAGTTTACTCAGATTCACGTCCATTGAGTCAGTGATGCCTTCCAGCCATCTCATCCTCTGTCATCCCCTTTTCCTCCTGCCCCCAATCCCTCCCAGCATCAAAGTCTTTTCCAATGAGTCAACTCTTCACATGAGATGGCCAAAGTACTGGAGTTTCAGCTGCAGCATCATTCCTTCCAAAGAAATCCCAGGGCTGATCTCCCTCAGAATGGACTGGTTGGATCTCCTTGCAGTCCAAGGGACTCTCAAGAGTCTTCTCCAACACCACAGTTCAAAAGCATAATTCTTCGGTGCTCAGCCTTCTTCACAGTCCAACTCTCTGAAGGTTACTTTTTATCGATTAATTTTTAAATATATATGTGCTATTCTAAAAAATATTTAAAGAGGCCTACAAAAATGTACAATAAGACAAACTATTTGTATGTTGATTTTTAACCTTTCCAAAGTGGATTCATGATACTGTCTTCAGACAAACTTGACAAGTATTTTTATTCTCTCCTTTTCTTATATTTTTCCCACACTAGACTGAACACAAGGATGACTAGATCAATCCCATGATGTCAAGATGCTTGGGAAAGTTTGGTACCAATTCTTACCCTCCTCCTAGCAGCTAACATGTGGAAAATTGTGGGATTCCCTATAGGCCAACAGACATATGTCTCATTGTCCTTCAAATTTGTCTAATCTTGAAACACACACCCCTCCACTCAACTCCAAGATTCTTCATTTTTCAAAAGTTGTCATCAAATAGCCTTTACTGTTTACTTTGTTTCTAATGTCTTTCCAGGGCAGGCTAGAGGGTAGACAGGGTGAGAGGAGAGGTGATGAAGAGCAATTTCTTATAACAGTAGGACCCCAGAGACCTACTGTTATAGGTATTCGTATGCAATCATGTTCATAATCCTTCACTGGAATGGCTTCAGCTACTTGGAATTTTTCTTTAAAGTTTAGTAGCAACCCTAGTTTCCATTGCTTGGGATCTGGTGTCCGGAAAAGGAGCAGAAGAGGGACAGGAGGGGTGGGGAGAGGAAGACAAGGAGAGAGAGGCACACTCTGAAAAACAGGAAACAAAAGTTGGGATTCGGTCTAGTAAAATCTCATGACAATTTTGTATGGGAGTTGGACATGGTACTTAATCTAGTGGACTAAATTAAACCAAATGAGGACAAGCTGTTACTGAGCTTTTAAGTACAATGTTCAATTTTTGTTATCCTTTACCACTTTCCTTAGAAGATAAATGCATTAAAAATAGCTCCTCTTCTCTTAAAGGAGGTGACTGTTTTATTTTCTGGTTTAGTCTTTCATCCATCTTCACTTCCTATCTGTCTCAGAGCTTTGAGAAATATGTTGCTGCCTGGAAAAACCCATTTCTTCAGCTTGCCATCAGTTTTCCCATTCCATTCATTTAGGCTTCAGCCCCTTGAGTTATGGGAAGCTTGTGTAGCCTTTTAACTGTTGTATCAGACAAACTCCAATTCCAGTAATAAACTATGTGCTGGATTCACTTTTAACATTCATGGAAAATCATTTAAAAAAATGGTGTTTGGAACACTCTGCTGGCACTTCAAGCTCCATTTCTGGTATGTTTCAACAAAAATCTATTTATGGATTCTTTTCCTCTTCTCACACCTCCCTTTTCCCTTCCCCCTTAAGAAAGTTGGAGAACCTGTAAGTTAAATTAATGCTTGATGTAATTTCCTGTAATGCAAGGCATAGGCTCCAGCACTAACTATCGTTTCATGGAAAAACAGTTCATGGCTCCTGGATGTGGAGTTACACCCTTGAATTATGAGTCGTGATCATTGCTGAGTAGATCACTTTGGAGCCAGAAAACAGGGTGGTAGCAGGAGAAAGGAGTTGGCAGCTGGAGGGGAGAGAGCAGGTTTGCTAGGAGTGAGTGCCAGAACAGTGTTTAAGAAAATCAGAAATGCAGTGGGGCCAAGGGAAGGACCAGTATGCTGCGTAGACAGAGAGAGAAGCCAGGGGAGAGCTGGACTGTTCTGGGCTAGACTTTAGCCTGCCATGTGGTGGAATATTTAATTGAACATTTAATTTCCAATGTGATTGATTAATGAAAAATCCCAGGATAATAATGCTTTTCAAGAGGTGATATAAACCAGTCTTTGAGATGTCAAAGTGGGCAAATAAGCTGATGAGGCAAAGGAATTCTGTTGGCTGGCTTAAAAGCAATCTGTATATGTTTGTAGGTCTGTGATTATACCTCTTTCTAAACTCATTTCTAATCTCTTAGGTCTGGAAATTAAGCCTACATGCCAGACTTTCCTGTACTGATTTACCTGTTTACCTTGACTTAGGTCAGGTCAAGTTGCTGTGTGAATAGGACTTATCTGGTGGTGGATTATTATAGTTTATATTGCTTCCTGACTCAGCTTAAATACACATCCAGAAACATCCATTTAAGTTACTGTGGTTAACTCTCCTAAATTTCCAGGGACTTTGGGTTTGAGTGGATCCAATATTTGAATAAAAGGTCAAACTGGTGGGCTAGGTTTCTTTAGAAATAACCTCAAACTCCATTCTTCTGCTCTATAAGGCAAGATATAGTCATGGAATGCCTCCTGTGTCCCTATTACCCAAACAGTAGAGAGTAATAAATCAGACCACACAGTGAGGTATGTGTACAGCTGCAAGACAGGGATAAGATAGTCATGGGGGATCCTTGGGATAGTAGTGAATCTTTAATCTGTTTGAATTTATATTCTTCTCTAGAGATTGTTTGTATAATAAAGACAAAAGTGCTGCAATAAAGAGTAAGAAGAAGAAACCATGACTTTATCATTAAGGAAAAGAGAAACTTAAGTTTCTGAAGTAATAAAGGATGGAGGAAAGCTGGGAAATAATGGGTTTCTGTACAGCAAGCACAAGAACTGGTCTGCAGCATTTCAAGTATGGAGGGCCTCCATTCATGCATACCCCCAGAGCAGTCTTTCTCAACCTCAGCACTACTGACACTTTGGACTGGATACTTCTTTGCTGTGGTGGGGCAGGGGGCAGTCTATGTACTGTAGGATGTTGAGCAGCATCCTTGACTTCTACCCACTAGTTGCTAGTAGTACCTCTTACCTTAGCTGTGACCACTCAGACTGTCTCCAGACATTGCCAGTTTTCCCTTGGAAAGCAAAAGGACTGCTGTTTGAGAACCAGTGCATTAGGGCAACTACTAAGACTAGTCTAGAAATTCAATTAGACTTTTACTTGATGGTATTTCAAGTAAGATAAAATAACAGACAAAACATAGTGGAAAAGACACAGGTTTTAAAGTCAAGCAAATAAGGATTCTAAGCTAAGTTTATCTTATCTAAGTCACAGAGTTTATTAAATGAGAGGCACTGGAGATTAAAGAATTGAGTAGCAGAAAAAAGGGACCATGACCAATGTTCAGTATTAAAAAGTGGATACTCTTTTAAAAAAGAGTTCCATTCTGTGTTTCCAAAAGAATGTGTGTGTGTGTGTATGTATGTATGTGTATATAGCTTACCTGAGCTTCTAGAATATAAACGCATCATAAAGTGAATTGCTTAAGTCTCCTAGTTTGTTTGGATTATGAATCAATTACCTACCATGTACCATGCACTGTGATATGCCCTAGGGATTCAATGGTTGGAAAACAGATCTGGTCCTTACCTTCCTATTAACCCTAATTACCTTCCTATTGGAAAAACCCTGGTGGCTCAGATGGTAAAGCATCTGTCTACAATGTGGGAGACCCTGGTTCGATCCCTGGGTCAAGAAGATCCCCTGGAGAAGGAAATGGCAATCCACTCCAGTACTATTGCCTGGAAAATCCCATGGACAGAGGAGCTTGGTAGGCTACAGTCCATGGGGTTGCAAAGGGTTGGACACAACTGAGCGACTTCACTCACTCACTCACCTTCCTATTAACCCTAATAACCTTCCTGTGGGCTATAGATATTGTTTAGCAAAATCTGGGAAGTTAATAGGCTGGGTGTAGCACATATGGGTGTTGGGAAAGGCAACCTACATGGGCTCTAAGTGTTCCTGCACATCCTTTTTAATTTTGCCAAGAATGCAAGACCTTGATCCATCTTCACTAGGGCCATATCTCAGGATTATGTCCGCATCAAGCAGCCTTCACAGATGACACAGTGTGTCCCTCTAGGACAAGGAGTGGCCTTGCTTATTGTTCGCTATAAAACAAGTTCCCAGTCTCCTGTAAAGCTATTCACTGTGTGCCTGGCATTCACCTGTGTGTCTGCATGTTGCCTCTTTGGGATTTGGGACAAGGGGACCCAACACAACATGGTGCTCATTCTGCTTGCTGCGCTATGATTAGTACAGTCCTTTGTTTCTGACCCAGGAGTCTTCTTTCCTTCCAACAGTCATTTAAATATTCAGTTCAGTTCAGTTGCTCAGTTGTGTTCGATTCTTTGTGACCCTATGAATCACAGCACGCCAGGCCTCCCTGTCCATCACCAACTCCCGGAGTTCACTCAAACTCACGTCCATCGAGTCCATGCTGCCATCCAGCCATCTCATCCTCTGTCGGCCCCTTCTCTTCCTGCCCCCAATCCCTCTCAACATCAGAGTCTTTTCCAATGAGTCAACTCTTCGCATGAGGTGGCCAAAGTACTGGAGCTTCAGCTTTAGCATCATTCCTTCCAAAGAAATCCTAGGGTTGATCTCCTTCAGAATGGACTGGTTGGATCTCCTTGCAGTCCAAGGGACTCTCAAGAGTCTTCTCCAACTCCGCAGTTCAAAAGCATCAGTTTTTCGGCACTCAGCCTTCTTCGCAATCCAACTCTCACATCCATACATGACCACTGGAAAAACCATAGCCTTCACTAGATGGACCTTAGTCGGCAAAGTAATGTCTCTGCTTTTGAATATGCTATCTGGGTTGGTCATAACTTTCCTTCCAAGGAGTAAGCGTCTTTTAATTTCATGGCTGCAGTCACCATCTGCAATGATTTTGGAGCCCAAAAAATAAAGTCTGACACTGTTTCCACTGTTTCCCCATCTACTTCCCGTGAAGTGATGGGACCAGATGCCATGATCTTCGTTTTCTGAATGTTGAGCTTTAAGCCAACTTTTTAACTTTCCTCTTTTGCTTTCATCAAGAGTAGTTTAGGTTAACGTTAAGCATTAGTAAGGCTAACTTACTGCCTTATAAGGAGAGTAAAATCAGATCCAAGATCTTGATAATGGGGTCCAATATACAAGGGCTTTAAAACATCAGCAAGAAAAAGAAGTTTCTGAAGTGAATATGAAGAGAGATCCCCATGCTTCCTTTGGTGCAACAAGACTAAGGACTACTACTACTACTACTACTAAGTTACTTCAGTCGTGTCCGACTCTGTGCGACCCCATAGACGGCAGCCCACCAAGCTCCCCCGTCCCTGGGATTCTCAAGGCAAAAACTCTGGAGTGGGTTGCCATTTTCTTCTCCAATGTATGAAACTGAAAAGCGAAAGTGAAGTCGCTCAGTTGTGTCCGACCCTCAGCGACCCCATGGACTGCAGCCTTCCAGGCTCCTATGTCCATGGGATTTTCCAGGCAAGAGTACTGGAGTGGGGTGCCATTGCCTTCTCCAGACTAAGGACTAACCAGTCCCAAATGAATCAGTAGAGCATGGCTCCAGGTGTGAACTCTTTACGAAAAACATGAAAAGAGGTTCCTTGATGTACTTGCACACAAAGAAGAAGGTTTACATTTCTGATGGACTGTTTGAGGATGAAATATTCCTAGACTTCAAGAGGGTAAGAATTCTCGGTTCGCTGAAACTATTCAACCTTAGAACAAAGACCGCATTAAAGATGTTACCATGCCATCTAAGTCTCTGGGTGCAGATGGCTTCCAGTTAGTTCCTGTGAGTTGAGAGGGAGAAACGGGATATAATGAAGTCAAGATTAAGGACCATATCTAAAAAACAATTCTGAAAGTTCAGGAAAATGACTGGCAGCAAATAGATTAGAAATCTAATACATTTTTAAGGGAATTGTATTATCAAAGACATCTAGATAAGATATCTAGATAAACCTAGCTTCAAAAGGCCTATGACTATTTAGTGAGTCTTGAAGCAACCCCCAAGCAGAAATTGTGTGTAAAACCTATGCAGTCCCTAAGGAAGACATCCATCCACACTTACTTCACGTGTGTCAATGGAAAATAATAAAATAAGGAAGAATTTCCCAGAGGACAAAATAAAGAGGCATGGAAAACAATGGACAAAGGAATTCTTTCTGAAGAACGGAATCAGGGTCTAGGCAAAGAATATGCTAATACCCAGGACTGAAGTCCCGCCCACCGGATTCCATAATTGCTATATGCCAGTGGCTGCTCTGTGCATTCTACTGTTAGCTTTCCTGTTCTTTCATTGTCTATTGAGTGTGTGTATTGGGGGAGTGAGGACAAAAAACTACTTGCATTTTTAGGTCATATGTTCTTAGACCTTGAGGGGTCATAACTGAACCCGACAGCAGACTGTGTATTATCTGAGGATCTTGTTCTTTGATGAGGAAATAGGGACTGCTAGGGCTGCGTGGTTGTACCCTAGTAGAAGGACTGATGATGTTTTATTTGTGGGAAGAAGAGTGAAATACATATTGGGATGACAGAGACAGCAGTAGGTTCACTAAAACCCAACTCACTTTTAAAGTGTAGGCTTTGAATTCCGACAAATAGGTGATGAATGAAATTATGCATACTGCCAACTTGTCTTATAAAAATGTTTCTCTCAGTTGTCTAGGCTTATCTCAACCTAGCATGCCTGCAGATATGAAGAATCAGACAGGAAACTCTAAGACCCAGGAGATAGAGGAGCACCAAGGTGGAAGGAGCAGGAGTTCCCGATTCACCCCAGAAAGGGTCTCCCACCAATTAGGAATGCCTACACTGAATTTCTTACTGTTAAGAAATAAATTTCTGCTGTGTTAAACCACTGAGATTTGAAGTTTTCTTTGGTATGTGTGCTAAGTCGCATCAGTTGTGTCTGACTCTTTGCCAAGCTATAGACTATAGCCCACCAGGCTCCTCTGTCCATGGGATACTCCAGGCAAGAATACTGGAGTGGGTTACCATTTCCTATTCCAGGGGATCTTCCTGACCCAGGGATGGAACCTGGGTCTCCTGCGGCTCCTGTGCTGCAGACAGATTCTTTACTGCTGAGCTGCTAGTAAACTTAGAGGGGGAAAATGCAGCAATTATTACTAATACCAGAGAAAAACAAAAAAGTTGTACATAAAAGAAATTATAATCTTAGTATAATATAATTTAGCATGAATAATACTTGCATACTTGTAATAATGTAAATACGAATTACGGATTTAATCAAAATTTATGCTATAATTTCTTGAGAGGATAAGGGATAAAAGAGAAGGAAATAGGAGATGGAGAGAAGGAGTGAGAGTGTGGCAAGAGAAGAGTGAAGTGAAAATGAAAGGGTTAGTCGCTCGCTCAGTCATGTCTGATTTTTTGGGACCCTGTGGACTGTAGCCCTCCAGGCTCCTCTGTCCATGGAATTCTCTAGGCAAGAATACTAGAGTATATTGCCATTCCCTTCTCCAGACGATCTGAATACAAAAGAGTTAAATACTCATCTTCCGAGTTTGGGGAAATCTAAAATGGAAAGATCCAGAAATAGCGTGCTATTTAGAAAGATGGAGACAAATATCAGAGCAAATATCTTTAAGAGTGGGGAGAGGAGAGCAGGGAAGGCTGCATTTTGCACTAGAAGCTTTGTAGGACTGTTTGTTAAAATTATGTATGCTACAACTTTGATAAACTTTGATAAACATCAAAAGGATATAAAAGAAAAAGAGTAGAACCTGAAAAACAAAAGTCACTGTAAAGTAAAAGCCATTGAGGTTGGAGAAAAGCTGTAGACTGTGGTATTCTAGAAACCAAAAAGAGAGCATGTTTTGAGAAGAGGATGTTAACAGAGCACGAGATGCTATTGAGATGGTTCAGTTCAGTTCAGTCGCTCAGTCGTGTCCGACTATTTGCGACCCCATGAATCGCAGCACGCCAGGCCTCCCTGTCCATCACCATCTCCCGGAGTTGGTAAGAAGACTGAAAATTGCCCATTGGATTTAGCCTTAGTGAGACCTCAGTGAGAAGGTTTAGTGTGGCAGGGTGGGGGCACTGCGTCTGTTGCTTCTCCTGCATCGGCAGGCAGATTCCTTACAACTGCGCCGCCTGGGAAGCCCTAAAGTCGGGGCCAAGAGGGAGGTAAAAAAACGGATGAGTGCCTTTGAAACTACTTTAGAAAAAGCTAAGCTGTATGTATATAACATGATTTAGAGTATTCATTTTCTAAGATCCAGGATCCATTTCTGCATTTAAACCTCACACAGATGTGTAAAAAGAGAAGAGAAAAATAAATGAGCTTACTTAACATTTACAAAAAATCTTCTGCCATACTTCTGAAACACAGAATTAAGGAGTTTTCTACAGTCTTTAGGCAAAACCACAATTTGAGGCCCAAACTGCCTAGAAAACTAGGTTTGAATGTCACATGGCTTCTGGTATGAATCTTTACTAGGTCTTTCCTTCAAGCAATTATTTCTTTTATTTTCTATTTAAAGGAAGGCAAGATAGAGTTACATGGAATGCACTCAATAAAATATGACTAGATACCAAACACATCATCCATCTTCTCAGTAATTTGTCCTTATGAGTATTAGCTCTGATTGCTTTTCTTAGTAAAAAAGATTTTCAAATCCCTTTCTAAATTTTACACATACATCTGGGAAACAGAAACTTGGAAATGGCTGCTTGACATGGAAACAAAGAAAATTTAAAAATTCAAAGAAGAAGGCTTGCATTTTTCATAAAGAATAAAAAGTAGATCATAAATCCTCTTAGTATTGTTATAAAATATGAAGCATTTCTCATTGTTTTAAACACATTAAGGGGTACACTTTTTTAACTAAAATAGGGTTAGTCACCATTTTCAAGGATAGAAAAGTATGAAGGATTTACTTTTTAAAGAAAGTAAAACACAGGTTTCTGTTAAGTGAGACTATAAAGATAATTGCCCTGATTTAAAAGGTAAAATATTAAGAAGAGAGCTTTTTCAAAATGAACCTGGAGAAGTAAGACAAGCAATTTTGGAGACCTAACTGGGATGAATGTCTGTCTCTCCAGGTGGCCTGTTTCCTTAAGATAAATATTCTAAATAGGCTTGCTTTGGGAAATTTGTCTTTACTTAGATACCCTGAGAATCACTTTCCCATATTTACCTTCAGGAAAAGTCCTACATTAGCTATGCTCCTGGGATAACTGTCCCATAAATTCTAGTGCAATCTGAATGAGCAATCATGATGTTTCAGGAACAAAATAACATTCATATTTTCATATGTTTCAATAACATTCATATTTTCATATGTTTCAATAATAAAATAACATTCATATTTTCATTAAATTTCATTAAATTACCCCAACTAATGAGATAGGTACCACCATGCTAATTTTTGTTTTTCCAGTGGTCATGTACGGATGTGAGAGTTGGATTGTGAAGAAAGCTGAGCACCAAAGAATTGATGCTTTTGAACTGTGGTGTTGGAGAAGACCCTTGAGAGTCCCTTGGACTGCAAGGAGATCCAACCAGTCCATCCTAAAGGAAATTAGCTCTGAATATTCACTGGAAGGACTGATGCTGAAGCTGAAACTCCAATACCTCGGCCACCTCATGCGAAGAGTTGACTCATTGGAAAAAACTCTGATGCTTGGGGGGATTGGGGGCAGGAGGAGAAGGGGACGACAGAGGATGAGATGGCTGGATGGCATCACCGACTCGACGGACATGAGTTTGGGTGAACTCCGGGAGTTGGTGATGGACAGGGAGGCCTGGCATGCTGCGATTCATGGGGTTGCAAAGAGTCAGACACAACTGAGTGACTGAACTAACTAACAAGGTAAAAGAGTTTACAAGACTCTGTGCAAGTCAGAGTGTTTGTAAATGTTAGAACCGGGATTCAAATCAGGCCTGGGGTTCTGAAGCCTTGTGGGCCAGAGCATCCTCAGTGTATCCAGGCGTTGAGCCTTCCCTTCACTTCTGCAGGGTCCGTGTGTCTACAATCTTCATCCTGGAACACGGCAACCACCAACAACCATGCTTCATGTCTTTTTCTCATCTCTACTCCAACACTTGTCTCTACATCCCGAAACTCTTGTGAAAGTTTAACATGAGTGTATATCCTCTCTTAATCCACTGCCTAAAGGACTATGGAGGGCCCATGTTCTTCTGGAAATATGATCTTTCCTATTCAAGTGTATGGTGTCCAGCTCTTGCTTGTCATTGTCAGTTGGATTACGTTCCTCTCAAAATTCGTATGTTGAAGTTCTACCTTCCAGTACCTTTGATTGTGTTCTTATTTGGAGATAGTCTTTACAGAGGTTGCAACAAGATTAGTCTTTACAGAAGTGAAAACAATATTAGAGTGGGCCCAAATCAAACAGGACTCATGTCCTTATTCAGTCCAGTTTAGTTGCTCAGTCGTGTCTCACTCTTTGCAATCCCAAGGAGTGCAGCACATCAGGCTTCCCTGTCCATCACCAGCTCCCAGAGCTTGCTCAAACTCATGTCCATTGAGTTGGTGTGATGCCATCCAACCATCTCATCCTCTGTCGTCCCCTTCTCCTGCCCTCTATCTTTCCCAGCATCAGGGTCTTTTCAAATCAGTCAGTTCCTCGCATCAGGTAGTCAAAGAATTGGAGTTTCAGCTTCAGCATCAGTTCTTCCAATGAATATTCAGGACTTATTTCCGTTAGGATGGACTGGTTGGATCTCTTTGCAGTCCAAAGGACTCCCAAGAGTCTTCTCCAACACCACAGTTCAAAAGCATCAATTCTTCAGCCCTCAGCTTTCTTTATGGTCCAGCTCTCACATCCGTATGTGACTACTGGAAAAACCATAGCTTTGACTAGATGGACCTTTGTTAGCAAAGTAATGTCTCTGCTTTTGAATATGTTATTTAGGTTGGTCATCACTTTTCTTCCAAGGAGCAAGCGTCTTTTAATTTCATGGCTGCAGTCACCATCTGCAGTGATTTTGGAACCCCCCCAAAATAAAGTCTGTCACTGTTTCCATTGTTTCCCCATCTATTTGCCATAAAATGATGGGACTGGATGCCATGATCTTAGTTTTCTGAATGTTGAGCTTTAAGCCAACTTTTTCACTCTCCTTTTTCACTTTCATCAAGGGCTCTTTAGTTCTTCTTCACTTTCTGCCATTAGGGTGGTGTCATCTGCATATCTGAGGTTTTTGATATTTCTCCCACCAACATTGATTCCAGCTTGTCCTTATAGAAAGGAATATTTGGACACAGGTATGGACACAAGGCTGTATATTGTCACCCTGCTTATTTAACTTATATGCAGAGTATATCATGAGAAATGCTGGACTGGGAGAAACACAAGCTGGAATCAAGATTGCCAGGAGAAATATCAATAACCTCAGATATGCAGATGACATCACCCTTATTGCAGAAAGTGAAGAAGAACTAAAAAGCCTCTTGATGAAAGTGAAAGAGGAGAGTGAAAAAGTTGGCTTAAAGCTCAACATTTAGAAAACGAAGATTATGGCATCCGGTCCCATCACTTCATGGGAAATAGATGGAGAAACAGTGGAAACAGTGTCAGACTTTATTTTGGGGGGCTCCAAAATCACTGGAGATGGTGACTGCAGCCATGAAATTAAAAGACGCTTACTCCTTGGAAGAAAATTATGACCAACCTAGATAACATATTCAAAAGCAGAGACATTACTTTGTTGACTAAGGTCCGTCTAGTCAAGGCTATGATTTTTCCAGTGGTCATGTATGGATGTGAGAGTTGGACTGTGAAGAGGGCTGAGCGCCAAAGAATTGATGCTTTTGAACTGTGGTGTTGGAGAAGACTCTTGAGAGTCCCTTGGACTGCAAGGAGATCCAACCAGTCCATTCTGAAGGAGATCAACCCTAGGATTTCTTTGGAAGGAATGATGCTAAAGCTGAAACTCCAGTACTTTGGCCACCTCATGCGAAGAGTTGACTCATTGGAAAAGACTTTGATGCTGGGAGGGATTGGGGGCAGGAGGAGAAGGGGACGACCGAGGATGAGATGGCTGGATGGCATCACCGACTCGATGGACTTGAGTCTGAGTGAACTCCGGGAGTTGGTGATGGACAGGGAGGCCTGGCGTGCTGCGATTCATAGGGTCATAAAGAATCGAACACGACTGAGCGACTGAACTGAACTGAACTGATGGACACAAGCAAGACTGTGTCAGAGAGGGCAGAGATCAAGACAATGTGTCTCCCAGGCAAGGATGGTCAGAGATTGCCAGCAAACCACCAAATGGTAGAAGAGGATTATGAACAGATTTTTTTCAGAGCCTTCAGAAGGAACTAACCCTTGACACTTTGATGTCAGACTAAGCCACCCAATTTATAGTATTTTGTTACTGTGTGTGTGTGCATGCTAAATCACTTCAATCGTGTCCAACTCTTTGTCACTCTATGAGTTGTAGCCCTCTAGGCTCCTCTGTCCATGGGATTCTCCAGGTGAAAATATTGGAATGGGTTGCCATGCCCTCTTCCAGGGGATCCTCGCAACCCAGGGATTGAACCTGCATCTCTTATATCTCCTGCATTGGCAGGTGAGTTCTTTACCACTGGTGCCACCGGGGGCCCTAGCAAATAAATATACCTGTCCAAATCACAGCCACCATTGTTAAGTCCCTGATGGTAAGAGAGGAGCCACTGACTCTTCATCCAAAGGCTCTCTGCTGGTCACACTCCCTACCTTTCCCTCATCTCCTCCTCTGTGCTTCTCCTCTAGACACAAGGCATTCAAGACCCGCTATGTCTTCCACCTTGCCTGGTGCCCTGGAGAAAATCTGTCTATGCAGTTCTGGCCTTTTCCCAGAGACTGTGTTGTGTGTGTGTGTGTGTGTGTGTGTGTGTGTGTGTGTGTGTGTGTGTGTGTGTGTGTGTGTGTTGGGGGTGGAGGGTGGAAGGGCTAAGCAGGAAATATCTGAGTGCTCCCTGGAGCCATGCTCACTGTACATGGCTGCTAAGTCACTTCAGTTGTGTCTCTTTGTGCCCCCATGGACTATAGCCCGCCAGACTCCTCTGTCCTTGGCATTCTCCAGGCAAGAATACTGGAGAGGGTTGCCATGCCCTCCTCCAGGGAAATCTTCCTGACCCAGGGTTAGAAGTTGCTTCTTTTATGTCTCCTGCATTGGCAGTGGGGTTCTTTACCACCAGCACTCCTTGGGAACCTGGCATTCCCCGTCACATTCTGTAATTTCAGTGGGACTGGAGTTTGGTCTTAAACCCTAGTCAGCTTCACTGAGGCTCTGACTACCAATGCAGTATTAAAGATCTAGCAAGGTCATTAGGGGTCTTCCAGCCCAGGACCCTAGGATAGATGAGAAAACTGAGAACAGCAGGGCTGGGAGGAGGGATCAGACTTCCTAAGCCATAACCCTGCTCTGTTTTGGAGATTATGACTGTCTTTTGACTAGAAGCTGGGCCTACTGCTTGCGGGGCTTGGTTCCACTAATTCTCAGTCTATTCCTTTATCAGGTTTAACAGCAGTTTGGAATATCATCACCATCTCCAGGTTTCTGAAATCTTGCTGCTCTTGCAAGCTGTGGCCCATTTCACAGCTTCTGAAGGGGGAGTCATACTGAAAACCACTACCTGCGAGTCAGGGGTCAGATCATGTCCGTGCCCCTGCTCTCCTGATCTGTTCAGTTCATTATGTCATAAGTATTCAGAGGCTCCCCTTCATTTCAGTCCATCAAGGGTTTATGTTCTCCGAGATTATGAGATGGACTACTTCCCTATTATACTTAATGTGAAAAAATGCCAGTGGAAATAAAAGAGCTCATACATCTAAATGATTTAAATTAAGTAAAATAAAATTTTCTGCTCTTTTGAATTAGGCCATTAAAACCATAGCTTAGTCTAAGTACAGTATTAATGAGCAATATCACAAGGAGAGTATTAATTTTGCATTTCCTGACATAAAAATTTAAAACATGCAATTTTAGCTTTACTTTAGGTAATATCTTATATTCTCTTGACTTTTATTTGGGGATACCAGAAATTAGGGTTAAAAAATGGGATAGTTCAAAATCAGATGTGCTGAGTCCTTATTTTGAGACAGGCTACCCTCTCATGTCATGGTATATTGGAGGCTTAAAATGGATCAGATCAAATGGCATTTCACATCAAAGCATCAGCGGAGGAGGTGTAAATGAAACATCTTTTAGAGCTGTTGGTTTAATAAATTCAACAACTTTAAGTTTAATGAAGAATGGCTTAACCAAGATTGTGTGGCATCCTCAAGCAACTGGGACCTCTAGCAGTTAGGTAGTGGTGGTTTAGTCTTTAAGTGTTATCCTACTCTTGAGACCCTATGGACTATAGCTGGCCCAGCTGCTCTGTCCATGGAATTTCCCAGGTAAGAATACTGGAGTGGGTTTCTATTTCCTCTTTGGGGGATCTTCCTGACCCAGGGATCAAACCCATGTCTCCTGCACTGTAGGCAGATTCTTTACCACTGAGCCACCAGAGAAGCTGGATAGCCTATTGACATTCTAGCATTCAGTTCAGTTCAGTTGCTCAGTCGTGTCCAACTCTTTGTGACCCCATGAATCGCAACACCTCCCTGTCCATCATCAATTTCTGGAGTTCACCGAAACTCATGTGCATCAAGTTGGTGATGCCATCCAGCCATCTCATCCTCTGTCGTCCCCTTTTCCTCCTGCCCCCAATCCCTCCTAGTATCAGAGTCTTTTCCAGTGAGTCAACTCTTCGCATGAGATGGCCAAAGTATTGGAGTTTCAGGCTCAGCATCAGTCCTTCCAATGAACATCCAGGACTGGTCTCCTTTAGGATGGACTGGTTGGATCTCCTTGCAGTCCAAGGGACTCTCAAGAGTCTTCTCCAACACCACAGTTCAAAAGCATCAATCCTTTGGTGCTCATTAATGGGGTCCTAAAGTTTGTACAGTGGGGCATGCCTGAACTAGGGCAGCTCTCCTGATCCAATAAGTTATTTGTAAGACTCTGAATCTAGTCTCTACAGAGCTCTGAAAAGTCCTTGAGCCTGTGGGAAGACTGTCCACACCAGTACAGCTGCTTTGAGAAGGCTCATGGTTTTCCTTTGGCTTTAGACACCACTAATCACATCGAATCAAAGGTGTATGATTACACACCAGAAGCCTTTCCAGCCACCAGAGGATCCCAGTCTGGCAATTGCCATCTTGGAACAATAGCCATGTCCTTTAATCAGGCAATCCAATTAGCCACACACAAATGAGGAAGTCGATGTACCTAAAGCAATTTGTCTGCAAAAAATTTAAAACCTCCCATATGAATTTGCAATCAAGGAAAACCTTCTTCCTTCTCATTTATTTTTTAAACTGAAAGTTGGACACAGGACAGAATAAGGCAAACCTTTTCAACTTTGAGAATTACCTCAGAGATTCTAAAGTATCAGCTAACGTTTTGTTTGAACAAATTGTGAGTGTGAGGCTAAGATTGGTAGTTTAATTGCATCATGTTCCCTAACAAGAGATGGCAAATATTGTATTTGATAAAAAATAGAGGATGTCTTATTTCCATTGTTATCTAGTCTTGCAGTGAAAGAGTGCTTGTCATAGCCTGCAGCACTGTCAGTCACAAAGGAGCAAAGATAATCCTTATTTTCCTGATCTCTGCAGTACCCAGCTTCTCTGAGAGCAGAACAGTAACCAGAAGCCTGCAAAGCAGAGCACTGATACTTGCTTATTTTTCTGTTTAACCCATGCATTGTTCTTTACCATGCACACATCACCTTGAATTCTCCCATATCCTGCCCTTTATCGGAAAGGAAATTCGACTACTGCTTTGCAGAGTTTCCCTACTAGGTTTACATAGTTTTAGAGATGGAAGGCAATGGCACCCAACTCCAGTACTCTTGCCTGGAAAATCCCATGCATGGAGGAGCCTGGTGGGCTGCAGTCCATGGGGTCGCTAAAAGTCAGGCACGACTGAATGACTTCACTTTCACTTTTCACTTTCATGCATTGGAGAAGGAAATGGCAACCCACTCCAGTGTTCTTGCCTGGAGAATCCCAGGGACGGGGGGAGCCTGGTAGGCTGCCGTCTATGGGGTCTCACAGAGTCAGACATGACTGAAGCGACTTAGCAGCAGCAGCAGAGATGGAAGAGCTCTGAGAGTCAAGTCCAAACTACTTTATAAATGAATATTCTGTAGCCCAGGAGGTAAAATGATGTGTTTAAGATTACATGGCTAGTTATTAGAAGGCTAGGGATTAAGTTTCAGAATGCCTGTCTCCATAGCCTGTGCTTTAATTGTGAACCAGATGGATAAGAAAATTCCAGGACCTGTTTTAATAGACATCTCTATGAAGTATAAAGAATGGTTTTGGGAGGTTCTAGGCAGGATGGCATCACAACCTTAGGGGGATCTTTGGAAAGCAGAGAAAGAACATGATTTCCTCACTTAGGTAATCAAGGTATAGCTTGCATGTGTGTTCCAACAGGGAAGGGAACCATGTTCAGAAGTGTCTGGCATGGAGAATAGGGGAGTGTGTGTAACTCTGGAAACTCTGCAAACCCATGCCAATCTTTGGATAAAAGTGTGAGACTCTTGGAGTAGACTCCATCTCCTGACAGGACTGAGCCACATATAGTGACCAGGAAGCTTTTCTGAGGCAAGCTGTGGTTTGTATGAAATATCTACATACCAAACACCCCAAAGTGAAAAGATACACACCCTATAATTATACTGTATCAGATTTTATCAATTAGGCTAAAGCTCAGAACTATGTTTCTCACAGTTCCCATACCTGTATCATTCTAAGCTAGAGTTATCAAGAGAAACTTGTGTGATATTGGGAAAGCAGAAATGAAACAGAAACTGATACTTTCGGAAGGTCATCATGGTCACATACTGTGACCATCAAGCCAAAGGTGCCCAGTAAGCCTCAGCTTCTTTTTTCTCATCTCTACATCCAGTTCATCATCTGACACCTGGCAATATTGACCAATAGTGACCCCGGGACTGCCATGAAGTAGTTAACTACAGACCCACAGAGGTGACCACTGCACTGAGGCAGTGATTGTTTTCATGGCTCTGCCCATGTGGTCTTCCATCAAGGTCACATTTTGCTGGCCAGATATCCTTTCATCTCCTCCATCTCCCCCTCTCTGGTGCAGATGTTAGAGGCTTTGAATTTATTGTGAAGATGACTATGCGAACAATCTGTACTTTCCATCCAATTTTGCTGTGAGCCTAAAACTGCTGTAAGAAAAAATGTCTGTATATAAAAATAAGAAAAGTTGGTCATTATGTAGATTTTAAAGTTATAAGATAGAGAATAGAAATTAGGCAGAGATAATCATTGTTGATGCATGCTAAGTCATCAGTCATGTCCAACTCTTTGTGACTCTGTGGACTGTAGCCTGCCAGGCTCCTCTGCCATGTGATTCTCCAGGCAAGAATACTGGAGTGGGTTGCCATGCCCTCCTCTAGGGGATTTGCTTGACCCAGGGATCGAGCCCAAATCTCCTATGGCCCCCGCATTGCCGTCAGGTTCTTTACCACTGAGCCACTGGAGAAGGCCAACCACTGTTGCTCTCTTGGGAAATTTCCATCAAATCTTTTTTCTATCCCTTCCTACCCCTACTTTTGTTCATGGTGTTTTTGTTTTACTTTTCACAAATTGGGGTCAGACTGTATATTCTCTTTAATATCCTTCCTTTTTAATTTAATACTGACTATTTTAATATCCTTAAACATACTTTAAAAGAGTGCTTGCTCATATGACATGGCATAATTCACTTAAGCAATTCCCTGTGGTTGGACATTTAGGCTGTTTCCTTTTCTCCTTTTGCTATTATAAACAATGTTATAATAAACATCCTTTTCCATAAATATGTCTTTTGTCATATCTTTGGATAAGTCCTGGGAAATGGAATTTCTGAGAAAAGATGTGATATTTTAAAGACTCTTCATATGTTGCCTTCTACAAAGGTTGCATCTAGCTACACTTTAATCAGCAGTGTGTACAAGAGCCACTTTTTAGCCAATTTATTGAAATTATTTGAAATTACAAATTGTTTGTTAGTGGACTATATTTACCTTAACTTTATCATGGTGGTATAAAACACTGGAAAAACAAAGCAAAAACAATTTCTCAAACTCTAGAAGAAAGAAGAATCAGACATATACTAATAATGGCCACTAATATTGTAAAATACTTTCATAATGGTCTTAAGTAGAGTATGTCATAGTAGGAAGATTGGCTATAACTTCAGAGGTTGGAGTTAAGGAGAGTGAGAAGGGAGGGGAGTTACTGATGAGTGTTCAGAAAAATCTGGAGTATCACAAGCATTTCTGAATTCTAATTTCAGATGCGAAGGTGTCATGCTAAGGAACCCCTGTGTACCTTGAGCCTGGAAAATGAAGATGGAACAGGGATGTTATATGATCCTTAGTCATCTAAGGAGCTTTAACATGGCAGAGATATTGGAGAGATTCTGGCCAGACTACAAATCTAGGATCCGTGGAGAAAGCACAAGGAGATGGATCAGTTCAAACCCAGGAGCGCTCTTTCTAACAAGCAGAGCCATTTCTGAATGGAATGAACTTGTGTGACTCAGAGTTCTTCATCAGAGGAGGCTTAGTGTAGAGGACAGGTGACTAAGGGGTCTCTGGTTAGCATGGAGATTGGGCTGGTTTGGTCTATGGGTTGTCTTAGCCAAAGAAGACTGGAATATATTGGGAAGAAAAGAATGTTTTATTTAGGAAAATGAACTTTGTCTCAAAGCATGAAAAGTTGGATCATCTGTACATATGAGAAAGCCTGAATTAATAATATGAACTGCTAACGGGTGTGATGACAACTAGCATTAATATTTTATGCTTATTACTTTTGAGGCACTGTTTTAAATTTACTATGAACACTGTCTCATTTTATTCTCAACCCTTGGTGATATGGCAAATAGAAATATTGCCCATTCCCCCTCCATGATGTCCTTGTCCCAAATCCTGGAACCTGACAATATGCTCATTTATGTGGCAAAGGCAGCTTTATAACTGTGGTTAAGTTAAAGATCCTACATGGGGAGATTAACCTGGGTTATCTAGGTGAGCCAACATAATAACCAGAGACCTATAAATGAAAGAGGGGGGCAGGAGGGTCAGAGTCAGATTAGAAAATGCAACAATGCAAGCAGAAGTCGGAGTGACATGTTTACAGTTTTGAAGATGGGAGAAGGCCATGAACTGAGGTATCAGGCAGCTTCTTGAACAGAAGTGAGGAAATGGCTTCTCCCCTCAAGCCTGCAGAGGAAATGCAGCCCTGCCGATTCTCTGTAGCCAAGTCAGACCTTTTTCTGACCTCTGACCTTGAGAACCATAAGATAACAAGTCACTAAGTTTGTGATCATTCATGACAGCAACAATAGAAATCTAATCCAGGTGGTTGCTGCTACCTTCCAGTTTTCAGATGAAGAAAAAGAGGCACAGATAGGTTTTCAGGACCTTCAAACTAGCAAGCAGTGGTAAGCTGCTGCTGCTAAGTCACTTCAGTTGTGTCCGACTCTGTGCCACCCGAGAGATGGCAGCCCATCAGGCTCCCCCATCTCTGGGATTCTCCAGGCAAGAACACTGGAGTGGGTTGCCATTTCCTTCTCTGATGCATGAAAGTGAAAAGTGAAAGTGAAGTCGCTCAGTCGTGTCCGACTCTTAGCGACCCCATGGACTGCAACCTACCAGACTCCTCTGTCGATGGGACTTTCCAGGCAAGAGTACTGGAGTGGGGTGCCAGTGCCTTCTCCAGTGGTAAGCTGGGTGCCTCTCAAAGTTCGCGTGTCAGGATAGTATCATTTCCATTTATGCCTTCCTTTTGCTGAGTATTCTCAGAGCCTCAGCAACGAAGTCCTTGTTAGGTCTCTTGAATTTATTTTATAGTCAGATAAAGAATATAAACATAAGATTTTTTATGAGTCAGACCCAGATTAATCAAATCCAGCCTTCTCTCTCTCTGTGGAATATACCACAAATCACCATAGTTCCTCTTAATCCATTTATGGATCTCATATTCATGAAAAAAAAAAAAACACACATTACTCTTGCTACATAAAATAGAACTTTCCTTTGCTATACCGAAATGTGCCCCTTACAAAGTCAATATGTGTCTCCTGGTACCCTAGAATTTAATGATCAGTGTTCAGTTTATCCAGTATTATCTTTACAGACTGAGGCCCTAATATTTAAGTCTTTCTTCATATAGTGTCCTCCCATGGCCAAATCAGCATGGCTATTCTACACAGATATTTCTAGCTCTGTTTCTCAAGGACGTGGGGAAAAAATAAAACCGAGTGAAATGATGGTTTTGTAAATTTTGCTGGAATTCTCTGGCAAAGCTGAGAACAAAATCTAAGTCTTCTGATTCTCCATAAATTCCCCCAACTCCCAGTTACAAGTGCTCTATTATAAAAATGTTCTTTTGGTTTAGTTGTTTGGCAATATGTTACTAGAGGAATCCAAGTCAAAAATACAAATGTCAATAAACTCAGGATTCAATGGCTGAGCGAGAACCTCTGAAATGAATGGAAATTCATTTTGATCTTGTGGTAAAATACCAATGTGTGATGAGGAGAGAGGGGAGTGTTTCAGCTGGTGAAGACTGGACAGGAAAATTCAAAGACGAGTGAAGACACTAAGTAATTGTTGTCCTGTTGTTCAGGGTGGTGTCTTAGGCCTGTAGGAACTGAGAGTCCCCAGTCTTATGAGGAAATACAGTTTTCATTTCTCTCAATGTCTTGGCACTGCTTTTTCTTCCCTGCTGGCTGAGGGAATTGGATATCCTACAAATAAAGTGCTGAGTGAAGATGAGAAAGAACAATTTTGTTGCTGACAGGAATGTTTAAAAAATTGACACCATTTCATAAGTATTCATTGGTGCCAAATATGTGCCAAGTTAGGTTCTGGGGAAATGGAGTGAATAAACCACAGGAGTGGCAGCTGTGAGGCGCAGGAGAGGCCGAGAGGAGATACCCCATGTCCAAGGTCAGGAGCAGCGGCTGCTCTTTGCTGGAGTAGCTGTGAAGAGATACCACACATCCAAGCTAAGAGAAACCCAAGTTAGGTAGTAGGTGCTAAGAGAGGGCATCAGTGGGCAGACAGACTGAAACCACAATCACTGAAAACTAGCCAATCTGATCACATGGACCACAGCCTTGTCTAACTCAGTGAAACTAAGCCATGCCATGTGGGCCACCCAAGACAGACGGGTCATGGGAGAGGTCTGACAGGATGTGGTCCACTGGAGAAGGGAATGACAAACCCCTTCAGTATTCGTGCCTTGAGAAGCCCATGAACAGTATGAAAAGGCAAAAAGGATACTGAAAGATGAACTTCCTAGGTCGGTAGGTGCTACTGGAGATATGCTACTGGAGATACGCTACCCAATATGCTACTGGAGATCAATGGAGAAATAAATCCAGAAAGAGTGAAGGGATGGAGCCAAAGCAAAAACAATATCCAGTTGTGGATGTGACTGATGATAGAAGCAAGGTCCAATGCTGTAAAGAGTAATATTGCATAGGAACCTGGAATGTCAGGTCCATGAATCAAGGCAAATTGGAAGTGGTCAAACAGGAGATGGCAAGAGTGAACGTTGACATTCTAGGAATCAGCTAACTAAAATGGAGCGGAATGGGTGAATTTAACTCAGATGACCATTATATCTATTACTGTGGGCAGGAATCCCTTAGAAGAAACGGAGCAGCCATTATAGTCAACAAAAGAGTCCAAAATGTAGTACTTGGATGCAGTCTCTGAAATGACAGAATGATCTCTGTTCGTTTCCAAGGCAAACCATTCAATATCACAGTAATCCAAGTCTATGCCCCGAACAGTAATGCTGAAGAAGCTGAACGATTCTATGAAGACCAACAGGACCTTTTAGAACTAACAGCCAAAAAAGATGTCCTTTTCATTATAGGGGACTGCAATGTAAAAGTATAAAGTCAAGAAACACCTGGAGTAACAGGCAAATTTGGCCTTGGAGTACAGAATGAAGCAGGGCAAAGGCCAGTAGAGTTTTGCCAAGAGAACGCACTGGTCATAGCAAACACCCACTTCCAACAACACAAGAGAAGACTCTGCACATGGACATCACCAATGGCCAACACCAAAATCAGACTGATTATATTCTTTCCAGCCAAAGATGGAGAAGCTCTATACAGTCAGCAAAAACAAAACCTGTGGCTCAGATTATGAACTCCTTATTGCCAAATTCACACTTAAATTGAAGAAAGTGGGGAAAACCACTAGACCATTCAGGTATGACCTAAATCAAATCCCTTATGATTATATAGTGGAAGTGAGAAATAGATTTAAGGGAGTAGATCTGATAGAGTGCCTGATGAACCACGGACGGAGGTTTGTGACATTGCACAGGAGACAGGGATAAAGACCATCCCTAACAAAAAGAAATGCAAAAGAGCATAAAGGCTGTCTGAGGAAGCCTTACAAATAGCTGTGAAAAGAAGAGAAGCAAAAAGCAAAGCGGAAAAGGAAAGATATACCCATTTGAATACAGCATTCCAAAGAATAGCAAGGAGAGATAAGAAAGCCTTCCTCAGCAATCAGTGCAAAGAAATAGAGGAAAACAATAGAATGGGAAAGACTAGAGATCTCTTCAAGAAAATTAGAGATACCAAGGGAACATTTCATGAAAAGATGGGCACAATAAAGGATAGAAATGGTATGGACTTAACAGAAGCAGAAGATATTTAAAAGAATACACAGAACTGTACAAAAAAGATCTTCACAACCCAGATAATCACTATGGTGTGATCACTAATCTAGAGCCAGAATTCTGGAATGTGAAGTCAAGTGGGCCTTAGGAAGCATCACTACGAACAAAGCTAGTGGAGGTGATGGAATTCCAGTTGAGCTATTTCAAATCCTGAAAGATGATGCTGTGAAAGTGCTGGACTCAATATGCCAGCAAATTTGGAGAACTCAGCAGTGGCCACAGGACTGGAAAAGGTCAGTTTTCATTCCAATCCCAAAGAAAGGCAATGCCAAAGAATGCTCAAACTACCACACAATTGCACTCATCTCACATGCTAGCAAAGTACTGCTCAAAATTCTCCAAGCCAGGCTTCAGCAATACGTGAACTGTGAACTTCCAGATGTTCAAGCTGGTTTTAGAAAAGGCAGAGGAACCAGAGATCAAATTGACAACATCTGCTGGATCACGGAAAAAGCAAGAAAGTTCCAGAAAATCATCTATTTCTACTTTATTGACTATGCCAAGGCCTTTGACTGTGTGGATCACAATAAACTGTGGAAAATTCTGAAAGAGATGAGAATATCAACCACCTGACCTGCCTCTTGAGAAACCTATATGCAGGTCAGGAAGCAATAGTTAGAACTGGACATGGAACAACATACTGGTTCCAAATAGGAAAAGGAGTACATCAAGGCTGTCTATTGTCACCCTGCTTATTTAACTTCTATGCAGAGTACATCATGAAAAACACTGGGCTGGAAGAAGCACAAGCTGGAATCAAGATTGCCAGGAGAAATATCAATCACCTCAGATATGCAGATGACACCACCCTTATGGCAGAAAGTGAAAAGGAACTAAAGAGCCTCTTGATGAAAGTGAAAGTGGAGAGTGAAAAAGTTGGCTTAAAGCTCAACATGATCTTAGAAAACTAAGATCATGGCATCAGTCCTGTCATTTCATGGCAGATAGATGGGGAAACGGTGGAAACAGTGTCAGACTTTATTTTTGGGGGGCTGCAAAATCACTGCAGATGATGATTGCAGCCATGAAATTAAAAGACACTTACTCCTTGGAAGGAAAGTTATAACCAACCTAGAGAGCATATTAAAAAGCAGAGACATTACTTTGTCAACAAAGGTCCATCTAGTCAAGGCTATTGTTTTCCCAGTAGTCATGTATGGATGTTGGAGTTGGACTATAAAGAAAGCTGTTCGCCAAAGAATTGATGCTTTTAAACTGTGGTATTGGAGAAGACTCTTGAGAGTCCCTTGGACAGCAAGGATATCCCACCAGTCCATTCTAAAGGAGATCAGTCCTGGGTGTTCATTGGGAGGACCGATGTTGAAGCCAAAACTCCAATACTTTGGCCACCTGATGTGAAGAACTGACTCATTTGAAAAGACCCTGATGTTGGGAAAGATTGAGAGCACGAGGGGAAGTGGATGACAGAGGTTGTGATGGTTGTATGTATTCACCGACTCAATGGACATGAGTTCGGGTAAACTCTGGGAGTTGGTGATGGACAGGGAGGCCTGGCATGGTGCGGTTCACAGTGTCACTAAGAGTTGGACATGACTGAGTGACGGAACTGAACTGAACTTTCTTTGTATTGGATTGACTCTCTATGGTTCACATAATAATATAAGACATTGGCTGACCTGTCTTCAGATGATGTCGATTAGATCCCAGATTTTTTTTTTTTAAGTTCCCTGTCCCTGGATCAAATCACAGCCACCTGCAGTGGAAGCATGGAGTCCTAATCGCTGGACCCCCGGGGAACTCCCTCTAGCTTCTGTCTCTATTTTGTTTTTTTAATCTCTTACCTCTTCTTTCCAATATGTTGACCATTTTTAAGGAAGAATCTTGTAGGGCATGATGCCTGCCACTGACCATAACCTCCAGGAAAGACGCAGAATCTCATGTATCTCATTGGCTGTCATTGGGCCATATAGTCATTCCCAGGGAATGCAAAGCTTTGATGGATTTAGTTCTAGTCCCATCCAAACAACATGGGCTCTACAGAAGGAAGTGGCTCTTTAGAAGAATATTGAACTATTGTTACCATATATATAGATATTGAATTCTATTCTACTTTCCTTGAGCAGAGTACATTCTGGTGGACATTTTGTCATTTCCACTGCCTTCCTATTAAAACTGTAAAGCATACAGGAGAGCAAGAGGACAGAAGGATTCCAGTGATTAACAGCAACTTAGACATCTACCAGTGGACCACCATCTGCTGATTGGAGATTCCCCCAAGTGGATACACGAAGAGCATGATGATACTGTAATTATTTGAATCATCCCACTAAAGCAGCATGTGCTCAGTCATGTCTGACTTTTTGCCACCCTTGGACTGTAGCCCACCAGGCTCCTCTGTCCATGAGATTTTCCCATTAAGAATACTGGAGAAGGTTGCCATTTCCTCCTCCAGGGGAATCTTCCTAAGCCAGGGATTGAACTCATGTCTCCTGCCTTGCAGGTACATTCTTTACCACTGAGCCACCAGGGAAGCCCTGAAAAACAGCACTGTGTCCACTAAATAATCATTGTCGGAAAACTGAAAGTGTTAGTCGCTCAGTTGTGTCTGACTCTTTGCTACCGTATGGACTGTATAGCCCGCCAGGCTCCTCTGTCCATGGGGATTCTCCAGGCAAGAATACTGGAGTGGGTAGCCATTTGTTTCTCCAGGGGATTTTCCTGACTTGGGGATCTAAATCTGGGTCTCTTGCACTGCAGATTCTTTACAGTCTGAGCCACCAGGGAAGACCAGTCATTGTCTAGGCTCTATTTGTATGAATATCTCTGCCTGTCTTCTCCCTCACTGACTTCCCAGTCAGTTAATTCAGCACTCAGTCGTATCTGACTCTGTGACCCCATGGACTGCAGCACACCAGGCCTCCCTTTCCATCACCTCTCCTGGAGTTTACTCAGACTCATGACCATTGAGTCAGTGATGACATCCAACCATCTCATCCTGTGTCATCCCCTTCTCCTCCCGCCTTCAATCTTTCCCAGCATCAGGGTCTTTTCAAATGAGTCAGTTCTTCGCATCAGGTGGCCAAAGTATTGGAGTTTTGGCTTCAACATCAGTCCTTCCAATGAACACCCAGGACTGATTTCCTTTAGGATGGACTGGTTGGACCTCTTGCTGACCAAGGGACTCTCAAGAGTCTTCTCCAACACCACAGTTCAAAAGCATCAATTCTTTGGTGTTCAGCTTTCTTTATAGTCCAACTCTCACATCCATACATGACTCCTGGAAAAATCAAAGCTTTGACTGGATGGACCTTTGTGGACAAAGTAATGTCTCTGCTTTTTAATATGCTGTCTAGGTTGGTCATAACTTTCCTTCCAAGGAGCAAGTGTCTTTTAATTTCATGGCTGCAGTCACCATCTGCAGTGATTTTGGAGCCCAGAAAAAAAAGTCTGTCACTGTTTCCATTGTTTCCCCATCTATTTGCCATGAAATGATGGGACCAGATGCCATAATCTTAGTTATCTGAATGTTTAGTTTTAAGCCAGCTTTTTCACTCTCCTCTTTCACTTTCATCAAGAGCCTCTTTAGCTCTTCTTCACTTTCTGCCATAAGTGTGGTGTCATCTGCTTATCTGAGGTTATTAATATTTCTCCTGGCAATCTTGATTCCAGCTTGTCCTTATAGAAAGGGATATTTGGACACAGGTATGGACACAGGCAAGACTGTGTCAATATGAGGGCAGAGATGAAGGTGATATGTCTCTCAGGGAAGAATGGTCAGAGATTGCCAGCAAACCACCAAATGGTAGGAGAGGATTATGAACAGATTTTTTTCAGAACCTTCAGAAGTAACAAACCCTTGACACCATGATCTCAGACTAAGCCACCGAATTTACAGTACTTTGTTACTGTGTGTGTGTGCATGCTAAATCACTTCAATCGTGTCCAACTCTTTATGATCCTATGGACTGCTCTATAAGCTCCTCTGTCCATGTGAGGGGATGCTTGCACCCCAGGGATCGAACCTTCATCTCTTATACCTCCTTTATTGGCAGGAGAGTTCTTTACCACTTTAGCATTGGCTGGAATCTTGATTCCAGCTTGTGCTTCATCCAGCCCATCATTTCTCATGATGTACCCTGCATATAAGTTAAATAAGCAGGGTGACAATGTACAGCCATGACGTACTCCATTCCTGATTTGGATCCAGTCTATTGTTGCACGTCCAGTTCTAACTGTTGCTTCTTGACCTACATACAGATTTTTCAGGAGGCAGGTCAAGTGGTCTGGTATTTCCATCTCTAAGAATTTTCCAAAGTTTGTTGTGACCCACATAGTCAATGGCTTTGGCATAGTCAATAAAGCAGAAGTAGATGCTTTTCTGGAACACTCTTGCTTTTTCAATGATCCAACGGATGTTGGCAATTTATTTCTGGCTCCTCTGCCTTTTCTAAATCCAGCTTGAACATCTGGATGTTCTCAGTACATGTACTGTTGAATCCTGGCTTGGAGAATTTTGAGCATTATTTTGCTGGTGTGTGAGATGAGTGCAATTTTGTGGTAGTTTGTGCATTCTTTGGCATTGCTTTCAGATTGAGCATTTCTTTGGGATTGGAGTGAAAGCTCATCTTTTCCAGTCCTGTGGCCACTGCTGAGTTTTCCCAATTTGCTGGCATATTGAGGGCAGCACTTTCACAGAATCATCTTTTAGGATTTGAAATAGCTCAACAGGAATTCCATCACCTCCACTAGCTTTGTTCGTAGTGATGCTTCCTAAGGTCCCCTTGACTTCAAATTCTGGGATGTCTGGCTCTAGATGAGTGATCACACCATTGTGATTATCTGGGTCATGAAGATCCTTTTTGTATAGTTCTTCTGTGTATTCTTGCCACGTCTTCTTAATACCTTCTGCTTCTGTTAGGTCCACAATAAAGGACAGGAATGGTATGGACCTAACATAAACTGTCTCCCCAACTGTTTTAAAATATGCACATTTTATTTCTTCCCCCGCTGTTCTGCCTCTCCCTCCCCTCCAGCTCTTAGTCAGATTAGGGGAAGCACACTGATTGAAACCACCCACCCTGGCCAGGTACCATAGTAACCATTTGTATGAGTTGTTTTATGACAGGAGATCCTGATAAGGAATACGGAACTAATAGGCCACCACCAACAGGAAGAGGTTGGGAAAGGTAGAAAGGAGACACCGCCTGTCCGCCCACTTCCCAGAATCCCTCTCACTAGCATCCATCTTGGCTGAGCAATGCGTGCGCCACCAGGAAAGACTCTGAATTAGAATGGTTGGCCAAAGACCACCCAGAAACTAATCCCATCACCATAAAACCCGAGGCTGTGAGCCACGAAGCAGAGTTCTGGGTTCCCTTACCCTACTACTCTCCACCCGGGTGCCCTTTCCCATTAAAATCTCTTGCTTTGTCAGCACATGTGTCTCCTTGGACAATTCATTTCCGAGAGCCCAGTTAGATAAGAGCCCAGTTTCGGGCCCTGGAAGGGGTCCCCCTTTCCTGCAACAAGATTGCATGCCTTAATTTTGTAGAGCAGAATTTTTCAACAAATTAGAGTGCATTGTTTGTTCTGTTTTAATTCTTGAGAACATTTTGGAAGACAGGCTGTACAAAAGATCTGATGTGCCTTAGACCTGTAATATATTATCAGGCTTGAAATGCTAATAAGAGTCTATGGAAAGAATAGTTGGTTAAAAGAAATAGTGAACTTAAGTAGGGGGAAAAAAGGCAAATTTAAAAGAGATGTGAAAAGTTCTTCCTCCTGATGGTTGCAGTATAATAATACTGGGACAGTCCAGTATGGAAAAGAAAGAAATATTTAAGATTCATGTGGGAGGCTGGAGTCAACATTATTTCCTATAATCAACAACCCCATAGGGCTGTTAAACTAGGCTTGAAGAAAAGTGTCAGTGGCCTGAAAAACAATACCAAGCACAAATGTGTGAAAAGCACAGGTTGCTCACCTCAATGAGGCATTCACTTCAAAGTGAAGAAGGAGACTGGAAACATTATTAAACCTGTCAGGATATAGATTGGAACTCATTTTAGGGTTAACATGAACTTTTTTTGGCTGCCTTACTGTTGTTGGGTGCTTTGTGGGTTTTGGCAGCAAGTTTCAATGTGTGGCTCATTAGAAGGAATGGAATGTTGTGATTTACTGGCTAATACTGGAGAGAAATCTCTCCTGGGAAACTTTGAGCTTTGTCCAGAAAGATGGTACTTTGATAAGAATCAAAATATTAACTTGTTTCAGCACCTTCTTTCATGAAAATAATATTACCTTGATTTAAGTTGTTCTCAGTGTTCTTGCCTGGAGAATCCCAGGGACAGGGGAGCCTGGCGGGCTGCCGTCTATGGGGTTGCACAGAGTCGGACATGACTGAAGCAACTTAGCAGCAGCAGCATTTCTTTCTAGGAGCTCAAACTGAGTTTTATGTGGAACATTATTTCTGTTTATCATCACAAATTCCCTTTGAGGAAAGTAAGGGGTAGGTATTACTGCTGCTATTTTTAAAGTTGGGGAAACAGAAGCTCAGAGAATGACTTAAATAAATACCACTGCTTTCACATGCAGATAACAGCTTAATGCAAAGCCAAATACCTTCATCAATCTAAATAGGCTAAGCCAGCCCCCCAAAGCTATGTGATCGATCATTCTTGAGATTGCCCTCTAAGTTTATAAGAGAACTTAGAACCACCGACTGCTTTAGAGGCAAGAAAGGAGAAATCTGTGCTAGCATCTTCCACAGCTGGATATGCTAAGATTTTAAAAATATTTTATTTATTTGGCTGCCTTGAATCTTAGTTGCATCATCCGGATTGCCATTGCAGCACACAGGCTCAGTTGCTGTGGAGCACAGGCTTAGCTGCCCCTGCTAGCCTCCGGCATGTAGGATCTCATTTCCCAGATCAAACCCACATCCCCTACATTGCAAGGCAGATGCTCAAGCACGGGACTACCAGGGAAGTCCCTGGATATGCCGAATTTGTGTCCAGTTTTTCAACTGCTTATGTGCAATTTTGGTCTGATCTTACAGGTTGGCATCTCTTGTTTGCCCCAGGCCAGTTTGAGCATTAACTCAGAACTCCAAACGCTCAGCTTCCTGATACTTTGTTTCCTAAAGGAACAGGGGACCCTGAGAAAACACTTGAGAAGAACTAAGCATTCCCTCCTATTTGCTACCACATTCTCTCAACCCTCACGGAGCCTTGGTACCCTACTCTGTGACACTCCCACTGAGAAGCTCCCCACCTAAGATGGCAGTCAAGTGGAAAAGCGTTGTCAGGAAACTCTGCCTGCATTTATATAGCCTGACAGACTTAGCAGAATCACCTGCAGCTCAGTGGCTGGTCATCACAAAGCAGCCGATTTCTATTAGGTCATAAATCACCCTTGGACTGCAAGGAGATCAAAGCAGTCAATCCAAAGGAAATCAACCCTGAATATTCACTGGCAAGACTGATGCTGAAGCTGAAATACCAATACTTTGGTCACCTGATGCAAAGAACTGACTCACTGGAAAAGACCCTGATGCTGGGAAAGATTAAGGGCAGGAGCAGAAGTGGGTGGCAGAGGATGAGATGGTTAGATAGGATCAATGGCTCAATAGACATGAATTTGAGCAGAATCCTGGAGATGGTGGAGTATAGGCGAGCCTGGAGTGCTGCAACCCATGGGGTCGCAAAGAGTTGGACATTACTTACCAACGAACAACAACAACAACACATAAGCTACAACCAGCAGAGTCTGAAAATCAGTAGTTCTCAGCCTTGACTACCCTTAAGAATCAACCCATGGAGCTTTAAATACATATCACAGCCTGGGCTCTCTACTCTCCAATGACTGTAATTTAGCTGGTCTGGGCAAAGACCTAGCTCTTAGTATTTTTTTTCCATTTTACTTTTTTGTTACATTTTTAAGAGCAGTTTTAAGTTCACAGCAAAACTGAGAGGAAGTTGCAAAGATTTCCCGTATACTCCCCCAGCATGCATAGCCTCCCCCATTATCAGCCTCCCCCATTATCAACCTCCCCCATCAGAATGGTTCATTTGTTGCAATCAATGAACCTAAATTGACACAGCATAATCACTCAAAGTCCATACTTTACATTAGGGCACATTCTTAGTAGTGTTAGTTGCTCAGTTGTGTCTGACTCTTTGCGACCCCATGGATTGTAGCCAGCCAGGCTCCTCTGTCCATGTAATTCTAAAGGCAAGAGTACTGGAGCAGGTGGCCATTTCCTTCTCCAGAGGATCTTCCCAACCCACGGATCAAACCCGTGTCTCCTGTATTGCAAGCAGATTATTTACTGTCTGAGCCACCAGGGAAGCCCAAATATAACGTAAGTGCTATGTAAATAGTTGAAAATGAGTGGCAAATTCAAGTTTTGTTCTTTGGAATTTCATGGATCTTTTTTTCATATATTTTCCATCCTTCAATTGGATCAATGGATATGCAGATATGAAGGGCTGACTGTATTTTCTTCTCTCCAAATATCAAATTCCTAGAAAATATATAAATATTATATACCAAATATATAATTTAGTTTCAAATTAAGTTCACCGATTTTTTTATTTGTTGGATTTTGCTTTAACCTGTCATGTAACATAACTGCCATGAGTCTTTGGATGTGGCATCCAACCAAAAAAGGAGCTGCATATTGTCACTCTCTGTATGAGAGGTGTAAATATGTAAGGTGACAACGTTTTTGTGGACTATTTTTACAACATGATAAATTATCAATATTATTCATGACTTAAATATTATGTATACATTATAGATCATCTCCATATCAACAATTATGTAACAGGAACACTAGGAAATAAAAATTTTATAACGTTCTTATGCAGTGCTTAAGTGATTGAATGTTTTATCTGAAGAGCTATGATGTAAAAATTAGAATCAAAGTTTTGCTTTTTGAATGCATGGGTTGTAACCCACAGAAAATGAGGAGTAAATTGATCAGGATCTTGTTAGTTTAAGAAGCAAAAAATTTAAGAACCAAAATATGCACACCATTAAAAATACTAATTATGAAAATTATGTAGCTAAAAATTAAATCACCCGGTCCAAGGTACATGCTTGGTGTTATATATTCTACAAGTTTGGACAAATGTATATATTCACTTTTATAGTATCAGAATTTTCATTGTCCTAAAAATCCTCTGTGTTCTACACATTTATCTCTGCTTCACCTCAGCCCCTGATCTTAGTATTTTTCAAATGTTTTCTGGAGTTGAGAGCAACAGTCCCTTATGCTCTGTAATAAAATTGATAACACCATGGACCTGGCTCTATGCTAAGCCCTCTGCATGCATTCTCTTACTGCAGTCTCTCTGTATACTCTGGGACAGTTACTATCATTATCCTCATTTTATACATGAGAACCCTGAAACATATATAGTGAGGCTGAAAATGTTGCCTTTAGAAATGACCCTGGCTCCACAGCTGAAGCACATCAAGGTGACAGTGGGCTAGGTCATTGCCTAATGCAGAATAACAAAGGGGATGGAATCTTAAACCAAGAGCTTTTGAATCCATCTGCTTGCCAAGCTGTTCCTCTGGTCAATGTCAGGTAACTGCATGCTGGGAAGTTCACGTAGGGTGAGTCCTAAAGCCACTTCCACTAGGTAAGATTTAAATCACCTGATGTACCTCCATCAACATTTGTATATGAACCTTAGTTTGAATAGACATTAAGACCAAGCTTACAGGAAACAAATGTAACCTAACACAAATAGATGAAGAATGGGGTAAGGGAACCTTCTTTTTTCCTTGGGATAAGGAGATGGCATGGCTGGAACACTGGGATAGTTCATGTTGCTGCTGCTGCTAAGTTGCTTCAGTTGTGTCCAACTCTGTGTGACTCCATAGACGGCAGCCCACTAGGCTCCTTCACGTGCTGTGAATGTGAATGTGAAGTCACTCAGTCGTGTCCGACTCTTTGCGACCCCATGGACGGTAGCCTACCAGGATCCTCTGTCCATGGGATTTTCCAGGCAATAGAACTGGAGTGGATTGCCATGATTGTATTTAAATAGCCCTTTGGTTTCCCTGGTGGCTCAGAAGGTAAAGAATCTGCCTGGAATGCAGGAAACCCGGGTTCAGTCCCTGGGTCCGGAAGATCTCCTGGAAAAGGAAATGGGAACCCACTCTGGTATTCTTGCCTAGAGAATTCCATGGACAGAGGATCCTGGTGGGCTACAGACCATGGGATCACAAAGAGTTGGACATGTTGAGTGACTAACAATTTGAAAAAAAAAAAGAACAAAAACTAGTGCTTACTCTTCTCCTGGAAATACTGACTATTCTTTTTTTATCCCAGCAGGTGAGGTTTCCACTCCTAACTCCAGTTCCCAAAAGTGGTATCTAAGAATGCTCTCACTTTCTGCACCAGAAGAGTTGCTTTGTGTCTAAAAAGCCCTAACTCAGTGGACTCCAAAATACATGTAATCATAAATAGACAGTTTTTATCAGCAAATGCAGGGTGAGCAATCATCCTGGCTTGCACAAGGCTGCCAGATTTGGCATTCTACATTCCATTTTTGGGGAAATGCCTCAGTTCCAGGCAAACTGGCAGGGGTTGTGGATCATCCCACAATGAGTGTGTGCATGCTAAATCTCTTCAGTTGTGTCTGACTCTTTGCAACCTTATGGACTGTAGCCCACCAGGCTTCTCTGTCTGTGGGATTCTCCAGGCAAGAATACTTGAGTGGATCTTCCTCACCCAGGGATCGAACCCTTGTCTCCAGTGGCTCTGGCATTGCAGGCTGTTTCTTTACTGCTGAACCACCGGGGAAGCCCTATCCCACAATGGCAACCTCTTTTACTTTATTCTAGGGATGCCATCACAGAAGAGAATACTTCTGCAGTGTATTCACACATATTTGCTGCTCCCTTTTCCAGCTGTTGTGTAAATGCTCATGGAAACTTCCCCTGGTCCTGAAGGATCTCAGCGCCTGTGCCCTTCTGACACGCCTATGAATTAGGTGAGGAGAGAATGATTTCCTGCAGCTAGTTTAGAGCCAGGGCCAATTTTCAGGATAACTCACTCTCTTGCCTCCTGAGACATTTATACAATGGTGTGATTCCCATGAATGAATTTGTGTTACCCACGGGTGTAAATACCTGTTAGTTCTTGGTAAATTTGAGTTCTCTCAGAAGGTTGTGAAAACCTTAGCTGCATGGCGGTTGCAGGCAACTGCAATCTTTCCTAATGTAATATGGAAATCATTGTTGATATTTAATGACAAGGCCTTTCCTGAGGAAGAATGAAGAATGAGAAATTCTACTTTCCTCCCCAGCATCCTGCTTCCCTTTCCTTCCTAAATATGTAATTCCACAAAGGTAATTTTTTAATCTCATTTCTGAGGCAAAGAGCATTGTTATAGCTAAGAGTCAAAATGTAAGCAGTTGAAATCTGATATTTTCCATCAGAAGGGAAAAAAAAGTCTATGGATTGGCTAAGAAATGAAAATCCCATCTTAATAAAATTCTTTTAAAAAATCAATGCCATTAAAGGCAATTACTGAGCGTATTTCGTTTTAATGTAAATCCTTTCATTTATGGCTAATTTCCTCTTGTTTTTGTGGTAAGGTGTAAACAGGACTTAATACTTTTGCTTTCTTCTTATGGGACTAGACTAAGGCAACACTTTTAAGGAAAGCCATTATAAGCATCTCCACCATGATCCTTGGTGCTCAAGTTACTGATGTGAAGTGTAGCTGAATGTTAAAAGCAGATGTAAGAGCACTAAACGTTAAGTTAAGGATAAATGATAGAGTAAAGAATATCAAAGAGAGATAAGAAAACCTTCCTAAGTGATCAATGCAAAGAAATAGAGGAAAACAATAGACTAGAAATCTCTTCGAGAAAGAGATACCAAGGGAACATTTCATAAAAAGATGGGCTCAATAAAAGACAGAATCAGTATGGACCTAACAGAAGCAGAAGATATTAAGAAGAGGTGGCAAGAAAACACAGAATAACTATACAAAAAAAGATCTTAATAACTCAGATAACCACAATGGTGTGATCACTCACCTAGAACCAGACACCCTGGAATGCAAAGTCAAGTGGGCCTTAAGAAGCATCACTACAAACAAAACTAGTGGAGGTGATGGAATTCCAGTTGAGCTATTTCAAATCCTAAAAGATGATTCTGTGAAAGTGCTGCCCTCAATATGCCAGCAAATTGGGAAAACTCAGCAGTGACCACAGGACTGGAAAAGGTCAGTTTTCATTCCAATCTCAAAGAAAGGCAATGCCAAAGAATGTTTAAACTACCACATAATTGCACTCATCTCACATACTAGCAAAGTAATGCTCAAAATTCTCCAAGCTAGGCTACAACAGTATATGAACCAAGAACTTCCAGATGTTCAGGCTGGATTTAGAAAAGGCAAAGGAACCAGAGATAAGTTGCCAGCATCCACTGGATCATCAAAAAAGCAAGAGAGTTCCAGAAAAACATTTACTTCTGCTTCATTGACTAAGCCAAGCATTTGACTGTGTGGATTACAACAAACTGTGGAAAATTCTTCAAGAGATGGAAATACCAGACCACCTGACCTGCCTCCTGAGAAATCTGTATGCAGGTCAAGAAGCAACAGTTAGAACTGGACGTGGAAAAACAGACTGGTTCTAAACTGGGAAAGTAGTATGTCAAGGCTGTATATAGTCACTGCTTGTTTAACTTATATGCAGAGTACAATCATGTGAAAAAAATGGCTTAAAACTCAACATTCAAAAAACTAAGGTCAGGCATCTGGTCCCATCAATTTATAGCAAATAGGTGGGGAAACAATGGAAACAGTGACAGACTTTATTGTTTGGGGGCTCCAAAATTACTGTAGATGGTGTTTGCAGCTATTAAATTAAAAGACGTTTACTCCTTGGAAGAAAAGCTATGACCAACCTAGACAGCATATTAAAAAGCAGAGACATTTCTTTTCCAACAAAGGTCCTTATAATCAAAGCTATGGTTTTCCCAGTAGTCATTTATGGATGTGAGAGTTGGACCACAAAGAAAACTGAGCACTGAAGAATTGATGCTTTTGAACTGTGGTGTTGGAAAAGACTCTTGAGAATCCCTTGGATTTCAAGGAGATCAAACCAGTCAATCCTAAAGCAAATCAGTCCTGAATATTCATTGGAAGGACTGATGCTGAAGCTGAAGCTCCAATACTTGGGCCATCTGATGAGAAGAACTGACTCATTGGAAGACTCTGATGCTGGGCAAGATTGAAGGCAGGAGGAGAAGAGGATGACAGAGGATGAGATGGCTGGATGGCATCACCAACTTGATGGACATGAGTTTGAGCAAGCTCTCGGAGTTGGTTCATGGACAGGGAAGCCCTGGCATGCTGCAGTCCATGGGGTCACAAAGAGTTGGACACAACTGAACAATTGACTGAAGTGATGGAGTGGGGTGATTCATTGGAATTTGAGTCATTGAGTATGTGCTGGGTGCTGTGTGCTGAGCTCAGACTACATAGGATTCCAAAGCTGAATAAGACACAGCTTGGCTCCAAGAAACTTAGATCATCATGAGTACGTCCATGTTTATCTAATGCAGAAATGGAAATAATACAGCAGACTTTAAAATTAAAGCCAATATTTTCTTTTGTAGTATAATTGTTTTAAAATGTTGTGTTAGTCTCTCATATACAATAAATTGAATCAGCTATATGGATACATGTATCTCTTCACTCTTGGACCTCCTTCCTACCCCTCATTCCCAAACATCTAGGTCAATCACGATTCAAAAGGACACATGGATCCCAATGTTCATTGCGGCACTATTAACAGTAGTTAATGGAAGCAACCTAAATGTCCAGCGGTAGAAGAATTGATAAAGAAGATGCGGTGCACATGTACAATGGAATATTACTGAACCATAAACAGGAATGAATTGGGTCATTGGTAGAGATGTGGATAGACCTGGAGTCTGTCATACATCATGTCATAAGTCAGAAAGAGAAAAGCCAGCATTTAGTTGTTGTAAAATGGTTTTATGTTTAGAAGCAATTTTACTATTGGGTATATTTTAAAATTAAGCCCCTTGAAACATCTCCCTGTTGTGAAAGTGGGTTTGGTCTGGGCTGCTGGAGTGAAGGGCTCAGCGGATTCAGGGTGCAGAAACTGTTGGCATGCCACCTGACTCTGACTCACCTCCAATTAGGCAATTAGTCCCACATTATTTGAGTACCCAATTTACTTTTACATTTTAAAGTTGTAAAATGCATAATGATTTTTTTCACTTCCTAATTATGAGTAATAAAAATTTAAGGGAATATAAAGTTTAACTTGTCTGTTAATTGAGGGGAAAGAGCCATGCTAAATCAGTCAAGAACAGAATGGTCACCGAAGAAACACAGAAGAAACTGCCCGTGAGGATCCCGTTTGCTATTTTAATTAGCGTCTGTCAATTAGAAGCGAATGACAGTGGGGAAGGCATCCTGATTAATGAAATCATCATCCCAAATTGAAAGGGAAGGTCAAAAAGAACATGATGTCTCATTCGACTTCATCTTGAGGGTCTGACACACCGAAATTTCTCAAATCCTCTTTTAGACCTCAGGAGACTAGACTGTTAATATGACCACTCAATTAACTCTGGGTATAATTAACTGCCTGCCTAGCCCTGCCTACAACCAAAACTCTCTGTCAGCAAGATTAGTGCAGCTGGCACACGTGAGGGGGCTGACATGGTTTTCTCTCCTGCACATTGATGGAGGAGGGACCAGGGAGAGGACATGACAAGTCACCACTGCATAGAGGACATGGCTGTTCCTCTTCGATTTGTCCAGAGCAGGCAGGGGACCTGTGAGCGTATTAGCTGCTGTTTGAACAAATTTCACAGTGCTCTAGGCCAATTTCAGCAGCTAGTTTGGCAGCTAAACTAGCCCAAGTCATAAAAGGGGAGGCTTCTAAAGCACATTCAGTCACTGAGAAACAGCCAACTCAGTTTCCAACCAATAACCCCTCCTGTGAAGCTAGTAAGCAGGGCATCTGTCCTCCGTCTTAACAAACAAGGCACAGATGCCGATAGAGCTCAGCTGGGCTCCATTGAACACGGCTTGCAGGCCACTCTCGAGGCCCTCCTTTCTTCAAGCTCAGCACAAAGCAAAAAAAATCTTAATTTGTATCCATCAAAATTTTTGCTTATTGAAGTGATGCCCTGGTTGGAGGAACTGGTGATTTCAGTGATAAGGTTTTTATGACAAGAGCCTCACTCTGTGTCTCAGGCCCCTCCATCCCCAAAATCTTTTTCTGAGAGTGTAACATGTAAGGAGAAGCATTCACTGTAAACAACACTAAAATGGGAACCATTTGGAAATATCTAGATGAACGATGAACACTTCTGAGGTCAGAAGTAAAACTGTTAGGAAAATGTTAAGAGAATCGTAAACATACAAGTGATTAGCATTCCTGTTTGTATTACTATCTTGGTCATTTACAGATGCAGTCAAGGCCTTTTAGTTATTGTCAGGATAACTGAAAACATTCTAAAACAAAAATGGTTCAATGGTCATCTCAGTGGAAATAACTATGAAAATAGTAATGTAGGAGTCCTATTCACTGAAATGATTTTGTTTTTAAATTAATAGGAGAGAGTAAGAAGAGAAAAAGGATGAAATGAGCAATCAAATGATAGAATAAATCTATTTTAAAACATGAAGATGTGGAGAAATTTACATCATTTATCAATACCCAAACTCCACTGAGACCAGCTGCTAAGGAGAATTGGTGGGGTGATGTCTAGAAGTAAGAATATGAAAAAATAAGAAAATTGAAAAGAAAACACTTCCTCACAGACACAACAAATTCTATTTTTGACTATTTTTTTTTTTAATGTGTTGCAATTCGATTGACCTGTAGCATGCATGGTGTTAAGGCCAAGTTCTGCAGTGTGACTGTCTCACTGCCAGTCCCTATTCCATACTTATCAGCTCTGTGACTCCAGGCAAGTTATTGAACTTCTTCGTGCTTTGCTGTTCTCACCCATAGAATGTATGTGATAATAACAGTCCCTATTTCACAGGGTTGACTCTAGAATTCCACAGGCTAATGTGTGTGAAATACTTAGCACAGTCCTCCATTAATGTTAGCTTTTGCTACTTTATTCAATCTGGAACTGATGGAATCTTGTAAATCCTGAAACTCAGGAGGAAAAACAATGCATGTGGCAGTAGCTGTGCAACTCTGCGAATATAAGAAAAACATTGAATTTTACATCCTGAATGTGTGAGTTGTATGGTATGTGAAATACATTTCAGTAAAGATCTTACAGAAGGAAAGTAAGGTAAGGAAAAGCTTTTCCTTCCTTTTTCTAGTAAGAGTTTTTTCATGTAAATGTAATGAAATGATGGAGTCCTATTACTTTATAGGACAAATGTAGTTTTCCTAAATCTGAATTTCATTGTCTCCTTCATCTGTGAGGGATACCTGAGGTTGAAGTATTTTGAACCAGTGTTTGAGATAATGAAAATAAAGACATGTACAATAGAATTGTGGAAATAAACAAACAGAGATCTCTATAATATTCCTGCAATGCAGGAGACCTAGGTTCAATTCCTGGGTCCGGAAGTTCCCCTAGAGAAGGAAATGGAAACCCACTCCAGTATTCTTGCCTGGAGAATCCCATGGACAGAGGAGCCTGGCAGGCTACAGTCCATGGAGTCACAAAGAGTTGGACACGACTTAGCACTCTCTTTCTTTCTCTATAGTATAGCAAGGGAGTCAGTCACCATCAGCTGTATTTTATTAGGGATTCAAAAAATAGGCAAGGAAGTGGGAAAGCTTTATAGTGAAAAAAGTGGACGGCGTCAAGTACATCCTGGTTGGAGGTCTTTGACATGGAGAAGCTGGAGGTGGGCTACCTGGAAGTGGGACACATATGTGACTGGTTTAGGAGCACATTTGGCTTTCTCTGGTTGATTCTAAATTGGAATGGTGGGGGTAAAGTGGGGTGGACAAGAAATAGGGAGCAGCTTGTTTTTGTTTAGTCGCTAAGTCGTGTCTGACTCTTGGTGACCCTGTGAACTGTAGCCTGCCAGTCTCCTCTGTCCAAGGGATTTCCTGGGCAAGAATCCTGGAATGGGTTGCCATTTCCTTCTCCAGGGAATTTTCCTGACCCAGGAGTCGGATCCAAATCTCCTGTTTGGCAGATGGGGATTCTTTACCACTGAGCCACCTGGGAAGCCCAGGGAGCGGGTAGTAGTCACTGACTAGTCCTACTCTTTCCGGCCAGTTGCTACACAAGTTAATATTTAGCTGTCACAACTGATGGCTACAGGGATTGTGGGCCAGAGTTCTCTTGGCAAATATGGTTTGGCCACTGTCCAAATGGACACCTATTTGGACAACAGATCACATATTTGGCCAATGATTCCTGCTATAAAGGATGGGAAGTCTTACCAGAATTCTTTTAAGTGTAACAACTTTCTGTAGCTCCAAAGAATGGCACTAGGGAGTATATATAAAAGGTGTAGGCAGAAGAGAGGAAAAAAGTGGAAAAATCATCTAAGTTGCAATCGAAAGTTTTAGAATTGAGTATAACCATATGATTGCAAACTAAGAAATTCAGTGCTCTGTTGCCAAACCTTTTCCATCTGGCTTCAAATTGCCCCACGTGGCCCCCATTTCACCTTCTTTCCTCGTCCCTTTTGGACTCTATGACTGATGCTCACAGAAACCTCCAGAAGCTTGGGCCAGAAAGTGGACTTAGTGGTCTTTGAGGATATAGCTGTGAAATTTACCCAGAGGGAATAGGCTTTACTGTCTCCTGCTCAAAGAAATCGCTACAGAGATGTGATGCTGGAGGAAAACACTGTGAGTCTGGCCTCAGTAGATGGTGTGATTCAACTTAAAGCCATGAGTCAGTTGTTTGGCAGAATATTCATGGAGAAAAAAGTCCAATAAACAGAAAATAGAAAGAATCACAAAGAACGATTAGTGATTCTCCATTTTAAGAGAAAAGTGAGAATATTATTATGTCCTTGTGTTGAATTCTCAGCACAAGTACAAGGAAGATATTCAAGAAGTCATAAGGTGGAGAGCCTCTGTGAATATAATGAATGTCATCTATGTGGAAAAAACTTCAGCCACTTTCCAAATCTTACTGTGTTAAAGTGTACCTCTGTTGGAGTAAAATCCTATAAATTCAGTAAGTATGGAAATGCCTTTATCGATCATTTTTCTCTTGAGAATCATGTCAGATCTCACCTGGGTACGAACGCTATCAGTTTAAGAAGTATGGACAAACCTGCCATTGTCTCTCATATTTAAGGACTTCTCTGAGTATTCATAAGGAAGACGTATGTTAAATGTGGAAAAGTCTTCTATTGTCTCTCATCCTTTTGGGGTACATGTCAGAGGTCACAGTGGAAAATTTCAATATATATGAAAATAAAGAATGTGGGAAGTCATTAGTCATTCTTCATATATGGCAGGCAGACTCTATGATGTCCCCCAAGGACCCCCGCTTCCTGGTATTCACATCTTTGGGTAATTCCCTCTCTTGAATTTGTTGTTTAGTCACAAAGTTTTGTATGACTCTTTTGCGACTCCATGGATTGTAGCCCACTGGCTCTTCTGTCCATGGGATTATCCCAGAAGGGATATAAGAGTCATTTGCCATTTCTTTCTCCAGGAGATCTTCCCAACTCAGGGACTGAAACCGGGTCTCCTGCTTGGCAGGTGGATCCTTTATCAATGAGTCACCCTCTCTTGAATTTGGGCTGATCTAAAAATTTATCAATAGAACAGAGCAAAGTTTTTTTTGTCTATTTTGGCTACTATAACAAAATACTATAGACTAGGTAGCTTATAAACATAAAAAATTCATTTTTCATTGTTCTGGAGGCTGGAAGTCCAAGACCAGGGTGCCAGCATGGTTGGGTGAGGGCTCTCTTCTGGGTCAAAGACTTCTTATTGTATCCTCACATGGTGGAAACGGGAAGACAGAGGGCTAGAGATCTCACTGGAGCCTTTCTTCTTATAAGGCACTAATCTCATTTATGAGGCTTCCACCTTCCTAACTTAAACCTTCCAGACCCCATCTCCTAATACCATCACCTGTGGGGATTAGGATTTCAACATACAAATTTGGGGGGACCATGAATATTCAGACTATAGCATCTGGCTACACAAGGTTGTGACTTCTATCTTGCTAGCAGACTCTCTCCTTTGCTAACTTTAATGAAATAAGCTTACATGTTAAAGAGGCCAAGTTGGCCAGAAACTAAGGGCTGCCTCTAGTCAATAGTGAGCAAGAACAGAGATCTTTAGTCAAATACCCTCCAAGGAACCGAATCCTGACAACAGCCATGTGAGTTTGTTAGGAGATCCTCCCTCAGCTGAGCCTGCAGATAAGACCCCAGCCTGGCTGATACCTGATACCTGATACCTGGCTGACTCCTTGCAGCTGTGAGAGACACTGAGCAGAGGACCCAGTAAATCACACCCAGATTCTCGATTCACAGAAACTATGAAAAAATAAGTGTATGGTTCTAAGATGCGAAGTTTGTGGTTACATTGTTATACAGCAATAGAGAACTAATACATTGTTCCTCAATCAACATTTAAGAATGGGAAGAAGCCTCATGAATGGAAAAATTGAGGGAAAATGATAGGTTTTCAAAATTCACACTTGAGAATATACATTGGAGAAAACTCATCGAACTGTAAGAAACAAAGGCATTGTTCTATACATTTTTTAAACACTTTTAAAAATTTATTTTTAATTGGAGTATAATTGCTTTACAATGTTGTGTTGGTTTCTGCCATACAACAACTTGAATCAGCCATAATTATACATAGATCCCCTCCCTCTTCAACCTCCCTCCCATCCCCTGTCTTATATACTCTAAGACACATGAGGACTCACATCAGAGACAATGTATAGAGATATGAAGTAGGGGGAAGCCTTCACTAATGGTTTACATCTTTCTGTATATGTGAGAAGTTATGCTATAGATAAACCATATGAATATAAGGAATTCAAGACTGTAGGAGAAAAACTTTTTTCCTGTTACCATTTTGGGTTCCCTGGCATGGGTACTATACACTGGACTAACAAAGATAAATTAACAAAACAAAAACAAGCAGAAGTGTATTAGCATGTGAGTTGTGCTTAAGCTTGGGAGCAGTCAGAGACGGGTAACTCAAAAGGGTGGTTAGAAAATGTGAGCTAATGTAGCCTCTTAACAAAGTAACACTGAGCTTTTAAAGGAGTGACTGAAAGGAGAACTTTGAGTTTCTTGGGGTGGTAAATTATGAGAAGATAAATGTGCAGGGAAACTGGTGGAAGATAAGGGCTAGTTAGTCAAGGCTGTCATGTGGATTCCTCTGATGCCACCTCTGGGCTGATAAAGGTCTAAAGTGTCCAGTGATAAACTTCTGTCCTTCTTGGTAGAGAGGACAGGGGTCAAACCTTTGAAAATCTACACTCTGCTTCTAAGTAAACAGGGGAGGGGAGGACAGAGAGATTGTCTTGTATCTGCTTCTTTTCAACTGCCTTTAGCTCAAAATAATCCTCATGCCAGAGTGACATATTTTTGGATGGCATATTCTGCTGCCTTACCAGACCATCTGTAAATCTTTTTCTAATCTTTGGCAATGTATGAGATCTTCCACTATGGAGAGACCCTATAAATGTGGACGGTGTAGGAAAGCCTTTAGCTGTCCCTTATTCCCAGGACAGATGGGAGATCAACTCTGGAGAGAAAGCAGTGTGGGAAAAGCTTCATGCACAGCATTTCACCACTGTACAAGAAAGTACTAGGAGGGAAATATTATAGAAGGAGATTCTTCTAAATAGGGATTTAACTCATCCTTTAAAAATGGATTACTAACTCATTAATTTCCACATTTTATATTCAGACATATTACAGCGATAAATCTAAGAACCTTTTCAGCTATAGCATATACATTTTGATATATATGGTTTTGGTTATGTTTGGGTTATGTGGAGATTATTTTATTTCTCTTAGAGAGTCTTTTGGACCCATAAGTGATTCAAAAAGTATCTTCCTCATTATCTCATTTTTCATGTTTAAAAGTTTTCAGATTACAAAAGAAGTACATATTCATTGTAGAGAATTTTAATTTACATTAAAATATAAAGTAGAATTCATACAGCATCCCTCATCATTAATATTTTGGGTTATTTATTTTCCAACTTTCTGTGCAGAAGTAAGGTTTTTAAATGGGTTGTGGAGAGTGAATACAGGGAGAGTTCACTGAAAGGGAGAGAAAGTTTTTTCTTTTATGAGTAAAATAAATTATTCCTTGTAGATGATGGTAGTAAATGGCAATAGAGGGCAGACACTGCACATGTGCCATGAGACAGATTACATTTCTAGAATACTAAAAACAATAACAGGTTTTTAGTTATGTATCACTTTGTGAGAGCAGGTTTGAATTTTTTACTTATTTTCTAGGCTGGAAATACCGTGTCATTTTTCTTTCTTGTCATTGTACTTCCTGCCTCAGGATAAACAATCTACCTTTGCTTAGCCCTTCAGAAACCATATTTCAGTCAAAGAAATTGGAGTTCCAATCCTAAGTGTAGCAAACGTCTCTTATTCCTGCTTTTCAGTAAGTTTAGGACCCATTTTAGATGAATAGGCCTCTCCATGCTTTATAATTTAAAATAGATTATTTTCTCTTCATATTATAATAATGACAGAAAAATGCTAGTCTGTTGGCAGTTACTATAGTAACCAGGAACAACTTACTTCTTTTAAACAGGAAATGGACACTTACCTCTAAGTTTTTGCTTCATTTTTGGAAGCAAAAATGCAGTCATATGCTTTGTAAAGATGACACTTTTGAATAGTATATACCATACATTATGTGTGTTTGTGTGTGTGTGGTTTGTGTATGTATATGTATTCTAAATATTAATTCAAATCCAAAAGAGACACCTATCATAGCTTTTTCTTTGAATTAGTTTCTGACAGACATGTGAAATTATTTGAAATGCAAACAATATCCAAGAGATAGATTTAACACATGGCTTCTCTTTATTATAATTTTTTGAAACTTACAGGAAATGGTTGGTTCCTTCCCTTAGAGAACTAAAGGATGCTTAATAGCTCTAAGTCATGCAAAAGCATTTCTTTCAGTGAAAAAGAATGAACAGTCATTAGTGAGATGACTATCAATATTTACATTATTCAAGGCAGTCTGTACCAGAGCATGAAGGATGTAGATAGGTGGGGAAAAGTCAAGCATTTTTAATTAGGAACAAAATAAACATCAGGAGACAACCTGAAATATGAAATAATTCTGGTACCCAAGTATGCCCAACCAGAACCTGGAGATGGACAGATTAGGTTCAGGAAAGTAAATTGGTTCTTAAAATACACTTTGAAATAGATAGCTTTATTATGCAGAATGATTGAAAGACTGAAATTCCAGGCAAATTCATAAAAATATTCCTGCTCTAAAAAAAAATCATGCTCAAATCTATCATGGCATTTTAAGGAGTGCTGACTCCATAAATTCTGACTTTTATCAACAGCACTTCAATAATGTTCAGAAAATAAACTTCACAGGAAAACCTCGGGTGTTCAATTAGTGTTAAACGTTTTAGGGCAGAAACTGAGATAATGAAATTATGAGGACAATGGCAGCTTAACATTTTGAGGCTCACAAGAGATTTATGCATTCCAATATAACCTCAAGCTACGCATATGGCATCATAAAAAAGAATGGATTCCTAACAGGGCAGGGAATTTGACTGTACTTGTCTTAATACTAGTTCTTTGTCTTAATGGAAAGACTAAAATGTCCCTCACTTATTCTCAGCGCAAATTCAGGCTTCACTCCCCTACCTTCCAGATCCCCACCATCATTACTCAAAAACATTTAAATGGAATATAGATTCTTTCTCAAGCATCATTTCCTCTTTAGTGCAAATTGCCTGAGGCTCACTGGGGCTCCTATGGGAACTTCTGGTCTAAAAAAGTCAGTGGAGAAATGCTGGCCCTCTTCCCAAGCTCTGCACTAACAAGAGTGAGTGGTCACCCTCACACCAGTTTTCCAGAATTTCAGCAGGAAGTAAAAGTGAAAATGACTTGTGGTACCAGTTTTCATGCCAGAGGCATCTGGCTGTACCCTCTTCCTGCTTACTGGTCCTGGCATGAACACATGTTTTTTTTGGCAGGTGGGGGGTGTGTGGGAGGGATCTTCTTGGAGTGTCCTTATGGATTTTTCAGTATTTCTCTCAAGGCTCATTAGGGTAGAGGACAGTTGGAAAAATTGGAAAGCCTCCTGAAACATGGCCACATGGATGACTCTCAGGTCATCCCCCAGCAGTCTGTAGAAATTCAAGGACTGAATGCAAAGAGGTTGCAGTGGGCTCATTCCTCCCAGACTTTTCAAACAATTCAACAGTTTCTAAAAAAAAAATTATTTGGAAACATTGGGTAGCTTTTGTTTTGCCAGTTGAGGTTGACTCTTTCAAGATTAGGGCTGTGACAATAAGGTAGGGAACCACTGGATTTTAGAAGCCCATCCTTGGGTAGAAATTATCTCTTGGCTTCAGTGACCTTTTGAAGTTGACTCTTCTCTTTTGAATAACTGTTACTCTTCAAGGTGAAGTACATACTCATACACTGACATGATTATAGTCCATCATCCCAACACCAGCTCTTATGGGGCAGAGGAATTACAATTTACTGACGATGCATCCTCTGAAATTCCACAAGGAATGAAGTGTAAGGAAGTTTGGAGTCATGGAGTCCTGGGTCTGGGTCTGGCCCCACTACTTGATCTTGAGAATGTTATTTAAGTTTTCTGAGCTTGTGTTCTCCTCTATGAAAGGGATAATGCCTACTTCCCATGACTGTCGTGAGGATGAAGTAAAGCAGCATAAAGGAAATGACTGGTACAATGCTTTGCACTTAGTAAAAGCTCAGTAAATGGATCTTAGTTTGTGAAACTATTGAAAGATGTAATCAGCTTTTGGCAGGAAAAGAGCTCTCTGCAGGATGCCCCTATGTCTTGCCACCAACCTTAAACCAGACACCCCTATGCTCTACTACTTTTGACTCTAACATATCTTTCAAATCTTTTGATCACACAACACCTCACCTCCTCTCTTGGTCCTTTCCATAGATCAAAGAAGTAGAAATGAAAGTAATTAACAGATGACCAGCTCTCTTCCCTAGCTTCCCCTTCAGTAATCTCATGAACAAACTCACAAGAAGTTGACGAATCTGTACTTAGTGGGGGATAGTGACGGCTCTGACCCCATCTCGATGACTAACACATTAATTCCTAGTTTTCCTTTAAAAGCTTTCATGGTTGAGCAGAATCTTGGGAGATGATTTCTAGGGAACGCTGAGTCCACCATCTCCCCAGATTGCTGGCATCCTGATTATAGGCAACTTGCCTTTCTACTACCTTCTGTGAGTATTGAGTTTTTGCAAGTGGTGAGCAGCTAGGGCAATGCTCTCTCTTGACCAGCGGCTGGCCATTGCCTTTGACGATGCCCTCATCTTTAGAGTCCTTCACTTTTCCTGGGAAGTGATGGTACTGCATCTTTCGCAAGCTCTCCTGGGTTCTTTTTCTTCCCAGTAGGGATGATGGCTCAGACGGTAAGGAAGCTGCCTGCAATGCAGGAGACCCCTGGGTTGGGCTGGGAAGATACACTAGAGAAGGGAATGACAACCCACTCCAGTATTCTTGCCCGGAGAACCCCAAGGACAGAAGAGGCTGGCGGGCTACAGTCCTTGGGGTCACAAAGAGTCAGACACAGCTGAGCAGCTAACACTTTCATACTTTCATAGGGATGAACCTGGCATTCTACTTCCAGTGTCAAGCTTTGGGAAGGATGGGAAGAGGCATACAATTATAGACTTGAAATAACCTCAAGGGGCCATTCTGCATCTAGAAATATAAACATCAGTAATAATGGCTACCACTTATGGATTCCTTGTTATGCTTATCAACCTAAGTGCATTAAATCTCACCCAGTCTGCACAACAATGAGGTGAGATGTCTCATTTTACTCCCACTTTATAGGTTAAGAAACTGAGATACAGGGAAGGTCATGGACTCAAACCCAGGTCCATATGAGAGCACAACTCATTCTCTCAATTGTGATATAAAATTGCTCTCTAGCAATCTAGGTTGCTGTCCATTCCCTCTGGAAATGTCTTTAAGGATGAGAGACAGTTTCAGTGTTCAGTTACCTTTGTAATCAAGAAATCATCTCTATATCTAGCTGTGATTTTCTTCCCAACTACTTCATTTATTTTGATTGGTAGTCTTTCGAGACTGAAATTAAAAAAAAAAAAAAACATAGCATACTTCTGATAATAGCAACCATATTCAACTAAGATAAGGTTTAAGTCATCTGTTAGTTCTTTTTCTTACTGGTAAACTTCTCCCGGCTTCCCTGGTGGCTCGGTGGCAAAGAGTTGGCCTGCAATGCAGGAGATACAGGTTTGATCCCTGGGTCAGGATGATCCCCTGGAGAAGGAAATAGCCACCCTCTCCAGTATTTTTTGCCTGGGAATTCTTATGGACAGAAGAGGCTGGCGGGCTAAGTCCACGGGGCCACAAAAGTCTGACACAACCTAGCAACTAAACAACAACAAACTTCTCCCCATACTTTAGTTACACATGGAGAAATTCAGGAGACAAGGAGAGTGGGGCTTGGAAGGAAAGGAGGCTAAACAAGGGTACACCAGTGATGAAAGTTTCACTGGGTGATTGTGGCTCAATCCAGCAATGGGTCTGGATCAGTGTAGATCACACACTGGTGTTTTATCAGGGACTGGCCAGCTAGCTATGGGTATCTTCAGACCCATCAGTCATTGGTTAAGGGTTATCCTACTGAGGATATGCATTTCCAAGAATTTCATGCTGTCCGTGGAAACAAAGCAGGCTCCCTCAACCTAAGGGCATCCTTCAGATAAACAGTTGCAGGTGTTGGCAGCTGGGATGTTGCAGGTGTTGGCAGCAACTTGTATGCTTATAAATGGAAAGAGGCCTGAGGGATTATGGGTAGAGCATAGAAAGCACCTGCCATGATGACTGCAGAGGGTCCCCAGCATAAGCAGTCTGACTTCAAGATGATGTAAAAGCAATACCCATTCGGTAGAAACCATAAGTGGAATTTTGATTTTTTCCCCCAGACTTGTGATATGCAGCATATGATATAATCATATACTGTCTTGTGATCCTGGGCAGTGGCAACAGCCACAGGATCACAAGAGTAAACAACTGATCCACTTACAACCACTCTGTACCCAGACAACCATCTGTTTTTCACTTTCAGCACAGTCTTCAATACATTGCATGAGCTTATTCAACACTTTACTATAAAATAGGTGTTACGTTAGATGATTCGCCAACTGCAGGCTTATTTAAGTGTTCTGAGCATGGTTTAAGGCAAGTAGGCTAAGCTACGGTGTTCAGTGAGTTCAGTGTATTGAATGTATTTTTGATTTATCATATTTTCAATTATTCAGGACTTTTAACTTAATCAGGGTGTAACCCATTGTTAAGGAGAATGAGTAATACTGAGGAAAGCAAAAGGATCTCTCCCTCATGTGGGCATTTAACATTCCGTTAATGCTTCCCAGGACCTAATTTACTTTCTCTCCTTTCAAGCAAAGAGAGAGAATGTTTCCTCTATTGGAGAAGCCTCAGAGTAGGATTGAAAGACATAGGTTTGTGGATGAACGGTTGGGTCGAAATCTGGCACTCCCTAGCTGTGCCATCTTGGGCAAGTTGCTCAAAGCCCCCTTAAACCTCATTCTCCTCCTCTGTTAGTGAGCGATCACTTGCCTCACGGGTGGGTCTCTAAGGATGGGTTGAGGTAATGTCTGTCAGGTGCTTAGCTGAGTGCCTGGCATGCATGAAGTGCAGTGAAAGTGTCAGTCATTCAGCCATGTCCGATTCTTTGTGACCTCATGGACTGGGGCCCACCAGGTTCCTCTGTCCATGGAATTCTCCAGGCTAGAATACTGTAGTGGGTAATCCCTTTTCCAGTAGAAATGGTAACAGTTGTATTATTGATATTTCTTTTCCCTTCTCCTCCCCATGCACCACAAAGACGAGCTGATGGGATGCTTCCTTTAAATAACTGCCAACTTTACCAAATTAGAGAACACCATTATTGAGACTTCCCACGTGGCACTAGTGGTAAAGAACCCACCTGCAAATGCAGGTTAGGTGTAAGAGACACTGGTTTGATCCCTGGGTTGGGAAGATCCCCTGGAGAAGGGAATGACAATCCACTCCAGTATTCTTGCCTGGAGATCCCTGTGGACAGAGAAGCCTGGCGGGCTACAGTCCATGGGGTCACAGAGCTGGACATGACTGAGTGACTATGCACAGCACACTGTTGAGTCAGCTCCTGCCTGTCCCTGTCAGAATACATTTCATGACATAGAAAAAGAAAGTAACTGCTGGGCACATCTTGTAACTTTAAAACTATATTGTTTTCTTGAATTGTATCAAGATTGATAATTGAGCTCAGAATTAAAGGCATTTCCAAAAGCTCACTTATATTCCTCAATACTGCAGACTGCTTATATTTGCAGAAGGGTACTTTCTGCAACTCGGGGCTGCAGACTTGTAAGGATGCCTGTCATCAGCTGAGTAACTCTACCCTGCCACGTGCCAGGACCTCCCATAACACAGGTCTGCACTCATCATCCTCCAAGCAGGAGCTGCTTTTTCTTTTCCTTGATAGAGCATGGATGTCAAGGCTGTTCACAAAGTGTTTTCTGATTTGAAAATTACAGCATGACCCTCCAATTGTTAGTAGCCTTATTGGTTAACGTCGTGTAGAGAAAGCACAAATGAAAACGGTACTTTGCAAGTGCCTGCCATTCTTAGAGGACCTCCCTGGTGGCTTAGACGGTAAAGAATCTGCCTGCAGTGCAGACCAAGGTTCAATCCTGGGCCAGGAAGATCCCTGGAGAAGGGAATGGCTACCCACTCCAGTGTTCTTGCCTGGGAAATCTCATGGACAGAGTCCATGGGTTCACAAAGAATTGGACACAACTGAGGGACTAGGCACACATGCACACCATGCTTAGAGAAGGGAAGGGCTCCTACAGGCTATAGCCATTTTCAGCGGCTGTCACTCAGTGGATCAAATCTTGACCCAGGGATCCATGTGCCTACCTTGGGTAGAATCTAAAGTGCATCCTGTATTCCAACTTACCCCTTCTGGAATAGGTAAATGAGCCTTGCAAGGAACACCTCTGCTTGGTCAAATCCAAGATATTTGGATTAGAACATGTTAATTGCTGTCTTTACTTTTTGTACACATGATAAACTTATTATCCTGCAGTGTATGAGAACAAACACCGCACACACACACTCTTTTTTTTCCCCTCAATGCACATTCATTTTCTCCTTTCTATTTTATATGTGGGTCTTCCCCTGCATTTGTCATATAAGTACATGCACGTGGGTAGCGTATAAAAGAGCCCTGCAAAGCAATCTTGGTTTCATTATTTCCTCCATGAACAGAGCCATCAGACTAGCCCCACATTCTCAGTTCACAAGTTTCCAAGATTATGCTCTAGTACGGCTCACTGTGGGGTCTCAGCATCTTCCTCCCTGTACACGTGTTTGTCTCATTGACACTAATGAAAGTTTTGCATGTGTGTTTTGGGGCTAAAGAGCCCTCTGGATGCTCTCTCCCACATTCAGATTGAAAGGCTGGGCTGGAAAACAAACTATCGCTTTACTGTTTATTTTTATCACACTGGTTTTTATTAACCAGATCTCCCGTGATGAGGGCCAGGCATCTCGGCAGCATGATTCTGCTGATGGAGAACATGTGTAGTTAATCTCCTTGTGCTCTGATCCATAGGCCAGGCTTGGGAAAGCCAGTGTGCCGACAAGGCTTCTAAGCCTTCCACCTCTGCCGTGGATGTGGAATTGTAAAAATCAGGTTTAGATTATTTGGATCACACTGGGATTTGTTCTATAACTGATGAGGATTGTAGAGACTTTTGGCTGGAAAACTGCAAAGGTCTCCAAATGTCCTCAAAAGGCCTCTCTTACTTTCACATCCTGAGAAGGATTGTTTCCAAAAGAAAAATGGTAAAGTAAATTAATTAACCTTTCCCACTGATTGAATTTTTTAAACAAAAATTCTTTTCACTTTCTTCCCTTTTCTCTCCCTACCCAAAAGCTGAAGTGACTCTCAAACAGGCCAGACTTTTTGTAGTAGAAAATCTGATCCTCAAGATGATCTCAAGGGTATAGATTATTAGCTCATTCATCCAATTAGAGAAAATCAATAACTTCTTGATCTACCTCTAAGGCCCCTGAACACTTACATATCATAATTCTACTATTACTCAAGCTACTAGAGACACTTTGTATATTGCTTTTTGAAGAAGACCTTTAAACAGCTACACATAATATGGAAAGAGATCCCATTATAGTCAGATGGGAGTTATTTGTTTTTCCGTCTCAATGTATGATTAAATATGATTAAAGATATTGTGTTGTAATAAGGTAACCTTGGAAAGCTGCCTTGGGGGAAACCAGAGCTGATGGATTCATTAGTTTAAAGTTGGGAAATGGATGCAGCTGCTAAGCTGAATTCAATGAGTATGGAAACAGAGGGCAGGTGCCGGTCCCCATGGCAGGCTCTGCAGTTGTAGCTGAGCTGAGAGCTATTGGTATAGCAGCTTCTTAGGAAAACTAAGAAAATAGAGTCAAATGCCTAGACTTCATTGACTCAAAGTGATAAGATGGCAGCATTAACCTGACCCTATAGAAACATGAGAAATAAATTCTACCTAGGAGCTTAGCACAAAGAAGCAGGGACAACATGATTTCATGAGTCTTAAAATCATCTGCACGTAGATATGCTGAAAGAGAGGCAGCTGTGATATACTAGGAGGCTGGCAGAGCTTGGAGGAGGTCAGGCTTATTCATTCTTCAGCTTGCCCAGCAGAGTGACCGGCATTGGATGTTCTTATCAGCACTTCATATAGGACATTGTGAAGCAGAGTTATGGTCTCGTTAGATAGGAAGTTCTGAGTCAGACCTTGGGATATCTCAAGATGCTGATTAGAGGGAGTCAGAAAACAGAGGAAAGGGTTATCCTGAGAACCAGATTCAGTAGCCAGGTTAAAGAAAGAGGTAGTGCGGAGCCCACCTATGGGTTGCAGAAAGGAAGTCACCATTCTCCTTTGCAGGCAAGGGATCGAGGCAAAGTGAAGGAGACCAGCAGATTCAGACAGCAGGTGGTGGCGAATTCTAAATCCTTAGAGACCCCTCCTTCTCTTTTCTCGGGCTATACTCACTAGGTAGTTTCATCTTGTTTTATGGCTTCGATGCTATACCAATGTCTACAAGTACATACATTGAAGTCAGAACTAGAACCTTGACCTCTCCCTTGCCTGTGTGATTTTCACTTATACAAAGTGTACAGTACAATGCCTAACAGGCATCTCAAGAATTTTCACATCCCAAACTAAACCTTTGATTCCAACAGCCCCCATCTCAAAACCTATTCCTTACTGCTGCTGCTGCTGCTGCTGCTGCTGCTAAATGGCTTCAGTCGTGTCTGACTCTTTGCGACCCCATGGACTGCAGCCCACCAGGCTCCTCCATCCATGGGGTTTTTCAGGCAAGAGTACTGGAGTGGGGTGCCATCACCTTCTCCGATTCCTTACTAGGTCTTTCCAATTTCATTTAATAGCACCAACATCCCCCCAAACTGCTTATGAAATTGGCAGAATCATTAATACTTCTCTTTCTGCATTTCAGTATCAGTGGTTCCTAAACTTGTGTGCACATAGGAATCAGCTGGGGAGCACCAAAATTTGAGAGCTCTATCTTACCCTCAGTATTGTAATCTAATTGATCTAGGATATGATCTGAGTTTTGAAGATGCTAAGTGGTTTGTACCTCAGGAGATTGTAATATAGAGATCAGTCTGGAAAGCTTGATGTCCATCTCAAATCACATATATTGCATTGCTTCCTTTCCACCGCTTGGACAGTTGCAGTACCTCCCAATTACTTACTCCATTGTTTTACTCTTTCCCTCCATCATCTACTTTACACAGAGTAACTAGAGTGATCTTTTAAAAGTATAGGTCATATCAAGTCACCTCTTTGTTTGAAAGATCCCAGTGGCTTTCCACTGCAGTTAAGAGTGAGATGGAAACTCTTTACTGAGTCTTCCAGGTCTTTTGTTCCCTTCTGATCACACCACTTTTCACCTTCCTTTCTTTATTCTGTGCTATAGCCACATTGGCTTTCTTTTTGGATTCTGTAACAGGCAAGCTGTTTCCCATTTCAGAGTTTCCATATTTGTTGTTTCTCCCTCTTTCAGCCTCTTCTCCCAAATTTTTGCACTTCTGGCTTCTTTGTTATTCAGGGCACAGCTTAAATGTCATTTCTTCAGGGAAAACCTAGTATCTTGCACTACAGCTATTCTCATATTGCCTTCTGTTTATTTTCTTTATAGAACCAAAATAATACATTTGTTTGCTCACTATGTGTTTATGTATATGTGTATGTACAGGCATATTTCTCTCCCTCTTAGATCAGAAGTTTCATGAAAGTGTAGCCCTTGTTTATTTTGTTCACTCCTGTATTGTCAGGATTTAGCTCCTTGACTGCCATGATTACTTATTAAATATATGTTGACTATCTGAATGAGTGAATATCTTATCCAGACAGAGGTGTGATTAGCAATAGATGGCTTTGTCCAGGAGCTTGTTTCATTCCAAATATGTGATTCAAACAACAGTGCTAGGACTTGATGCTTGAGTCCACCAGTAAAATGCACATTAAACCCGAATCTGGTTTCCATATTCTCTTTCCCTTAACTTCTTTTAAGAAATATATTTTAATCTTTCATGGGCCTTATGTGTGAAATTGAGTAGAAGACACAGTAATAGAAAGTAGTAGAATAAATTAGCCAGGATAGTCTAGTTTGTGCTGAATAACAAGCCGCACCAACAGTTTTAGTGATTTAACATGGAGCAGGGACTTAAGAAGAAGGTTTATTATTCATGTAAAGTCTGCTTTGGGTCTGAGAAACTCGTTTTCTTTCTGTGATGGCTCAGTATTCCAGACTCCATTGTTCTCAAGACCGCTCCCTATCAACATAATCACAAAGGAGAAGACAGAGAATTTTACACAAATTCACACATTAAGTTAGTCACTCTATTGTGTCCAACTCTATGTGACCCATGGACTGTAGCCCACCAGATCACCTCTGTCCATGGGATTTTCTAGGCAAGAATTCTGGAGTGAGTAGCTATTCCCTTCTCCAGGGGATCTTCCCGACCCAGATCAAACCTGGGTCTCCTGCATTGCATGTAGATTCTTTACTGTCTGAGCCACCTTCCAGTAGTCACATACTTATGTGAGAGTTGGACCATAAAGAAGGCTGAATGCTGAAGACTGATGCTTTTGATCTGTGGAACTGGAGATGACTCTTGAGAGTCCCTTGGACAGCAAGGAGATCAAATCAGTCAATCCTAAAGGAAATCAGTTCTGAATATTCCTTGGAAGAACTGATGCTGAAACTGAAGCTCCAATACTTTGCCACCTGAAGCAAACAGCTGACTCATTGGAAAAGACCCTGATACTGGGAAAGATTGACGCCAAGAGGAAAAGGGGATGATAGAGGATGAGACGGTTGGATGGCATCACTGAATCAATGAACATGAGTTTGAGCAAACTCTAGAAAATAATGAAGGACAGGGAGTCTTGGTGTGCTAAAGTCCATGGGGTCACAGAGAGTTGGACATGAACAACAACAAGACATCAAGTACTATTCTTAAGTTCACATCCACTGGCCCAAACAAACCTCACGATTTTCTCAGAGGAGAGGAAAATTGTAAACCTTGGTGAGTAGTGGGAATGTCTACTACAGAAGGTATAGGTCAGGGTGGTACAAAGAAAAGAAACAACGAGGAAACATTTTTAAGGGATGAGCCTGGTGTTAGGCTACTGTCTCCACTTCTGCTAAATTTTAAGAATATAATAGTGCAATTAGGTTTCCAAAACCAGATCAATGTGACAGAAACAAGAAACTCCAGCAGAAATAATTTGGTTTGAGAATAAACATCCTACTAATTTCCCCACTATTTATCACACTTTGTGGCAAGAAGAATTGAAACACTAACGCACTGGGAACTGTATTCATTATCTTTAATCATCTATAATGGAAAAGAATTTAAAAGAAAATACATATGTATAAACATATATATGTATATATCATGAAGTCACTTTGCTACATACCTGAAACTAATACAAATATTGTAACTTGAATATACTTTTAGAAAAAAGAAAAAAAAAAAGGAAGAATTAAGACACTAAGATCTTATGTGCTCTATCTTTAGGAGATCCAGTAATGGAAAGATATTTGAAGGCTCCTGACTTAGAAATCCACTTTGTATCCACTGGGTTACTGTGCCAAGATTTTGCTATACTGTATAGTATACAAAGCAGAAGAGCAAACCAAATGGGCTCCTGTCAGACCTCTCAAAAAAGTCCAGAACTTTGTGGCCTCAAAATTGAATTGTGACAATGTTTGTTATCAGGGCCTCTCTTGATCCATCAGAGTGTAGTTTGACAGCCTCCTAATTGTATGTCTATAGAGGCTGTGTTTGAAGACTGTATTTCCTGTTATTTCCTGAATAACTTTGATCTTTCAACTTACTCAATTTTGTGGGCTACTTTCTTCTTAGGGTTTCTCTTAAATATGGAAGTAAACAACAAACAAAAAAAAAACCTTTCACTGCAAATGCTAACCTGGAAACCCTAGGATGTACTTTAATCCAAAAAGATAATATTAGAGTCATGATTTTCAAAAAGAAGTCCAAGTTTTAACCTTTCTCATGGATCGGTACAAAAATCTCTGTTCTCTTAGGCTCATGTAATGACAATATCAGAAAAAAATTCACTTGGTGACTTACTTTAAAGATACTTTGTAGTTCTAGACAAAAAGGGAAGAAAATAATGCCAGGAATGGTTTCCACTCTTTGATAGTATTACTATTTATGTTGTGTGCACAGGAATGCCATTTAGTGAATTAATCCAGCCATTCTGTCAATGCTGTCATGAGAAAGAGCGATTGCTAGCATTCAACTTTGCCCTACGAACACGTCCCTCACCCAGCAGGATGTGTTCCACCCAATATTTGCGTTGTAACTATAACAGGTGAGGTTGAGCTATGGTGTCTAGAATATTCTGTTAGACGCCCATATCTACCTGAATGTCTCACAGTCACATCAAATGCTGCATATCTTATCACTTTTCTATTTCCTGTTGCAGTGAGCTGTGACTCATTCATCCCCAGTACCTCTTGTGCCCAGCACATTGCTCCATGCATGTTTATGGAGTACATGAATACCTATTTGGATAATATAAAAAACTCTTTGATATGTATAAGTATTTACCTTGGTAATATTAACAGTATTATTGTCATGTGCAGACTGGTAGATCAAGATGGTCAAAAGTTACTTTCCTGGACTGTTTCTCCCAACTCTTGAATATATTTCTATGTGCAATTGTTTGAATGTGTTCTGTCAATGCATAGTAAACATGTATTTCTGTATTTCTCTTACAGCTTCCTACCCCATGAGAAGAAATGTATTTTCTTGATAGAACAGGTAAAATTCTCCTACTGGTGTTGTGTTGTGTAAACACAGTAAGCATCAGTACCTGATACATGTTTTTCTGCTGAATGGTATATTTTGAAATGTATTTAAAAAAATACATCTATAAATATTTATAAATATATACTTTCTGGTTTTTAGGTATATATTTACACATTTATTAACATAACTTACCTATTTTAGAAAGTTTATAAGGTCATTGGACAAGATACATGTGTATATTATAATATTCAATTCAGTTAAGAATAAATAGTTGAGAAAATCAGGGTAATAGAAAAATAAGGGCAGTCATCAAAAAGGATATCCATCAAAGAATTTAGGATACAAAAATATATCATGAGTTCTTACTTACATGCTCTAAGCTCTCTAAATCAGAAAGATAAAACTAGGTCTCCACCATGGCTCAAGTATTCTTGGTACTATAGCCTGAAAAATTGTCACATAGGTCCTTATTGAGAGGACACTGGCTAATGCAGTTGATAACCTTAAACAGTGATCTGATAGGAAATACAGTGAGTTCCACAGGAGTGCTTCTGGTAATGTCCCTCATTGTAGGCTGGTGATACTGAAGTCAACGTACAAGCAATTTTATAGAGAAACAGTGTGATGAGGTCCTGGAATACAGCTCTCTGCCATCTAACTGAGTTTCAAGATATATTTTCAGAGGGTCAGGGTCATGGTTGGACAACCATAAATTGTTTCTTGCAATTAAGCCCTGGGTAACTGTTGGAACTATATATGTGAGTTCGAGATGATACAGTTATTGATAGCGGAATGGCCCAGGAGCCATGGATTTCTGAGGTCTCAGGAAATGTCATAGAGACTAATCACAGAGATTCTAGGAAACCCACTGGCTCTTGGAGATCCTCCAGCATTGAGTAAAAGCCAAGACTCAAATATAGCTCTAACTTGTTTATGTAAAAAAAAAAAAATTCAATATTGTTTCCACTTAAAAACTTTTAAACTTTTAAAAAAATTGTTTAGGGACATGCATCAGTTCAGTTCAGTTCAGTCACTCAGTCCTGTCCGACTATTTGTGACCCATGAATTGCAGCACGCCAGGTCTCCCTGTCCATCACCAACTCCCGGAGTTCACCCAAACTCATGTCCATCGAGTCGGTGATGCCATCCAGCCATCTCATCCTCTGTCGTCCCCTTCTCCTCCTGCCCCCAATCCCTCCCAGCATCAGGGTCTTTTCCAATGAGTCAACTCTTCGCATGAGGTGGCCAAAGTACTGGGGTTTCAGCTTTAGCATCATCCCTTCCAAAGAAATCCTAGGGTTGATCTCCTTCAGAATGGACTGGTTGGATCTCCTTGCAGTCCAAGGGACTCTCAAGAGTCTTCTCCAACACCACAGTTCAAAAGCATCAATTCTTCGGCACTCAGCTTTCTTCACAGTCCAAATCTCACATCCATACCTGACTACTGGAAAAATCATAGCCTTGATTAGACAGATGTTTGTTGGCAAAGTAATGTCTCTGCTTTTTAATATGCTATCTAGGTTGGTCATAACTTTCCTTCCAAGGAGTATGTCCTAAGAATATGTCCTGAAAATGAAAGGGTAGTAATAAAAAGAAAAATCTAAAAAGGGAAAACCTGCTTTTTAATAAATGGTAACTTCTTTTAATTAATTCTGAGATCAAAGTTTCTTACCTGAAAGGTGACTTCAGCATCTATAGATTCACAATAGAACCCCAAAGAGTCATAAACAGTTAATCTCATCACTGAAGCAATGTCCCAAAAGAAAAGTGTATTCTATCTTCAGTCAAAATATAGATTTAGAATATACTTACAGGGCAGGTTACATGCATAAGTAAGAGAGAAAAGAATTCTGGAACAGGTACTAGTGGTGTTTGGATGGCTACAAAAAGCTTTCAGCCACCACGACCTGTCCATTGAGTGGTTGGCTGAGGAAGCAGAGAGAGCAGACTGACAGGGTTCATGTCATTTCTATTGGCCTTGCTGAGTAGACACGAAGCTCTTCCTTAGTACTTGGGATTTTAAAAAGCGTCAGATGGCACCACAGCAGGCTAATGTGGTGGCATGTTCTGGAGACATTCATTTGGTTTTTTTTTATCCCCCCTTTTAAATAGTGGGAAAAAGTGAATTTTATTAATTAATAGGCACTTACCCTTCTTTCGTCATACTGTCAGCTTCGGTTGGTTTCTGTCTTTCCATTAACATGTCTAATGCATATGTCAAGTGGAAGGCTGACATGCTAGTGGCAAACAGAATATTATGTGAAGGCGGCAATGTGTTAAAACAATTGAGCGAACAAGCACTAAAGTTTGCTGCTCAGGCCATATGTTGCAGTGTTTAATTTCCCGTAGTGGAGAAACATGGTTGTCAGAGGAAAAGATGATGAATACATTTACTTTGGGCAACTTATTACAATGAAGAATGACTTTCCAGAGGAAGAGAACAGAAGAATTAGGCTTGCATGGAGAGCATATGGGAGGCATTCAGACCTAGGCAAGGGTAACAGGACTGTGTGCTTTCAAATGAAAGACATTTAATCAATGCATGTAGCTGGTGTTGACATATGGAAGTGAGAAATGGGTTTTGATTTGGAAGACAGGAAGAAGGTTAACGGTAGTACAGGTGGTTACAGAATGATTGATAGCTTGAGTAACTACCAGAGAAAGACTGTGTAACTCTTTCAGTTGGGCAACAGACTCCAGAGAACAATGTAATTTAGAAAAATACAGAACATGGAATGATCCAGGGCAGGTCACTTGGCTACAAGAGGAGATGACAGACACAAGAAGCTGATGATCGAATGGTAATAAAAAGGGATGCACTGGGGAAGGAGCAGTTGGCAGAGGCTCCAAGGGGGCAAATCAGAAATGGCTGAGGCTGGGGATGAACCTTGTCCACACTCAGGAAGGAAGGAGGGAGAATAATCTTCCCAGGCTTAAGTTGGTACAGCTCCAATTTGCTCCCTTATAGCTGACTTGGAGACTCAGAAATTCTGCTTAGAGAAAACCATCATCTGCCAATAGGTCTTGCTGTGTGGACATGAAATAACCCCTAAATATTGCTTGTAAGTTTTCTCTCCTGAAGCAAGATTTTCTGGGTGAAAAATCCATGTATTCACTTTCTTCTCTCGGTTCCAAGTACATAGGAGAGAGCTCTTAAATGACCTTTATCCAAGCTGTATTTAATCCTATCCTTCCAGAGGTGAAAGGTTAGCGCATGAACTTGGTGAAGCAACAGACAATTTAGTGTTAATTCCTGCAATCTCCATTTGTGTTTTGTAACTTGGTTAGGGACATGGCCCTGGAAAGATAATCTTTTGAGAAAAGTCATTTTGAGCACTGATGATTGTTACGAAGAACACATAATGACCAAATCCTACTCAAAATACCATGAACAACTGCACTCTAGAAATACTGTGTTTGCAAAGACATTATATAAATCAGTGCCTCATAATGGTTCATTTAAAGTGTGATTAGGGTAATGGATTTAACAGCCAAAGGCAGCGAGAGCCTTGTTCTTTTCTAAACAGAAAGCACTTGCTAGACACCTGAAGTGTTGATCTGGCTAACAAGATCTTTCTTTTCTTAAAAACTTCCACTTTTCATGGGTCAAAAAAATTAGAAGTCTCCCTTCAGATGTTTCAAGAAGAAGATATTAAAATAAAGGCTGAATACAAGTAGCTGCTGTTACACTAGTTAGGTGGAAGAGAGGACAAAAGGAATATTGAAAATGGAGGATGGGGATTTGAAAATCAAAAAATTTGAAATTTTCCTCCAAGTCAGAGAGTGACCTGATTCTGCATTTTGCCTGTTTATGCTCTTTTAGTCCCTACTTTTTTTTTTTTTTTTTGAAGATTAAGCTTTAGCAAAGGACAGCCTACAAGATGCAGATGGTATTGATTAAATTTTGAGAGGGAGTCTAAATTGATCTGACATAAATTTCCCTTGAAACCAAAGGGTAGGAATGAGTGATTAGAGATGGGGCCTGAAATGAAGATAATTAAATTGAACCACCAGTTAGTCCTCTTATAGAGAAGTCCGTACAGGGCAAATAGTACCTCAGCTCCCTCTATCAGAAATTGAACAAAACACTTCCCCTTCTCATCAAGTGCTGTGAGGTTCAATTACTGCCTGAAATCTACTTGGAAATCTTCACACAAAAGGTGCTATGGATGTGAAACGAAATGTTAGTATCCAACAGCACATGGGTCTCACTCTCTTTACGCCTTTTCAAGTGTCAACCACTTCTGCTGCCACCCTCAGTCCCTTGACTAATTGTCTCATGTCTAAAAATTGCAGGTAAGTTGACCACAGACATGGAGCCACCTTCATTACGGTCCTTCAAAATTACCTAAATCATATTTCTATCTGAGCATGTGCTGCACTCTTGGGAGTTTGATGAGTGATACAGAAAGTCAAAGGCCAAAACAATAACCAGTAAAATCATCAGAACATGTATGATTAAAAACTTGGCAAGATGAGCTTCACCAATGACATGGGTGGATCATTGTCGTTGTTAAAGTTGCGTGGACTATGCACATCCAACGTGAGGAAGGGAAAATAAGAAAGTCTAGTTCCTGCAGATCTGAGGCAGGGGATTAGCCAGGGACCTTGACAAAATGGCAAATTTAGATCGGATTCTTTTTTCAAGAAAGTCTAGAAACATGGATTTTTATGTAAACTCTCCAACATTTTAAGTGTTGTTGACAGTTAAAAAATAACATGGTGTGTCAAGCAAAGTATGGATGGAGGCCATATATGACCTCTAGATCACCAGGGTGCCACTTTTGATTTGAAAAATATTCCATGGCACAATAATGTACTTTTCAGATAAATGCTCATTTTTGGAGCAAAAGATTTCTTTTTTTAGTGACTATAGCTAAAAATTTCTGCCAGGTATAGAACTATCCTGATCCAGTTCAAAAACAATAATTCCTGGAGATCAACTATGGCTCAAACACGATCAGCCATACAGAATGTGAGCCCCATCCTCAAAGTGCTCACAGAATAGGAGACAAGATCAGACAGACTCACTAACGCCCACAGCATAAGAAGGAGCGAAACAAGAGCCAAAACAGAAGCACCAACCCAGGGCCATGGGTTCCAAGGAGAAAGTAAGCAATGCAGTTGTGGATTCCAGGGAAGGGACTTCAGGAAATATGTGGCCTGAAATAAACTATGGACTGTGTAGCCCGCCAGGCTCTTCCATCCGTGGGATTCTCCAGGCAAGAATTCTGGAGTGGGTTGCCATTCTCTTCTCCAGGAGATCTTCCCAACTCAGGGAATCAACCTCTGGGTCTCCTGCACTACACACAGATTCTTTACCATCTGAGTCACCAGGGAACCCCTGCAATAAACCATGAGAGTGGATGGGCTTTTGACAGATGGAGATGCTAGAGGAGAGCATTTCCAGCAACAGATTGAGTGAGGGCATGGATGGGTGAGGCTGGGGAGTGGCTAAGGAAGTATGCACAGCCAAGTTTGGCCAGAGCATAGGAGAAGTGGGGGGAGCTTATGGAGACAAAGGTTGAGCACAGTGGTGGGCTCCATATTGTGGAGAGCATTGAATGTTCAGGTGGGGTATATACACCAAGAGTGTGGGTAATAAGGAACAAATGAAGGAGACTGGGGGCTTCCCAGGTAGTGCTAGTGGTAAAGAACCTGCCTACCCATGCAGGAGACATAAGAGACATGGGTTAGATCCCTGGGCCGGGAAGATAACCTGCAGGAGGGCATGAAAACCCACACCAGTATTCTTGCTTGGAGAATCCTTTAGACAGAGGAGCCTGGTGGGCTGTGGCCCATAACGTCGCAAAGAGTCAGGTATGACTGGAGCGACTTAGCACACACACACTAATGAAGGAGACTGAGGACTTCCCAGGTGGCACAGTGGTAAAGGATCTGCTTGCCAGTGCAGGAGACCCAGGAGACACAGGTTTGACCCCTGAGAAGGAAGGATCCCCTGGAGTAGGAAATGGCAACCCACTCAAGTATCCTTGCCTGGAAAATTTTATGGACAGAGAAGGCTGGCAGGCTACCATTCATGGTGTCTCAAAGAGTCAGACATGACTGAGCATGCATACGTAGATATAGAAGGAGATTGAACTGGATAGACTTATAGCTTGTAAGTTTCTGCTTATCCTGAGCCCATCTACCTGCAGATACTGAAAACTCTTTATCCACTAGCACAACTACATTCAAGTCTTGAACTAATCTTGCCCAGTTGGGCTATGTGATATGAGCCCATTCCCACCAGTGAGCAACGTCTAAAATTAGTTGACTTTCCTAACTCTAGCATTTCTGATGTCCTTTGGGTGTCCATCTTCCCCCAAACACAGATTGAGGTGCTCAGTCATCCATGAGATGGCATTTTCTCCCATGTTCCTGATGTGTACCAAGGACTAGAATTCAGCCTTGAACACTAATGAGACTGCCTAGAGTTTTAACCAAATCTCTTTGATGTTTGTGGACTTCCATTTTATGATTGAGAGTGAGAAGAAGGCATTGTGCTCCATTTTATCTCAGTAATTACCTGGAAACCATCTCTAATCTGTGGGGACTATTCCTTACAAAGCAAAAAGCCTTCATCATCTGATTGGCATACCTAAGACTCAGAGATTCCCATTATGGGGCCTTTCTGCTTTCAGTTCAATCCGTTCACTTGTTCAGTCGTGTCCAGCTGTTTGTGACTCCATGGACTGCAGCATGCAGGCTTCCCTGTCCATCACCAACTCCTGGAGCTTGCTCAAATTCATGTCCATCCAGTCAGTGATGCCATCCAACCATCTCATCCTCTGCCGTCTCCTTCTCCTCCCACCTTCAATCTTTCCCAGCATCAGGGTCTTTTCCAAGGAGCCAGTTCTTTGAATCAGGTGACCAAAGTATTGGAGTTTCAGCCTCAGCGTCAGTCCTGCCAATGAATATTCAAGGTTGATTTTCTTTAGGATTGACTGGTTTGATTCTGCTATTGGTGGCTGCAATTTGGATGGCTGACTACTCTCTTTGGGGCCTTATACCTTGCATTTACATCTTATCTCTCTCCCGCCAGCTTTTCATATTCCAATTAATTTAAATAAAATCAAACTAAAAATACAATTCTCAGTTGCTCTAGTCACACTGGAAGTTCTCAGTAGCCATAGGTGGCTACCAGCTGCCGTATTGAACAGGACCACCAGAAAACCTTCCAGTCATCTCAGAAATTTCTATTGGACAGCTGTGAAGGCGCTGCTTTGTATCACTAACCAAATGGGCTCAGTTCTGAAGTATGCCGATGCAATTATAGATGCACACACATTCATGCACAAACACACACAGAGCTTGAATGAGCTTTATTATCATCATCTCTTATCTGCCTGAATTGGAGTAGGAGAAAAGAAAAAAGAAGGGACTGCTGCTCAAGGCACTGGTATGAACACCCAGAAACAGATATTTGGCTTGAAAAATTAATCAAAATGGAATGTAAACTAATAAAACTAAGAAGAAAATAAAACAGAAAGGAAAGGAATGTAGTGATATGTAGTATAATACTAGAGCATTAATAAAAAGCCATCAATGTAAATCTCAGGAAATGATTACAACCCTAGATAAGTTATAAGCAAGGCCCATTTTTGGAATAGAGTTTCAAATTATATTGTATTATACACAATAAAAGATACTATGGAACTTTAAAAAAAAGGTGCTGTTGAGAGAAACCAAAAATGCCTCCAGCATGTATATATCTTGTTTGCTCATAAAAATCAAGGATATTGAATTTTTGAACTCTGTACCAATGGAGATTTAATGTGCTTGCACTTGAGAGGATATCATAATGAAGCAACACTTGTTGATATGGGTCCTAGAGTCTTTTTATGCTAACTGGGGACCCCTTGCCCTGACCCCAAATGGAAGAGACCCTGGACAAGAAAGCAGATTTCCTGAAGCAGAGATCTAGTGGGTCCTGTTCTCATGTATCTCTAGGGCCTAGTGTAGCATCTCTGACACAGTAGATTGTAAATAAACAATTGTTGAGTGAAAGAAAGAAAGAAGGACAAGTGAGTGTTTGAAGACTCTGGGCAGCTGCATATTAATCTGGAAACCTTAACTTTCATGCTAAAACAGAGTCCTGTTAGCATCCTCAGAATCAAACAGGGGGCTTGCCTAATTTTTCTTTGATTTGAAAGTATAGCTTTTGAAAAAATATATATATTTGCATGGTTATAAAAATATAAAGAAACAAACTATTTTTATATAGGATGGATAAACCACAAGGTCTTACGGTACAGCACAGGGAACTATATTCAGTACCATGTGATAAGCCACAATGGAAAAGAATATGAAAAAAGAATATGTGTATATACATGTATTGGGCTTCCCAGGTGGGGCTAGTGGTGAGGAACCCATCTGCCAATGCAGGAGATGGAAGAGACTTGGGTTCAGTCCCTGGGTTGGGAAGACCCTCTTGGAGGAGGGCATGGCAATCCACTCCAGTATTCTTGCCTAGAGAATTCCATGGAAAGAGATGCCTGGTGAGCTACAGTCCATGGGGTAGCAAAGAGTTGGACACAATTGAACCAACTTATGCACACATAAATATGTATAACTGAGTCACTTTGCTGTGTAGAGGAAATTAACATAATATTGTAAATCAGTTATATACTTCAATAAAAGTTTTAAAAAATAAATATAAACCGTGAGAAATTCTGCTGCTCCTATACCCCCATATTCCTAGTTCCTGTGCTTACCTCTTATTAGCAACTGCTATATTTAGTTTCTTATACATTTTTCTAGTAACTTTATGTGTATAGTAACAAATTTAAATTTAGGTTCTTATTTCTCCTTTTTTAAATATCAAAAGCATCTTACCTTACACAGTATTCTGCATTTTGCTGGTTTTTATTCAATTAGGTCTCAAAGATCTTTCCATGTTGATCCTTTTTTGTACACAGTCAGCTTCACACATTTTTTTGCTTGTTTCATAGTATTCTGTTTATTATTATTATTTTTTAATTAGTTGAAAATTGCATCACAATTTTGTGTTGGTTTCAGCCACACAATAGTGTGAATCAGTCATAATTATATACATATATACCCTTTCCCTCTTGAACCTCCCTCGCCTTCCCTGAATCCCACCCCTCTAGGACATCACAGAGCTCCAGGCTGGGATCCCTGTTAGTTAGCAACCTCCCACTGTTTCACACATGATAGTGTATGTATGTCAATGCTACTTTCTCTGTTCGCCCCACCCTCACCTTCAACTGCTGTTTCCACAAGTACGTTCTCTGCTAGGTTCATCAGTGCCATTTTTCTAGAGTCCAGATATATATATATATATATACGTTAATACAATGTTATGACAAAGATAAGATACTTGTCTTTCTCTTTTTGACTTAAACTTCACTCTATATAAGAGGCTCTAGGTTCATTCACCTCACTACAACTGACTCAAATTTGTTCCTTTCTGTGGCCAAGTAATGTTTCATTGTATAAATGCACCACAGCTCCTTTATCTATTCATCTGTCAATGGACATCCAGGTGGCTCCCATGTCCTAGCTATTGTAAATATTGCTGCAATGAACTTTGGGGTACATGTGTCTTTTAGAATTGTGGTTTTCCCAGGGGATAGTCCTAGTACTGGTATTGCTGGGTCATATGGTAGATTTATTCTTAGTATTTTTAAGGAATCTTCATAATGTTTTCCATAATGGCCATATCAGTTTATCTTCCCACCAATAGGGCAGGAGGGTTCCCTTTTCTCCACATCCTCTCTAGCATTATTTGTTTATATTAATAGATTTTTTGATGATGGCCATTCTGACAGATGTGAGTTGATACCTCATTGTAGCTTTGATTTGTATTTCTCAAATAATGAGCAATGTTGAGCATCTTTTCATGTGTTTATTGGTTATCTGTATGTTTTCTTTGGAGAAATGTCTGTTTAGGTCTTCTGCCCGTTTTTTTGGATTGGTTTGTTTGCATATCTGATATTGAGCTGTATGAGCTGCTTATATAGTTTGGAGATTAACCTTCTGTCAGTTGCCTTGTTTGCAATTATTTTCTCTCATTCTGAAGGTTGTCTTTTCATCTTGTTTATAGTTTCCTTTGGTATGCCAGAGCTTTTAAGTTTTATTAGATCCGATTTGTTTATTTTTGTTTTTATTTCCATTAATCCAGGAGGTGGGTCAGAGAATCTTGCTTCTATTGTATTTATATATCATGGTTTATTTAAGCAGTTTACTTGATTTAACAATTTAGGTTATTTCATTTTTTTTGGTCTTACAAATAATACTGTGATGAATATCTTAAACATATGTCCTTTCATTCATTTGCAAGTCCATTTGTAACATAAATTTCCATAAGTGAAATTGATGAGGCAAAAGATAGATGCATTTGTGAACTTTGATGGATTTTGCTAAATTGCTCTCCATATGGGGTTACGCTAACATACACTCCCACAAGCAATGTATGGGAGGGTCTGTTTCCTACAGCCTCATCAATGGGGTGTGTTATCGAATCTTTGGATTTTTGCCAACCTGATAGGAGAAAAATGGTATCTCAATGTAGTTCTAATTTGCATATCTTTTATCATGAGTGAAGTTGAGCATATTTCCAAATGTTTAAGAGCTATTCATATTTCATTTTCTGTGAACTGTTTATATCTTTTGCCCAGATTTTCCTATCAGCTTGTTGGACTTTTATTTCTCTATTTATAGAAACTTTTTTATCTATTGGAGAAATTAGCTCTTTGTTTATACATGAGTTGCAATTTTTTTTTGTAGTTTGTAGATAGCTTTGGACTTAGTTTATCTATGTGTGTATATTTGTCATATAGAAGCTTTTATTTTTGTATGTATTAAGATTTATCAATTTTTTCTATGGCTTCTGGATTTTGGATTAGTTTTTAAAAAATCTTTCCATACCATGGATTAAAAATTTTCCAGATTCTTTTAGTAATTTTATAGTTTTATTTCTAACATCAAAATATCTGATCCACTTGGAATTTATCATCACACAGAGTAGGAGGTAAAGACCGAATTTTATTTTTTTCCAGATACCTACCTTTTTGTACCAACATCATTTATTAAATATCCTATCTTTTACCTTTTCCCTGCTGGTCTGAAGTGCCACTTGTACACCAAATTGTGGAATGCTCATTGTTTGGGTGGAATTCCAGGGACAGGGAAGCCTGGTGGGATGCCATCTGTGGGGTCACACATAGTCGGACATGACTGAAGCGACTTAGCAGCAGCAGCAGCATTGCTGGGTGGAGATTCAAGAACACTTGAATATCTTATTTGCTCATTGTGAAATCCACTGGGTTTGACTTATGGGGTAAGGAGGAACTACTCCCAGGTCTCCTAGCCTTGTTGCAGATCCCCAGTAGGCCCTCTAATGGCTCCAGGAACACTGAGTAAGGATGGCAGAGTTTTGCTCTCTTGCCATATGAACCCTTAGGATTTCAGATCTCTATAGTCAATGCTTCTGGGCTCCAGGCAGAAGCATAGCCTACACCTTCTTAAAGAGATTGCTGGGGCAGTCATTCAGGATGAGAAGAAAGAGGAAGGTATATAACCTTCACAAAAATCACTTCACCTGAGTTTTTGTCTTTACCTGGGAAAGGATGGAGCTGGAGGAGGTTAACTCCAAGGTCCCTTTAAGCGCTGACATGCCATGAATCACCAGTGAGTAATGGTCTGATGGGAGCATTTCAGCCGTCATGACGAGGGGGCTGGATTGTATTCCACACTCGGTCACTGGCTCCACTACATAAACTGTGCCCTCCAGTGAGGTCAGTTCCAGGACTCTGTGTAAATCTGAGACCAAGACTGACCACTTGTGAAATGCCTGGAGAATAGGCGAAGGAACATAGAAAGATTTATGACGTAACAAAAGATTTGCAAGACTGAGGGAATGAGAGAAGGCATACTCTCTCTCTTGTGATCTCTAAGCCTCGAATAATCCATCTGCCTGCAAACTTTTGAACCTGTCCTATTGCCCTCCTAGGGCTTATATGCTTTGACATTTTCAAATATAGTATGAGTTCTTCTAGTGTGAAAGTAAAGACTCTTGCTCATTGCAAGGGCAAATTTCAAGATGACATGATCAAAGATGGACGAAGGAGCAAATGTTGGGAGTAGTTATTTACATCATCCTGGATAAAGAGCCCCATGGGTACCATATCAAAGCTCTGTTTGTGACATTCAAAAACCCCAGCCAACTAGCAGCAGGAGGGTATCAGATGAGCTGGCAAACAGTCTTCTTTTTAATGTAGATCCTAAAAGCATCACATATTTAAATCATAGATCAGAATAACATATCTAAAATGGCTGGAAGGCAAACATATTCGAGTTTAAACGACATGTATTAAAAATACGAATAACCATCTTCCTGTATTAATCATATCAAAATGATTTTGTTTTTCTACCATTTGCAGATGTCTCTCACTAAGCAAAGTAACACATTTTTATTTCAAAGCTATTAACAGTGGAGCAGCTGTACACTACCAGAGAATTTTTAGAAATCATAATGAAATTAAATAGCAGATAGAACAGAAAAAAAAGAAGATAGTGACTTTAGAGCTATGCTTGGCTGAGGATATTACCATATTAAATATATATTTCAAGTGTATGATACATTTCCATAGAGTGATGCTAGATCAATATATTAGAGTTAATTGGAGCCTTGAGGTTTAAAAAAATCCCACATTCAAGAGAGCAAAATGCTTGTCTCTGAAGGAGTGAGACAACCTTTTATTTATATATTATGACTCTCTACTGAACGTGAAAAGTTGTTCTGTGGGTGAAACTGCAATTGATTCTCTGTGAAGTTCCTGATAGTGTCACCAATAACCAGCATTTGCTGAATATCCATTGTGTGCCAAATGGCATTCAGAATTCAACCCTGGATATTATTTCTGTTTTATCCATTACTTTTAGTAAGGGGGATGAAGCGTTCTTTGTTTTGTTGGGCTTTGTTTTCAGGAGAGAGAATCTTGAGTGTAGTTGTGTCTTATCGCTCTGTGTTCTAAAGTGACTCACTGACCACTGAGTTCTTAGACATTTACTCCATTTTTAGTTGTGCTTATTTTTCTCACCTCTGAGGAAACTCTTGAAGGAGACAAAAAGAGCATCTGTGAAGCTATATCATAACATGACTAGGGGAAAATATCTCAGAGGATACGCTTTTATTAAAGAAAGTTTATATTCTTAATTAAATACTGTATGATAATGAGGGTATATGCTAGCAAAATAAAAATGAAAATCACATCACTATCATTACAATTTGTATACACATATATATGTGATATCTTAAGAAATAGTTGAATCTGTGAAACATATATATATACATATACATAGTTTTCATTTTTATTGATTATATAAATATAAACTCAATTTCACAGTTTCAATTATTTTTTAAATTAGAGTTGTATCAGGCATATAAAACCCAAATGAAATAATAGCAAATTTTGATTGTTTTGCCTTTGAAAAGCACTGTTTTATGGGAAAAACAGTTTCTTACTTATCATATGCTAATATCACTATCTTTATAATTTATCTTTCAGAAAAGAAAGGCAATGAGTTGCACATTCAAATACTGTAGATGAATTAAAACAGAAAAAAAAAAACAAAAAAAAAGAAAAAAAATTGTGTTGGTGGCTATGAGGTTACAGGTTATTTCTGTTTGTAATGAAGAAAGATTTTTAACTCTCTTATCCCTACTACCTGTATGTGCCACCATTTTGTTCTTACAAAGCACAGCTAAAAACCTGTTCAAAAGCATTATGACATGTCATAGAATAATTTGTTATTGTTGGGCTGCTTATGAAAGTGACTTGGACTCCTATGGCAGGGATTTTATTAAAAAAAAATATTAGTCTTCTGTTTCACGTACCTGAACTGATCTTAAAATGAACCACTGATTTGCTTCTCTTATGACTATACAACATATGTTGAATATCACTAAAAATATCTCACTGGTGTTGTACACACTAATTTTACACAAAGCAAAAATAAGGTGTGTGTAACGGAATTGTGTGACAAAGCATACTGTTGGTGAGCTTCCTGGCATTTGCAAAGTTTTGATAAAGCCAACCCATAAAGTAGACACTAATCAAAGGATCCAGTCAATAGCCTCTTTCTCTGGTAGGAGTAGAAGAGAACACATCTATACATTACATGTCAGTTTGTCCCCATCCATAAATTATCCAAATTAAAAGCTAAGTACATAATTAATGGACTTCCCTGGTGTCTCAGTGGTAAAGAAACTGCCTGCAATGCAGGAGACTCAGGTTCGATTTCTGGGTTGGTAAGATCCCCTGGAGAAGGAAGTGGCAACTCACTCCAGTATTCTTGCCTTGGAAATCCCATGGACAGAGGAACCTGGCAGGGCTGCAGTCCATGGGGTTGCAAAGAGTCGGACACGACTGGATGACTAAACAACAACGTAACTAATCCGCTGGTAGACTGCACCCTTTTTACTTAGGAGGTGCTGGCGTTGAGGACAGGGCCAGTAGGAAGTCACGTGAAGCCACCATTTCAATGTGGGCCCTCCAGGGAAATCAAAACAGGACAGTGTATTTCAATGGATTCCAGATTTGCAAAAGTGTTTTAATTCTCCCAGACTGGTTTTATATTTAAATAAAAAACCTCAGGTTCCAGTCTTCTTTTCCTGCCTAGTTCCAGAAAACTTCAAAAGAAGCAAAGCAAGAGAGGGTTCCAATTATCTCCAGCACTCTCAGGGAGCCTTTTTAAAGGCAAAATATAATTTGTTTTACAGCAAAGCACCTCCAACACACAGTCTAAGAGAACTTAGATGACGTGTGGTGGGTTCTTTTTGCCTATCAGAAATATTCTCTCTTCCTTTTTCACCCGCAGAGTCAACACACAATATTAAGCAACCCATCTGCAGTATCTAATTAACAAACTGACTGCAGAAGATCACTTACAATGTAAAATATTAAATCATCCAAAAGACTAGTATTCTCCACACCTCATAAATTAAAATAAGCAAGAGACTGAAATGAAATAAAACGCTGATGCATATCATGCTGGGCCTTTGCCCCCCAAAGAGGTTCTACTCCTTGAAGCATTTAACCATTTCAAAGGAAAAAAAAAAAAAAAAACAACAGAGACACAAGCACGCCAAGCAATTTTAAAATGCTTTCTACCCCTGGTCTATACTTCATCGTAGAAAGCCCAACTTGAGACCTCAGTCTGTACTTCTCTTGATCTTATGCTTCACAAATCATTTTAAGTTCAGATATGGAACTCATCAGTTATGTGTCTTTTCATTATAATTGCAACGCAGTCTTAGAGCTCAGTTCTGTTCCCATTGGCTCAATGGTCATCATTTATCTGCTTTGTATATTTAGGGCATTATTTAACAGAAGCAGTGATCTGTTTGAAGAATGCAAGGGCTGTTTGATATTAACACAGAGAATGATTAATCAAAGAGCCCTTGGTCCTAAAGCATCAAGAGAGAGCTGAGGTCATTAGCAGGGCAAAACTGAGAAGCAAGCTTTGACTAAGAAAATGAGACAAGCCAATACTTTGAGGATTTTAAAAAATAAATAAATAAGGGTGTTAGGTTTGTTCATTTCCAGAGCTTTCACTTTAAAGTATCACTGTGTTAGGATATCTGAAGTAATGTTATATTATTTCAAATGCTAGAAATAATTCCTTCTATAGTAAAATATGAAACTATTTGCATCTAGGTAATAGCTTGAACCCTCCAGTGTCTGCAGCAATAATTATTTCTAATTCTGGAATATTTAGATTATTTCATGTTTTAAATGAGAAATAGCAACAGATGCAGAACCAGGCTTTGGATAGGAGAGAGAGCTGGACTAATTAAAACTGTTACCCAATTGAGACTTCTTTGGCGCTCCAAGGTAAGGGTTCCTCTGCCAAAGAAACAGAGGTTTAATGTAATTAGCCAGACATTATTCCAAATTAGCTCAATTTTCTACATTGTTTTGGCAGTCAAATCCACAAAGCATTTACCCCCATCATATATCAGGGAAAGTGGGACTGAACACCCCAAGAACAATAAGAAAAGCAATTAACATCTTAAATTTGGGTTTTCCTCAAAGCAAATCCTGAGACAAGGTGGATTAGTTTTCTACTGCTTCTGTGACAAATTACCACAAACTTAGTTGTTTAAACAACAATAATTTATTATCTTATAGTTTCATAGATCACAAGTTCTATATGGATTTCTCTGGGCTAAGACCAAAGCACCATCAGGGTGCATTCCTTTGTGGAGATTTTAGGGAGAATCCATTTCTTTTCCTTTCCTTTTCCAACTTCTACAAGCTGTCTGAATTCCTTGGCTCATGACCCCCTTCCTGAAGCTTTAAATCTTGCAAGATCAAGCTAAGTCCTTCTCACAGTGCCATCTATTTCTTCCAATTGCCTCTTATGCTTTTAAGGATACTTGTGATTAAATTGAACCCACCTGGCTAATCCAGGCTACTCTCCCTACAATATGATCAGCTAATTAACAATCTTCATTTCACTTCCTTAGTTCCTGCTTGCCTTGTAATCGAACACGTTCACAGGTTATAAGGATTAGGAGGTAGACATTTGGGGGGCAGCATGGAGTGGGGTGCCATTGCCTTCTCCATTATTCTGCCTACTACACAACAATTTGGGTATAAGCATTCTGTTTGGTTATTATGAGGGAGAAAGGGAGACACAGAAGGGAGAGAAGCAAATAGAAGGAATTTCTGAGCAAGTTACTATTGTGGGCAATTGAGGCTCAATCTACTGGGGACTCTTTAGAGAGTGGGTAGAACGTGCCTTGGAATTATATCACTGAATGATGAGAAAGCTAAAGCATTTATTCACCTACTTCCACTGTTTATTGCTTGAGGGTTATTCCAGGGATATTATCCTCTCATTGTATGTATCTTTCTCCATGGAGTTAGAAAAGATAGCTGCAGGTAGTTCTAATTTACACTGTTCTCACAGTACTCAATCCCAGGAGACAGTATCCAAATATTTAAATTCATTGGATACTCCTGCACAACTTGGGTCAGGTGGCTCACCTTGAACCAATCCGTGCAGTTCAGGAGGGATAAAATGCTATGATTGGCTATCCCTGAGTGATGCACCATCAAGGATAGGATTGCCAGTTCCACCAGAATTGCAGTGGCTGAAGGAGAAGTACTGCACTAGAAAGAGGGGTCTTGTGCAGAAAAAAACATAGTTGATAGTTTCTGGAAGAATGAAGAGAATCTACAGGGTTCAGAGAGGTGAAGATCAAAGGACAGGCATCAGGACTGACCCTCTAGCATCCAGAGGTCCCAGCTCATGACTCCATGTCTACAGAGACGAGGAGCATGGCTGCCAGGAAAGAAGAAAGCAAAACTAAGACACCACAACACTCCAGGGCTGAGAGTTTCTGCAGTCCGAAAGGCAGGTTGTAGACTTGATGTGCAGCTATAGAGGGGAATCCTAGGAATTTACAGGGAGAGGCTACCCCAAACGGTGGTGGTAGAAAAGAAAGACGTGATAAAAAGTTACAAAGATTCATGGAAAAGGGAAAGGAGAATCACAAAAAAAAAGATGAATAGGTACAGAAATGAAAAGAGTTGAAAACCATGGAAATTTACAGCAAATGGGTTTGGAACAATTGTGTTTCTTTTAAGGGAGTAGAGCATGAAATTAAGACAGGTGAAATGACTGTTTAGAAGTAAATTAGATAGTTGGGCCCATATTTGCTAGGTCTCTTATCTATATCAATCTATCCTTTCCTTCTGTCTAACCTGTCTACCTTGTAGGGTTAGGATCTGTCTCTGAAAGATAATGCATCTAAAAAAAGAAACGGACTCCTAAGTGCTCTGAAAAAACCTTTTATTTTAAAAACACTTTTTGAAAATTAATTGGAGGATAATTGCTCTACAGTATTGTGTTGGTTTCTGCCATATATCAACATGAATTAGCCACAGGTATACATGTCTCACCCTCCATCCCCCACCCGCCCCCTCTACTAGGTTGTCACAGAGCACTGGATTTGAGCTCCCATTGTCCTACAGCACGTTTTCACTGGCTATCTAATTTTACATATGATAATGCATATGTTTCAGTGCTACTCTCTTAATTCACCCCACCCTCTCCTTCCCTGGCCTGTGTCCACAAATCTGTTCTCTCTGTGTCTCCACTGTTGCCCTGCACACAGGTTCATCACTACCATCTTTCTAGATTCCATATATATGTGTTAATATGCAATATTTTGTTTTCTTTAAAGGTTGTAAAGGAACAATTTCAGTATCTAACACACTTAAAAGATTCCTAAACATCTTCTTTTTATCCTCAAAGTGTCACACTGTCTCAGTGTGTCTCTGCCATTTCCCCCTACCACCTGCCCCCCAATTTCCATCCCTTACTGGTCCCCTGTCTCAGGCTTCCCCTTGTTTTCCCATTTTTCAGATTTTTTTTTCTCTTAAGGGCAGCCCCTTACCTTCAATTAGCTCAGTCAAGCCAGCAGCCAATCAGCAGCATAAAGCATCCTCTCAGGAAGGCAGGGGAGAAAGGCTCTGAAGTCTGCACTTGACTGTTCTTGGCTCTGCTTCTCCTGCATCATCTTGTTTAATTTTGACAATAGATTTAGGAGGTAGGACTGATGATCATCATTAGATAGATGGGAAAACTGAGATTTATACTAAGATCTGTCTGATCCTAAAGTTGATGCTCATGAATACTACACTACCATATATCAATGCTTCTCAGATTTTGGCATGAATTAAGCCACCTGGGGATATTAGTTAACTGTAAGGATCCTAAGGCTATACCCCAAGAGATTGTAACTTAGTAATTTTGCAATTAAGGTCAGGAATCTGCTTGTTTAACAAGCACTCAGGTGAATCTAATGCAGGTGATTCTAATACAAGTCAGACCCAGAACATACTTTGAGAAACACTGCTAATAAATCCTTCACTGGGGAGGATTGCTTGGGAAGTAATGTAAGACAGAGCCGTCATATACATACATGAGCATATATTTCAAAAAAAAAAAAATACAGCATGTGCTACTTCCCACAGATGTATGGATTTTTTGTTTGAATCCTACCTGACCATTTGTGGTCTCTCTTGGTTCTGTGAACAGTGCACTAATATTACATAATCATTTAAAACCTTGCACAATATAAGAAAAGAATTCAGTCTTTTTGCTATGATTCAGAAATAATGTGCAGACATACCCCGTGGTGTTTCAGGTTTAGAAACCATGCTAAAAAGGCATTTGTGGTCCCTGACAATGCCTTTAATTAAGAGTACTGCTCCTCTAGTGGAAGCTTTGGGGGAAGGAAAAAAAGAGAAGGAAAGAAAGTTCTGCTAAATGACAACTCTTAGAGGTTAATAGCTCTGCAGAGTTTTGTCTCTAGATTGATATTCCTTTGTGGATATTCTACATGTTTTGAAAGTAGAGTAGGGTCACCCTCCCTCAAAAGCAGAGTGTGCTGATTCAGTGGGTTCTGAGAAGCAGCTGAAGTGCCTGAGGACAGGAAGATGCCCCACCATGGCAGAGGTGCAGATTGCTGGAGTAATGAGGCTCTAAAATAAATCTCTCCCTATTCCAGTTTGTCTTTTCTGGGCTTTGGGTGGGAGACAATTAGGGCTGCCCACAAGGCCAACTTCCTTTACACCTAAGAGCAGTTCTGCTGGGAAGGTCAGGTTCTTTTTTGTTTCTCTCCAGTCTTTAGAATCTCCCCTCATCTCCAAGATGCTGACACTAGTGGAATGTAGTGAGGAGACTTTGATGCCAGACATGTGGAATCCTGGCCATGACCTTTACCTACCACGGGACTCGGCAGGCAGATTTCCATTCGTCCTCTCTAAGCGGAGATGATCAGTCAGTATTTCAGTGTAGGGTGTCCAACATAAAGCAAATGGCTCCATGAATGTTAGCTCTCATCAGTTTTTATTTATAACATTGAACATTTACTCTATGTCATTAAATGCCACAAAACAGCCAAGTGTGCACTTTTCACCTTACTTGGCCCAACACCAGGTTCATCAGACATGGCGCTGCCCTGGGAAATGACATTCTCAGTCAGCTCAGTTCAGTCACACAGTCATGTACGACTCTTTGTGACCCCATGGACTGCAGCATGCCAGGCCTCCCTGTCTATCACCAACTCCTGGAGTTTAGCCAAACTCCTTTGAGTTGGTGATGCCACCCAACCATCTTATCCTCTGTCATCCCCTTCTCCTCCCTCCTTCAATCTTTCCCAACATCAGGGTCTTTTCCAATGAGTTAGTTCTTCACATTAGGTGGCCAAAGTATTAGAGTTTAAGCTTCAACATCAGTCCTTCCAATGAACACCCAGGACTGATCTCCTTTAGGATGGACTGGTTGGATCTCCTTGCAGTCCGAGGGACTCTCAAAAGTCTTCTCCAGAACCTCAGTTCAAAAACATCAATTCTTTGACACTCAGTTTTCTTTATAGTTCAACTCCCACATCCATACATAACTTCTGGAAAAATCAAAGCTTTGACTAGACGAACCTTTGTTGGCAAAGTAATGTCTCTGCTTTCAAATATGCTGTCTAGGTTTGTCAAAACTTTTCTTCCAAGGAGTAAGCGTCTTTTAATTTCATGGCTGCAATCACTACCTGCAGTGATTTTGGAGCCCCCCAAAAATAAAGTCAGCCATTGTTTCCACTGTCTCCCCATCTATTTGCCATTAAGTGATGGGGCCATATGCCATGATCTTAGTTTTCTGAATGTTGAGCTCTAAGCCAACTTTTTCACTCTCTTCTTTCACTTTCATCAAGAGGCTTTTTAGTTCCTCTTCACTTTCTGCCATAAGGGTGGTGTCATCTGCATATCTGAGGTTATTGATATTTCTCCTGACAATCTTGATTCCAGCTTCTGATTCATCCAGACCAGCATTTCTCATGATGTACTCTGCATAGAAGTTAAATAAGCAGGGTGACAATATACAGCCTTGATGTACTCCTTTTCCTATTTGGAACCAGTCTGTTGTTCCATGTCCAGTTCTAACTGTTGCTTCCTGACCTGCATACAGGTTTCTCAAGAGGCAGGTCAGGTGGTCTGGTATTCCCATCTCTTTCAGAATTTTCCACAGTTTATTGTGATCCACACAGTCAAAGGCTTTGGCATAGTCAATAAAGCAGAAATAGATGATTTTCTGGAACTCTCTTGCTTTTTTGATGATCCAACGGATGTTGGCAATTTATCTCTGGTTCCTCTGCCTTTTCTAAAACCAGCTTGAACATCTGGAAATTCACGGTTCACGTATTGCTGAAGCCTGGCTTGGAAAATTTTGAGCATTACTTCCCTAGCATGTGAGATGAGTGCAATTGTGCAGTAGTTTGAGCACTCTTTGGCATTGCCTTTCTTTGGGATTGGAATGAAAACTGACCTTTTCCAGTCCTGTGGCCACTGCTGAGCTTTCCAAATTTGCTGACATATTGAGTGCAGCACTTTCACAGCATCATCTTTTAGGATTCAAAATAGCTCAACTGGAATTCCATCACCTCCACTAGCTTTGTTTGTAGTGATGCTTCCTAAGGCCCACTTGACTTCACATTCTAGGATGTTTGGCTCTAGGTTACTGACAACATCATCGTGATTATCTGGGTCATGAAGATATGTATAGTTTTTGTATAGTTTTGTATAGTTTTTTGTGTATTCTTGCCACCTCTTAATATTTTCTGCTTCTGTTAGGTTCATACCATTTCTGTTCTTTATCGAGCCCATCTTTGCATGAAATGTTCCCTTGGTATCTCTAATTTTCTTGAAGAGATCTCTGGTCTTTCCCATTCTATTGTTTTCCTCTATTTCTTTGCACTGATCACTGAGGAAGGCTTTCTTATCTCTCCTTGCTATTCTCTGGAACTCTGCATTCAAATAGGTATATTTTTCCTTTTCTCCTTTGCTTTTCACTTCTCTTCTTTTCACAGCTATTTGTAAGGCCTCCTCAGACAGCCATTTTGCTTTTTTGCATTTCTTTTTCTTGGGGATGGTCTTGATCCCTGTCTCCTGTACAGTGTCACAAACCTCTGTCCATAGCTCATCAGGCACTCTATCAGGTCTAATCCCTTGAATCTATTTGTCATTTCCACTGTATAATCATAAGGGATTTGATTTAGGTCATACCTGAATGGTCTAGTGGTTTTCCCTACTTTCTTCAATTTAAGTCTGAATTTGGCAATAAGGACTTCATGATCTGAGCCACAGTCAGCTCTCGGTCTTGTTTTTGCTAACTGTATAGAGCTTCTCCATCTTTGGCTACAAATAATATAATCAATCTGATTTCGGTATCAACCATCTGATGATGTCCATGTGTACAGTCTTCTCTTGTGTTGTTGGAAGAGGGTGTTTGCTATGACCAGTGTGTTCTCTTGGCAAAACTCTATTAGCCTTTGCCCTGCTTCATTTTGTATTCCAAGGCCAAATTTGCCTGTTACTTCAGGTGTTTCTTAACTTCCTACTTTTGCATTCCAGTCTCCTATAATGAAAAGGACATCTTTTTTGGGTGTTAGTTCTAGAAGGTCTTGTAGGTCTTTATAGGACCATTCAACTTCAGCTTCTTCAGCATTATTAGTTGGGGCATAGACGTGGGTTACTGTGATATTGAATGGTTTGCCTTGGAAATGAACAGATATCATTCTGTTGTTTTTGAGATTGTATCCAAGTACTGCACGTTGGACTCTTTTGTTGACTATGATAGCTACTCCATTTCTTCTTAGGGATTCTTGACCACAGTAGTAGATATAATGGTCATCTGAGTTAAATTCACCCATTCCAGTCCATTTTAGTCCACTGATTCCTAGAATGTCGATGTTCATTCTTGCCATCTCCTGTTTGACCGTTTCCAATTTGCCTTGATTCATGGACCTGACATTCCAGGTTCCTATGCAATATTGCTCTTTACAGCACTGGGCCTTGTTTCTATCACCAGTCACATCCACAGCTCAGTGTTATTTTTGCTTTGGCTCCATCCCTTTATTCTTTCTGGAGTTATTTCTCCACTGATCTCCAGTAGCATATTGGGTATCTACCGACCTGGGGAGTTCATCTTTCAATGTCCTACCTTTTTGCCTTTTCATACTGTTCCTGGGGTTCTCAAGTCATGGGGTTCTCATGACTTTTTCCAGAAGTCATGTATGGATGTGAGATTTGAACTATAAAGAAACCTGAGTGCCAAAGAGTTGATGGCAAGAATACTGAAGTGGTTTGCCATTCCCTTCTCCAGTGGACCACATTCTGCATTCAGATGGATTTATCTTTCCTTTTTTCCTTTGCCTTTCATGTCTCTTCTATTCAAAGCTTTTTGTAAGGCCTCCTCAGACAATCATTTTGGCTTTTTGCATTTATTTTCCTTGGGGATGTTCTTGATCCCTGCCTCCTGTACAGTGTCTTGAACCTCCATCCATAGTTCATCAGGCACCCTGTCTTTCTGATCTAATTCCTTGAGTCTATTTGTCATTTCCACTGTATAATTATAAGGGATTTGATTTAGGTCATACCTGAATGGTCTAGTGGTTTTCCCTACTTTCTCCAATTTAAGTCTGAATTTGGCAATAAGGAGTTCATGGTCTAGAATGACATTCTAGGGAGGAAAATAAGACATTGAATTCTGAGCACATTTGGATAATTCTTATATCTTAGATATGACACTTTGATAATGTAATTCTTACACCAACTGATAAGGAGACAGAAATTCAAAAGCAGTTAGAGAACTTGGCAAAAAGTCAAGACCTGCATGCACCATATTAGAAATTGGAATACGATTCTGCTTTACTTCCCAGTCCACATTCCACTCACTGCCATGTGGTTTCAGCACAGATGATTTATCTTTTGTCGATTTCTAACCACCTTCTCACTGAAGGGCCTGATTGCATTCCTCATGCTGTGTGTGTGAGCAATTTCTAACTGACAGGAAACTTGGATGATTATGGTTTATTTAATGTTTGGGAAATGTAGAGGAGAGGAGAAACTTTTAATTCATGGGATTATTTTGTGTGTGACACCCTGAATAAACAAATCAGACTGGGGAAGAGCAAAGGGCTTAACACATGTATCAGTTATTTTGGGTCATACCTCAGGAAGCAATTAGGAGAAAACTATGAATAAAGTGCTGGATTCTGAAAAGGACCCGTCTCTGAACAGGGGACCACACTACGTAAACATGGCCAAATGTCATAGAATAGATGGAAATGAGCTTTAATATATGTCATGGTTCATGGCTAGATCTGGCAGAGCCAACTCTCACTGAATTGCTAAACCAATGAAAGAAAATATTCAGTTTTCTTAATGTAAGCTTTATAATTGTTTCTGTGGCGTGGATAACTTTTGCATATCTAAACAAAATCAGAGGAGAAGCTGACTTCAACATCCATCACAAATGTGGATGTACAATGAAACCTAAAAATAATGGAAAGATTTTTAACCATACTATTGGTTCAACCTTTTTCAGCATCTAGTGCTTTCTAAGGAAGCTGAGGATTTCTTCTTTCTGCTCCCCATCATCCTCTCGTGATAACATAGAGACCAAAAGTACGGCAGTAAAAAGGAAGTGAGAAGAGAGTATGAAGAATAGAATCTAACTAGACCAAACGCACCAACTAGATTGAAGTGTAGGAATGAAAACACTTCCATTCACAAAGTCTTTGTGTTTTTATTTTTCTGCTGTCAACTACTATCACTGCAATGAATAATTTAGCAAAGAGGATCAGAATATAGTAGCCAAATCTATAATTATTTTAAAAAATACTAGTCATGAAAACAGAAGCTCATATTGGGGAAGAGTTGGTAAAGGTCAGCTGGACCCATTGGAAGATGTGTTAATTCTTTCCAGGCACCAGAGCAGAGTTAATTAAATGTCACCCTAAAGGGTCACCCAGAGCTTTACCAGGCTCACACCCAGCTCCACATCCCAGACGTACGACAAACATCCCTTGATTAGTTAAAATAAATCATTTTAATTTTATATAGATTTTTCTACTTCAATAATAAACTCCTTTTTGGCATTGTTGTTTGTGCAGATAGTGACCCTCTTCAGAGAGGGAGACCCAAAGGTCATAGGTCTCCCCAGTGCCTGTCAAAGTCCCAGAGTAACTCACAGGCAAAAGGACATATTTTGAAGAGGCTATTCATTCTGCATAAATCTTGAGTGCTTTTGGTTTCAGCAGTTTTCTGTTTAAAAATAAAATATCTTGACATCTAAATAGGCAACGGTACATTTTAAGTTTTATCTGAATTCCTTCTTCACTGTGGATGGATTGCAGACTTTCTCAGCTTTTTTTTTTTTTTCCTTTAGGAAGCAGTTCTCAATCTGGACTTTATAGATTGGCCTGAGGGATCTGTGAGCATCTACAACTGTGTGTGCACTTAGGTACCTTTTTTTTTTCCCCCTGTGAAGTGGATCCAATAACTTTATCAGATTCTTAGAGAGATCTGGGAACAAAATATGATTAAGGGAGCTGGCTTCCCAGTCTCTAATTCTTATCTGCTACCCGGAAGTCCACTTACTGTCATGATCCTTAACCCCTTGGCAGCTTCTTTGGTTCTTAAAGATCAGTACAGGTCTTTTCTGGATTCCTGATCACCATTCAGAAAAATACTTATAAACTATAGGCTAAAAGATCTGCAGAATCTTGCAAGCTTCAGAAAGCTACAAATTAAAATGCTTGACTCTTGGGTTCTGTCCCCATTTCTGATTAAGATGTCTGTGTCATACGTTAAAAAAGAAAAGAAAAGATATAAAGCTGCAGGTTTACATCAGCCTGGTGGGCTGCCATCTATGGAGTCGCACAGAGTCGGACACGACTGAAGCAACTCAGCAGCAGCAGCAGCCACATTCCCTGGTACCAACAAAACTTGCATTGAAGTCAAAGGCTCTTCTTAATGCACTTAAAAACAATCTTACAGAGAATAAAGCACTGACTGAAGTCCTCCTCTTTCTCCATAAGGCCTCTAGGAGCCTCACTTTTGCCTGGGAGGACAGCCCAAATGCCCTCTCCTTCCCTGGACGTTGAGGGTGGCAGCCAACCCCCCGAGAAATTCCTTCCTCATCCTGCAGGTGTCAGTAAAGGCTCACACATCTTTCTTCCCTCCCTGCCCCCTCCCTGTCCATTCATAAAGTGGCGGGTGATTTGTGATGGCCTCACTGTGACTGTAGAGGGAAACAGCCATCTTTGCTTGTCTCCATCCTAGATTTGTTTTTCTAATTTCTTTTTACTTGAAGGTTTACCAGCTGCTTTATTACCAGAGTGCGGCTTCCTTGCAGTCTCTTTTCTTCTTCCTCTCCCCCTCTGTTCCCTTCCTTTTTGTTCCTAGAGACAATCAGTGTCTCTGGTCCCAGCTGCCACTGCTGATTTTTCATTACAGTTTAATTTAAAACTGGGATTGGAATGGAAATGTCTTTTTGCCATTTGGGGTTTGCGAGGCCTGTGGTTTTATTGCCAAAGGCACAAATGTTACTTACTACTGTTTTTCCAGAGTTTGCAGGGGAGGGTAAGGGGGAGGCTGGGAGGGAAAGACAGACAGACTGACTGAGCAGAGTGGGAGGGAAAGGAGAGAAAATCCCTCTCAGGGGCAACATCATTCTGCATATTACTTTGATGTTCTGAAGAATATGAGTTGGGTCAGGAGGCAGGAAAAATAGTGTCTCGTCTCCTTAAATGAATGTTTATGTGGGTCAAATATCTGTCAACATCACACACAGGATTTGGGACTTTACAGAAAGCTTTTTTTTTTTTTTTTTTTTTGAAAGAGTAACATCTCCAGCCCTTCAGTTGACCACAGCTTTAAATGGGAACACTTGTGAAGAGGGACTAAATTGTATACAACCTCAGAGGGAGCAAACTATTTATATACTCTCACTTAAGAGGCAATATCAGCCATCTTTCTCCACCAGCTTCTGTTTTCTCTCTCCTGTTACACTCTTGGGCTCAAGTCCTAGGCTTTATTTATGAGTCTCCCTGCAGTCATGAAACCCAGTCCAGCTACACAATTAACGTTTCCCATAATCTCTGGGCAACTTATGGTTTTGATCAGATTAAAGCCAAACAGTCCTCTACAATTATGCTTTTACCTATCATAGAGTAAAATTAAGAAGGCAGGGTCTTCTTATTTAAGAGTGATCTTGAAGGAGGAAGTGGAGAGAAGCTAGAAACTTTGCATGCCTTCATTTAAATATTTAGCTGGTTTCCCAGATGCGGGGGATCAGGGAAGCAGGAATGTCTTATCTGTCATGCTAAAAGCAATTACTGTCTCCCCTCCCAGCAAGAATCCCGCTCCACCTGGAGACTCAAGGCTCGGATGTCAAGCTGAAGGCTCCATTATCTCTGCAGATCATGTGGCCTCCTCCTCCCCAAGTGGCCCCAGTTGGCTCCCCGCTCCCATGAACCTGTCCTGGGGTAGCCCCCTCTCACTATCAGGGAGCAGCTCCAAGACTCGCCAGCTGCTTGGGACCCTGCTGCCAGTGTGCTCTGTGCTGTGCACCCTTGGTTAACGGGGACATTATTTCACCCCAGAGCATAAGTTTCTTGTGGCTGGACAGCTCAGCCAGGTGCCCTCTCTTCCTGATTTGCTCCCATCCACTCCTCTCCCACCTGTCGTGTGGCTGTTATTTCCACTTGGAATGGAGGAGGGACGTGGCAAGGGGGCCCCAGCCATCACTCCACAGACAAATTTCCAAGACTCTTGCGGTTGTCTTTGCAGCTCACGGAACATTCCAGTGGTTGGAATTTCCTCATAGAAGCCACTCCACTAACAAAAGTGGGGATCTCATTTCTGCAGTTCAGAGTTCAGGACACACAAAAGGGGAAAGAAAACAATAACAATGGAAACCGTGTTTAACCCCAGCAGCTGCCCTGCCTCGACTCGGACAACGACAACAAAAACAATAAGAACAACAAGGAATCTTCTCCCTAACCCGGGCCCTAATGTGGTTAAGGCTACGCTAACCATTGTAGCCACAGTCACTGGGCCAGAAACCACACACTGCTGAATGAAAATATGTGCAGAGGAAATACCTCCGCGACCGCTGAATGAAGTCTGAACCGTCAAGGAGCCGATTGACACTTGGTTCTCTGCACTGGGGGCAGTCTTGCCGGATGAAGAAAATTCCACAGTTATCACCTTTGGTTGATCGGCCCTCCCCTCTGGGATGAGTTTGGTACCAGGCAGGAGGCTCGCAGGGCTGGTCCCCTCGTGCTGTGAGGAAGCAGACTCTATCTTGGAATGTTTTCCTGCTCTGGGGTAGCACACAAGGCCCTCAGCTCCTTGCAAAGCAGACACTGCCGCCACAGTTTCTTCCCGTGTTTACTGAGGTAAATGCAGGGGTAACTATGGATTGAACATTCCTTGTCCTGTTTGACAGGAAAAGTGGGTGTTTGATCTTGTTTTGTGCTCCAGGAATTTCTTCAGAAATCTCTTGGAAAATCTCATAAAGCTAGGTTAGTGACCACATATGGAATCCATTAACTCCTCATTTCTGCTTGTTCTTAGCAAATTTTTGTCTGGTGACAACACATGAACTTAGGGGGTGTTTTTGTTTTGCTTCACACCATGGAACTCTGACTTGCTTTAGTTTTGAGAAAAATTGGGGAAAAAAAGCAAGCTGTGGTTGGGGTGAAATATAGCTAATTGCAAGTAAAACTGGGTGGGATGTTTGGTTTGTGAGAAAGCAGGAGGACACTCTTCAGATTTCAGGGGGATTCCAGAGTTGCCAGTGTTCTGGGAAGAATGTTCCTTCAATTTCCTGATGAAATTGAATAAGAAATCTGGATTCTCTAGCTCTCTTCACCCACACCTCATGGTATAATGCTGGTTGAATGGATTGCTCGCCCTTACTTTCTAAATTTTTGTTTTCTAAATATAGGAGAAAACAGCAATGTGCCTTTGCAAGACAGCCACATATCTCCAGCTTAAAAGGCGTTACATAATTATATCACACCAATATTTGGAACTAAAGTTACTGGTGTATGACTGAAAAAAAACACACCAAGATTGGAGGATGTTAAAGGAAGACGGGCTGAGAAATTTATTTAGAAGATAATTATCTTTTATTTTTCTGTTTAAAGTAATTAATAAACTAAACATAACAATAAGCCTTTTCACCCACAGTCAGCATCAGGGAACTTCAAACATTGCCTTTGAAGTGGGCCCCCAGTTGGGAAGACCCCACTGTTCAGGCTACTTTATAGTGGTAATATACTGCCTGGAAAAAACAGATGCCAAGAAAATGCACAGATTGAATCTCTGAGCATCTGAAAACCTAAAACTTCAGGGGGCCAAGGAAGGTCCTAGTCTTTTGATTTTTTTTTTTTCTTTTAAAAAGGCCCAAAGTATTAAATTGAAACAGGCACTTCATTTCTTTCCTTCATTTCTCCCTTCACCTCAGGAGACCTATGTTAAATTCCACTTAGATCACAGCTAGACGTGGGTTTGATGGTCTCAAGCCACCTTTTAACTACGTTCATCCCATAAATAGGAGATGAATAAAGACGTCAAACTTCATCCATATACTATTCTGACACACGTGGCTCCCTGTCAAAGAGGAGCCAGGATGAAGGTGGATTGCAGTGGCTTCTAGAGAGTGGAGAACTTCAGCATAACGTGGTCAATCTACACATGTAAACAAGAATGTGTGGGCTAGGAGCCCATAGCAGGTGGGGCTGCAGCTGCCAACATCGTCCTAAATGGACGCTTGTGGAAGGACAGAGATTGTGCTGATACGGTATGAGTTCAGTGTGGGCCACTCTCCCAAAGCCATCGTTGTCAAACTTAGTGCTTAAATGGCTCTTTTCCAGGCAAGCAAACTAAAGCCTATGCTCGAAGCAAGGTGTCCTGAGACCAGATTCAGCTCTTTATCTTCTCAGTTAAAAAAAAAAAAAAGATATGGGGATTATACTACTAAGATTTATTCATCTCTCTGTGTCCTAAATAGGCAAGGAACCAAATCTAACAACCGGAAAGCAAGGAATACACTGCCAAATATTGATAATTCCTTCCCTGGAATACTCAGGGCTATTTTTAGTTTCTTAATGTAAAAAGCCAGTGAGATGAAAAGTGAAGTGATCCGTTTCCAGAAGAAAAACCAGTCGAATCTTCATTAATAATTCCTTGTAGAACGCTCCATGGGCCTTTATCTGACAGCTTGACAAGCTGAACTAAACAACAGAGACTGTAGGAATGTAAAAGACATAATCTTAACACCAAACCTTCTGAAGATGTGGCTGTCATTTTACATTAAAGACGAGGAGTAAAAAACCTCCATTGAAACAGAAAGAGCTTGCAGCATGATTACAGTGCCAGAATTTACTGGGGGAAGAAAAGACAGGCATCAGAGTTAGCAAAGGCAGGTATGAAGGGTACTGAATAACAAGCTTCCTTTCCACGTTTGGTTTGGGAGTTTTGAGAGCAAAAGATGAGGCAGGTAATGATGAGAGGCTGTTTAACTGCTCCTAGGCCTAGTGGCAAATCTTCATTATCAATAAAGACTAGCAAGGATTGGGCTAACCATTGTATAAAAACTAACACAAATCAAGATTCTTCTTATGTTTCTATAGCAATGTACACTTTCCTATGAAAGAGTATCACTGGACTGTCAAAACACCATGGGGTAATCAGGATAAACATTGCTGTCCTATTGTACACCTGAGAAACCCATCATTCAGAAATATTAAGGGACTTGTCCAGGGTTAAGTATTGGGGTTGAGACCAGATCCAGCTTTCCTTGCTTTTATGCCTGTGCTCCCAGTACATTTTTAAAATAAGAAATAAGTGCACGCAGCAAACCTTGGGTGATCTGCACAGCTTACCGACTGAACAATAACAGCTACCATCCATCAGAGGCCCAAGGTCTGCAGCAAAGAACTGAAATCAGTGAGAACAGAATAAGGTCAGAGAGCAAGGGACTATGGGAACATATAGATGCTGTTGCCTTCCTGCACCGAGGGTCTTATTGCCCATGGATTGAGCAAAATCAAAGTGAGAAACTGTGTTATTGTTGTATGGTTTCTTTCCCCCAATCATGTTATTAGTATTAAAATATAGTAATGCACTCCTATAAAGTATTTAGTTTCTGTCAGGCAGTATTCTAAGCTATTTTTATTGATTGGTTAATTTATTCCCTGTGAAGGCAGTTTTAATGTTATCTCCATTTTACAGGTAAGAAACACATGACTTTTTCAGATGGGTTTTTTTTTAAGATTTTTTTTTTGAATGTGGATCATTTTTAAAAGTTTTTGTTGAATTTGTTACAATATTTCTTCTGTTTTATATTTTGGTTTTTTGGCCACAAGGCATCTTAGCTCCCCAACCAAGGATTGAACCCATACCCCCCTGCATTGGAAAGCAAAGTCTCAGCCACTGGGACCTGTAGGGAAATCCCCAGAATTCATCCCTGGGAGCAATTCTGCATCTGGATAAGATGCATTTCAAAAGTCTGTTAGAGCCAGACTTTAAAAGAACACACAGTCCTCAGCCTACAGGAGAGTGTGCAGATAGGTGTCCACGGGGCTGGTGTGGGGAGGCGTCTTTTTCTCTCTCCTCATTCTCTCTCACTTTATCAATATTTCCTGAGCACACCCTGTCCTGTGCCCCCTTTTGTTAACCACCTTCCAGTGCTCCCGGAGCAAAGGTTGGCTTGCAGCTTTCTCCCCTTCCTGCTGCTTGTCAGGAGAGGAAATCACAACTTTCAGAGGGCCCTGCCCCAGGGAGACTGGATTGCACCAACGGGTCAAGGGTAAGAATGCAGGGGAACAGTGAGAAACCCCGAGAGCGGCCAGCCGGCGCTCAGCAGGAAGGCCTCCTTTCCATGCATTTCTCCTGTTTTCTGTCTGGTTCCTGCAGGAAAGAAAACCACAGTGGATTTCACTGTGATGGTGCTCACACACGGCCGTCCACACTGCGGGAGAAATGCTGAGGGCTTCAGAAGAGGTGTGACCCTAGACTGTGGGCTTGCCAATCTCCTGGTTCAAATAAGCTGGGAAATTTAACTGAAATTATGTAGTGTTGGTTAAGGAATGGGCTTCCCTGGTGGTTCAGCAGTTGAGAATCTGTCTGCATTGCAGGGGTCACAGGAGATGCAGGTTTGATCCTTAGGTTGGGAAGATCCCCTTGAGGTGGCCACAGCAACCCATTCCAGTATTCTTGCCTGAAGAATCCCACGGATAGGGAAGCCTGGCAGGCTACAGTCCATAGAGTCTCAAAGAATTGGACATGACTGAAGTGGCTTAGCATTCACAGCACATGGCCAATTGAATGTGTAATTCATCACCAGGTCCTGTTGCTGTGATAACCTAGATGGCTAATCACCCTGTGCTGGTAACAACGGTGCATGGTGGAAAGGCTTCATGACAAGAGCACATGGTGAAACCTTCCTGTGGATTCATGAGAAGGATTTTCCCTTCCTTGCATCCGATTCCAGACCAGGCTACTGACACAGTTAAGGATGGGGTGCGAGTCTGCCATGAACACCTGGCCTGGATGAGAACACATCTTCCCCATAAAGGTCAGTGTGTCCTGACGTGATCTCCTCTGGGCCCATGCTCCTCAGGGTTAAAGCCTCCCTAGTTAGGAAAGATGACCAGATACAGGCAACGAAATGACACACCAAGAGGTCACGGGTTAAAGGTTTGGGCATCAATTGTTTGGCTAGTGATCTTTCTAATTCCCAATAACTTTCATTAAGAATTATGTGTGTGGAGCAGGAGGAGAAGGCATGCTTATTAACTGAGTCCTTCTCTCTGACGAGCAATAAATGCTGCTATTTATTAATGAAGCTGCGTGTTCCTAAGGCAAGGAATGGTATAAAGATCATCGAATTTTGAACCTAGAATGGGCGTTAGAGATCATTTAGTCTAACTCTTTCATTTTAAAGAAGAGGAAACAGGTCCTGCGAGGCTCATCACTTGCTTGAGGAAGGCCACTTAGTGAGAGAGTCAGGGCTACACACACTGTTTCTTACTCCCATCCCTACCTCTGCCACGCTAACAAATTAACAAGTATTAAATCGCTCCTAACACCTCAGGAACCAGAGGGTAATGTTAAATCTGTATGGCTTCCAGTGTGTGTGGAACTGAAGGCATATTTAGTGGCCAGAGGCTATGGGCAAGATATCTTTTTAAAATGCAAATTGCTATCCTCTAAATAAAATGAGTGTAAGTTTGAGGAAGTTAGTTCAGCTGGAGCTAATAGGCAACAGTGTTAATTAGTCCAAGGGCATGGGTCCAATTTCCATAAGGGCCAATTAGCTTCACACAACGGGAAAAAAAGACTGTTTCCTAGAGTTGGTCTAGACCCCAAACTCCGCCAGCCAGGCCCCTGGGGGAAGCCAGGTAAGAGAGTGAGGATGACACAGCACAATCCTCCCCACCCCAACTCCACGACTGGAAAAACAGCTCAGGGCATTTCTCAGTGCACTCACCTCACTACCTTCAGGGCAGATGTTTTATAAAAAGTTTTATTGAGGTTGAAAGATGAGGATTCCTTGGAGCATATTTTCACATCCGTTCTCTTCACATCTTTGGATAATGATCGCAAAAGGGATTTTTATTCCAGTTTTGCAGATTAGGACCTAAAACCCAGAGAGGTACATTTATCTTCAATATATATATATATATATATTTTAACCCAGTATCAGGAAATGAGAAGACATTGGATTGAAGTCCTAAACCTAGGTCTCCTGGACTTTGCACTGCAGACATAGATGCCACAGCTTCGTACAAGCCCAGAGCTACTGCTTCGATGATAAAAAGAGAAAAACAAAGGCATTTTGAGTTGCATCCATGTGTTAGGTCATTACTCAGTTGGAAAGCCAGCTGCGCTCCAAGATTGGGCCAAAGACCAAAAAGAAACATGTAGTTACAATTCAACCACAATTTTCTTTGGCAAAATATAAACAGGCACCAATGAGAGGTCTCCTGTCATCCTACCTGAAAGGCCCAGCCCTGTTTCACAAGTCAAAATCCAAGACAGGTGGATGAGAACAGAGGCAAGGCAGGAGGGGCCTCAGCTGAGAAAATAAACAAGGGCAGGCACATCACATAACTCGTACATGTCTGTGTGGCCCCTTTAGTCCTTCATTGTCTTATTTCAGGCCGCGAAAGTTTGGGCAATAAATAGACTTTGTCCTTTTTAGAAATAACTAAGACGTTGGCAATATCAAGCATAGGCCGAGTCAAAAAGAGGCACTGGGGGGTTGAAGATATGAAACGGAGGCAAGCAATTCAAATAGTAACTTAGACCTCCCAAGGGAATATAGCCAGGCCACCACACACTGTCCCCCTCAATGAAACAGATTTTAAGCCAACATAACAGAGAGGGGATCTGATTTTTCACTCCAATGTCTTTTGACAACTTGGGCAAGTCAACCATTGTTCAAAAAGATTTGTACACATTACTGCTCAATTCAGCCAGCAGTTGGATTAAATTCTGTTTAATCCAAGAATCCCTGATGATGATGCAGAGCTTTGGCAGCTTCTCTTTTATTCCTATGTAAGATATTTTATTAAGTGCTTATGGTTTCCTTGAGACTTATATTCGCAAGTGAACAGAAAGCAGCCAAGACAAGTAGTAACAGCTTCTTGGGGCTTCCCAGGTGGCTCAGTGGTAAAGAATCCGCCTGACAATGCAGGAGATGCAGGAGACACAGGTTTGATCCCTAGGTCAGGAAGATCCCCTGGAGGAGGATATGGCAACCCACTCCAGTATTCTTGCCTGGAAAGTCCCATGGACAGAGGAGCCTGGCGGGCTATAGTCCATGGGGTTGCAGAGTCAGACACGACTGAGCAACTGAGCATGCACGTGAGAGCTTCTCAGTGGACAGGGTGAGGCAACCTCACCCATTCTTTTTCCCAGTGTCACACATCCGTTTGGATGGGGGTTGTTCTCAGATAGGCTAGCAAGTGTCTCTGTGCTCATACCAGAGGCCTAGTTGTTCAAGTGCTAAGTTGGTTAAGGTCAGGAATTACAGTGAAGAACCTATTGATAGTCAGGTTTCTGCGATCTGAGCTGAGGGGAAAACAGAAAGGTAAAAACGGTTGAGGGAATTGCAGGTGTCACCTAGTCCAGGCCTTAGTTCTAACCTTCCAGTCTCTCTTCCACATCGCTGACCGTGGGAAATTCCTTCCCTCCCAAGGAAGCCCATTCCAGTTGGGTCAGTTCTAGTTGTGATCAAGTTGTTTCTTAAACTAGCGATACATCTGCTTCTCAGGTAACTTTGAAGCACTGGCCCTGGTTCTGCCCTCTAGAGTCAAAAAGAATAAATTTACTCTCTCTTACCTATAGCTGTATGGAAAGCCAGTTGTCTTCAATTTATGCGTTTACTTCTTAATCCACTCACTTTGCATTTAGAGTCTCTATTGTATTGTACACAGAGTTGAATAGACCTACATTCTCACTTAAGGAATCTTCAGCCCATTTGGACACATCCTTCTTCTTTAATGGGGCTTCCCTTGTGGCTCAGCTGATAAAGAAACCACCTACAATGCAGGAGACCTGGGTTCGATCCCTGGGTTGGGAAGATCTCCTGGAGAAGGGAAAGGCTACCCACTCCAGTATTCTGGCCTGGAGAATTCCATGGACTGCAGTCCATGGGGTCACATAGAGTTGGACATGACTGAGCGACTTTCACTTCTTTAATCTAAAAATCACTCTGTTCTCTCAACTTTTCGTAAAACATAGAGGCTTTCACAATGGATATTTCTTCCTCCAGACTTTACAGTTGAAACACTGTTACTGAGAATAGCTTGTTGAGGATCTACAATGTCATAGGTTTTGAGCTAGCTCCTGTAATATTCTTAACTACCCTCGAGGTGTTATCAATTCTCTATTAGCCGTGAGGAACTGGCTCATAAAGTAACTTACCTTGGTTCATATGGTGAGCCATTATATGGTAGGTAGTATGTTTGACAGAGTCTAACTCCAGTTTGAGGGTGTTCTTTTTATGAGTAGCTCCTAGAATTGAAGACTGTTCTGGTATGTACCTTGTCCATGGCAGAGAAAACCATATCTTCCCTTGTGTGATAGCAAACAGCATAGAGGTCTCCCTTTCTTTTGGAACTCCCTACAGTAAAGAATCCACCTGTAATGCAGGGGACACAGGAGACACCAGTTCGATCCCTTGGGTGGGAAGAATCCCTGCAGGAAGGCATGGCAACCCAGTCCAGCATTCTGGCCTGGAAAACCCCATGAACAGAGGAGCCTGGTGGGCTATAGTCCATGGGGTCACAGAGAGCTGGACGTGACTGAGCACACAGGCATACACACACCATATAAAACATAATAAACTACATTGCTAGCCCACATGAAATGTATTTTTTGTCGCAAAATTTCTGAAGGGATTTTAAAAATCATTTCCTTCTGAAATAAAAATTTTAATCCAAGAGTAGCCCATTTAATTTATGATTGGCAATGATTTCTTGGCAGGCATCAGGCATACTTAGGAATTCTTTTAAAATGAGAGAATCTAACCTACAAATTGTTTTCAAATGTAATGAAGTTTTTATGAACAATAAATGTAACAAATAATGAAGTTGACATCATATTTCATTTTGTAGATGTTTAATTAAACATTTATTAATTTCAGTTTATCAATTTTGTATTTTGGAAGTAGTAAATCTCTTGAGATCTTAGAGCATTTTGACAGGTGTTTGAAAGAAACAAGGTTATGAGTTCTGTGTTTTTAGTGACTGAATGATGCTGGGTCTTTTACATTTTTTGGTGAAGATAGAAGAGCCAATACTACCATGTTTGTGGCAAAATGGCAAGAGCTTCTTTTGGAGACCCCATTGTTGGTTTTTCTAGCCCACTGTGGCTTCTTCTGGTTGCCCTATATGCCTACGTTTTACATGCTAGAAACCAGATAATAAGGTATTCTTTTGGGCAGCTTTGTGTATCTTTCCATTTTCCTTGACCAACTTCATCTTTCTTGGTCTGCACCCTATCCACAGTGTGTTGGTCATTTTCTCCCAATCTTAGATGAAAAGGGACACTGATGTATTTGGTTTCATGATCTAGTTTCAACTGAGGGGCCAGAAAACACAATCTGAAAGTGAGGGGTGTTCACTTGGCTCTTGCCCAATAGGAAACAAGAGAAAGGAAGGAAGCAGATGCTTCTCCCATCCTTTTCCCCTTTTAGCATCCCTCCTGGGAATGTCCTCTTGGCCAAACAGACATGTCTGCTGTGCTTCAAGACCGGTGAAGCAAGGCCAGCGTGCATGTGTTGATCTACATGTTTCTTTATCTTATATCTCTTTTACTTTCACTCCCAACATCCCGGGTTTGCACTTTTCTTCTTGCCCCTGGCATCACATTCTAGGGAACCCGGTCAAGGGAGTGCCAAGCCCCAGGTTGTCACCCATGGACCTAGTGCCAAGCAACTTTGCTTGATCTGTTCTTTAAACTGTATCCTAGATACCTTTCCAGCTTCTGACTGTTGCTTTTTGTTTTTTTTTTCGTAGGTTTTAATCCCAGTTCAACCTTGAATATCACATTTTGTAGGGTAGACGAAGAAAATATTGAACTTCCTATTGACTAAATGTCAAAGCTAGGTCTCTCTTATCTTGCCTATATACAGTTATTTTTTTTCAGCCCAGTTACAAGACCTTTTATTTTTCTCTGTTAAATCTGATCATTTTAGTTAGCTCATTATTGCTCTCATATGTCAAAAACATTTAGAATCTTGATACAGTCAGGATATTCCATATTCCTCATGATTTTGTGTCATCTGTATTTGAACTCCTTTTTTTCTTTTTTTTTTTTTTTTGCCTTCAACATAGATTATACAATCCATGGTGAATGGAAAAGCCTGTAGATAGGACAACCTGCAGAAAACTTCCTAGCCCTAATCCTCACCATTTAGGATTTGTTTATTCACCTACTAAGTTAATTATCCTTTGCCTTCAAGCAAAGTAACTCATGGAGAAGGCAATGGCACCCCACTCCAATGCTCTTGCCTGGAAAACCCCATGGATGGAGGAGCCTGGTAGGCTGCAGTCCATGAGGTTGCTACTAGTCGGACACGACTGAGTGACTTCACTTTCACTTTTCACTTTCATGCATTGGAGAAGGACATGGCAACCCACTCCAGTGTTCTTGCCTGGAGAATCCCAGGGATGGGGGAGCCTGGTGGGCTGCCGTCCATGGGGTCGCACAGAGTCGGACACAACTGAAGCGACTTAGCAGCAGCAGCAGCAGCAAAGTAACTCAATTCCATTTCACAAACATAGATTCAATGATTGCCTAATTCGGGCATACCACAGTGTGGAGTTTTCTTGCTGGGTCACAGATATAAATAAGAAGCTAGAGAATTTTTATTGGTGGGAATTTCTCTTCTTTAAAGGAAGATAGGGGAATTCCCTAGAGGTCTAGTGGTAAGGACTCAGAACTTCTGTCAAGGGTGGGGGTTCAGTCCTTGTTTAGGGAACTAAGATTCCTTAAGTTGTGTGGCCAAAAGAAAAGAAAAAAAAGATAGGCCTGTGATAGAGATATTGCAGAAGAGGCCAGCCTTTTTTTGGACACCTCTCAAATCACACAGGATAGTTGCTACCTATTTCTTCTCCATGAATACTGGCTCTGATGAAAGAGAAAAGAAATGCAGTTTAATAATGCTCTAAGAAACTAGATAAACTAGGAGAATCACTTTCTTCCACTGAAAATTCAGTTTACCAAGAAGGTGTGAATTTAGAAACTAAAATAGCCTCCTTCCTAAGCACCTACCCATGTCGATAAAAACTCTTTGCCAAGTCACAAAGTCCTATCACGGTTGTAAATTCCTCTGTCACAATAATTGTTGCCTGTTAACTTTTAAGGCAAGAGTGAGAGGTTTATTGAATGGCAAGACGAGCATCTGGCATTTCTGGTTTAGTATCTGGAATTTCAGTAAATGTCAAACACACATTTCTGAGAAGGAAAAAGGGAAAAAGTCACTGGGAAAAGAAAACTAAGAGATAGCAAAAGTATTGGAACATTGCATATGAAATTTCAAAAGTATATAAGAACTTAAACTCATCATTACCATTTAAAAATGAGCTTTCACTGTAGTTTGAGGAAGATGCTACTTCAAAGTAATTAGTATAAATGGCCCTAAGGAGTAGAAACAGGAAAACATGGAAATCTCTGAAAATAAACCTAATAAAAACCACAGATTGAATAATCTGGATTTTAGTAGTTACCACAGTGAAAGCCATGGAGAGAAACAGAAGCCAAAACAGAATTCAATATATGAGTCTAAGGCTTTCAGAGAAAGCCATTGATAAACCAGAATGTCAACTAAACGTGAGGGGAGTAGTACATTATCTTTCGTGACGTTAAGAGCTTGAAACTCAGACAGTACCTTTCTCCCCTTTTACTTGCCTCTTTCCTTTTATTTTAATGGCTTGAAATAGGCTATTTCATATGGCTAACTGAGTCTCATCCTTGTTAGAGAAGGCAAGCAATAACTACATAAACACATACATCGATAATACACACACACTTGGAAAGGACAGTTCATTAACAATCTGTTAGATATTGAAAGCCCAGACTCCCCTGATGATGTCTAGACCGTGACAGAACTGAGATGGAGAGACAAGCCTACATCGGACACGGGGAAGGTGGTGGGGTATTTGGTCTCGGCTGCTGCCCCCATCACTTCCTGGCAGTGGCCTCATGGGTGGCAGCTAAGCATCGTGTTCCCCTACAGGGAACTGAAGAGGAGGAAAACAGGAAAAATCACACGGTTTGCAACTCAGATAAATCCCTAAGGATTTATGACTTAATCTTCGTGCATCATCGCTGAAAGAAACACAAGCCAGTTAACTGAAAGTAATTTAAAAAGCAATTTTAATATTTTACTTGTTCTCTCAAGGAACATTAAAGGGGAGCCAATTCATAATCCCCAGCAATACATGGAAAAATCCCCTCTTTTCTCTTTTCCTTTTACACACACAACACCCCATGCATGGGGTCTCTGGAACTTCTCTTTCCCTAAACCTCCCTCTCTCAGTCCTCTACCTTTCTGACTCCCAGACACACACCTGCACAGTCCTTCTCTTTTCCCCTGGGGCCACCCAGACACAGCTGTCTTGGTCTAAGAATGCTGGAGACTGCAATTCCTTGCTGAAGGGAGCTCAAAGACCACCCCACTTCACTGACTCCCTTTCATTGTTCTAGTTACTTCTGTGGCATTGTCAGATAAAACACAGGACACCCAGTTAAATTAGAAGCTCAGGCCAACAACAAATAATCTTTCAGTGTAGGTCCCAGGCAGTATGTGGGGCATATTTACACTGAAAAAAATGATTTTTCTCCTATCTGATACTCAAGTTCAAATGAGTGCCCTGTGCTTTTATTTTCTAAATCCAGCAGTCATATAGTTTTGTAGAGAGTGTGTTACTCATTCAGTCGTATCTGACTCTTTGCAACCCGCTGAAGTATAGCCCCCCAGGCTCCTCCCTCCATGGGATTTTCCAGGCAAGAGTACTGGAGTGGATTGCCATTTCCTCCTCCAAAGGATCCTCCCCACCCAGGGATCGAACCTGGGTCTCCTGCATTGGCAGGTGGATTCTTTACCATTTGAGCTACCAGGGAAGCTTCACCAGAAATTCTTGTTCATGTGAGGGAAACAAACAAAACACCTTTTTAGATACTTTCAGAGCTATTTGAGAGGAAATTGAAGTGGTCTCGAATTTCCACTGAATAGGACAGACAGAACACCATTTTGTTATCAGAAACAAGAGTCACTTTGTCCAGCTTCACCCACAAGAAAATGCGTGGCCAAAATTAATCTACATGTGAAATTTTTCTTCCCTACTCTCTATCTAGAAGCTTAGGATCTGCCTAGCATAGCACTTGGTATACAATAAATGATTCAAAAGATCTTTTGAGCACAATTAAAAGATTCTTGTGTTACCTAAAAATATTGTGTCCAATGTACCTATCAATAGTATTAAATAAATGTGAAATTTCATGAGACTGAATTTGATCTTCATATAAAAGCATTTGATTGCTGATTTGTGAACATAGACTCTCTTTCGCCAAGGAGTCAGCTTGGAAGGCGAGGGATTTTCTCTAACAATGTTGCTTCCATGTTGGATGCTCTGTAGCCACTCTTGGTGCCTGTTTCTGGTCCATGCAGAAGAATCATTCTTCTTGTTTTATGTTCTCCCTTTGTTTTGTCCTCAGACCATATTTCCCCAGCTGGTCTCCTGCCTGCCCCACACTGCTTGGTTTTAAATGACTTCTGGCTATTTCCAAAAGGTCATAGCTAGCCTCTAAGGATGAAGATTCACAACCACTGGGAGCCCAGTGACACCTCAATTAACAAACCCCCTGGGAGCAAAGCTCTTCTATAATAAAGTGCATGTATTAAAAATGAGATTAACTCCTTGTAAATCAAACACAACAGAGCGCCCTGTGTGTGTACCCTGGACAAAAATGCTTTCTCAAAGAGCTTCAGTTTGTCCCTGTAAAGCAAAAAGATTGATTCCACTCCAAAAGGCAAGTCAGGGTGGGGGTCATTCTGCCCACTCACTCTTGCAGTTGGATGCCTTCCCCCTCACCCCCTACCCTAAAAGGGAATCTCCTCCTGCCTTCATAACCCATCCCCTAGTTCAGGTCCCCAATACCCTCTCCACACTAACAAGCGTGGAGAATTTACACTGACTGATTCATTGGTTGGTTTTAGGTTTTAGGTTTTAGTCACTAAGTCATGTCTGACTCTTTATGACCCCATGGACTATAGCCTGCCAGGCTCCTCTGTCCTTGGGATTCTCCAGGCAAGACTACTGGAGTGGGTTGCCATTTCCTTCTCCAGGGGATCTCCCCAACCCAGGAATTGAACTCCAGTCTCCTGCATTGCAGACAGATTCTTTACCAATTGAGCTATTCATCACCTAATTATATTTCACTGGAAATTCACTTACTCAGAAATATTTATTTAGAGTGAGTTTTAGTTCCTCTAAATGGCACTAAATGTGATTTAGTTCCTAATCACACTAGGACCACAGCCTTGTCTAACTCAATGAAACTAAACCATGCCCTGTGGGGCCACCCAAGGTGGGCGGGTATGGTGGAGAGGTCTGACACAATGTGGTCCACTGGAGAAGGGAATGGCAAACCACTTCAGTATTTTTGCCTTGAGAACACCATGAACAGTATGAAAAGGCAAAATGATAGGATACTGAAAGAGGAACTCCCCAGGTCTTTAGGTGCCCAATATGCTCCTGGAGATCAGTGGAGAAATAACTACAGAAAGAATGAAGGGATGGAGCCAAAGCAAAACCAATACCCAGTGGATGTGACTGGTGATAGAAGCAAGGTCCGATGCTGTAAAGAGCAATATTGCATAGAAACCTGGAATGTCAGGTCCATGAATCAAGGCAAATTGGAAGTGGTCAAACAGGAGATGGCAAGCGTGAACGTCAACATTCTAGGAATCAGTGAACTAAAATGGACTGGAATGGGTGAATTTAACTCAGATGACCATTATATCTACGACTGTGGGCAGGAATCCCTTGGAAGAAATGGAGTAGCCATCATGGTCAACAAAAGAGTCTGAAATGCAGTACTTGGATGCAATCTCAAAAACGACAGAATGATCTCTGTTCATTTCCAAGGCAAACCATTCAATATCACAGTAATCCAAGTCTATGCCCCAACCAGTAATGCTGAAGAAGCTGATGTTGAAGTTGAATGATTCTATGAAGACCTACAAGACCTCTTAGAACTAACACCCAAAAAAGATGTCCTTTTCATTATAGGAGACTGGAATGCAAAAGTAGGAAGTCAAGAAACACCTGAGGTAACAGGAAAATTTGGCCTTGGAATATGGAATGAAGCAGAGCAAAGACTAATAGAGTTTTCCCAAGAGATTTCCCAAGAGAACACACTGGTCATAGAAAACACCCTCTTCCAACAACACAAGAGAAGACTCAGCACATGGACATCACCAGATGGTCAACACCGAAATCAGATTGATTATATTCTTTGCAGCCAAAGATGGAGAAGCTCTATACAGTCAACAAAAACAAGACCAGGAGCTGACTGTGGCTCAGATCATGAACTCCTTATTGCCAAATTTAGACTTAAATTGAAGAAAATAGGGGAAACCACTAGACCATTCAGGTATGACCTAAATCAAATCCCTTATGATTATACAGTGGAAGTGAGAAATAGATTTAAGGGCCTAGATCTGATAGATAGAGTGCCTGATGAACTATGGACGGAGGTTTGTGACATTGTACAGGAGATAGGGATCAAGAACATCCCCATGGAAAAGAAATGCAAAAAAGTAAAATGGCTGTCTGGGGAGGCCTTACAAATAGCTGTGAAATGAAGAGAAGCAAAAAGCAAAGAAGAAAAGGAAAGATATAAGCATCTGAATGCAGAGTTCCAAAGAATAGCAAGGAGAGATAAGAAAGCCTTCCTCAGCAATCAATGCAAAGAAATAGAGGAAAACACAATGGGAAAGACTAGAGATCTCTTCAAGAAAATTAGATACCAGGGAACATTTCATGCAAAGATGGGCACAATAAAGGACCAGAAACGGTATGGACCTAAGAGAAGCAGAAGATGTTAAGAAGAGGTGGCAAGAATACACAGAAGAACTGTACAAATAAGATCTTCACAACCCAGATAATCACAATGGTGGGATCACTCACCTAGAGCCAGACATCCTGGAATGTGAAGTCAAGTGGGCCTTAGAAAGCATCACTAAAAACAAAGCTAGTGGAGGTGATGAAATTCCAGTTGAGCTATTTCACATCCTGAAAGATGATGCTATGAAAGTGCTGCACTCAATATGCAAGCAAATTGGGAAAACTCAGCAGTGGCCACAGGACTGGAAAAGGTCAGTTTTCATTCCAATCCCAAAGAAAGGCAATGCCAAAGAGTGCCCAAACTACTGCACAATTGTACTCATTTCACACGCTAGTAAAGTAATGCTCAAAATTCTCCAAGACAGGATTCAGCAATATGTGAACTGTGAACTTTCGGATGTTCAAGCTGGTTTTAGAAAAGGCAGAGGAACCAGAGATCAAATTGCCAACATCTGCTGGATCATCGAAAAAGCAAGAGAGTTCCAGAAAATAATCTATTTCTGCTTTATTGACTATGCCAAAGCCTTTGACTGTGTGGATCACAATAAACTGTGGAAAATTCTGAAAGAGATGGGAATACCAGACCACCTGACCTGCCTCTTGAGAAACCTATATGCAGGTCAGGAAGCAACAGTTAGAACTGGACATGGAACAACAGAATGGTTCCAAATAGGAAAAGGAGTTCGTCAAGGCTGTATATTGTCACTCTGCTTATTTAACTTCTATGCAGAGTACACCATGAGAAATGCTGAGCTGGAAGAAGCACAAGCTGGAATCAAGATTGCAGGGAGAAATATCAATAACCTCAACTATGCAGATGACAGCACCCTTATGGCAGAAAGTGAAGAGGAACTAAAAAGCCTCTTTCTGAAAGTGAAAATGGAGAGTGAAAAAGTTGGCTTAAAGCTCAACATTCAGAAAACAAAGATCATGGCATCTGGTCCTATCACTTCATGGGAAATAGATGGGAAAACAGTGGAATCAGTGTCAGACTTTATTTTTTGGGGCTCCAAAATCACTGCAGATGGTGACTGCAGCCATGAAATTAAAAGATGCTTACTCCTTGGAAGAAAAGTTATGACCAACCTAGACAGCATATTGAAAAGCAGAGACATTACTTTGTCAACAAAGGTCTGTCTAGTCAAGGCTGTGGTTTTACCTGTGGTCATGTATGGATGTGAGAATTGGACTGTGAAGAAAGCTGGGCACTGAAGAACTGATGCTTTGAAACTGTGGTGTTGGAGAAGACTCTTGAGAGTCCCTTGGACTGCAAGGAGATCCAACCAGTCCATTCTAAAGGAGATCAGCCCTGGGATTTCTTGGGAGGGAATTATGCTACAGCTGAAACTCCAGTACTTTGGCCACCTCATGCGAAGAGTTGACTCATTGGAAAAGTCTCTGATGCTGGGAGGGATTGGGAGCAGGCGGAGAAGGGGACGACAGAGGATGAGATGGCTGGATGGCATCACTGACTCAATGGATGTGAGTCTGAGTGAACTCTGGGAGTTGGTGATGGACCGGGAGGCCTTGTGTGCTCGATTCATGGGGTCAGAAAGAGTTGGACACGACTGAGCGACTGAACTGGACTGAACTTATTCAATGTGCATATTTTAACCAGCAACTTGAATGATAATCGGCATTAAAATCTTTGTCCCTATTAGAGGAGAGCCAAGAGTCATCAGGTAGATGTGGATATATTTTAGGAAGTGAGAATGCCTCTGAAATTAATGCCTGCTCCTGAGTGATCAGCCTGATTGGTGAGGGAGTGGAGAGAGGATTGTAAGTGTTATCTTTGCTAGTCACACGGATCCCTATCTTTTGTCTTAGAAGGAGGAAGACAGGCTGAGTTTAGGTTTCTAAAATCCCTATTTCTCAGAGCAGCCAGGAGTATTGAGAGAGACTTTATAGCTGTCTTTTCTGAGAAACTCCCTTGACACCCTATTGTGTCTGAGGAAACAAATGCCCCAAAGTGTTGGAGGGCAAAATGAGAAAATCATGTGGATTTTGGTGAGTGTCTTCTCATTGGTACGAAGGACAAGGCAATAGATGGTCCATCCCAAACCCAGTGAAAGTTCCCTTTTAGCATCACCAGTGACATCACTGTAATTAGGAAAAACTACACGACGTCCTAATTTGCATCACTGACATCATTAAAACCAACCATGTAGTCAGCCTTAATATCCTCACAATTCTTAAATATTTCTTAACCAAATTTTGGTCGACCATCTGTAAGATTGTACATAATTGCCTTAATTCTTTGTCTTAAAGTAAACTTCTAACTTAGTACATCACTGAGAACATCTAGCATTTAAAGGTTCAGGAAAGTGACATGTGGGGGTGATGGTGAATGCTTAATATCATTCATTCATCTATATTCAGGGAGAAGTGGAGGTGTTCCTCCCCTATTCATCTCTCTCTCTAGACCATAAAAGCAGGAATAAGCAAAATCATGATGCATCAGTATGATGAATAATAATGCAAAATAGCAATACCTGTCGTCAGATTGTGATGGCACTTTCTTAGCCTTTTTGTATGCAGATGAAAAGGTGGGTTTTTGCAGCAAATCTGCCTTCAACCCAATGCCTTCCTACATCTCACACCCACTCCCAAACACACACTCACACTTCACTTCGGGGTTGGAAAAGTGACTTTCAAATTAGGATGTCAGAAATGATACAAAGTTGGTTTGTACTCCTCAAAAAGTTAACCTGCTCATTTTAGTTGGACATATTTATATAATTTGTTATTAGCAGGCATTTGTCAGCTGTCAAAAATGATCTACATTGACACTGAGGAAAGTGTAGACCAAATGGTTGTGACTTATTTCCTGATTAATGTATCTTCCAAAAACTTAATAGAAATAGGAAAAAAAAAAACACACACACACAAGAACAGAACCTATGATGACAATTTTTTTCTATCTAAAGGTAAGAAAGAAATGAAAATGCTCAAATATATCATTATATACCATGGGTTTTCACAAAAACTTAATTTTAATTTAATCCCAAACCACTTGTTCATTCAAGTCTCTTCAGAACCTCTAAAAGATATATTTTGTACTGACTCCTCCAAAAGGTCTCTCAAATTAATGTGTTGAAGTAGTTTGAGGGAGGCTGAGAAAAATATCTTAACCTTTCTAGTCATTGGTTCAAAATTCTTTTTTCTGAGGGTGTTTTCTAAAGAGTTTCTAATTTTTGCCTCTCTGGAATTTGCAATCAACACAAACCATTTCCTTTATGATTTTTATGTTTAGTAAACAGAACACCCTAGGAAATCCCAGCATGTTTGAAAGTTACCATCAAGTAGACAGGATCCACTTTTTTTTTTTTTTTTTTTGGCTTCACCACTGTGCATTTGGGATCTTAGTTCCCCAACCAGGTTTCAAACCCAAAACAGATTCAGGGAGATATGAGAACTGAGGCCATTGACACATCCACTCTATCTTGGGAAACCATAAGTCTTAGATTCCAAAATGGCCAAATAGAGATGCAGAAACGAGGTTAGTCATTGATCAGAATATCTGATGGTAGCTTGGTGTATCAGAAAAGAAAAATTTCCAGGAAGCATTTAAGCAGGTGACTGTAAGAATATGAAAGAAATTCCTCTTCTAATGAACCAAAAAACTTTCATTTTTCTCTAAAGTGAAAAGTGAAAGTTTTAATTGCTCAGTCAAGTCTGATTCTTTGGGACCCCATGGACTGTAGCCTGCCAGGCTCCTTCGTCCATGGAATTCTCCAGGCAAGAATATTGGAGTGGGTAGCCATACCCTTCTCCAGGGGATCTTCCCAAACTGAGTCTCCTACATGGCAGGTCAATTCTTTACCCATCTGACCCACCAGGGGAGATTTTCTTGATGTGACTTGTGAGGTCACATCATTCATTTAGTGTTAAGAAATCAAACGTGCATGCAAAGCATAAAGTAAGTGAGGCATTTCAGGTGTTCAACAGAATACAGCCCCTTCTACTCATGGGTGCATGGTCTGAGCATGAGATGGGACCTTCTTAGTTGCTTTGTGTCCCTCAGAGTGTATAATGGCAGCCAACAAAATACAAGCTCACTGAGTTAGCTTATAGCTTATACTAAACCAAAGAAGTGGTGGCCTGTACTAATAAAGGGAAAAAAAACTATGCATGTTTGAATGGTAATTTCAACCATGCCCACTTTTGGCTTAACCTCCAGAATTTAGAATCTTGTTTAAAATAAAATTCTATAAAGCACCCTTTATAGAAACAGCAAACTTTCTGGTTGTAGTTTGGAAGCCCTGCAGACGCATCACAGGCCATCCACCTGACGGGCTAGTCTGGAAGTACTAGCTCTCTGGGAACCCTGCCCCACCCATGGAGGAGAAGTCAGGACTTTCAGGCTGAACCTGCGTGTGGGTCTAGGCTGAGCCAGTGGTTCAGTGGGTGACACTGAATGACTTTTCACAAGATTAAAAACAAAAACAAAACCCTACACCAAACTGTTCACCTGGATACTAACTCCAACCTGAATAATTGAACAAATTCATCTGGGCTCACTGTCAGAAGTGGCTCAAGAGCAGTATCACAAAGTTCTTCAAACTCTTCTCTTCAAGAACTCGTGTACTGCTCAAGTATTGTTTAGGTGGTACATAAACAGGTCGTTATTTCTCTAGATGCGTGTCTGTCAAGCTTTCTCCCCCAAAAGGTGTACTTCAGGGTGTCACATCCAATTTTAAGGCTGTCGGTTAACAGCCTGTAAAATGTTCCTGGGATAACCCCTCCCAGTAAGAAAAGCATGTCCTGGGCACTGACAAGTGTGACCTTGACCTGGACACACACCCAGACAGCCACTCAAAGGACGGCAGCAGTTTCTGCTCCTCTCTCAGAGTTCTGAGTGACAACTGTGGTCAGATGAAGGTGGGAAGGGAACAAAAACATGAAACACAATGATTTCCAGTACATCTTGTTCCTTGTCTTCGGGCAAAAAATGTACACCATTATGTCATTTTCGTGATGTGCTCATCAATGAGCGTGAAAACCTCATTTGTCATCTTTTGGTCTGATAGACAATCAGAGTTTAGGGAATTCAGCTGGGCTGTCAGCAGTCTTTGCTGTCAAGTAGAGCAACTGAAGGAAGGCAGCAAAAATCACAGGGCCAGTGAGGCCGCTGGGCACTGATGCCAAGGCTGATCGTAGAAATCTTCGGGAAGATCTTCTTTGCCTCCGCATTCCCATCCAATTTGCTGGAGCTGTTTATCAAGTTCCCATGCGGACAGGATGTAAATATGCCACTTAAATCTGCAAATACAATAATGAAAACTGATATTTGTAATTGTATCTGTGTGGTCCCACTGCCTCAACAGTAAATGGATTTCCAACCTAATATTGCTAAATGAATCCTTGAAATATGTGAGCTCCATTACAGCGGAAGCGTGGCATCACTTCTCACATCCTGACATGATGGGGACATCTCCTCATTTCACATGATCGAAATATTTTTATCTGTCTCCTGAAATTGCCTTTCCACAGTTTTAACCCCATCTTTTGTGCTGGAGAAGTAGGTGCCATGGAAGCCTTCTCTCCCTTCATTCTAGTCTATGGAATAGCTATGGTGCCGTGACAAAGGAGAAAGTTCCAGATGCTGGAGAGAGACTTCTAGACCCTCTATCTCCCATCTGCATTTCAATCATCCTCCCACGGGTGGCCTCCACAAAGTTCTTACTGTAAAAGGTTTGAAGCCAGATTCTGTCCTTTACCATCAACGTGTGTAAAGAATGACGAATGTTTGTGCCTCCCTGTGTCACCCCACTCCAGTACTCTTGCCTGGAAAATCCCATGGACGGAGGAGCCTGGTGGGCTGCAGTCCATGGGGTCGCTAGGAGTCGGACACGACTGAGCGACTTCACTTTCACTTTTCACTGTCATGCACTGAAGAAGGAAATGGCAACCCACTCTACTGTTCTTGCCTGGAGAATCCCAGGGACGGGGGAGCCTGGTGGGCTGCTGTCTCTGGGGTCGCACAGAGTTGGACATGACTGAAGCAACTTAGCAGCAGCAGCAGCAGCCTCCTCCCAGCCCTGCAATCTCAGAAATGTCATTTCAGCAGTAAAAGTCATCAAAGGGTTAAATCTTTACTATGTACTCTCAAATAGGTAGAGGGGAGAATACGTTCTTTTTTTGTGATGTGAACCATTTTAAACATCTTTATTGAATTTGTTACAATATTGCTTCTGTTTTATATATATATATATATATATATATATATATATATATATATATATATAGTTTTGTTTTGTTTTGCTTTTTGGCCATGAGGCATGTGGGATCTTAGCTTCCAAACCAGGGATGGAACCCGCACTCCCTGCAATGGAAGGCAAAGTCCTAACCATTGGACCACCAAAGAAGTGCCGAGAATATGTTCTTAATGAATGTCATCTTTGTGTTTACCAGACATTGTTTCTTTCTTTCCCTTTCAATGTTTCTATCACAAGATTTCTTTAGCCATTGCAAACTCCTCAGAACTCTTCTGAGTCTCAGAAGAGACTGGGTTGAGACTCTCCTCTTTATAGGCAAGTCTCCTATCTTCTTTCCTTTCACGCTCTGCTCTTTATTTGGTAGAAGGTCTTGGCTTCTCACTCCCCAGCCCTCCAGTTCTGTGACACAGAAGACCCTGAATACCCGAGTAAGCGGCTGCTCCTTTCCCCTCAGGCTGAGAGAAGAGGAGGAATGGGAGAGTCACACACATTTTCGATTTCCTTTCTTTTCTGAAATCTCTTTTATACCACTGAGCCTCAGCTCCATCTGTTCAGTGGGTATAACAGCAGAAGGCCCCATAGTATGAGGCACCTACATAGCTGCTCAGTAAAAGTTATCTTCTTCCCCTGCTGCCAGTGATGTTTCAAAAATGTTCACCTTTTATTACGAAGACTCTTCTTTTGTAGATGCTTTCTTTTTATAGCTGCACTCACTGAGGATTCTTCCCTGATGCAGTAACTGTTGTTAAAGCATGGTGCAGGCTATACTATTCCATATTTTTTACCTTTTGAAGGAAAGAATCATTTTGCTTATTTTGCTATTCCCTGTACCGGGCATGCTAAGTCACTTCAGTTGTGTCCGACTCTTTGTGACCCTATAGACAATAGCCTGCCAGGCTCCTCTGTCCATAGGATTCTCCAGGCAAGAATATTGGAGTGGAATGCCATGCCCTCCTCCAGGGGATTGTCCAGATCTAGAGATCGAGCCTGCATCTCCCATGTCTCTTGCATGGGCGAGCGAGCGCTTTACCACTAGCACCACCTGGGAATCCCTATATCCATTAAAATGCTTTAAATATATTTAGTGCTCAATAAATATCGGACCCAACTTCACCACTGGATTAGAGTGTAGACGAATCTCAGCCCATTTCCAAGAAATACATGCCGCATCTGGCCAGACACAGCGTCACTACAGAAATCCCAGGAAGTGACTAGGTGCAGACAGTGCAGAAACTGCTTGAAATGACAGACAACAGAGCCTGTTGATTGAGACTTATATCATTCCTTTGAGGAAGAAGATTTCACTTTGGTTATTTTTCTGGCAACTAATGAACCTATTGTCTCGATGCTGTAGTGAACTTGGCGAAGCCCTCTGTGAAAACTGATAAAATATAAATTACTCAGACAAGAGGAAACTTTTCATTCTTTTTAGAAGTTTCTATCCAGCATAGTTACATGTTCCTTTTTGGGAAAGTTAAACTTGGACATTTATTTTACCCATACAGCTCTCTTCTCTCTTCCTGTTAAAGCCTCACAGTCCCCAGGCAAAAAAGCATCTGATTCACAAGTCTTGTTTGAGAGTAGCATAGGCTTTCAGAATTTTGTGAAATGAATTGTTTTAGTGCCCCAATCTATGATGTGGTGGTTTTTCTTGGTTTTTTTTTTTTTTTTTTTTGTGAAAACCTGTGTGTGCTCTGGTAAACTTTATCAAAACTTCAATGTATAATTATTCTGTAGTGGTTCTTCTTGTGTCCTTCACCTTCTAACTCCCTCATAGAGGAAAAGTTTTCAATATTCAGAATCTGCCCTACACTTCTCACTTCCTGTATTTGCAAGCAGTTACTATATAGAGAGGGTTTACCAGGTGGTGCTAGTGGTAAAGAGCCTGCCTGCCAATGCAGGCGACGTAAGAGACACAGGTTCGATCCCTGGGTCGGGTAGATCCCCTGGAGGAGGGCATGGCAACCCACTCTAGTATTCTTGCCTGAAGAATCCCATGAACTAAGGCGCCTGGCAGGCCGCAGTCCACAGGGTTGCACAGAGTCAGACACGACTGGTGATTTCACACGCATGCATTGTAGAGAGAAGATATATATCTTAAAGGAATTAAATGGTGAATCCTTAGAACGTGCAACACTGTCACATTTTGGGACTCATATGTAGCCATCACAGGAAAATTCCATTTCCCTGGAGTGATTTTTGCCTCTCTTGTTAGAGAGAGTGCAAGTCTACCAGCAGACAGAGAAATGAGAGGGGAATGACTTGCCACCCTTCCATTCTCCATCTCAGTCTATGTCCCTGAAAGTGACTTTGAAATGGATCAATGGTAAGTCTCTAAAACAAGAAGGCAGATGCTTCTAGAAATACAAGTAAGAATTAATTTTCTCATGGACTTTCTCTGCTACTTCACTTACCCGTACCAAAAATAGAAGAGAATATTAATACTTCTTGTTTCTATGATAATCTTTCTCTAGAAAAACGATTCATGTAAATGAAACATTATTTAATATCATTGCATTTTTTGATTATATTAGTGATACATGATCAAGATAAAATGATATATGAATATGTATAACTAAATCACTTTGCTGTAACCTGAAACTAACACATTATAAATTAACTTATATTCCAATCTAAAATAAATAGGAAATACAGAAAAAAAATCTTTCAAATTACAGTATCTTTTAATAAAGTCAGTTATTAACTACAACATCTAGCCTTACAAATGGTGTGTGCACGTGTGTACACACATGCCTGTATTTTGCAATCACGCTAACTTGCTTAAATGATCACTTTAATATAAACAAACGGGAAAACTGCTTTAAATTACATTGCCATTCTCCCCCTACTTCTAACTGTGCTTTAAGAGAAACATTTTTATAAACTGGATGCAAAGTGAGCTTGGAAGGCATATTTTCAGAGAACTAGTAATTTTGGAGCTTCTAACAGCCAGATTTTTTGAATGGTAAGAACCAAAAAAAGCACAGAAGGCAGCAAAGGGTAGAGAAAATGGTTGAATAATCAGCTGTGTTGTTGAAACTGTCAGAGGAGGGAAAGTGTCGGCTTATCGCATCTCAGCCTTATTCAAAGAGAAGTGGGCTCCTCGCGATGGGCAGGATGCCAGAATGCGATAATAAAGGAGCTCTGTAGGCCTGCAACATGGTACTCTAGAAATACATTTTCCAATTAGTCATAAGTGTTTATTCATCAAGGCATACCACAATGCTTTTGGTAACTGAGTTGTACAAGCAGCTGTAATTGGCAATTGAGAAACATCAATGCAAATGTTTTCATGTCTAATCCTGAAATTGTTCACGCTCCACATTGCCACTGAATGGTTCCTCTGTCCTGGAGTGGTGTGGATAGCATGCCTTTGACGACAGGTTTAGGGCCTTTCTAATCATCAAGCACTAAATTAGATCCTTCTTGCAGATTTAGTCTTTTTTCCTGATCGGTTTGAAGAAGAGAAGCTGAAGTGGATTGAAAAATGTTCTTTCAGCAACATTTGGGGAAATTTTTGTTGTTGTTCAGTCACTCAGTTGTGTCCGACTCTTTGTGACCCCATGGACTGCAGCATGCCAGGCTTCCCTATCCTTCACCACCGCCCAGAGTTTGCTCAAACTCATGGTCCATTGAGCTGATGCCATCCAACCATCTCAACCTCTGTTGCCGTCTTCTCCTCCTGTCCTCAATCTTTCCCAGCATCATTTTGGTTAAGCCTAAAGGGAAGCTTGAGAGGATGGTCAGCTTAAAGATTTTTTCCAGATCTTTAGAGGATAAGAGTCCATTCCAGAAACCTTCACTCCCTGTAAATTCCAACAATGAACTCAGTTGGACATGCCACAGATACTTGCCGACCCTCCTGAGTGACAGCTCCTGATACCTGTTTGGGCGATGTCTCACTTTTGCCTTCTGGCTGTTAATCTGGAACAGTTTTTAAACTAGATAAGAAGCCCTGGTGAAAAGAAGAATCCCACAGGATGTTTCTTGACCTTTAAAAAGAAAACCATCAGGACTGACAGGCTTTCAAATTTAAAAAATATTTCTTTTTGCACTCCTTAGTAGCAGAGAGCTTCAAATGATTACTTAAAGGGCTCTCCTTTGTTTTATTCTCCAAAGTTTTCAGATACTTAGTCTGAGAGGCTTGTGACAATTAAATCAATTTCCACCGGAGTCCCCAGAGGTGGGCCTTATCCCAGTTCCCTCAAGGAGACTTACACTAATAAGGAGCTGGCAACTTACCTGGGAGGAAGGTGCAAAGTAGAAAAATGGAATTTCAGGTCAAAGAAAAACTTTGCCACAGAATACCAGTTCTTGCAGACTGAAAGATCAACCCTATAATAGAAGGTGAGTCTTATTTAAAATGAGGAGAAGAGTGTAACCAAAATTAGGCTTTGAAAATAGCTTTCTGATAATACTATTTGACTCTTGAAAAAAAGAGCTGTTATTAAAAAGAAATTTACTTCACACTCCCTCCAAGTTTAAAAGGTACTTTTCGTTTCCAGAGGTAAAATGTAACCCACTGATTTTGGTGCAAATGGCGAGTTATAGGTACAGTAGCCTGAGTGTTCTGTTTATGGTTACAGAAACTGAGAAAATCACCACCTGATTGCCCTTTGCCTATGTTTAGTCCAGGTAATAAAGCATGAAACTGTTTCGAGACCACAAACCACTGTCCTCTTCTTCTCTTTACATGGCTCGGCACAGCCCAACCAAGGGCCCCAGTGCACACCTTCTTCACCAACAGGCTGCCTAATCTGACAGACAGCAATCCCACCCCTTCTTACAAGCACTTTTGGGCACCTTTTATGTGCCCAAATACACATGCCTATGTGCTTTGCACACACAGCCAGGAAGATTGCCGTGGAAGTACATAACCAAAGGGTTAGAAAATGCAATGTACATTTTTCCTGGGCCACCTGACCATGGAGCTGATCAGGAAGTACTGCCCAGGTCCCCAGGCTACCCTCCCATGAAGCACCTGTGCAAAATGGGTCGCAATGCAAGCTACTGGCTGACTGAGAGCATGCAGGCATCAGAAGCTGTCTGACCATCTAGGGTGGTACAGGATCCATTGGGCAAAGTTGGACGGTGTCAAGAATGGGTTTTAGAAAGCTGAGGACCTGGCAGCCACAGATGGTTCTCAGAGGCTGTTACTCTGAGGACCTCTGAGGATATTGTAATGCCTTCTTGCTGTTTCCAGCATCTAGCTTGGTTTCCTCCCTCCACGCTATCTAGTCCCCTACAATTGTCCTTTCTTAAAGTGTCCCATTTGAATGCTGCTGGCTTTCACCTGCCACCAGGGAAGTATGGAGATTTTCTTCCTGTTGCACGTGGGCTTGTCCTGTCTCTTCCTCCCTCAGCTGCATACATGCACAGTTCTCAGATCTGCTCTACAATACCTGGGATCCTACCTGACCGGTGCCCCACATCTTCCCTAGCCACCACCTCACCTGCATGAGTGCTCACACAGACGGCTGAAGTTCCCTAAGCTTCTCTTCCCAACTCCAGGTCTTTCCCCTTTCATCCTATTCCTTTCCACATCTCAAGCAGCAAGTTCTAGAGTCAATCGTAGCACATGGGGGTGAAGATAGGCATCAAGCCAGGAGCTGTGTGATCCCAGGCTGGGTCTGGGGGAGGAAATAATGTCATCACTCCAGACCTTTCCATCCTTCATCTCCTGGGACCCAGCCTCTAGAACCTGTGTATAGAACAATCTTGTACTTTCTAGAGAGGATGCATAAAGATGGAGAAAGAGGGAGGTGGGATCTATGGTTTTCTTGGCCACAGGATCTCTGACCAGACAACTCCTGTCTCCCTCTTTGCAATGATCACTGTTTGTGTTGACCTTTATCTCTCCCATCACAAGGGACCTTCTTTGGCATAGGACCCCTGCCTTATATTTCTGTATCCCAGCATCCAGCTACACTGCTTGGCTCACAGTACCTGTGTTAATTGTTAAAACAAGCTTTCCTTCAAGACTTTGAATGATTAGTTTGGGAGACAGGTGGCTACATCCCTCAAGGGAGCGGGGAGGTCAAAACTGAGAAAGTTGAACAAAGTAAGGGAAGGAATCTAGGACCATCAAACACAGAAATCTAGGACCTGTTTCATTGTTTAGTCCACTTACCTTTGGCTCTTTCAAGCAAAAATGCGTAGGGAATTATTAGGCTTTTGACTAGCTCTCCATTTGCATGACATAGAGGGAATACTGCGGACAATGTGTGCTTGAGCTTTCATCTGTCTGGAGGTCTCTGGCTGGAAATGCAGCAGAGAACTTGCAAGGACCAGCCCATGGGTCAGAAACCCTAGGACTTGCTTCTGGCCCTACCACCCACCAGCTCTTTGATTTGGGACGTCATGATCCAACTTTTTTCTCCTCTTTGAGGTTCGCCTATACAACAAAGATTGTAATACCCACTTTGCACTCTGCCCAGAGCTATTGGGACTATCATATGAGATAATGCAGGGAACTTGACCAACTAAAAAGCATGAGACAAAGGTGAAGCCCCAGATCAGAGTCTACACCCCAATTTGCTAAAGTCAGGGGAGGGCCAGGCCAGGAGACACATCATCCCCAAAAGATCATGTGTGCAGGGGAGGCAGGTGTGCTGAATTCATTCCAGGAGTTAATTGTGCAGACTCGGGGGGCCCCTGACATTTTCCAGCCCCACTCCGGGGGCAGTGGATTACTAGGGAATTTGTGTTCCTGCCCATGCAGATTCCCTCTTGATCCCCAGGGCTGCTTCTCTCTGTTTTCCCCTCCAAGTAATTACTCACTAATTTCTTTCTCTTTTCACATTGACTTCTGACCAGACCCATGTGTTTGACTCCAGAATGACTCCTGTGGATGCAGGCTTGGACTCAGTACATTTGGTTGGAAAGTCACTCAAAGGTTCAACCACGAGGGATTCTTATGATTTCCAAATACATCCTCTTGTAGCCATTACAATATCTTAGGTCAGAACGTTTTCATATTGCAGGTGTGTGTGTGTGTGTGTGTGTGTGTGTGTGTGCCCAGTCACTGGTTGTATTTAGGAAAAGAAGGCTCATGGGCCAAATACCCATTTGGGTTTGTTTGGATGACTAAGAAATGATGGGAATTCAGAGTGTACAAGATTATAAATATTACAGAGGCTATTCAAAATCTCATTTACTTTAGTCTGACTGCCTCTTTACTCTACATATTTAAATTCCATTTGCAGCCACCAACCAGACCCTGATACTCTTAAAGAAAATAAAAACAAGCAAACTACTGCTAAGGGAAATATAAATTGGTTTGTTTGCTCCTTTACACTCCTGGGCAGTGAAAACACAAGCAATCATTATTCCAAGGGTATCATTGAATATACAAAATCTTTGTCTTTCTTAGGAGTTGCTTTAAAGGTTAACCATTTTCTAAAGAGTTCTTTGTGTTTAGAAACCAATTTTATGCTCCTTTTGTCCAGCCACCAAATTCTTACAAACTTGTTCAAGTTTCCCCACACAAACACATTTGCGTTCATTTAGAAAATGGAGGAAACAGTTTGCTTTGAAAAAGTCTGTTTGTTGTTCTTCTTGACATTTACAAAATCCTCATCGTGCATTGGGAGCTGCATTCAAGCTTCAAGAAGCCAACTGCCCCTGGATATGTTTGTGCTTGGGGACCAGGGGTCAGGATTCTGAAACACAGGCACCCTGGTCCCTGGCTGGAGCTGGTGCACACACGACAGTGATCAGAGCAGTAGGAATCTGTGCTCAAGATGTCAGCACATCCATGCTTATCCCACCAATTCCCAGGCCTCAAGGCCCTTCCTTCTTGGATAATTTTTTCCAGAAGCTTGTTGCCTGCATTCAGAAATGTCTCTCCCCATGTGAATTCCTCTTCACCTTCTATCCACTTTTTACTATAAAAGATTATCTCCAAGCCAAGGTGGGGTGTTCTGTCTTCTAGTGCTGCCATCCAAGAGAGAAAGTACAATGTCCAATATCCTCAACCTACGTATGTTACCAAAAACAGGGTCTGGATGCTCACTGCTCAAAAGCCATTAAAGAGGTCATGTTGGTGGAAGGGAAAGTTTGCTTTATTTTTTGATGCCAGCCTCCAGCGGAGGAGGGCAGACATCTGTCCAAAGGCCAACTCCCCCACCACCCCACAGCCAGTGGGCAAGAGCTCTTATGGGCTGAGGGAGGGGGATACGTGCAGAAACAGCAAAGTCAGAGCTGATAGTCATCTTGAAATTGGTCATTGGCGGTCTGACCAGCATCATCTTGATTGTTTCAGGTACAGTTAATCTGTAGTTTCAGCACCGGCTTGTTTCCATTTCTTGAGGCCAATTTTCAGAATTCTGGCAGCTTACGTCATGGCTACAGTCTGGGCATCATGCAGTTAACTTCTCCATCTGGTGGGGTTTCCAGTATCTATAAGACAGCTCACAGGATATGGCTCAGAATATTTCTGTAGCCCTTGAGAAGGAACCAAAGGTCCTTGACTATGCTTATTGAATACATCATTATTATTTGGTCTCCTTTGACAGTTTCCCTTCGTTTCCATAGGTTCTCACTTCTCTGATTAAACTTATTCTTTGGCTAAAGTTCTTCCACAGACAAAAGGTAGGCTGAGGACATGGGGAAGGGGCAAGGACCATAGGATCCTGCTCTGTTTCATGTGGGGGCCATAAAGGAGCAACATCTTGGCAGTGGAGAGGTCCCCTGCTTGCTCCTAGCCTGAGACAATGTCACACCTAAAATCCAAAACCTAAACTACCAAAATATTCAATATTTTCATATACACAGGTTACCCAGTTTTCAAAAGGATTCTTTTAGATGTGAAATCACTCAATGGGCATTTAAAATGGGGTTCAATTTACAGAAATTTCATTCAAGAATGAGTGAAGGGAGGTACAATGGTACTGCAATATTTCAGTTGGTACACAAATCTCATATGAAATAGTCACCAAGCATCTGCCAATCACTGACAGTGGCTGGTAACTCAGTTGGATTTGCCTTCTTAAAATGTTTTCTCAACAATTCCAAGGGAACCCTCCTCTGCCTCACCATATGGAGACTTTTTCTATTTAATCATAATTTAGGCACTTTTCTTTGCCCTAATGATTTATCAAACATTTTTTCTCAAGATCCAAAATTAGGGTATTGGGATTTCTGCTTTTTTTAATATATAAAATACTGTATTTGTTCTTAATTTCTCTTAGTTCAATGATAGACAGCAATTATAATTATAGCCCATATAGGCTATAATTGTTTAACAAAAAGGAATTCAGTGAGGTCAAAAGAGAACGTGAAAGCCATTACAGCAAAGCAGGTTGGGCTGGTGGTGCAGTACGAACTCATTGCCTTGCTAATTGCAAGGTACAGATGTGGGTACAGACCCCACGAAGCCCCCTTGGCCTGGGTGAAAGACAACCTGACATCATTAGTGAGGGATCAGCAAGAGCGGATGGGGCTGGTGCTGCAGCACCACACGCCACGGCCGGGGAGGTGGCCTGACATCGGCTCCTGGCTCTGCCATGATCCTTGGTCCCATCTGGACTAAAAAGGAAAAAAAAAAAAACACCTAAGTGTGAAAACCCAACCGAGGCTTTGGTTCCTAGTAAGGCTTCGGTTCAGTACATTTTTGAATGTGCTGTCTTTCCAAGAAAGGTAGGTGTGTGTCACAAATATTACATCACCAACGCAGTCACTGAAAGAGAAAATTGCCAACTGCACAATTTGCTGGCATCAGTGTGCATCGCCATGGCAATATTCTAGCTGCATGTGTTGTGATTCATTTGGCTTCCTTTCAGTTCTTAGAACCACAGTTCTAAGCATCAAGTCCTCATGATCCTTTCCACGGACAAGGAGAAAGGGGGTGTGAGACTCCAAGAACCATTCTCCCGATCTCAGTGGCTAGCATAGGGGCAGATGCCTACCTTTAAACCCACTGCTGGGAAAGAGGAAGAACTTGGCGACAGGCTGCAATCAGCCATTGCTCATTCTGGGTGGCAGGAGAGGGAGAGAAGGGATTCCACTCTTCCAGAAAACATTGCCAGTGTTATCTGAATGCAGTTAGGGTTCTAAGTTTTATCCAGTCCCCACAGTATATGAAAGAACGATCACAAGCTACTGAAAACATTGCCTCCTAAATGAAATTGAAGTGATACAGCCTGGTAGATAAATGCTAAATTGGAGAGCTGCTGCTCTGGGTTGCTTCGTCAAATGACTCACTCTCCGCTACGTGTTCTTGGGCAGCTCCCCATGGATCCAGGCCCCAGTGTGCACTTCTATCAAAAAAGAATAGTGCCATTTACCACCTCCTGGTCTCACAGTTGAGTTGTATGATGACTAAAAGGAACCTCATAAGACCTATGAATTTCTCAGATTAAAGTATAAAGTGCTGAGTTTTCTGTGGATGATGCAAATATCAAATCACTGAGCACAAAACCAGCTTCAGCTGGCCTCTCATAGTGGCCTGGAAGGCACAATCACGACCTATGGCTGGGCACCTCCCCTGACAACTCTGATCTCAACCCCCTCGGGCTCCCACTCTCAGCTTTTCTCTGCTACCTCAGAGCCCACCTCTCCCAGAAGCTAGGAGCACAGGGTGTAACAGGTGATGGTTAAGGGTGAGAGTGGAATGAAAGAGTTGAAGGAAGAGGAGAAAAGGAGTGCTGAGAGGATCTACTCTGGTTTCCTTCCACTCATTTCAAATCCTGTTCAAGTCCACTATTTTAACACTTAAACTAGACCATTCAATACATTCATGGTGCCCAAGACTGGCATGGTTTGGTCCCTTGATGGCAGAGTTTCTTTGTCTGTTTAGGGCACAAGCCAGTAGGCACTGGTTTCCAAAGTCACCCTGACTGATGGTGGTGTGATCCCTGGTACACTTTAGCTCTTCTGTGTATCTAGCACATGCTGGTCCTTTGGGTTTTCTTTGTTTTTGTTTTTTTAATAATTCTGTTAAAGATGCACTCAAAGAAAATACATTTTTGCTTATAATTATTTTTTACCCTATTCCTCAAACAAATGGAAGTGGTTTACATTTAAAGTATAGGGAGTAAAAGTTTAAAAAATAAGGAGAGCTTCAGTTCAGTTCGGTTGCTCAGTCATGTCCAACTCTTTCCGACGCGATGAATCGCAGCATGCCAGGCCTCCCTGTCCATCACCAACTCCCGGAGTTCACTCAAACTCACATCCATCGAGTCCGTGATGCCATCCAGCCATCTCATCCTCTGTCGTCCCCTTCTCCTCCTGCCCCCAATCCCTCCCAGCATCAGAGTCTTTTCCAATAAGTCAACTCTTCACATGAGGTGGCCAAAGTACTGGAGTTTCAGCTTTAGCATCATTCCTTCCAAAGAACACCCAGGACTGATCTCCTTTAGGATGGACTGGTTGGATCTCCTTGCAGTCCAAGGGACTCTCAAGAGTCTTCTCCAACATCACAGTTCAAAAGCATCAATTCTTTGGTGCTCAGCTTTCTTCACAGTCCAACTCTCACATCCATACATGACCACTGGAAAAACCATAGCCTTGACTAGACGGACCTTGTTGGCAAAGTAATGTCTCTGCTTTTGAATATGCTGTCTAGGTTGGTCATAACTTTCCTTCCAAGGAGTAAGCGTCTTTTAATTTCATGGCTGCAGTCACCATCTGCAGTGATTTTGGAGCCCAAAAATAAAGTCTGACACTGTTTCCATTGTTTCCCCATCCATTTCCCATGAAGCGATGGGACCAGATGCCATGATCTTCGTTTTCTGAATGTTGAGCTTTAAGCCAAATTTTTCACTCTCCTCTTTCACTGTCATCAAGTGGCTTTTTCGTTGCTCTTCACTTTCTGCCATAAGGGTGGTGTCATCTGCATATCTGAGGTTCTTGATATTTCTCCCGGCAATCTTCATTCTAGCTTGTGCTTCTTCCAGCCCAGTGTTTCTCATGATGTACTCTGCATATAAGTTAAATAAGCAGGGTGACAATACACAGCCTTGACGAACTCCTTTTCCTATTTGGAACCAGTCTGTTGTTCCATGTCCAGTTCTAACTGTTGCTTCCTGACCTGCATATAGGTTTCTCAAGAGGCAGGTCAGGTTAGAAATAATTTAAAGATGCATCAGATGGTGTTCCAAAATGAAATATTATAAAATTTTGCTGCTTAAGCCAAAAAGAAAATCTAATGGGTTATGTACTCCTGATTCTCATTTGTTGTTATTCTTATTTCCCCTCTCCTTCCCCTCTTTCGCCTCCTTCTCTGTCTCTCTCTCCCCACCTATCTCTATCTCTCCTTTTGAAAAAGAAAAGCACTCCTTTGCCTGGAAAGTTAAACTGGTAGCTGTCGTTAAATTTAAAAGGAGATTTAATCATGTATATTGTCTTATTCTTGGAATTAGATATAGCACTTGATTTATTAGTTGGTTAATCATGCTACTTCTTAAAGAAGGGACATTGTAAAACAAACAAGAAGTTTTTTAAACTCTGGTCTGCAGAACATACGATGTTTTCCACATTGATGCTGCTTGAGACCATTTTTTAAAAAGCAGATGGTGCCTCTCTTTGTGACTGAATGAAAATATTTCCATAGGAAGCTGGGCTAAGAGAAAGAACCAACTACTACATTTGAACATGAGGATTCATTTTGTGTTCCTGTTCCTAAATGCTTGTGATCCATCTGGGAAACTCTCGGCTCTGCCTTTGGGCCTTCTGTTCCTTAGCTGAATTCTGCGCCTCTCCTTCCTTTGTAAAAGACACTTCTCAGGCCCATTTGGGCAGGAGGTATCCCCTTTAGTCGTGGGGGTGACAGGGCTTATTGGAGACTGGAAGCTCTGGAATCAGATGGTGTGGGTTCAAAACCTGCTCCACCACTTAGAAGCAGGAACTTGGGCAGGTTGCTTCACTTCTCTGTGCTTAGGTTCTGTCCTGATAAAACAGCAATCATATCACTTCCCAGCTTCCCCTGGGGGCTCTGCGGTAAAGAATCTGCCTGCAATTCAGGAGCCGCGGGAGACGTGGGTCCAGTCTCTGGGTCGGAAAGATCCCCTGGAGGGTGGGTATGGCAACCCGCTCCAGTATTCTTGCCTGGAGAATCTGCATGGACAGAGGAGCCTGGCAGGCTACCGTCCATAGGATTGCAAAGAGTCAGACACGACTCAGCAGCAGCAGCAGTCACTTTCCCAGTACTTTACTGCCTCCTATTCCTCAGCCACCCCACCAAGTCCTATTGATCAGGCCCCCTCAGAAGCCACAGATCTGAGGCTGTATATAACCTGTTCTTATCCTGCCTTACACTTTAAACCATCTCTGTACTTACAGTAACTAGTACAATATAAATGCTCTATAAATAGTTGTGAATGCAATGTAAATGCTATGTAAATACTCTCCAGTATTCAGCCAATTCAAGTTTGGCTTTCTGGAACTTTCCTTCTTGCTTCTCTCTTAATTCCACCTATCATGGCCTCTCCCTCTCTGAAGCTTTCTCTCGGCTACCCCTGCCTTTCTCCTCCCCCACCTCCACTGCCTTCTCAAAGTGAACTTGCTAACACACAAACCGAACTGTGTTAGTGCCAAGTATTCTTTACCTACTTGACTGGCCATTGGCCAGGACAAAGTTCAAACCCCTTCACTTGGATCTCAAGACCCTTCTTAATCTGGCCCTGCTGTCTCTCTCTGGCTTCCCCCACTCATCCCCCCACTTGCTCCCTGACCTAGCCACAGTGAACTAGCTCCTATTCTGGGAATCTGGAATAGGAAGCTTTGTCTCCTAACCAAGCTTGCACAAATTTCTCTCTCTGCTTAGAACATCCCTTCTTCTTGGTCCCTGCTGACCTCCCGCTAGTCCCCTCCCCTACCTGGATGTCCCTTTCTTCTGCAGAAGTCCCCTCCATTTGCCCACCCCCACGCCCAGCACTGCCCCAAAGCCCAAGGAGAAGGCTTCCCTGCTGCGAGCTTCCTACGTACCCAGCACCCTCTTGAAACTGTTTGATTTTCTTCTCTCTCACTAGCCAGGAGCTCCATGACTGAAGAGACCCTCCTTCCCCACTTTATATCTTCAGGGCAACAACTCTGTGCTTCACAGAAGATGCTTCATAAATATAAAATACATGAAAACAAGCTAATGAACATGTTTTAAGGTTATCGTGCAGATTGTGCTGTGCTCTGCTGCTGCTGCTGCTGCTGCTGCGAAGTCACTTCAGTCGTGTCCGACTCTGTGCGACCCCATAGATGGCAGCCCACCAGGCTCCTCTGTTCCCGGGATTCTCCAGGCAAGAACATTGGGGTGGGTTGCCATTTCCTTCTCCAATGCATGCAGGCATGCTAAGTCACTTCAGTCGTGTCCGACTCTGTGCGACCCTATGGACAGCAGCACACCAGGCTCGTCTGTCCATGGGACTCTCCAGGCAAGAACACTGCAGTGGGTTGTCATTTCCTTCTCTAGGGGATCTTCCCGACCCAGGGCTGGAATGCGCATCTCTTGCATCTCCTGCTTTGGTAGGTGGATTCTCTACCATTGCACCACCTGTAGATTAAATGAGATAAAATAAGAACGGCACTGGAAACATCACATGCACTCAATAAAGAGGGATCATTATTGTTATCGAGTAGTGCCGCTATTGCATGGAATTGTACCACTTTTAGAAATGAATGTGTCCCTTGCCTGGAGAAACCCACGTGCAAATGTCTCAAAGGTTTTCAACATTTTAAACTCCAGAAATGTGATGAAAACTGCTGTAGCTGTTGGCCTTCGCATCCATGGGTTCCCCATAGGCATTTTTCAACCAACCAAGGCTGACAAATATTTGGGAAAAGAATTCCAGAAAGTTCCAAAGAGCCAAACTTGAATTTGCTGCATATTGGCAAGTATTTACATAGAATTTGTATTGTATTCACAACTATTTACATAGCATTTACATTGTACTGGTTACTGTGAGTGGAGAGATGGTTTAAAGGAAAAGGCAGGATATGTGCAGATTATATGCAAATACTACACAATTTATACAAGGAACCTGAGTGAGCATCTGCAAATTTTGGTATCTTTTGGGGTCTTGGAACCAACCACTCATGGATACCCAGAGACGCCTGCAGTAGTTTTGTTGAGTCTTTGTTAAAATATATCCCTACCACCATCTTCTTTATTTTCTGGTTTGAGTGCCTCTTGCAACCTTTTACAAATAAGTGGGTTTATTCATTCGAACGTGCACTTTCGCCAGTTGGTTCACTTCTAAGTAACCCCTTGCGTCCCTATTCAACAGAGGCTAGTAATTACCATAGCAACCGCAGCATGTGGTGCCTATGCACACTCAGAAACAAAGCATTTGCTTGGGGAAAAAAAAAAAAATCACACGCACACATTAATTTGTACCACGAAATTCTACTTCATGGCATTTATGAAGGCAAATCATGCCTTCAAGTAAGCAGGCTTACCTGCCTCACTGGCAGAGGGGCTCATGCTGCTATTCTGTCTGCCTCCCACTGCACTCACCAGGCACATATTGATTCATTTTAAAGATGAAATTTTTGGTGCAACAGAAGAAAAAAAAAAAAAAGATGGGAAGGATTCGGTTTCAGCAGGAAGGTACAAAGGTCATCGAGAGGGTGCAGAGCCCCATAGAGCAGTTGTTCCTGTCTGAGTGATGACTCTACTACCAAGGGGATTTATTAAAATGGAGCCTATTGCTGTTACACTGAATAAGGCTCTCCATAAATTCTGCGTGAGCCTGTCAGTGGCTAAGCCCATATGTAACGCTTCAATACAGCGCCTGCATCTGCCTGCTGGTGTCTCCAATGACCCAGCCTGTGGCCGCCTCCCCAAGCCCCAAAGCATGTGTATACACGCCCCAAACCAATCAAAAACCCAGGGCCTGAGATGCTGTGCGTGCCCAGAAAGGGACACCTCCCATTCTCACGGAGGCTGTGCGTGTGTACGTGTGTTTCCAGCAAGACATTATGGTTTAGACTGTGACAGAATCAAACGTGACACAACCACGCGTTCTGGGTCTTGACGACCTGATGGGGGGATGGGAAGGGGATGAAACGAGTCTGGCTACAGCAATTTCAGGCCATGCGGCACAGTGACCTCGTCACTCTGTCCGCTTACAAAACAGAAGAGGGGAGATATGTGCCAGGCAGTGTTCAAGGTACAGAGAACTGTCAATGTCATTAGTTATAATGAAAGGGCAGGGGCCAGAGGGTGAACTCTTTCTGGTCTGCCTCCTTAAGTCACCTGAGGAGAGAACACAAACCTGGGGAGAGACTCTGCTTCCCTGAGACCTTTTTTTTAGTTGTTGTTTAAACCCAGTCCGTTGGAAGCCTCTTTATGAGTTCTCTCGTTGAAACTCTGATTTTTTTTTTTAAATTGCTTTGGTCTGAAGAAAAAATAATACATTCCAGTCAAAGGCTTTGCAGGGCCCCAGAACAATCTGAACCTTTCACTGTTCCGCAGGAATTCGGCTAGACAGGCTTCTAAATTAACAGGAGGACGTTCTCTCTTAGAAAACCGACCTCAAGAAGCCAGGGCAGAGCCATGGGGCGAGGGGTTGGCTGGGTGGAGGGGTAGGGGAAGGGTAGGCAGACAGCATCCTTGCATAAGCTTTTATCAAACATCTGATCAAATGCTCTCAATTTGCTCTTTAAATGGGAATTTCTGATTGTTAACTATTATTTCCCTGCTCCGATGGAGATGATACTGACAGGCAAAAGATAACTTACAGTCCTCTACTAACACCTTGGAGAGTCCACGGAAGATAAACAATTCCCTGGAACCACTGCCTTTGGCCTTTATGTCCCGCTGTCTCCAAAACCAGGAAGGCTCCTGTTGTTTGGGTGGTCAGCTTTGAACCTCTTTACTCCCCTCCAGCGTCCTTGCCGAAGTCACCACTAGAGGGCGCCGGTCACCCAGCGATCGCTTTGAGAGACAGCCCTGTTTCTAAGGCGAGCACATTGAGCTGAAAAGCAGAGAAATCAGTGACGAGGGGAATTATCATGCACAGCTCATTTCCTTGTAATTTAACTCTCAGAGTAACAAAAGCATAATGTATAGCCTAGTTTTTGGGTCTGATTTACAACAATTTAAACTCAAAGATGATTTCCACCTCGCCCCACCCCCTTCCTAATCACTTCTGTTGATATCAGCAGCTGAGAATTTTGTATTTCATCCCGCCAACCTCCCCTCCTCAAAGCCACACATCCGAGAAGAGGAACATGTAAAACAGGAATTCTGTAAGCAAAGCCGGATGCACAATTTCACTTTCTGCATCAGAGTCTTATTGTCCGTTTTAAAATACGTCACGTTTTTATTGTGGTGGTTTGGTTTGCAGCCCTCACTACTTTTAAATATTGTGAAGTTCAAATGGGCAAAGCACTTCGGTCCTTAAAGGGTTGTGATATCCATTTCAAACCCGGAGGTAAAAGTCTTGTGCCCAAGACTCCCAGCTCACCCAGTCTCCCCCTTCCTGCGCTGATCCCAGCTTCTTTGATCTCTGCTTTCCTCTGGCTCCTTGAGCTCTTACTGACTCCACCAGAGATTTAGCATTTTGTACCTATTGTCTTGCTCTCTAATTGCTTCATCTGTGCACATTTTCTCCCAAAGGAAAAAGAAATAACTTTTTTTTTTCTTTTGAGTCCTCACTTTGTAACAGGGTCTCTGTTAAGGGTTTCACATGTAATTTTCTTTAATACTTTCAGCAACCTTCTGGCTTAGTTGCAACTGACTTTCTTGTACAGATGAGGAAACTGAGTCAGAGAGGTTAAATTACTTACACAAGGTTATATCGGAAATGGGAGGATTCAGACAGAGATAATTCTTATTACATCATTCTGAGCCTACCTCCATGATCAATTGAAATGACCATTTCAGTCCTCCAAACTTTCAGCAACAAACATATAGTGGTAGACTCACATAGGCAGACACACACAGATGCACACACACGCTTCTTACAAGATAATTTAAGATCTGTATAAGCTAGCCCTATACCTTGGTAAGGAAGTTAGAATTATCCCTATTTTAAAAATTAAATAACTTGCTGAATATTAGCCAGATTCCCAGCCTCGTTGGACAGAACTCTTTCCACCATACCCTTAATAAGTGCATAATAAATATTATTTGTCACAGTCCCATTTCCTTGAATCCGTGTTGTTGCTGTTTAGCTGGGCCTTTCCATTCAAGGGAAGAACTTCATATTACTGCAGAGCTTTATCATCAGCTGCAGAGCCGGAGCCCCTTTTCATGGGGTGCAATCAGCTATGAGTGTCGTGAAATAACTGGGCCTCATGGGGTCCAATCAGCTATGAGAGTCGTGGAGTAACTGAGATTCATGGGGTCCAATCAGCTATGAGAGTCGAGCAGGTACTGGGACTCCTGTGAATCCAGGGCTCTAACTCCTAGCTCAATGTCCTGTTCATGGCATTTATTATCTTCTTTCCCAGTTATGAGGTTCAATCTGCATAGATTTGGTTTTATCTTAGATTTGAGTGTTTTCAGACCCTAAGTGTGCCCCTACCCCAAATATTGGAGGGCAGATCAGGAAGGAGGAAGAAAGTGGACTGTTTTCTTGCAAGTGGAGAAAAATAGACTGGCTGAGAATAGGAAGCCATCATTAGGTCCCAAAGCCCTTTAGGTGTGTACCACGTCCCATATATTTGGGATCAAAACACAGTGGAGGAAGGAGACTAAGTCAAAGTGTGTGTTGATATAGAAGGGAAATTCTTCCCATCTATCCATTGGGATTGGCAAGTGAGTAACAAAGTGTAAAGCATCTGTAAAGCAACAGAACTTATAGACATATCCTGGGCTCCTCCTAGGACTCTCAGCTCACTGGACCACTGCACATCCTCCCAAGCAAGTTAAGATAAAGCCACCGAAAGAAGTCAGTGGGTTGTGCCCAGCAGCCAGTGAGCCAGCGGAAACAGCAGTGGTGACTAATGACAGGCAAGGCAGAGGCCAGGGTGCTCCAGATCAGTCTGGGACCGGCACTTGGCAGCAGAGGGAAACTGCGAGCCCAGCCATGCTGGTGCCTGAGTGTATGGGTGACACCTCCTGTCCATCCCTCCACCCCCCACCCTGCCGGGCACCACCTGCCAATACCTACCAAGAGGGTGAGACTTCGGAAGTGAGTCGGTAATCCTGCATGTGCTGGTGCAGGCAAGGAACCACAGGGCTGAGAGCACTCTGGTTAATGGAATCTGATTAGTATTCCAAAGCTTCTAGGCTTGGGAGGCTCCGAGGAGGCTTTTAAACACCAAGTGCAGACCAAATGCTAGAGAGTTGTTAGTTTTCTTCCATTCCTTTCTCTTCTCTGCTACTGCTGCTAAGTCGCTTCAGTTGTGTCCGACTCTGTGCGACCCCATAAATGGCAGCCCACCAGGCTCCGCCGTCCCTGGGATTCTCCAGGCAAGAACACTGGAGTGGGTTGCCATTTCCTTCTCCAATGCATGGAAGTGAAAAGTGAAAGTGAAGTCGCTCAGTCATGTCCTAGCAACCCCATGGACTGCAACCTACCAGGCTCCTCCGTCCATGGGATTTTCCAGGCAAGAGTACTGGAGTGGGTTGCGATTGCCTTCTCCTTCTCTAGGAGGCTAATATTTCGGGAACTTATCCTAATGTATCAGTGAAGTTTGAAGAGGATAAGTTCATCTACTATCATTTTTTATAAGCTTTATTAAGCAAAAGTAAAGTATTAAAATTCCCATGGTGTCAGTATTCCCTAAGGTGTCAGTTCAGACAAAATGAATTCTTTCCGATGCTACTTCCCTCCTCTCTGCTCTACACCATCAGGAATCCAAACTGATGAAGTTCTGGGATGTGTACCAGACACACGCCTGTCCCAGAGCTGTTGCACGTGCTCTATCTTCAATCTGTGGAAAGAATATTCTAGGTAGTCTGTGTGGCTGCCTGTCTTGTCTTTGCTCAAAGATCACTTTTTTAGTGAGATCTTTCTGGCCACCTTAGTTAAAATTGCCGCCACCCACCAGCCCTTTCTTTGTCCTTTCCTGCTTTTATTTTCCCATAGCACTTATCAGCCCAGATACATGTTTCGTTTATAATCTATTTATTGTCTGCCTCCTGAAGTAGAAGGACAGAAACTTTTCCAATCCTGTTCACCGGTGTATCTGTAGAGCCTGGAGGTGTGCCTGGCACATTGTAGGCCCTCAAATATTTGTGTGAACATCATTAAAATGTCACACCTTTCAGTTAATATTTCTGTCACTCAGTGTTGCTTAGCTTGAAAGCAACCTTTTATTTTCTTAGCATCTTGATTAACTGAGCATTCTTTTTGGCTGCCTTTAATTCCGGGGAAAGAAGAAAAGGATGCATAGAGGAATAAGAAAAAAAAAAAGCCTTATCAAAAAGCAGATGAGGGCACACAAAGCCTGGCAACAAAGCCAAAGGAAGATAATTCAGCCCTGGAAAGCTACAGTGCTAATATAACAATAACAATAATAATAGTAATAGTGATAGCTGTTAGTGGGCACCACCTGCAGGCTGGGGCTTCATTTTCCAGACATGTAATTAGTATCATAGAATTGTCTTTCAGGAGCTTAGAATTTCCATGACCTGATTGGGGCAGGGGGTGGGGCACCGTGAGGAAACTGACAGGAAGATACATAATAACAGGAAGTAGGAGTAACAACAGAAAAGCAGGGAGGGGAGAGAGGAGGAAAGTGGAAGGAACCGGCCAACATCCTGGGCTGGCCGCCCGCCCGACAGCACCCCTGGAAACGGGCCCTTTGCAACCACCACTGCTCTGCCCTCCGCTCCACCACCCACGAGGGCTCTGGCAGCATTCTTTTCCCTCAAGGTTTCAAATGTTTATAATCACCTGCCAGTTTCTCCCTAGAGAATTAGTCACAAATAATCCCAGAGCCAGTGGGCCCCCGTCTATGGGGTCGCACAGAGTCGGACACGACTGAAGCGACTTAGCAGCCGCAGCAAGGCATTTTAAAAATTGCTTAAGATACTGTGTTGTAATGCTCTAAAACTGTGAGGACCCCACCTCACCCATAGTTTGTGAAGCTTCTGAACATCTTGGGATAAAGGAGGTACCGGAATCCTCCACTCTGGGAGGGAGAACTGTGTCAGTAGGACTGAAAATCTGGCCCTCAGCTCTTGGCAGGAACATGAGTGGGGAAGGGGGCAGGGTGACTGTGTGTGTTCACAGTGGGCACTCTGGAGCTCACCGCGTCATCCAATGTCCTCCCTGCATGGGGTGTGACGTCCAGCAGGCTCAGCTGGAGACATACACTGGGAGTCTGGCCACAACAACTAAAATACAACCATGGCTGTCCGTTTTGAATCCGAATGAGACAATGGCCAAAATTTGGAGCTGAGAAACCACAGGGATGAATCCAAGCAATGAAGGGAAGCGTTGAAACTTCTGTTTAGGAAGGGTTTCTCCCCAGAGGAGCAAGAGGGCCACTGCTCTCGGTTCAGATGGAGAAATTACACCCGGAGGGAGGGGCTGTGATTGGCATCAGACTGCACAGGTGGAGCAGAGTTTTAATAATTACTGGCTGACAGCAACCGTGGCTCTGATTCCATAGCAACCATCAACTTCTGGTCTATTCTGAGTTGATAAAATTATTCAGGCCACAAAGACATTATTTAAAAACCACAAAAAGAATGAAGAGCACCTAGTCTATGGCTGGAAGGCAGCGCTTCTCCAATGTCACCGTGTGACACTGGCGTCAACAGGGTTGCCTATTAAAAAATGCAGATTCTTCAGCCTTAATGTCTAAGATTCCAGATCAGAGTCTTTGATGGGGAAGTTCCAGAAATCTTTACTGTGACCAGCCACACTTTGAGAAGCACTGCATGACACCTGTTGTTAGTTCGAACCCCAGGTCCTCCGAAAGCAACACTCAAGACAGACTAGACCAGCGCCAACTACATGTGACTGCTGAGACCTAGATATGTGGTTGGTCCAAACTGAGATGTGTTCTAAGGGTAAAATACCCTGGATTTCAAAAAAGAGTAGATATATTAAAAACAGCATATATAGTAAAAGCAGATGAGTGTAAGACATCTCACTTAAATATTTTACACTGATGGTACATTGAAATAATATTTTGACTATGTTGTCCTTAGTAAAATAGATTATTAAAGTTAATTTTACCTGTTGTTTCTTTGTAAATGTGACTACTAGAAGATCTGAAGTTATATATGTGACTTGGATTCTGTTTTTTGAGCTGCTCTAAACACATGAGTTCCAGATCATTGAACAGGTCATAGAAACTTTGCAGAGAAGGAGTATTTCCAGTTTCATTCTCTTTCATCTTATCTATACCCCTACAAAGAAATGGAGGTCATTGAAGCTGGTTTAGCTTGTACAGCAAAGGTTGAAAACAGGCAGCTTTTCAGTTCAATCAAATCCACAGAAAGGTTCTGTTTCACCTACAAAATATTGGCCCACGTGATGTTTTCTAAAAATATAATGTCACAGACATAAAAGATACTTTAGTACATATTTTTATGTCTAGCATCTATTGAAAAAAACCTAAAGATCCAGAAGCAGCAGTTTCACCATTCCCTATGGAAAAATCCTGCTGGCCCTTGCCAGTATCTGTTTCATCAGGAGCCGGAGGCAAGCTTGTCAGTTTGCCACAATCCCAGCTCAAACCAGTCAGTCCCAAAAGAAATCAACCCTGAATATTCTGGGAAGGACTGATGCTGAATCTCCAGTACTTTGGCCACCTGATGCAAAGAATTGGCTCACTGGAGAAAAACCCTGATGCTGGGAGAGACTGAAGGCAGGAGGAGAAGCGGGAGGCAGTGGAGTACATTGCTGACTCAATGAACGTGAGTTTGAGCAAACTCTGGAAGATGGTGAAGGACAAGGAAGCCTGGCAGGCTGCAGTCCATGGGGTTGCAAAGAGTTGGACATGACTGAGCGAATGAACAACAACTGGCTCCTGTGAATCTGGCTGGCAGACAAGGCAAAAAGACAAAGTAAAGATCTGTGTGAGTGACTTTAGGGGAGGTAGGAAAGGGATGTGTATCACTCTGGCTTAGCTTCCGTTGACCAGAACTTAGTTATGTGGACCCATCTAATTGCAAGAGAAGCTGGATATGGGCTTCCTTGGTGGCTCAGTGATAAAGAATCTGCCTGCAATGTTGGAGCTGCAGGGAGTCATGGGTTTGATCCCTGGGTCGGGAAGATCCTCTGGAGGAGGGCATGGCAACCTGTTCCAGTATTCTTGACTGGAGAATCCCACGGACTGAGGAACCTGGAAGACTACAGTCCATGGGGTTGCAAAGATTTGGACACTACTGAAATGATTTGGCATGGCAGGTGCATTCAGTGAGAAAAGGAAATGGGTTTTGAACATCCATATCAGCATCTTTGCCTGATTCAAGCTTAATAAGGAATGGAATGGAAAGGAAGAATCACAGATATAAACCCAAAAGTCCATGGATCTTTCCAACAAGGATCAGATCAATCCAGTTTGGTTTAGGGGCTTCCATAGCCCTTGCCTCTCTGTCTTTCATTCATCACAAACTTGGATTCATACAGCTTAAAAATTACTTTCTATACCTCTGCAAGGCAGCGAAATGAATTAGTCTCCTTTTTGCAAACACATTTAATACATAAGAACACAAGGACCTTTCTATTACTCAAAATCCAGTGTTTAGTTCCAGCTAAATGCAACCTGTGCCTCTAAGCATCTGCTCTAGTGATTAATACTTGGGACCCAGAGAAATATTCCTTCAAATCTCTTGCGTTGTGTCCTTGAATCAAAAGGCAGCACCATCCAAATGCTGGGAAGGTTTGTGTGTTATTCTGCTGACATCATAGATGAACTTTGCTTTAAACTCTGGGGAGGATTTGATCCATGAAAGAATTTAAATAAGGATTAAAAAAAAACTGTCAAATTTTCCTTCTCAGTAGCATTGAAATAGAATCCTATGTAATGAAGTAGTCTTCTTAAACTTTTTTGAACATTATCCACCTCTCTTGTTCCAATCTGTGGTTTCAGAGGTCCTCACAAATTCAGTTCAGTTTAGTCACTCAGTCGTTTCAGACTCTATGTGACCCCATGAACTGCAGCACGCCAGGCTTCCCTGTCCATCACCAACTCCCGGAGTTCACTCAAACTCACGTCCATCGAGTCAGTGATGCCATCCAGCCATCTCATCCTCTGTCGTCCTCTTCTCTTCCTGCCCCCAATCCCTCCCAGCATCAGAGTCTTTTCCAATGAGTCAACTCTTCGCATGAGGTGGCCAAAGTACTTCAGCTTCAGCTTCAGCATCATTCCTTCCAAAGAAATCCCAGGGCTGATCTCCTTTAGGATGGACTGGTTGGATCTCCTTGCAGTCCAAGGGACTCTCAAGAGTCTTCTCCAACACCACAGTTCAAAAGCATCAATTCTTCAGCGCTCAGCCTTCTTCACAGTCCAACTCTCACATCCATACATGACAACTGGAAAAACCATAGCTTTGACTAGACGGACCTTAGTCGGCAAAGTAATGTCTCTGCTTTTGAATATACTATCTAGGTTGGTCATAACTTTTCTTCCAAGGAGTATGCATCTTTTAATTTCATAGCTGCAGTCACCATCTGCAGTGATTTTGAAGCCCCCAAAAATAAAGGCTGACACTGTTTCCACTGTTTCCCCGTCTATTTCCCATGAAGTGATGGGACCGGATGCCATGATCTTCGTTTTCTGAATGTTGAGCTTTAAGCCAACTTTTTCACTTTCCTCTTTCACTTTCATCAAGAGGCTTTTTAGCTCCTATTCACTTTCTGCCATAAGGGTGGTGTCATCTGCATAGCTGAGGTTATTGATATTTCTCCCGGCAATCTTGATTCCAGCTTGTGTTTCTTCCAGTCCAGCGTTTCTCATGATGTACTCTGCATAGAAGTTAAATAAGCAGGGTGACAATATACAGCCTTGACATACTCCTTTTCCTATTTGGAACCAGACTGTTGTTCCATGTCCAGTTCTAACTGTTGCTTCCTGACCTGCATACAGATTTCTCAAGAGGCAGGTTAGGTGGTCTGGTATTCCCATCTCTTTCAGAATTTTCCACAGTTTATTGTGATCCACACAGTCAAAGGCTTTGGCATAGTCAATAAAGCAGAAATAGATGTTTTTTTGGAACTCTTTTGCTTTTTCCATGATCCAGAGGATGTTGGCAATTTGATCTCTGGTTCCTCTGCCTTTTCTAAAACCAGCTTGAACATCAGAGAGCTCACGGTTCACGTATTGCTGAAGCCTGGGTTGGAGAATTTTGAGCATTACTTTACTAGCATGTGAGATGAGTGCAATTGTGCGAGAGTTTGAGCATTCTTTGGCATTGCCTTTCTTTGGGATTGGAATGAAAACTGACCTTTTCCAGTCCTGTGGCCACTGCTGAGTTTTCCAAATTTGCTGGCATATTGAGTGCAGCACTTTACCACTGGAAAAACCATAGCCTTGACTAGATGGACCTTTGTTGGCAAAGTAATATCTCTGCTTTTCAATATGCTATCTAGGTTGGTCATAACTTTTCTTCCAAGGAGTAAGCGTCTTTTAATTTCATGGCTGCAGTCACCATCTGCAGTGATTTTGGAGCCCAAAAAAATAGTCTGACACTGTTTCTACTGTTTCCCCATCTATTTCCCATGAAGTGATGGGACCAGATGTCATGATCTTAGTTTTCTGAATGTTGAGCTTTAAGCCAACTTCTTCACTTTCCTCTTTCACTTTCATCAAGAGGCTTTTTAGTTCCTCTTCACTTTCTGCCATAAGGGTGGTGTCATCTGCATATCTGAGGTTATTGATATTAGGTAGTGTTAATGGCAGTGCATGTAGTGTCTGAGGAATAGTTTGTTGTGTTAAACAATTCATATTCCTCTTAATTTGCATATATGTAAATCCAAACATATCACACATGAAAGAATGATGTCAATTCTTTACCTGGCTAACTCCATAGACATCATTGCTAGAACAAAACTAAGAATATTAGATTGTAACAGCTTTTTGAAGCTGGAATTCACATGCTGCACAATTCACTCATTTAATGTGTATAATTCAATGGTTTTAGGATATTCACAGAGTTGTGTATTTAACACCACAATCTTAGAACATTTTTATCACCACTCAAAGAAACCTTATTCCAGTACAATACTGAAAAGTAATTAGCCTCCAATTAAAATAAATAAATTTATATGACAAAAAGGAAAAAAAATGAATGATTACAGACCAAAAAAATTAAATTAAATTAAAATAAATATGTATATAAAAAAAGAAACCTTATTCCCCTTAGCTGTCATCCTCAATCCCTTTATCCCTGCCACTGAGTCCTTGGCAAATACAAACCTACTTTCTGTTTTTTTAGGTTTGGCTATTTTTGACATTTTATATAAATGCAATCATGCATCATATGGTAATTGGTGACTGACTTTTTCACTAAGTATAATGGCTTTGGGGTTCACCCATGGTGTAGCATAGATCAGCACTTCATTCTTTTTTATTGCCTAATAATATTCAATGAAATAGATATACCAATGATATTTTGTTTTTCCGTTCATTAATTGGTGGACATTTAATTTGCTTATACTTTTTGGCTATTATTGCTGCTATGAATATTCAGGTACAAGTTTTTTTGTGGATATGTTTTCATTTCTCTTATGTATGTACATAGGCATGGAATTGTTAGTAAGATTTAATTAAATTTTCAAAAATTTGAAATAAAAATATCAGCCATATTTAAATAATTTTTACTTAAATTTTTGATATTCACTCATTATAATTTGAATTTATCTTTCATTCTTCATAGATAATTTAAAGTACCATGGAAAAAATAACATTTTGGAAATATGAAGAAGTACATTTTTAAGTTTCTTCTTAATGAAAATACATTTAAATTGTATTTGGTTTGAATCTAATACACTTTTTTAATCCTTTAGATCATTACTGTTATTAGATTATAAGTTATGTGAAAATCTTGATTATATTAACATAGTCATTTGCTTTAAAAAAGGGGGCAAAATTATGTAGAATAAATGTATCATTGTTTTTGAATTGTATATGGATCTTATTACTCAAACTGTCAGCCCATAAATAGAACATATAACCACGAGCAAAATATTTAAATTCTGTCTTTTAAAATCCATTCATATAAAAATCATAGATTTATTTGCATCTTCCCATTTTGTTGTCATTGTCCTATTTGCTTTTATGAAAGTACATTTGTCAAGAGAGGAGGATAAGAACCTATGTTATTTTGTAGTTTGTTAGCAGAGTCGGACACGACTGAAGGGATTTAGCAGCAGCAGCAGCAGCTTGATTCATAACTTTAAATATTGTCATATCTTCAGTTCAGTTCAGTTCAGTCGCTCAGTCGTGTCCGACTCTTTGCGACCCCATGAATCGCAGCATACCAGGCCTCCCTGTCCATCACCAACTCCCGGAGTTCACTCAGAGTCGCGTCCACTGAGTCCGTGATGCCATCCAGCCATCTCATCCTCTGTCGTCCCCTTCTCCTGCCCCCAACCCCTCCCAGCATCAGAGTCTTCTCCAATGAGTCAGTTCTTCGCATGAGGTGTCGAAAGTACTGGAGTTTCAGCTTTAGCATTATTCCTTCCAAAGAAATCCCAGAGTTGATCTCCTTCAGAATGGACTGGCTTACATGGACCTTAATTTGTACTCTTGGCATAGGCTCTGTAGGATTTAAGGCCAGAGTTTAAGGCTAGTGTGGGAAATCTATATGAGGATCACTGAATACTTGTTGACTGATTGGTCTAGTATTGGAGCAAGGACAAGAGGACTTTTTTCTCAAGTGATGTTTAAGAATTTTACATTTCGTTACATCCCATGCTTCAGTCTCATGGGAGGACATTTGAGTTCCATGAGCCTGACTGGTGTAGACAGGTGCAGCTTATTGGTGGTGACCACACATGACACCTAATTCACACTAGCAAAAGGCATGTAATTAAATCCTCCATATCAAACTTCTCTAGTTAGGGTCTCACTGTCAATCCTATGGAATTTTGCCTGCCACTTTAAGAAGTAAATTACTTACTTGAGCATTATTAATTATTTTATGTTCTACATTCATGAATCTAGGAAGCCTCTGGTCTTGTTGACTCAAGAAAATGACGAAGTTTGTTTTGTATTTTTTATCTTTCTCTGTATAAATTGCAATCAGAAACTCTGTACTCATTAGCTAACAAAAATATATTGAATGAATGAATATTCTGTGTTGAATGCTACACAGGCTTTATGCGAGGAATTGTAAAGTAGGTAATACAATAAGATAGGAGATGAAACACAATGAATATTTGACATTTTGGAGTATCTTATAACCCTTCCTATTTGGGAAAAGTCCATTTCATCAAGCCATTCAGTGGCATACAGCATATGCATTAGTACTCATCATTGCCATCATTCTGTGACTCAGGGCAGCCCCATCCTGACTGTGGGACTGGGAGTCAGCTGGGGGCGCTCAGCTCCATGGTTGCTCATTCTGGGATACAGGCCGCTTCTCATGGCATGTTCCTCTTATGGCAATAGCAGCATCATAGAGAGTGAGTCCCATGGTGTAGAGTATTTCAGGCCTTTTGCTCATGTAAGTCCTGCTAACATCCCATTGGCCAAAAATGTTGCATGGCAGAACCCACGGGAAGGAAAGAAAAGTCAATATTTGTAGAACAAAAATCAAGCCATCACAGCCCCCTAGGGTGAAGCTTGGTGGACGCTGTCCATTCCACCTCCCACCTCAGAAGCTTAAAGAGGCAAGACATTCCCTTGTCTTGTGGCTCTGCCATAAGATAATCCAGAGGGAATAACTCAAAGGACAAGGATCAGGAGGAGAGATCACTCACTCAGCAATGGTGCAGTCAAGTGACCAGGGGCAGTCATGGCCTCAGTAGCTTTCTCACTGGATTATTCTAGGGGCAAGGACCTGGGCTACGTGTCTCCTTAGTCCAAACTTCCTTCGGTACTTCTGGTTTTCTGACCTTGGCTCTGCAGGCTTTCAGATGACTCTGTAAGTGATCCAGCTAACAACTTTCTGGTTCTAGAGGGAGTTTTGGTTGTTTGCTAACTGGTAACAGTAGGCATAGTATTTTGCCCCTGAAAAATATTCCACAGTTTGAGGAAACATTGTTCTCAAAGAAAACTTTTGGACAGAATCGTACATGTATCATATGATATTCTAGGAGTCAAGAGTATTAAGTATAGGGCCTAATAACAATGATTTCAAATCTCAACTCTGGCACTTCCTTGCTGTGTAACCTTGTATATATGCTTTAACTTCTCTAAACTTTGGTTTCCTCATCTGTAAATAGGAATAATACTTACTTCAATAGGCCTTTGCAAGGGTAAAGCAATAATAGATGTTTAATCTCCAAACATAGTATCTAGCATGCAGTAGACATTTAATAGCTAGTATGTAGTTATTAATTTTACTATGACAAGGTGTTATTCAGAGTGGGTTAAACTTTCTGAAGGAAGGGAGCTTTGAGGAAAGTCTTAAAGAAAATTGGAGGCATAGAGAAAGGGCAATAGAGAAACATTCCAGGAAAAGTTATATGAAGAAGTCAAAGTGCAGGGGCAAGACTTGGCAAGATATATGTGAGACATATGGAGGAGATTGGCATGGCTATTTAGAGGGGGTATATCTTCACAGAAAGGAAAAGAAAGTTATAAAGCAAGAAAGAATCTGATTCTAGATAGAGTCCTTGAATCATATATAAGGTTTAAATGTGATGAGTTGGTAACAGGGAGCTCTTACAGCCTTTTCAGCTGATGGAGAAAACATGTATGTGCAGGAGAAGCTATCTTAAGAATATGGGGGGTGGCTTACATATGGGATAGTTTATGATTGAAATGGAGTCCAGTTAGACAGCAATTGATGTAATTCCAGTATAGGGTGATCAAAGTCTGGACTATGGCGATGGCTATGGGATCAGAATCCTAGGAAAGAAACCCTCTGAAGAACTCAGTGGGCTCGGTGGTGATTTATATGTACCAGTAAATAGGAGTGTGGGGTCACTGCTGCATTTGGAAATAAACTGAACGTATAAAGCTAGGATAATTAATTGCTTCTTTTTATTGACATATAATTCACATCCTGTAGTAGTCAGGGTTCTATAATGAAACATAACCAATAGGATTGATTGACTTATGATTGATTGGCTCACATGGAGGCTGAGAAGTTCTACCATCTCTTGTCTGTAAGCTGGAGACTCAGAAATGTGCTGGTATATATTTCTGTCCAAGGGTTGGAGAAGACTGATGTCCCAGCTCAGACAGGCAAGTACGAAAGGAGTGAATCTTTCCTTCCACCACTCTTTGCTCTATTCAAGCCCTTAAAGGATTGGATGATGTCACCCGTACTGGGGAGGGCAACCTGGTAAACTGAGTCCACTCATTCAAATGTGAATGTCCTCTGGAAGTGTCCTCACAGACACGCTCAGAAATGTTTACTCTGGGCACCCCATGGCCCAGTCAAGCTGACACATAAAATTTACCCTCCTCACATATACCATTCAGTCGTTTCTAGTATATGCACAAGGTTGTGCAACAGGCACCATTATCTAATTCCAGAACATTTTCATTAAACCAGAAAGGATCTCATACCTATAAGCAGTCACTGCCTTTCCCCTTTCCCTGCAGCCCTGGCAACCACTAATCTACTATCTATCTCTATCTGTTTGCCTATTCTGAACATTTCATATAAATGGAATCACATAATATGCGGCCCTTTACTTCGGGCATCTTAACTTAGCAGAATGTTTCCAAGATTTACCCATATTATATTATTTCATTCTTTTTTATGGCTGAATACTATTTCATCATCTGGATATACCACATTTTATTCATCTATTCACCAGTTAATTTGGGTTCCCATTTTTTATAGTTGTACACAAACATTCATAGCAATATTATTCACAAGTTTTTGTATATGTACAAGTTTTGCTCATATGGTTTTAATTCCCTTGGGTATATACCTTGGAGTGAAATTGCTGGACCATATGGCAACTATGTTTAACCATATGAGCAACTGCCAAACTGTTTTTCACAGTAGCTACATCATTTTACATTTCTACCAGCGATGTTTGAAGGCTCCAGTTAGCCCACATTACACCAACACTTGTCAGCTTTTTTATTTTATAGCCATCTTAGTGGGTGTGATGGAGAAGGAAATGGCAACCCACTCCAGTATTCTTGCCTGGAGAATCCTATGGACAGAGGAGCCTGGCAGGCTACAGCCCGAAGGGTTGCGAAGAGTCAGACACGACTGAAGCAACTTAGTACATAGCAGTGGGTATGAAGCGATACCTTATTATGTATGTGTTGTATTGCCTTAGTGACTAATGTTGAACATCTTATGTGTTTATTGGCCACTTACATCCTTTGTAGAAATGTCTGTTCAAATCCTTTGCCTATAATGAAATTTTTGCCATGTCTCATGACCCACTCTAAGACCAGCTCCACCAAATACCATGTTTGATAGCTCTTTAGGGAATACTCTGCCCTAGGTAAATTTTAAAAAAATTTTGAGGTTTCCAAGTTTTTATGGAGCTACTGTGATGCCTCTTTCATTTTATTTGGTCTATAAATATGTGATCAAGAAATTTAAACTGCACTGGGGAACTATTTCTATAATTGTTCCTTCTTCCTCATTATTGTTATTGATATTAACACTCTGGGTTTATTTTTTTAACCTTCCTTCATCTGATACCAAGGACAAACCAAGTAGACTTCTTTACAGAAGTTAATTAATTTAACTTTCTTTGAACCCTCTCCCAAATGGAGGTTGGTACTTTCAAATGAATGGCATACTACAATGAGTATGAGAAACAAACTGCACAGAGATTTTTAAAGTAGCTTTAAAATAAAGGACTTGAACTATTTTTTCTCAAACTTTTCTTTCACCTTTAACTTTCTATGATTCTAAAACAGTTGGTTGTTAACTGAGATGGAATGGGAACCCAGGAATTCTAATTTAAAGCTCCTTTCCCTGGTCAAGATGCCATTCTTATTTGATGAAGTAACATTTGCAAAGTCTTAACTGGTCCCTTGGAGGCTGAAAAGTCTGGAAACATAAGAAATAGGCCATAGAAGGAAAGGTTCAGAAACTAATGTACGTAATTAAGAAAGTGGTCATAGTAATTATTTGGTGGGTGAACTGTACTTATAGATAAAAGTCACAGTTTAAAAATGCAAAACAGATGGCTCTTAGGCAATGGAGTGAAATTCTTCCTTGGGACCCAATGGGATTTGGAATGACACATTTTTGAAAAGCCCAAAATGTTAACAGAAATCTTGACATTAGACTTTTTTAAGTGTGGAAAGTATTATCCAGTTGCAATCTGCTTCCATCCAGCTATTAGCATGAGATCAAATAAACCTGAAAATAGAATCAGGAGGAAATGGATGCTAATATAATGCTGTGAGTTGGAGGTAAAACAGGTTTAAGAACCATGGAAAAGTTTGGGTGCCCTAAATGCTATGTGCCTCTGTTGTCCAGACATTATCTGATTTTCTCCTGGACCTGTCTGAGAGACAAGGGCTGAAGAGAGTGAGGACTCTGAATTTGAATTGATTGGGTGTATTTTGTGCTAAAAGACTTTTCTAGAATTCTTGGACTATTTGAGCCCTAGACCAAAGGGACTTGAAATCTTAGCCCTACATGGAACCCTTGAACTAGTGGAATAAGACAGGATATGATTGAATGTTAAGTGAAATATTATTTGAATTATATGCTAGAGGAAGTCAGAGTACAGAGATTGATCTAGGTCAGAGTAATCAGGCTCAGGAAGAGCATTCAGGACACAGTGACCTTGGACTGAACTTGATTTAGTGAGTGGAATTCAGTCAAGAGAAGCAGAGAGAAGAGTGTCTTCTATCGAATGAATGAAGACTCTAATGAGTGAGTATTGTAAGGAGTGAAGATTTGGTATTGGAGATGGGCCTGGTATGTTCAGGAGGTAGAGAGCAGTCTTCTGTCCCTGGGGTGGAATAGCTTATTAGATGTGAGAAAGCTATAGAGCTGATTACTTCACACGGGCCTCTGTATGAGATGTGAAAACTCTTGTTAGTAAAAGACTGAGGAGCAGCAAGCTGGTTGCTGGATGCCCACCCTAAAAGTGTCAAAGGCTGTAGTATCAAAAGAGAAAATGTTACCTAGGAAGAATCAGCGTTAACATTTCATTTTTTAAATGCAATTTCAAATCTTGCCTTCGTCTAATTTCTTGGTAGATCTGTGTTATCACAACATAGAATCAGAATTGTATGGCAGAATGTAAAACTTAAAACAACATTTAAAATGATCTAATTCATTCTTGTTATATGTGAGAGACCTAGGAGTTCCAAGAAAGCAGGTGACTTGCTCAAAGTAGCACCTGGGACATGGTAGGAGCCCCCTCTCTCAGACTCTGCCTTCTGTACAACAAAAAATACATTGCTTAAGCTTCAATCCTCATTTGCTGATATCCTCATGTTTCATCCTACATTTAAATTAGCCAAGTATATGCTTCACTGCTTCCTAGTATCTTTGTGGATAAAATATCATTTTATATAAAGCAGCCTAGAATCATGTCCCTCAAGGTTTGGTTCGTAAATCAGTGGCATCAGAACATTCCTAAATTCCATCTCGGAATTATCCACATTGGGATTTCTATGGTTAGGTTCTCAGAATCTGCATTTTAATTAAGAATATAGGTAACTCTGCCTTTCCTGGTGGCTCAGTTGGTAAACAGTCTGCTTGCAATGTGGGAGAACTGGGTTCAATCCCTGGGTCCAGAAGATCCCCTGGAGAAGGAAATGGCTGTCCACTCCAGTATTCTTGCCTGGAGAATTCCATGGGTTGGCTGCAGTCCATTGGGTCACAAAGACTTGGATACAACTGAGTGACTATCATACTTCCCCCATGGGTAACTTTGTACACTGTTTTGAGAGTCACTGCTCTAAAGCAAAATAGAACTCATCCAGAATATTTTTATTTTATTTTTGAGCTTCAGGTGAGTTGTATGACAAAAACAAGTTCAGTTCAGTTCATTGCCCAGTTGTGTCTGACTCTTTGCGACGCCATGGACTGCAGCACTCCAGGCTTCCCTGTCCATCACCAACTCCTGGAGGTTGCTCAAATATGTACATCGAGTCAGTGATTCCATCCAACCATCTCATCCTCTGTCATCTCCTTCTCCTCCCGCCTTCAATCTTTCCCAGTATCAGGGTCTTTTCAAATGGATCACTTCTTCCCATCCGGTGGCCAAAGTACTGGAGTTTCAGATTTAGCATCAGTCGTTCCAATGGATATGCAGGACTGATTTCCTTTAGGATGGACTGGTTGGGTCTCTTTGGGAGTTTCAAGAGTCTTCTCCAATACCACAGTTCAAAAGCATCAATTCGTTGGTGCTCAGCTTTCTTTATAGTCCAACTCTCACATCCAAACATGACTACTGGAAAAACCATAGCTTTGACTAGGTGGACCTTTGTTGGCAAAGTGATGTCTTTGCTTTTTAATATGCCATCTAAGTTGGCCATAACTTTTCTTCCAAGGAGCAAGCATCTTTTAATTTCATGGCTGCAGTCACCATCTGCAGTGATTTTTGAGCCCCCCCACCAAAATAAAGTCTCTCACTGTTTCCATTGTTTCCCCATCTATTTGACATGAAGTGATGGGACTGGATGCCATGATCTTAGTTTTCTGAAGGTTGAGTTTTAAGCCTTTTTCACTCTCCTCTTTCACTTTCATCAAGAGGCTCTTTATTCTTGAAGAACAATTTAAATAATTGCTAATTTGTTATATATGAGTTTAAGAACTGTGGATTATTTAATGTAAACACACATACTCATATATTCAATCACTGGAATCTTATGGGGAAAAACATAAAAATATGAATTGTTGTTGTTGCTCAGTCACTAAGTCCTGTCCAACTCTTTGCAACCCATGGACTGCTGCATGCTAGGCTTCCCTGTCCTTCACTATTTCCTGGAGTTTTCTCAGACTGTGTCCATTGAGTCAATGATGCCATCCAATCATCTCATCAGTTGCCCCTTTTTCCTCCTGCCTTCAATCTTTCCCAACATCAGGGTCTTTTCCAGTGAGTTGGCTCTTCACATCAGGTAACAGAGTACTGGAGCTTAGCTTCAGCATCAGTCCTTTCAATGAATATTCAGAGTTGATTTCCTTTAGGATTGACTGGTTTGACCTCCTTGCTGTCCAAGCTCTTCTCCAGCACCACAAAAGTGTGAATAAATTTCTACTAACATAGCTGCAAGATGCTATCTCCAATCTATCCTATGAGGTATTCAGAAATCAACATAAAAATATCTATAACACCTTATAAAAAGTTTGTTAAACTCCATTTAAAATATTTGGTTAAAATGGCTATCTCATGTATAGGTTGAGATGATTTATCATTGTGGTTAATTCTCTCCTAATGAATTTATAAATTCAAAAAATTTGAAAAACAAAGATCATGGCATCCTTCATTGCAAATAGATGGGGAAGAAGTGGAAACAGTAACAGATTTTATTTTCTTGGGCTCCAAAATCACTGTGGATGGTGACTGCTGCCACAGAACTAAAAGACACTTAGTCCTTAGAAGGAAAGCTATAACAAACCTAGACAGCATATTAAAAAGCAGAGACATCACTTTGGCAAACAAAGTTCATATAGTCAAAGCTATGGTTTTTCCAGTAGTCATGTAAGAATGTGAGAGTTTGGCCATAAAGAAGGCTGAGCCCTGAAGAATTGATAGTTTTGAACTGTGAAGATGGAATAGACTTCTGAGAGTCCCCTGGACTGCAAGGAGATCAAACCAGTCAATCCTAAAGGAAACCAATCCTGAATACTCATTGGAACGACTGATGCTGAAGCTGAATTTCCAGTACTCTGGCCACGTGATGTGAAGAGCAGGCTCGCTGGAAAAGACCCTTATGCTGGGAAAGATTGAGGGCAGGAGGAGAAGGAGGCAACAGAGGATGAGATGGTTGGATGGTATCATTAATTCAATGGACATGAGTTTGAGCCAACTCTGGGAGATAGTGGACAGGGAATCCTGGCATGCTGCAGTCCATGGAGTCACAAAGCTTTGGACATGACTTAGTGACTGAACAACCACTGCAACAAGGATATATATCAGATTCATTGGATTGGATACTTGTATGGCAGAAGGAGGAAAACAGAAATATGGAAATTTAGAAGGGGGAGGGGGAGTAAAAGTACTACAATAAAATTTGCTAGAGAACGTTTCACCAACTAAGGAAAATACTCCCTTAACCTAAGAGTGGAATAAACTTTATGAAACTAGGTTTAACAAAAAACATAATAACAAACTTTTAGCCAAATTTTTAAATAATGAGATTAATGATGTCCATAAAACGCACCTTTATTTTTTAAAATTCACCATCCTTCTCTATATATTTACAGATTTTGTCTTCTTTTGTGTATCTTTCTTAGCTCAGTCAGAAAGCTGTGTTTATGGGTAATTTGGAGGAATTGAAGGTTGAGAGGGTTTTGCTCTACTGTTGCTCAGAATGTCATGTCTGACCGAGCTATCTGCTTGGCTATCAGCAACATTAGTCCTTTAGTGAATCAGAATTCTACAGGTTGTGGATTAGCATTTAAATGTAATAGGATCATACCGAATAGTGCTGTGGATGAGATGCCGAATTTATTTATTCCCTTAGTAACCAGCTTAGACTTGGATCACAATAATCGAGAATTTGTTTTTATTCCTAATGATTCCAGCATGGTGCTAGGAACACATTAGATGTTGTTGTTGTTTTTCAAATGTTGAAATATACTACCTCAATGAATAAAAGCAAAACAAATCAGGCTCTGGCCTCAAATAAGATTTGAAAAGATATCACTAAACCATACAATAATTTCAAACCTTGGAAAACTTGAAAAAGAGATGTAATAAACAAATCTTCCCTTTCTTAGATTAAGAAAACTTTCTTTGTCCTATGGGGGTTCATCCATCTCCTTGTCTGGGGGCTTCCGAGATGGCTCAGTGGTAAATAATCTACCTGCAATGCACGAGACGTGAATACTAACCCTGGGTTAGGAAGATCCCCTGGAGGAGGAAAAGGCAACCCATTCCAGTATCCTTGCTGGGAAAATCCCATGGACAGAGGAGTCTGGTGGGCTACAGTCCATGGGGTTGCAAAGAGTCAGACACCACTGAGTGACTGAGCATGCATGCCCTCATCTCCCTGTTTAGTGACTGGAAATGCATCAGATGATGGCTTAAGCATAAGTGCAAGGGCTGAAATTGTTAGACTAAGAGATCTCAGCTAATCCAAGGACAAAATGGCAAGGGACTAGGGGAAGAGTCATGAGCAAACAAGGATTGGAAAAGTTCTGTGAAGTCTGTTGAACAAGAGGGGAGCTGGCCTGGCCACCGACCTCATAGCAGAAGGCAGCTGCTCCTTCCCAGTATAGAAGGTCAAATGAAACTTGGGCCAATAGAACCAGCATTTTTGAGAAAATCTCTAAACTAAGTCTGTCTTAGCTGTTATCTTCTTTAATCCTTACAACTTTATGAGGTGGCCGAGGCAGCTATTTCAGGCTTCATTTCAGATGGGATAGCTGAAGGCTCAGAGATCTGAAGTATCTTGCTAAGGTCAGATCAACAGTAGAAGTAGAATATGAACTCATTTTTTTTTTTTTTAACCTCCAAAGCATGGGCTATCTCTATAATACCACAGTCTACTCTTTAGCCTAAACTGAGAGTGAAGGCAGACCAAGGAGAAAATACAAAGTGTTAAGATCCAGAGGAGAAAAATTTGAGTTCAGATGATCCTGAAAATAGTCAGAAGTGATGATGTCTTAAGTAATTCTTATTTTCCAAACTGGACTAACCTTGACATTATGTCTATGCATGTACCTGGAGCCGTTTAATTGGGTGTAATATTTAACATTTACAAGTCATCAAAAACTTTCATAGTGTGTGTTATGTATAGGGTACTCTACTAATTACTGAGCTAGAGGTGGGGTAAGGGTTCAAAGAAACATTCCTCACTCAAGAAGTTTGGAAAGTAATGAGAAAGACAGGATGGATAAAAAAGTGGGTAATATAAGACTTAAAGTGGAACCAACAAGTGTTATCAGAATACAGAAGCAAAGATAACAACTATAGAGTGGTTTAGGAAGGGAAAATTTCAAGGAGGTACTGAGATTTAAGAGAGGACATAAAAATGAGAAGGGTTTAGATCAGTGGTTCTCAAAGTGTGGTCCCAGACAGCCTTTCAATAAGTTTGCAAGCATAAATCTGTTTTTATACCAATATAAGACTTTGCCTTCTTTGCTGAGCTGATTGTAGTATTGATAATGCCAAAAAAAAAAAAAAAAAAAAAGCTGGTAAAACGGCAGTGGCCCCAAACTGTAGTTGGTAGTATATAGATACTCTCTTACTGTTATGCTCATGATTTAAACAGATTGCCAATTCCACTTAAGGATATTCTCGATGAAACAACAAAATAATTTTTTAACTCTCAACTCTTGAGTGTAAGTTTTTTTTCATATGCTGTGTGATAAAATGGGAAGTATACAAAAAGCACTTTTGCTGTGTTTTGAAGGATGAGTGTCTTTTAAAAAAGTACTTTATGATTGAGTTGCAACTTGAAATAGCTGCTTTTTCTTCACAGGATAACATTTTTTCTTGAAGGGATGTCAAACAGATAAAGTATGGCTATTCAGGCCTAGATGTTTGGCAGACATTTTCTTGAAACTGAAGGAAGTGAGCCTGTCACTTCGAGGAAAACAACTGACAGTATTTGTTGGCAAAAATAAAATGAGATTTCAAGTGAAAAATTAGAATTTTGGCAAATCATATCCACCACCATAAGCTTGACAGCTTCCCAAGACTTGATGAGTTTTCTGATGAGATAGGTGATGAAATTAATGAATGCGATATATATACATCATATATCATATACATTATATATAAATACAATGATGAAATGGGCCAAAATTTGAAAGATCTGCATAACTTATTATTTTTTAAATGCATTCAATATGTAAGATAGACCGACAGTTTTTAATGTAACAGATTATGGAAAGTTTCATGATATGATTTTAGATTTCATATTGCAGCTATCTTAGGGGAAAAAAGCTACTGCTTGAAGAATTTTGGTGCAGCATCAAAGAAGAATAGCTTGAATTATCTGAGAAATATCAAAATACTTTTTTCCTTTTCTAATTATATATTTGCACGAAGTAGGATTTTCTTCATGTACTCCAACCAAAACAAAATACAGCAATAGACTGAATGCAGACATGAGAATTCCAATATCTTCTATGAAATCATACATCAGAGATCTTTGTGAAAGTGTAAAACAGTGCCACTACTTTTACCAATTTTTTTGTTTTTGAAATTAGTTATTTTTCATAAAAGTATACTGGCCTTACTAATATGTAATGAGGTTACTATTTGGATGAGATTACTATTTGGTTACAGTTAAGGATGGCTTTCTCACCATTAGCTTCTAATACAATAAATATTAATAGATATAACCCATATAAAAATGAACTGTCTGGGCTTTTTGATAATTTTTGAGAGTGTAAAGGAATCCTGAAACCAAACTCCTTGAGAACCACAGGCTTATATATGTGTGTGTGTGTGTGTGTGTGTGTGTGTGTGTGTGTGTGTTTCATGTCATCTTTCTTTCCATTAAAGTCAGGTTTAACTTACATAGAATAAAATGCACTCATTTTTGTGTACAATTGAACCTTCACAAATGCAGCATAGAATCATGGATTCACCACCATATTCAAATTACAGAACATTTTCACCATCTCAAAGTTCTCTTGTGCTCTACAGTATATTATAATCTACTGAGATTGCAAGAGCATTATGTAAAAAAAAAGAAAAACTAAGTAGTTACCTAATTAAAAATACGTATTTGCTGAAAAATGCTCATTATCTGAGTCTTCAGTGAGTTGTAGTAGTGACATGAAAGATCATTGACCACAGATCACCATAGTATGTAACTTTTGAGTCTGGTTTCTTTCACTTGGCATGATGCATTTGAAATTCATTCACATTGTGGGTTGTTCCTTTGTATTGCTGTGTATTGCCGTAGCTACTGTTCATTGTATGGACCACAGTTGGCTTATCCTTTCACCAGTTAAGTACATTAGGGTTATTTCCAGCTTTGGGCAATTATGAATAAACATTCATACACAAGTCTTTGTGTGAAAGTGAGTTTTCATTTCTTTTGGGTAAATACCTGTAAGATTTTAACTTTATAAGATGCTTTAGATATTTGAAGACACAAAGAACATTTTAGATAGAGGCAAAGTGTGGGCTAGTTGCCCTGAGTTTGGCCCCATTTATTCTCTTTTGTGGATATTTCACAGCTGAAATATCATCTCTATCTGTCTCTTTCACCAGTGCCCACCATTTATTAAGTTCACCTGTAAGACATGTCACAGCTACATTGCTGCCTGGCCTATAAATATAAGATTCTACATGTACTTCTCAGATATGGTAAATAGACCAGTTTAATTGTTGCAAAAGACTTGTGGAGTCCTGGGAGAAAATCCTGCGAAGATAATTTGTAGCCAGCTTGTACAGAGCACTAGAAATAACTTTTTCCTAGTAATGGGTGAGACATAAAGACCCTTGGGATAGAATAAATACTTCATACTCCTATGAAGCAAGCAGCTTTCAAAGACAGAAGTTTGGGCATATAAGGTCTTATGGAAATTACTAGGTGATGGGTAAGAAATCTGTTCTTCTAGGATACATAAAGCACAGGTTAAGAGCTCCCTTAGACTTCTCTGTGTCACTGGCCCCAGACCCTCAGCTGCTTGCTCCTTCTCAGCTGTCATCTCTAGCTGACAGAAGACATCTGGGTCTGGGTCATTATTACTGCTTATGGCTAAATGCTTGCTTGCCCGAGAATCAAGAAAAAAGCAGTAAGTTTGGAAGCATTAAAGCTAGTTTCTTTTAATTTTTTTCCATGGAATTATCTTTTTAAAACATAAAAGTAATTCATGATTATTATAGAAAGTTTGGAAATTTAGAGTTTAAAAATCCTTTACCTAAATGCAATTACTGTTCACCTTTGGGTTATTTTCAACCTAAATTTTTCTATCCTTATTTCTAAATAATTATGATCACATCCTCCATATTATTTTGTACCTCATTTTTTGTACTTCTATCATAATTATTTTCTCCTTGTAAAACTATATATAAAAATGATTTCAGTGCATGTTGTTGTATCATACAGCTCCAGCATCATTTACTTGGTCATTTATTTATGAGAACTGCTTTGTTTCTATTTCATTACCAGTAAAAGTAATGCTATGGGAAACATCTTTATAAAAACTTTAAAATTTTGATTTTGGCCATGTTGGGTCTTCCCTGCTGCACAGGCTTTTCTCTAGGTGTGGCGAGCAGGGGATACTCTCCACTGCGGTGCACAAGTTTCTCATTGCCGTGGCTTCTCTTGCTGTGGGGCAGCCTTCAGTAGCTACAGCACATGTGGTCAGTAGTTGCGGCTCCCGGGCTCTCGAGCACGGGCTCAGGAGTTGTGGCACATGGGCTTAGCTGATTCACAGCATGTAAGGATTTTCCTGGACCAGGAATCAAAACCTTATATCCTGCATTGGCAGGCAGATTCTTTACTGCAGAACTTCCAGGGAAGCCACCTATAAAAACTTTTTTTTAAAAAAATCAAACATTTCTTTATAGTCCCAATATCAAAATCGCATGAATGATTTTAAAACTTAAAAAAAAAAAAGTATAAAGAGAAACATCTTGAATGACCCTGGGAAAAGTTAAATTTTTTTCATTCTCCCCCCAAATCTTGCAGTATTGGATGCCTGCCATCTGCTGATTCCTGGACTAGGCGAGAAAGAAAGAGCTCAAAAGAATTGTAGTTTGAGGTTCAGATTTTGAGTATCCAATTCAGTTAAGCAAATACTGGCTGCCAACTGCTCTCAGCGTTGTGCTGGGTGTCGGAATGTTATGCCTCATTATGAAACGGCAACTTGTTTCTTCCATTTGGCTTCTAATAAGGAGCTAGACCTTCCCAGTGCTATCAGAGATCACCTCACTTCATCGTCACACCAGTCCATGATGCCCAGAGTGTTATTAACCCTACTCTATGCCTGAGGAAGTAGAGGTACAGAGATGAACTGGCTTGTCCAAGCCATACAGCTCTTAAGAGTCAGAACCAGGATTTGAACCTGTGTGACCCAGAGCCATTACCCCTTATGCTACATTCTTCCTACATGATAACTTGTGGCTAGAGGAAAAAAAGAGTCCACAGCATCTGATATTCCAGAGATCTCTTTCCTGCCTATGTTTATGTTCCAAGAGCAGTTCTGTGGAGGAATAAGATACAAATGGTCCCAAGACTCCAGATGCTAACAGAGGAAGAAGGTCAGCATTCATTACGCCATCAGGTTCATCTTCCTGTTGCTGCTGCTGCTGCTAAGTCACTTCAGTCGTGTCCGACTCCGTGCTACCCCATAGATGGCAGCCCACCAGGCTCCCCCATCCCTGGGATTCTCCAGGCAAGAAAGCTGGAGTGGATTGACATTTCCTTTGCCAATGTGTGAAAGTGAAAGGGAAGTCGCTCAGTCATGTCCGACCCTCAGCGACCCCATGGACTGCAGCTTTCCAGGCTCTTCCATCCATGGGATTTTCCAGGCAAGGGTACTGGAGTGAGGTGCCATTGCCTTCTCTGTCATCTACCTAGAGTATATTAAACAATTCCAGGCCACTGGAATGTTCTGCTGCTAATGATTAATGGCAAGTTTTGAAATGTACTTACATTAAAAAAAAAAATGTACAAGGAAGCAACTAAGTTTGAATTGCAGACAAAAAGTTGATATCCCCTAGTGGTCCAGTGGTTAAGACTCCATACTTCCAATGCAGGGTGCTCGGGTTTGATCCCTTGTTGAGGAAATAAGATCCTGCATGCTATGGCCAAAAAATTCAAAAATAAAATCTCAGACACCAAGTCTGGATACGTCCCGAAATTGAGAAATCTCCAGCTGATCTAGTAAGAGAAAAACTGAATTCTTAGGGGAAAAAGGTTCTGACTGGATGAAACGAACATTTCCCAAATGGTTTTATGTGAAAGTAAAAGAGTTGTGTCTTGACCAATCTTCAGTTCAGTTCAGTTCAGTCGCTCAGTCATGTCTGACTCTTTGTGACCCCATGAATCGCAGCACGCCAGGCCTCCCTGTCCATCACCAACTCCCGGAGTTCACTCAGATTCGTGTCCATCGAGTCAGTGATGCCATCCAGCCATCTCATCCTCTGTCATCCCCTTCTCCTCCTGCCCCCAATCCCTCCCAGCATCAGAGTCTTTTCCAATGACTCAACTCTTCGCATCAGGTGGCCAAAGTACTGGAGTTTCAGCTTTAGCATCATTCCTTCCAAAGAAATCCCAGGGCTGATCTCCTTCAGAATGGACTGGTTGGATCTCCTTGCAGTCCAAGGGACTCTCAAGAGTCTTCTCCAACACCACAGTTCAAACGCATCAATTCTTCGGCGCTCAGCCTTCTTCACAGTCCAACTCTCCCATCCATATGCCAAGTTTAGGACATGCTATTGTTTTTATCTTTCTTTTAAAGATTGATTAGGCAAAGGAGGGAATTTAAGATTCTGAGAAGTAGTACTACAGTGAAGGAACCAGTTTCAATTCATTTAATTCTAAATTTCCAAGACATTTCTGCCCAGAACCTTCTCTGAGGTGACCTCTATTTGCATCCCCTACACTTGAGGAATGGGCTTCCCCGGTGGCTCAGTGGTAAAGAATCTGCCTGCCAACACAGGAGACACAGGAGATGCGGGTTTGATTCCTGGGTCAGGAATATGCCCTGGAGGAGGAAATGGCAACCCATTCTGATATCCTTGTCTAGGAAATCCCATGGACAGAAGAGCCTGGTGGGATACAGTCCATGTGGTCGCAAAGAGTCAGACGCAACTGAACAGCTGAGCAGGCACATACACTTGAGAAAATGGTGGACTGGATTTCTGCTAACTGAGCAGTAATATTCTCCTTAGGTTGCTTCTGAGAGCAGGATCCAAGCACCATTCATCAGCGGGGCCCTAGAAGTGGCCGAGGGGCCAGCTGGGCTCTGGTGGCTATGTTTTCTCTCTTTCATCACGTCTCACCAATGGGATAAAACAGAGCAGCTAAACATGACAATTCTCACCTAACAGGCCAATTTTCCCATTCTCACTCATTTCCCTTATGCTTTTGAAAACTCCGGAGGCCAAAGATAGCCAGGCTTCCGAAGCAGAATAAGGCCCCTTCTCCGTGTGATGCCTTGCTCAAGCGTGTCACCTTTACAGGGAGCACCTGCTGCCCATCCTGAGGCCCAGCAGCCCTGCCAGCTTGCCCAGCTGGTACCCACCACTCCCCTCCCACCACCCCCAGCACATGAACATTCGGGGGAGTGTGATGAAGACTGGGATCAGCCACAAAACTGCCTCCTACCTTCCTCCCAACCCACCTTGGCTATTGTTTGGATGGAGGTGGTGATTGAATTAACAAAGCTGTTAAAAGCAGCAATGGAGCACACAGAAAAGGATTCAGAGCCCGAAAAAGGCAGCTTCCTTTGCTCTCCGTTCTGGAGCAAAAAATTGCGAGCTGTACTTAAGTGGTACCTGGTGATTATAGTATTAGGGGAGATTTGCTCCTCAATGCCTGTCACTCACTGCTGAAAAGGGGCCTCAACTGGGGAGCCAGATGAGTGGCTGGGACAATGCACAGCTCTGTAATTATGATGCTAATTCCCCAAAGGTCAGAACTCCTTAATCAAACATTAATCAAACCGTTTTGTAAATGATGATGATTTCCATCCAGGCTGGGAGGTAGAACAGTCAGAGGCTGAGCCCTGAGTCCTCTTGAACTAGAATGGAGTTTGAGGATAAGTGCTGGTAAAAGCAAATAGCTTTACTCAGAAAGAACAAATCAGTAGTAGGCTTGTGCTGTTGTTAACGTTTTTTGCATTTGAAACAATAACACCTTCTATGTCTTTTTACCTTGAATAAGCATGACGAGGATTAGTTAAGTTATGAGTATCCAAATATGCAGACTGCCCCCCATCCTTTCTAAGCCCATTCGACTATAACAGTGCTTCAATTTGCAAAGCCCACTTTGATTCTCAAAGCCCACTTCGATGTATGAAACCGCACATCTGTATTGTCTTATCTGCTCCTTGCAACAACTTTAACAGCCAGGCTTAATTCATTACAGAGGTGAGAAAACTGAGACTTAGCTTCAGCAGCTTTCCTTTAGCTGGTCAGTAGCAGAGGGAAGATGCAAACCTAAACCTTTGGTTCCAAAATGCAGTGCTTTTTGGACATAAATAGCTTCTGTTGAGGGGGCTCTTGGGTTCTTGTATTCCAAGCAATCTGGATGCCTTATTGAGTAACCAGGGTCCCTGTCAACCCTCCCCCAAATAAAGAATTCAGGAGCTGATTTTAATGGCTAGGACTCTTCACTGAAAATCTCCCAGCTACAAGTAAATAAACTATAGAAATGAACAAAACACCCTGTACCCTTTCCAATTTCTGAGTCTGCAGAAATACACTTAAAACACACATACACACACACAGATTTTCTTTCATATTGAAAAGGACACATATTTGTAGGTTGGCTGCATGAAAAAGCATCATCTTATTTACTAGGTCACTTATGTCTCATTACACTTTTTTTTAAAGCTTTAACTTTGGCCCATATCAATTTTTTAAGCATTGCTAATCAGTCGAGGTCAAGCTAGTGGTCAGTTTCTAGAATGCCTCATTATGCAATTGGTCTTGGTTATCCACCTGGGCAAAGTGGGTTTCTCTGTGGTGCTGCGTTATGTGCACCAGTCTGCAAACTCGAGGCAGAACACGTTGGCTAACAGCCTCCTCTTCCAATCCTCATCTTCTCTCCTTCTCGGGGTGTAAGCTCCCCAAAGTGTGATTAATCCATCTATTGATTGCCTCCTGCCATACTGAGGGTGAGATATGGCTAGCAATTGGTGCCAGGCCGGAGATGTGACTGGACTGCTAAGGCGAGGTGAGAACAGACAAGTGCTAGCAGGGGCTTTCCAACCCTGCAGACGGAGAAGGCAACAATAGCTGTGCTTCCCACAAGCCTCGCAAAATGATCCCTCTAATCAAAATGCAGCTGATTCTTTTTTGAATGAATTATAATGTCTATTCCCTGCTATCTCTATTGGCTTCACAAAGGTCTAATAAAAGTTTATGGGTAAAGGGGAAGAAGCTGAAAAAAAAAAAAACAGTAACCAGACAGAAACCTCCTGGATATAGAGCCAAACAAGAACGTGCTGCTTTGATTGGAGCAGTCCAGGCAGAGGTAATGGATGACCATGTGCATGCCAACCAAAGGGATTAGAAAAATAGGAAGGTATTTATCTAATATCCAGAGGCACTGCAGATGGGGGAAGGTAGGTGCAGATAAGCCCAGGGGATAGGTAAAGACTTGAGAGAGAAAAATCTTCTACCTGAAAATGAAGAGGGTGAAGTGAAAAACACAGGCACTTAACTCGTTCCCAAGGGGAGTTTGGGTCAGTAAAATGAGGCAAGACAACTTGTCAGAAAAATGTCAGAAAAGCTCCCCTCCCCCATTTCTGCCCACGAGAAATCAAATATGCCTATCCTCAGCCTGAGATGCCACACTGCCTTTCCTTCTGCTTCCTGTGTTTGGAAGAAACACTGGTCCACATAGTCCCACACTTCATTTCAGCAAGTCCTATCTGAAGCAGGAAGTCACCTGGGATGCTGCAGCAACTTCCGTTTCCTGTGGAATTGATTTTCAATACATCCAAGCCAAAAACAAGTAAGTAAAAAAGTTCATCAGTGGTTTAAAACCTAGTGGCCCATTCTGGGTCAGGGAGAGTAACAGCATAAGTCTTAAGAAACCAGAAGTAGCTCTCCTGTCTCTGACTAATGTTGGCTTTCCTTCTTGCCTGTCCCAAAGGATACATACAGACATCTGGGAGAAACAACCAGATTTGACTAAGGATGAAAGAAATGGCCACGAGTGTAAAAATGGCCAAAATTAAACCAAGAACAGAAAATAAGTTAATTATAGAAAATTTTAATAAAAACAAATTAATTCTGACATGTAGTATATCTATGTAAATTAGATATAAAGAATCTAATAATTTTTAAGTACCTACCTAAGTGTTAGTTTCTTGCTTGGGGCTGAATGTTACACAGTGATCAAGGCATGAATTTTGCACTGAAAGAATTTGTACCTTGTGGGAGAATGGACCCTTAGACTACAGGGCCAAAATTGTATAGGAAGGTTTTCAGCACAGGGTGAGATGGGAATCTAACCCAGTTACTTATCTGAGTCTTGGTGATTTTTTCTTAGGGTTCCTGGAGGAAATGATGTATGAACTGAAACCCAAAAAAGTGGATAGGAGTTTGCCTTATTATAGAAGAGGCAGATAGAAGAGAGGCAAGACAGTGGGTGGAGAAAAATAAGATCATTCTAGACTGAAGGACCATCATCACACAGGCCTGGAGGTGAGAGATCAGGGCACTAAGCTACTACACACGACCAGAGCTTAGTGTGTTAGGTTGGAGAGTCAGATCAGGGCCCTGTGGGAAGTTGTAAAGGATTCAAACTTAATTCTGAGGGCAATCACAGAGCCACAGACGGATTTAAATGGAATAGTGATCTGAGGCAGGGCTGACAGTGTAGGGAATGGGTTGGAAAAGGACAACACTAGCAAGTAGGTACCAGTTAGGAGAGAACTGCTCTCCCTCTAGTAGGTGGCCTGATCCCAGGTATGGACAAGGGGATTGGGTGGAGAAGAGGGAGGAAACAAGGTGAGTTTTAGGAAGAAATTGTATCCATTGAGAATGTACCTGAAAAAATATCTTTCATATTATAAATGGGCTCTAGGAAGACCTTAACATGGCTCAGATGACCAATAAACGTTAACAAAAATGAAAATGAACATTTGCTCTTTGCAGTGGGCTCAGTTCAGTTCAGTCACCCAGTTGTGTCTGACTCTGCAACCCCATGGGCTGCAGCATGCTAGGCTTCCCTGTCCATCACCATCTCCCGGAGCTTGCTCAAACTCAAGTCCATCAAGTTGGTGATGCCATCCAACCATCTCATCTTCTGTCATCCCCTTCTCCCACCTTCAATCTTTCCCAGCATTAGGGTCCTTTCCAATGAGTCAGTTCTTCACATTAGGTGGCCAAAGTATTGGAGCTTAAGCTTTAGCATCAGTCTTTCCAATGAATATTCATGACTGATTTCCTTTAGGATTGATTGGTTGGATCTCCTTGCAGTCCAAGGGACTCTCAAGAGTCTTCTCCAACACCACAGTTCAAAAGCATCAATTCTTCAGTGCTCAGCTTTCTTTATGGTCCAACTCTCATATCCATATGTGACTACTGGAAAAACCATAGCTTTGACTAGATGGACCTTTGTTGGCAAAGTAATGTCTCTGCTTTTCAATATGCTCTCTAGGTTTGTCAGCTTTTCTTTCAAGGAGCAAGCGTCTTTTGCAGTGGGTTGAGTGGGACCAACTCCAGGAGACAATACACTTGTGAGGTTTATATTCTACTGGTAGAACAGTTTCAGAGTATAAGGGAAATCTATGCAGAATTCAAAGGGAAAATGGAGTCACAGGCCACATGTAAAGACCTAGCCATGCCACACTGACTCAGAGTCACTCTGGGCATTTGTGCTGTCTACCACCAGCTGGTGAAGACAAAGTTGCATGTGTTGGAGATGAGCAAACCATTTCCCACAAAATCAGTGTCTCAGTATATTTCTTGGCACCAACATCACACTGGACTAGAGAAGAATGTGGTTTGGAAATAGGCTAAGATTTAATAAATGCAACAGTCTGTGAGAAACACCAGTGTTTCCAAATACAAAGCATAGTCTCTGATAGAAATATTATTTCTTAGTATCTTTATTAATAAATTGAAAAGAGGGATTCTCTTATTGATGCAAATCACAGATGCTTCTGAATTAGGCAGCTTTGTCAACACCCAGCAGATCACAATGTCCCCAAAGAGGTTAGAAATGAGGGACAGGAAATAATAAAACAAGGTTAAATTTGGCTACATGGAAACTACATCTGGGGAAAGATAATTCAAAAAGCAGATATTCACTGGGCCAAGGAAATCTGGACCACACTGGTGCCAAAGGAGACCCAGGTGCTGTACCGGATGGCAGATGAGGAGGGGGTTTAGAATATGCAACGGCAGCCCAAAACCCATTTGGTCCTGGCCTGTCTCATCTGATCAAGACAACTGATTTAAAACAAAACAAAACAAAACAAAAAAAACTCCTCTGCCTTAGCCGTCTATGCTTGTAGGCCATTCACAAAGAAAATTCTGTCCATTCACTGCTTTGGTTTTTACTAAGATAAAGCAAAAATCATCTACTAGAACTATAAAGCCTCTACCATTATCTCAAGTTCATGGCCAGTGCTTTTCAGTTAAAGACATAAAGTGAAAGTGAAGTTGCTCAGTCGTGTCCGACTCTTTGCGACCCCACGGACTGGAGCCTACGGGGCTTCTCCGTCCACGGGATTCTCCAGGCAAGAATACTGGAATGGGTGTCCACGGGATTCTCCAGGCAAGAATACTGGAGTGGGTTACCATTTCCTTCTCCAGGGGATCTTCCTGACCCAGGGATCGAACCCGGGTCTGCCACATTGGAGGCAGACGCTTTAATCTCTGAACCACCAGGGAAGCCCCAAAGAAGCCATGGTAATTTGCATACAGTAACTTCATTCATAGTAACTCAAGATGCACTGCTAGTATTCTTTCATTATTCTCCATTACTGTCTCTTTGTATCAGGTAAGTGGCTAGTCACTCATACGCTCCATCCCTGCTTTCCATATTCAGTAGCTGAGGAATGGTTGCCAAGGGTATTCAAGAATGCCAGTTATTGGTTTCTTAGTCTGGTGCTTTGTCCATTACAGGGACATGATCTTTCTAAACAATTTAGGGTTTGAGAGTCTTGAAACGGAAAGGGAAAGTTGTCATCAATACCACCACCAACTCAAAGGGGCATTATTGGATGATTCAAGGAGAAAGTAAATTACATGGCTTAAGGCACTAAATTTTTAAAGTTAATTGATGCATAACTTTCAAATCATCTTCATGCTAAAATTCAGAACTTTGGATACTCCTTAGTCTAAGCTTTATTATTAATCTACTTTGAATTATGAAAAGAAATATAGATAGGGAATTATCAATAATTTCAGGGCTAAAGATTTCTTAAGGTCAATATCCAGTTTGGCTAGAAACCCTGACAGAAAGAAAGGCAGGAAATGGAAGTAAACACTATAATTGCAAAGAAAATTATTTCATTATTTCCTTAATTTACTTTCATGACTTATTGATCACACTGAGAGGATGTAAATGTTCTGGGAGCAAAAGCATATGATTTCATCCAGTTGTCAGGGCTCAAATTTAAACAAACCCATTGGCCATGGACACGTGTGGGCAGAGTCCCACGGCTATTTCTGATGTGCATGCTCAAAAGATCTCCCCAGAATTAAAATTGCATTTTGACCTTGACTGGAATCTGGGCACTGTGGTTTTAGAGCTTTGTTTGTAGTCAGATTCATTTCAGTCATATTGTCTAAGTGGTGACTCATTATTGCAATTCAAGTAAGGGATCATTTGTGGCTTGGGTTTTAGTGAAAGATAGTAAATTTTATAGCATATATAATTTGGAACACGTCTGTGTTCAGCCCATATGTGGAGATCTGCCCGGGTGCTTATTATTATGCTTATCTGCAAATGACCAGATGGCCTTGGCCAAATGTAGAGAACAATTTAGTGCCATTTTAAACCATTAAGGCTATTAACTCTGACTTGAGATAATCCTTTGCCCAAAGGGAACTAGTTTTGCTGTCCCTCAAAGTCATCAAATGTAATTAAATGCCATATTGAGGCATAGACTTTAATGGATTAAGGAAAAAGCACTGTCAACCAGTCCTGGGTCAACCAAAGCAGAGAGAATGTAGCAATATATCAAAAAGATGGTGTATTAGGTAGGGTACTAGCTTAGCTGCTGTAACAAAGAATCCCTAAAAATACAATGACTCAAAAAAGATAATCTGTCTCTTTTGAAGCAAAAGTTAGAGGTAGGTGGGTGGTCTAAGACATGCAGCTTATCTCTTAAGATCATCTAGAGACCCATATTTCTTCTAGCTCATTTTTCTGACATCTATTATGGCATTTTCCTTACCTACATGGTTGAACCTATCTCACCAATGCAACTACATTTCAGTGCAGCTATGTGGGGAAAAGAGAAAAAGAGGGAGCAAACAATTTTGTCTGAAGAAATTAATGAAAATGCGTATATAATTTTTGTTTATAATTCCACTGGTATGAACTTAGCTGTTTCATCACCACCCATTGTAAGGAAGACTGGAAAATGTAGTCCTCAACTGGATGGCCCTGGGTTCTGCAAAAACTCAGTGGGGTAGAAAGTTTTACTTCAAAAATGAAAAATAGAAGAATGGGTACTGAAGCTGTAGACTCTTCTAAAGATGGCTTTGTTCTAGAAGATACAAAATCCAGTGATAAGTATTGGACAACTACCATTATAAGGAGTAAAGAACTATGAGGAAGCCCACAGCTAAGAAAGGGTGGTGTCTGGCCAGTGAATATGAGGAGGACAAGAAGTTATACTATGTCCTAACAATTGCAAGTTTGTGTACATCAGATCATTTAAGTGTCACAGCAACTCTATGAAATAGTGTGTTGGCCTAGAGCCTCCAAGAAGAAGATACCAAGACAAAATTAAACATGGAAGACATTTATTAGGGGAAATGGGCTTGAGAGAAAATGAGAAAAGAGGGGAGGGTAAGAGAGCATATCTGACACTGAGCGAATGAGAGAAGGAAGCAAAGATGGTTGGGGTGACACCTTTAAACTGCAGTACAGTTGTAAGGAAAGTTTGGAAAGTTGGTCGAGTTCTTGTGTCAAATTTGGTCATCAAAGGGGATTCATGTCTTCCATGTCTTGTTTTAGACCTATGTCAACCACATCTCAGAGAAGGCAATGACACCCCACTCCAGTACTCTTTACATGGCAAATCCCATGGACGGAGGAGCCTGGTAGGCTGCAGTCCATGGGGTCACGAAGAGTCGGACACGACTAAAGTGACTTCCCTTTCACTTTTCACTTTCATGCATTGGAGAAGGAAATGGCAACCCACTCCAGTGTTCTTGCCTGGAGAATCCCAGGCACGGGGGAGCCTGGCGGGCTGCCATCTATGGGGTCACACAGAGTTGGACACGACTGAAGCGACTTAGCAGCAGCAGCAGCAGCAACCACGTCTTGGGCTTCCCTGATGGCTCAAATGGTAAAGCATCCACCTTCAATGCAAAAGACCCTGGTTCAATCCCTGGGTTGGGAAGAACCCCTGGAGGCGGGCAGAGCAGTCAACTCCAGTATTCTTGCCTGGAGAATCCAATGAACAGGGGAGCCTGGAGGGCTACAGTCCATGGGGTCACAAAGAGTCGGACATGACTGAGCGACTAAGCACAGAATATAGCCACGTCTTGCTCTGCTCAGTCACTGGTTGGGAGAAGCCTGTGTGAAGTGTGGTTTTGATTGAAGGTGGTGACTTCAGAGAGGAGGAGCTGGGGCCATAGGTCAGTTTAGTCCCTGAGATCTTAAAGGCACATCTTTCATGTCTGCCATGAAGTGAAGTGAAATGAAGTCACTTAGTTGTGTCCGACTCTTTGTGACCCCATGGACTGTAGCCTACCAGGCTCCTTGGTCCTTGGGATTTTCCAGGCAAGAGTACTGGAGTGGGTTGCCTTTTCCTTCTCCAGGAGATCTTCCTGACCCAGGGATCGAACCTGGGTCTCCCACATTCTAGACAGACGCTTTACTGTCTGCGTCTGCCATGAGACATACTGTTTTTTTTCTTCCCCCTGCCCCATCCCCCTGCTTTTTTTAAGCACAGCAAGGTTAAGATATGCAACCAGATGTGATAGCTGATATATGGTTTAGATGAAACTGAGTGCAGAGCCTGTCTTTAAACTAGTCATGCACTTACTGCCTTCTGAGCATATTGGGAGCACATAGTGATTAGTTTGCAGATGTCGTATCAAAATGACCAGAGGACTCAGGCTGTCTACTGATGGAGAAACCAAGGCCCATGAAATGGCAAGTGAGGGTGGGAATGCTTCACAGAGAAGTTTGTCCTTTACACAAGAAGATTTTGGAGACAAACCCATAGTCACAAGACTTTTGGCTCAATCTCATGTCCCCTCTAGGCTCCCATTGCACCCTGAATCTTTCCTAAAATGAATTCCTTGGTCTTTAAACACTAGATAGTGAAAAGCTTCAGCAGAAATGTAGATTAGTTCTTTAACTCAAATGAAGCAGGTGGGCATAATCCAGCCTGTGCCATGTGAAATGGATAAAGGCACCACCCCCCCCAACCCTGGGGTGGGGGAGGGATGTGCAGATACAGAAGCTCCAAGGTGAATGGCTTGTGTAAGCAGAGGGCAGGGTAAGTTTCAACTTCTATGTATCCCCTGCACCAAGGTATGTAAGGGCATAACTATACATAGTAACCCTGCTTAGTGCCCTGTGATCTGTCAGGCTTGGAGGAAAATAGAAACCCCCAGACTCTTAACATGGAAATGAATCCTGGGAGCTTTCAGGGTCAGAGTGCCCATGGTAAGCTGCTCCATGTGCCTGAGCATCCCACCTCTGGTTCTCCCAGCAGGTGAAGCCTGTTTCCTTCATGCTTTGCAGCCATCTGGGCTTCCCTCTCCCAACCCTCAACTCTTCCGTCCCATCTCTGCTTCCTGGCTGGCTAATGACTGGCCTCTTCTGCTCGTCCACGAGCACATTTGCAATATCTTCATTTAACAGGTTTTAATTGAGCAATAACCAGGTGCTGGAAATATAGAGGTGAAGAAAATTCCGACCTTACTCTCAACAACTCAGTCTAGTGAGAGATCTGCTGTCTCAGAGGTCTGCTTGCACAGGTGGTATAGAGAAGGGATGATGTCATTGTGCCCAAGGGAGTCATGGGAGGTCCCAGTGAAAGATGAATATGGAAAACTAGGTGAGGAAATGAGAAAGATCATTCTTGGGAGAACAGCATGTGCAAAGGCTCAGAGATACACAAAGCTGTGTGGGTAGAAACTCAGGAAGCAAGGGAAATGGAAGATAAAGCTGGAGATGTGGAGAGAAAAGAGCAAGACCCTGAAGGGATTTGATAAGGAATTTGGACCTTATCCTAGGGGTGCTGGGTGGTCATTGAAGGGATCTAAGCAGGGAAAGAGTATGTCAAAACTGTGCAAGAAAGACAGCTCTGCTTCGTCATCTTTGGCTGAATCCTTTGCTGCTTGGACCACCTGGTCTCCCTAGCACGCCTAGGGAGAAAAGTTTATCAGGGTGGAACAAGGGTAGACGCCTAACAGTCTCAAACCTGAAGAAAGATTGCCTGTCCCTGAATATCTCAACTTTTGATAGAGCAGATCTGTAGGTTGTTTATAACCTGAGTGCAAGTAATGTTCGAGCCATTGCTAAAAGTCACCTTTTACTCTCATTGCCTTTAAATGATGCCCATTGAATCAGTTTCAAAAAAGCCTTATCCATCTCTATGATGTCAGACCAAGATGACTTTAATTTGCATAGATTTTCATTATATCTGAATAGAATATAATCCCTGTAATTATATTGTGATAATATTAGCTAATATTATATTAGTAACTACTGTACCACTGTGCTGCCACTCTGAGTTCAGTCACTAGGGCATGTCCAACTCTCTGGGACTCCATGGACTGCAGCATGCCAGGCTTCCCTGTCCATCACCAACCCCCAGAGCTTGCTCAAACTCATGTCCATCGAGTCAGTGATGCCATCCAACCATCTCATCCTCTGTTGTCCTCTTCTCCTCCTGCCTTCAATCTTCCCCAGCATAAGAGTCTTTTCCAATGAGTCGGTTCTTCACATCAGGTGGCCAAAATATTGGAGTTTCCACTTCAGCATCAGTCCTTCCAGTGAATATTCCAGACTGATTTCCTTTAGGATTGACTAGTTGGATCTCCTTGCAGTCCAAGAGACTCTCAAGAGTCTTCTCCAACACCACAGTTCAAAAGATACCACTCTAGGAGTAGTTAATATTATATACTCCCATTTGACAGATAAAGAAACCAAGAAAAATAGGTTAAATATTCTGTCCCAAGGTTCAGTTTAGCTCAGTCACTCAATCGTGTCTGACTCTTTGCAACACCAGTGACTGCAGCACGCCAGGCCTCCCTGTCCATCACCAGCTCCCGGAGTTTACTCAAACTCGTGTCCATTGAGTCAGTGATACCATTCCACCATCTCATCCTCTGTTGTTGCCTTCTCCTCCTGCCTTCAATCTTTCCCAGCCTCAAAGTCTTTTCAAATGAGTCAGTTCTTCGCATCAGGTGGCCAAAATATTGGAGTTTCAGCTTCAGCATCAGTCCTTCCAATAAATATTCAAGGTTGATTTCCTTTAGTATGGACTGGTTGGATCTCCTTGGGACTCTCAAGCATCTTCTCCAACACCACAGTTCAAAAACATCCATTTGTCAGCACTCAGCTTTCTTTATAGTCCAACTCTCACATCATACCTGACTACTGGAAAAATCACAGCTTTGACTAGATGGACCTTTGTTGGCAAAGTAATGTCCCAAGGTTAGAAAGTAATGTCCTGAGGTTAGAGATTAGTAAAAGAACTAGTTTCAAACAGAAACTTGAAGACAGGTCTTTTAATTCTAAACGTTTTGCCATATGAGTCGCCCAGGGTTTTTCAGGGAAACAGAAACAATAGGGCACATAAAGACATATTTAAGGGGACAGTTATTACAGGAATTGGTGCATACGGTTATGGAAGCCATGATCTGCCATCTGCAAGCTGAAGAACCAGGAACGCTGGGGATATATTTCAGTCTGAGTGTGAATGCCCCCAGACCAGGAGTTCTGATGTCCAAGGGCAAGAGAAGATGCACATGTCAACTCAGGGAGAGAAAATTAGTCCTTCCTAGCTTATTTGTTCTGTTCCAGTCCTCCGATCCACAAAATGGCTAAGGCTCACCCTCACTGGTGAGAGCAGATCTTCTTCACTCAGTCTACTAAATCAAACGCTAATGTCTTCTGGAAACACCTTTGCAGATGTACCCAGAAATAATGTTTTACCAGCTATCTGGGAATCCCATAGACCAGACAAGTTGAGGCATTAAATTAGCAATCACAACGTTCGAGACTGCTCTCTATAAAACTGTTTATTTACATTCTAATTCATTCTGCTTTGGACTTAAGGCTTTCTTTAAAATTGTTTTCAATAGAACAAAAAACTACAAAAGACAAGGGAATAAATAGAAAATAGATATAAGAAAAGTTAAAATGCTAAATAGCTGTAGATTTCTACATAGTAACTGAAACTAGTCTACAAATTGAGCTCTGAGCTTCCAGGCCACCTAAGCACAAAGGAAAATAAGATTTATGTTGCCTGTAAGGAAAAGACATGCTATATCTTGAAGAAAGAAAAACTCTTTTGGCACTCAGATAAGAGAGAACTTTATCTTCTAGGTCCTTCATGTTGAAGATATTGAGTGATATGATTTATAAATTTTTCAAAAACATTCCCCCCAAGAGGGCAGAAATAGGGCTGTATGCTTATTTTTTATAGATGCTCAATGAACACGAAAAACAAAAACTAACCCTGTTTTTAATGATCTTGCTCGTTTGTGACTTTTTTACAGCAATAGGTGTGCTGATGTTGTTTTTCAAAGATGAATATGTAAGAAAATGATCTCATAAGATTGTTTTGGAAAAAGGAAAATTTCTTCCTACTGCAGTCTGTATATAGGAGGTCAGAGAAGTTTCTCTCCTTGGAAAAAAATCTGTGGAAACTTGGCTTCAATCTTTCAAAGCTGGCCTTCACTAACTCCCTTTTGGGGTGTGGACATAAGGCAAAACTCAATACCAAAGAAATCTATGCTCTGCCATTAACCACTTTACCTGGAAAGATGAAGACAACACATTTTATTAAGACAAGGTTCCATTGCAAGTTCTGTCAGAAAGAGTGCAGACAACTTTCCTTCACAAAACTATCTCTTGGCTACAGTTGCAACATTTGATACATAATTTATTTTTCTCAAGCTTTACATGGAATAAGTCAGTTTGATGGGTCTTGGCCTGTCCAGAAAGGGAGCCTACACTTGTTCAAAAAGCTACCAGAGAAGATAACAGAGAAAAGAAGAAGATTCACTATGTTATTACTGTTGCTTTTCCCTCTCAGAACTAAGACCCCTTCTACCAGCTTATTTAACTTATATGCAGAGTACATCATGTGAATTGTCAGGCTAGATGAGTTATAAGCTGGAATCAAGATTGCCGGGAGAAATATCAACAACCTCAGATATGTAGATGATACCACTCTAATGGCAGAAAGCAAAGAGGAACTAAAGAACCTCTTGAAGAGAGTGGAGAAACCTGGCTTAAAATTCAACATTTCAAAAACTAAGATAATGACATCTGGTCCTGTCACTTCATAGCAAACAGACAAGGAAAAATTGGAAACAGTGACAGATTTTATTTTCTTGGGCTCCAAAATCACTGTGGATGATGATTGCAGCCATTAAATTAAAAGATGCTTGCTCCTTGGAAGAAAAGCTATGATAAACCTAGACAACCTATTAAAAAGCAGCGACATCACTTTGCTGACAAAGTCCATATAAACAAAGCTATGTTTTTTCCAGTAGTCATGTATGGATGTGAGAGTTGGACCATAAAGAAGCTGAGTGGTGAAGGATTTATGCTTTCAAATTGTGGTACCAGAGAAGACTCTTGAGAGTCCCTTGGACAGCAAGGAGATCAAACCAGTCAGTCCTGAGGAAATCAACCCTGAATACTCACTGGAAAGACTGATGCTGATGCTGAAGCTCCAATACTTTGGCCACCTGATGCAAAGGGACAACTCACTGGAAAAAACCCTGATGCTGGGAAAGATTGAGGGAACGAGGAGAAGGGGGTGACAGAGGATGAGATGGTTGGATGGCAACACTGACTTAATGGACATGAATTTATGCACTCAGGAAGATAGTGAAGGACAGGGAAGACTGGTGGGCTGCAGTTCAGGGGTTGCAAAGAGCCAGACATGACTTAGTGACTGAACAACGACAACCTTATTTCCACAAAGCCATAGGCTCAGCTCTGCCCTAACTCTGCTTGGTTCAGAGGACTCTGGTCTCCATTCATACTCCTTTTACTCCCAGCTTCCATCTTTACAGACAATATCCTCAATGGGAGCAGAGTCTCCAAGCCCTCCTCCTGGATGGCTATGACAATAGAGCTTGATGATTTAATCATGTGTTTTTCAGGCTGCCCGGGAGACAGCTGGCTAGGGCTGGGATGCAATCTGTGACTATGGAACCAAGCCAAGTAAACCAGGGTTGAAACTATGACCTCGGCCTCCTGGGAATCAACTCTAAATCAGTTGTACTAACTGGCCAAAATTATGGCAAGACTGTTAGTAATAATAAAGATACATACTTGCATCTGTAGAGTACTTACTATGTGTAGACTCTTACTAAATGTCCTTACTGGGATTATCTCCTAGGTGTCTCTCAATTCCTTGTGCAGTACGGATGCTTGTCCTCATTTCCATTTTACATGTGAGGGGATAGAAGCTTAAAGAGTTTATATAAATTTCCTAAGGGCCTAAAGCTAAAGAGCAGTGAAAATAAGAGTCAAGCCCAGGCAATATGATTCTAGAGTTAAAACCATTCCTATAAGATTCTCCATTAGATTTTCACAGGGCAACAGAGACAGAGAAGCTGTGCCATACTAATAAATTAGCCAGATAGTGGGAGCCTCCAGATTTTCAATATAAGACTCTACTCATCCAGCTTAGAATTTTTGAACTTGTAAGCTGTGGTATTATTGTTTATAATGTCTCAGAATCCCAACTTTGGTGCTGGCCCCGAGAGGGAAAGGGAGACACCTTTCAATCATTGCTGCATTATGTACACACAGCTAGTACAATTATAAATTGTCTGGAAGATGGCTTGGTAATAATGTTTCAAAAGTCTTAACAGGGGATACACACTTGGCCCTGGAATTCACTTTGGCAAACTTATCCGAAGGAAAGAAGGTTGAGGAAAACATGAAGAAGATCCCCTGGAGGAGGGCATGGCAACCCACTCCAGTATTCCTGCCTGGAGAATCCCATGGACAGAGGAACCTGCCGGGCTATAGTCCGTAGGGTCACAAAGAGTTGGACACAACTGAAGCAGCTTAGCAGGCATTCATGCATATACTCAGTTTATTAAAGGTATATCAGATTTTGGAGTCAGACAAATGGGCTTTTGATCCTGGTTTCTTCTCTGTCTTACTATATGGCCACAAGCACCTTACTGTAACCCTTGGGGCTTCAGTTTCTATGAGATACAATTCTTATTTATACTGTAGTTTACTGTAAGAGATTTTGTATAACAAAATTTTAAGATATAGCATAAAAGAAGTGCTTAAGCTGACTCATAGAAAGTTCTTCATGAGCAGTAATTATGATGTAAATAAATTGGAGTTCAGAAAGGATACATCCCAGAATATTAACAGTAGTAATTTCTTATGGGGATTAATTATCAAAGATAGATTTTACTTGCTTTTAAATTTATTTGTATATTTTATAAAAATTCTAACCACATAAATATTACTTTTAAATTGGGAAAAGAAACAAAGTCATTTCTATTTGGGGAAAGAACAACAAAGCTTATTAGATTTTGCATCCCCTTGATACTTAAACTCATATATGAATAAGCCAGACACTGTAGATTAAATTATCCACACCACTCCATAAAAAAAATTTCTCTCTTAGTTGCTCTCCTTCCTCCCTCCACATTTTTCCATGTGCAGAATTTATGTTGGCTTCCCTGACATTTTTCAGTGCCAGAGCCACAATATGCTGACAAACACTTAGGAAAAGCAGCATTTCTTAAATGTCCACAGTGCAAAGCGTGATGCATGGCATCCTTCGAAAGATGAGCTGCTTGTGTGCAAAGATTTGCTGTCTCAACACAGTGATGCAGGAGTTCTGTCAGAAGTAGGATTTGGCAGAGGGAGAGAGACAGCAAGGTCAAAACCCAAAGGTTTAGGTCAGACCTGAAATTTTCTGATGTATGTGTCATACTCGAATGTCCATTTTTAAGGTAGGTGCTCTTTGAGAAAGGAAATGACTTACCAGGGAATATGTATTAAAATTTTCTTTCCATGTTGAAAGTGGTAGATAGCAAATTTTTAAAAATATAGAACACACACACACGTACATACATGCATGTCCCCATCAGCATATGTAGTGCCTGTGTGTGAAACAGAAAAAGACATTCCTCTTTGAGAATCGAATTTTAAAAACATGGCCCGAACTGGGCAGGTGCAGCCCCTTTAGATGCCTGTTTTGGCAAGTAGGGAGTACCCTTATACAAATTAGAAAAAGGATGTCCTTCCTTTTGGCCTAAGGCATTCTCTAACCAGGATGTAACCGCCCTATCTGGGGACACTGGTACACCCACATGCGGTGGCCCTGAAAATGAAGGTATATGGCATATACAGTTTCGAGTGTTTTATTATGTGATATTTGGTACCTACAAAACAATTCATGCATCTTATAAAAATGCAGGTTATAAACACTTGAAAAAGTTATAAACACTTGAAAAATGGACCTATTAACCAGCTGAAGAGTAGAATCATTACCAAGTCCATTGACTTTCCCACTATGGTCTTCACTCTCTCAGTTCTGGCTTTTTTTCCCCAGAGGGGGAAACTGCTGTGTTGTTTTGGTTTATTATTGCCTTGGTTTAGCATCTCTCTGTCTATCTCTCTATCTACCTATGTTACATCAGGCTGAATGTAGCCAATCATCCGTGTTTTGCTGTTTTAACTCACACTGTTTTATTGCCTAGCTTATCACTTAACAAACAACTTTTGGGCCATAAAATTCTATTCTATACTACTGTGTACACTACAAAGTAGACCATTATGTATTGGGGCCAATATTTAGCTAATTGTTACTATGCTAAATTAGTTAATTATGTTAATTTAGCGTAATTAGTATTTAACAAAAGGCAGATTTTTATGTTATTTCTAGTGTTGCCATAAAACTCTTCGTGATAGTCTAACTTTCATCTAAAGGAAATCTTGGACAATGTCCTTAATTATTTTCTTACAATAAATCCCTAGACATATAATGGGCACATCGATAGTGTGCTGACTATAAGGCTTTTGCTGTATATTAATACTGGTGATACTAAGGTGAGGAAGAAGCTGTGTAATAGACAAGTGATACCTAAACCAAGGAAGTTCAGGGTAAATAAAAACATGTACATACTTTCCAGACCTACTGACTTCAGAAACTCCAGTGGACAGCAAACCCCACAGGCTAAATAATGGTGTCAGTGTTGGGGTGCTCATTTGAGGGTGAGTTCTTCAATAGGAACTGATGAGCATAAAGAAACACAAAACCAATCCAGGGAAACTTCACATTGGATCCAAATGAACAAAAGCAGAAGGTAAAAGCAACACTCCATGTTGTAGTCAAGATAAAGGCAATCCAGGAAGAGGGATTTGTAGAGATATTAGAACCTGCCTAGAAAACTAGACAGGAGGAGTCTGAATAACCTGCCATCACCCGCGGTGAAGAACCTGCCTGCAAATGCACGGGCGCTATGATGGCATCCCACAGGAAGGCTTCCCTCAGCGAGTAAAGAGGCAGAGGCTCAGGAAGGGTGGGGGCACCAACTTTTGCTTCATGCCTAGGAAAGGAAGAAAGATTAGTCTTTTCCAAGAACAGAAGAACCTGATTAGAAAGGCTGGTAAGGCACACATGGAGAGACAATCTTCAGGTGAAAATGGTTAAATCAGTCATTGGCTACCTTGGCCTTGACAGGTATTTTACAAAGGAAATAGTGTTTAAATATTAAGTATATTTGTGGCTTTGAAAACACAATTTTAAAAACTTTTTTTTCCCAGAAAGCATTTCTACTTTTCTAACTGATTAAATTATTCGAATACTATGCCTAAAATCTTTGCGATGGAAATGAGCACGGCTTCCTTTCTTACGTCTGGAGATCAGAAATTAAATTTGTGTGTTAAGCAGATTGTCAATAATGCGTTTCAAAAGGTCATAATGTCTGGACTTAAGCAAAATTGTCTTTTTATATAAGGAAATGTTTTTTGGTCAAAAGACATGCCAGTAGTCTCTTTCTGTTTCAGTCTGAGGCATTAGCTCATTTTGCCATGTGATGAAACAGTGTTTGCTGTGAACAAGCACACGATAGTAGCAGTTGCTACTGTCTAAGCATTTATTACAGCTCAGGCACGAGTTAAAGCCTTCGTATGTATAAAGCAGTTTCATCCTTTTAACAACCCTTCAAGAAAGCTGTTGATGTTGAACCAAGGAGCAAGCTGAGGTTTAGTGAGGTCACCTAATGGGTCTACAGAATCATAGTACGGAGGCAGTGACTCAACGCCCACACCATCCATCTATAACCCTCACCAACTGGGGACAAGGTAGGGAGAGCATTAGCTGGATTCAAACGTGGGGTAGGGACAGGAATAAGGAGATGGTGGGGCCTGCATTGTGACTTGAATAGGGAGGAATCATTAAAAAGGCTCTACCCTTAGATTCCTTCTCTATACATCTGTGAGGGCTGATCCCCACTGTTTTCCCTAAGTTTTTTTTTTTTTCTTTAGTCATAACGTTAACATTGTTATGTTGACATACCAGGTTTCCAATTTGCATTTAAAATTAACAATTATCTTTAGAGAACGTAGGTAAAGGAAACGATTCCTCCCTTCACCACTGGTTCAGCTTCCAGTTAGAATTATGACCCAGGTTGGAAATAAAATCAAACACTTCCTGAGCTCTAGACTGGAACCTTGAAGAATATGTCTATGAAAAGTTTTTGCCTATAGGACTCACTATAAATTGGATTTATGGACTCGCTAAGCTCTGTCAAGGTAGCTCTAGCTTCATGAGCATTTCATTTTGAATCTACAAAGAACGCTTGAACATCCACTATATGCCAGGAATTGCTGCAGTTGCTGGGAAGACCGGCTAAGATGGATAAGGCATTGTCCTTGCTTGTGAGAAGTGAGGAGAGACACAAAGATTATGAGAAAGTAGAGGCTCTGACTGCCTATTAGAATCATATGGAGAAATTTCTAAAAATACCATGAATGGTTTAATTGATCTCGGGGGGACCCAGTCATTTTTACAAGCTTTCCAAATGATTCTAAGGTACAGCTAGGATTCACAATTCCTGGAATTGAGGCATGTAAAAGGACATCCTGGGGAGGTGATCTTGAAGCTTCTCAGGAGTTAACATCCAGGCAGATTTAGAAGTATGGATGAAAGGTATGAGGCATTCCAGGAGAGAGTTGTGGAAGTGTGTGGTGGGAAAATGGAAGAGCACAGATCAGACTTCAGCACACAACGGGGAAGGTGACTTGAGAAGTGGCTGGAACACCGAGTAGGTCAGAGCTCTTGGTGAAAGATAAGGTTAAAATGCTGAAGTGGGCAGATGGAGGGGATGGTGCAGGGAGGGATCAGGAGAAAAAGACTGCATGCCACGATGAGGAGATAAAACTCTACTCTAGAGGTGATAAGTGTCCATCAACAGTTTCACACAAATTCCAGTTGCAGTGTGGGGTGTGTGGGGGTGGGGGTGGGGGGTTAGCAGAGAAGGTCCCTGAAGTGAGTGAACCTGGTGATCCACAGAAAGAAACCTGACAGTGGATTTTTACCATCCTTTTGGTGAGATCTTATATAAGACGAAGATAAAAACAAATATTTGAGTTAGTTGGCCAAAAGGTTTGTATTCGGGTTTTTCCATAACATTGTACAGAAGAACCCAAACCAATATTTTGGCCAACCTAATAATACATAATCTTTTGTTTGTTTCCTTGGATTACTGGCCAGAAATTGCAATTTATTAAAACAAGCATTTGTGTTTTTGTGTGTGTATGTGTGTGTGTTTTTAGAACATATAGATATTGAGTGAGGCACTGGAGAGACAGAGGTGAATAAGACAGACACTGCTATCTTGTTTTTTAACTGGCTAGAGTTAAGATTATAGGTGGTGGGTTTTCTAAAGACATTCTTGAAGGAAAAATTTTAGCAAGTGAAGCAGGTTGAAAATATACACAATCTCAAGAGGATTTGGATAAGTGTATATTGTCACCCTGCTTATTGAACTTATATGCAGAGTACATCATGAGAAATGCTGGGCTGGAAGAAACACAAGCTGGAATCAAGAGTGTCGGGAGAAATATCAATAACCTCAGATATGCAGATGACACCACCCTTATGGCAGAAAGTGAAGAGGAACTAAAAAGTCTCTTGATGAAAGTGAAAGAGGAGAGTGAAAAAGTTGGCTTAAAGCTCATCATTCAGGAAACGAAGATCATGGCATCTGGTCCCATCACTTCATGGGAAATAGATGGGGAAACAATGGAAACTGTCAGACTTTATTTCTTTGGGCTCCAAAAGCACTGCAGATGGTGATTGCAGCCATGAAATTAAAAGACGCTTACTCCTTGGAAGGAAAGTTATGACCAACCTAGATAGCATATTAAAAAGCAGAGACATTACTTTGCCAACAAAGGTCCATCTAGTCAAGGCTATGGCTTTTCCAGTGGTCATGTATGTATGTGAGATTTGGACTGTGAAGAAAGCTGAGTGCCAAAGAATTGATGCTCTTGAAGTGTGGTGTTGGAGAAGACTCTTGAGAGTCCCTTGGACTGCAAGGAGATCCAACCAGTCCATCCTAAAGGAGACCAGTCCTGGGTGTTCATTGGAAGAACTGATGCTGAGGCTGAAACTCCAGTACTTTGGTCACCTCTTGCAAAGAGTTGACTCATTGGAAAAGACCCTGATGCTGGGAGGGATTGGGGGCAGGAGGAGAAGGGGACGACAGAGGATGAGATGGCTGGATGGCATCACTGACTCGATGCACATGAGTTTGGGTGAACTCTGGGAGTTGGTGATGGACAGGGAGGCCTGGCGTGCTGTGATTCATGGGGTCGCAAAGAGTCGGACACGACTGAGCGACTGAACTGAAATGAACTGAACTGAATGTGAGGCTATTCTTGGACTTTTAAAGAGAAGTTAAAGACATTTGGTACACTTAAAAAAAAAACCTTTTTATAATTGGTATCGTGCAGGTCAACCATGATCTCCCAGAAGACATTGCCTATTGCCCATATCAGAGACAGGATTCTTTAAATAGACTGTTAGGTACATTCTAGCATGAAATTTCATATGATTCAACCATTTTACTTTATAAATGTGGCATATGCCGTATAAGAAACAAGTTAACTGGAATTGTCCCAATTGCCATAATTAGAAGGAATTTGTTAATTTAGCCTAATGACCATTGCAAGTGTGCACATGAAAGCATTTGAATACTGTACACAGCTATTTCCAGCATCCTACAGCCTAACAGAAATATTATCCCTTAAGTGAACTAAACTATGCATGAGACCTCTTACCCTCAAGTATTGTGAAATTGATCTTGAGTAATAAGAAAGGGGGTGATAGGTTTATTACGACTTACTAACAAATATAACTTAAAAATCCACTCACAAATATCCATTTGTATGCAAAATTGTTGTTCATTATAGTAAATAATTTTTTGACATTAAATTAAATTAGTAGAAGATTGGGAGGAATATGGATTCAATCAGCAATTCCTTGTCTTTTTTTTTTTTTTTACATGCAAGCTCTACAAGTTGATGAGGTGTTTTAATTATTTGTTTCACATGTGGAAAGAATAAATCTAAAGGAAATAGCTCAGGATTCTTTCCAAGTTTGAATTACAAATTACCCTAGGACCCTGGAGAGAAGCAACAGCAAACAAGATTTTAAGCGGTTCTTTGTCAGGTCAGCCTTTCGATCAATACTGAAAGCTATTTGGAAGACATAATTTTTTCCTTGTGCTATTTCCCAGAGTTAAGAGAAGTTTAATCTTTCTCCTCATAGGTCTCTGATATGGGTTGTTATTATGTGGCTGGTTTCCCAGGCCTATATCCTGTGAAATCTGCTTCATATGGCTGCTTCCACCTCGGCTAAGTCCTATGGAATGAAAGCCCCATTGGCCCTTAAACTTGAAGCCTGACCTAGAGACAGGTGATGCTGACTGTCCTTCTGTCCTGTCCATTGACCATCTGGATCTCCATCCACAGGAAGGAGTAAGCAGGCTTGCCCACAGTGCTCAGAGCAGAGCTGGCTTACAGGCCATCCATAGTGGGACTCCCATATCAGAGACAAGATTCCCTGATAATCCCCTTTCCCCACACTCCCTCTGGACCAGCTGTGTCTTAAAGAAGAGATCTACGTGATGAGAATAGACCACCTGGAACAAAAGTGCTCTAGGAAAGAGAGTCTCAATCTGATTTTATTTTCCATCTCTCTAATTCTCTCTTATAGGCACCCACTCCCATCTACAATGACCGATTTGATCGTCCTGAATAATCCTTCTCTTTGATTCATATCCTTAAATGCAGACTTGAAGGGCAACCTTGACCATTTCACAGGAATGAAAAATGCGCCACTAACCGTAATTGAAACCTGGTTCCAAAAATCACAACTTCTATTCTAGATGAGGAAAGAAAAAAAAAAAAAAAGCACAAAAGGTAAAACAGTACTTAAACATTGTTTAAGCAGCATTTGCCCCCAGTAAAAGACATTGGAAGACACAGAGCATCTCATAGACAGACTTGGTGAACCCTTAGGAATCTTGTGCTTGAGAGAAAAGTAAACTCGACAAGGATTTAGAGTTTGACCGAAGCTTGATCTAATTTCCATCCTCTTCACCAGTCAGCAGGAGAGGTGTGTTTTCTTGGTGCTCGTTTTCTAAAAATCTTTCGCTGAGAGGATTTTCCCCCTCCTTGCACTGATTTCTCTTGACTCTAGACTTGCAGCTCGGGACCTGAGCAACCTCCTCAGGCATTTAAACTGCAAAGGGAAAGTCCCAGGCATCGAGCACATTGTGTAGTCACCCTGATATGCCTGGAGCAGCCCTGCCTCCTGGAGCACCTGTAAGCTCCTCTCTCTCTCTCTCTCTCTTTCTCTCTGCTTGAGGGACACTTCCCTTTGGCATCAACATAGACATTTTTTTTTTCCCTCTGGTGCAATGCAGCTTCCACATGAATTGATGCCGGGAGCATTCTGCTGAGAAACAGGAGTAAAAGAAAAAGCAGCAGCCAAGTGACTGCATCATTTTTTAACACACTAATTGACCTTGTCAGGACAATCACTGCAGAGTGGGAGACACCAATTCTCTGGCAGGTTAGATGGAAAACTTACTGATTCTGGGGAGAATAGACTAAGAAAAAAGTTGGCAGCGTTGAATGAGAAGCCTCAGGCTCTTTTAAAGGCACATACTTCATATTCAGAGATCACGAAGCTGAGGGACACAGACTTGCTTTAAATGTGGAAGAAAAATTATACTCGTGAGATTGTGTCTCACAACCTCAAAGTACTCTGTGGTCATAAATTTCTTCTTGGAAGACAGTAGTTTTATTCTCTACTTATCCCAGCTCAGGGATTCAGTTTAAAGTATGTATTAGATTCTACATGCAATGCAAAGATGAACTATCTACAGTGCCTGCCTTCAAGTAGCTTATACCACCATAAGGGAAGTATTATAAATATAATACACAACAGAAAATTCTAGGATGTCTGAGAGTCAGTTAGAAATGTTAAGTTAAAATTTGGAAAGGGTCATTCATACCTGAAAATAACTTTGGAATCATTGAACCAACCATTTTATTGGAAATCTTGGATACATTTATCAATTTTTTCAAGGAACAAGGAACTCTAATCTTTTTTTTTTTAATCTAATGCAAACTATGAGGATTAGGTTAAGGTACAACTGCACAGAAACTGCATCGTCAAAATAAAATAGTTGCATTGGTCTTAAACTGTCAGATTACTTGGTCATCAAGTCAACACTGATTTATATGCTTAATGTTCACCCTAGCACCAGTCAAGCCCCAGACTGGAGAGAGGTCATTAGGTTAATTTCATTGATGGTTTGGATTCCTTATAGAAAAGCCTCTCTTGAAATCTTTGATTTTTTTTTTAACTTTTTATTTTATATCAGGGTATAGCCAATTAACAATTTGGTGATAGTTTCAGGTGGACAACAAATGATTCAGCTGTACATATACATGTATCCATTCTCCCCCAAGCTATTCAATAGTTATCATAAATTAGTCAAGGATGTAGGTGACATACTGGTCATATCAGACCAGCAGATAAATCTAGAAAAGATATTTATTGTGCTCAATGACAAAAAAAGGCTCCCACACAAGCTCAACCATCTGTAAAAGGGGTTTGTTATAAAAGAATGAAATGTAATAGCAAAAAGAGCTTATATTTGAGTCCAAAGATTAAGTAAATGTGTACAAATGGCAGAAATGTGGCTGGAAGGACAGCAGGTATGGACATGACCAACTTGGGAACCATTATTTCTTATAAGCTTAGTACAAACCAACCATGTAAGAAGGCAATCCACAAACTCTAGTACATACTTAGCCCGCATTAATAAAGGAGGAATATTTCAACAAAGGGGTACTGAGACTCTGACCAGTCTAGGCTGGTCCGAAATTATATTTGGTGTATTTTTTTGCCACACTTGCAGAAGATTGCTGGTAAACTATAGATCATCAAGGTTGGTGAAGGGAGTTGAAAGCCGTGATACGCAAGGAATGTGTGAATGGATATGACATGTTGAGTCTAGAGAAGAGGGTCAATAGTGGGAAGTATATACATAGGGATTAACTTTCAGTAAAGGAGCAACTGCCAAGTGGAAAAAAACATTCAAGGTTACTGTGGTGGGCAAAATGGGACCAATGAAGGGAGTCACAGAGAACTTCTAGCTCAATATAAGAAAGAATTCTGCAACAAGCAGAGCCAGAGTAAAGTAGTGTTTGGTGGTCTTCAGATATAGTGGTCTCTTTGCACTGAAAGCATTCACAGAGCATGTCTAAAGGGGGTGATAAGTATGAGATTGTGTATCAGGAAAATGGGATGATGACTGTTGATATCCTTGATAAATCAGGGATTTTCTGAGTTTACATACATGGGCCTGGAGCATTATCCTCTGCCTGTATTATCTAAACATCTACTTTCAATCACAGTATTGCTCTTACCAACAAAATCACTGAATAATAGACCTATTTATTTGTCAAGAAGTCCAGAATCTAAGACCTACCTTGTCCCCATGACTTCTACATAGCTGATCAACTAGTATTTGTTGAATGAATGAACTTGACTTGTAATGTCAAACAGTTGAGAATGAAACACTGAGCTTTATGAGTAATGCAATATTGGAATAGGTGAATTAGATGCTCCTCGCCACAGTTCGTATTTGTCTGCTTCTTAGAAAAGGAGCAAAAATGATAAAAATCTTAGTTTCTTCCACTTATCTTTCTTGACCTTTTTTCCCCTTACTTGACATCATCTCCCATTCCTTTCTCTAGGGATTCTACTCAAAACCCTTATGTTCCAAACAAGTTTCCCCCAAACTGAAAAGAATTTTCTCTCCATCACTTAACCTTGCTGATGGAGAGACTAATCAGGGTGAACGACATTCAGTCACTGTGTCACTTAGCCAGGGCTGTCTTCCTCTACAATTGTGGCACAAAAGCTCCAGAAAGTAAGCTCAGATCTCAGCAAGCAGGAGGGGGAGGGAGGCAAAAGCTTAGGGAGAGTGTTGGGGTAAATCAGACCCTCCCCTGTGAATTTCCCGCTGTGGTAGAAAACTTCTAAACAATGGGATCCATCACTACTGATATACCACAAAAAGTAAATCAATTCAACTACAGAAATAATAACCGAAAAGTACAATTGTTTTAGTACAGTCAAAACTATTTCAACATTAAAAAATTAAATCACATGTTTCTTTTTTTTCAAGATGGAAAGACTACCCAGGGGAGCCTCTCTTCTTAACAAAGACCTACTACTGTCATACATCCCAGTAAACTGTCTTACCCCTCCCCCAAATTACTTTTTTGAAGGGGGAATTGGGTATTGTCTGTGTGCGTGCACATGACTGTCTGTCATTTAAACCTTGGAAAATAGGGATGGGAGCAGCAGAGGAAGAGAGAGAGAGCCCTTGTCAGTCAGCAAAGCTGACCCTGAGGGTCAAGCTAATTCTATCCTTTGCGCAGAGCTCAGAATGCATTTCACCTGCTCTTCCTGCCTCCCTGGGTAGGATGGGTCGGTGTTTGGGTGAGTTGTAGCTGCTGGAAGCCTCTTTCCAGCTGTCGGGCTTGCACACATGTCTGTTTGATGCCTGCTGGCACAATCTAGCTCTGGCCTTTCTGCTCTCAAGTGTTTCCTCCCCTTTGGTGAGGTCTCTGCTTTCCAAGCCCTCCAGTCATTTCCCCTATCCTTTTCTTACCATGCTGAGCACTCCCCTCTCCCAACTTGAATCAATCCTCTTCCCTTCCCTACCTTTGACCCAAGAGATTCAGATGTATGTTTTACATTTCCAGCTCATTTGTTGCTAGCTTAGCTAATTTATTGTTAAAGCTCCCTCTTTCTGACATCCTAAATGCCTCCATGTGTCTCTCTGCGACTTCTACTTCTGCTCACATGGTTTCTGTATCAGAGAGGATATTGTAAGGCATGCTCTGAAATTAATTGAGGTTTCTATCAATACCAGCCCCATCCTTAGACCATCCAGGATTTCATAGGTCCAAGAGAGAGAAATAACATCACAGTGTATTTTACAAACAACACTTTATAAATTCAAAACATTAACACCAGGGCACATCTGATCTTGGCAACCCCCTAGCCTTTGCCACTGGGGAACAACTGCTTTAAAGCAGGAGTCATATTTTGCAGGCACATAGAGACCCAGAGGTAGCCAAGTCCGTGCCAGGTCTGTTGAGCATGAAGATTTACCCTTTGGTTTCAGGATAAACCCTTCTTCAAGTCTAGGGCTGCCTTCCTGTAATGATGCTTATTGCACCTGCCATTGGAGGGAGGAAGATGAGTGGAAATGAAAACATTAAGTGTAGAAGAGTGTCTGCAACAGCCCTCCCAGCTGTGAGACGGGCGGGGCACGTACTTACTCTCTTGACCTGGATACTTAAATCTAGGAACACCAACTGATACCTGGAGCTGGCATCAGGGAAAAGAACAGAAAATCATGTGAAACTCTAGACCAGAAAAATAGAAGCGGGAGGATGCTGACGGAGGCATTTCCTAGGTAGGTGGTCTCTACTCCGTGCTATGGGTTCTCTTTGATCATGATATTTTGATGACTGACTTTCAGGAGCCAAGGCCACCTGTGAAATTGCTGACAGAGAATGAATAGCTAAAGAAGCAGAGAGGAAAATTTGTTTCAGTGGAAATGGAGTCATATCCAATAATTCCTGCCTGGGGTTCCATATGGCCTTGGCAGAGGCACTGTTAATCTGACAGCAAAAATCACGTTTCTACTAAGGGATGAGACAGCTGCCATTCATGGACTATATAGGGCCTCAGAACTATGCTCTCCAAAGATGGGGTGACTTCCTTTGAGCTTTGAGAACTCCTTTTTATCAACTCCAACCATAAACCTCTTTTGATATCCAACCAGAGTTTTCTCTAAACTTAAGCGGCCAGGAGGCCTCACACCATAATATATTTTGAGAAGGCTTTTGGGTTTGGGTGTCTGTCTGAGGCTTTTGTTCTCACATGCCTGCAAAGGCAGCTCTGATTTCAAGTTCTTCCCTCAAGGTACAGCATTCCAGCTACAGACTCTCTGCTGGAGAAGGAATAGACGGGGTGGGATGGAAGGATGGATGGGCAAGACCCATGACCCGCACTCCTCCCTGCTTTCCCAGGCGATGAGAATCCTCTTTATTTTTGCTGTAGCTGTGGAGAACCAGTCACCAACATTTATTCTCTCGGCCTATTTCCTTTTGTTTTTCCTTCCAGCTAAAATTCCTTTGGAATCATGTCTGAGTTCATGAGCCATTATTATCAAAGATGTCAAGAGAAAAGCTGCTGGGCTTGTGTGTTACCCAGAGGTGTGCCTCTAAGGCAGAGTCTAGCATCCATAAAGACATGGGAAACCCACCCTCTTCTACCTCCAGTTGTAAAGAAATGAGTCTTGTAGTGACTTTCTCCCACATGTTATGCATGTGAAGAAACAGGGGTTCCGCACTGGATAGTGAAAGAGTGGTAGTCACATAACAATTGTGTAGTAACAATTACGTTTTGAAGCATTGGTAATTATAATGCTTTGTAATTTCCTTCTGGGCCTTATTTCTTACAACTCTCCTGTCATTGTTCTGTCAGTCATTCATGTCTGACTCTTTGCGACCCCATGGACTGCAACACACCAGGCTTCCCTGTTCTTCACCATCTCCCGGAGCTTGCTCAAACTCATGTCCACTGAGTCAGTGATGCCATCCAACCATCTCATCCTCTGTCACCCTCTTCTCCTGCCTTCAATCTTTCCCAGCTTTAGGGTCCTTTCCAATGAGTCGGCTCTTCGTATCTCCTGCCTCTATATTTTAAAAGTTGGGATGGTGAGGCCTCCTTCCCAGAAAGGTTGGTGGATTAAATCCCAAACCTGAATCACTCACTGAGATTTTCTGTCAGTCCTCCTGGAAACTGGCCAGAGTGCTTCCTTCTACGGCAAACGCAGGCCCTCTGGAAACAGTCCACAAATGACTGTCACGTTAGCTGCCATTTCCCGGTAGCCATAAAGAGGATCAGTGTCCCAGTATCAGAAACAACGGCGTTAGAGCCAGACCATGCATTTTTCTGTTCCTCCCTCCTGGGTACCCTCACTCCACCTGAGCCTTTGAATTATAAAGCTTGGGATCCATCATCTATAATGAGACTGGTTAGCTATTTGGAAGAAATGTGTGTGGCCAATTTACCCGATAATAAGGATACTATTACAAATGATAATAATAATAACAGCAACAATGTTAATTGAGCTCTTACTCTGTACCAGGCAGCATTCAAACCACTTCCACGCATTAACTCATGCAATCCTCTTAATGGTTTATAGGTACAAAGACATCCCTCTCTGGCTGAGATTTTTGGCATGTGCCTTTGTAGGTTTGTGCAGAAATAGACCATGGTAACTAATGCTGAATTTTTCTGAGAGGAAGGTTTCTTATGGAATACATTATATTTGATCAACTTTATTTCTCCATCTTAAAAAAAAAAAACTTGAAGAACAACCCTATTATGGTGAAAGAAAGGGTCGATTAGTCAGTTCTTTACTACCCAGATACAGCGCTAAATACTTCCATACACATCTCATTAAATTCTCTCAAAAATTCTACAAAACAGATATCCTCCCATTCATTTTATAGCTAAGCTAGTGGAGGTTCAGGGAGATTAATTATCTCGGCAAAGATGGCTCAATGGTAAGATCCTGAGTCAGGAGTCAGGTCCAGCTCTGTTTAAATCTAAGCTTCATGCTTTTCTCCTTGATACCATTGTTACTTTCTTCTCTTGAGCAGAGTCAAATCCTGCCAGACCATTTCTCCTTTGCCCTGACATACTTTTCCTCTTTCATTTCCTCTCTTCTTCCTTGGGGCTTCCCTCATAGCTCAGTTGGTGAAGAATATTCCTGCAATGCAGGAGACCTGGGTTCGATTCCTGGGTCGCGAAGATCCCCTGCAGAAGGAAATGGCAATCCACTCCAGTATTCTTGCCTGGAAAATCCCATGGACTGAGGAGCCTGGCAGGCTACATGGGGTCGCAAGAGTCGGACACGACTTAGCAACTAAACCACTAAACCACCATCATCTCTTCCTTGATCCCACACCCAGAGTGATTAACAGAAATGACAATGATAAACAGAGGATTAAGTCAACAGTAACATGCTGCAGGGGTTCATGGGGTCACAGAGTCAGACACGACTGAGCGACTGAACTGAACTGAACATGCTGCAGGCCATGAAGTTGCAAAGAGCTGGACACAACTGGGTGACTGAACAACAACAACATGATACCATTTCAATGCCTTTCCATTTCTAGCCCTTTAGAGAGTAGAGTGGCCAAGCCATGCTTTCAGCAGGTAACAGAGATACTGAAGGTAAGGACAAGAAACAAAAGCCAAGGGGCTTATGTTTCTGGAAACGAATCATGGTCCAGGATTGGAGCTTAATTTCTGACTTTTGGGATCCATCTATATTCTTTTCATTCCCAATTCTTTTTATTCATATATCTCTCATGGTAGTTGTTTCTTTCCAGGGTGAGAAGCTGGGAATAGTACAAAAAGTATGGAGACACAGCACAGGCTCACAGAGCTTGATACAGATTGTTAGGGAGATGAGACGCACACAAGAACTCTCATGGACCACATATACCTTGAGAACAGGAGCATGTCATCCTCATCTTCACATCCTGATGGTGATGGATAAGGAGGCCTGGCATGCTGCAGTTCATGGGGTCGCAAAGGGTCAGACACGACTGAGCGACTGAACTGAACTGACGCTTGGACAGACCATCTCCTCTACCCAAAATTCAGAAAGACTTTTGTGTTGACAGTTATTCTCCCCTCAGCTCTTCCAGCCCTTTAGCTCACTTTGATCTCCTCTGGACTAGGTCCACTCTCAGAGTAGTCCAGTTTGGTCTAAGACCCAATCTAATCTGAGAATTATCTGAATCAGCTCTAGCTGGTCCTTCCCCCCACATTTTCCAGGTTTCTTTGGGCTAATGATGACTGAAAGAGAAAACAGATGTGACTTTGATAAACTTGATTCAAGCACTTACCACTCTGTTTGCAATTACTGTTTTCACACCCATCTCTGAGATTTCATGCACACACAGAGGTTATACACACAGACTGGACTATTCATTCTTGTAGGGACCTTGACCTTCAGGCGTGTGTCCAGCACCAAGCACAGTGTAAAAACATATAGATGCTAGACAAAATGTATTTTGATAACTGATGTCTATACTGCAGAATGCTCATTTTTAATCTCTTTTTTCTTCTGTGCTCTGTCTTCCTAAGTAAAAGGGCATTCTCTCCATGCTTATTGTTGTTGGTCTGGGTTGGGATGTGTATTCTGTTTTAGAAAGGCTGGGATCATGGTCATTTGGAAAAGTCACAATAAGCAGTTGCCTCACTGTGGGGATTCCCCATCTTTTCCAATCACATTTGTATATAGTTGGCCCCCCTTGTGTATGAAATGTTCATTTGTGTTTTGCACTCCTGTATGGTTACTATATCACCATCAAAACGGCTCCTTTTATTTCCAGCCACTTCCCTTGTTTGCCAAGTTGATGTATAATTTTGATCCTCGGTATCATCATTTCTTCCCGTTTGTAAGCCCTTGAAAGTTTAAGGAGCATTTATGGAGAGGGTGTGAGCTCTGGCCTGGCCCTTTGTTCTCTGTCCTTCCTGCACTTGGTAACATAAGAGGTGGCTGATCACATGTACCCTTCATCTGGTCAGTGTTATATATCAGCAGTGACTGGTACATTAGACATCTACTTGGCAAATAAGGGAAGTGGCTGGGAATAAAAAGGAGCCATTTTGATGGTGATATCATAAACATAGGGGAGTACATGGTGATACAGTAAATACCCAGGAGCACATGGTGGGACGTATGAGGTGGGATGGCTAGTCGTTATGTTACCTGCTGTGGAACTAGAACAGCCAGGTAACATGGCTTATGAAACTATATGAGGAACCCATGCAGGCTTTCCAAGTGATATTGCTTGTAGCAGAAGAGGCTTGGTGAGCCCTCCCTCTGAACCGCCTATGTCCTGACAATTCCTCCTTCTGACCCGGCAGAATTCCAACACCCCTCCTGTGAGTGACTGAGAAGAATTAAGAAGCTGTGCTCCCTGATCAGACCCCGTCTTAGTATCTTTCAACCTGTATCTGTTTGACTATTAAATGCATGCTTCGTTAGCTGGAGATGCATCCTTTGAGATTATGGTCAAGAACTGTAATGTTTATAGGAGGAAGTGTGTGCTCAAATGCTTTTTTTTCTACAAATCTCCAAATATATCTTTTGTAGACAGTTTCTGACTATGGACCCAGCAAGGCTAATGTAATCATCATTGCCACCCCAACATCTAAATGTTACCTTATGGTTTTCAGAATAATTCTATGCACTGTGGTAGACTGTTCAAAATTCTTCCTTCCCTCCCATCCAGGTGATGGCTTTTCTATGACCTAAGACTACTTCATTATTCCGTCAACACTGGGCCTGACTATGTGACTTGCTTTGATCAGTGGAATGTGAGCTAAAGTGAGTGTCATTGCCAAGTTTAGCTTTAACAGCCAAAGTTAGGTTCCACTGGCTCTCTTGCATCACAGCCAATGGCCATGAGAAGAGTATAACCTAAACGACTGTGACACCTGCAGCCTGGGTCATAGAAAGAAAGGCACCGAAGGAGACTGAAACCCAAACCTAGCCAAGATCAGCTGAGCCACAGCTGCCCTAAAAATCCCCAAGGGAGACATAGTATTGTTATAAACCACTAAATTTGTGGGTTTGTTATGTAGCATTATTATTGCAAAACCCGAACATCCATTTCTATATGTCTGTATTATCTCATTTTTCTCAAACTAGCTCTAAAAGTGCATAGGAAAGGGATCATTATTCCTACTTTACATAGGATGCAACTGAAGCTTCAAAAGATTTTGAGACTCATCAAATATTATGAAACTAATCATTTTGAGAGGCTATGGTTAAACCCAGATGACCTGATGCCATGAGAAGTTTCTTTTTCCATCTCATATGCTGCCTCAATAAAGCCCCTCTCTATGGAAAACCTCTAACCCATCAATAATCGTTTTCTCTTTCAGTCTTCCAGCTAACTAAGCACATACCTAATAGCCATGCAGTTATGAGGTAGGAAGATTCTCTGATAGAAAAATGAAATTTCAATTTGGTAAATTTTATAGGAAACACATTGTAGAAGTGTTATAAATTATTGAATATTTCCCATTTCAATTGATTCTCACAGTGCACTGCATTTTTCTTCATTTTCTTTTGTAGTTGTTGTTAGAAATGGAAGGATTAGCTTTTCAAATGCTGCCTGGGAAATTCTATTCCTAGTCATTTCCTTCAATCTATTTGCTGGACAATTGCATCTCCCTGCTGGGCACTGGGCAGCATTACAAGAGCTTCCTAAGCTGTAGCAGCTGCAGTCATCTCTTAGCAAAGATCAGCCTGGGTACCAACTGGCCTGAGTCCAAACATCCCACTGACCATGTTAAATAGCTACCTAGGCAGGGAGGGTATAAACACAATGCCATTTCCTCAAGATGTGTCTTCTTATTACAGTTATTGACATGTATTAAGCACTTAGCATGCCCAAGTGCTTAATGCATGTTAATAACAGACTACCCCCCACACATGTGATTCAATTTGGCTTCTACGCCCTTTCTCCTCCTCTGCTGTTTTATCCACATGAGTTCTTTGGGTCTGCTGAACCTGACTTCAGCTTTTATCTGGGAGATGGAGAATGATGACCCAAAGAACTCTACTTTGGAATGGAGTTGAAGGATGAGACACCCAACTCTTTGCACCTGTCAGTGACAGTGAACTGGAGAAAATGGGGTCACTAGCACTTTGTGAAACCAAAAATCAGTTGAAGGGATTGGAACCAAATGAAATGAAAGACAGGAAGGGCAGTGTCTCAAAATCTGGGCAGCAGGTGAGTAAGGCAGACAAAAGGTATGAAGAAGGCTCACAGGACTTTGAGGGGAACCAGGCAGTAACACTGACTGAAGCAGAGAAAGGAGAGACTCTGAGATTTCCATTCCCTACTGAGGACCTCTGATCAGCATACTGTGACCAGGACAAAAGAATTATTTTAAAAATAGCAATTATTTATTGAGTTCTTTGTACCAAGCTCAGTGCAGAGCAATATTTGTATAAAATGGTGACTAAAACATTTGCATATTTGCTTGACTGGATGTTACACTGTGGAAAAGTTTCTCACTAAAGCACTAAAGTAACCAACTATTAAATATACCTTTAAAGAGATGTTAACATCAACTATCTGGTTCACCAAGAGACATAAAACCCAAATCTATGAAGTGCTGGTTTCAGGATAAGAAAAAAATGAGCTTCGAGAACAGGGGAGATTTAAGTTCTTTATAACAATGGCTGATTAACACTGGAAAGAGTTGCAGAGGAGAAGTCAGTGTCAATGTTGATTCAGTTTTGGATTCTATAGGACTGGGTCTGGGCCTGAGAATTCACATTTCTAACAAGTTCCCAGGTGATGCTGATGGACTTGAGGTCACGTTTGAAGAGCCACTGGTTTGAATTTGTTTGCTTGATTTCCCTATTGAAGGCTTCTCAAGTGGCACAATGATAAAGAATCCACCTGCCAATGCAGGAGGCTCAAGAGACACGGGTTCGATCTCTGGGTCAGAAAGATCCCCTTGGTATAGGAAATGGCAACCGGCTCCAGTATTCTTGCCTATAAAATTCCATGGAAAGAGGAGCCTGGCAGGCTACAATCTATGGGGTTGCAAGGAGTTGGATACAAAAAATGATTGAGCATGCACAGAAACACACACACACCCAAAAATCACTTACAAATGTGGAGTTGGGGCTCTCTTCCTTTATCTCTGTAAGCAAAGTGGAGTCCCTCTTGGTTTATAGCTTTCATCTCCTCCTTTGGAATTGAAGCCAGGTCCAACAGCCCCAGAGAAGCAGTGTGTTCAGAATGACAGAGAGGAAGAAGCTGATTAAACATCCAATTTCCTAGGCCCTTCCTCTGGATATTTGTATGCAGTAGAACTAGAGTGGAGTCCAGAAACCAGCATTAGTCTCAAGTACTTCAAGAGATGCTTATGATCAGGTACATCCGAGACACAGTAGTAGATAAACTCTAGTTTCCCTCCCATGATCTTACGAAGCATGGCTGCCAGTTATGCAGTATGACAGAGAGAAGTACTGGTTTCTGCATATTTTGCAGCTTACGGTAGTAAGAAGATAAATGGGCTTGGCGTCAGAAAACTAGACGATATTTGACATTCTTAGCTCTGTGACTGTGGGGAAATCACTCCAAACATCAGGGACAGCTATAAAACACAGTGCTATCTGTAAAAGAAGGCTAATAATACCCATCTCTACCTGCAGATCCTCCCATGGCTAGGTGGTTACCAAAGTGCGCTAAGATGGATATGGTCCCTACCCTCATAGAGCAATAATCTAGGCAAGCAGAATGTGAAAGAAGTGATCTCAATGAATGTGGTGAGGTGTCCTGCCTTGTTCACGGGAATCTGTGAGGTTTGAGGAGATAGCAAACATAAAGCACAGCCAGCATAGAAGAGCTTACTTGTTCACTGTCATCCTTGTTATTAGCAGGAAAGACAATTCCATTAACGATCAAGGAGGAAAAAAAGAAAGAGGGACCAAGAAATGGACAGCCTAATTTGAAAGTGACAAAAAAATGAACATATAAGAAGTGAGGAGACAGAGAGTCTCACATGATAAAAGCTGGGAGAGGAAAGAGTTTCTAAAAATTTCAGGAGAGGTTGGTCATATGTTCTAGATGCTGCAGAGAGAGAAAGGAGAGTGAGGATTGAGAAAAGGCATTTAGGAGGCTGAGTTGGGCCATTGGTCTCTTGGTGGCTGCAGGCAGATGGTAAAACAAAACAGATGATTTTCTATCAGTTTTATTGAGCAGGACACTGAGCAATAGAGAGATCCCTCCAGGTAAGTCATTGGCAGAAATCAGATCAGAACACTCCGCCTTTCAAAGGGTCATGTTCTTTCATCATAAATTAGAGTCCCAGTTACTTGTCTGCCCTCTCCAAGGACCGATGCCAGCCTGAGCTGTCCTGGGAGACTGTGCAGGCAAAATGACTCTTTTTGCAGGTGGCTTCTTATAGGTTCAGGTGGCTTTGCTGGGTGCAGAGTCCAGGTGGCCTGATTCTTCATTATGCATCTGTAAGGTACTTTGAGGTTTAGGAGGCTGGCACACTATAATTTGTTTTATCATTAATAACAAAACATGCTCTGCAAGAAACCTGTATTGCAGACATGAGAGGTCCAGTGAAAAAGCTATCAACCACAGGGTGAATTTCCTAGAAGTTAGTGAAGAGACGAATTCAGGGAGGCAGTTATCCGAAATGCTGTTTTCTATGCTATAGTCTTCATTTTGTCCCAAATAAAATTCATGTTATGCATTTTATTTTCAAGTCAACAACTTAAATGTTTCTCCTCAAAAAACTCACCTAGCTTCCCATTGCCAGGACATCCACATTCTTGAGGGTTTTCCTAAGAAGTATCCAGCAGAGAACCTGGGCATGGTAGGCACTCAGGTATTTGTTGCTGGAGTGCTAATAAGAAGACCACAAAGCATGTTTTAGTTTGGGAACTGTTTTCCTTAAAAGCACTTGAAATTTTTTTTTTAATATTTAAATTTAAAAAAATTGGAAAAATCAAATGGAGTTCAGTGCCTGGACTTTGGTGTCTCTGCCCTAATACTAAATTTGCTGGCTTTTAATTGTTTCAGAAACAATTTCACAGAAAATTTCAAACGTATTAAAAATAAATAAAATCCAATATTGAACCTCTCTATACCCATTACCCTACTTAAGCAATCAACATTCTGCTATTTTTGTTCCATCTATATATCTACCTACTCCCTATCTCTCACTTGATTATTATTATTGTCATTTTGCTGGGATTTGTGTATGTTGAAATGCACAAATCTTAGCTGTACATTTTTAGTGACTGGATATATTCATGCAACCCTTACCCCTATTATAAGTTTAATATTTTGATCTCTCCTGAAAGTTCCCTTGTGACACTTCTAAGACATCTTCAATGATTTTTGTGTGTTTTAAAACATCATATAAATGGAATAATACAATATGTATTTTGTGCATCTTTTTTTTCACTTTGCATGTTTATGGGATATATCTGTATGCTTGTGTGCATATGTAGCTCACTACTTTTTTCCACTGAGTATTATTTCACTGTATAAATATATCACAGTTGGTTTATCGATTTTTCTCTTGACGGACCCTTGGACTATTTCCAGCTATCAGCTATTGTGAAAAAAAAAAAAAAAAGCTGCAATAATCATTCTTATACATGTCTTTTGGGGGACATTTGATTTACTTTCAGTTGTGCAAATAAGGGAGAATGAAATTGGAGAATTAAAGAATAGGTACACATTTAGCTTCATAAAAAACTACCAGACGGTTTTCCAAAGTGGTTATACAATTCTACATTCATATCAGGAGGAGTTAAACGTCTACCATGCGTTGTTGTTTCAAAAAACACATATATTTAGGGTGTGGGAAGGAAAATCTGTCTCTAGGCTAGCTCTTCTAATACTGCTGGGCTGTTCACAACCTGAGGCCTATTTACTGAGAAAGTCTGACGCCAACAAAATGTAGATGAGCTGCGGGAACAGACATGAGGCCACAGTGGCAGATCAAAGTGAGGCTGGGAGGGAACAGGCTCCGCTGAATAAGACCAGGCATTACCATAATGAATTTTGTGAGTAAGCAACTCCCTTTAAAAATCGCTCCTTTTGATCTGTTAAGAAGATGTTTACTGTAATCAGGCGAGGGTTTACTTGGCCAAGTGAAGAACAGAGAAAGGGGAAGCCAGAGAGATAGTTTTCGATCTGGTTTTAAAACAATTTTCTTTGCTCTCTGCTGTCTAAACCCTCCTGCCAGATTCTTCCCTTCTTATTCCCTCAACCTTCTTAGAAAAGGTGAGTTCATTTTAACTAAAGTATTTGGGGCTGTCATGGGGGGAAGGAGAGCAGCAGAGACAGAAAAAGGACGAAATCAAAGACATCTTACTTTAAAAAGCTAATGATTGTTTCAAAACAAATGAAACTACACAAGACATAATCGCTGATACAATGTGAAAAAGATGAAACATGTTAGTTCAGTTCAGTTCAGTTGCTCAGTCATGTCTGACTCTTTGCGACCCCATAGACCGCAGCATGTCAGGCTTCCCTGTCCATCACCAGCTCCCGGAGCTTGCTCAACCTCATGTCCGTCGAGTCGGTGATGCATGTTAAGAGAAAGGCAAATCTCTGGCCTCGTAACTGATGAGGCTTCCTTGTTCTTTTTCTCTTAGGGGAGGAGGCTGGGATTCCTGGACATTGCTAGGAATGTGTCAGTGGAAGAAATGCTTTTCACCTCCCCTCTCCTCCATCTCAGACTGCTCTCACTATATTGTTTCAGGGAGAGGCAGAGGCCCCTGGAAAGCTAATTGTTCTTCCTACGGGGGAGTGAGGGCGAGTTTTCCTGCTCTCTCACATCTGAGTGTGTGGACCAGTCCTTTGTGCTGTGAAGGAATGTGATTAAGGTTCATCTCCCAGACTGCTGGATCAAGTCTCTCAAGAGAGAGAGGTCCTCCCACTCTCCCTCACTGTCTCCAGTGACCTTAGAGGAAGGAGCTTTGGCAACAGCTGATTGGGTCCTCAAACTATGCATCACACAGTTAGTCATCTACGTCCCCTTATCTACTTTCATTCACATGATCACTCTGCACAGAGCTGGAAGGGTGGGTCTTGCCAATTGCATCCCATTGCTGGGAGGACCATGTCGGGGGATGAGAGACAGGAAAGAACCATGAGCTCAGAACCATCTGGGAACCATGCGTTTATGTCCTGTCCACAGAAGAGGCCCCATCCCTTATTTTCCCAGAAAACTCTCTTAGGGAAAGCCCTAAGAATATTAAAAAGTTGCTTTGATAAGATAAAAATCCTTTTCTATCCTCACAGGATTTTGGTAAAGAGCACAGGAGTCTGTACGGGTCCAAGAAGAAGAACAGCAACAAACAGCCAGAGAGCCTGCCTAGGTTGTGGTGCAGCCACAGCCCCAAGGAAGGCCACAGCTGGGGCCAGTCAGGTCTCGGGGTGACCCATCCCCTATGTGACCTACTCCCAACACTTTGTCAACTACAAACTGGCACTTGCCAACTGCTCCTCGTGACTAGCAGAAACCCTCTGCAAAACCTATGTGTTTGATGGCATCTATTCCCCCTTCGCCAAATCACATATATGCTAACCTTCCCCCTACCTCTTCGGAGCAGTGTCTCAGAGCCATCTGAAATGCTATTTCCTATGCTATCATCTTCATTTCGTCTCAGGTAAAACTCTCACACTGTGTATTTTTTTTATAAGTCAACAACTTTAATATCTCTCCAAGAAAACTCACCCAGCTACCCATTCCCAGGCGCACCGTCAATCTTGAAGGTTTTCCTAAGAGATATGCAGGAGAGAACCTGGGCATGGCAGGCATTCAGATATTTGTTGTCGGAATGCTAACCCTAAGACCACAAAGCATGTTTCAGCTTGGAGACTGTTTTTTTTTTTAAGTACTTAGTGTTTCAAATGCAGTCCAATGCCTGGAGTTTGGTGTCTCTGTCCTAATACTGAATTTCAGTTCAGTTCAGTTTAGTCGCTCAGTCATGTCCACCTCTTTGCAATCCCATGGATTGCAGCATGCCAGGCCTCGCTATCCATCACCAGTTCCCAGTGTTTACTCAAAGTCATATCCACTGAGTCAGTGATGCCATCCAACCATTTCACCTCTGTCATCCCCTTCACCTCCCTCCTTCAATCTTTCCCAGCATCAGGGTCTTTTCAAATGAGTCAGTTCTTCGCATCAGGTGGCCCAAGTATTGGAGTTTCAGTTTCAACATCAGTCCTTCCAGTGAATATTCAGGACTGATTGCTTTTTGAATGACTGGTTGGATCTCCCTGCAGTCCAAGGGATGCTCAAGAGTCTTCTCCAACACTACAGTTCAAAAGCATCAATTCTTCAGCACTCAGCTTTCTTTATAGTCCAACTCTCACATCCATATATGATTACTGGAAAAAACATAGCTTTGACTAGACGGTCTTTTGTGGGCAAAGTAATGTCTGTGCTTTTTAATATGCTACCTAGGCTGGTCATACTTTTCTTCCAAGGAGTAAATGTCTGTTAATTTCATGGCTGCAGTCACCATCAGTAGTGATTTGCTGCTGCTGCTGCTGCTGCTGTTAGGTCGCTTCAGTCGTGTCTGACTCTGTGCAATCCCATAGACGGCAGCCCAGCAGGCTCCCCAGTCCCTGGGATTCTCCAGGCAAGAACACTGGAGTGGGTTACCATTTCCTTCTCCAATGCATGAAAGTGAAAAGTGAAAGTGAAGTCGCTTAGTCATGTCCAACTCTTCGCAACGCCATGGACTGGAGCCCACCAGGCTCCGCCCATGGGATTTTCCAGGCAAGAGTACTGGAGTGGGTTGCCATTGCCTTCTCCGCAGTAGTGATTTAGGAGCCCCCCAAAATAAAGTTTCTCACTATTTCCACTGTGTCTCCATCTATCTGCCATGAAGTGATGGGACCAGATGCCATGATCTTTGTTTTCTGAATGTTGAGCTTTAAGTCAACTTTTTCACTCTCCTCTTTCACTTTCATAAAGAGGCTCTCTAGCACCTCTTTGCTTTCTGCCATAAGGGTGGTGTCATCTGCATAGCTGAGGTTATTGATAGTTCTCCTGGCAATCTGGATTCCAGCTTGTGCTTCATTCAGCCCAGCATTTCTCATGATGTACCCTGCATATAAGTTAAATAAGCACGGTGACAATATACAGCCTTGACATATTCCTTTCCATATTTGGAACTAGTCTGTTGTTCCATGTCCAGTTCTAACTGCTGCTTCCTGACCTGCATACAGGTTTCTCAAGAGGCAGGTCAGGTGGTCTGGTATTCCCACCTCTTTCAGAATTTTCCACAGTTTGTTGTGATCCACATAGTCAAAGGCTTTGTCATAGTCGATAAAGCAGAAATAGATGTTTTCCTGGAACTCTCTTGCTTTTTCCATCATCCAGCGGATGTTGGCAATTTGATCTCTTGTTCCTCTGCCTTTTCTAAATCCAGCTTGAACATCTGAAAGTTCACAGTTCACGTACGGTTGAAGCCTGGCTTGGAGAATTTTGAGCATTACTTTACTAGCGTGTGAGATGAGTGCAATTGTGTGGGAGTTGAGTACTCTTTGGCATTGCCTTTCTTTGGGATTGGAATGAAAACTGACCTTTTCCAGTCCTGTGGCCACTGCTGAGTTTTCCAAATTTGCTTGCATATTGAGTGCAGTTCACTTTCATAGCATCATCTTTCAGGATTTGAAATAGCTCAACTGGAATTCCATCACATCCACTAGGTTTGTTCGTAGTGATGCTTGCTAAGGCCCACTTGACTTTGCATTCCAGGATGTCTAGCTCGGTGAGTGATCACACCATCATGATTATCTGGGTCGTGAAGATCTTTTTTGTATAGTTCATCTGTGTATCCTTGCCACCTCTTCTTAATATCTTCTGCTTCTGTTCAGTTCAGCTCAGTCCTGTCCGATGCTTTGCGACCCCATGAACCGCAGCTCTCCATGCCTCCCTGTCCATCACCAACTCCCAGAGTCCACCCAAAACCATGCCCGTTGAGTCGGTGGTACCATCCAGCCATCTCATCCTCTGTCGTCCCCTTCTCCTCCTGCCCTCAATCTTTCCCAGCATCAGGGTCTTTTCAAATGAGTCAGCTCTTTGCATTAGGTGGCCAAAGTACTGGAGTTTCAGCTTCAAAATCAGTCCTACCAATGAACACCCAGGACTGATCTCCTTTAGGATGGACTGGTTGGAATTCCTTGCAGTCCAAAGGACTCTCAAGAGTCTTCTCCAACACCACAGTTCAAAAGCATCAATTCTTCAGCACTCAGCTTTCTTTATAGTCCAACTCTCACATTCATACATGTTAGGCCCATACCATTTCCATCCTTTATTGTGCCCATCTTTGCATGAAATTTAACTCAGATGACCATTATATCTACTACTGTGGTCAAGAATCCCTTAGAAGAAATGGAGTAGCCATCATAGTCAACAAAAGATTCCAAGTGCAGTACTTGGATGCAATCTCAAAAACAACAGAATGATCTCTGTTTGTTTCCAAGGCAAACCATTCAATAACATGGTAATCCAAGTCTATGCTCCCACCAGTGATGCAGAAGAAGCTGAAGTTGAATGATTCTATGAAGACCTACAAGACCTTTTAGAACTAACACCCAAAACAGATGTCCTTTTCATTATAGGGGACTGGAATGCAAAAGTAGGAAGTCAAGAAACATCTGGAGTAACAGGCAAATTTGGCCTTGGAGTACAGAATGAAGCAGGGAAAAGGCTAATAGAGTTTTGCCAAGAGAACACACTGGTCATAGCAAACACCCTCTTCCAACAACACAAGAGAAGACTGTACACATGGACATCATCAGATGGTTGATACCGAAATCAGATTGATTATATTATTTGTAGCCAAAGATGGAGAAGCTCTATACAGTTAGCAAAAACAAGACCGAGAGCTGACTGTGGCTCAGATCATGAAGTCCTTATTGCCAAATTCAGACTTAAATTGAAGAAAGTAGGGAAAACCACTAGACCATTCAGGTATGACCTAAATCAAATCCCTTATGATTATACAGTGGGAATGACAAATAGATTCAAAGGATTAGATCTGATAGAATGCCTGATGAACTATGGACAGAGATTTGTGACATTGTACAGGAGACAGGGATCAAGACCATCTCCAAGAAAAATAAACATAAAAACACAAAATGGCTGTCTGAGGAGGCCTTACAAATAGCTGTGAAAAGAAGAGAAGCAAAAAGCAAAGGAGAAAAGGAAAGATACAACCATTCGAATGCAGAGCTCCAAAGATTAGCAAGGAGAGAGAAGAAAGCCTTCTTCAGTAATCAGTGCAAAGAAATAGAGGAAAACAATAGAATGGGAAAGACTGGCGATCTCTTCAAGAAAATTAGAGATACCAAGCGAACATTTCATGCAATGATGGGCTCAATAAAGGACAGAAGTGGTAGGGACCTAACAGAAGCAGAAGATATTAAGAAGAGGTGGCAAGGATACCCAGATGAACTATACAAAAAGATCTTCATAACTCAGATTATCATGATGGTGTGATCACTCACCGAGCTAGACATCCTGGAATGCAAAGTCAAGTGGGCCTTAGCAAGCATCACTATGAACAAACCTAGTGGATGTGATGGAATTCCAGTTGAGCTATTTCAAATCCTGAAAGATGATGCCATGAAAGTGAACTGCACTCAATATGCAAGCAAATTTGGAAAACTCAGCAGTGGCCACAGGACTGGAAAAGGTCAGTTTTCATTCCAATCCCAAAGAAAGGCAATGTCAAAGAGTGCTCAAACTCCCACACAATTGCACTCATCTCACACACTAGTAAAGTAATGCTCAAAATTCTCCAAGCCAGGCTTCAACCGTACGTGAACTGTGAACTTTCAGATGTTCAAGCTGGATTTAGAAAAGGCAGAGGAACAAGAGATCAAATTGCCAACATCCTCTGGATCATGGAAAAAGCAAGAGAGTTCCAGGAAAACATCTATTTCTGCTTTATCGACTATGACAAAGCCTTTGACTATGTGGATCACAACAAACTGTGGAAAATTCTGAAAGAGGTGGGAATACCAGACCACCTGACCTGCCTCTTGAGAAACCTGTATGCAGGTCAGGAAGCAGCAGTTAGAACTGGACATGGAACAACAGACTAGTTCCAAATATGGAAAGGAATATGTCAAGGCTGTATATTGTCACCGTGCTTATTTAACTTATATGCAGGGTACATCATGAGAAATGCTGGGCTGAATGAAGCACAAGCTGGAATCCAGATTGCCAGGAGAACTATCAATAACCTCAGCTATGCAGATGACACCACCCTTATGGCAGAAAGCAAAGAGGTGCTAGAGAGCCTCTTTATGAAAGTGAAAGAGGAGAGTGAAAAAGTTGACTTAAAGCTCAACATTCAGAAAACAAAGATCATGGCATCTGGTCCCATCACTTCATGGCAGATAGATGGGGACACAGTGGAAACAGTGAGAGACTTTATTTCTTTGGGCTCCAAAATCACTGCAGATGGTGATTGCAACCATGAAATTAAAAGATGCTTACTCCTTGGAAGGAAAGTTATGACCAACCTAGAGAGCATATTGAAAAGCAGAGATAATACTTTGCCAACATGGTCTGTCTAGTCAAGTCTACGGTTTTTCCAGTGGTCATGTATGGATGTGAGAGTTGGACTGTGAAGAAAGCTGAGCACCAAATAATTAATGCTTTTAAACTGTGGTGTTGGAGAAGACTCTTGAGAGTCCCTTGGACTGCAAGGAATTCCAACCAATACTTCCTAAAGGAGACCAGTCCTGAGTGTTAATCAGAAAGACTAATGTTGAAGCTGAAACTCCAGTACTTTGGACACCTTATAAGAAGAGCTGACTCATTTGAAAAGACTCTGATGCTGGGAAAGATTGAGGGCAGGGAGAGAAGGGGACGACAGAGGATGAAATGGTTGGATGGCATCACCGACTCAATGGACATGAGTTTGCGTAAACTCCGGGAGTTGGTGATGGACAGGGAGGCCTGGCGTGCTGCAGTCCATGGGGTCACAAACAGTTGGATATGACTGAGCAACTGAACTGAACTATCTTTTTAATTTCAGCCATTGGGGTAGGCATTTAGAAGTATCTCATTATCACATTCATTAACTCTTCCTCTACAACTATGATTAATAATGATGAATACTTTTTCATGAGTTTTTTGATTATTTGCATATCTTCTTTTGTGAAATGTCTCTCCTTTGCCCATTTACAAATTGGATTCTTTATTTTGCATACAAGCCCTTTGTCAGATATATGTTTTGTGAATATTTTCTCCGTAGTCTGTGGATTGTCATTTTTTTGTCTTTAGCAGTATCTTTTCATGAGCAGACCTTTTAAATTTTGATATGTATGACATCAGTTTTCTGTTTTTGGTTATTGCTTTCTCTAAGAAATATTTATTTATCCCATTATGAAGCTCTGTTTGTTGGGTTTTTTTCCCCAAAAAAGCTGTTCTTCTAAAAGCCACAATTTCTCATGCTCAACTTTTTATCATTTAAAATTAACTTTTTTATATGGTATTAGGAAAGGGTTAATATCCTTTTCCCTTTCTGTGTGGATATCCACTTATTCTAGCATTGTTGGTTAAAAAGCACTTTCCATTCCCACACTGAACTGATTTGACATTTTTGTCAAATATCAATTTACCACATATGTGTGGATCTATTTCTGGATTCTCCATTCTGACCTATTGATCTATTTGGCTATCTTTATTCCAATACCTCGTTGAATTGATTATTGTAGCTTTGTAGTAACTTTTGAAGGCAATAGTATATGTTAAGTCCTTGAACTTGGTTCTATTTTTCTGTATCATTTAGTTACTCTACATCAGTTGCATTTACATATAAATTTTGGGATCAGCTTTTCAACTTATATTTTAAGAAATCCTGGCAATATTATGATTTTGGTTGAATCGAATCTGGAGGTTAATTTGAGGATAAGCAGTATCAATAATATTGAGTTTTTCAATCTATGAATTGGTATAGCTATCCATTTATTTAGGTCATCTTTAATTTGTCTCAGTGATTTAATGGTTTTCAGTATGGAGATTTTGCTTACCTTATGTTATGTTTATTCCAAAGTATTTTGTGTTTTCTGATGCTATTATAAGTGGAGTTGACTTTAATTGTCCAGTTTTTTTGTTTCTAGTACACAGAAATATAATTGATCTTAGTATATGGACCTTGTATCTTGAGACCTTACTTATTCCTGATGTTTGTTTTGTATTCTTTTCTTTTTCCCCTTAATCAGTTTTATTATGGGAGTACTGATGTTATTAACATTTTTAAAGAATTGTCTTTAGCTTTTAATTCTTCTCTATTTTGCTTCTTTCTGTTGTATTGATTTCTGCTCTTTATTATTTTCTTTGTTCTACTACTAAGACTTTGTTCTATCCATCTTTTTCTAGCATCATAAAGATTATTATATCTTTCTTCTCTTCAAACATAAACATTTAAAATCATCATATCAGTTAAATCAGTTCTTTAGTTACATCATACAACTTTTTGGTGTGTTGAATTTTCATTATCATTCAGATAAGAATTATTTATACTTCTCTTGTGATTTCTTCTTTGATCCATGGGTTTATAGAAATTTAATGTTTTATTTCTAAATATTTATGACTTTTCTAGATAGCTTATTGTTCTTGATTTATTATTTAAATTATTTGTGATCAGAGAACATACTCTATAAGATGTAAATCAATTTGAATTATGCTGAGGCCTTTTATAAGCCCAACCTATGGTCTTTTCTAGTGAATATCTCATGTTTCCTGAGAATGAATGTACATTCTGCATTAGGGGCAGCATTGTACAAATGTAATGTAGTCAAGATGGTTAACAGTGATCCAATTTCTAAAATTCTTACTAATTATTTTGTCCTGTTGTTCTATCAATTACTAAGAAAAGAATGCTATAAATTTCAGCTAGCACTGTGCATTTATCTATTTCTCCCTTTAGTTCTCTAAGTTTTAACTTCATGTATTTTGAGGTAAAATTAAGCCAATACACATTTTAAATTGTTATACCGTTCTGGTGAACTGACTCATATTATCATGAAATGTTATGCTTTATCTCTAATAAAACTCCATGTCCCAAAGTTTATTTTGTCTGATATTAATATAGGCACTCCAGCTGTCATATGAGTAATATTTGCATGATAAAGCATTTTTCATTATTTTACATGCAACTTATTTCTGTTTTGTATTAAAGTGCATCTTTTATAGCCAGTATAGAGAGGTAAAACTTCCTTTTTGAGAATTTTAAAATTGATCTTATCAATTTATGGTTTTTATTGATGTATGCAGTGTTTTCATTTTAATGTAATTATTGATATGGTTAGTCTTAAGTCTGCTATTTTGCTGGGTTTCTTTTGTATTTCATGTATATTTATTACTCATTTCCTGCATTTTTGAGGGAGTAATAGAATATTTTAGCATTCTATTTTGTTTCCTCCATTGATGTTTTAGCAATACTTTACATTTATATAAAATATATAAATTTGGTAGTTAAATTTTTGCCATTATATTTTGGTGATTGCTCTAGGGATTACAATATGCATTGTTAACTTTCATATCTATTTAGCGTTAATAATATATTTCTTAATATAAAGCACAATTATCTTTAATCAGTACAGATTTATCTACCCCCTCATTCTTTAGTATTTTAGTTATACTAACTGTCAGTTCAGTTCAGTTCAGTTGCTTAGTCGTGTCCGATTCTTTGCCACCCCATGAATCGCAGCACGCCAAGCCTCCCTGTCCATCACCAACACCCGGAGTTCACTCAGACTCATGTCCACTGAGTCAGTGATGCCATCCAGCCATCTCATCCTCTGTCGTCCCCTTCTCTTCCTGCCCCCAATCCCTCCCAGCATCAAAGTCTTTTCCAATGAGTCAACTCTTCGCATCAGGTGGCCAAAGTACTGCAGTTTCAGCTTTAGCATCATTCCTTCCAAAGAAATCCCAGGGCTGATCTCCTTCAGAATGGACTGGTTGGATCTCCTTGCAGTCCAAGTACCTGTGTTAAAATCTTACATACAGTATTATAATCTTATAAATGGCAAATTGTCATATGTATTTTTAAGAGAAAAGAATATATGTATGGTCCATCTTGATTTTTCATGGTTTCTTTATTTGCAAATTCACCTACCCACTAAAATGTCTCTGTAACCCAAAATCAGTACTCACAGCTCTTTCAGGGTCATTTGCAGACATAAGCACAGAGGTGAATGATGGGAATCACGTGGTGCACACATTCTTATTTGAGCTCAAATGAAGCTGCGCTCTGCTGTGTTACTTCAGCTCTCATACTGTGAACAAGTGTCCTTTCCACAGTCTATTTAGTACTGTATCTGTGGCATTTTTATGCATATTTTGGTGATTTTGCTGTCTAGAATAACCCTCAAGTGTTGGTCTGAAGTTCTATCCATTTCTTAAACACAAGAAGGCTGTGGGAAAACATATGTGTGAGATAAGCTTCATTCAGGCATATGTTATAATTCTGCTGGCCGAGTTCAATGCTAATGAAACAATGATATATATTAAATAACTTGTCTGGAAGCAGAAACATAGATAAAATAAAATTATGTATGGAATGAATAAAAACATGATCAGAGGTTCACAGGAACCTACTCTTGTTTTTTCCCCTAGAAACAATGATTCAGTATTTGCTAATTCAATGTTCTTGACTACATTATACAACATAATTACCGTGAATAACAAGAATCCATTATATAGTACATATATTTTATCTGAAAGTACTTTATGTGTTGATATAGCTATAGCTCCATATCTTCCTATCATCTCTCTATATTTTATATATGCCCACGTATTTTCTAATTCTAGAAACCTCCATTTTTTCATTTAGATTCAGGTGTCATTTCTCTTCAGCCAGAAAATTTTCATTCACCATATCTTGCTGTGCAAGTCTATTGGTAACAAATATACCTGGTTTTTATTCACCTTAAAATGTCTTATTCTTAGCTTTCAATTTTGAATAGTATTTTCATTGTATATAGAAAACTGAGTCAACCAGTTTTGCCTTTCAGCAGTATCTAAATGTTGTACCATGTCTTCTGGCCTTCATTCTTTCTTTTGAAGTCAACAATTATTCTTGTCCTTATTACACAACATGTCATTTCTTTTTGCCTACTTTCAAGATTTTGTTACTATCACTGGTTTTCCAGAAGTTTGACTTTTATGTAACTGTATCTAATTTCTTTTGCATTTATCCTTCTAGGGGTTTGGTGAGATTCTTAGGTCTATAAGCCGATTTCTTTCACCAAATTTGGAAATATTTAGGCCATTAATAATTCAAGTACTTCTTCTGTCTCATTCTCTCTTCTCGGAATTCCATTACATATGTGATAAATTGCTTAATGCTGTTCAATAGGTCATTAAGGCTCTTTTCATTTTTCTTCAATCTTACTTTTTCTGTACTCTCTTCAGTGCATAGTTTTTTGATACACATTCAAGCTTACTAATTTTTTTCTACTATTATCTCCACTCTCATTGGAGATAGATAGGTCTATGTTCAATTAGACCCATCTCATATTTTAAAATTTTCAGTTATTGTTCTTTCTCGCACTGAATTTTCCCTTTGGCTCTTTATAATAGTTTCTACTTCTCTGCTGACACTCCCATATGTTCATGTAATTTGCGTATATCTCCCTTTAAGTCCTAGAACATATTTATTATGTCTACATCAAGGTTTTACCTGTTTAATTACAAAACTTGCATCATTTTAAGGTTGGTTTCTAAAGATCATTTTTTCCTTGATGTGGATCCCTTTTAAAATTTATTTTTTACTGAAGTGTAATTGCTTTCCAATGTCGTGTTAACTTTCTGCTCTACAGTACGGTGAACGAGCTGTATGTGTACATATATCCCCTCCCTCTTAATTCTCTCTCCTACCTTCCCCCATTTCATTCCTTTAGGGCATCACAGAGCACTGAGCTGATCTCCCTGACCTATACAGCGGATGTCCACTGTCTGTTTTACATATGGTAGCATGTACATGTCCCTGCTACTCTCTCAACTCATCCCACCGTCTCCTTCCCTTAAAATAGGTTCATCAGTACCACTTCCTAGATTTCATACATTTCTGTTAATATATATTTGTTTTTCTCTTTCTAACTTGCTTTACTCTGCATGATAGACTCTAGGTTCATCTATATCACTACAAATGACCCAATTGTGTTCCTTGTTATCACTGAGTAATATTCCTTTGTGTCTATGTACCACATCTTCTTTATCCACTCATTTGTCAATGGACATTTAACTTGCTTCCTTGTCTGGTTATTGTAAACAATGCTGCAGTGAACACTGTGGTATATGTTAGATCACTGTGATATAATGAAAAATATTTGATCTTTGGCCCCAGGTCCTGGCATAGGACTCCTAAAGCCCTCAAAATCCCCTGAGTAATAAGTGTCTGATATGCTAATGAAATAGAGAAGATAGAAGAAGGCTGAGGGCTGAAGAACTGATGCTTTCGAATTGTGGTGCTGGCAAAGACTCTTGAGAGTCCCTTGGAGTCAATCCTAAAGGAAATCAACTCTGAATATTATTGGAAAGGCTGATGCTAAAGCTCAAGCTCCAATACTTTGGCCACCTGATTCGAAGAACTGACTCATTGGAAAAGACCTTAATGCTGGGGAAGATTGAAGGCAGGAGGAGAGGGGGACGACAAAGGATGAGATGGTTGGATGACATCACTGACTCGAAGGACGTGAGTTTGAGCAAACTCCCGGAGTTGGTGATGGACAGGGAAGCCTGGCATGCTGCAGTCACAAAGAGTCAGCCATGACTGAGTAACTGACCTGAACTGGACTTCTAATTATAACTTCATAAAAACTCCTAATGTGGAAAATTCCCAGGTTGGTGAGCTCACAAAGTGCTGAGAGGGTGACATACCCAAAGAGACCATGGAAACTGTGTCTCCCCACCCAATAACTTGTCCTTTGTGTCTCTTCCATTTGGCTGTATTGCATGTGCTCAGACACTCAGTTGTATCCAACTCTTTGTGACCCCATGGACTGTAGTCTGCTAGGCTCCTCTGTCCATGGGATTCTCCCAGTCAGAGTACTGGAGTGGGGTGCCATTTCCTCCTCTAGGGGATCTTTCTGACCCAGGGATCGAACCCTCATCTCTTGTGTCTCCTTCACTGGCAGGCAGATTCTTTACCACTAGTGCCACCTTTGAAGCCCTGATTGTATGCTTTATAATAAACTGGTATGGGTAAGAAAAGCACTTCCCTGAGTTCTGCGAGTCACTCAGGTGAATGATCAAATTCATTTATAGCTGGTCAGTGCCCCCCTGGGACTTGTGACTACCATCAGAAATCGGGGCAGGTTTGAGAAACTAAGTCCCTTAACTTATGGCATCTCCTCTAATTATGAAGAGTTAGTATCTAAGAATTGGAGAGTTGGTGTTGGAGAAGACACCACACATATGGTGTTGGGAGGGAAAAAAGCCTCATTCGGTTTAGAAGCTGTGTCTGAAAGAACCCAAGAGTCACATTTTCCTGTTTCTTCACATGTTTAGTGACACCACACACTATAAGTGGTATGTTTGTAGAAACCCTGACGTCTATTTTGCTCCTCTTAAGGGCAAACTTTGTCCTGTAAGGCAGTTATTTTGTCCAGACTCAAACTCCAGTTCTGTCTTCTCTGTGTGGAACAGCAGGTAAAATCTCTGCTGACTTTCTCATCCTCTAAATGCTGATTGCATTAGCATCTGGACTCCCTGAGGGTTTCCCTGAGGGTTTCTGGTCTCTCTGAGGGTTCCCCTAAAAATAAGAGCTTTGGTCTACAGCCTAGGGGTGATTTAGATTTTTCATGTAGACCTGAGGTATAAGTCTGTGTATGGCTCCCTCCCTTCCATGACTTCCTCCATTGGTTTATTCTGCTGCCCACACCTGTAAGGCTTCGGCTTTCTGTCGCCTGACCCTCACTAAACTTCAAATCCTATGCTTCACAGTCAATCAGTTCAGTTGCTCAGTCGTGTCTGACTCTTTGCGACCTCATGAACTGCAGCATGCCAGGCTTTCCTGTCCATCACCAGCCCCTAGAGCTTACTCAAACTCATGTCTCAAACTGAGTCGGTGATGCCACCCAACCATCTCATCCTCTGTTGCTGCCTTCTCCTCCTGCCTTCTTTGGCCTTCAATCTTTCCCAGCATCAGGGTCTTTTCCAATTGAGTCGGTTCTTCACATCAGGTGGCCAAAGTATTGGAGCTTCAGCTTCAGCATCAGTCCTTCCAGTGAATATTCAGAGCTAATTTCCTTTAGGATGGACTGGTTGGATCTCTTTGCAGTCCAAAGGATGCTCAAGAGTCTTCTCCAACACCACAGTTCAAAAGCATCAATTCTTCGGTGATGAGCTTTCTTTATAGTCCAACTCTCACATCCATATGTGACTATTGGAAAAACCATAGCTTTGACTAGATGGACCTTTCTTGGCAAAGTAATGTCTCAGCTTTTTAATATGCTGTTTGGGTTGCTCATAACTTTTCTTCCAAGGAGCAAGTATCTTTTATTTTCATGGCTGCAGTCACCGTCTGCAGTGATTTTTGAGCCCCCAAAATTAAGTCTCTCATTGTTTCCATTGTTTCCTCATATATTGCCATGAAGTGATGGGACCAGATGCCATGATCTTAGTTTTCTGAATGTTGAGCTTTAAGCCAACTTTTTCACTCTCCTCTTTCACTTTTACCGAGAGGCTCCCAGCAATCTTGATTCCAGCTTGTGCTTCATCCAGCCCAGCGTTTCTCATGATGTACTCTGCATATAAGTTAAATAAGCAGGGTGACAATACACAGCCTTGACGAACTCCTTTTCCTATTTGGAACCAGTTTCTTGTTACATGTCCAGTTCTAACTGTTGCTTCACAGTTCCTCTTTTAAGGGAAGACTCCCTCTAGTTTCTGTTTGCTGTTGGCCATGCAGTTTTCTGAACCTTCAAATAGTTGTGAGTGTGTTTGTGTCTATTGTTTCTCAGATTTTAAGACTGTTTCTGTGGGAGAGTTAGTTTGACTAAATAAGTCCACCATCACCTGTCACTTGATTGTAATTTGAAAATAAGATATATTCTTGAAAGGAAAAAAACAGCAACATAAATACACTATAAACGCTTAGTATGCAGCCTATGGCTTCCATTTAATATCTGGGATTAGCTAGTTTGAATTCTGATCATTTGACCAATCTGGGCTTAAAAACAATTTAAAGAAACTTGTAGCTTATAAATAGATTATTTTCTTAGCCTCAGATAGAAAGAGGACCTAACATTCTCCTCATTTACATAATAGTGAAAGTGAACGTTGTTCAGTCGTGTCCAACTCTTTGTGACCCTACAGACTCTACTGTCCATGGAATTCTCTAGGCCTGAATACTGGAGTGGGTGGCTTTTCCCCTCTCCAGGGGATCTTCTCAACCAGGGATCGAACCCAGGTCTCCTACATTGCAGGTGGATTCTTTACCAGCTGAGCCACAAGGAATAAACACTTGATATTTTATTACTTAAAAGTAAGTTTTATATACCTCATCACACTATTATCAGAAAAGTTGAACACTTGGCTAGTGTTGCACTATTCATATGTGACATTGCCCATCACACTACTTGGGAGATCTTCTTACTCCTCATGCTTCTTTTGCTCAAAGCCCTTCAGAGGCTTCAAGCTCTATCCATGATCTACAAGACCCCACCTAATGTGGCCCCCATTTATGTCTCTTCCCTTCCACAATTCTCTCCTTTGGTTACTCTACTCCAGCCATATTGGTCTCCTGACTTTTGTTGAAACATGCCAGGTACAGTCAGACCTCAGCGCTTTTCCCTCTGCCTGGAATTCTTCTCCCCAGATAATCTCATCATTAGTTCCTTTTTTTTTTTTTCCAGGTATTTGTTCAGAAGTAACATTCTTAGAGCAGGCTTCCAACTTTACTTCTTTTTACCAAACTCTGGTCCTGCTGCTTGCCACTCAAAGACCAACACTCATGAGAGCAAATGTTGGTAGACAAGAAAATTGCTTTTAATTAGAATGATGGCAATCTAGGGAGATGGTGACTCAGTGTCCCCCCAAAACCACCCCTGAAGATTCGTCTCAGCCATGAAAGATTTAAAGGGAAAAAGGGAAAGTAATCTCAGTCAGTCATTGAGATGGGGGTCAGTGTTGTCATTCCTCACTGAGTGCAGGTTTGTTGACTGCAAGATTTTTTTTTTTAAATACTATCTTATTCACACAGCTTGTTCATGAGATTACTGAAGGGGAAGCTAGGGAAGAGCTCTGGTCATTTGTTAATTACTTATTCTTCATGTTTACTTCTTTGATCTTTGGAAAGAAGCAACAGATTAGGCAAGGGATTATGTGATCAAAAGATTTGAAGGACTTCCCTGGTGGTCCAGTGGTTAAGACTATGAGTTTCCAATGCCAGGGGTGAGGGTTCGATCCTTAGTCAGGGAGCTAAGATCCCACATGTCATGCAGTACACCAAAATTTAAAAAAAGAAAAGAAAATAGATTTGTAGGGTATGCGTAGGTTAGAGATGAGCAGAGCATGGGGCAGGGGCTGCTTAAAGGATAGTCACATGACAAAGGGGCCTCATGTAAAGACTCTTTCCTGCCTTACACTCTCTAAAATTACAACACCCTCCCCCCTCTAAAAAAACCCATTTAGTACTGCTTCCCTTATTATATGTCTCTCTTTAACATAGAATCACTTTCTTATTTATCTTATTTATTTTCTAGATTTATTTACTAGTTACTAGAATGTTATCTTCATAAAGGCAGAAATTTGTCTATTTTTCGTTCATTCTTATGATACCCTAGAATGATAGCCTGCATATAATAAGCGCTAAAAAAATGTGTTGAATGAGTAAGTACATGAAACTCCCTTGATATTTTTTGGAATCCTATTAAACATTCACCATCGAGAACTTTCATAGTTGAGTCACATATACACAATCAGCTTTTGGTATTATAGAAGCTTTAGAGGCTCGCATTTATATTTTCAATTCAATTCCTTCACTGGGAAATGTTGCTTTTTATTATACTATAGGGGGTTTATACATTATTATTATAAGACAAATACTATTATTATGAATCACACTGAAACCCAAAATTTAGTCCAATGAAAATATCTCTATGCTCTGACCAACGGCCCATGGTAATAGTACTTTTTGGTCTTGTTATACTGAAATTTTCTCATATATATTTGTGTGTGCAATATGTATATATAATATCAGTACCATCAATGTTTTCTTACCAGTTTTGTGATAATGAAGATATCTAACACCTGGCTGTGTGATGTAACGTGAACTGGAAAAGAAATACAACACACTAGCTAGAATAGCACAAATAGGAGTGAAATATGATTCTTCTAAAATTAAAAAAGACAATGGATTGTAATTGGCCCAATTCTTTGGAGAGTAAGAAAAACCAAAAGGGAAATGTCAAAGAGGAAAGAGGATTGGCTTCCGCAAGAGCGCATTTCTGCCTTGGTCTGCATGCTTGGGCAGCTTTAATGAACCACCTCATCTTTGAGGGAATTTGGCTCCTGCTTTGCTTTATGTCCAGCCCTTGACCTTAGGGGAATGACCTAGAAGTACTGGCAATGAGATTTCAAATGATGTTGATTACAGTACATTCCAGTCCAGTAAAAGATCTCGTACTTTCCTTCAAGTTCAACACGATGGAATTTGACCTATAATATTTTTATAGATAGCCATAATTGAGCACCAAGGGGACACGTGACTTGCACAGCAGGACTGGTTTTCTCTGATTATCAGATCCTTGACAGTTGAAATTACTTTCATTTTCTAATACTCAAGTGCCCCCAGGCAAGTCAATCTCCCCTCCCACTACAAAACTCCCCCAGCCCTCCCCCAAGTGTCCCCTGGGTCCCAGGGCTCCCTGTGCCCTCCATTTGTTTGTCAGCTCCTGAGCTATGAAAAAAACATTTCTAAATGGTGTCTTATCCAGGTCACCTATAAATGTCACTATTTTCCATATCTGGGAGCACAAGTATGTAGCAACAATTGTAACAGCTACGATATTTTTATTGTTTCCTTTGTTACCAATTCACACAGAATTTGTAATTGTATTGAAGGGATTTAGCCAAATCATAAATCCTAAACTAGTCAATAGAAATGGTGACAAATTAATAAATTGATCATATAGGTTTAAGATCTGCACATTGCTGATTTCAATTTCCACTCTGGATCCTCAACAACCCCAAATTTGATGTCTCTGTCTAAACCTTCTTGGCCATCATTCAGATTCTACCCTACTCCTCAAAACATAGCTTTTGATTTTTACTCCTTTCCATCTAGAGGGATGAATTTCTTCCACTTCATTCCTCACCTTACTTTTTACTTAACTACTTAAATATCCCACTCTAAGCAAATATGTTATAATAAATTTCAAATGAAATTAAGCACAGATTTACTGTGTAAAATATATAATAGCCAAGAAAGGGAAAAAAAAGAGTTATTTCTATCACTCAGAGATGGCCACAGATAATTTTTGGAAGATATACATATATATGGAACATTAGTTACATATATGTACTGATATGAAATTATACACATCACTGTATATATTATAACTTTCAAAAGTATCTACTATCATCTTTATATTCAGTTGTGTGTGCTAACTTGCTTCAGTCATGTCCGACTCTTTGCAACCCTATGGACTGTAGCCTTCCAGGCTCTTCTGTCCATGGGATTCTCTGAGCAAGAATACTGGAGTGGGTTGCCATGCTCTCCTCCACGAGATCTTCCCTACCAAGGGATCAAACTCTTCTGCAGCTCCTGCATTTCAGGTGAACTCTTTCCTGCTAAGCCATTGAGAAGTACCCATTTATACCATAATTTTCAATGTTTTCTTAAAGATGTAGCATTTGTGGTTTAGAGCGTGGCCTCTAGAGCCAGACTGCCTAGGCTCAATTCTACCTACTAGATGTATGGCCATGGGTTAATTCCATAACCTCGATGTGATTCAATTTTCTCATTTATAAAATTGAAATAATAAAAGAACCCCCACATAATCTTCTTGAGTAGATTAAGTCAATTAACATTTGTGTAGAACATAGAACTCTGCCTGATACATAGTCAGTACTATATAAGCATCTATTTGTATCACCATCATCATTACTATTCCCTTTGGGGCTGTATTAGGCTGCTAGAATACCACAGACAGAATGGTTTTAACAACAGAATACCATAGACTACATGGTTTAAACAACAGAATTTATTTCCTTGCAGTGCACAATGCAGACATCCAAGATCAAGGTTGGTTTCTAGTGAGGACTTTCTTCTTGGCTTGCAGACAGCGGCCTTCTTGTTGTGTCTTCACGTGGCCATTTCTCTGGTGTGTACACTCCTGGTATTACTACTTCTTGTAATGACATCAGTCCTATCAGATTAGGGCTCCATTCTTAGGACCTCACTTAACCTTCATTATCTTCTGAAAGGCCCTTTTTCCAAATATAGTCCCATTGAGGGTGAGGGCTTCCATTTATAAGTTTTGAGGGGACACAACTTAGTCTACAGCAGAGATGTATGCTAATTTAGTTATTGTTAGACATTTAGACTGATTTCTGGTTCTTGACAGGTAGAGTCTGTTGTTGATGGGGGAAGAGGTCATTTTATTTTACTTAAAGAGTAATGATAAAGTTGCTAAAACATAACCATATAAAAGAGAAAAGGGAGAATAGCATGAGGTCAACAAGAAATGCCTAAAGGTGATAGTTCAGGTGGAATGTCTCAGAAAGGAAAACAGATACATTATCATGTGTTTATAAATATAGGGTCAAGAGGTTTTTAGGTTTTAGAGAGTCTGGAGACGAATTACTGGTCTGCATATTTTTTTCTAATTAAGGAAGCAAAATTGAGGCAATCATGAGCCACAGGAAAAATAAAAGTTTTCAGAAATTACACTGCATTAACTCAACTATGAATAATGTTAGTCATCATATAAAGTCAGTCATATTTATGTAAACACTGAATACAAATAATAACAAATTATTAGGTAACCCTAGGAGAATTGAAAGGAATGTATATGTAATGGGCTTCCCTGGTGGCTCAGAGGTTAAAGTGTCTGCCTGGAATGCAGGAGACCCAGGTTTGATCCCCGGATCGGGAAGATCCCCTGGAGAAGGACATGGCAACCCACTCCAGTACTCTTGCCTGGAGAATCCCATGGAGGGAGGAGCCTGGTAGGCTACAGTCCATGGGGTCGCAAAGAGTCGGACATGACTGAGTGACTTCACTTTCACTTTCTGGTTCTTACCACAAAGATATTCATGCCTCGGTGAACACTGTCCATTACTATTTCCTCAGTGTAAGTTCATATAAATTGAAATATTAAAGTTTATGTAGAATATTAAGACTTTTGAGACATTGCTAAATTGCCCTCCAGAAAGGTTATACCAATTTACATGTCCATTAGCCATATAAGACTTATTTTATTTTCAATTTGTTGAAAGAAATACAGCCATTTTAGATATTTCTAAAGCCTGGTCCCTCTCCAGCATCTCTGTATCTTCACTTCCCTTCCCCCAACATACACAAAAGGGCAAGTTGGGAAAAATATTGTTATGTGATATTATTGAAAAGTAATATCACAAGAGGGCAAGTTGGGAAAAACACATGTTGGCCTACCCAACACCAGTGAGAAGATTTATATCAGTCCGCATCCTATTTGCTGGTGTAGACCTCGGCAACTGAAATGAAAATGTAATCACAGAAAACACCTGGACCATAGCAGCCCAAAAAAGAAGAGGAATTTGAAAATTAGATGGCAAAAATTAAAAGCATGTACACAAAGAGTCGGCCCAATATCCCATACCTGTAGGTGAGAAAATATTAAAGAAAAAAATAAGAGCAAACCAAAATTGAAAGAGAAAACAAAAACTGAAAATTCATACTTCACAAAAGTTAACTAATTTTTTGATGGTAAAGTAACACAATTTAAAATCCTTACTATGAACATATTCAAGCATACAGAGAAGGAGAAAAGGTTCTACAATGAATACTTTTATACACACACAACATAGATAGGTTAGTAACATATTTGCTTTAACCATATGCATATACATCATGTTCTGTCAATAATTTGAATGTTTCTTCTTCATTGCTAGATACTACTGTACGCATTTTCCCAAATAAGGATTCTCTCCTAAATACATTACTAAAGCATTATCACACATTAACAAAATTAGCTGCAGTCCCCTGATATCATATTCAAATTTCTATAATTTTCCCCAAAATGCTCTTTATAGCTGTTTTCTTTAAACCTAGATCCAACCAAATACCAGGCATTGCCTTTGACTGCTGTATTGCGGAAGTCCTTTTACAATTAGCAGGTAGTTTGGGACCTGGTTCATTGGTGTCATGCGGATGACCAGTCGCTTAGTGAACTTTTCACCTAATGTGCTCAGTTTCCAGTGGTGATTTGATTGAATTAGCCTATCTCACTAGGGGATGCAGAATGCAATTTCTAAAATTTTAGTGGATTCTGCATTTATTGGCTCAAAATTCTGTATATAGAACTTTCTTTCATTAATCCATTATTAAAAAATGCCCAAATGCATTCTCTATTCTCTGTCTTTTGGCAACCACTTTTATATCAAGAAGTTAATGTAAGTCACTTCCATTGGCGGTGAATGCCATTGTTTTCCCCCATATTTGGTATCATCACAGACACATACATTTTATTTCCATTTTCTTTCTTTTTTATTCTCAAATTGTCACAGATATAGTCAGTGGGAGCCCTTTCAAGCTCATTATTCTTTTGATATGACCTCATTATTCTTTTCCTGTTTCCTTGTTGCTCCACAAGAAGATGTTCCAGCTTCACCCATTTAACACCAGTTTGGTTATCAAATTTTCCTTCAACCCTTTTTCATCTTTATATTATCCAAGAAATGTGAAACAGAGAAGCAAATATGTGACTATAAGCTGGTGTCTTGATTTTCGCTTGGCATTTTCCAAAAGCAAATCCCAAGTCAATGACTGCAGTATAGGTAAATCATTTGGGAATTGATCCCAGGAAGCCAAAATGAAGGGATTGGGAAACTGAGACATAAACGGGAAAAAAGTAAAAGGCATGTGTGTTAGTGACCTAGCTAGCACTGAGGGCAACATCCTCGACCCCACAGGAGCTTGCCTTGTAGAATGGAACATTCGTTTCCTCAAAACAGTCCACTGAGAAAAAGGAAGCTGAGTTATCAATTTCACTTCTTCCTTGGTTGAGGAGCATTAACTCTGGAGCTGGAGAAAGCCCTGAGTGGAGAAGCAGAACTCAAATGTTTCAGGCAGGAAGTTATCAGTGGGCTAAGGTTACAGATGAGCCAAGGAGATGGGGGCAAGGAATTGAGAGAATCTACTACAGTGGGAAAGTCAAGCTGGCGGCTGTTTGACTATAAATGTTCTGTTCCTTTTCTTGTTCCTTGATCCATGGTCTCTACACTTTGAATGCCAACTGCATCTGGATCCAGAAGTGTTCAAATGGGTACTTTCTCTTGCTTCTTCTGCATCCTAGAAGGTGTCTGTGTTCTTCTGTACCAAGTGCAAGGCTATATGAGCTTAGATTGCTCCCTGAGCTTCTCATCCATGCTTCCAAGTATTCTACTATGTATATCCAGTTGGATGATGTCCTATAGATTCTTCAAATCCATCATGCCCTGAAATAAAGCTACCACCTTCCCCTCAAACCTGCTCTCTCTTCACTGGTATGTGAATGGCACTACTACTTACCTAGCCATCCAAGGCAAAAGCCAGGCATCGTCCTCGATGCTTTGACTTCACCAAGACTCATTGTCTTTCTCCTTTCAAATGTTTTGTCAAGCTAAGTCCCTTTTATCATTACCACCTCTATCCTGTTTCTGGGGGCCACCTTCTCTTACCTTGATTACCATGGCAGTCCTCAAGCTAAGTCTCCAGGGTTGTCGCTCCCTAATCCCTTCTCTACACTGAAGCCAGGAGGTCTCTCTAAAATGCAGCAAGAGCAACTGATCTAAACACTGTTTTTTCAGAGTCCTTTGTTGATTTCTGTTTACTTCAAGTGTAAAGTTAAGTTTTTAAAGTGGTTGAAATGCTCTTCTTGATTGAACTATTGTATTCACCTCTCTTCCTCATAATCTGTCTCCACCACCCACTCCAAGTCCCACACACATAGACCTCAAACACCCTACTTTTGCTGTAGATGCCTCTTGCTTTCTCCAAGACTCTTGGGTCCTACAATCCCCCTCTTTCTCTCTCTCCCACCATCACCCCCTCTCCCTCCTCTCAGACTGGAACACTCATCCTGCACTTCTTCACCTGACTGACTCTTATCCCACCTTCAGGTCTCAGAAGACACACCTTTGAGTCCTCTGCTTCATGTTCTCCTAGTACCATACACTTCTTGTAATCACCCTTTGTCTCAGTTTCAACAATCATAAATTGAATATGATAACAATGTCCATCAGCACTTAGTAAGCACACAATAAATGTTAATTGTTAATGTTATAGTATATATCATCCCAAATTATAATGGCTTATTTGATTGTCTGTCTCCCCATCTGGACAGAAAGTTCAAGGAGGGCTGCCATCTTCTGTCTATCTTGATCACAACTGTATCTCCAGCATTGTGTTCATTGTCACATGGCAGGGACTCAATAAATATTTGTTGTGTAGATAAATGCGAGGAATAGGGAGATAGTAGTCTAAACTAAGACGTAGGCTATCTACTTAGCCGTAGACTTCGACTACCACATCTAAGGTGATTTCCCCAAAGTTTAAAAGTATAGCGGAAAAGTGAATGAAAGTGTAAATGACTCTCATGTTGAGAGCGGTGGTTGTTTAGGGTGGTGCTGGCTCAGCTTTCCAGGGACAATCTTCAACAGCAACGTCATAAGAAGGGGAACTTAAATGATCTTAATCCTAATGGCCCTGTGAAGACAATGGCTCTATCAAAGAGGCAGCTGAGTAGCAGAAGGTTTATACGACAGGTCTGGAGTCCAAAGTAAGAGGCAAAATGAAGCTGTTCAAACTCTGAGCTTATCCCTCTCTAGCTGTGTTCTCTAAAACTCTGGTGCTGAAGTATGTTAATAAATTTTAGTGAAAGAATTGGAGGCATAAAAAGTTTGGGGACCAGAGGATTAAATAGAAGTGACTGTTGCTGTTATTGCCTTTTTGCTGCAGAGATGCTCAGAGCTTTTAATATGCTAATGGTAATTGGGACTGTTCAAGATGAGAAAGTATGCATGCTTCCCCAGCTCACTTGAGCAAAGAGCCCTATCTTTCCAGAGCTTTCTTGGGGAACGTAGCCACAGCCCTGCTCATCCTTCTACCGAGGTTGCCTACCTCCCTCTACCTTCAAGATGTGATCATTTCTGATCCTTGAAGGTTTAAGTCTAGTAACTAGGTTTCAGTGGTGAAAACATAACACTCATTTGATTCAACGATAATCTGATAAAAATGTAGGATGTGCTTTGCCTTGTGCCAGATACTATGTGATACCAGACACCATGAAAATGTCCCCTCTCTTATAACAACATCACTACAGAGGAAAGTAACAAAAACAATGACAGTGACTGCATAGCCTTGCTGTATAAAACCTTTCCCCCTCAAAGTGCATTCATAGCTTGTATCTCACTTGCTTCCTGATTAAGTCGAGGCAGCAGGTATCACAAGTAGGTATCTACACAGGATGAAAATGTAAACCTCAGGAGAGAAGTGAATTGCTCAGTTACATGGCCAGTCATCCATTTGGAGAATTTATTTCCAGGTTTCCCTCAACTCAGGCTCTGTTCTCCCCAGCTAGTATCAACTATGTAATTCTGTGTAATTCTCAACTTTTCAGCATGGTAGATTTCATTTTTTCATATATACATCTAAAGCGATGGAAAATATATAACAATATCATGTAGAATGTTGGAAATGGAATGGACCTTGGCAATTTTTTAAACGAATCTCGCCATTTCCTGAGTGAATAAACAAGTACAAAGAGGTCCAATGATATGCCCAAGGTCCCCAGAGAGCTTACAGTAGAGTTATAAGAAATAATTTCCATTATCTATTGTCCACCATCCACTCTCCAAATCACCTCCAATTTTTAATTTTATCGCTGTTGGGCTTCCCTGGTGGCTCAGTGGTAAAATCTGCCTGCCAGTGAAGGAGATGTGGGTTCAATTCCCGAGTCGGAAAAATCCCCTGGAGAAGGAAATGGCAACCCAGTCCAATATTCTTGCCTGGGAAATCCCATGGACAGAGGAGCCTGGCAAGATACAGTCCATGGTGTCACAAAGAGTTGGACATGATTTAGTGACTAAGCATACACATACATGAAAAGTATATTTGTTTTATTCTTGCCTTAATCTTGGGCTGAAACCACTCAGCAGATAATGTTTGTTCCCATCACTGTTATCCTGGGTGATTTTTGTTTACTCTGCTATTGTTTGAGGAGCTTTGCATACAGCTAGGAAAACTGTTAAGTCTTCACATTGGCAATGATCTTTAAGACCCATAAAAGGTGAATCACGAAGGGAATCTATAACTTTGCCTGATCAAAGTAAAAATTCTATTTTTATGGCTGTCTGTGTTTTATCATCTATAAATTTTATAATAATGATTAGGTTCAAAGAAGGAGCATAATTTACATACATCAAAATGTCTCACAATGTCCTTACAGCCTCTGAAGTACCTGGAGCAGACAGGAGGAAGCTGAAAGCTTCCAAGCTCTCAGAGGCATTAATCAGTGGAGCCTCTCTAAGGGGGAGAGAGAGAAAGAACATGACAGGGATGGTGGCCTCTTATAACCACACTTGTGTATCCTGCAGTGTTCACATAGGAATAGTGCTTTCTGCATTTGTCAGAAATACACTTACTTCAGCTTTTTCATCCCTTCCCAAGGTAATCAGTCCTATTTCCCAGAAATGCTTTTCCTCTTACATTGACCAGAAACTCTTTAGAAGTGTCAGCACAGGAAGAACTTTCAAGAGTGTAGCTATTTAACACAACTGATTTCTCCCATCTGTGCCCAGAATATGTTCAAGTCTATAGATAGATGGTGTGTGTGTCCCTTGAGTCTCTGCAGCACCTTCCATCTCCTCCATCCTCCCACTTAGTTCTACCTTGGATTGATTTTGCCTCCTAGCAAAGAGTTAAAGGTGATCACGGAGGGATTTAAGTCCAGGCATGCTGGCAGACGTGCACTGAGGCAACAGCAACTACAGATCACGAATGGTGCAAGCTTTCAGAGTAAACATCAATTTCTCCAATTTGCTATAGCCCGAGAACTTTATCAGCCTAGCGAATGAATTGTGAGTGTGGGTTTTGTGCTGGATAGATTCAGCAGGGGTTGTTTCTATAAAGCTCTGTTAATGTACGCTGAGTCTTCAGTTTAAATATCATGAAGGAGTAAAAAGTCACAGCTGTTTCACTCACTGCCCTCCTTACATGTGTCAGTTTCAATCTTCTTGGACAAAGGCTGCCTTGCAATCTTGCACCTGGATTCAGCTTCATACTAATGGGTGTGACGGCCAGAGCTTGTCCCCAAATACCAGGGCAAGGACTTTCTCCTTATATCTCTGCTTCTTGAAACCCCATTTCCATCTCCAAATGCACCACCTAGCCTTCAATGCAACATATTTTTGGCTGCACATTTAGCCATGTCTCATGTCTTGTATTTAGGAATATTTTCTGTTTCTGTGAGATTCTCCATCGACCATAGTAAGTATTGAACTCTTTCACATGCTAAGCACTGCATTAAATGCTCTACATGGACCATCTTGTTTAATATTTATTCTTCTATGAAATAGGCACAATTATTATCCCCATTTTATAGATGAGGAAACTAAAGCTGAAGTAAAATAATTTGTCCAAAGTCTTAGAATTAGTAAGGGCCAGAGCTGAGATCTGATCAGACAGACTAAAGCTGTTCAGAACTTTGATGTTAATATCTTGCTTCTCACATTGGACAAAGCTCTCAAAGAGTGAGGTGTTAGTTGTATGTCTTTGTTTTCCTCCTTGTGCCTAGAACATTTAAATATTTGTTCATTTCAAACAGCCAAGGAAAAGCCAGGATAACAACCAGAACCTATAAAACTAGTAGGCCTAGAAATATGATTCCCCCAAAGGAGACCCTGCTTTTATTCCTGATAATGTTAAAATGGCTAGAATAGGAAAATTCAGTTTAAAGACAACCTTAAATAAAAGTTTCATTAATCCAAATGAATATTCCTATAATATCGAGCCCTGAGTTGAATTTTAGAATCCTCTTTTTGCTTTGTTAGCAACAAAGCTGTTATAAAAATAATTTGATAAGACAGTCCATTGCAATGGTGTGACTTCACTGTGCCAAAAGGGTGCCTTAGCCCAGTGTCTGAGCATACTCAACTTATGTAATGCTAACATAATGGATTATGCATATTGTATCTGGTTAAAAAGGAAACCCAGTGAAGTATTACAGCAATTTAAAAGATATATATCGGGGCTTGTTCAGCAGAGATATTTAAAATTTAAACCTGTTTAAATATTCAACTGAAACTAAAATAAAATTCTGAAAAATGGAATTCAATAGAAAAGCTCCATTAAGAGTAAAAATGCTTCTCCAAACCCATTTGGCTCTAATAGAAACCCATCGAGTGAGGGTTTCATTGTTCAGGCACCAGCCAAGGGAAAAATTATACATACGTTTGGGTAGAAGAATATCAGTGGGACTTCCTGTGGCATGAGCTTCCCTTAGAAAAGTAAGACAAAAGAGGGAACTCAGACCAACACTCAAATTAGGCCATGATTTGTTTAAAATGGTCTGAAGAGCTTTCTTAAAGAGCATCTTTATATTTGCTCCTTTGCTTCAGTGAAACCTCATTTCACCTTCCACATCAGATGTGATTCTTAAAAAAAAAAAAACATTGGCACCTTTTGCTGCGATATCAGGATACTGACCAATTTGCCTCCCGAGAGCCAAGTTTTACTTCTCTGATAAACATCCTGCAGGATGTTTTTATTCCATTAATTGAAATGGTGGCTTGCACAGAAATGTACCGCTTTGTCAAGGTCTGCTTGAATATCAGGCTCAGGCTGAGCCCCAGCATTTTCATGCTGCTGTTCTCCTGACAGCAAACACACGAGGATTCTGAAACATAATTAAAACAATCAGTAAGAATTAGCTAGCTCGGTGACTGCACTCAAATAGCAAACCCAGAGAAGTAAATGGGGAAAAGTATGGGTAAGCGAACAGGAGCTTTCCAGAGATGGAGAGAAGGCTGTTAGGAGACATAAAATGGAGGGTATTATGAGAAGAAATATAGGATAATATAAACAGAGTCTCTAATCCTGAGGACTGTAAATCCCTTTTCCTTAATTGGTTTAGAAACTGTGGTCTGTAATGTGAGACGGAGGGCTCTGGCTGTCTTTCTTCTTTGCTGCCCAGAATCACATTAAGTGGAAAACAATAGTGAGGCTGACAGCTCCCTTTCTGTGGGGCATTTAGAGCTAATCTGCTATTGAGACTAATACAATTACATGGGATTAGAGCACTACCAATGATACAGAGATTGGGGAATTCTCAGGGGAGGAAAAACTGGGCATTTTCAGTGTGGGGTACAGTGTTTATGAGGGATAGAGGTTCAAGTCTGCAATGCTCCTAATTATTCAAAAATAGAGAGAAACAACCAGGAATTGGTAATTCATCCAGGATCTTGATGATGTGTTTTAATCCAAATGCAGTTCTTGTTTGTGATTTCTTCACTGGTGCTGTACACTGCTTCCCAGGTGACTCAGTGGTAAAGAATCCGCCTGTTAGTGCAGGAGATTCAGAAGACCAGAGTTCAGTCCCTGGGTTGGGAAAATCCCCTGGTGGAGGAAATGGCAACCCAGTCTCATATTCTTGCCTGGAAAATTCCATGGACAGAGAGGCCTGGTGGGCTACAGTCCATGGGGTCACAAAGAGTTGGACATGACTGTGCAGGTACACATGCTGTACACTGGCTTGCTTATTTTTAAAGATTTACAATAAATTTAGAGATCCCCTAACAGGGGTGCACCTTTCTACTTGCTCTCTTGATGTGTGAGCAAAGCAGGTAGGCATTTTTATGCCTACTTTACAGGAGAGAAAACTGGATTTTAGAGAAGGTAAGTAATTTGCCTAGACACGCATACAAAAATGTGAAACCCAGGATTCCAACCCAAGACTTTGTAAGACTGGAGTTTATTCTTTCTATGACCCCGTGGTACCTTTTCAGTCCATGGTGACTAGTATGGATATGTGATGCTGTGTCTCTGGGTTTCCCATACCCAGCATCAATTCCTCTGATTTCTCATTGGGGAACTTTAACACCAAACTAAGGTATGGGCATATGACCAAGTCTTGCCCATTCTCAAGTACCAGTTGTGTTGAATTGCCAAGTGCATATTCTGTCTATATAATCTATGTTTATCCATTGTTTATGGAACATTTTGCCATGTCGATTTTGGAAGTGCTTAACTTCAGACTATTTCTTTTCTTGGAAATATAAAACCCCTCTTTAAACAATTAAAACTCTATAATTTGCTGAAAATCTCTTATTTAGCTTTCAAAGTTTGAGGAGAGGAAGCAAGAATTAGAAACTCATACAGTCTTGCCAGCTGCGGGACAACTGAAGAGATATTACAATCACGTCCTAATTTGTTTCTTCATGTGTGTTCATATTTCTTGAGTACTCAACTGTAATGACGGTATTGAATAAAACATAAAAAGTGGGATCCTTAAAGATGTAGCTCATTCAGGAAATGGGGAGTTAGAGAGTCCAGGTCTGGCCTTCTGGTTTCTGCCAGAAACTGTACTCCTGTGGGTTGGAAACGTCTATCATTTCCAGAAGCTAAAGATCATGGAAAAGGTTGCCAGAAAAGAGAGAGAATTTTAAAGATGATGTCTTTTCTTTTCAGGTACTCACTGTGTGTGGGGGTTTATACACCTTTATTTGAGATGATCCCTGCTAGTTTGTGCAAGAACCTTGGTGCATTGACATGCTTTTGGGAAACTATGGATATGGGAATGATTTAAGGACCTCTCAAACAGATGTAGTGGTTGGGTGAGCAGAAGGTTAAATTCAGGGACCCTAAGTCCACTTCTTCTAAAATACTGAGAAAGAGATTTGTTTTCTTTGCAGAATAAATAGAAAGGGTTAGGGTAGCTCTGTTATGTAGTATCCTCAGCCGTAGAGGATGGAGCTCTCGATGGCTCATATCACTCTATTCTCTGATGTAGCCACCACACCTGGTCATTATTTGTTTATTTTTTTTAAAGGAACAAAGAAACAGGCTCTCTACTCCCAGGCAGTGGGGAAAGACATTCCTTTCCTATTTTCATGAAGCTCCAGAGGCCTTTCCCCTCTTTAGAGCTATCAAACCCCGAGTCTGAAGAACCTTCAGGTATGTCCTCAGAGGCTGTGTCATGTTCTGTAAGTTACCTCCTGAGGAAGGGCCAGTCTTATTATTCCCATTTTGCACATTTTACACAGTAGATCAATTTCCAATTCCCAACAAGTGAGCTTCCCAAAATTTTATACAATGAAACTTAACTCTGATCATATGGGCATAAAAATATGCATACCCACCAGAGCATTGTTAAGATTTCAGGAAGAAAATTTTATTTCACCTTAAAATACGACCTATAGTAGCCTAATTGTGAAAAATGCATTGTGTGTGGGCTTCTTTTGAATATTTAGATGTGGAAGAATGTGAGCAGTCGCCAGATAATATAATTTTCACCCAGGCAAATATCGAGCACTGTGAAGAAAATGCAACTTTTGCAGTGTGATTTATATATGCTTATATACCCTTCATTTTGAGTCTATGTGAAATGCAGACATTTATAGTTCTATAACCGGAGGAATAAAATTTGAATGTGTAGTAAAATGAGAAATGTATTTTAAATGGGCTTTCGAAGCAGAACTGGGGAAGTCGTCAGGAGGCCACAGTCACTAATATCATTGGTTATTTTGCTAGATGGCCGCTCAGATGGAAGCCTGGCAGGCACAGGATTGAATTCGGGCTGATGGGCATGGGAGATGGAGCGACGGCTTCCCAGAAAAGATTGAGATACAGCAACATGGTAATCCAGGCTGGCCAGAATGCATGCCACAAAGCCACTGTGAGAAATTCCTTCTTCCTTTGTGATACATCCTTATTTTTTTTTTTTTTTTACTTTTATAAGAAGAATGAAAAAAAAAGATGATTTTATGATTTGGCACAGCTCATTGACCATAGTTTTCTATTTCAAATATCTCCCAGCTGTGTTCTTGTGTCAAATTTACAAAAGATATAACCATTGTTTCCACAAAACATTGGAATACTGACTAGTTATTTGCCCATGGGCACCTATCATGCCCAATATAACTCCTTGCATGATAAAAGCCACTCATGGGCCCCAAGCGATATGTGGGAAATAGGGAGCTTTAAAGAGTGTTTCTTGCTGTGATGGGCAGCTGGTGTTGTTGGTTGTCCTCCCCTTCAGAGGGGCCCTAACAGAACTCAACATTCCAGTTGGAAATTTGTGTCATGTGATTTGAATGGAGATTAATCTGTTCTCCCTCCAATCTCTATCACAGAAATGTCATGAACCAAAGCTGGGCCAATCAGAGTCTACAGAATTTTTCCTACACTTTAAGGGAAGACTGGTTTATTCCAATAGTCTTACTAAGCTGAGGGGATATAGGCTAGGGGTTGTTGGCAGCCATTTTTATTAAGTACCACATAGAGAAAAATATCCTAAAGACAGCCAAGCCAAGCTGAGTTCAGAGATGGAGAGAAACCAAAACTCGTTACCTAATTTGAATCTCTGGATCCAGCCATGCTTGATTCCAGTAACAACCCCCTTTTCCAGTTTTGTGAGCTAATAAACTTCCTCTTTTGCTTAATGGAGTTTTAGTTGGGTCTCTTCTATTATTTACCATCCCCCCCAAACCCTAATAAACTTAAAGTTTACAAGAAGACAATGTATTTCATTTATATTTGCCAGCCTTCTCTGTAGCCTAGGTTAGGGCCACATGACTAGTTCCTGCCAAAAGACTGTGAGCAGATGTGATCAAAAGTGGAAGCATTCAAGAAATAGTATACCTTGTCCAGCTCTTTTTTTCATTTTTGCAGAGACTTAGAGGCCATATCTATAAGATCACATGGCTAGAAGATAACAGGGCCCATATCTGCATGGATCACTTACACCATGCAGAACAGAGCCCCCTGCCAATCTTTGCTGTGTTACATCACCAAAATTTAAGGAATATTTTTTTATAGGCACATAGGGGCTTGTGACCGAAATTAGACTTAGTTATGGAAAAATTAAGCACTTTATTTTTTTCTTTGTTTTGCTGAATTTGTGGCTAAGATCCATGTTCATCGATTAGCTTTATGTAAGGCTTCTTCATAACATAAGAAGTGGAGGTAGGAGATGTCTAAGAAAACACAAAAGAACCCACAATAGGGAGATCATGAGCATAGGAGCCATCCTTGGTGTTGTGCCCAGAGAGTCACAGAGATCATGGCCTCAAAGGAAACCAACGTTCACCAAGTCCAACTGTGGGATCCAGCACTTTACCTATGTTATTTTACTCCACTGTCACCAACAAACCAGGAGTTGATATAAATACCATTGTATTGACAGTGAAACTGAATTCCAGAGAGATTCAGTAGAGCCACAGATTACTGGCTAGAAAAGCTTTGAACTCTATCTGTCCAACTGCACAATCTAGCCTAAATTAGTCTGTTATTACTGCTAAATGTAATATAAATGTTTCTTAGAGATAATCCTTTCCAGATGCACTCAAAATACCAGTCTCCCTGGTCCATCTTTCAACACAGAGAAAGCAAGATTCTGTCATGTCTGGTTTGGGTTCTTGGGTTCAACCATGTCAAGGTTGCAAAACTCACCCCTCCCTGACAACTTAATTTCCCTGTCCCTGGATTCTTATATTCCTTGTGTGTCCACCATTGAATATGACAGTCTTTTTCTTCAACACCCCGTCTGGGATATTGCCCTTCTTACTTTAATCAGTTTTGCTATTGGGTTCACAGTCAACTGAGGTCCCTCATTCCCAGCTCTTCATCTTCTCTAACCAATTTCTCTTTGCCCTGACAAACCTCCTAACTGTTCGTTTCCATTTCTAATTAATTTGTCAGCCAAGGTGCATCTTTCAGGCTAATGTACAGGTTTCCCAATCCAGATCTAATCATTTTCTGTGCTTATCAAATGCGGCCCCGTCATTCCTATGTCTTTGCAGTATTAGCATTCTCAAAAAATATCAGTGACATCTTCTGGGTGTCTGGTCAAATGGGACTTAAATTTCATTTAACGGTATTTGGTGAAGAAGAATAGTTCTTCTTATAGGTCTAACTTATCTTTGACTCCATAGGGATATCTTACTCTAAATCTTCATGCATTATGTGCCAGATAGACATTGCTATACAAAATGAAAGCTATGAAATTAAAGAGAAATTGGTAATTGTGAGGTTCCCCTCAACTAGACACCAAACACAGGAGTATACCCAGCAGTTTGAAGGGGAGTCTTGGGCCTTCAATAATACAGAACCACACAAAACCATCTATTGCTTCCTTGCCATAAGTTAAAAACCAAACAAAGATGTAGATGAATGTGTAACTTTCCCAAAGGTACATCTGGAAAGGAGACCAGGTTTAATTCTCTGAACTCCCATGAAAGGAGTTTATGATGTGTGATTATGATGTGTGCACAAGGCATCCACACAGTCACACTTAAGGGCTGTCTCTGTGCTGGGACACAGTTACTGCTCAGTTGCTCAGTAGACTCTTTGCGACCCCATGGACTGCAACTTGCCGGGCTTCCCTATCCTTCCCTATCTCCTGGACTTTGCTCAAACTCATGTCCCATTAAGTCAATGACACCATCCAACTATCTCATCCTCTGTCACACAGTTCTCCTTTTGTCTTCTGTCTTTCCCAGCATCAGGGTCTTTTCCAGTGAGTTGGCTCTTTGCGTCAGGCAACTAAAGTACTGGAGCTTTAGCTTCAGCATCAGTTCTTCCAGTGAATATTCGGGTTGATTTCCTTTAGGATTGACTGGTTTGACCTCCATGCTGTCCAAGGGACTCTCAAGAGTCTTCTCCAGCACGACCATCAGGGCTCCTTATGGCCCATCACTGAAGCCACCTGGGAAACCCCTCAGGCTACACATTAACCAGCCAGTTCTGGCCTTTTTCCCACCACTGACTAAAATAATGCACCAAAGTGCATATAGTACATCTCTGTGAACATCACATTGTCATGAACTCATCTCTGAGACAGTGAATTCCTGGTGGCTCAGAAGGTAAAGCGTCTGCCTGCAGTGCAGGAGACCTGGGTTCAATCCCTGGGTGGGGAAGATCCCCTGGAGAAGGAAATGGCAACCATTCCAGTATTCTTGCCTGGAGAATCTCAAGAACGGAGAAGCCTGGCAGGCTACAGTCCATGGGGTCACAAAGAGTTGGACACGACTGAGCAGCTTCAGTTTCACTTTCATAGATTTCATTCAACAAACATCCATTTTGTAGTCAGACAGTTTTTGCCTCTGACATCTGCCAATTCATTGTCTAAGAAGAAATTACTGAACATATAGAGTTGTCATTTAAAAAATGAATATGGCTTATTATCTTTGTTTATATCTTTCAGATGGCTCTAAACTATCCAGAAGACCTCTGAAGCTTTTTTGGGGAAAAAAGTGTTTCTCAGTCAAAATAAAACAGTACACTTTGCCCATTAACAATGTGCTGATTTTTGCAATAAGTTCTCATTAATTTTATTGAAATTTGAGAGTAGGCAGAGGTCCCTGCCACCTGGACCTAAGTGTATAGCTTAACATTGGGGCTTCATAAGGGACTGGGTGGGAGGAAGAGAACCAGGTGTCCAGTTTTTTCGTGGCCTGTCCCTCTCTAGCTGTCAGGCTTTGGTCAAGGTATCACATCTTTCAGCCTTCTGGTTTCCTCCATTGTTAAACATGGTGGTTGGAGCCAGAGTTTCTCTAGTGCACCCTCCTATTCTGTGACATTCTGTTCCTCTACAATAATTCCCTTTCTTTAAACAGAGTATCATTGTTCTCACTGCACAGCTTTTTTCCCACATCTCTTTCAGGCAAACTCTTATGCAGCCTTCAGATCCCAGCTCAAATATTGCCCTTTCTTTGGTTCCCATTAGACTTAAGATGCCTTCTCCTAAGCTTACATTTTACATTATAAAGAGGTCACCCCTTGTACTCTTGAACTATACATACCATGGTAGACAGAATAACATCTTTCCAAAAACATCCATGCTGTAATCTAGAACCTGTGAATATGTTATTTTCCATGTCCAAAGGGACTTTGTAATATGATTAAGTTAAGGATCTTGAGAAAAGAATATGTATTATCCTGAATGATTTAGGTGATGGTGGTGGAGCCTACGTAATCACAAAGGTTTTATAAGAGGGAGGCAAGAGGGTCAAAGCTAGAAAAGGAGATATAACACTGTGTATGTGCTAGGTTGCTTCAGTCGTGTCTGACTCTTTGTGACCCTATAGACTATAGACCACCAGGCTTTTCTGTCCATGGGATCTTCCAGGCAAGAATACTGGAGTGGGTTGCCATTTTCCCCTCCAGGGAATCTTCCTGACCCAAGGATCAAACCCACATCTCTTATGTCTCTTGCATTGACAGGCAGGTTCTTTACCACTGAGCCACCTGGGAATCCTGATGTAATATTGGAATGATGCAATCTGAAGGTGTAGAAGGAGCCATAAGCCAAAGACTGTAGGCTTCTAGAAGAGATGGAAAAGGTAAAAACAAAAATGGCAGAAAAAAAAAGAAAACAGATTCTTCTTTGTTACTCCCAGAAAGAACACAACTGCTCAGTTGTTAACACTTAGCTTTAGACTTCTGAGGTTCAGAAATGTAGGAGAATAAATACATGTTATTTTAAGCCATTAAGTTTGTGGTAATTTGTTATAGCAGCAATTGAAAACTAGCACAGAGACTATGATATAGCATTCCATATTATAACCATTTATGTGACTGCTTTTCTTCTTGCTGGTCAATGAACTTCTTGAGGGCAAGTACCAATTTTATTTTGATCATTATATTCTCAGTTCTTAGACTAGTCCGTGGCATATAGTTGATACTCAAAAGATATTTGTAAAATGAATGAATAGATGAGTAAATTTTGTTTTACAAAATAATGTCAAAATTTAAAGGATAAGTGACTTGCTCATGGCTTCACAGTAATGCTGCCCAAATGCTGTGCTTACTCTGAGATGTGGTATTTTTGTGACTAATGTTTTCACTGAGTACACTACCATAAAGGTTTAAGTATTGTCACTTTATATGAAACCCCATTACACAAATCTAGATCCCTGGGTAGAGATTGGCTTTTATTTATTTATTTCAGGAATAATTCTTGTGATTCTATGGGAAAAATAAAAAAGATTCAAACACTGGCAAAGTGTATTGTAGTATACAGTTTTCCTTGGAGCTCTTTCAATGATTCGATCTAATGCTAAGTAGTCCAGATTTTGAGTAGTAAAAATATTATGTGCACTTCATCTGTTTGTTTAAAATGGGCTTTCTAAACAAAACCTACACTTAGCTGTAAGTTACCAGTGTCAGTGAATGTGAATGTGTATATTTACACATCAAAGAATGGAAAAGGGATTGGATAGGGGAAGGGGAGACAGAAAAGGCCACCCCCATCACCTTCTGCGTAAAAGAACAGCTAAACTCCCCCGGCTTCTCATTATGGCTCCATCCAGGCCATGAGGGGAACATTTCTGAGCAGGAGTCCTTGGAAGAAAGAGCAAACGTGACTGCCATTTAAACTGCAGATGGTCAGTGTTGTCTCAATCTTTGTGTGAACAGCTGCTTGTTGTCCTCTCACTCTTCAAGGAGAGTTTGTTCTGTTGTTTGGCAAGTTTCTTTGCCCAGAAGTTATTCCTATTTGACGAGGAGAGGAGTTGGCCTAACGACATTTTGTAAGAAGAGTTTAACTATTTTCAAGCAAGTCTCCCTGGGAGAGAAAAGTCTACAAATGTTCATGCTAGTGATGTACCTTCATTCAAATGGTTCAAACCTGCCATGAAGAACTTACTATTTTATTTCATTACAGAAGTTCAAATTCTGCTTTTCATCAGAAAATCCGTATTTAAATTTTCATTTATATTTGTAACTAGAGAATTTAGGAACCATCAACCCACAAGGACTTTTTGAATGCCTAGTCCTCAAAGGTGAGACAAAAAAGAATAAAATACAGTATGTTCCCATGATTGAACTTTCAGTGTCGCTGAGGAGATAGGAAATTGCCCACACTAGTGAAAAATTACTGTCCAAGGGCACATGTACTATATATTTTTTTGTAGATTTTTTTTTTAACATGGACCATTTTAAAGCCTTTATTGAATCTGTTACAATATTATTTCTATTTTATGTTTTGGTTTATTGGCCAAAAGGCAAGTGGGATCTTAGCTTCCTGGCCAGGCATTGAACCCACACCCCATGCACTGGAAGGTGAAGTCTCAACTACTAGACTGCCAGGGAAGTCCCTATATGTTTTTACTGAAAAGATACACTAAAATCAAATAGTCTGGGGAAGAAAACTACGCTTACTCTCCTACCGCTCTGGCCCAACCATTTTCATTTGCATATTTCTTCCTTGCCATATGCGGCCATAAGCACAAAAGCAATATGCAGCAACAATATGCTTCAGCTTCGCCATTATCACCCCACAGTTTGTTTTTTGTTCCTCATGTGGTATGGGAAAGTGGTACACAATATGTTGGGAAGTTTTCAGAACACATTTTTAGAATTTTCACAGTATAGCAGTTAAGAAACTCATTTTCCTATCTTTCCATGCTTGTCACTTTGTCACTCAGGCCTCAGCTCAAGTGTTGCCTCTTCAGAAAGACCTTTGTTGACAGCCCAGTGCTCTACCCTGTCGCGGTCACATTATACTATTTAATTTTCTTCACAGTCCTTTTTTCAATATAAAATCCTTTTTTCCTATTTATGTGTTTGCCTGTGTGTTCTCTCCTAGCCCATATTAGAAAGAAAACTATGTTCTCTGCTGTCACAGATACATTTCAAATACCTAAAATAGCACCCATGGTATTGTGGGATTCCCACCGCCCCCCTCCCATACTTGGGACTGAATTAATGAAATACAAACGGTCAGTCTTTGTCTAATTCATAATTAATATTACTCATACAAGAAAACACAAACCAAAATTGACAATGACTAAAACTTGCACACAGAAAAACTTACCATAAATGAAAAATTGACTGAAAGAATCAATCTTGTTGGTAACATTGAAAATGCAAAAATTGATCTCAGAGAAAATACACTTTCTTGAAATAATTAACACAAATAAAACAGACAATAGCTAAAACTGCATTTATGAAATTTCACCGTTGGCTAAAAAGTGGCAAAAGAAACAAATCTTCTAAAGAAAATTTATATCTATAAAATCTGACCCTGGAGAATTATACTTGTGGAAGTAAGGGTCTTAAAAGAAAACCTGTAATAGCAGAAGATACAATAGTAACATTTTATATGTTTGGGGAAAAAAACACCTGATGGATAAATCAAATTCTCATCATAAAATTCATGAGAAGGAATTGATTTTGAGAAAAATAATTTCAGTTAAATGAAAAGAGAAAAAATGGAAACTGTTTAAATGGTTTATATAGAAGAATTGATCAAATAATGAAATTGCCTTAATGTAGTTTGATTCAAAAAAGTCTTTCTTGGCAATGGTGATATAATTCTGATTAAAATGATTGTGTTCATAAATATGGAATCAATATATTCTTATTGTTGAAATGGTGGGATAACATCTCCCTACAATCTGGCCATTTACACACCTTTAGACCAATATAATAATACACCACTAAATTGTGAATCACAATTCACAGTGTGCAATATGCTAAGAATAAAACAATATCATCATAAATCATCAGGGGAGTCTCAGAAAACAGGGCAGCCAATAACCAGCTGACCAGCCTTGGAAAAGTCACTCAGTCTGGGTCTTAGACATATTCAATAAGAATTTGAGTGACAAATTTAGACTAAAGTCAACTCCAGAGAGCTGACAAAGAGAACATGTGTATTACTGAGAATGGAACAGAAATACTGGGTAACAGGATATCATGGGCTAACCTTTAGTGACCACCAACATTTGGGTATGGAAAGATGACAAAGCACTGGAAAAGAAGCAGACAGGAGCAAATAAACCAGAGACAAGGCTGGTGTAATGTGAGGGGTGAAAAGCTGAGTATCTTCGAAAGCAGACAATCTGATACTGTTGGGAGAAACTGTCAAAAACAAAAAGAAGGTTCTAGAATATGCCTAGATGACCAACTTTAAAATAAAAGCAATACTCTTGGGACATCATAAGAGGAGGTGATCTTTGAGGACACAAGAATACTAGGAGCTTGAAGGAGAGACCTCTTGGTCAGAGCTTGTTGGTTTCTTGGTGACAGTACCTGAACTTGAGCAAACACAGGCAATGGGGTGAATTTATCACCTCACCTGTTCAAACCCCAGATGGGGCCTGGGTGTGGTAGCTTCAGGAATGGATATAACCAGGGACTGAAAGGCCTGGGCCTGCCAGGACTTTCCTTACTCCAGCTCTGCTTCTCTTTTAGTTTGGACTTCATTTTCTCTTACTGTAGACTAACTTTCTATACTTGGCACAGAGAATTGTGGCTGGTAGCTCGTACACCCCTAGTTTGCCACCAAAGAAATTTCCTTATATCCAATATGAAAAATCTTGCAGGAATGACTGGACAATCACTATTGCCAGGGGACAGACCATATGAGAAGGTCTTGTCTCTGAAAGAAAGGAGATTACTAGCTCCCAGAACACAGAAGAGCATAGGACAAACACAGGCAATGGGGTGAATTTGCCCCATTATGTCCCCGGCAAGCAGTCAGGAAATGTATGTGCCTTTAAAACTGAACAAAAGAAGGTGTCTAAAGGCATAAGGCAAGATCACGTTGAGAAGGAGAAAAAAGAAAAAGGAGACGGAGGAAGGTGAGAATACCGAGCCAATGCCCACTAGATGAGAAATGAACCAGAATGGGGGTCTACATGCAGAGGGGCTGGAGGAGTCCCCTTTTCTACTTAGTCTCAGTCCTTCCTTGATTTCTCCATCTCTTACTCCTTTAGCTGGATGATCCCACTGGCTAGTCCAACGGGTCCACTCTTTAGTTCAGAGTTTCTCTTCCTCCCTTCTGATCCAGCCCTTGATTCAGACTTCTCCTTCCACGATGGATCTGCAGAACTGGGTAGTGCCATGCACCTTGGATGTGTTCTCCTTCCCAGCTGGGCACTAAGAAGGCTGGGCAGGAGAACACTGGGCTCTCAGGTCCCAGGGAGGGACAGAATCAGGAGCACCGATAGAGAATTCAGCGTTTGCAAAGAAGGCAGAGTGGAAATCTTTCTCACAGACAAACTAAAAGGAAAAAACGGTGGATATACTTCTGCAGAGACATATTTGGGGAGATAAAGAAACAGGTTAGAGTACAAGAAAGGGTTAATGAGAGAATTAGGGGAGATGATTTCAGTCTCTTCAGAAAAGCAGAAGTCTGAACCATCAACTGCTAAGAAGGATGGAAAGAACAGAGGTATTATGAGTATGTTAGTTCCCTGTGTGTGTATATGTTTAGTCGCTCAGTTGTGTTTGACTCTTTGTGACCCCAAGGATTGTAGCCTGCCAGGCTCCTCTATCCATGGGATTTTCCAGGCAAGAATATGAGTGGAGTGAATAGCCATTTGCTTCTCCAGGGGATCTTCCTGACACAGGGATCGGACACAGGGATTGAACCCATGTATCCTGCACTGCAAGGGGATTCCTTACCATCTGAGCCACCAGGGAAGCCTGTGGTAGTTCCCTAGTGAGTGAAGTTGCTCAGTCGTGTCCAATCCTTTGCTACTCCATGGACTGTAGCCTACCAGGCTCCTCCGTCCATGGGATTCTCCAGGCAAGAGTACTGGAGTGGGTTGCCACTGTTAGTTCCCTAGGCCTGTGCTAATGACTACAAGCCAGGTAGCTCAAAACAACATAAATTTATTCTCTCATGTTTCTAGAGGCTGGAAGTCCAAAATCAAAATGTTGTCAGGACTGCATTCCCTCTGAAGCCTCCAGGGGAGAATTTATCATTTCTTTTAGCTGATGGTATTGCTAGCATTCCTTGCTTGTGACTGCATTCGTCCAAGCTCTGGTCCTGTTCACAAGGCCTTCTGCTGTGTGTGTGTGACCTCCCTCTGTCATTGGATTTAGGGCCCACCAGATATACCAGGATGACCTCATCTCGGGGTCCTTAAATTAATCACCTTTCTCCAAGCAAGGTAACAATCACAGACTGGGGCTGAGATGTACATATTTTTTTGAGGACCACTATTCCTATAGTCATGTATAGATGTGAGAGTTGGACCATAAAGAAGGCTGACTGCCCAAGAATTGATGCTTTCGAAACGTGGTGTTGGAGAAGACTCTTGAGAGTCCCTTGGACTACAAGGAGATCAAACCAAGTCAATCCAAACGAAATCAGTCCTGAATATTCATTGGAAGGACTGATGTTGAAGCTGAAGCTCCAATACTTTGGCCACCTGATGCGAAAAAATGACTCGTTGGAAAAGACCCTGATGCTGGGAAAGACAGAGAGCAAGAGGTGAAGGGGATGACAGAGGATAAGATGGTTGGATGGCATCACTGACTCAGTGGACATGAGTTTGAGCAAACTCAGGGAGGTACTGAAGAACAGGGAAGCCTGATGTGCTGCAGTCCATGATGTTGCAAAGAGTCGAGCATGACTTTGTGCCTGAACAATATCAACAACAACCATTCAACCCATTATATGGGGAGTGGAAGAGGTCTGGATTAACTGATACAGAAAGGCAGCCTTGGGGCATGGAAGAAAAGAAGAAATATGAGTGTGGAATTGGCCAAGTTGGATTTGGACACGTGAATTATCATAGGTCAAGACTGCATGATTCTCCAGCAGTTTTTGGCAGCTGGGAAGCAGGAGCAGAGCAAGCAGCCAGAGAGGTAACTTGGAATATGGTGTTCATAGGTGGGATTAACAAGAGGGTTAAGGAAGTGAAGTGAAGTGAATTGAAGTGAAGTCACTCAGTTGTATCCGACCCTTTGCGACCCCATGGGGTGTAGCCTATCAGGCTCCTCCATCCATGGGATTTTCCAGGCAAGAGTGCTGGAGTGGATTGCCATTTCCTTGTCCAGAGGATCTTCCTGACCCAGGAATTGAACCCAGGTCTCCTGCATTGCATTGGAGAAGGAAATGGCAACCCACTCCAGTATTCTTGCCCGGAGAGTCCCGTGGACGGAGGAGCCTGGTGGGCTACAGTCCACAGGGTCACAAAGAGTCGGACACAACTGAGCAACTTCACTTTCTCCCGTATTGCAGGCAGACGCTTTACCATCTGAGCCACCAGGGAAGAGTCCAAGAGGGTTAAGGAGATGAAAGATCTTCCCTTTCTTGCTTCCAACTGCAGAATATGTGATGTCTGTTTATTGGAGTGAAATAGTATATGTTAGGAGGAAGGCATGGCAACCCACTCCAGTACCCTTGCCTGGGAAATCCCACGCTCTTCTGCCTGGCAGGCTAGAGTCCATGTGGTCACAAAGAGTCGGACATGACTGAGGTGACTTGGCAAGCAAGCAAGTATATATCAAATCATCTTGTAAACTGGAAAGTGTTTAATAAAATCAGGAGGGATGATTTTCATTTTTACTCATCACTCCTCCCTATACCTTATTCTTATCTCCCAGACGTATTCTTTTGCTTTTATTTTTGTTTAGTATAATTGATTTACAACGTTTTGTTGCTTTCTACTATACAGCAAAATGATTTGGTTATACACATACATGCATTCCTTTTCGCGTTGTTTTTTTCCCATTATGGTTTATCACAGTGTTTTGAATATCATTCCCTGTGCTATACAGCAGGATCTTTTTAATCCATTCTCTATAGAATAGTTTGCATCTGCTAACCCCAAACTTCTAGTCCACCTCTTCCCCTCCCTTGGCAAGCACAAATTTGTTCTCTATGTCTGAATCTGTTTCTATTTTGTAGATAATTTCATCTGTGTCATATTTTAGACTCCATATGTAAGTGGGATTATATGGTACTTGTCTTTATCTTTCTGACTTCACTTAGTTTGATCATCTCTTGGTCCATCCATGTTGCTGCTTATGGCATTACTTCATTTTTATGGTTGAGTAATATCCCATTATGTATGTATCACATCTTTACCCATTTTTCTTTTGATGGGCATTTAGCAGTTTTCATGTCTTGGCTATATAAACGGTGCTGCTATGAACTTGTATCTTTTTGTGGTGCATGTATCTTTTTTAATTAGAGTTTTCACTAGACATACGCACAGGAGTGGGATTGCTGGATCATATGATAACTCTTAGTTTTTTAGGGATTTCCATACTGTCCTCCACAGTGGCTTCACATTCCCACCATCTGTGTAGGAAGTTTCCCTTTTCTCCACACCCTCTCCAGCATTTATTATTTGTAGACATTTTCATGATGCCATACTGACTGGAGTGAGGTGGTACTTTGCTGTAGTTTTTATTTGCATTTCTCTAGTAATTAGTTGTTGTTGAACATCCAGATATATTCTTATGATCCAACTCTACATTCCTTCCTATGTTCTCTCTGCTGCTGCTAAGTCGCCTCAGTCGTGTCCGACTGTGCAACCCCATAGACAGCAGCCCACCAGGCTCCTCCGTCCCTGGGACTCTCCAGGCAAGAACACTGGAGTGGGTTGCCATCTCCTTCTCCAATGCAGGAAAGTGAAAAGTGAAAGTGAAGTCGCTCAGTCATGTCCAACTCTTCTTGACCCCATGGACTGCAGCCTACCAGGCTCCTCTGCCCATGGGGTTTTCCAGGCAAGAGTACTGGAGTGGGTTGCCATTTTCTTCTCCTAATCCCCCATAAATAAATCTTTAAATAAAACCTCAATTCCAGTAAACCCCAATTTTTTTTTTCATGAATGATGCCTGAAATGGCCACAGGACTGAATACAATAGTCACTGAGAAATATGCCAAGCCTCTTCAGGCTCTTCAATACCTTGGTGGTAGAGTGTTTATATGTATCACAAGGTTCTAAAAAACATGTTAGAAAATTTTCATTTATTGGTGGGATCCGACATTGCTCAGAAGTCAAGCCTCTAGTTCATATTTCCAGGGCAACGCTCAACAGTTCCACCCTATCCGGGAAGGCTGGCTGGGGGAGTGAAAAAGCACAAGTTACTTCACAAGCTGCTAGAGCTGTGATTTTTAAAGTTCATTTTTCCCCTTTATCTTTGTCTTTCTTTTTTTAAAAAGCAGCAGAGCTCTTTCCTCAAACAAAAGTTCATATCAAAGAGATACAAGTGGAGCTGCCAGAGTTAAGGTGGGGGATGGGGACAAAAAAAATCCACCCCTCCTCCCAGTCTGCTTCCCCATCCCCTGGGGTCTCTCGCCAGCAGTCCCCTCCTCTGGTAGCTCCTGGGCACTTCTAAGCAACAATTTCTGAGCAGCTGCATGAGCAGTTGTGATACAGGAGACACAGGTTCGATCCCTGGGCCAGGAAGATACGCTGGAGGAAGAAATGGCAACATACTCCAATATTCGGCTACAGTCCATGAGGTCGCAAGAGTTGGACACGACTTAGCAACTAAACAACAACAACAGAGTTGAAGGTACAGAGGACAGAAGCAGCCTTCTGGCCCAGAGAAGTTCAAGATCTTGTCCAAGGAGAGTCTGACTCAGACTGGGCTTGCATCAGTTAGCTTTACTACTTCAACAGTGGAATTGCCAAAAAGTAATAGTTACATTGTGAGAGACTTCAGGTAACATCCAGTCCAATTCTGTCTTTTTTTTATCAGTTCTGGGAATATTCAGTGATAACTTAACTGAAGTTCAACTGTTCTTTCAACAGGAAAATGTAACTTCATCTCTCTGTGAACCTTGGCAAGAACACCATTTAAAAATATCTAATATAGAAGTTTACAGGATGAATGGTTCTATTTTCATGAGTATTGACATCTTACCATTTTTGAGAATGCTTACAGCCCAATTAAGGTCTGTGAAGGAAGGGTAAAGGTCAGGTCAGGCTCCACTTTATACTAATAACCTCATCTCATCAAGCTACTTCCTGAAGAATATCCTCGTCTCCTTCCCTCCATCCCTCTTCAAGAGTTTTTTGTTTTGTTTTGTTTACCAAATGTCTTTCTTCTAATCTGAGAGTAAGTTTTTTTCCCCTTAAACCTATTTATTTCTTAGCCATCTGACATGCCCAAGATAGCATAGTTCTCACAAGATCTGTTTTTACTGCACTGCATTTGGCGATTCTCCCTGCTTGAATAAACTTGCACGCATTAAAAGTTTTACTAGAGGAGTGAGGATTGCAAATAGGTGTTAATAGGGCAGGCCTCCAAAATGAGCCAAGTACAAAGGTATCTGGCAGAGGAATAAGAGTTCACTAACTCAAAACTAACAATGGAGTTAGATTCAGATGCCATTATTTTAGAAAGGCATTGAATAAAGTTCCTTAAGACAAATCATCTAATACTTATCCACAACCTCCTATGTGAAAGAAAATTACGCTGAACTCAGTTATGGGGGAAGGTGGGGATGCAAATATAAAGATAAGTAAGACAATTTCCTTTTCCAAGAAAATGATCATGTCACCAGAAGGATTAGTCAATGAACTGTAACACAGTACAAAGTTATTTAAGATAGAGGTTCTTTTCACAGTATTGATTCTTACAATCCAACAACATGGTATATTTCTCCATCTGTTTGTGTCTCACTTCATTGTACAGCAGAAACTAATACAACATTGTAAAACAGTTACACTCCAATTTAAAAATTAGGAAAAATTAAAAACAAAACACAATGTCATGGAAATTTTACAAGTAAAATATACTAAAAGTAAAATGTATAAAAGTGAAAACATAATTTAAAAATAAAGAACTCAGATAAAGATAGAAGTTCTTTGATAGCTATTTAAGTTATTTAAGTGAGAAGTGGGTCATCTGGATGTGGAGAATGCTGGCCATCAGTTAGAATGGAAAGAGGAGAAGATATTCAGGACTGATTGAAGAGGCAAAAGACATATATTAGAATATCCACAGAGAATGGGGGAGAAAGATAAATCACAGGTAATGTCATGGTTTAAAGTCTGTATTTGTGAGAAAATGGAATGCCACCAGGAAAGTGAGGCAAAGGTAGCTGTAAAATAGTAAGTTTTGCTTTGAAAGGGGAAAGTTTGAGGTGCTAGGAAATCAATTCAGCTACAGATACTGATACTCATGAAATTGGGAGAACGGTGTCTTGAGCTCACCCTCAGAGGGAATTTAGCTCAGATCATCTCCATACGATGCACTGACAAGACAGTGGATGAGATCCTACAAAACCAAAATAAATAAATAAATAAATAAATGAGGATAGAAGCAGAAAGGAGGAAGGATTAAAGCATTAGAGGAGGAGAGCTTCCAAAGGAAACACAAACATATGCAAAGCTCAAAGGAAGATGAAGAGGATGAGGACTGAGATGTTACTGGAATTGGTAATTAGTAGCCACCAACCCACTCCAGTGTTCTTGCCTGGAGAATCCCAGGGACGGCGGAGCCTGCTGGGCTGCCATCTATGGGGTCGCACAGAGTCGGACACGACTGAAGCAACTTAGCAGCAGCAGCAGCAGCAGGGGGCTTTTATGAGAGCTGCAAGAGGGTGGGGTGTTTTCCTTACCTCACTGTCCATGTTTATTCATTATCTCTGATATGTCAAAACTGGAGTTTGTAATGGCTTTGATTCAATCTCCTGGTTTCTCTCTATGCAGTTTTCCAACTCCGTCAGAGAACTGCTTCCTTATTTCCTCCGAATCTGGCCAAACCATGGAGGAGTACCCCTGAGTCAGTCACCTCTTCTGATCCAACTGCCTTTAATAGGTGGCACTGGTGCCCAGCATTAGTGTATGGCTGCCCTTCCAGCAGGAAGTGGCATGAGGCCAGCACCAAAAGTACCATGTCTAGTGGACTATGTCCACAGTAACATGCTGGCTCAAAATGTAAGGATTCAAACTCTAGCTGACTCCTGGAATTTTAAATAGTACCTGCAAGGGAAGATAAGTTCTCTTTATGCCAATATCTAATTAGTACCTAGGTCAATATTAATAACACCTTGCATTTGCATAGCACTTTAAACTTTTCAAATGCTTCTGTAAAATATCATTCTAAAGGAGTTCCAGAGACAGACGGGCATGTATAAACGTACTCTACAAATGCAGATACTTTATAGCCTTATTTCATGCAAATGAATTAATAAAAAATTATGTGATGACAATGTCTAAACAATGCTCTCTAACACACTGTCTGTTGTGGTACTTAAAACGATAAAATCTGTCAACCTCCTTAGTTCTGTACTGTTAAGGACTCTTCTGCAGGTGAGCAATAGCTATCATTAATTTGGAAGCCAAGGAATTTGCCTCTCCAAGAGCCATTGTTACCACAGAAATTGAAATTAGGCTGTAAAGACCCATGTCCCTTCCTCTAAATGTGATACCCTAGAGGTCGTGTTGGAAGTGGGAAGAAATCTCAGGTCCCGGCAGAACGAATCAATCCAATTCAAAGCATAGTGGGTCTTCTGAAATCTGAAGTAGCCATGAGAAAAACTGAGGCATTGTGAGTTAGTTGAATGAGTTGAAGTTATTCCACTGCTTACGCACATCCGCTGAACAAAAATCCATATCTCCTAACTCTCAGCAGAGTAAGTACTCTTCCCAGTATTTCACTATTGAATAAGTAATGTGGCATCAGAAGATGGAACAAGAAGAGTGGAAGGAAAGAAATATTTTAACTTCTGATCCACTACAGTCTTTGTTCTATTAAACGGACCACTCTCCACTCAATTATTTAAGCCAGAAGCATTTCCCTTTGCTTCCATCTGCCTAGTAACAATATCTAATAAATCACTAAGTCCTGTCACTATGTCCAAAATATACCTTGAATACATTCTTTCTTCCCTGTATTCCTTTGAACTGCAAGGAGATCAATCCTATAGGAAATTAATCCTGAATATTCATTGGAGGGACTGATACTGGGGCTGAAGCTCCAATACTTTGGCCACCTGATGTGAAGAGTCAACTCACTGGAAAAAACCCTGATGCTGGGAAAGATTGAAGGCAGGAGGAGAAGGGGATGACAGAGGATGAAATGGTTGGATAGCATCACCGAGTCAATGGACATGAGTTTGAGCAAGCTCTGGGAGATGGTGAAGGACAGGGAAGCCTGGTGTGCTGCAGTATGGGGTCACAAAATGTTGGACACGACTGAGAGACTGAATAACAACAAGACTATTGCAAAAGCTTTAAAATTGGTGCCCTTGCTTCAACGCTAGCCCACCTAAAGTCCATACTTCACAGACTGACCAGAGTAATCTTTTTATGCAAAAATTATATCTTGTTCCCCGTACCACCACCTTTTCTTCACTGGTTTCTAGTTTCATTCAGAGTAAAATTGAAACTTTGAGCTCAGGCCTTGCGTGATCTTGGCAAGTCTACCAAGATCATTCTCTCTCCCCATCATTGACAACCCCAGGCACATCAGTCTTCTGACAATTCTTAGAATGTGCCAAGCGTCTCCTACCTCAAGACCAGCACATGGCCTTCCATATGCCTGGATTATGCATCCCCAGCTCCTTGCCTGTCTGACTCCTTGTTTCATTCTCATGGGAAGCTGCTCCATGACAACCCAATTCAAGTAGCCACCTACATCCCCCTGATTATTCTCTGCTCCATCACTGTATATTTCTTCCCTAGAGATTATCACAATCTCTATGCATATTGTAAATGTATATAGCTATTTACTGTCTTTAGTCCCTATTGCAGTATAACTTCTGTGAGCTAGGTAATCTCATTTGTTTTCTTTGCCACTGTAGCCTCAGGGCAAAGCCCAATGCCTAGCATGCAGCTTTAGCTGACAATTCTACCTCCAAAATATATCTTAAATTTCTTCCCTGCTTCCACTGTTACCATCCTAGTCCAAGTCACCATTATCTTTCCTTGGAGGAAGAACTAATGCAATAACCTCCCAAATGGTCTTCCTGCCTCAACTCTAGCCCAGAACACAATAAATATTTGTTACAAAATAAATAAGCATATCATTGTGGGAATAATACTAATATCTAAAAGAGATGGAAATCCAGACCCTGCAGGAAGATTAGTTGTTTTTTTTTTTTTTTTCAAACCATGAAAGAACATCCAACAATGTCACCAGCTTTTGCTGCTTGAGTGATAGAATATGACACATTTTATTCAAGCCCAGGCACAGCACAGCATGGGGACTAGAAAGTATTTCATTTGTCTACCTGTGAGCTATTTGTAAGGCTTCCCCAGACAGCCATTTTGCTTTTTTGCATTTCTTTTCCATGGGGATGGTCTTGATCCCTGTTTCCTGTACAGTGTCACAAACCTCATTCCATAGTTCATCAGGCACTCTATCTATCAGATCTAGGCCCTTAAATCTATTTCTCACTTCCACTGTATAATCATAAGGGATTTGATTTAGGTCATACATGAATGGTCTAGCTGTTTCCCCAGCTTTCTTCAATTTAAGTCTGAATTTGGTAATAAGGAGTTCATGATCTGAGCCACAGTCAGCTCCTGGTCTTGTTTTTGTTGACTGTATAGAGCTTCTCCATCTTTTGCTGCAGAGAATATAATCAATCTGATTTAGGTATTGACCATCTGGTGATGTCCATGTGTAGAGTCTTCTCTTGTGCTGTTGGAAGAGGGTGTTTGATATGACAAGTGCATTATCTTGGCAAAACTCTATTAGTCTTTGCCCTGCTTCATTCCGTATTCCAAGGCCAAATTTGCCTGTTACTCCAGGTGTTTCTTGACTTCCTACTTTTGTATTCCAGTCCCCTATAATGAAAAGGACATCTTTTTTGGGAGTTAGTTCTAAAAGGTCTTGTAGGTCTTCATAGAACGGTTCAACTTCAGCTTCTTCAGCGTCACTGGTTGGGGTATAGTCTTGGATAACTGTGATATTGAATGGTTTGCCTTGGAAACAAACAGAGATCATTCTGTCATTTTTGAAATTGTATCCAAGTACTGCATTTCGGACTCTTCTGTTGACCATGATGGCTACTCCATTTCTTCTGAGGGATTTCTGCCTGCAGTAGGAGATATAATGATCATCTGAGTTAAATTCACCCATTCCAGTCCATTTTAGTTCGCTGATTCCTAGAATGTCAACGTTCACTCTTGCCATCTCCTGTTTGTCCACTTCCAATTTGCCTTGATTCATGGACCTGACATTCCAGGTTCCTATGCAATATTGGTCTTTATAGCATCGGACCTTGCTTTTATCACCAGTCACATCCACAGCTAGGTATTGTTTTTGCTTTGGCTCCATCCCTTCATTCTTTCTGGAGTTATTTCTCCACTGACCTCCAGTAGCATATTGGGCACCTACTGACCTGGGAAGTACCTCTTTCAGTATTCTATCATTTTGCCTTTTCATACTGTTCATGGGTTTCTCAAGGCAAGAATACTGAAGTGGTTTGCCATTCCCTTCTCCAGTGGACCACATTCTGTCAGATCTCTCCACCATGACCCACCCGTCTTGGGTTGCCCCACGGGCATGGCTTAGTTTCATTGAGTTAGACAAGGCTGTGGTCCTACTGTGATTAGATTGACTAGTTTTCTGTGAGTATGGTTTCAGTGTGTCTGCCCTCTGATGCCCTCTTGCAACACCTACCATCTTACTTGGGTTTCTCTTACTTTGGGTATGGGGTATCTCTTCACGGCTGCTCCAGTAAAGCACAGCTTTACCTTGGATGAGGGTTATCTCCTCCCGCTGCCCTTCCTGACCTTCAGCTTGGGATGGCTCCTCTAGGCCCTCCTGCGCCGGGGCAGCCACCACTCCCTGGATGTGGGGTTGCTCCTCCTGGTCACCGCCCTGGCCTCGGGCATGGGGTTGCTCCTTCTGGCCTCCGCCCCTGGCCTCGGGCACCTCCCCTGGCCTCGGGCGCGGGGTATCTCCTCCCGGCCGTTACCCTGACCTCCGACGCGGGATAGCTCCTCTCGGCCATTCCTGCGCTATTGCAGCCTGGCACTCTACGCCGCTGTCCCTGACCTCGGACGTGGGGTAGCTTTCGGCTGTGCTTAGTGCGCCTGCCACCGCTGCTGCCGCCTGCACTTACTGCGCCCGCTGCCACCGCCTCCTATGCAGAATTCCAAAGAATAGCAAGAAGAGATAAGAAAGCCTTCTTCAGCAATCAGTGCAAAGAAATAGAGGAAAACAACAGAATGGGAAAGACTAGAGATCTCCTCAATAAAATTAGAGATATTAAGGGAACATTTCATGCAAAGATGGGCTTGATAAAGGACAGAAATGGTATGGACCTAAAAGAAGCAGAAGATATTAAGAAGAGGTGGCAAGAATACACAGAAGAACTGTACAAAAAGGATCTTCACGACCCGGATAATCACGATGGTGTGATCACTCATCTAGAGCTAGACATCTTGGAATATGAAGTCAAGTGGGCCTTAGAAAGCATCACTATGAACGAAGCTAGGGGAGGTGATGGAAACCCAGAGAGCTATTTCAAATCCTGAAAGATGATGCTGTGAAAGTGCTGCACTCATTATACCAGCAAATTTGGAAAACTCAGCAGTGGCCACAGGACTGGAAAAGGTCAGTTTTCATTCCAATCCCAAAGAAAGGCAAAGCCAAAGAATGCTCAAACTACTGCACAATTGCACTCATCTCACATGCTAGTAAAGTAATGTTCAAAATTCTCCAAGCTAGGCTTCAGCAATACGTGAACCGTGAACTTCCTGATGTTCAAGCTGGTTTTAGAAAAGGCAGAGGAACCAGAGATCAAATTGCCAACATCCGCTGGATCATGGTAAAAGCAAGAGAGTTCCAGAAAAACATCTATTTCTGCTTTATTGACTATGCCAAAGCCTTTGACTGTGTGGATCACAATAAACTGTGGAAAATTCTGAAAGAGATGGGAATACCAGACCACCTGACCTGCCTCTTGAGAAATCTGTATGCAGGCCAGGAAGCAACAGTTAGAACTGGACATGGAACAACAGACTGGTTTCAAATAGGAAAAGGAGTATATCAAGGCTGTATATTGTCACCCTGCTTATTTAACTTATATGCAGAGTACATCATGAGAAACGCTGGAATGGAAGAAACACAAGCTGGAATCAAGATTGGTGGGAGAAATATCAAGAACCTCAGATATGCAGATGACACCACCCTTATGGCAGAAAGTGAAGAGGAACTAAAAAGCCTCTTGATGAAAGTGAAAGAGGAGAGTGAAAAAGTTGGCTTAAAGCTCAACATTCAGAAAACGAAGATCATGGCATCTGGTCCCATCACTCCATGGGAAATAGATGGAGAAACAGTGGAAACAGTGTCAGACTTTATTTTTCTGGGCTCCAAAATCACTGCAGATGGTGACTGCAGCCATGAAATTAAAAGACGCTTACTCCTTGGAAGAAAAGTTATGACCAACCTAAATAGCATATTCAAAAGCAGAGACATTACTTTGCCAAGAAAGGTCCGTCTAGTCAAGGCTATGGTTTTTCCAGTAGTCATGTATGGATGTGAGAGTTGGACTGTGAAGAAGGCTGAGCGCCAAAGAATTGATGCTTTTGAAGTGTGGTGTTGGAGAAGACTCTTGAGAGTCCCTTGAACTGCAAGGAGATCCAACCAGTCCATTCTGAAGGAGATCAGCCCTGGGATTTCTTTGGAAGGAATGATGCTGAAGCTGAAACTGCAGTACTTTGGCCACCTCATGCGAAGAGTTGACTCATTGGAAAAGACTTTGATGCTGGGAGGGATTGGGGGCAGGAGAAGAAGGGGACGACAGAGGATGAGATGGCTGGATGGCATCGCTGACTCGATGGATGCGAGTCTGAGTGAACTCTGGGAGTTGGTGATGGACAGTGAGGCCTGGCGTGCTGCGATTCATGGGGTCGCAAAGAGTCGGACACGACTGAGCCACTGAACTGAACTGAACTGAACCTGTGAGCTACTACTCTAGTCAAGTACATGGAACTTCTAGGCTCCAAAGGAGGTGTAAGGAAACAACCCAAATGCCTAGGATTTCAACCATAAACACAAAAGTCATAACTTAAGAAGTCCTCCACAAGCCAATCCTGACCCTGAGCACGTCAGAGAGAAATGAATCTGGAAACTTTTCTCTAATGTGTGTACCTATAGGTTGGGGGTATTAAAGATCCCAGACAGAAAAATAGGAGCACTGTCAATTAAAAAGGCAGTTCAAAAGCTTCTGCTGCCCTCTTTGAACTAGTGGCAAGTGGATTGTAGGACTTTGCTAACTGTCCAGTGGTTAGGACTCTGCACTCCCACCATAGGGGGACATGGGTTGAATCCTTGTTCAGGGAACTACTATTCCACATGCTGCGCAGCATGACCAAAAAAAGCAAATTTTAAAAATCATGTATGTGTGAGAGCATGTTCAATTGCTCATTTGTGTTTGACTGTTTGCGACCCCATGGACTGTAGCCCACCAGGCTCCTCTGTCCATGGGATTCTCCAGGCAAGAATACTGGAGTGGGTAGCCTTCCTTCCTCCAGGGGATCTTCCTGACCCACAGGTCAAAACTGAGTCTCCTGCATTGCAGGTGGATTCTTTACCGCTGCGCCACTGAGGAAGCCCGTGTGTGTGTGTGTGTGTGTGTGTGTGTGTGTGTGTGTGTGTGTATTCCTGATAACATCTCCCCATTGTCAGACCCAGAAACATCTTAGCTAAGAGGTGAGGGATTGGGGAAGAGAAGTGTGTGAGGTTGTTTCCATCACATCAGGCATATTATACAGATTTAACTTGAATCTTACCAATTTCAAGAGCCCCCAGGCACTATCTTTAATGTACTCTCACAGAGAAAGTGCAAATACATGTACATCTGGGCGTGGCAGCTGGCTGTGTGGAGGCTTTGGGTGCTTGAAGCTGGTGCGGCTAGGGGAGGAAGCACCTGCTTCTTGCCTCATCTGAAGGGACTTGGAGGGAAAAATCATCCTGAGGTGACAGAAATAATTATGTCAGTTTGTCTAAAACTGACAAAAAATGCATTTGATGGCACAAAGCAATTAAGGCTGCCCTCATCCGAGCTGGCACAGGGCAATCGCCCCAGGTGAAAAATTCCACAGCTATGGCAGTGAACATTAGCATCATCTCCACAGCACCTCCCCTTCTCTGTTCCTCCCCAGTTCATTCCCCAGGGCTCTGCGCCATAGCTACTGGACGTCCGAGGTAGTGCCTTTTGGATACCACCAGTTAGTCTCATTTGAGGTCTCTCCCCATCCCCCATGTAGATTTGTAGGCTGGCCTTGACCTGAAATCCATCCCCGGAGTGAAACCTCAGAGCTTAATCCACTAAGTCAATCTGGCTTTGAGCCCCAGAGAAAATGGGATTTCTATAAAATGTTCACTTTAAAGAGAGATTTGCTCCTTTCACAACTCCTTTTCTGCGTCACACACCATTAACTCACAAAATGCTGGCTATCGTCGGCTGCAGAGACTCGAGCCGATTCTGTATAAAGGGGAAAATGTCTGCATTCGCACCCTGTGTCTCTTCATGAGGGCTCCTCCTGACTCACGCACGGTGGGGTTCTGGGCCTCAGACACCATATCACAAAGCATCCTTAACCGGCTGGCTTTCTTATCTCCCCGGAGTACTGTAATTTGACACAGTGACAGAAGCATGGCATCTCCACTGTGATTTTGGCTCTGCACCATGTCTCCATGTTACAGAAGCTTCAGGAAAGCTCTGCTCACAGACCAGCATAAATGCCCCTGCTCAACCAGGAGCCAGTGCTCTCTTCTTTGGGAGTCTGTCATGTGCCTCTGTCCCCAAAGTGCATTTCAGAAACACCATTGACTGGACATGACTGGATCCTCTTCTAGCTACTTGGGGGAGTCTGGTGGTTGTTGTCTGTTAATTACCTCCCTCCATTAATCCTCCACTGTTGTCTATCCTCCCTTGTGGATGGTATCAGCTAGGCTCCTCACCCATTGGCTTCTGCTTTAGGGAAATCCTGGTAGGAGGTCAGAGGTTGGGAGAGAGTGAGATCAGGGTAGTTCTTTCTTTGCTCCCAGCTTCAGTGTTGGGTCTCTTGGAGTATCTGTGATCTCCAGGATTGAAAATACACACCAAGATGTGAAGAAAAGGGAACCCTCCTACATAGAGGTGTCGGGGGAGTGTGTAATTTCCTCAGTTCTGTCTAGCCGCAGCAGAGATTTGAAACAGTGGACCAGTGTTACAGCTCGATTAGAGCTCAAAGTTTTATTCAGCAAGCAAGGGAAAGTACACCCTCGAGGCATGAGGGCGGGCTGATCTCAAAGGAGAGGCCTCAGTCTGTCTCGGCTTCCTCCTTTTTTACGTTTGTCTCCTACCCCACCTTGAGCCTGCCCCATGAAAACTGGGCTAGCCAAGAAGGGGGCGTGTTTGTTTCACTTCAAGTTCTCACTGGTTCATGGATTTTCTTTTGTTCCGTTTTTGCAGGCTTTTCCTTTTCTTTGTCTTTTAGCCACCGCCATTTTGCACTTCTGTTTTCTATTCTAACTACTTAACAGAGGGGGACGTGAGTTTGAGTGAACTCTGGGAGGTGGTGCTGGACAGGGAGGCCTGGTGTGCTGCGATTCATGGGGTTGCAAAGAGTCGGACACGACTGAGCAACTGAACTGAACTGAACTGAAGGCTTGTCGGCGGGAATGCAAGTTAGTGCAACCACTATGGAAAACAGTATGAAAGTCCCTCAAAACTAAAAATAGTGTTCTGATAGGATTCAGCAATTCTACTCCTGGACATACATACAGACAAAACTGTCATTCAAAAAGATATATAGACCCCAATGTTCATTGCAGCATTATTTATAATAGCCAATAATTGGAAACAACCTAAATGCTCACTGACAGATGAATGGATAAAGAAGACATGATGTACATATATACACAATGGAATATTACTCAGCCATAAGAAAGAATGAAATAATGCTATCTGCAGCAGCACAGATGGGTCTAGAGATCATCAGACTGAGTGAGGTAAGTCAGAAAGAGAAAGACAAATACCATATGATACCACTTATATGTGGAATCTAAAATATGACCCAAATGAACTTATCTACAAAACAAAAGCAGACTAACAGACTTATAGAACAGGTTTCTAGTTGCCAAGGGAAGGGGAGGGATGGACTAGGAGTTTGGGGTTAGCAAACGCAAACTATTCTATAGAGAATGGATAAAAAACAAGGTCCTACTGTATAGCACAGAGAAATGTATTCAGTACCCTGTGATAAACCATAATGGAAAAGGATATGAAAAAGAATTGTATATATATGTATAACGGAGTCCCTTTACTGAATAGTAAAAACTAACACATTGTAAATCAACAATATTTCAACAACAAAAAATACACACTAGGAAATTCCCTCCTCCTAGGCTCTATCTCATATTTACCAGTATTTTCCCTCCTCGCCCCTTCAGCCCTGGGTGTGCCTCCTCTCTAATCTGTGGCTGCCTCATTATCCTTTAATTGTCCCTTAATTCTGTCCACAGCTATGCAAATAGTCCCTCCATTAAGGGCTCTTTGTTTGAAGCTCTGTATGAATCGCTTCCCCCAGATGCAGGAAGAACCACCTATCTGGGTTGAAAGGTCCATTCCTATTCAGAACTCTGGCTGCAATACTCAGAACTCTGTATCAAGACAGTTTTGGTATGGGTCTGGTCAGTCCTTGGATTTTTGCCCTAATACAGCCTTTCCACATTCCTCTGATCATGCTGTGGCCTCATTCCACTAACTAGATGTGTGTCGTTTGGTCTTCATCCTGGTTCCTGGCCTGGACACCCTGTCTGTTACCCCAGAATTTCTAGATCTTGAGCTGTACTTTTTCATCTTGATAACTCTTCTGCCCCAAATCCTGGCACCTGAATTCCTACTAAAACACTTTTCTTGTTAGTATGCTCCCCTTCTCAGTATTTAGATATCTAAATAGTACCTGCTTTTTGTTTCCTTGCTGCTGTGTTTTATGACCAGTATGTCTTTTATATCTGTAAAGACAATGGCTTGCCAGTTCAACCAGGACAACCAACTGGTTAGTTTATTACGCTCTCCAGGTGGTACGTTCTGTCTGCTTCCCTGGACTTCCAGCCCTAGATCTACTTCCTAAGACCAGGGATCTCCCTGCATGTGCCATTTGGCTCACATTCTTCTGTACATCTCTAAAGGCAGCTGCTTGCCAGGAAAACCACCCACTTTTCCCCCCAGGTACCATATTATGGGACTTCCCAGGTGGTGCTAGTGGTAAAGAACCTGCCTGCCAATGCAATATATGTAAGAGACATGGGTTTGATCCCTGGGTCAGGAAGGTCCCCTGGAGGAGGAAATGGCAAACTACTCCAGTATTCTTGCCTGGAGAATCCCATGGACAGAGGAAACTGGCAGGTCACAGTTCATAGGGTTGCACAGAGTCAGACATGACTAAAGTGAATTCACACACACATACTATTTAGAGAAGATATATATCTTAAAGGAATCAAATGGTGAATCCTTAGAATGCACAACACTGTCACATTTTGGGACTCATATGTAGCCATCTTTGGGGCCCCATGGTCCATTGGGTCCCAAAGAGTTGGACACAACTGAAGCAATTTGGCACTCACACACCATATTCTACCTGATGCTTGATCAATCAGTGACAACTCACCACGATCTAAATGATCAATGGCCACCCGCTTCACTGAACCCACATCTGAGTGCCAAGTGAGCGACCCTCTCACACTTCTGAGGGTCAATCAGTTAGTAGAGGAACTGTCATTGGAACTGTCATTCCAATGACAGTTTTGAAACCAAACCAATTAATAAGCTTTTCTTTCCCAAACACACTTTCAAATTTGATGTCAACTAACTACTGCTATGTTTTCCCAGTAGTCATGTATGGATGTGAGAGTTGGACTATAAAGAAAACTGAGAGCTGAAAAATTGATGCTTTTGAACTGTGGTGTTGGAGAAGACTCTTGAGAGTCCCTTGGACTCCAAGGAGATCCAACCAGTCCATCCTAAAGGAGATCAGTCCTGACTATTCATTGGAAGAACTGATGCTGAAGCTGAAACTCCGATACTTTGGTCACCGGATGCAAAGAACTGATTCATTTGAAAGGACCCTGATGCTGGGAAAGATTGAAGGCACGAGGAGAAGGGGACGACAAAGGATGGATGAGATGGTTAGATGGCATCACCGACGCAATGGGCATGAGTTTGAGTAAGCTCCAAGAGTTGGTGATGGACAGGGAGGCTTGGCAGGCTGCGGTCCGTGAGGTCGCAAAGAGTCAGACACGCCTGAGTGACTGAACTGAATGATGACCCCCTCCAAGAGGTCTTATGCCACATGCTACACCTCCCAGGTCTGCTGCAGCCAGAGCCCGTTTCTGTAGCAGATCACTGCTGACCCGAGCCCCCACAGGAGATGCTCAGCACTCAAAGGCAGGGGTGGTTCAGACTCTTGTGGTCACTGCTCCTTTCCCTCGATCCTGGTGTGCACAAGGTTTGGTTTTTCAACCTCTGAGCATCTCTGGCAGGTCTGAGGTTTGATTTTAAATGTCGATGCTCCCCTCCCACTGTGTTGTTGGGGCCCCTGGACATGGGCTATCTTTTTTGGTGGGATCCAACATTCTTCTGTCAATGGTTGTTAAGTAGGTAGTTGTGATTTTGGTGTTCTTGAAGGAGAAGTTGCAAATCGTAGCAAATAGATGGGGAAACAATGGAAACAATGACTGACATTATTTTCCTGGACTCCAAAATCACTGCAGATGGTGATTGCAGCCATGAAATTAAAAGACACTTGCTCCTTGGAAGAAAAGCTATGACAAACCTAGAAAGCATATTAAAAAGGAGAAACATTACTTTACTGATAAAGGTCCATCTAGTCAAAGCTATAGTTTTTTCCAGGAGTCAGGTATGGATGTGAGAGTTGGACCCTAAAGAAGGCTGAGTGCCAAAGAATTGATGTTTTTGAACTGTGGTGTTGGAGAGTCCCTTGGACTGCAAGGAGATCAAACCAGTCAATCCTAAAGGAAATCAATTCTGAATATTCATTGGAGGGACTGATGCTGAGGCTAAAGCTACACTACTTTGGCCACCTGATGCGAAGAGCCTGCTCATTGGAACAGACTCTGATGCTGGGAAAGATTGAAGGCAGGAGGAGAAGGGGACGACAGAGGTTGAGTTGGTTGGGTGGCATCACTGACTCAATGGAAATGAGTTTGAGCAAGCTCTGGGAGATTGTGAAGGACCGAGAAGCCTGGCATGCTGCAGTCCAGGGGACTGCGAAGAGTCAGATCCCACTGAGTGATTGAATAATAACAACTACCGCATCAAAACAAGCCTTGACTCCAAACCCCATCTAAGATCAAAATAATCCTTGGCCCCAAACTCCATCTAAGATCAGCAGACTTCTCTGCAAAGAGAGATTATATCTAACCAGTTAACTCTTTCTTACTTAAGTAATGAATTCAGCTTTTCATTTCAGTTATTGAATACTGATACCTTCCATCCACAATACAAAATAACAGCTCTTAGTAACCTAAGATCAAAAGTAATCTTTCTTAGCTTGATGAAAGAAACGTGCTAGATCTTTAGCAAATATCATACTTCGTGGTGATACAGTGGTGGCATCTTTTTTAAAGATGGAAATAAAATCACCTGCCCTCACTATTTAAGTGTGAAAGCAGGGCAGTATGATGAGACAAAAAATAAGAAATTCATATTGGAATTGTCATGTTTGACAGGAAATGACTGTTGATTAGGAAAATCCGAAATAATCCATTTATATACTGTTATAACCAAAAAGAAAGTTCAGTAAGGTTATTGAATGCAAGCTCAACACAGTAGTAACAACATTAGGTGTATTTGTTAACCTTTATTGAGGGTTTTTAATGTGCTGGGCACCATTCTGAGAGCTTTGCAGGTTTTATTTAATCCAGTACTCACAATAACCCTTTGGAGAAAGTACTGTTATTTTCCCTAGTTAAGAGGTAAGATACTGCAAGACTGAGTACATTTCCAAGAGCATCTGGCTTGTACATGATGAGTTTGAGATTTGAACTCAAGGAAAACAATATATAACATAATATTAAAACATCAATGTATAATATAATACATTATGCTCTTAACTACTGTGATGGTGGTCTCCAAGCTTTATATTCATAGGTTGAGTAAAAAAGTTTGAGCAATCATCCTATATATATATATATATATATGGAAACACCCTATAAATATATATGTAGGATATATATATATGGAAACACCCTATATATATGTATATATAATGTTCAAATAATTTTTAAATAATAAAAGACAGAAATGTTTAAAGGAAAATATAAACAATATTTTTAAATAAATTCTATTTGAAAATAAATTTTTATTTTTTTAGTGGCCAAAATATTCCTTTAGCACTCCCAGAACTAGTACTGAATATATGTAAGCAATGTAACTGAATATATGTAAGCAATGTAACTGAATATATGTCTTCTGATTTTTTTTAAATGTGTAGATTTGACAGTATCAGACCATCCATTTGTTCTACCACCAAATTCAGTTTCTTTTGACACAGGAGTAGCATCTGTGAGAATAACTGGACTGGGGAAGCTGATACAGGCAAACTGTTGAATTACATATATTATTTAGATCTTTTAAAAATAAGGGTATATTCATTATTACTCATAGAATTAAAGAAAACTTAAAAAAAAAAAAAAAAAAAGCCCAACCTTCAGTTGATTCCTGTTGCTCTTAGGATAAAGACAAACATTCTTGATCTGGCCCCTGATTGCCTTTCTTGTTTCCCTGAAACCTCCAAGTTTTCTTACTCTGCTTTTCAAACACACTGGTTTCCTGTTCCTTCAACAGGTGATTTTTCCACCCACTCCCTGATTAAGGATTTTTACATGCTCTCTTCCTTCTGGGTATTTTTCTCCCCTATATCCATACTTAACCCCAACTCTTCTTTATCCCTCCGACATCACTTTTCCAGGAAAGCCTTCCTAGTCACAGCAGCAGAGATCCAATCTCTGTGATGGCTCCTTTCACTTAGCAGAGATTATAATTATACTTTGATATGGACATGGGTCTTTATTTGATGAATATCTTTCTTATCAGACACTAGGTTCCACCAGGCAAGAGCCCTCTGTTTTGTTTACGACTGTGTCTTCAGACACTAGCACCATGCTGGAACATTTGGTAGAGTTTCAGTAAATACTTAATGAATTCAGGGTTGAATGAATTCGTTCCCTTTTTGTGATGCCAGCCTGGCTGTAGCAGGGTTAACAACACATTTCTTTTGTGTGTGTGCCAATAAAACATTATTTGGAAAACAAGATAATGGGACAGATTTGTAGTTTAATAATCTCTGATACTGGATTAGGAAATGGCAACCCACTCCAGTATTCCTGCCTGGAAAATTCCATGGACAGAGGAGCCTGGAGGGCTACAGTCCATGGGGTCACACAGAGCTGGACATGACTGAGCAGAGCACACACACACACACAGTCTGTGATACAGAGACTTCTAGAATAGCTGGAAGGGTGGAGAAAACTTTGGAACCTCAGTAGCAGAAACAGTCTGATCAAGGTACCACAGCCGCAGCTAGACTACCATCGTGGTTGAATTCTGACTCATCATCTTAACAACCCATTTCTACACTTGCTCCCCTCCCTTGATAACGAGAAGGCATCTGCAGATGCCCCCACACCCCTGGATGTTGGCTGGCTACTGTACCACCTCTCTTGCCAGCTTTCTCTCACTCCTCAGGCCATGGTGGAGGTGACCAGACAATGACCAGCTGTAGCAGCATGGGTCTTAGATTTGAGAAAGGAGGCATTGGAACAGGACTCGTTGATGTCTGAGTGCTTCGGGAAAAATAGACTTGCTCAGTTGGTGCTGTCTGCATTTGTTTTGCCCAGGAAGCAGAGCCCAAGATAAGGACTGAGGGTGAAGGTAGTTTATTTGGGAAATAAACACAGAAGTAGGAGCAAGGGGGCAGAGAAAGTGGATGGGAAGGAAGAAAAAGCCTATAAAGATGCGTTATCAAGGTTGCTGCTGTTGGCAACGGGACTCCATTTGGCTGGGATTTCTGAGAAGTATAAAAAAATGCTTTCTAGAAATATCTGGATTTCCCTGGTGGCTCAGACGGTAAAGCGTCTGTCTACAATGTGGGAGACCCGGGTTCAAGCCCTGGGTTGGGAAGATCCCCTGGAGAAGGAAATGGCAATCCATTAGGGAATTCACCTGTAGGCTCCCATCCTCCTGTGATTAAGAGCAATCCCATGGACATTAGCTCTGCAATTCCAGTCTACACAACTTGTCAGATGGCAACCAGAGTGCCGCCCATGGGCGTTCCATGATGGTCCTGGGAGTAGCAGTGAACAAGTGGCTCTGATTTGTAATTGCAACCCAGCCACCAGGAAAAAACCTTCTAGCGCAGCACCCTTCATACGACAGACACGCAGAATAGGAAATGAAGATGCTAGATTAAGACACTCTCCCTGTGACGATGATTGCGGCTGTGCTCAAATCGACAATTTAAGTTGGCAGCGCTGATGGCTACAGAGCAGGCTGCCCAGCATGTCTCGCCACCATGCATTGATTTTAGTTCTCCCACGAGCCTCTTGACTTCTTTCTCCTCCTGTATCAATGGCAGTGACAAGTCACAAGCGTCCCGGTGAATAAGGTCAAGAGGAATAAAGAGAAGCTATTTCCTGCCCAAACTTCATATCCTTCATGTGCGATCACACGCTGGTGGCTGACAGCTACTGCCAAACTGAGGGCGAGCAGGGGCTGAGCTCTCAGACAGACTCAACCTGTAACATGGCCGAGCATCCTCTCACTCACATCTGTAGCTCTGTTCTTTCCTGTCTCCAGTAACCTCCCTGCCCTCCCCTGCCCCCATAGCTGTCTGGTTGCAAAGACAGCAGAACCATCACATTCCTGGATTTAAAGATCACCCAATGACACTCCCAGGCTCTGGCCACTGTCGGTCAGCTTGCTCACTGCCCATCTCACGGCCCCACCTCCTCCCAAATCTCCAGGAATCCTTCAAAAAGCAGGTTTGCAACCTGTTAATATTTGCAAACAATTATGGGGATCTCCCTCCCACTCTCTCCTCTGCTTCTCATTTGATGAGTATTAAAAATCACAAACCCACCCCCTGCCCTCAGGTGATGAATGTACTTGAATCTTTCTGCAAGCAGGAAGTCCTCTTCCTTCAGGCCACAACATTTGATAAAGAAACGAATCCTTGATGTTATTAATTCCCTCAGCTAAGATTTTGTTTAATAACTGTATTGTCAGTGATAGATCTGAAGAGGTAGGGTGTGAGTGTGCATGTGTGTGTGTGTGAGAGAGAGAGAGATGGGGGTGAGGGAGGGATGGGGAAGAAGAGTTGGGGGGAGGGGAGGGTAATTTGATTGCGGCCTAGAGATTAGGCAGGCTGGCATTACAAAGCACCTCTTTATCCAGGGCTGGAGCTCCAGCGTGACAAATGACTGCCTCTCCCCCTCCCCCGTTCACCATCTGATTAGGCCCAAGCCAGCCAATCACAGCGGATGATTTGGAAAATATTTCCTCCTTGACATTCTGAAGAACAATCCCTTGCTGAGGAAAAAAATACATTATAAAATAAATGGAAAAGCATCCATCAGCTGGGAAAATGTATTCTACTGGTTGGAGGCAAGTGATGTTTTTATTCAAATGGGACCAAAGACAGGGAGGTTTGATTTTGCACTAAGATACCAAAACAGAGCAGAGAGGTGTTTGCATGGAGGTTGTTACCCACCAACCTTGCCCAGATGGTAGTATTACACAGCAAGAAGGGCCAGCGGATAGTTATCAGTAAGGCAGGCACTGCAAGGTGGCCCATAAATTACCTATCCAATTTGGTGTGATTTGGATAAAAGTACAAAAGTAATTTCATGGCCAGCAGATGGTCTCTTCCTCTCTTCCTCTTTCTCTCCTTCACACACACACATACACACCCTCCTCAGTTGAAATAATGGTCAAACTGCAGAAGAGGGAAGCCTTTCCCTTTTGAAATGCATCTCAGCCAGGGTTGTAGGGACTGGCTTGCAAGCTTTCATACCAGAGAGGAAGCAGGCCTGGCTTCTAAATCCTTGCAGGGCCTAGAATCTACCAAGACAGGATTGGTTCTGCCATGACCCAGACCTGCTCGATGAGGTCTTGAAACATCTATCAGCCCATCCTCCCGCTTTCCCCCAGCTCCCACAGCATAACCTTCTCCCCTCTTCCTGTCCCCCAAGATAAAGCAATAGATGTGTTTATATGACTCATAGGTCCGTGAACTCAATCCAGAGGGTAAATAACTCACTGAATGAATGAGATATGTCATTTCCAGGCTATAAAAATAATTCACGGCCTCACCTTTTCCTAATGGGGCTTCATGGCCTGGTGCTTTCATGTCTGCCCACTGCAGCTGCTGCCTCTGCAGAGTCCCTTCAGGTCTGCTGGTGTCTGTGGTGAACGATGAAGGGTTTAAGATGCTCTGAATAGCACTTGTCTCCTCCTGGGTATTGAAAAAAGAAATATATTTCTTTCTATAGGAACTTTATTTTTAATCATGAATTAATAACAAAATGCAAATATACTATAGTTTTGTTTTGTTTTTTTCCCTTTCTTAGTTAAAGGACAGAAACTTCCATGAATGAATGTGTATATTGCTAACCTGAACTGGTTCTTGGCAAAATTTTGAGAAAAGCTAAATTGATTGCTCAGTTGCTTTAGTTGTGTCCAACTCTTTGAGACCCCATAGACTGTAGCCTGCCAGGCTCCTCTGTCCATGGAATTATTCTCCAGACAAGAATACTGGAGTTGCCATTTCCTACTCCTGGGGATCTTCCAGGGATTGAACCTGTATCTCTTGAGTCTCCTGCATTGGCAGGCAGATTCTTTACCACTGTACCACCTTGATTATCAGTTGCTTTCCCCTCTCTTTCTCACCTTCCATTTGGCCACCTCCCTGCCACCTATACCAGACTCAGCATTGAGCACAGACACAGACCCACACGCTCACATGGCCAAAATCTCAGTTCACATACACCCCTGCCGCCCATTCAAATCACCCACTACCCTTTCATAAGGGTAAGAATCCGCCTGCCAATACAGGAGACAGGAGACGAAGGTTTGATCTCTGGGTCAGGAAGATCCCTTGGAGGAGGAAATGGCAACCCAATCCAGTATTCTTCCCTGGGAAATCCCATGGACAGAGGAGCCTGGGGGGCTATAGTCCAGGGGGTTGCAAGAGTCAAACATGACTGAGTGACTGAGTATACAGGTCCCCTTTCATAAATTGGTCGATGTTATTACCTCACTTAAAGTCTGCCCACTTTCCTAGGACACCTCAGAAAGCCAGACCATTCAAAATTCCTTCCACCCACCCAGAGTCAACGCAATCATCAGTTTGGTTGTATCTGCCTTCTAACCTTAGATCAGGAAAGACTCTCTCTCCAACTTCCTGAAATACATCCAGCACCTACCTCCAGTGTTCAGGGTAAGTTATTCCCTTAGCAACTACCTGCAACATTTCTTCACTCTTCAATTTTTCAGACATATAAGTGTTTTACTATTTCCTCATCAGCTTATTTTTTACAGGTTTCTGAGTTCCACTAGAGGCAAGACACATGTCTGCAATTATACGAACACACACTCTCATCCAAAAATGTGTCATTGCACAGAGTTGGTGTTTTGTAAATTTTTGCTAATACATCTTAGCAATTTTAAGTCCTCTGAGAGGCCCTGGAAGAAGCTATTTAGAGGCAGACAAGAGTTTGAAATCAGACCAACAAAAAAAAAAAACCCAAACAAGGGCATTAGCATTTGGCAAGTTCTGTAACCACCCTGATGCTTGGTATTCTTATGTTAAACAGTGATAATAAGGCCTTGTGTTGGGTGAGTGTAAGCATGAATAGGATGGGGTGCTTAAGAAGCAGGCAGGGTGGCTGGCACATGGTCAGCCCTTAATAAAATATGGCTAGTAGAAGTCACATTGCCTTGGTGTTTTGGTCCTCATGGGTCACACTCGCCACTGACTCAGGACTTTGTTCAAGTATTACTAGGTGGGGTGTTGTCTCTGGCTTTAATTCATTGCCCAAGCCTCCCCCAAGCTGCCCATTCTCAGCAGGGCTCTCTGCACATGTTCTCCCAGGTGCCCACTCTTCCTTTCCTCTCTTCCTAATTTTGCCTTTGAAAATCAGTCACACAAGCACTGTGTCCCTTCTTTCGAGGACACACAGGAAAAATTAAATATTTGAAAACCTTTCATTCATGACATCAGTCCAAAGGGTATCAAACAAGCGAAGGGGTGGGGGTAGGGGCAGGCACTATAGCACCTGTGCCTGGTAACCATCTCCCTAGCAACAGAGGTCCTGGTGGCCAGTGGACGTTCTTTAGAAGCACTAACAGAGTTTTTGTTTCCAAAGCATGTCTGCTTCTCCCACTTTTGATTAATCAACATCAGCTCTTTTAGTGTGTGTTTAAGTGAAATAATAGATTACTGCTCAACCACAGTTGAATGGCAGAGGTTTTGATGACTCTCATGAAGAAAAGGCAATACAAAATCGTCTACAATGGATTTTTTTTTTGAAAGGGAAAAACTTAAAAACCTCTCTTTCTCCTGTTGCCTGGATTCTTGTAAACAATTATGTTTAGAACAATGATCTTTTGAATCATGAACCATTCCCCCTACCTCACCAAGGCTTTAGAATGGTTGACTCTTTTCAGCTTTTTCTTCTGCTTCAAACACTTAAAGCTCTGCAAATACAATCCATGCTTGGCTCACAAGAGCAGCACAGCACAGTGTCCAAAGTCACCTCCCAGTGATTCTTCCGATTCTTTTTGAGATTCTGACAAATACTTTGGACTGTGCTTTTTGTTTTCTGGCAGGAAAGGTTAAAATGTGTTTTCACAGATACGTTTTTCAGGTAGAGATTTTTTTCTCTCTCTTCCTTTGGACTCCTTTCCTCAGCCTCTGAAAGTTCCTAGAATTCCGTGACACCAGGAATTTGTCTGTTCCTCTTCTCCATTATGTGTTGGGGCTAGAATTCTTGGCCTGTTCTAATATATACCTAAGGTCCTTGTCTACATTTGACTAAGGTGTTTAAAACAAATGGAGGGACTCCATTAAAATGTGTCATCCCTTAGTTTCTGACTTTTTCCTCTAAATCCCTAAAAATTTGAAAATGTTAAAATAAGAAAGTGGAGTCAGTTCTGCCGTGTATTCATTTCTAAATATTCACGGGATAATTCTTAACTTTTATGTCAAAAGGGTCACTCATTTTGCCTGGCAAGGAAGAACACGAAAGAAGTCACATGCTTGATTTTGTATTGCTCACATGTGCTGAAAGTACATTTACTTTTGTCTTGCACACATACTCATTCTAAAGATGATTCACAGAACAGATTGACAATGAAATTCTTTCTAGGGTTTAGAAAGGATACTAAAATTAGGGGCAGCTCTACGAACAAGCAGCAGGTCTTTCATGGACTTCTAAAAGTCACCACAAGGTGGCAGACCAACACAATAGAAAGAAAGGAATTAAGTCCCAGGGGGCCAACCCCTAGTCTCTGTTAATGGCTTGATTTTCCACTTGCAAGCAAGAAAATGCCATGGAAACTTTTGTTTTCCTCTTCAAGCGAAGGAGGAGAGCGGGGGATGGGGGAGGCACCAAGCCCCCTTCCACTGTGTGTTGTACGTTGCCCCTAAGCTACATCTGAACATTATAAGCACCCATTGTACTTTCACTTTTCACTTTCATGCATTGGAGAAGGAAATGGCAACCCACTCCAGTGTTCTTGCCTGGAGAATCCCAGGGACAGAGGAGCCTGGTGGGCTGCCGTCTATGGGGTCGCACAGAGTCGGACACAACTGAAGCGACTTAGCAGCCGCAGCACTGTGGAAGCCTAGCATTTTCTGATTTTAGCAACAGCACCATTCTGAGCAGAAAAGAACCAGTATGTTCTGTTCCACTTAAAACCAACTAAAATCACAAGTAAAGAGAAGGAAGAAAGTCATTTTCACAGAGGGGGGGATAAAAATCCGTGGAATTGACTTAGACAGCAGTCCTGAGCAAGAAACGAGACCCTACCAGGTTGCTGGTTCCAGATGCCAATGAATGCTCACCCGTAACTGTTCTGCTTCTAAGACGCAAAACCACATCAGAGCATTTTACCTTAAAACCTCATCTCTGCTCACAGCCCCTCCTGCCGACACCCGGCCCCGAAAATAATCACCTTTTATTACCCTTGCTTTTCAATCTAGGCAATTGCTTGAGATTCCACAGAACCTGCCTAGGAAAGGTGCACCCCTGCCTATCTGAATGAGACCACTTCTGGGCATTCAAGTGGCTGTGTTCTAGCTCAGCTGAGCTGATGCCTCAATCTGCCACCTCCTGCATTCCCTAGCTCGTGGGTCTCCATACAAAGTGCCTTCAGACCATGTGCACCAGGATCTGTCTAATCTCATTAGATTTCTCATTTTCAGCATAATACTGTCATGGCGCTGTGCACCAGTGCCCCAGATTAGTGGCTTGTCAGAACTGGTGCCCCACTAATGAGCTAATCCAAATAATACTCAAATCCCAAATCAGATTTAAGATGATCCAGTCTGGGTAGAATTAGGGAGTGAGCAATACTGGCTGAAAGAACAAGCTTTCCTTTTCTTTGTTTTGCCTTAAATGAACATAGGTGGAGTGCTGTCAAACTCTAGAGTTTTTTTTTTTTTCCTTTGCACGACATTAACTGCCATTACACACTTGGGAATAATAAACAGAAAGGAGTACATCTGTATGGATTGGTATAAATTTACCTTAGAGGATTAGAAAACACACATCCACACACATATGCGAGGTTAATATATTCAGCAGATCCGTGTCCTTCACAGCTTCTAGTTTTCCTGACTTTCCTGTGAGTTTGGCCTGAAGACCTTGCAGATTTTAAATCTGATGTATTTCAATGGCGACCTTAGGGTGCAGGGTTAGGTCAAAAAAAAATTTTTTTTAAGCTTATTTCTTTCCTTATTTTCCCTCAGGGTAAAGCTGGGCTCCAGAAATTCCAAAATGCATAATAGCAAAGTTAAGGTCAGACCCTGAACAAAGGAGCTAGGCAAACAGAATGCAATGAAAATCACTGATGTTTCAGGTGTTCTTGAAAAATGAAGCCTTGGCTTATAAATGGATGCTTAAATGGTTTCTTATTTCTGTACTTGTGCAACCTTTCTGAGAATGAAAGAAATTATTTTCTGTTGGTCACAGGGCAGTTATTATGATGGCCGAGTGGGCCAGCACAGAGCAGGAGGAGGGTGAGCTGTCCTGCACTCTCTTCCAAAGCACAGCACCCATGTGGCATCGCTGCCGTGGAGTCTCCCATCTTGCTGCTGGATGAAGCCCAAAGAATGCAGTTGAACTTTCTGAGTCAAGTTCAGCAAAGCACGGCTGTTTGCTGTTGCGTTTTGATTCATAAACCCAATGGATCTGATATAGGAATGGTACCTTCAGAATCCAAACATGGGCCATTCCATACTTTGATATTAGTCCTCAGCTCAGTGCTTTGTCATCAGTGTATAAAAGACAAGTTCTCAGAGTCGTCTTCTGTTTCCTATTTTTTTGAAATAAGAAAATGTTTCTTTTTTGTGTGTGTGAAGCACAAAGTACTCACTCCAGATTTCATCATTTTTCATATATTTGTCATTTCCATCAAACATTGTGTGTTCAGTTTTATAATTGCTAGCATTTTTAGGTGATAAGCTACCAAAAGGAAGTCTGGTTTTAGAGTTTTGTGCTTAATAGAGTCATCATATTCCCAGGGGGTGTGAGTGGTAAAGAACCCGCCTGCCAATGCAGGAGACATAAGAGACAGGGGTTCGATTCCCAGGTTGGGAAGATCCCCTGGAGGAGGAAATGGGAATGCACTCAAGTATTCTTGCCTGGAGAATCCCATGGATAGAGGAACCTGGAGGGCTACAGTCCATAGGGTCGCAGAGTTGGACATGACTGAAGTGACTTAGCATGCATATTTTATAACTGATGTGAGCTTGCTTTCACTGACCTCAAACGTGACCACATCACACAGTCACACAAATACTGAACTACTACCTGGACCTCAGGGTGCCTGTCCAGTCCTGTGCAAGAGACACAACCTGTGTGGTTGCCTGCTCTTTCCTCTATTGTCACATTTTGAAACATATAGAATTCTGCTTGTTCCTGCATCTTAATTAGGCCAAGAGCCACCTCCTCCCTCTTTGGCTGGATGATCAGTCAAAGGGATCTGATTTTATTTATTTCCCTATTTGACAACAGAGGGGGAAGACCACCAAAAGAAATGAAAACATGTCTCCACAAAGACTTACACTTCAATATTCAGGCCTTATTCATCACAACCCTGAATCGGAAGCAGCCCAAATATCCATCAACCTGCAAACTGGTAAATAGATTGTGATGACATTCCTACAAGATACTACCCAACAATTCAAAGGAACAGATTGCTGGAACATGCAGCACTGTAGAAGAGCTGAAAGAGGCCAGACTCAAAAGGCTGCACTCTATGGTTCCACTCAGATAAAATACTAGAAACTAGAAACTGGCAAAGTCAAAATAACTGAAATCAGGCCATTGGTTATCCGGACGGAGGTGGGGGTGAGAAGTCAGGAAGGAGACTGACTCCAAAGGGGCAAGAGGAAACTTCTGGGTAGACTGAAACATTCTTTCTGAACATTACTGTAGTGATAATTACACGAAGGTCTACGCTTGTCAAAACTCGCCAAATTGTATCGTGTATAGATTACATTTCAATCACAACACAGTTTTTAAAATCGATTTTGGATGGATACATTTTCATAATTTACAAAACTGTCATAAAAGGCAAACACAATAGCTAGAGTGAGCCATCTTATGGGCTTTGCCTGCAGCACATGAGCTTTCACGTTGCAGCTGGAGTTGAAGAAAATCAGAATGATATACTATAATGAGAAAGCAAGTTGGGATCCGTAATAATGCCACCGTATTTTGTCATGGCTCCACAGCCTTTGCAAGTTTCCTTACCCGGCGCGTAAGGAATGTGAATCTATTCAAATTAACTTAGTAGAAGTCGATTAGGCAACAATCTAAGTTTGTTCCATTAACTGCACCCAAGGCAACGGGCCCCGCACCATCCTCTCCCTGCTCTCCGTGTACCCTGATGACTCTAGTAACCTCGGTCCACCTCCCCAGTTTATCCCGGGAGCAGGGCGCAAATTGACGATCATTTTCCTTTCTGAGTTATGACCCAGGCACATGCCTCGCCCCTGGAAGGAAGCGGCCCTGCCAATCCTCCACAACAACCAGGAGAGAAATGAGAGGCCCGCTAGGGCCCGGTTGCTTCCCTGCTGACTCTAATTACCCAGCCGGGAATTTTACAATCCCTCCTTCCCGCCCGCCCCCACATTGTAACCACGACCCTGCCGCTCTGCAGACTTTGGCTGGGTCTTTCTTTTGTGTGCCCACTGCTGCCGAGTGGATGGGGCTCCTAATGAGCTTTGACACTAATGGAACTGTGAGACAGTGTGATTATGGATCCTTCCCCCCACGCAGCACAGACCTGGCAGGAAATGACCCGAGAGTCTGCACCCTTCCACCCCCCAGCGAATTCTGTTGAAACCATCTTCAGCCGCCAGCTGGAGCGCTACCCACCCCACCCCCACCCTTCCCTCAGTCTAGTTTCCCATCTCTCCATCATCCCGCAGGTGGCTGAAAATAAGATTTTATGGCCTGACGCCTGGTGGGTTGGTTGACAGCCCTGGAGAACTTCTCTAATTCGGGGGGAGGGGGTGCGTGGAGCATGGAGGTGAGGTGGGGAATGGAAACTGGCGCCCATAAAAACAAAGACTTTCCCCTGCTTGCCTTTTAAAAAGCCTTCTGAGGAGGAAGGGAGCAGGGAAGGTACGGTTGTTTTCTATTAGATGCTTAACAACGTGTGTAAGTGGAGGTAATTTAAGAAAAAAACAACATGTGCTTCTGTAATTTCCATGTTGCGTGTGGTACAGGTGTAAGGGACTGAGGGCTAACTATTGAGCTGTGAGCTAATTATAGGGAGAAACAGCTGTTGTCCTCTAATGAGGAGACAGAGCCTCGGAGTCTGCTCCGCGAGGGGGCCTGAGGAAGCCTGTTGCAGGGCGCTGTGCGGAGATTGCCTCTTCGTCCCAAAATACTCCCTGCCACACACTTGCTCACGGGCCGCTTCTCACATCCACTCCAGCAGGTGATGAGTAATTTTCGCCCGACTGTGTCTGGAGAGAGGACTATGTCCCCATTTTATTAAACTCGGTGCTCCTTTTATTTTTGTTTCCCAAGTGTACGGCTCCTGACCCCAGCTGTGTGTTACCAGGGTCCCTTTTCTCCCCCTCTTGAGTTCTTTCTGTTCATTCCCATTTTCCTGTGTTTCCAGGACAGTCAGATATTCCCAGAGCTGTCAGCTATTTAGCGTGTGATGTAGAGGCTCGGCTAGACCACACTTTCTGTTTCTCGGTGCTGCGTTTTTCTCCCCAAGGTCCCATAAATGTGACCAAACATCTCTTCAACGACCCGGCAGGTAGAGTTTAGAGGGTCTGCTGGGGAGTAGCTATGCGACTTCCCACTTAGATTTCATCCCAAACAAATAGGGGGAGTGTTTCTTTAAACTTTTTAAAAATTAAATGTATTTTTCTTTTTTGTTGAAGTCCAGTTGGTTTACAGTGTTGTTTGGGTTTCAGGTGTACAGCAAAGTGATTCAGTTACATAAACATGTATAATTTATTCTTTTTCAGATGCTTTTCCCTTATAGATTATTATAAGATACTGAGTATAATCCCCTGTGCTATACAGTAGGTCCTTGTTTATCTTATATATAGAAGTGGGTATCTGTTAACCCCAGGCTTCCCTGGTGGCACAGCTGGTAAAAGAATCTGCCTGCAATGCAGGAAACCTGGGTTTGATTCCCCTTGAAGAAGAGAATGGCAACCCACTCCAGTATCCTTGCCTAGAGAATTCCATGGACCGAGGAGCCTGGTGGGCTACAGTCCATGGAGTTACAAAGAGTTGGACAGGACTGAGCAACTAAGGCACACACATCTGTTAATCCCAAACTCCTAATTTATCCCTCCCCTCCGCTCCCCTTCCCCTTTGGTAACCATAAGTTTATATCTATGTTTGTGAGTCTGCTTCTGTTTTGTAAGTCAGTTCATTTATACAATATTTTTAGATTTGGAAAAAGTAATATAAATTACCACTACTATACATGAAAAGGAAGCTAACACTATAGATTGAGAGACATTAGAATACTATTAAGATAATAATACTATGAACCGCTTTATGCCAATAAACCCAACCAGAAAAAAAGTTCTTCTTGTTAAATGTTAATACAGTCTTGATGTTCATGTTGATATTGGCGTTACAAACCTCTACACCACTGCAAGGAAGGAAAGCATCAAAGTCCAAGGAAGCTGGAGAAGCAGGTGCCCTGCTCTGCCACTCAAAGCCTCATGTGCTCCTTTATGATGGATGAGGAGGAGGCAATCTAAAGCAACCGTCCACCACCCCCGACTGTGGATAAAGTATTATTTACTGTGCAGTTGAATTAAAAACAAGGACTCGCTATAGCAACCACTCTAACAAGGGGCACTATTCACAGGCTGCCTTGCTGCCTGGGGTCCGGCGCCCATGAAGCACCTTTTTGAAAGCACTTGTGGGCAAACCAGTGGCATATGGGGCTTTTACAGCATGTACGAGGCGGGGCTCCTGCCATAAAAGGTTTCTCTGCAGACTGTATTGCTTTGGGAAGGGAAATGGGAGCGCCAGCAGCTATGTTTTCCTGCAGTTTAGGATTAAGGGAAATTTAATTGAAAATAAAACACAGAGGCACTGTGGTGGCCACTGAGGAAACACAAAGAGCTCTTCATGGAGCCAGGCCACCACGTGGCAGCAAGGGACACACTGCCAGCTTCATCTGCTTGTGTCCACGGGACATCCGGGGGCTGGGAACAAGCCACTTTGTGATCACCCATCCTGTGGCACCAGTTTTGGGGATCTGAGCATTCCTGAAAGAACTAGGGAGGATTCTGCAACATCACAGAGAAGGGTGTGTCTACTTAAGGTCTCTGTCATTTCTTCTCACCCCAGCAATCTTTTCTTACATCTTGCCCCTGTGCTTTCTAGAGCCTTCTTTGTTTCACATAATATCTCTGGAAATCTTTGTTTCATTGCATTTTTTTAACCTCAGGGAAAAGAATCATGCAATCTCTTTCTCCCTCTCAATGAATTTTTAAGAAGACAGAGATATTCATTATAACATACTCTAGGCAAAATTAGATAAGAATAAAGGGCTGAGAGGATTTTATCTTCTCAAAGACAGTGACCTGAGGTCTCTGGCTAATCTGAGCGACTCTCTTAAAGCTTACCAGGTATTAGAGATGAGCAATTTTTTTTCCGCTGTTTGTGTGTGTGTGTTTATCCCTTTCTATCCCCAAATAACAGCTTCTGGTATATTCTGGCATGACCTCTTCCAGCACCAAGTCTCCATGTCAAGGTGACATCTGTCTTAAGTGTCTGTTTCCCTCCTGCTTTCTTCTTTAGAACAGCAAAGTTTACTGCCAAGTATTACCACTGCTTCCTGAGAGAGTCTAGCACAAAAAGCACCCTCTAGCTTATTATGGCCAAAGAACTCCAGGGGTCAGACCCCTGGTTCTTGTGTCAATTACATTAGCTGCCTTGGTTGAAAATGTCTGCCTTATAAGTACTGTTTTTTCGTATCAGTCTTGATAATTTAAATTCATGCATTCTGCTGTTTTTACTCACTACCACTTCCACACCACTCAGAGACTGTCAGAGCCTAGCATGGTGTTTTGCACATATCAAACCTTAAGTGTTTTGTTGTGAATGAATGGTTGGATAGATAGAGGAATCAAAACGTTGTTCTGCATTGGAAGACAGCAGTTTGTTTTAACCTAACTGCAGATGGAAGAAAGCAGCCTAAAACATAACTTTCTAAAGTGCCAGCTAACTTTTTCGAGGAGCTAATACATAAAGGACACTTTGATTTAACTCATATTTGAGATGGAGAAAATAAGCACAAATAGCACAGCGAAGCATTCCTAATTTTGATAATCCTGCTTTTGGAGAAGACAGATCCCTTACAGAATACAGGCCCCAATTCCTTATCCGTAATTCCAGAATCCAGAGAGTTTTAATAAACAGAAGCTTTTCATAAGATGTCTAGGAGGAACCTGGCTTGAACTGATACATAGCTATTTGGAGCTTTTGTTTGCATTTATCCTACCAAGAGGGGCTATTCACACACTTCTGCAGAAATGTTAATGTTTGATTGTAGGGAGTTCCAGATGTCCCTGGAGTGTTGGGTAATAGGTGGTATGCTCACGGTATTTATGCCCTTTCTAAAATCTAAAAAATCTTGAATATCAACACATATGCCCTCAAGGGTTTCAGAAAAGGAATCAGAGATCTGTATTAGCAAGATGTTGCTTTACTATGTTGAGGTTTATTCAGTAACTAGAACAGATTGCCAGCAAGACATCCAGACGTCTTAAATATTGTATACAAAAGATCCTAGGGCTTAGGACTTTACAGCATTGTATTTTTGTGGAATTTGCTCAGCGTTCAAATGATCTTTCAATGAATTTGTGGGGGAGAAAGTGGTCTCCCCGTCCTATTCCTCCGCCATCTTTGGACTGCCCCATCCCCAGCATTGTATTTTTAAAGCACAAATTCTTCATCCAGCAAATAGATCATGGACACAGATCAGGTGTCTGCATGATCATACGGTAAAGGAAATTGCCACCTCTCCTTTTCTCAAGGAGCTGAGTCTCCTGAATAATTTTATAAGAAGTGACACAAAAATTACTTACCAGAGGCTTTAAAACATGCTTTCATTGTGGATCCATTTGAAGCTTTGCTGCTTTTAATTTTTCACCATTAAGACTTGCAAAAACCATCACACGATTCCTTAATTGCAACCACATTAACTGAGGCCGACTTTTAAAACCTGGGATGTTTTCTATCACAATGGGGACTGTCTGGGTGCTTCCATTACACCGTGTCTTCTGTGGACAAACAGCACCACTGATCACTCAGCACACCAATCGGAGACGGCAGATGCTGGTGAAGGCTTGGATCAAAGAAACTTTGAAGTTACAGCTCAAGCCCAAATACCAGCTCTGGCAGGATGCATTTCTGTTTCTAAAAAGTCACAATTACTCCTGAAAGCTAAATGGGTTTGAAAAATTCAGCCACCAGCTCCAAATCCCAAGTCAGTCTTTTCAAAGTGGGTGGAAAAACAAATGGGGAGTTCCTGAGGTGGGGAGGGGGGTTGAGGGAGGAGGAAGTGAGGGGAGCCCAGCTCACTCAGTGACATTGTCTCAGACAGAAGCCTTTGCATCAGATGTTCAGGCCTTCAAAGCCCAACTTATAACTAGTTTGATGAGTGTAAAAGCTACAGATTTCACTGTATCAAGAAAAACTGATGTTAAGCAAATTCTGTGTCTGGCAGTTGAACGCCATATACTGCAGTCTGGGCCATATTCATTGGGAAGCTTTGTGGTGTCCTGGCACTTAGACATGCAGAGCTTCTGGACACAGAGCACAGTGACTTCTGTGTCTGTGTTTCTGAAGCACAGAAGAGTCTTGGCGTATACTTAAAGATTTTGGTGCACTGTGATTTGGTGATCTTTTAAGGAAGCGCTTTGGCTGGTGTTTCACTGTTTCCTATAGCAGTAATATGGGAACCCACTCCAGTACTCTTGTCTGGAGAATCCCATGGGCGGAGGAGCCTGGTAGGCTGCAGTCCATGGGGTCGTTAAGAGTCGAACATGACTGAGCGACCTCACTTTCACTTTTCACTGTCATGCATTGGAGAAGGAAATGGCAACCCACTCCAGTGTTCTTGCCTGGAGAATCCCAGGGACGGGGGAGACTGGTGGGCTGCAAAGAGCAGCCTGAGGTCACACAGAGTTGGACATGACTGAAGCGACTTAGCAGCAGCAGCAGCATAGCAGTAATAAAAGCTCCACAGAACTTGATAAGCAGGGCAAGGGGAACCAAGGGCTCATCTAAACCTTGACTTAAGGGATACATTTGGTTCTCCCCACTATGTCCCATGGCATCTTTGTGAATGGAAATTTTGTTCCACTCTTCGGACCCTTGCAGGCTACTTGCGCTCGTATCTCCAGGGGGACAAATTCTATTTCAAGGAAAAGAGCTCCTCTTCTCTTGCAACAACAGATCTGTCACTACTGCAGAGTTTGGAAGATGCTGTGCACAGCCCTGGGTGGGAAGATGGTGCACTGAGTCCACCCTACAGTGTGAATGGTGCACGGTCATTAGGTGATGACTTTCATGGGAAATGTCCTGAAGAATTCCAGTAATGAAATTCCAGGCAGGAGTCTTGAAAGGCCTGTGAGTACCAATCCATTCTGGAGTCTGGGTTCAGAACGGACTTTGTCAGGCGTGAAGTTGGGCACTTTCAAGGCATGCTTTGACATGGCTTTAAACAAAGAAGAGCAAGTCTCTAGCTCTGACTTTTATTCACTCACAGCGTATCTCAAGAAAGGGGACAGACTCATCTCCTTTGTCAGAGCTGTCATAGTATTGAATTTCTGGCCAGCCAGAGGTCACTGGGGTGATTTTGCAGATGGTGGTCAGGGAAGATTTCTAATCGTGAAGCTTTGGAGGAGACGAGGGGGTAAAGATTTGTATGGAGGTGGATTTTGGTTTTGGTCTGGTTTTCAGTTTTCCAGGAAGGTGCCAATCTGGAATTCTGCTCAGGGATAAGCTTTGCGACCCAAACCAACCACAACTCAGTAACAATTCCTCCTCTGGTTTCTATATCCTATTTTCTTAATTGGGTGGGCGGGAGAGCACAGTTTCACATGGAGCGAGTAGGTGGCACAGGCTGCAGAAACCCATACTTGCAATCCTTGGCAGAGATACGTACTGCCATTATGCCTTCTAAATGTCAGCTGAGGTAGGAGCCGGCTCCAGATCTGAGAGGTGCCAGACACCTGCTCCCTCGGCTCCAACACAGGCTTCTGCTGGTATGATCAGTAGCTCGTACACAATGCTTTCTCAACACTCTCTGAGCCTGACTCCAGCAGTAGTTCAGAGTTCTGGGTATGTTCAGATTCTCCTCTCAGTTCTTAACTCCCATCCTCCTTGCCCATGCTGCGGTCTCGTCCAGAAGAGGAATGGGCCAGGAGGAATGCGCCACCTGGGCTTTCATTAGGTACTTAAGTCCTCAAAATCCTTGAGATGCTCCTTGTGCTGTCCTGCCCCTCTGCAGAAGCTGCGACCTTGCAAAGAGCCAAATGCCTCCACCAGGAAGCAGTGGCTTTCAGGACCACCTTCCTTACAAGGAAAAGTTTCTGACTTAGAAGATAAACTAGGCTGGCTGAGTTGCCCATGCAAAAGAATGGTGGGACTGACTTAATTGACAGTGATCCTATTCTGGGTTATTTTCACTTCTTTTCACTCACAAGTAAGTTTTATAAACGGTTTTGTTCACTTTTTCTAAAATTGAGAATGTGTGTGCTGTGTGTGTGTGTGCACTCAGTCGTATATGTCCAACTCTTTGTGGCCTCGTGCACCATAGCCCACCAGGCTCCTCTGTCTATGGAATTTTTCAGGCAAGAATACTGGAGTGGGTTGCCATTTGCTACTCAAATGGCTCTTCCCACATCTCAAGTGGGTCAAACCTACATCTCTTGTGTCTCCCGTACTGGCAGGTGGATTCTCTACCACCACACTACATGGGAAGCCCTAAAATTTAGTATGGGAGCAACAGTATCTAAAATTAGATGGACCCAGCAATTTAAATATAGTTACCAGCCCCCAGATCCATCAAGTTAGGATCTAAGACAACGATAATTAACCTCATTTGAGCATTTACAACACGCCAGATACAAAGAGCTCCGTCATACTCATAACAACCTTATTAAGCAGACAAAGTTGTTATCCCCATTTTACAAATGAAAAATAAGAAATAAGGGCACAGAGAGATTAACTAAGTTACTAGTTAGTTATATAGCTGTATAGTAATCATAGCAATATTCATAGAGAATTTACTCTGGGCTGAGCCCTGTCCTAAGTGCTACAAAGCAATTACCATCCACAAACATGTTGACTCATTCATTCTCAGAACAATCCTGGAAGTAGCTTCTCTTCTTATCACACTTTATATATCTGAAAATTGAGGTACAGAGAAGTTGTCACATGCCCATGCTAGCACAGCTAGTATGAGGACAGGGATTTCATGAACCTAGACTGTCTGGTTCCAAATTCTATTCTCTTAATCAGTATAAGAAAGCTGAGTGCTGAAGAACTGATGCTTTCAAGTTGTGGTGCTGGAGAAGACTCTTGTGAGTCCTTTGGACAACAAGGAGATCAAACCAGTCAATCCTAAAGGAAATCAACCCTGAATATTCATTGGAAGGACTGATGCTAAAGCTGAAACTCCAACACTTTAGCCACCTGATGCGAACAGCTGACTCTTGGAAAAGACCCTGATGCTGGGAAAGGTTGAAGGCAGGAGAATGTGGGGTTGACCAAGGATGAGATGGTTGGATGGCATCACTGACTCAATGGACATGAGTTTGAGCAAACTCTGGGAGACAGTGAAGGACAGGAAAGCCTGGCGTGGTGCAGTCCATGCAATCACAAAGAGTTGGACATGACTTAGGGACTGAACAACAATTAAGATGCTATATTGCCTCTTATATAGTCTTTATATATTGTTATTTTTAATTATTTTTAAAATAAATGCTTCATATTATTAGGATTACATAGTATACTCTATGTGAATATAGCATAGTACCTGACACCCAGGAAAACACCACCATAAATTTAAGTTACTATTATTATTGGCTGTAATAATATTCAGGCTGTAGAAATTTTTCCCAGTGGGAAACAGAAAGAGAAGAATACATTTTTATCTTCCTTAATGCAGTTGTACAAGAGTGCCCAGCGAAAGCTAATAAATAAAACATATTTTTGATAAGTAGAAATATTGATAAACTATATTATTTTCTGCTCTTCCTATGAATGGGAACCATTGCAACCATCTCTGTTACCCTTTAGAATGTTCATTACTGACAAGCCTCAAAGCCAAAAAGTCAAGTGAAAAGAACTGATGTCCTATTAGATTTTAAGTAGGAAAAAATGTAATAGCCTCTTCATTTCCAAAATACAGATGATAAGGCCACCTTATCTAGTTCTCAGAGAGGGTATGAAGCTCAAATGAGATAGCAAATATGAAAAACCTTTGAAAAGTGTGCCCCCTGACCACAGTGATATCATTCATGTGAGATGATGGCCTGGAGAAATCCCAGATTTATACAAGTCACAGATGCTGTTGGGCATAAGGGCCATGCTGGGAAGCTCAGACACGAAACGAGAGGCTGTTGAGAAAAGGGAGCCAGTTTGGGGAAGGAAAGAAGAGAAGGTTTGCTTTGGGGGAGGCCAAAAGGGAAAATCCACAGGATAACAATTGCAGGAAGAGAGATTTCTGTGTAGGGAGCCAGTACCAGAACATCGACCGTGCTGATGTCAGACACTTCCTCCTGCACAGCTGCAGACAACTCCGCCCTTAGTTAGCCTCTGCCCTGTAGCTCAGCCTTCCCTCTTGAAGGAAGAGACCAAGACCAGGAGCAAATGAGGGACAAGTCTTGGTGGCGGTGGGGGTGGGCAGGGCAAAAAGTCAGCAGGCAGCACATTCCTATCCAGCCTCTGGAGCCACCTCTAAACAAACTGTGGAATGTGTGTCTTCAAAGAAAGGATTCATGTGTTTAAATGCTATGTTAAACTGCCTCAGTTGTGTCTGACTCTTTGCGATGCTATGAACTATAGCTCACCAGACTCCTCTGTCCATGGGATCCTCCAGGCAAGAATACTGGAGTGGGTTGCCATGCCCTCCTCCAGGAGATCCTTCCCACCCAGGGACAGAACCCTCGTCTCTTACATCTCCTGTGTTGGCAGGGTCTTTACCACTAGCACCACCTGGGAAGCAAAAAGAGCCGAGAAAACACAGACAACGGCTGCCACACCAGCCTCAAGAGTCCTAGTCAAGGAGAATGGGATAATTCGAAATCTCTTCAACAACATCACCAACTCTGATCTCATCCCAGGGCAAATTCCCTCCAGTCTGTTTCAAGCCAATTCTGGCAGAGGCATTTGATCAGCCAAACTGGGTGTCAGAGGACTTGCAAATAGGCTTATTTGTTAAAATGGAAAATTGTGATTTACTATCCCTGCAACTAGCCAGATTAACAAATGAGAATGCTTTCTAATGATAAATTGTGCTAATTTGGGTTTCACTGGTCAAGTGAGATGTTACTCTGTATTTCACAACCAAGTCTGACGACAGGAATCACTGAAGATGTTCCAATCATATTTGGGGGAGTTTTTCTGCCAAGACTCCAAACAGTTGAGCAATAACAGTTGTCTCAAATTTCCTCTTAATAAGCAAAGTTATTTGGGTGTGTTTATGTGTTCCTTGTGGATTTTTGGAAATCATTTCTAGCTTATTTGGATAAACTGCTTCGTAAGGATTAAAATATCAACACAAGCAAGAAAAACAGAATAGAATATCATTAATCATACTTACTTTTCAAAAGTCTTTTTTCCTCCACTTTTAGGAGAAATATATACACATTTTAGAAGTAATAAAAATTCATAAAAGCTCAAAATTAGTCATTGTTTGTTTGGTAGTAACAAAAACCCAGCTCAAATCAGCTGAACTGGCTCAGCTGGAGGAAATTCAACTGGAGTGGATAGCTTCAGGCATGGCTGGTTCCAGGAACTCCCCCTGTGTCATATGCTGTGGGAGGGGCAGATTAAAACAAAACAAAACAAAACAAAACTGCTAGCTTCACGGTGCACTACAGACAGCCAGAAACAAAATAATAGCCCATATTCCAACCCCTCAAAACAATCATGCTTGATATTTTAACATATTTTCTTCCTGTCTCTCTCTCTCTCTTTTTTTTTTTCCCCCTTTTTACATTGTTCACTTGTAAATTTTAAGCCAAGCCAGCCATTGCACAATGGAAAATGCAATGAGGACATGAGTGTATTTGCATCAGCTTCATCAAGATAGGCCCTTGGACAATCCTTGCTCTATGGCTGTCTTTCTTCAGGGACAGTACCATCCGAGAAGATTTTTGGCAGTGATAGAAATGTTCTGCATCTGCACTGTCCAACATGCTAGCCCCTCACCACATGTGGCTGATGGACCTTTGAAATGCAGCTAGTGTCACTGAGGAAATGAAGTTTTGGTTTCAATTAATTATGGCAGATTTAAATCTAAACAGCCACAGGTGGCTAGTAGTCACTGTATTGGACCACACAAGGTTGACATGACAAATTACACAAGTGGAAGCCACAGCTTAGAGTTGAATACACACCAACCATAGCCCTCTCGGGATGAAGCAGCACTGAAGGGTCAGGTCAGAAAAGTCTAATTAAAAGACACTTAATGAGCTTCAGGCTCCTTTTGTTCTTGAGTGAAGCCCTTCCATCTGGCGCAGCCTGGAGCATGGGTCTCTCTGCTCACCCAGGGCCAGTCTTAAGTGCTAGCCTTTCCCCCACACAGAGCAGAGCTCCCAGGAAAATTAGCAGGCTTTCCGGTAAGGTCTTCATTTGCAAGTTTCTTCCTGTTTTGTCCTGAAGAGGAAAATATAAGAAGGTAAGAAGAAGCCTGCCTGGATCTCAGACCTTGGCTGTGAATTCCCACAGCTTTAAAAAATTGCTAAAGAGGGTGACATCTTTGTGATTTTAGGGTTTCCACTGAAACAGAAATGTGTATCATGTCATGATTCTGCTTTCTTTCACGTTTTCTTTTTCTGTTAGTGAAGTTTTGCAGTCCTTTGGCAATTAAAATACAGACCCCCATTACTGTCACTGTGGTATTTATTTTTATCAGCATCAGTGTTGTAAATACCCTAAGTGGTGCAGCAGAAAATCCTAACCTTCGAGGAGTGCCAAACACGAGACTTCAATGGCAAACGTACACTCCAGTATGTTAGTCTTAAAGATACAATAGCGAAACCCCTTCAGGAAGAGCCGCGATAATGTGAAATCTGTTATATGCCTTCTGTTCTAGATTTCAAGCTCTTAAAAGGTAGGGACCCATCTGTCTACTGCCCAAGATGGTACACCCACTGGTAGGTGAGCAGGAGCCTGAAGACAGGGCTGTCTGGCTCTGAAGACATCACGCTTTCCCAACAGCAGCCAATCACATCTCCCCTGGGTGATTATCGGCAGCACGAGGAGGGGCAAAGAATTGAGAGGCTGTGGGCTTTCCAGATGGGCTAATGGTAAAGAACCTGCCTGCCAATGCAGGAGACATAAGAGACTTGGGTTCGATCCCAGGGTTGGGAAGATCCCCTGCAGGAGGAAATGGCAACCCACTCCAGTACCTTTGCCTGGAGAATCCCATGGGCAGAGGAGCCTGGCGGGCTACAGTCCATGGGGCCACAAACAGTCGGACATGACTGAAGTGACTGAGCATGCCCCCAAAGAATGCAACCAAGGGTTACACAGGCTTTGTTCCTTTCATCCCATGTCTTCATCCCCAACGCGCTTTTGAATCATCACATTTGTGGTGACTGTTGAACGGTACAGTTTGAGTTTGTGGTTGGGTTTTTTTAGTCCTAATGTGAGGGCTACTTGAAGAATGCCAGGTACCTGCCAGGCACCTATGCCCAGTGCCATGTTGCCTAGCATACCTGGCGTTCCACAGGTCTCTTCCAGATGAACTCAAGCTCTGTGCTTGTTCCAGCCAAGGGAGAACCAGACCACTCACTCTCCCTCAATCCTTCTGAGCCTCAGTCTTCACATCTACCATGGGGATATTCATACCACCGTCTCTCTGCATCAGGTAAAGAACTAAGGCCTGGGGAGCAAATACGGCCCTGCCAATTCCTTTATTTATTGTGTATGGCTGCTTTCTTGGGCAGAGCTGAGTAGCTGTGACGGAGACCATATGGTCCATAAGACTACCTCGTTCTTTCCAGGAAAAGTTTGCCAATCCTGTTTGTGAGACCTGAATGCACAGTAAACACTACATAAATATGAGCAGCTAATATTATCATTGTCAGGCTTCTCTTCCATCCTGAACCTTTGTCCTTTCCTGTTTGGTTCCCTAGTTTCATTTCTTGCCGCAAGTTGACGTGTGTGTGTGTGTGTGTGTGTTTTCTCTTCTTCTCCCACCGCACTCCTATAAGAATGTGTTGAACATTCTTCTTGTAATAAGTTTAAGTGCTGTCCTTTCTCTCTAGATCAAAACTATGCTCTCAACCTGAGTTTTCTGGCTTTGATGGAGTGTGCTCACCATGATCAAGTCAGGCTTTCAGTCTCCTCACCTCTGTTGAGGTCATGTCCCCTACTCAATTACCCAGAGCTTGGGCATGTGCTTCTTGAGGACATGAGCAGGGAGCTCATTGTGTGTGTTGTATGGATTGACCATTGCTCAGCCATATTAATGGCAACCCACTCCAGTGTTCTTGCCTGGAGAATCCCAGAGATGGGGGAGCCTGGTGGGATGCCATCTACGGGGTCGCACAGAGTCAGACACAACTGAAGCGACTTAGCAGCAGCAGCAGAGGCAGCCATAGTTAGGGGCTCTAGGGCATATGAACACCAGCCTTGGGCTCCTTGTTTGTTCTGCTTTGATTTCTGACTTCCTGTCTGCTTTCCTGCTTGGAGACAAACCCCCCGTGGCCTTTGTTGTCTTTCTCTCTTAAGTTTGTATCCCCACTGAGCAACCAACAAATGTTTTCTTTTCCCTGTGGCCTCTCTGATCTGCTTTGCCCTCCTAACCTGAGAGCCTTCCTAGAAGAAAGCACACCCAGTCTAAGTTTTTTTTTTTTCTCTTATATCTTTTTTTTAAATTCAGGTGTAGTTGCTCTATAGTATTATGTTAGTTTCTGCTGTACAACAAAATGAATCAGCTGTGTATACATATATCCCCTCTCTCTTGGAACTCCCTCCCAGCCCCCCATCCCACCCCCTAGGTCAACACAGAGCACTGAGCTGAGCTCCCGGTGCTATACAGCAGCTTCCCACTAGTGTCTGTTTTACACCTGATACTGTCTATATGTCAATGCTACTCTCTTAATTTGTCCCACCCTCTCCTTCCCCTGCTGTGTCCACAAGTCTGTTTTCTAAGATATGGTATGTGTATACAATGGAATATTACACCGTCATCAAAAGGAATGTGATTGGGTCATTTGTAGAGACATGGATGGACCTAGAGACTGTCATACAGAGTGAAGTAAGTCAGAAAGAGAAAAACAAATGTGTATTAATGCATATTTGTGGAATCTAGAAAAGTGATACAGATGATCCTATTTGCAGGGCAGGAATAGAGATGCAGGTGTAGAGAACAGCCCAAGTTTCCACTATGTCAGATTAGTCATGGAGGTGAACACTCTGCTAGAGGAGGAGGGAAGGTGGTTCGTCAAGAGCTGCTTTCCCCAGGACACTGCCCCAGTGGGCATTTCTGGGATTCAACTACAGTCCTGTGAAAGGGAGACTGTGATTTAATGATGAGGGAAGGAAATGGGTAGCCAAGAGCACTCTCTGGATCATACTTTTAAAATCCAACTCTTGGCTTTCCCTATGTCCTACACCAGGCACATTTTCTCCATCCTATTATCTCAAACATTCCTGAAATGTGTCTCAGTTTAACAAACAAAGCAATATAAATTCTAATCTGTAACATCATGTATTATATCCTCCATTGGGCTGTCTTTCATCCTATCCTCAGAAGTGATTTTTCTACCAAGTGTTTTAGGCGCAGTAAGGACTTTGGATAGGCTTCCCTTTTGGCTCAGTGGTAATGAACCCACCTGCCAATGCAGGAGATGTGGGTTTGATCCTTGGATCAGGAAGATTCCCCTAGAGGGGGAAATGGCAACCACTCCAGTATTCTTGCCCAAGAAATCCCATGGACAGAGGAGCCTGGTGGGCTACAGTCCATGAGGTTGCAAAAGAATCGGACATGGTTTAGCTACTAACAACCACAAGGACTTTGGATAGTGATGTTTCCTCAATAAAAGTAAAGATGATCTCACTGTTTCCAGTCACACAGTGGCAGGGGTTTTGAGAAAGAAGTCAACTTTCAGACTTAAGATAAAGATGTTATTTGGGGGCAGTTGTTTCCAATTGGTCTGTGTTTCAGGGGCTGTAGGTGGAAGAGATAGTGGGGAATCACCTGGGAGACTTTTACAACTCTCTATGGCGACCAAAGGCTCTTATGCACCTCAATTCAGATACATTCCTCTCTAAATTAAAAGCCCTTTATAGATGAATAAGGGCTTCCCAGGTGGCACTAGTGGTAAAGAACCCACCTGGCAATGCAGGAGAAAAAAGAGACATGGGTTGGATCTCTAGACTGGGAAAATCCCCTGGAAGAGGACATGGCAACCCACTCCAGTATTCTCGCCTGGAGAATCCTACGGACAGAAGAGACTCATAGGCGACAGTCTGTAGGGTCACACAGAGTCGGCACAACTAAAGCAACTTAGCATGCATGCATAGATGAATAAAATGCAAAGACTGTGAATTAAGTCTGTGGGAAGCTAAACTTAGCTTAGGCAGCTCTAGGTTATGAGAGGGAGTTTTAAACTCTAACCAGTTGTTTTCTTTGCTCAGGAGACTATATCCCCAGGATGAAGACGATAAGGTAAGACAGAAGGGCTCAGAGACAGCATGCAAGCCTAGTTTGCTTTTTATCAAGGCCATCTCAAAACAATAGCAACAAGAACCAAATTCTTCAATTATGTAATCTGGTTTGATTCAATTGCATTAAATTCCAACTCAAACTGTCCTAGGTATAATTAGACACAAAGAGAAAGTTAGAAGTGGCTTGGCCCTCAGGGAGTTTGCAAGTGGGTTGAAAGCCATTTCCAGTGGGAGATTTTCTTCTGTTCTTCTGGAAGACATAATCTTAATTGTGGAGAAAAAACTTTTTAAGAGTCTAACACAGTATACATGAAAGATAGTTTGTCCATGGAAAGCACACAAATTGATACAGTCTTAAATAAATTTCCCCTAAAGGGACTTTCCGCTTTCAAGAATTTCTAAAACCTGACCCCACACAATAAGAAATTTGACCCACCCTACCATTAGTCTTGGCTAATCCAAATCCAATTTAGTTCTATCCATGATGTGGCCAATGTTCTCATCCTGTTAAATCCCTGAATAAGACAATTCCAGAAGTTTAATCATGAGCAGAAAACTGCTTTTCTGCCCATTCCAGTCTTACAGGGATTTCTGTATATTGGATATATGTGCCTTTTCTCTAATCAGATTGCAGGTCCCTGAGGTGGGGATGTGTATCTTTTTATTCCTTTGGATGCTCTCTTCTTTCTAAATACCCCCAAAATCTTAGCATATATTTCTTAGTAATAATATTACAAATAAATATTTACTCTTTCCCAGGCACAGTGCTGAATGGTTTACAATCATTACTGCTTTTGTTCCTTACAATTACCTTGGAGATTTTCCATATCCTTGGAAAGGTTAAATTAATTGACATGTACACACTGGTATATTTAAAATAGATAACCAACAAGGATGTACTGTATAGCACAGGGAACTCTGCTTAATATTCTGTAATAGCTTAAATGGGAAAAGAATTTGAAAAAGAATAGATACATGTCTATCACTTTGCTATATACCTGAAACTCACACAACATTGTAATCAACTGTGTGTACTTAGTCACTCAGTTGTGTCCAACTCTTTGTGACTCTTTGGGCTGTAGCCTGCCAGGCCCCTCTGTCCATGGGATTTTTCAGGCATGAAAACTGGAGTGGGTTGCCATATCCTCCTCCAGGGGGTCTTCTAACCCAGGAATCAAAGCTGTATCTCCTCTGTCTCCTGCATTGGTAGGTGGATTCTTTACCTGCTGAGCCATCAGGAATCAACTGAACTCCAATTTAAAATAAAAATTAAAGCAAATATTTTCCTAGGGCATAAAGCAAAAAGTGGACTATCTAGGATTTGAACCCGTGCAGTCAGACCAGAACCCACATGTTGGCACACTACGCTGTCGTGTCCTGCACTGCTCTCTGGGGAGGCTGACCAAAATGCCACAGGCACACGGCGTTTGCTTGCATAAGGAGAACACTTCTCCGAAGAACATTGAGAGGCATCCACAGTGTGATTCCACGATGAGATAATGAACATCTGCAGCCTCCCTGTGCTGAACGCCTGGCTACATCAGCTTCACTTATTCTACTGGAGATGCACTTGATGCTGTTTTTATGAGATATGTTTTTTTCGTTCACAATCATCCAAGGAGGCAACTCACTTAAAATCTTCCCTTTACTGATAAATAAAGGCAGAGAAAGAAGAGTGGATTACCTGAGATTAGGAAGAGAGTCAAGGAAAGCCAAGGTTTGCCTCTGCAGTCCTCGAATTCTTGCCAACTCTTAATCCAAGTTTTGTTTTTCCCTCAAAAAGCGCCCCCCCCCCCCCCCCGCCCCCACAGACCTGTAATGGTGAAAACACAGGTTAGGAGACTCCAAAAAAGAAACAAGATAAAACCATGAGGGAAAAAAAGGAACAAGATAAAACTATGCTGGAGAAGAAATTACAGTCATTCACTAGTATACTGGTAAAAATATTTTAATGTATTTGTCTATGTATAGCAATCATGTTTAATATTCTTGGGATTCAGACTCCATATCAGCTCTTTGTGCTAAAACAGTTTCTAAATTATAATTTAAGATAGAGTTGTAAAAATCACTCTGCGTAATTTGTCTTCCAGTTTCTTCTTGGAAATATCGAGAGAGTCTTGAAAGATGTCCATTACATCCAATTAAGCAGCACTGGTATTTATACCATGTTCTATGTGACGTGTCTTTTGCACCTCATTTAGAGTTATTACCAATATGGCCCAACAATTGCCTGATTTAGCAGGTCTGCGTGCAAATGTAGAATATGAAAATGGCCCTAGAATAGGAATAATATATTTAGGATACTTTAAACAGTGTTAGGTATATTTAGTACATCCACTTAATTCCGTTTTGGATGATTTATAGCCTGGGCTATGCTATGCTTCTTAGAAGTTATTCTGGTTATATTTCAAATTTTAATTTGAAAAATGTTTTAGGGAGTATAAAACAAACAGAGGTGGGTCCAAGTTTTCTGGGATTGCTGAAGCAGCAGTGACAGAATCTGATACAAATTCTGGGCACAAAGCGGGCTCTCGCGCCATCTCTGCCTCTTCGTAATTTTTTACTATCTCTGGCAGTAAGAGTGAGGAGACAACTTGCTGAATTTCAAACGTCCTTCAGTAACTGGAACGTTGCATTCTAATGCATTTTGATGAGTCAGATTAGTTATTTGTCACATATGTTGGTAATGCAAGGAAATGTATTCAGTCCAGAAAATTAATCCAGGCAGCCAGCCATGAGCAGATGAATGAAACTGACCAGAAGCACAATGGAAGAGAAAGCCAAGGAAGGTATTTTTAAGGAGGTTATTCAGTAGCCAAATCCTCTTAATGTTGAGGCATAGGTTTAAAAGGTTGAAATCTCTACCTTTTTGTGAAGAAGGCAGAAATCTTTTCCTGGTTTGGGGGCTGGGGAGGAATCAAAGATTTGGAATGAGAAGACTAGATAATTTTCTCTTCCCTGAATGTATGTATCTCACTTCCAGGACATATGTGGGTTCCACTAACCTTTGGAAAGAAGGTGAATTGGGATGGCTCCATGGCCAGCAAACTGTTTATTAGAGGTTAGGAAAGAGTTTGGACCCCCTGACACAGCTGGCTGGAGACCCCTTGCCTTGGAGAGCAACGGGAAAGTGAAAAGTCTGGACTAAGTTTTGCTCTGTCGCTGGTCAAATTTCTCCCAGAGCTGAAAATGACATCACTCTTCCCAGGCTGCTGAAATGAGATAGTGTCGCATCCCAAATGAGATCACCAGGTCATAATCTCATCCTCAGTGTGATTTTCTTGGCATGTGTGAGCATCACTGGGAGAAGGGGGAAAGGATGAGAACAGATTGAACAAAACCGTGCCTTTAATTAAGCTCCCAGCCATCTCACCTTCTGCTTTGATTCCATCAGATCTCAGCAGTTAAACAGGGTTGGGCTGGGGGTCAGCAATTACTTTGTCTCTATGGCTTGTACTATTGTAAGGTGTAAGCTGAAGCCTTATGCTCCTGGCCAGGTGTGTGCTGCTTTGTGGGCTTCGCAGAAAAGAATATTAATAAGGCAACATCCAAAATTTTGGCATGGCATAAATGCAGGTGATGTGTTTCGCTGTCAATATTCTGATACCTCAATCTAGAGATTCCTGAAGGCAAAGCCTCTTTCATAAATCAGAGAGGATTTGCAGTCAACTGAGAGAAATTCCAGCCTCCTTGGATGTTAAGAGAGTGGAAACAACCATCAGGATTCAGTATTTGGATGAGGGAGGGATGGATTGGGAGTTTAGGATTAGCAGATGCAAACTAATATATACAGAATGGATAAACAGCAAGGTCTTACTGTAGAGCACACGGAACTATACTCAATTTCCTGTGATAACCCATATGGAAAAGAATACGAAAAAGCATACATACTTTGGCCACCTGATGCAAAGAGCCGACTCATTAGAAAAGAACCTGATGCTGGGCAAGATTGAAGGCAAGAGGAGAAAGGGATGACAGAGGATGAGATGGTTGGATGGCATCATTGACTCAATGACATTAGTTTGAGCAGACTCTGGGGGTGAAGGACAGGGGAGCCTGGCGTGCTGCAGTCCATGAAGTCGCAGAGAGTCAGACACAACTTAGTGACTGAACAACAAATACATATGTGTATATATGTGTATATGTAGGTCAGCTGGTAAAGAATCTGCCTGCAATGTGGGAGACCTGGGTTTAATCCCTGACTTGGGAAGATCCCCTGAATTGGGAAGATCCCCTGGAGAAGGGAACGGCTACCCACTCCAGGATTCTGGCCTGGAGAATTCTGGCCTGCAATCCATGGGATTGCAAAGAGCTGCACAAAACTAAGTGACTTTCACTCTCACTTTCATATATATCTGAAACACTTTGTTGTACAGCAGAAATTAACACAACATTGTAAATCAACTATTCTTCAATAAAATAAAGTTTTAAAAAGATTCAGCATTTAGAGGACTGTCTCTGGCAAACAAATCTTTCTATCCTGGCTTAGGAAACAATTGAAACCCAGGAGTTCTAGGTGTGTTTTAGTCACTTAAATGTGACAGAAACTTGCTGAGACTGACTATGGATCTTGCAAATCCCATTAAAGGGCTAAGTAGCTACAATGATAGTTTGCTGTGTCTGCCTGCAAGAGCCATCTTCTCTCGATGGACAAGGAGCTCTCTAGTGCAGACAGCCGTGGCTTTGGCCCTTAAACTCAGCGGGAACCTCAGTAAATGGAGGGCTAGAGAAGATCTAGAAGCAGACGTCTTTGCCCCCAAGCCTTCACACTGGAATGGTCGCATGAAAGCAAGCAGAAAAATCAAGGCCGTCTTTGAGAAGGAAAAATAGTAAGGGAGCTATCTGTTAACTGCTGCTTCACTTAATGAACGCCTGTGATATGTCTGGCTTCATCGTCTGCTTTAATCCTGTATCTCTGCAATTTCTGCAAGTAAATTCCAGGTAAGAGTCCATCCTCATGGACTGACGTTTAATCCCTTTTTTCCTTGCAAGGAAAACAGCAACCATTGGCATTGTGGTTCAATAAATATCCTTGCCCTTGACTGTCACTCAGTCTTCAGAGAGGAGTGAGGAGGAAGGAGAGGCCTGGTGGAAGGGGAAGAAATAGTGGGTGGTAGCTCCAAGATGTCATATCCCCCACTTTTGTTCACAGTAGCCCAGCTAGGTGCCATGCACAGACCACCAATAAAGAAAGTGGGGGACACTCGTCACTTTACTTTTTCACTTCATTGCTCCTGAACCATTTTGATTCCTCAGGCTTCGGCTTTCTTCCTCTTTTAGTCCTGGCCCTTTAGGGTCAATTACCAGAACCAGAAGAGACTATATTTAGAGAAAGAGCTGCCTGAAAGGAGCCAGGACTCTATATAGGAATGCAGCTGTCCCCAAACTGACCCGAACAGGAGGACAGACTCTTATTCTGGGATTTAATCCAAAGAAATCTAGAGAGGTAAAAGATGAAAGGAGGTGTTAGCGATGATGAAACCAGACATATAGGATAAATACCTGGCCTCCCAATCTTCTTACCCTCTGACCTCCCACCAATGCCTTCCACTAACCAAAGTCAACCAGTAACCAAAGGGCGAGGCAGCCCACAAATAGGCCAGCCCCTTGGGGCATGCAGCTGGGCGGGGACAGGACCAGAGGAGCAGATAGACAGTATCAGTAGACACCACACACTCTGCTGGCTATTTTGTTTGTTTGATCTGGGGATCTGATCCGAGATCCAAAGGGCTATCTTAAAAGCAAAAACAATCCAGAACAGAAGGACAATGTTTATTACTCCAGATAAGTATACAGGTTTAACACACTTTCAACCCAAAGCCCAGTGGGATTGAGGCAAGGAGATGGGGAGGGGTGTACTCTGTAAAGTTAGCCTTTATTCTTCAGAAGTATTTCTTTCTAACACAAGCTTGCCTACAAAGCTACTTTTACATTCCAAAAAGTCCCAAATGTATGACCACTCGCTCCAGATGTGTTAATAGTGTGAAAGCAGCTCACAACAGGCTACTTGAGTTATTGAATAAAAGAACTCAACAGGCAGCTAAGTCTTCCAACCACACTTTTTGACCTTTACACACTTGATGTCAGCTTTCAATAGGCATTAAATTCTCCCCTTGTTTTTATTCTTTGCTACAGTAGCATTAGTGGAGAGACCTGGATAGCTGGACTACAGCTAAGTATCCTTAAATACAGGTATTTGAGAAATCTCTGTGTGAATGTGAGTTCCAGACATAAATAATGTCCAAGGGGGAGACTTAAACACTGAAATATTCAAAGAAAAGGCAGGAAGCTTGAGTCCTACCTCTGGTTTATTATTCTTAACTAGTCCCACGGGGTCATCTTGAACAAATATCTTTACCTTTGTAGGATTCACATCTTGCTACTGCAAAGTGGAAAACTGTTCTATTATCCGGGAGGAGATGTGAACTAGAACAGGTCCACGTCTACCATCCTGGGCTTTGCTGAAAGTGGACAATTCTTTCAGGGCAGGGAAAGATGAATTTTGTTGTGCCAGTTGCTTCTAGTCAGTTGCTTCCAGGGGATTCATGGGTTTGCAGTTTAAGAGACAAGCAAGCATGAAGATAGAACTTGCATTCAATGGCGCCTGTATTTCTGGTACCAAGACAACCTATGAAGCTGTGTTCCTTGACTTGGTTTATTAATTTTCACATCTGAAAATTTTTCCATTGCTCCATTTCCTACTGCAGTTTAGTCTTCCCCTGAAAGTATTTCATGGTGAGTTATTTATTTAGTGTGACAGGAAAGGGATTAAAAATATGAAAATCATATCCTCATCTTCTGCCTGTCCGTGTAATGCACCAGAAGCAGCAATAAGGTGATAGCTCTGGGAAGGTAGCCAAAAGCAGGTGGAATCGAACCCTCCTTTACCTTTCATCAAGGCTTCAGGCTGCTGAAACCCATTTTCTATCCTTCTCAATATGTGTCTGGCCGGTGCCTCCCGGGGCACGTTTTTCACAATATGTTCACATCACCAGAAGCACTCAGGGACTTGCTAGATCATTTTAAAATGTTTTCTAATTCAACATCTTCGGTACGGAAAACTCAAAAGCATCCACACATCTTTTAGAACCATTCTTATGATTTATTTCACGTTTGTCGTTTTTATTTTAACTGGGATTAAAGGATATAATGACAGGTCTGGGATGTCACTTCAGCAACTACAAAAGGAGAGAGAGATTGGGTAAAATGGACTTATCCACTGTTAAATGAATACCAACATACCTGCTTCAAAGGAGAAATAATTAACTAAATAGGTATTCATTAAACCTGTTATTACTACCCCCACAGTCAAATAGTCTTCCGAACACTTAACTCTTGGAGGAAGCTCCTATTATTCAGATAACAGCATTTTTTTTTTCTTTGTCCATGCTTACGTTGAGAGAGCTCCTCTGCTGACTGAGAAAGAGCAAATTAGGAAGCCAAAGAGAGAGACACATATGAACTTGAGTGGGGAAGGTGAGAAAGGAAACGGCACAAAACAAGGAAAGTGAGTCAGTCAGTTCAGCGGCGCAGTCCTGTCCCACTCTTTGTGACCCTGTGTACTGCAGCACGCCAGGCCTCCCTATCCATCACCAACTCTCGGAGCTTGCTCAAGCTCATGTCCATCGAGTCAGTGATGTCATCTAACCATCCTCTGTCATCCCCTTCTCCTCCTGCCTTCAATCTTTCCCAGCATTTTCCCAGTCTTTTCAGATGAGTCAGTTCTTTGCAGCAGGTGGCCAAAGTATTAGAGTTTCAGCTTTAGCATCAGTCCTTCCAATGAATATTCAGGACTGATTTCCTTTAGGATAGACTGGTTGGATCTCCTTACAGTCCAAGGGACTCTCAAGAGTCTTCTCTAATAATACCACAGTTCAAAAGCATCAATTCTTCGGTGCTCAGCTTTCTTTATAGTTCAACTCTCACAGCCATACATGACTACTGAAAAGCCATAGCTTTGACTAGACAGACCTTTGTTGGCAAAGTCATGTCTCTGCTTTTTAATGTGCTGTCTAGGTTGGTCATAACTTTCCTTCCAAGGAGTAAGTGTCTTTTAATTTCATGACTGCAGTCACCATCTGCAGTGATTTTGGAGCCCCCCAAAATAAAGTCTGCCACTGTTTCCACTGTTTCCCCATCTATTTGCCATGAAGTGTTGGGATCAGAGCCATGATCTTAGTTTTCTGGATGTTGAGTTTTAAGCCAACTTTTTCACTCTCCTCTTTCACTTTCAAGGAAAAGAAATATCCATTCACTAAGTCTGGAGCAGCTTTGTAAAGAAACCAGCTCAAAACCCATTTGTTCCTTCATCTGCAAAGCCAAAAGTGTCATCCTTGTTGGGAGGTTGAATTTTAAGGACTAGCATCTTGGAACAATGTCCATGCGCAATATGTTTCTCAGCAATTGTGACAGGGCTGGATTTCCAAAACTTCAGCCATGTGTTTATTGCCTTCATCATTTTATTGTATGTGCACAGCGGTGGCCATGAGAACAGACTGCTCAAGCCTCTAATTTTAGGGAGGAGGGTTCCAGCTGCTGCCTCTGAAACCTGTAGCCACATTTGCAATGAGCTGGGCTTCCCATGGCTCCTCCCAGCCAATGGTGGAATGCACCAGGGATATTAAGGCGGGTCCACTCCTGGGAGATGTTTCTAAAGTGAGAACACATGAGACAAAGGCTTGGTTGGGAGTTCACTTGGAAAAGTATCCCAGGAAGCAGAAGTGGGTCTGAGAATTTGAAACAGAAAAGAAGGGACAACAATACCAGGATGGGTGATGGAGGCCTCCAAAGATAGTCTTGCCAAACTCTCCATAGAACTGCTCTGTGGTCTGAGACTCAGCTACCTGATTGTCCTTCCGTCCTTCTCTCCTTCACTCAGGGTCAGACCCTGATGGTTCTCAGGCTTTCCTGGCTCCCTCTCCCCTTGCTCTTATAAATCTTTCTCCTATCAAGTTTCCTGTATAATCAGCGTCATTTTATGTCTGCATCTCAGAAGGACAAGATTAACACATGGAGGTAATACCACCCGCATTTTGTATGTGATTATACATAATTATGTACAATTATATTCTTATATATAATTACATACCATTATGTATATAACATGTATGTATTTATAACAGACTTTCCATGTCATGGGGACACCTCCAGATCATGATTCAGTTACTCTTGGTCCCACTTCTTACTCCAGCCATACTGCTGAAGCAATCAGGTTCAAGTAGGTTTTAACCATCTTTGCACAGTTACAGCTTGTTTAGTGCATCAGAATACCTGGCAGAACTGCTGGCCACTCATACCCCCACAACCTGGAAGTGTGGGGTGTGAATGCTCATGGGGCCATCTTTGATCAATGGGTGATAGATACCAACGGGTAGATATTTTCTCCTTTCATCCCCTGAGATTCATGCCGTGGGTGCCTCAGAAGGTCCTGAGGATCAAGTGCTAATAAAGCACAGCAGTGGTCCAATCAATCATGCATCCATCTCTTGGGTTTCCTCTATCACTGTTTTCTCCCCTAGACTCACATCTGCTTCCAAGGCGGTATACCTTTCCAAGTGAACATGCTTTGCTGTAACTTTCAGGGGAAATCCATACTTAGGATTTTCCTCAACCATATCATGTATGAAATTACATATAAAAATAAATGCCTAAGTGTCAAAACTAAAAATAATTAGTATAGTACCTAAAACTAACTCACATACCTCCTGGTACCCATAGCTTAGGAACACTCTAATAAAAGATATTGAGGTATTTATGTTCAGACACTACTCTCTCTTCCTATGGCTATAGTTAAAATCTGTGTTATACCACTGAGTAAAACTGTCCAGTGACACTGAAAAAAAACAATAGATCCTCGGGTTCCCTGGTATATTTTGCTTTTGTGTGTTTTAGACACACTCAGTGACAATAGAGTTCATAAGCATTTTGTTCTGTTTGGCTTTGTATAATCTGAGTACGTGGTGATTTACTATTTTATAGCCATTTGGTTACAGCTTTGTTTCTTGGAAAGGATTTTTCCAGGTAGCTGAAATTATGGACTGTAGGCTTCTTGATGTGGTAGACAGCATTCCGAATACATCTCCTAAATCCTGTCCCTTGGTTAGTCAGTCAAATACTAAATTATAAACTGCCAAAGGACTTTGCAGATAAAATTGAGGTTATTTTTGTGTGTGAGAGTTGAGTTTTATTTGGGGGCAAAACAATGACTGCAGCCCAGGAGACAACAGCTCAGATAGCCCTGAGAAACTGCTCCAAAGAGGCAAGTGGGGGAAGGTCAGGAATCCTGTGATTTTGGTGAAGGGGGAATGCATGCAGTTAAGCACATATTTTTCTAGACACTTTCTACTAGTCTTGTGAAGCTTTTGCCAGTCACCAGGAACAGTAGCCCCCATGAAGGATTTTAATGCTTTTCTAGGTATGGAGAGATACAAGAATTGGGCTCATAAAATCGGCTCCTGAAAATATCTAGCTATCTGAAGACCTGTTCTGCAAGTTTTTCCCCAAGTACAGAGTGTCTCATTTGCAGATAGAATTAAGGTTATTAATCAGTTGACCTTAAGAGAGACAACTCTCCTGGAATTATTAGGGTGGAGGTAGGCAATGTAATCATGGGAACCCTTAAAAGGAGAAGAGGGAGTCAGAGAAGTGGCAGAAATGGAGCATGGAGGAGAGATGACGTAGAAGGGGAGGCTGAAGATAAGCAGCTGTTCTGCATCACCAAGCAGTGAAAGCAAGGACAGGACTCAATACGCTCAAGAGGAGTGGAGGCAGCAGAGTCTGTTGCAATGACATCCAGGAGTCCCTGGCCCGATCCTCTGCTGCCACCACACCTCTTGTTATACAAGGGAATCAGAATCCTGTTTGGTGAAACCACTCTTGATTAGGCTTTCTAGTATTTGTACCAAATACATTGTTCAGTAACACAGGTCCCTTCCCAAAAGGGCTCACTAATGTCCAACGAGAGTCTCTAGTACTCTTATCAGTAAAATGCTTTAAAGTTTGCTATATTGTATAATTAGATATTACAGGGGGCTGGCTGGGGCAGTTTCCCTGGGTCTGCCATGTCCAGACACAAATGCTTGATGATTCCCCCCACCCCCACCAAGGTGTCACATGCCTGTGCAAATGGCTTTTTTTCCCCCACAGTTACATGTATTTACAAATATACTGAGTTCATTTACAAAGGTGGAAAATGTCAACCTCGAAGTAGCAATGAATAACCTGAGATCATTGATTTATCTGTATTGAGATTATTTCTCTTTTCAGCCTAAAACTTGTAATTGTTGATTGTAAGTTTTTCCTCTAGCTCCAGTGGTGTGGCATCATCAGGATTTTGCCCATGTGGTGGTTACCTCCTGCGTAAAGTATGCACAGCTGGCACAGAATTAAATCACTGCTGCCTCACTGTCCCCCTCAGAACAAAAGTACTTCCTGTTCGTGGTTGAAATCACCCCATGTGGTTATTTGTCAGCTAGTTGCAATACAGCTGACAAATCCCAAAATCCTGTTGTGAAAGACAACCCTCTCCTGACTTGTCCAGCACATCCACTTTGCAGCCAAACCATAAATGCCATCCCAAAGGTATTAGGTGGCTCTTTTTCTATGTTCATGACAAGAAACAAGAAAATGAAAAGTTGCACGAAGCTGGGAAAATTGCAGAAACCTGGCAGGGGATGACTTTCACCTGAGCAATTTGTCAGTTCCAAAGGGACATCTGAAGCAAGTTTTAAGAATAAGAAGTATCCGGTTCTCATTCCAACCTGTTTGCCTGGCCATAATTATTGCAATATGGACTAACATTCCCAGCCCTGCAATGCACCTGGGCAGGCTCAATAAATACAACCAACCTGCAGTATTAATTAACGTCGATGACAAAAGTCAGAGAGGTCTTTATTTATTGCAATATGTTCTCTTTTTAACAGGGGACATATTTTGTTTTCCTCGCTCCAGTCTGTCAAATTATCCTCAAATATATACACCTTTCACCTTGAGTGCTGCCCCCCAGTCCTGTTCCCAGGCTTTCCATCCCCTGGGCCGAGAGCGGACTAATCCAGCAATGGTGCAAAGTGGTACAAGCCCCTCCAACAGATATGAATCTTCTGGAACTCAAGTCACTTGGTGAACACATGCCCAGAGCTTGAGAAATCTAATTTTAGTTCCCTCCTGCCCAGACCCCCAATCCTACTGGATTTGTCAGGACCTAATGGATTAAGATAATACCCAAAGTGAAAGGTCAATTTTTTTTTTAAAAGGCAGTGGATTTGAAAAGAATTCAGGGTCAAGGACTGTAAATTCTAATCCTTACTCAGTCAATAGTTTACAGACTTCTCCAAGCCTCTTAATTGCTATGCCTTTGTGTGAAAGAACTGAAACTGCCCTTTCTTACACTAATGTTCTGAGGATCCGTAAGTGCCGGGAATCCCTCTGCAAATATGAACTGAAATGTAAATAGTAGCAAGGTGCTTGAGGAGATATTACTGAAGAGATCTTGAGCCAACTGGCCCTTCCTGACTTTGCTCAGCACTTGGAATAGTCACACACACACACACACACACACACACTCATACTCACACTCACAATGGGTACTATAGGATTTATCAATGACAATTCACATGGCAATGGATAACTTGAGTGCAAGCTTATCTGATGGTTGCAGCAAAAACCAGTTGACCTCTTGAAGCCTATAATTTCATGTTGATGATGCTAACTTTAGTGAATACAGAGTGGAGACCATATCCAAAAGCACCCTTCACAGTAATGACAATGCTTATCAGGATTACTAAATTTTGGTCTACATTTATAAAGTGTACTAGCATCAACCATTTCACAAATATGTTTCCCAGAACTGCTGTACTATGCAAAACAAACAAAAGAACTGTGCAAGATTCAGTGCATGTTATAATATATGGCACAATGCTGAGGGTAAGAAAACAGTTGTAAAATTATTCCTAGCATGACGTGATGATACACAAAAACTTTCCCTTTAAACAATGTCTGTCAATTTACCTACATCAGCGAGGGAATCACTGACATGCATCATTTTATCCATCAGTATGATACCCGGTTATTTGAAAAGAGTGAAAACTTTATGCCGCTTTCCAACATGATGGCCATAACCTTTAAATACTAGCAATAGCCCGGATGTTTCAAGTTGCAGATTTCCTGAGCATATTTGTGGGTTTTCTCTCACCATCAGCTTCACTCTCTCTTCACATTACAAGGTATTAACAAAGTTTTGCTTGTCTCTCTTAAGATTCACATTTGTAGTCACAAAGGGTGCTCAATTCTACTAAAATGGTTATCTGATTATGAAGAGAGATTGTGACATGTGCACTGAAGTATAGTTTAAAACAAGGGTTTCTTATAGAATAGATAAACAATAAGGTCCTATTGTATAGCACAAGGAGCCATATTCTGGAAATGAATATATATAGTCATATATATATATACACGCACACATATGTATAACTGCATCACTTTGCTGTACACCAGAAGATATCACAGCATTGTAAATCAACTACAATTACAAAAAAATTTCCTTCCTAGGTGCTTCATGTGACACGTAGCATGAAGACAGAACAGGATGTCACATATACACTTCCAGTCCTATTTGGTTGTCTTATTCAATGTACTAGTCTCATTCAAAATTCAGACCTAGCCACACATAAAAGTAGTGAATGTTTGGCTCTGTGTTGTCTTGAAAGAGTTAATAGTCTTTTCCAAGTGATATACTGAATTCTCAAAATGTAAATTTGCCTAGAAAATAATTAAAGCTGCATATTTGCATATGTCACATAATTCAAATGTGCATTTATATGCTTGGAGTGTATATGCAAATGAAATTCATTTCAAATTTTCAGGGCATGGATGACCTCCCAACTGTAATGCCCCATGACTTCTTCCCCCACTTCCTTTATGTCACAGCAACATTTGATGCCCTTCTCTTAGAAATTCTGTCTACTTTTAGTGACCTTGCATAAACGTGGCTTCATCTAGGATTCTATGATGGGCACTTGTTGGACTTTCTGACCACCTAACATCTGAATTCTCTTTCTTGTTTGGAGACACTCACTGCAGACATAGAGAGGACCACACAATTGTTCTTTGGGAACCTTAGCAGGTGAGGGCACATGACCTAAGCTTAGTCAATCAGATGACCCATCTAGAACTCTGAGCCTGGACGAAAGGATGCAAAGAAGCAAGAACAGTTTGCCATCCACTGTGATGGCAGCAGTGGGTTTACAACCTGTGTCCTGAGCAATGGTAGCATGGAGTCAGGAGTCCAAGAGTGCCCACCAGCAATATTGTAAGCGGGCGTAGGGGGTTCTAACCCAGTGAGTCCTGCAGCACACTCAGCTATGTCACAGCGTCGTCAATTGCCCATATCCCAAGTCTCCTTCTCAGCCTTCTTGTTGATTCCCTGGGCTACCAAGTACATTTCCAGTCAAGCTCTTTCACGCTTAAGTTAACCAATTTCTTGGTTTGTTTGCAAACAATAAGTTGCAGGGCTGATTATTTGATGCACTCCCCTTCACAAAGAAATGGCTGAATGGCATCACCGATGCAGGGGTCATGAACCTGGGGAAATTTCAGGAGATGATGAGGGACAGAGAGGCCTGGCATGCTGTAGTCCTTGGGGTCGCAAAGAGTCGGACATGACTGGGTGACTGAACAACAACAACAACTTTCACAAAGTCGTGCCTTGGATCATGTACTAAAATAAAGCCCTCTTTATCCTAGTGATTTAGGAGGCTTGGACAGCTTTCTCAATTTAGCTTCCATCTCCATTCTTCACATTTTATACTGTCCAGTCAATACACTGACCACACTTTGTTCAATCAGGTGCCTCCATCTGCATCAATATCCTTGCTTATTAGAAGCTCACATATCATTCAGATTCATATTAATTTGGCTAGAACTTAGACGATGTTTAATATTTGCTGTAGCTATATGTATTGGAGGTCTCAGGCTTCCCTGATGGCTCAGCAAGTAAAGAATCTGCCGGCAACACAGGTGATATAGGAGACATGGGTTTGATCCCTGAGTGGGAAAGATTCCCCTGGAAGAGGAAATGGCAACTGCTCCAGCATTCTTGCCTGGGAAATCCCATGGACAGAAGAGCCTGGCTAGGTACAGTCCATGGGATCGCAAAAGAGTCGGACATGACTGAAGGAACTGAGCACACACACCGGAGGTTTCAGATTCTTCCAGATTCTAGCTCCCCTATCAAGATTTCTCTGACTGCTCCCAACCCATGGAAAACAGATGTGGCCTCCATCTTCCTTGATCTCGTATAGCATATTACATCCATCTTATGTCAAATATCACATTCTGCTTTGGAAAAAAATAGTCATTTATTTTGTATTCAGAATCTCCTAGATCGTAAGCTCTTACTAATGTCCTGGAAGATATATCTTATTTGTTTTTTTATCTGTACATTTTCTGCTAGAAATCTCATGATTCAAAAATGACAGTTGAAAAACCAAATGGATATGCACACATTTTTCTTACTCAGATGGAGATTATTATTACAACTCTTCAAATACACAACTTCTTATGTCTCTAAAATTCCACCACCCATTCAATTCAGTTCAGTTGAGTCACTCTGTCATGTGTGACTCTTTGTGACCCCGTGGACTGCAGCACGCCAGGCCCCCCTGTCCATCACTAACTCCCAGAGTTTACTCAAACTCATGCCCATTGAGTCAGTGATGTCATCTAACCATCCTCTGTCATCCCCTTCTCCTCCTGCCTTCAATCTTTCCCAGCATTTTCCAAGTCTTTTCAGATGAGTCAGTTCTTTGCAGCAGGTGGCCAAAGTATTGGAGTTTCAGCTTCAGCATCAATCCTTCCAATGAATATTCAGGACTGATTTCCTTTAGGATGGACTGGTTGGATCTCACTGCAGTCCAAGGGACTCTCAAGAGTCTTCTCCAACACCACAGTTCAAAAGCATCAATTCATAAGTGCTCAGCTTTCTTTATAGTCCAACTCTCACATCCATACATGACTACTAGAAAAACCATAGCTTTGACTAGACAGACCTTTGTTGGCAAAGTAATGTCTCTGTTTTGTAATATGCTGCCTAGGTTGGTGATAACTTTTCTTCCAAGGAGCAAGTGTCTTTTAATTTCATGGCTGCAGTCACCATCTGCAGTGATTTTGGAGCCCCCAGAGATAAGGGATGGGACTAGATGCCATGGTCTTAGTTTCTGAATGTTGAGCTTTAAGCCAACTTTTTCACTCTCCTCTCTCACTTTCACCAAGAGGCCGTTTAGTTCTTCTTCACTTTCTGCCATAAGGGTGGTGTTATCTGCATATCTGAGGTTACTGATATTTCTCCTGGCAATCTTGATCCCAGCTTGTGCTTCATCCAGCCCAGCATTTCTTATGATGTATCCTGCATATATGTTAAATAAGCAGGGTAACAATACACAGCCTTGATGTACTCCTTTCCTTATTTGGAACCAGTCTGTTGTTCCATGTTCAGTTCTAACTGTTGCTTCCTGACCTGCATACAGATTTCTCAAGAGGCAGGTCAGGTGGTCTGATATTCCTATCTCTTAAAGACTTTTCCTCAGTTTGTTGTGATCTATACAGTCAAAGGCTTTGGCATAGTCAATAAAGCAGAAGTAGGGCCGCCACCCATTGACTAACTTAAAAGAAAGCTAACACATTGTATTTAAAATTATATTCTATGATTTCCACCTAAACATGGAAATAATATTTTTAAAAGTAAAGAGTTTAACCACTAAGCATTTAGGAGGTGAATGAGTAACTTAACTATATTTATTTTGACTTACTTAACTGGATTTTTAGGTATTTCCAACATTTAGGTATGTATAGTTAGCGACTACAGGTAGGGTTTTCAGGCAGACATTGTATATCAATGAACAAGTATGGTTCTCATGGCAAACATTTGCCATTATAAGCTTGTTCCTAGCCAGTATTATTTATGTATTCTTTGTTGTACAGAGTTTCAGAGATAGGAATAAAGGAACTTAAGACAAATTTAGGGGAGAAAGTCAATGAACTGTTTGTATATTTTATTTCTCAGAGGAACGATGTTTGAAAAAAGCATAGTTGTATGCCATTAATAATTAATATGGATAAGATAGAATCAGTCAGTAGCAAAGAGGAGATAGAAAAAGAACCAGGAGTCCAGAAAGGCTTCAACAAGATGGATACACAAGGCCTATGTGGAAAAAATTACTGTGCATATAATGCATTTCTGGAAGGTTTGGTGAAAAACTTACTTCTTGTGGGGATTTTGTTTTCTTTGAAAAAAGAAAGGTATTTTTCTCCTAGCTATTTTCCTACGTGAATGCATTTAGAAAATGGTTGAAGGATAAGTGTATTGGGACGCTCCAGACAGAAATGGTTCTAGAGAATTTCTTCCATTAATATTATTTCATAACAATGCATCGATGACAGTTCTAGATTAGACAGTCTGATCACATTTGGGGAAGATTTCTGTATAGTGAGACCAGTTCCTACAATTCTCTCATTCCCCTCGTATCCCCCGCCCAACCCCAGCACTCTAACTACAAGCGTCTGTCTTTGCTCTTTCCTTTCAGTATGGCTTCCATCCAGAGCCAATTACAGAAAACAACAGCTCCCTAGCCCTACTGCCGACAATAATCTCAAAGAAAGAATTGCACCTACTCAAGCCTGAGAACATATTCAAGAAGTTAATTATTTTCCTCATGTGGTTCTTGGAGCAGCCTTTTTTTTTTTTTTTACCTTGTTTCACTATAAAGTGCCATAGGGTATTATTCCTGTGGAACATATGGGGTTCTATATAAAACCAAGTTGTTGCTGATTTTACTTAAAATCAGTTTTTATTTCCCATTTTATGTCTGCTTACTTACAGCACCTTGCACCATCTTCCACTTGTCTGCCCAGTTCTGAGGTTCTTCCACTCAGAGCGACTGCTCCCTAGTTCCGAGCCCTCTCACTTCAGGGTGCTACATGATCCCGCATGCTGAGAGAAGAAAAGAGGGAGTGCCAGAAACTCATTTTCCAATAAAATGGCAACATGATTGAAATGCATTTCTCTAAATTCAGTATCAATTAAGTTTAATGGTCACAAGTCTTTCATCGATTTATAGAGCTGTGTATATCATGATTTTTAGAGAGAACATTACTCCCGAGACAGCTCTCTAATTGAGAGGAGGATTCTATAGCACAGAGACCTTCAGTGAATGGTCTATAGAGATAATTTGTAGCTTTTTGTACGGGTGGTCCCTGGGCCAGCCACACACACACTTCAGTTAGCAGGTTTACAAAATGTGTCTGGAATCACAGCAGACTGATCACTGTATCCTCCATGACAACAGAAACCTGGAGAAAGCGGTCGTAACTGACAGGGCTTTTGTTCAGGCTCATTTTCTGTTATGGGCAAATTCTCATGGCAGTATGGAAATCGTGAATAGGAGACACGGATGCCTGCCCCCAAGAGACACAGTGGAAAAGGAAAAGAAGGGATGTGACATTCGCTTGATCAGCAGCGTGCTAACAAAACAGGCAAGGACTTGGGACTGGGTTCTAATGCTAGCCGACGATGCTGTCAGTGTGGACAGGGTGACCTGCTACTAACTATTCATTCCTGGCTTGGGGGCAGGTTATTTAATTTCCCAGAGGCTCAGTCTTCTCAGCTGTAAAGTGAAGTCATAAGAATGAACATTGGTAAAGCCTAGCATATGTGTCCTCACATGGGAAACCATCTGAGCGTCAGCTGACTACGCTGGTGGGTGTGCGACTTCGCCGTCCTAGGGTAACCAGTTAGAGGTCTTAGGAGTGGGAGAGGGCGTGCCCCTTTCCCACCTGCAGACAGTTCCATTCTAGTTGCCTCTTGGCTTTTCTGTTTTTGTTGACGGTCACTAGTGTGCTAGCAGGACTTCCTTGGTAGCGCAGACAGTAAGGAATCTGCCTGTAACACCGGAGACCCAGGTCTGATCCTTGGGTTGGAAAGATCCCTGAAGAAGGGAATGACTACCCACTTTAGTAGTCTTGCCTGGAGAATCCCATGGACAGAGGAGTCCGGCAGGCTGTCGTCCATTGGGTCAAAGAGTTGGAAATGACCAAGCGAGCAAGCATGAGCATGAGTGTACTAGTGCTGGACTCGGTTGCCTACAAACTCAGCTTCCCTCAAGAACTATCAAGCTAATTGGAGCCTCCCCAGAATGCAGGGCAGATATTAAAATGCCATAGGTATGAGCCAGTCAAGATCTAAAGGAGTCCAAAGACAGAAAAGTAAGAAACTGGGAAAGATGGAAAATCTAGGAACACCTTGAAAGTGAAAGTTGCTCAGTTGTGTCTGACTCTTTGTGGCCCCATGGACCATACCCCGCCAGGCTCCTCTGTCCATGGAATTCTCCAGGCAAGAATACTGGAGTGGGTAACCGTTCCCCTCTCCAGGGTATCTTCCCAACCCAGGGATCAAACCCAGGTCTCCCACACTGAAGGCCGATTCTTTACCATCTGAGCCACTAGGACACCTTAGGATTTGACATATTTCCTTGGGTAAGTCACTCTCCCCCCACCACCCCACTATGTCCCCAAGCCTCTAAGGCCTCACCATGCCCTGACATCCTGCAATATAAGCAATAAATGGCTCTCTGCTGGAGAGTTGCAGTGGCCACCACTGAGCATTCTGGGAGACCGGTGCTGACAAAGGATGTCAGGTGTGTCAGCTGCAACTGGGTTTGGACCATATCTCTGCCACTGGCCGACTGTGAACTTGATGAAGTTCTTGAACTCTCTGGGGCTTGGTTTCCATCAGTATAAGGGGGAGTTCATGGGATTGTTGTGGGGATAAAGTGAGCAAATGTATTTAAAACAAAGGGCCTGGTGATACGAAAGATGTTATAATTAAGGTCATCTATTTAGAGAAGTTCAGAAAATCTTTCCAATGTTCCATCTCCCTGCTTTGTAAAATGATTTTGTAATAGCTGCTACTTTTTAAGGCTGTGGGGAGGGTTAAATGAACTAGTCAATAAATGGCACCTGCAAATAGCCCTGATGTTTATATCCTCCTTATTGGGCCTCCTGGTGGCTCAGCAGTAAAGAATCCACCTGCAATGTAGGAGACAGGTTCAATCCCTAAGTCGGGAAGATCCCCTAGGGGAGGGCATTGCAACCTTCTCCAATATTCTTGCTTGGATAATCTCATGGACAGAGGACCTGGCGGGCAACCGTAGAGTCACAAAGAGTCAGACGCAACTGCAGCAACGTAGCACACATGCATCTCATTATTCATTCCCTGGACTGTTGGTCTTCCTCTCTTTACCCATCACTCAGCATCATGCTTGGCCTCCTACAGATATCTCTCTTTTAATATTCAGATAGGATTCCCCAAAGAGCCTTAGCAAGCCTCCAGTGAACACCATGGCTCCCCAGTGGGGTAAGTTGGCTATCTCTGTTCCGATAGTCACCATGAGCTACTTTGAAGTTAACTTCTGCCTTTCCTGAGAGCAAAGGCCATTAGCCAAGTAAGTAGGACATTTCAACTTTTTGCAAAAGTGAGGAGCATGCTAAAAACATTACTGACCATTTCACAGTTAATGGGCTTCTCCTTGAAGAGACGATGTGTCTCTGTCCTTGTGGGGAGTCTTGTGCTCACTTCTTGTCATGTTGTTTTGAGGAAAGGGGCACAGAGATTGAAAAATGCTGGCGAAGGGCCTGACCTCACTTAGAGGTTGAGGAAGACTGATGGACTATGAGAAGCAGCGAAGAATAGAATTAGGTAAAGATAAGGATGAATTTGATAGCAGCACTCAGCATGGTGAGGGTTTAATAAAAACTCTGTGGTCCTTCTTTGTCAACATAAAGAAAAATGTGAAAGCAAGTGACTGCTTCACAATCAAAGGGCAGCTAGTGAGAATCCATTCTAGGAAACACTTATTTCCATCCAGTGTTTACTTGTAGAAATGTTTATTGTCAAAGACATCTCTGTATCCAGAATTCTGTCTCCATATTTTAAAAGACCGAACAGTTTCATGCAATAAAAATATGTGATTATGCAAGTATGTCCAATATGGGTAATTAAATTTCATGCTTCAGGAGACAAATTAGTTGTTGAGGGATATGTGGAAAACAATTCTTCTGCATGTATGTCATTTCACAACCAGCCAGCCTCCCCAATGGGGCTGTGCCTTCCTGCTGGGAAAAGAATAGGGGGTCTGTCTCGAGGAGCATTTAATAAGACAAATTCTTTTAGTTTTTTGCTTTTTATTCTTAACATCTCTCACCCTCAGTTTGAGTGTCTTTTACCCCTTGGAGTCTGAGTCTATTCTAGTTTGAAGAGACCAGGTCAGTCAGTGTATTTAGTTTTCTAGTGTTGCCTGGAAGATCTATCTAGAGGTCTTGAACTAAAATCCTGAGGTGACCCCAGGGAAATCCCATTTCCCAAGTCCTTTGGGCCTGAATGTGTCAGGCAAGGGCTGTCACTGGGGAGCTTTAGTTTGCAGGAAAGGAGGTCTGGGAAAAGAGCTGGTGATACCTGGATTGTGGGCTTTCTGAAGCTCTAGTTAATTGCAACAATGAAAATGCACATTTTCACTTAGTTATCCTTTGCTGGAAAAAATATAATTTTTCATTAAAACTGAAGAGTGAATCAGAAAGAAATTGGCAATAAGATTTTATTTCCCATGAAAGAAGACTGTATCTTTTGAGGAAGAAGAATATTTTGAGAGACTCTAAAACAAGGCTCTTTGCAGAGGAGATATAGCAGAGCCGAATCAGATGATGTTTGGTCCAATAGATGGCATGTTTATACTAATTTATACAGATCAAATAGAAATATCAAAAAGTCATAAAACATTTGAGATGATAACTTTATTTGGATAAACTGCTTGTTTCTGACATCTACATTTTCATATTATTTTCCAGGGCTATAAAGGACAGAGCTATTGTCAGTTTCGAACTCACTTTTGCACTGAAGTTGAGTATTAAACTACACTTAGCTTTCAGTACCTCACTGACTTCTGTGAAAAGATCTGTAGATCTAAGGAGTCTTGGATCCTATCTGGTCATGATCAGATTTGAATTCTTGACTCACTCATGTCAGCTGTTATGCTCTGTCTGCCCTGAAGTCCAGGAACACATGGTGGCTATAACCCCATGGCCATCAATGGCTCAAGGAAACTCCCAGGGGCACATCAGGGATGGTAAGAAATAATACTGCACTCTGTTGGGTTAGAATCCTCACCAAAATCATTTAGTTTTCACAGCTGCCTGCCATAATGTGTATATATATTTTGTGGATAAAAGTTAAAGCTCAGAGAGACTGAAAGTCTTGGCTAGGAGCACATAGCCAGTCAATGGTAGAGAGGATTTTAATCCTCATCTGAGTGGCTTCAAAGCCCATGTTCTATTCACACTCAGATCAGAGCAGAAAGAGAAAGAGACTATGGCATATTGTAGTTTCCCAAATTACGGCCACAGTAATGTTTCCAATCCCATGTGCTCTTTTATAAACTTGCCCGTGTCATCAGGGGGCAGAGTGTGCGTCCACTTCCCTTGGATGTGTGTGGGGCTCTGCAGTTGTCTTGATGAACAGCTGTAACAGAAGTGACACCATGAGGTTTTCAAGGTCAAAAATGGCAACCTGCATTCTTTTGTCTCCCTCTGAGTGAAACTTCAGATGATTCAGCTTACAGCCTTTGAGCTGGCCCAGCTTATACCACCTGGAGCAGAGATGAGTTAAACCTCACAGGCCTAAATCACAGATTGGTGGACAAATCAGCGTCACCACTGTTTAAGCCACTGCCATGTGTCCCGGTAGTGCTAGGGGTAAAGAACCCACCTGCCAACGCAGGTAGACATAAGAGATGCAGGTTCGATCCCGGGGTCGGGAAGATCCTCTGGAGGAGGACATGGCAACCTACTTTAGTATTCTTTCCTGGAGAAACCCATGGACAGAGGAGCCTGGCAGGCTACAGTCCAAAGGGTCACAGAGTTGGACATGACTGGAGCGACTTAGCATGTGTGCATGTTCTGAAGTGATTTGTCACACTCAGGGCAGTAGTGACAATCACAGAAAACAGATCAACTCAATACTTAGAATCATGATTTTAGCATAAAGGACAAGTTCATGCCTCTCTCTTTCTCTCTAAGCACATGCATGTGTTTGCATGCATGCATCAGTTCAGTTCAGTCACTCAGTCATGTCTGACTCTTTGAGACCCCATGAACTGCAGCACGCCAGGCCTCCCTGTCCATCACCATTCCCTGGAGTTCACCCAAACTCATGTCCATCGAGTCGGTGATGCCATCCAGCCATCACATCCTCTGTCATCCCCTTCTCCTCCTGCCCTCAATCCCTCCCAGCATCAGAGTCTTTTGCAATGAGTCAACTCTTTGCATGAGGTGGCCAAAGTACTGGAGTTTCAGGTTTAGCATTATTGACTTCCCTGGTGGCTCAGAGGTTAAAGTGTCTACCTGGAATGCAGGAGACCAGGGTTCAATCACTGGGTCGGGAAGATCCCCTGGAGAAGGAAATGGCAACCCACTCCAGTACTCTTGCCTGGAGAATTCCATGGAGGGAGGAGCTGGTAGGCTACAGTACATGGGGTTGCAAAGAGTTGGAGACAACTGAGCGACTTCACTTTCACTTTCACTTCCAAAGACCATCCCGGACTGATCTGCTTTAGAATGGACTGGTTGGATCTCCTTGCAGTCCAAGGGACTCTCAAGAGTCTTCTCCAACACCACACTTCAAAAGCATCAATTCTTCAGCGCCCAGCTTTCTTAACAGTCCAACTCTCACATCCATACATGACTACTGGAAAAACCACAGCCTTGACTAGACAGACCTTTCTTGGCAAAGTAATGTCTCTGCTTTCGAGTATGCTTTCTAGGTTGGTCATAACTTTCCTTCCAAGGAGTAAGCGTCTTTTAATTTCATGGCTGCAATCACCATCTGCAGTGATTTTGAGGCCCAAAAAAATAAAGTCTGACACTGTTTCCCCATCTATTTGCCATGAAGTGATGGGACCAGGTGCCATAATCTTCGTTTTCTGAATGTTGAGCTTTAAGCCAACTTTTTCACTCTCCTCTTTCACTTTCATCAAGAGGCTTTTTAGTTCCTTTTCACTTTCTGCCATAAGGGTGGTGTCATGTGCATATCTGAGGTTATTGATATTTCTCCTGGCAATCTTGATTCCAGCTTGTGCTTCTTCCAGCCCAGCATTTCTCATGATGTACTCTGCATAGAAGTTACATAACCAGGGTGACAATATACAGCCTTGACACACTCCTTTTCCTATTTGGAACCAGTCTCTTGTTCCATGTTCAGTTCTAACTGTTGCTTCCTGACCTGCATACAGATTTCTCAAGAGGCAGGTCAGGTTGTCTGGTATTCCCATCTCTTTCAGAATCTTCCACAGTTTATTGTGATCCACACAGTCAAAGGCTTTGGCATAGTCAATAAAGCAGAAATAGATGTTTTTCTGGAACTCTCTTGCTTTTTCCATGATCCAGTGAATGTTGGCAATTTGATCTCTGGTTTTTCTACCCTTTCTAAAACCAGCTTGAACATCTGGAAGTTCACGGTTCACGTATTGCTGAAGTTTGGCTTGGAGAATTTTGAGCATTACTTTACTAGCATGTGAGATGAGTGCAATTGTGCGGTAGTTTGAGCATTCTTTGGCATTGTCTTTCTTTGGGATTGGAATGAAAACTGACCTTTTCCAGTCCTGTGGCCACAGTGCAGCACTTTCACAGCATCATCTTTCAGGATTTGAAATAGCTCAACTGGAATGCCATCACCTTCACTAGCTTTGTTCGTAGTGATGCTTTCTAAGGCCCACTTGACTTCACATTCCAGGATGTCTGGCTCTGGGTGAGTGATCACACCATCCTGATTATCTTGGTCGTGAAGATCTTTTTTGTATAGTTCTTCCACGTATTCTTGCCACCTCTTCTTAATACCTTCTGCTTCTGTTAGGTCCATACCATTTCTGTCCTTTATCGAGCCCATCTTTGCATGAAATGTTCCCTTGGTATCTCTAATTTTCTTGAAGAGATCTCTAGTCTTTCCCATTCTGTTGTTCTCCTGTATTTCTTTGCATTGATCTTTGCATGAGTGCATAAATACATGCATATGTGAAGGCTTTGAACAGGGCACTGGTCAAATTCATGACAAGGATGCACAAACCTACGCCTCCTGTGCCTTCTCTGTTCCTTGCTCATCTCAGAAATAGTTCCATGCAGTTGAAGGGTAAACACTCCCTTGCAGGTGGTAGTTTAGAGCCCTTTTTTTGTTATAGTGGTTAATGGCTGCAAGGGCTTTTTCCCGCTCTGCATTTTTGTTTCAGGTCCCTTCTTGTTCCACTGGAGAATTCCTTTTGTGTTCCATGTGTCCTCAGGAGGTATCAGTTATGATGCCTCATCGTTGTCCTGACATTAACACCACCTCCGTAGGATGTACAGGATCACAGAATCACTCAGGCTGACCCAGAGTTCACCATTTCCATTATAGAAATTGGTTTCGGGATGCCCACGCCCTTCAAACAAGGCCCAGTTGTGGGTACCCTGGGATGGAAAACTAAACCCTGGATAAGAGAGATCATCTGTGGTCATCTGAATTTATTAATTCTAATTCTTCACCTGTCTTCACACTTACCTTCTTTGCTGTGTATCTCTGCAGTTCCTCCAATTACCTTGCCCCTCCCTTTTGGACTTGATCATATGGCTTTTTGGTCAATGGAATATTGCTGAACTCACCCACTTGTATCTCTGTTTCTGTCTTGAGAAGAGCTTCCTTGGGGTAGCTTCTGCCTCTTCACCCTTGACCGGAGAAGAAGCACACATGGGGCACTATTATTCCGGCTGCCTTAAGTGAACAAAGTCTCTGCATGGTCAGATGTCAAACTGATAAGAAATAAATGCTTTTTAGTGTGTGTTATTAAGATCTCTGGATCTTATGCAGCATTTTTGGAAAACAAATAGCTAACTGATATACCTTCTTTCCATGGAGTGGCTAAACCAGGAAAACATAAATTCAGATTGCTTACGGTTGTCTTGCGGAGACAGCTCAGCTGAGAATGAGGCCAGGCAGGGGCCAGAGGAGCCGAGATGGAGAGCAAAACAAATCCATTTGAGCCCATGGATCCAGGTGGTGCCTAAAGCATTTGGATCTACCCTTGGCGTTTCCAGTGACAAGGAAACAGATTCCTTCTTTTGCTTAAGAGAGTCTGAATATAGTCCCTGTCACTGGAAACAAGAATAGCCTAGGCCAGTACACGTGTCACATATAAGCCATGTCTGATGTGTTCCCTGCCGGTTGAGTTCGCTACTCCCTCCTGCCCACACTCTTTCGAGGACCTGAATAACCTGCTTTTATACAGATACCATCCCAGAAGATATAAAATATTTTACAGTTGAAGTTTTCTCACAAAAGTACATTGTCACATCTCTCCTCCCCTCCTCCTGTATAAAAAGTAACAGAGCCTGACCTGCAAAGGACATGGCTTGGTGTCCACCTGCTGGGGCAGGGTTTGGGTTGTCATTTGAGAAGACTAACTGGGTTCTGACTCTCCTGGGGTCTCTGCAGGACAGAAAGTTGTAGCCGAATACAGGAGACTTCAGCTTTCTCCTTCTTCCTGGAGGCAGGCAGCAGCCTACCAAATTTAGTAAACAGAACTGGCAACTTCATGCTTGATTTACAGTTTCTAACCCTACAAAGTTTCTTTATGTCCCAGTGGAGTACAATTCATGCTGTACCATGAATTTCTAAATGAAGAGGCCCCCCAAACTGTATACCTGTCTGTTTCTCCCAGTTCTCTGGGTACTTGAGAAATGTAGACTATGAAAGTGAAAGTGTTAGTTGCTCAGCCAAGTCTGACTCTTAGGGACCCTGTGGACTTTAGCCCGCCAGGCCCCTCTGTCCATGAAATTCTCCAAGCAGGAATGCTGGAGTGGGTTGCCATTTCCTTCTCCAGGGGATCGTTCTGACCCAGAGATTGGACCCACCTCTCCTGCATTGCATGCGGATCCTTTACAGTCTGAGCCACTAGGGAAGCCCTTAGACTGTAAGGTACACCAAACAGTTCATCCCTGAGTGGACAGCACGGCCGTATTTGGAGGACTGCGTTTTCACCAGTATTCAGGCTCCTAGTTTAGTCTCAGGTTGTTCTTTTCTCACAGGTCTCTTTCATCTCCCGGCCACCCCGCCCAGCTCAAGGGCTGTCTCTCCTACACCTTCCCAGCAAGATCACAAACCCAGCTTCCCATGCACATACATCTGCTTTGTATGTGAAATGGAAGGAGGGTGCATGGACAGGCCAAGTGGAGGCCCCAGGCCCCTGCCAGCACCGGAGCCGTGTGCTGTTCTCTTGGTGGTGGCCACACCGCCTGCTAACGAGCGGTCCAGCGGGCTTGCGTTCTTTCAACTTTAATCATGAAGCAGGAGTGTAATGAGGCTGCATGGCAGAGAACCGCTGTGAAGCTTGACAAGGCATTTTATCAACATGTCATTACATTCAGACATCGGTGAGGCCGGAGGATGACGCGCAGCGCCAGCACCCATGGAGGACTTGGCAGACCGACTCTTCCTGCGCTCCTGGGAGAGCTGTCGGGGAGAGAGGCTGACCACCCTGAGCAGGAGACTCCCTGAGTGTCGGGGTGGGGTCGGGAGTGCTGATGGCAGCCCGGGTCCCTGTGGAACCCCTCAGGGCATGCTGAGCCTCCTCCTGAGCTCACGCTCCCATATCTGCAAGAGGGATGAGGCCCCACCCCAGTCATGTTGTGAAGGGCCCTTAGGTGCGCTGGGCTTCTACACAAACGTCTCCGGTAATCTTCACAACGTGCTGTGAAGGAGATGGATGTGCACCCTGCCGTGGCCTCTCACATCCATCCACCCCTGTTTTCTACCCAAAATAAGAGCAGCTTGCTATTGTTCAGGCTGACAACCTGCCAAGGAAGCCAGCTTGAAACCGCAAGCTTCCTTGCAGCTGTGGGAGACCACATCGCATAACCCTGGCCGGTGAACAGTTAAGTGTAAGTCTACCCAGGAGGGCTCTCAGGGGAGCTATTGTTGTCCTGACCAAAAAAATAAAAATAAAAAGACACATTCAGCTGGCATATGCTTCTAGCCTATTACCTACCCTCGCTCCTTCTTTCAGCATGGAAGCAGATCAAGCTACCTGGAGAAGCAGTGACTGTCTCGCAACCAACCAAGAGAGGGTGGCAGGGCAGGAGGCTGGAAGGACCTGAGAGCCCTGACGAGTAGTAGTGTTGTCATCGTCTTCACTTTGCTGCTGGTTAGCCGCTAAGTGGTGTCCAACACTTGGTGACCCCATGGACTGTAGCCTGCCAGACTCCTCTGTCCCTGGGATCTCCCAGGCAAGAATACGGGGCTGGGTTGCCATTTCCTTTTCCAGGGGATCTTCCCGCCCCAGGGATCAAACCTGTGCCTCCTACATTGGCAGTTAGGTTCTTTACCACTGTGCCACCAGGGAAGCCCAATTCCTAGGATAGGGGAGCTAATTAGCAAGCATGAAGGAAAGGACATGAAGCGTGGAGGGCTCAGAAAATGCTGTCACAATAAGACTGGAAATTCCTGGCAATGCAATGAGGTTAAATAAAAGCTACCATAAAGAGAGAGTGAGGGGTGTCACTCAGTAGAAGTTATATGCAAATCTAAAGGAGGCAAGTGATCTCCTAATACTGTTTTAGGAATAACAGAGAAGATTTTCCATTTCTTCCCTGCCTCTTTCTTCACCCCATTAAAATGAATTTCAGAAGCACTATTAAACCAGAGAGGAAAAGAAAAAAAAAAAAAAGTTTGTGTTGAAGACACTGACTTTAAAATTTTTATTCTATTTAAAAGGTTTAACCTTCTGTGCCCTTTCTACCCAAGTAGGGGTGAAGTTATCTTGAAACACCACATTCTTATTACCTTGAAAATTGGATCTGTAAAAAAAAGGTGGTGGGAGGGGATCTTGTGAGGGACTTCTTTTCCTTTAATGAGCTGTGGTTTCCTGAGGTAGTCTGGATCTGCTTTAAAAGCGTCTTCATTCACATGCAGTTTCACTCAAGGAGAATTAAGCAGGTCAAACCCAAACAAGTTTTTCATTTATACCAAGAATAAATGATTTTCCCCTGGAAGCTCCTGGAGAAGAAAATTCTAAGGAGAGATTTGATCCTAAACTCTAGCACCCCATGAGCCCTGAATCCAGGGATATTGTTCCTGCTTTGATCACAGGTATATGAAGGAAAAGAAGAAATAAAGACCCAATATATTCTTAGCTATGTCTTGTCTTTAGATGAGAAAGGCCATATTGAGTTTCTCCCAAGAGGTAAGAAAGACAGTGAAGTGAAGTCGTTCAGTCGTGTCCGACTCTTTGCGACCCCATGAACTGTAGCCTACTATGCTCCTCTGTCCGTGGGATTTCCAGGCAAGAGTACTGGAGTGGGTTGTTGTTTCCTTCTCCAGAGCATCTTCCTGACCCAGGGATCAAACCCAGGTCTCCCGTACTGGCAGACGCTTTATCATCTGAGTCACCAGGGAAGTCTAAGAAAGACAAGCATCATTTAAAAGTAATTTCTGAAGGGATATATGGCTTAATACCTACTTTCCCCCAATTCATTAACTTAGTGCCATCTTTTCACAATCATCAAAGCTGTCTACCAGCAGTTTGGGACTATCCATGAGGTGAAAAGTGAAAGTGAAAGTTGCTCAGTCATGTCCAACTGTTTGCGACCCCATAGACTACATGGTCCATAGAATTCTCCAGGCCAGAATACTGGAATGGGTAGCCTATCCCTTCTCCAGCAGATCTTCCCAACCCAGGAATTGAAGCGGGGTCTCCTACATTGCAGGCAGATTCTTTACCAACTGAGCTGTCAGGGAAGCCCATCCATGAGGTCAGTCAGTCAGTCAGTTCAGTCGCTCAGTCGTGCCCGACTCTTTGCGACCCCATGAATTGCAGCACTCCAGGCCTCCCTGTCCATCACCAACTCCCAGAGTTCACTCAGACTCATGTCCATTGAGTCAGTGATGCCATCCAGCCATCTCATCTATAGTTATCTAAATGCCACAGTGCAATTGGGATAAACTCAGAGCTATAGGAAATGACAAATATCGAAAGGAACGGTTCCATATGTCAGGATTCAAAGCCAGTCTGACTACCAGCATCATGACAAGTTTGCATGAGGTCTAGAGCAGGTCATTCCACGTGCCCCTTCTCCTTACTGTAACGTTCTTATTTGGGAAAATTCAGATAAAGCCAAATACAGCCTTGAATAATAGACTTTTGAGCAAGGGCTGTAAGCAGAAGTGGCTCAGGGCCCCTGAAGATGTCTGAGGTAAGGACACCACCCTCAAACAAAGAACAACTTGAGAACACAAAAGCTGCTGATACACGGAAGATGTCACCCACATCTATACTGCGCAAGACAGTATGAGAGGCCTCAAAGGAATGAAGGCATGGCCTGGACTGATACATCATCATTTGTTCAGAAATTTTAACAATACCACCAAGTAGTGATTGAGTCCTTGCCTTGTGCCAGGAAATGTTTTAAAAACTTATCTATGTCTGACGCAGGATACAGCATGCTTGGGACTGGTGCATGGGGATGACCCACAGAGATGTTATGGGGAGGGAGGTGGGAGGGGGGTTCATGTTTGGGAACACATGTAAGAATTAAAGATTTTAAAATTTAAAAAATAAAATAAAATAAAAAAATAAAAAAAATAAATAAAAACTTTATCTAGAGTGTGTTGATTTGCTTCCACATCTCAGTGGGGGTGAAATCTATGGGATTCTTATTAGATCCTTCAATAGAAGAGAACACTAAGGCTTGGAAAAGTTGAGTAACTTGACCAAGTCAGCATGGTGGTTAGTGGTTGAACCATGACTCAGATGTGGGCAGCTAGATCCCAGCTCACTAAGAGTCAAACTATCACATGCTAGACAGTGTCTTGGGCACTGGGATACAAACATGATGGAAACATTTCTTCCTGGCTTATGGCCACTTTTTTCTACTTAAAGATTCATACAATTTAGTTATGGCTAATTTTTTTTCTACTCAAAGATTTATAAAATCTGGTTACTTCTTGAGATCTCCTAATGTGTAAAGGCTTTCCCTACCTCCTACCCCTCAAATTCTGGAGCTGCTTGTGAAATCTCCGTGAACATGACTGTCCCATTAGTGGTTCTCAGTTTGACTGCAGGGGACTCTCAATCAAGGGTTCCGAGGGATGTGGTCAGGGCATGGGTAATCTCTGTAAATCCCCGGGTTGTTCAGTGTTTGGCCAGAGTTGGGAAGCTTTGCAGTGGTCCGTGGGGTAGCAGATATCCCTCCCTTCTGACTGTGCCCCTATGTCTGTGTCAGCTTTCTGCCCTCAGTCTCATTCTCTGTGGCAGAGAATGAGGCCAGGTCTGCATGTAGGGCCATTTTCAACTCTGGGTTGTGAATTGCTTTGCTTTCTGTTCAGGACATGGTAGAGCCAGGGCCTCAATAGCAAATATAAAGAAACTGAGGTCTGGAAAAACTGAAGCGCAGTTCTCACAGTCTGGTTGCCCACAGTGGGTCTTGGTCAAGGGTGGGGTTTGTGGGGGGGGGCGGAGGGGAAGATGTCAGGTTGTTAACAGCAACTCCAGGGTTTTGCTTCTCTTAAACCCCCTTGGGAGGCATGAAAGCCAGTGGAAATGAGATGACGCTGTGTTAAGAGGGTCATTTACTCCTAATGATAAGATAAACAAAGTAGGTAATTGTTTCCTGACTAGAGAAAGGTCACTTGGTGACCTTGTGAATAGGTCTTATGAAGAGATACTTTTTAACCTCCATTTTGTCTTCCTTATCAATTACCTCTCATTACGAAAATAAAACTTCTACAGGGCACATGTTATTTCCCTTTTACAAAAAGATTTCAGTAATGACCATATTTGGCTAAAAAAATAAATTCAAAGAGAGGGGGAGTATTTTGGTGAAAATTACCAGCAACCAACAAGGCCACTTGGGATCATTCTGAGTTATAATCTTTGACTCTCTGTGGCCCATTTACGTCTCTTCAAGTATCTTTTCCCAAACATGATGCCAGTGGTCTACGGACTTCAGTTTATTGGCAAGTGCCAACTGGGTCACCAACTATAGTTATTAAGTGGTTGTGCAACCTAATTTAAGACCACTAGACCTGCTACCTACCCAGCCAACCCTAGAATGGCTAACAGATGTAGAGAGTGGTTAGAAACTACCCCTAAAAGGATTTATTCCCATCGCCACAGCCTTCACATGACACTCTGACCTCATTCAAGGAACACCTGTAGCTATTTCTCAAGGAATTCAGCAAGGACATGAAATAGTCTCAAGTTCAAAGTTATCCCATAGTTTTTATTCTTTTATAGGAAGCTGCTTGACGTCTCAGTCCTATTCACCACGTGGATTTTATAATAATTACCTGCTAAGTCCATGGCTAAATATAAAATACAGGAGTAAAATCGTATTTTAAATACAGGAGTATATAAAGCCTGGGCCTCCGTGAGTCCATTTTGTACTATAGTAAGGATGTAAAAAGTGTGTGAAATGTTAAATAACTAATGGTATTCTGGACCCCTCCACCCCATAAACATCCTTCAGTGAGTCATCTCGACAGCCTTTGAGACAGTTCAGCCCAAAGAAGTGGGTTCATTGGGAACCAACAGAGATATTCAAGAAGGCTTTTGCCAAATATCCTGTTGCTATTCAAAAGGTATTTTGGCATTTAATAGACTAATTATCCATTTAGTTCCTTGAGAATGTTGGATTTCTGAGTGCCAGGGCCAGGGACACCATCAGTATTCATGTTGGGAATGAGTCTGGCCAGTATGAATGAGGTTTGGAGGTTTCTTCCCCTCTGCAGGACCCCCACCCCAAGAACAAAGGCTCACTTCTCCCCTGCTCCTGCTGTCTTAACAGAAACTTTGAGTTATATGGGAGAAGGCGGAGAGACGATTGAAGGACTGGAAAATGAGACCTATGAGAAATAGAGAAAGGAGCAGGGATTATAGAAGCCATGGAAGACAAGGCTGAGGGGGCCTTTAAGAGCCTGGTGCTTCTCTCTGGAACAAACTCCCACACCAAGGAACACGGCCAGCTGTTCAGCATCTCCACTGAAGACCAACCGGGAGGAAACGAGTTCAAGCTACAGCACTAGGGATTTAGGACACAAGAAAGAATTTCCTGACTTTGAGAAATGTTTAACATCAGGAAAAGTTACCCGCAAGGGTTGAAGAATCTCTTTCTCTTGGGGTATTTTAAAATAGGAGATTTTTGTAGCTGTCTTGAATGATTTAAAGGCCCAGACTAACACTTGGGGGATGGAAGAGATATGACCAAATAATCTCTTTCGGGGGATCTCCTGGTATGCAAAACTAAGGAGGCATTTTTAGAATTGTTTTGTAAAAAAATAAGATACTTAAATAGAAACTTATAATCTCTGATGCTTATTTGTCAATTTAGTATAAAATTTCTGTTGAATTAGTATTTAAAGAGGAGGAAACATCAGGATTTAAGGCCAAAAAAACCTTCCTCATTTACAGTTTCATCTTTTTCAGTTATTTGTGCTTGAGAAGATAGAATTAATTACCTCAAGCTCAGTGTTCTCACCTGTAAATTGGAGCCCAAAATAACTGCATTGCTTACATCATGAGGTTACTTGAAGTATCAATTAAGAAACGAAAATGCTTTTAACAGCAAAATAATTATGTTATATAAGTGCAAAACATCATTATAAAGGTATTTTTATATAAACATCATATTTCTCTTTCTCTCGATTTCATTTCTTAAAGAACAGACTCAAATCTGACAAAAGAAACCCTAAACTCTCAAGGTACAGCTGGCTGTTCTTCCCATACCCCTGACCCACTGTCAGGAGGAAAGTTAGAGAATTTCACTTTGAAGTCAGGCCTTGGAAGATTTCCTGATAGTCTGACAAACGCAAGGGCTTCCAACTAGAATTTCAAACCTGGGCAAACATCTGAGCTCCCAATCAACGACTTGGCTCCGTTAGATCCAGGTGAATGGACTGTCATCCTGTTCCAACCATTCCCAAATGATTTTCTTGCGAGTTGGGGTGGATCACATGGCTTGAAAGGCAGCTAGGGAAAATCGCCCAAGAGACCCCAGTGCAGGGTCTGGAAAATGGCTCACGTTACAACATGCTGATGCCATTTGCTTGGCTAAGAGGCTGTCAGAGGAGACCACAGATGAGCTTCAGAGGCTCAGCCTTTTCCTTTCTCCTCTTGCAATGTCTCTTTAATTTGGTGAGTCTCAACTAATTGGGAAAGTGTTAAGAAACCACATCACCACTTTCGGGCCTGTTCTCAGGAGACCTGTATTTAACACAGAAGAGCCGCCACTCTCCCACTGCTATATATGTTCTTGCTGCCACCTTCCCTGTCAATTTTTTAACAGTTACTTTTTATTTACGTATTTATTTTTGGCCTTGCCAGGTGGCATGTTGGACATCTAGTTCCCCAACCAGGGATGGAACCCACGGACCCTGCATTGAAAGCACAGAGTCTTAGCCACTGGACCACCAGGGAAGTCCTTCCCTGCATTTTCCTTTTTTTTCAAAACTACCTCCCCTGGTGAGATAATTTCCCGGAGTGGTTGTTCTCCAGGAATCCGTGTTGATCTACTGGAAGAAATTTGTTGAGAATCTACTCCAGAAAAATCCAAACTCAGTTATTTTCAGGCTTTCCCCCTTGCTAATGGAAAATTTATTTTATCCCCAAAATACTAAGCAAAGAGGAGAAAAAGTCTTTTAGTGGAAGGAGTTGGTTAACAGCTAGAGAACCATAATGAGAATTGCTATTAAATCTTCAAGCTCAGGAAAACTCTGCTCCCTAAAAAAATGGAATAAAAAATGGAAAGGGCAGTATTTATTTGACAGCAACTAGGCTACATAACCCATCAAATTCAACATGCAAACAGTCATTGGGCGAGAACATGCATAACCACATCCTGAAATAGGCAGCAGTGACCCCCAATGTCACCCACCTGCCCTCCAGTCAAAACATGCGTTTGCAGCAAAACATTGAATCTCAAAAGGGAATGCTACTGAGTATTTCCATTTGCATCCTCAGATTAGTCCAACTTTTTCTAGAGCCTGACTCTTAAGAAAAAATTTTTTTTCCTCTCTACTGGTCCCTTGACAATTTCTTAGGTGTGAGAAGGAGAACAAGAGCTAAAACAAATGCTACTTCTGGGGAAAAGCCACATTGCAGATGAATTTCTATTGTTTAGCTCATTCCCATGTTTTCCTTTCTCCCTGGGGTTGAGAGCATTTTTTTTTTTTTTTACCCCATTCTACATGCGGCAGAGTTATAACTCAACATAGTGAAACTCACACCAAACCGAGTGTGAGAGGCGTGAAACAGATTTCCTGAGTCATGCAGTTTTAACTTTCGAATTAATACTTGCAGGGGAAGGTGGGAGGGTCCCCCTCCCCATATAGTTAGCTACCATAGCAAGTTGTTGGAAGGAAATTACATTGATGAAATGCTTAGACAGTGATTAATATGCGCCATAACTCATGACGAGATCCCTGTTTCAGCATTCTCCTCATCACAGAGGGATGTCCAATTACTCACTATTGATCAGCGATTGCATTGCATGGAATAGAATGGCAGCCTCAATTCATTTCATCCTATTGAGTTTCAGCCAATAACAATTGATATTTGGCACATTCTTCCCAGAGACATTTGTCTGCCATCAGGGAGTTGATTAACAGGTTGGCAGTTTGGATGTTTGTGAAAAAGGGAGGAAAAGTGTAAATTCTGCTTGTGAATTTGTTCTCATACCTGACGTGAAGGAAAAGGCAGTGTTCTCCCCTCCTCATCTAAATTTAGTCTCTACAATCAGCTCTTGGCCCCTGCCAACCTGTTCACATTCAGCACTGTTCTGCCCTTATTTTTTATTGATAATCATGTGAATAATTAAAGTCCAAGTACATGAAACCCACATAAATCATCTTCAGTGGGCACGTAATGAACCTGGGCTCAGCCATTGCTCACAGCATAAATTAAGGCCAAAACATTCACGGTGTAAACTAAGCAAGTCGTTGCCTGCTGCAGAATTCATACTGACCTGCTTGTCACTCAGAACCCATCACCTTCAAGTGAGTCAGCTAGCAAAGCACCCTCTTCTCCCCAACCGTCACCACAACCACTAACGTTTTTGGCTTCCATTTGACTCAACGATGGATGTTACATAAGCAGATGACATGCTATTTGTTTTGAAAGCCCCACTTGCTTCATTTGGCCATGCTTGCTGCAGGCTTAGTGTTTGCTCTGTGCTTACTTTTTTCAAAGCCCAAGCAGCACTGTCCAGGGCTATTAACCTCTCTCGCTAATGTCATCAATCATGTGCTTGGCACCTGGGCTTTGCTAGACAAATCTAACAACATCTGCCATGCATTCTGCAACTTCCTTTTGATTCCTCACACCTTATTTTCACTTTCATCTCTTGCTGGTGAGATTTATGTCTGATCCCGTTCAGATGCCAGGGAGCTGGTAACATGCCATTCCTCCACAGGGCAGCATGCCTTGTGAGAAATTGGGGCGGCCACTAACTAGGGGCTGGCAGGTGTTCCTGGTGCCAACATCCAATGGCCACTAAAGCCTTTTACTGGAGACGCTCCTTGATTGAGAGGATGCTGCAGCCTGAGAAACTGCTCATAAGCATACACAGGAACACGGCACAATTAAAGCATCTTTGGAAAACATCTTTCAGTTCAGACAGTAGGTTACACACTTCCTGCCCAGACGGAAGGAACATCCAAGAGCACCTTGTCAGCCAAAGCCCTGCTTGGTGTCTCTTCTGATCCCCTCCTTCACTGTCCCCATGGGCAAGTCCCACTTTATGTCTGTGACATCATAATTCTTAAGACCAGTAGTTGCCTGGCATCACAGGGTCCTACCTGCCATCATGGTTGTGGCGTTCACACACCTTAGATGACACCAAGATGTTTACTCTGATTGAAATGTTCAGGAACCCAAGATCAATAACTCTAGCTCCTCTTGGAGGTGATAATGACTCCTCATCCATTT